>NC_138991.1:53390795-54626403 GCF_964341445.2 Mesoplodon mirus
TCACCTATGGCGGAGTGTCTCCATCTTGACACTTTGGACATTTGGGGCTGGACAATTCTCCAGTGAGGGGGCCATCCCGGGCATTGTAGAGTTTAACGGCGTCCCTGGCCTCTACCAACCAGATGCCAGTAGCACCCCCAATCCCCCACGTGAAAACCAAAGATGTCTCCGCCCACTGCCAAATGCCCCCCGCGGGCCCCAACTGAGAACGGCCAGTGACACGAATGTACTTTATTTTGCAGAGACCATGGCTGTTCCTAAGTCTTTGTGCACTTGTGAGAGGGTTTTGTAGCATGGAGTCCTAGAACTGTTGGGTCAAATGGTGTATCTGAGGTGCCCTTAGAATTTATATGTAGAAAGGACTGGAGAGCAGCCTGAAAGGGGGTTAGAGAACTTGTCCTGGAGGGGTATTGACTGGCAAGAGCATTTAAAAAATGTAAATGGTGTTTATTGTAGAGGCTGGGGAGGGGCTAAAGGGAGACCTGGTAGAGATTAGGGAGGAGGAAGGCCACCAAAGTCCCCACAAGCCACCTCCTTTCGGCACTGAGTGGTATAGATATTTTAAGTCTAACAAATACCGTAAACTAAACTTTGAAATAGCTGCCCTTCAAATTTGGTTAATTGAGATCGCTTTTTCCACGATGAAAGCACCGTATGGCTCAAAGTAGAAGAGTTTCAAATTACAAAATGTAAAAGTTTGGTGGGAAATAAAACTCCCACTGACACTACCCAGACATCCATTTGATTAACCTTCTGGTGGTGGTGGTGGTGTTTTGTCTTTTTTGAGTGCATAATACATAAAAAACATAGCAGTGTGTTTTGTACCCATTATTTTCCTCTTAAGTATAAGCTCTTTTCCATGTCATTAAAACTCTATTAAAAGAATAGATATATGTATAACTGAGTCACTTGCTGTACACCTGAAACTAACAAAATCAACTAACTAAACTAACTAAATCAGCTATACTCCAATATAAAATAAAAATAAAAACTATTAAACAATCCTCTGTTACAAACTTGAATTTGTAAGGGTGGGCGAGTGCCCCGAGTTGACACCCTACTCCCTTCCTGCAGACAAGCCAGGAGGCCTGGGGTCGGGCAGAGCTGAGTTGGGGCCCAGTCCCCACACCCCTTCCTGGATTTTTCCTTTGTCTAAGGTTGGGGTGCCAATGGCACTGCCCTGAGAGGACTGGGTGAGATGGGGACCATAGAGCCAGCCCTTTGCCCAGTACCTGGCTCCGCATAACTGCACAGTTAACGCCAGCTCCCATCATCCTGACTTTTTCTGTTGTTATCCATTTACTGAATTATAACCAAGGCAGTTTTTCTTTTCTGGGCCGCGCCACACCGTGCCACGTGGCTTGCGATCTTAGTTCCCTGACCAGGGATCAAACCTGGGCCCCGTGCATTGGGAGCGTAGTGTCTTACTCACTGGACCACCAGGGAAGTAAGTCCCTGGGAAGCTTAATAAATGAATTTAAGGGAGAAAGATTTTCCCTCTCAGTCCTTTGTTAATTTTTCCAATTAGGCAAGGAGGAAGTATCAATTGCACGATAGTCTGACTGCTAGAGAGGGTAAACCTCTCTTACACTTGCTTTTTTTTTAAACTAAAACACTCCAATTTGGGGGCTCACAGCTTTCAGGTGGGCAACAGCATTTAACTAGACTTTGATATTAGGACTTTATTTTCATTGGTTTTTGTTGTTGTTTTTGCTTTCTTTGTTTTTTAGTCAGTTTCTTATATTTGTGGTATAAGATTTTGGTTTTCCATTTATGTCAGTGATAGAATTTATTTAATGCAATTTAATACCATTTAATATAATTAAATCATAATTTATTTAATAATTGACTTACTATTAGAAATAAAGGGGATTTAAAGCTAGCATCCTGAAGCTGCCACGGGTCTGAGTTTGGGAAACCCTGTGTGCAGTCATGCAGATAAACACCTTTAATCAACTCAGCTCATTACAGAGGGTCCCAGGCCCCCTGCCTCCTGCTTGACATCCCCCACCCCTCCCCCACTCATCGTTCCATCCCTTCCTGGTGCTGCCAAGCTCTCCGAGTGTTGCCCTGAGAGAAGCTGATGAATTTTCTGAGTCTCATGCTTCACCTTGCTAGGATCTCCATGGAACTTGTGCATTTTAAGAGGGGATCTTTAAAGATTAGCTGACAGCTTAAGGAGGTCAGCTGCAGCTCATAAGCACCTGCTATATGCCCTGCATTTTACTGACTTGGTCTCTTTTCATTCTCCCAACAGCCCTTAGAAGTAGGTACTTTTAGTATCCTCATGTGGCCCCTGTGGAAACAGCCTGGGAAGGATGAAGTGATGTGCCCAAAGAACTATATCCATGGCCGAGCTGGCTACCTCCAAAGTTCATGCTTCACTGTGCCTCTGGAAGAAATTTGGAAAGATTTAATAGTGGGTGTTTTTTTCCCCCCCATTTTGTGGATAATTAAAAACCCACAGTCAAAGGCAGATGACATATCCATAGCTTAATAAGATACAACTTGAAGATCACAAAATCTTTCCAACCTAAACGAATGACTCTCTAGCAGTGGAATTCCCGAGGCAGAAGGAGATTTATCTTTGGGTGGCAACCTTTGCATCTCTATAAGGTAGGCCCAGGATGGAAGGAAGAGATGGAATATATGATTGTTACCTAAAACAAACTATTTTCTTATACAGTATCATGTCATGTGCATATAATGACATTTTACCTCTTCTTTTCCAATTTGGATACCTTTTATTTCTTTTTCTTGTCTGATTGCTGTGGTTAGGACTTCCAATACTATGTTGAATAGAAGTGGCAAGAGTGGGCATCCTTGTCATGTTCCAGATTTCAGAGGGAAGTTTTTAGCTTTTCACCATTGAGTATTATATTGGCTGAATATAAGCAAACAGCAAACTGTTTTCTTGAAGGAGCATCTGAAAGAGACCTGGAGAGAAAAGGCAGAGAAATGCAGGTAGAACCAACATTGATGGAGTACACACGTAGGGCCAAGCCCCTCCCGGGCACTTTACATAGGCTTTCTCACCCATGCTTCCCATAAACCTGCAAAGCGGATGGTGCCCCCATCTACATGAAGACTTGGCTCAGAAAGTTTAGGTAAGACCACACAGCTAGGAACTAGCAGAGAAGGCATTCCAAAAAAAAAAAAAAAAAAAAAAAAAGCCTGGATGGTTCCCAGGCACCTACTGCTTATCTAAATGGATTCTTAAATGCACTAGTGTAATACTGATGCAGAAGAGAAGCTAAAAGGGCATATGGACTTTGGACTTCCTCTCTGATAACACTCCCCTGGCAACCTCAATTTCCTTTTCTGTAGAATGGCTGAACATCACCTCCCTCGGGAGTTATGAAGAGAGAGAGAGAGAGAGAGAGAGAGAGAGAGAGAGAGAGAGAGATAACGTGGTGAAGTGTCAAAGTGTCACCCAGATGCAATTTATGCCCTTCCTTGTCCCCAGCTTTACTGGCTTCCCTTGCATTTATCTTCAAGTCTCTGCAAGTCCCTGCTCTAACCTCAGTTTTCCCACTTCTTCCAGGACCAGTGGAGGACAAATGCCAAGAACTCATGTGCAAGTGTGACCTGGAGATTGCTTACTGTTTAGCCAAAACTGAGTACAACTTAAAGTACCTCCTTTACCCCCGCTTCTTGTGTGGGAAGGACTCACCCAAGTGTGACTGACTAGCCTGACTTGAAATGTCTTTTTTGCACAAGGAAATAAAAACTTCTTTTTGCGGATCAACAGCCTTATTCAGTTCTTTGCAGGAGGAAGCTGGGGCCAGTTGTTAAAGCTGAAACCCTCGTGTTTACTTTCACTCCTGTCCCGGAACTTGGGGCTGGAGCCAGTTTGGTTTCCAGCTTGATTAATGTCAAAAGTCCCATGCCTATTTTATAAAACCACAACTGTATTTATGACTGTATTAGGTTTGGTACCATTTGAGGTTCAACCTTTATGAAAAGAGCTGAGGCTTGCCTTCTAACCTGCTCCCGATGGCAGGTAGTCAAAAGTGAGCAAACACCTACCATGCTCTTGGCCTTGCTTTCGATTCTGGGCTGAAGCAATAAACAAAATGGCCACATGGCGGCCCAACCTCGTGAAGTTCAAGTCTAGTAGTTGTCAGCTTGAGTCTTCTGCCCTATCCCACTCCACCTTTAACAGTTAAAATTTATTTCCTGATTACGAAAGTAGTACCTATGCATTGCTTAAAAAAAAAAAAAAAAGGAAAATTGAGAAATATAGAAAGGAGAAAACACCCCACTCCAGTTCACAGTCCACAATAACCACTTTTAGTATCTTAGTGTGCTGCCCATTGGTCTTGTCTATAATGTGTTAAAAATGTAATTGAGACTCTATACTGTATGATTTCATACTGTATGATTTTTTCCATTTCTCCATGTCTTTAAAAAAAACCTTTGGAAACTTCATTTCCAAATGTATTAGATACATTTCCAGCTGTATTAGATACTATTTTATAGACTGCTACCTTTTGGACATTGGTGATATTTCCTATTTTTATTACTGATGTGATGAGGATGCTTGTGAATAAATCTTTGCCCCCTCCCACCTTTTTATTATTCCTTAACTGAGATTTGCAGAAATGGAATTCTTGCATTAAAGGGTCTGAATATTTTAAGTAGACTCCCCATTTTGACACACCAAGCCAAGAGGGTCTGAGGGCGGAGAGGCAGCCGGTGGCCCTGGCTCCGATATGCCTGTCCCTGCTGCAGGCCATAGGAGGGAGAGCCCAGCTCAGCCTGTTTGCTCTCCGCCAGGACTGCTTTGCGATCCCCCCCAGACGGAGCACGTGTGGGTATTACTCATCTTTGAAGCATGATTTGGGGAGTGGGTGGGGACGGTGTGGGGGGAGGCCAAGGTGGGGGCGGGTGGGCAGTGCTGGACTGGGAGTCTGGCCTGGGCCCAGCTCCACCAGTGCCACCCAGCCTCCATCTCTTCACCTGAAAAGGAGAAGAGTAACCCCGCGAGGCATGAGGCCAGGGACATGAAGGTACTGCGGATCGGCTGGACTATCGGTGTCTCCGGCAGGTCACGAGGGTTAAACAGGTAAAGCCAGGCAGCCTCGGCCTGACGAGCAGACACGGGAGGAAAGAAAACATTCTCCCTCCTTTCACTTAAGAAACCTTCCGTGGTTCCTCCTCGGCTCAATGTCCACATCAGGCTGGGGGGACTTCATTGTGACCAGTAGGTCGTACTGAGCAATTCAGATTTTCTTCATGCTTCCTAAACAGTTTATTTTTCTCTACATAGAAGTTTTACCTGTATAAAAGAATCTTTTTTTTTTTTTTTTTTCCTTTTTGTGGTACGCGGGCCTCTCACTGTTGTGGCCTCCCCCGTTGCGGAGCGCAGGCTCCGGACGCGCAGGCCCAGCGGCCATGGCTCACGGGCCCAGCCGCTCCGCGGCATGTGGGATCTTCCCGGACCGGGCCACGAACCCGTGTCCCCTGCATCGGCAGGCAGACTCTCAACCACTGCGCCACCAGGGAGGCCCAAGAATCTTTATTTTTATTTCAAGTAACTTCTTCAAACTTTCAGAAGCAAAGTTTGAGTGAAAACTTCAAAGATACAAAGGGTTAATGAATGGTTCATGGAGTCACAAAAAACCATTTTGGATGCAAGCTTATCTCCGCAGGGCCAGTCTTCAGGTTGACTGCCTCTCACACCTGCTCCTGTCACACTGGAAGGAAACCAAAGGCTACAGTTCATTTCATATTTACAATTACCGCACTTGGTGTAATTATACTTGTTGTTTTATACATCAGAACAGAGTGTACAGCGGGGGGTCAGTGTACAAAATGTTTCCTTAAACAAACGGACTAGCCTGGGTTTTACAAATTAAATTCTTAAAAACAAAACAACGTAAACCCCAAAACAACAATTTTAAGTAGCACTGAAGCAGCTCGGCCTGACGTGAATTACTCTCCATTAACTACCTGACATCCCACTCAATTCCCCCAGAAAAAGAGATCCAAACTTTCAACGATTACAAGTAGAAAACAGTGAGGGCAAGTCTAACCACCATCATTCTAATCTTGAACTGAATCCTTTCAGAGGTTTAACTCTGAAACCTTCTAGCAACTCTTAAATAAGACAGAGTCGTCAACCGGATTTTGGGTTTTCCTCTGCGGTTTTTATATGCAACTGCCATGCCTATGATGAAATCTCCTGTTCTCCTAAGCTTAACTTAGAGGACAGGCCTGGCCCTGGGCTCAGTCTCAGGGCTCCAACTTGCCCTGGGAACCTTGTGTCAGTCACTGAGGTTATCAGCGCCAGCGGGACTGAGACCCACTCCATGTCCTCTGAGAACCCTGGGTCCCTGCCAGATGTCGTGGACTGGGCCTCCCAAGGCCCCACGAGGAAGGTGGCTGGGTGGGAGGCAGGGCGGCTTTGTCAGCCAAGCGCTGGGGCGCCAGTCCCTGCTGCCACAGGCAGAGGGGGAAGACCTGGCTGTAGCCTTTGACAGACAAAGCAGCACCTTGTTTACTAGGGGCAGAAAATAGGATGTCTGCTCCCCGTCCCCCTCGCCGCACTTAAGCATCAGAGCTTGGCTGGCAGGGAGGCTGGAAGAGTCCCTCAGAGCCTGGGCAGCGTCAGTCACAACACCTGGGTTTCCAGCCGTCGGACCTCCTTAACCACGAGATCAATGTTAATAATTGGGTTAAAGTACAGGGCCCAGTAAAACAGACAGTTGCAAACAAATTGAGGGATGAGGGGCCAGAACATGGCCACAAAAAGCCCCTGTGTTGATACTTTCCAAAAGTGGCTCCACATCCTCTGAGGCACAGTCCTGAAAAAGGAAGAGAAGCATCTGAGAGACAGAATAGTGATGGCATTTCTAACGACAGCGCCGAGGTGCTCAGACCCTGGGCCTTTGCCTGATGCAGTCTGGCTGCCAGTGCTGCAGAGACCTTGTTTCCTGTCCCCAGTGCCCCAGACATACCTTTCCTGACCACTCCACCTTCAACTCCCAGGACGCAGCCTAGAGGGTGCCTCCTCAGGGCACTGTCACCCAGTCCCCACGCCTGGTCCCACAGGCGAGGCCTCCCCAGCACAGTCCCAACTCCACCCGCTTCTTCGCTGGGTCGCTCTTGTACGTATTTAACATAATCTTTTCCCTGCTAGGCTGCAGGCCTTCAGAGTATAAACTGTCTTCTTTACCAAAAGATCTGTGGTGTCCAGCAGAGAACCAGGGGCAGAGTAGGGGCTCAATCAACTGTGCCTGAATAAGTGAGTTCACTGAATTGAAATAAATGAGGGAGGTTCTTGTCAGGTCCTCAGAACTATTTATAAGGCTGCTCCTGATGGATGAGACCAAGACCCCTTCACGTCATGGGCTGTTTCAGGCTGAAAGGACGCTGGTGTGCTGATGCGTTACTTCTGCTGCCCAGCAGCCATACCCTGTCTTCTGGAAGCATCTTTTGAGTTTCCCTTTAGGGTGTCTCCCTCCCCTATTCTCTTCCATGTGGTCTGGTTGGGGCATCAGCCAGCCCCTGGTTGGGGGAGAGGCTAGGAGTGCACACCTGCATCTGGACATGGGGAGCCCACAAAACCCTGCCCTTGTGATGGGTTCGGGGTGGCAGGGGGAGGCTGTGACCCAGGCTGGGCCAATCAGAGCAAAGGCACGTGAGCCTCAGACTTTCACAAGCCTCAGAAGTGCTCTCTTTCCTCCAGGGCTTCTAAGCTGCTCAGATCGACACCCAGAGTGATCAAGGGCCCCCAAACAAAGATGTTGTTGAAGCTGAACAGAGCAGAGCTGTAAGAGGGAGAGAGAGGGAGGGTGGGAGGGGAGGGGGAGGGAGGGAGGGAGAGGGAGAGGGAGAGGGAGAGGGAGAGGGAGAGAGAGAGAGAGAGAAAGAGAGGGAGAGGGTGGCCCTGATGACAGCATTCGGGTCTCTGGGTCCAGCCATGCAGGAAGGCTTCACTGGGCATGTCCCTTGGTAGGAAAGCCAATTTAGGTTGGTTTCTCTCATAACCAAGAGTCACTTGACTCAGTGACTGTCTAGTCCAACTCTCTCATTTTATGCATTAATCCAGAGAAATTATCACTGTCCCAGCTGATGGCAGTGCAGGATTAGAACTCATGCCTACAGAATTCCTCATCAAATCCCTTTATGCTCTGCCACACTGCTGCTTTCCGTAAAGTACCCTCTTCTTCTCACTTGTTTATTCCTCAATTACTGAAGCCCTTCACGCCCGAGCCGCAGGAATTAGCCGGCACATCGCATGGGGAGAAGGCGCATGGGACGCACTTTGACAGTGAGCGCCACCAGAGCCACCCCAGCCCCAACACAAAGGCATTTTCCTGTTTGCTGCTTAAGCAGTATTTCTAAACCAGAGCCCGGGGCGTCTTCTCGAGTCTGAACAACACTCCACAGAGGACTTCTCCTCCACTTGGTATTTCTTTCCCAGTCTCTGTTGCTCCAACCGTCTCCTACATAAAAACACACTTACTTCAGTTCACTTCTTGACCAGGTCCTCCAGAAGGAGAATAATTCCAGAACTGAGAGTAACATGGCATTGACGATGAGAAACCGTGACGTCCAGTAATGGACCTCCAGCCAGTCCCAAGCAAATTCAGCAATCAGCTGGTATGGAAGGAAGGAGTACTTGACAAGGAATTCTCTCCACTGCTTCCATGTGGGCTCTCTAAGATCCTTTAAAAATAACACACAAGTAAATAAAACTACATAAAAATGGACACAAAATATCATGAGGATTGAATTTTACACAAAATACTGTGGTTATCCCAGTGAGTTTTACATTTATTAAAACATACATACACATACACACATTTACAACAATCTAAAATGAGATTTCCATCCATAAACTCACCCTGTAATAATTAATCTTACACTGGATAAATGTTACCAAAGAGGCTGAACTGAGATGCTTGTTATATAATTGTGGAAGCTCAGAAGTAAAAAAAATCTAAGCATGAGTAATCTAAGCATTATTAATAATGAGGCTGAAATGAATAAAAAGTAACCAGCTTTACAATTTCTTCACCACTGCAAGGGTAGCTCAAACAATTTCAATTCAACAGCTCATCTGTGGTAGAATGATAACAGGTCATGGGAAAATTAAACATATACCTTTAAAAAGTAATTTTGGGAAAATGAAAAACTTTCATTACAGAATTAGCAGATAATCTGTAACAAGAGTATTTAAACAACTCATAGGCATCCAGAGGCTAATGAAAGCCAAGCAAGACTGTGTACAATGGAGCAGACACTGAGCATCCCAAGAAGAAAGTCAGCCTGATGAGCGGGCAGGGGTTGATGGGGCTTTTTAAAATGGAAAGGTCAGGGGGTCTCTGTGCTCCCAGTCCAGCAAGGGCAGGGAACAGCTGAAAACTGGGTAATTAGAGAAACACTGTGCAAAGGGGCTAACCTGCAGGCTTAAAACTACACCCAAGGCTGAGGTCAGTTAGGTAGGCACTTGATTCAAGTGTTTAGAAAAGGGTCTTTGGAGATTTAGGAATTCTGTTTCAACATCATATACAATGATTCCTATATCCATGTGACTTTTGATATAAACAGATCAGAGGGACTGCCCCAAAAGTACACATTACCCTCCGATGACCAACTAGACACAATCACCCTGAGTCAATGGGATCCACTGACAATTCTGAAGGAATCCATCAGAGCCGTGGTGGGTAACTATCCCTGCCAAAGGCCCTGTGGTCAGCTGACGTGATGACTCCCATCAGTGAGCTGGATGACGGCTTACTATTCTGAGGCCAACAGGACGGATACTAACCCTGCCTTGTGGTAGGACAAATAATCATCCTTTGGGGATCCTGTTAAGAGACAGATTACCAAGCTGGAGGGCCCACAGATCTAACCCTTGGGCAATCTGGACCTATGCTATCTTCTTTTATAACAGAAGCAAAGCTGGGTTTTTTTCCCCTAAATATTTCAAGTCCAGAGAGTAACCCCTCTTGCTATGCAATGCAGGAAACAGAACAGGCTTCTGGGAGTGGGGAAGTTCCTGCTGTATTTTCTTTCGTAGGGGCTCTCCTTGCAAAATTCAAATGAAGGCTCATGTTGTTTCCTCTTCCCTGACAGGCGCCAGCCATGTCTCCAATTCCATCCCACGCTGAGGAATGGCAGCATGAAGCCACTCAAGGCCCTCTCCAGACCCACCAGAAGCTTGGTGATGATGTCCTCCCCGGAGCTGTCTTCTTGCAGAGGGCAGATGGTATGGATGAAGGGCAGGAAGGTGTCTGTGTAGTCAAACAGGTAGAGGTACAGCAGACAGAGTCTCGGGGAGCTCTTGAGGGCGTACAGCAGGAACAGGGACCTGCCTGGGTTCATGGCCTGCAGAGGATGAGGCGGGTGCAGGGACTCATTACAACAACAGCTGCCCGCTCCCCACCCATGCTCCTTCCATAGCCTCACGCCCTCCTCCACGTGGTTTGCACTGGTAATGAATGAATGAATGAATGGGAAGAAGAGGCCAAGTAATCCATCTGTTAGGCTACATTATAGAAAGATCCAGTCTCTCTCCATGGGTGGGGAGGGATAGGGGGATGAGAAGCAAGCTCCTAGGCACATTTAGAAGAACACAACCTTTCGGGAAAGTAATCAGTGGGCACCACTTAATAAAAAAAATCAGAAGGCCTCATGCACAAAATATTTAGTGTTGCGTTGTGCATAATAGAGAAAAAGTGAAATCTGTGACCTCAGTCCTGAAGTTACAGTAGATATTTAGCCCAGAATTCATACAGCCATGGAGGAATGTATAGGAGGAGCACTGGATAATGCTCATGTTACAATGTTAGGTGAAGAAAAGATCTAAGATGTGTAGCCATCCACCTCCACAGTGTCAGTGCCGTGAAAGCAGGGCCTGCCTGATTCAGGACTCAGATCCCTTTTCTAAAGGACCACCTGGCTCACAAGAGATGTCAGTACATGTTTGCGGAATGAATACAAAAATAAAACAGCTGTTTTAAGTACACTCAGAAAATTGTCTAGAAGAAACCAGAGCAAAATGCAATGTTACCCATGTCTGAATCTCAGGTGGGATTAGGGTCAATTTATTTTCATTTTTTTCACTTCTGTAAATTTTGCTATAATGAATGTACATTTATATTTTTCCTGATTCTAAAACAAACTTAAAAATGATTCAACTTACTTGATGCTACTAAGCATCAAGTAAAATGGGCAAAAGATGTGAATGGACACTTCACCAAAGAAGACAGAAGGATGGCAAATAAGCACATGAAAGATGCTCATTATTACTAATCCTTAGAGAAATGCAAATTAAGCCAGTGAGATACCACTGTCCACTAATTAAAAAGGGGAGGGATGGGAAGGAGGGCTTACAAAGGGGCGGGAAGAAGCTTTTGGGAGTGATGTATACGTTCACTATCTTGATTGTGGTGATGGTTTCACAGGTGTGTACATACGTCAAAACTTAGCAAACTGTACACTTTAAATATGTGTATGTCAATTATAGCTCAACAAAACTGTTAAGACATATTCAACTTATTTGATGCTATTAGTGGCTTACCAATAAAAATTTTAAAGTGTGATAACGGTTACATTTAAGAAGAGAGTCCTTCTCTTTAGAGCTTCACACTAAAGTATTTAGGGGTGAAATAATATGATGTGTGGATATGCTTTAATATAACTCCAGGACTGGGGGTGTGGGGAGAGGGTGGAGGGGTACAGATGAATTAGGAGTGACCATGAGTCGATGCTCGTTGAAGCTGGGTATGAGTACTCTCTTCCCTCTATTTTTGTATGTACCTAGCATTTTCTATATTTAAAAAATTTTTAAGAGGTCCAACTTGTGAAATGGCTGATTCCAGGTCTGGGGCAGGAAAGATACATGAGTAACTTGAACATCTTGTCGTGTGAGAACGGAAACTATCAAAGACTAATAAACCATGTTAAAAGGACTCATTAGCAAGTAGGCTGTACCTCAATTCAAAAGTTAAATTTAAAAAATGGACTCAGAATAATTTGAGGAGACTCCTACTCAAAAAAGATGGGACAGTTGGAGCATCAATTAGGATAACTATTGAAACGTATTCAAATACATCAAGAATGTCAAAATACTCAGTTATTAATAATCCTAAAGAAAGAGATTGGTCACTTTTAGAGGACAACAGGGAAGCAAATTCTGAAACTGGTAAGTAAACGGAGAAGATCAAGCATTTAACCTGCCCTTCTGGTATATACTGTACTTAGGATAATCAAAATGGCTGTTGACAGAAGATTTCCTTTTTGTTAAAGATGTATTTCAGCGAACAAGATGAAAAAGAAATGAGAGAGTTACAGTATCACCATTTGGCAACCCTTAATGAACTAATGGATCTAAACAATCAATGATCATGGGACATTATGAGCCTCTTGATAGAAGAAAATACCACACCTATAAAGTAGCCTTGACAAAACACCAAACCTAAACCAAAGTAAGCCTCTAGTCCTAACTCCTAGATTATAGGATATGCAGGGGAAGAAGGGACCTGTTAGGTGACACCACAGAGAGACAACTGGCAAAGTACAAAGCGTCAGAAAACTACAGGAGAAAATGATCTGGTTTCTTCAGCAAATAAATGCAGGGTAATGACAAGAGGAAGGGAGAATCTACAGATTGAAAGAGACTTAAGAGACATGACAACCAACAAACAACCCAATTAAAAAAAATTCAGAAGACCTGCAGAGACATTTTTCCAAAGAAGACAGTGAGATGGCCAATAGGCCCATGAAAAGATGCTCAACATCACTAATTATCAGAGAAATGCAAATCAAAACCACAATGACATATCACCTCACACCTGTCAGAAAAGCCATCACCAAAAGCACCACAGATAACAAATGCTGGAGAGGGTGTGGAGAAATGGGAACCCCTGTACACTGTTGATGGGAATGTAAATTGCTGCAGCCACTGTGGAAAACAGTATGGATGGTCCTCAAAAAACTAAAAATAGAACTACCATATGATCCATCAATCCCACTCCTTGGAATATATCCAAAGAAAACAAAAACACTAATTTGAAAAGATGCAGGCACCCCAATGTTCATAAGAGCGTTATTTGCAATTGCCAAGATATGGAAGCAACCTAAGTATCCATCAACAGATGAATGGGTAAAGATGATGTAGCATATAAATACACACACACACACACACAAATGGAATACTACCCTTCCATAAAAAGAATGAAACTTTGCCATTTTGCAACAACATGGATGGACCTGGGGGTATTATGCTTAGTGAAATAAGTCAGACATAGAAAAATAAGTAGGTATATTTGGACTTATATGTGGAATCTAAAAAATAAAACAAACAAACACCTATAACAAAACAGAAACCAACTCACAGATATAGAGAACCAACTAGTGGTTACCAGTGGGGAGAGTGAAGGTGGGAGGGGCAAGACAGGGGTAGGGGATTAAGAGGTACAAACTACTATATATAAAATAAGTAAGCTATAAGAATATACTGTTTAGCACAGGGAATATAGCAAATATTTTTATAATAACTTTAAGTGGGGTATGATCTATAAAAATATTGAATCACTATGTTGTACACCTGAAACTAATATAATATTGAAAACCAACTTTACCTTAATTAAAGAAAAAAAAAAAAAGACATGACAACCAAATGTGGACCTTGTTGGGACCCTGTCTGGAACAAATCAACTGAAAAAACAAATGTAGGGTATTTGAATACTGACAAATTATTTGATAATATCAGAGAATTATTCATCCTGGGGGGGTATATTGTGGTATTTTATTTTTGTTTTTCAAGAAGTCTTTACTTTTTAGGGCCTCTCCTGGTGGTCCAGTGGTTAAGAATCCGCCTTCCAATGCAGGGAACGCGGGTTCGGTCCCTGATTGGGGAACTAAGATCCCACATGCCGCAGGGCAACTAAGCCTGTGCGCTGCAACTACTGAGCCTGCACCCTGTGGAGCCCGTGCGCTGCAACTAGAGAGAAGCCTGAGTGCCACAACAAATATCCCACATGCCGCAACTAAGACCTGACGCAGCCACATAAATTAAAAAAAAAAAGTCTTTACTTTTTAGAGATTCAATAAAATATTTACTTATGAAATATATGCTATCTCAGATTCAAAATAATCAGGGGTAGCAGGAGTAGGTATTACTGAAATAAACATAGCCATGAGTTGCTGTCGTATGGGTTGATGGAAGTTTTGTACTATTATCCTGCTTTTGGGTATATTTGAAATTTTCCATAGTAAAAGTTTTTTGAAAAATCGAACTTCTAAAATACAATATCTCTATATTGTAACTTAGGTGAGACATAGAAATATGGAAGTAGTTCTTCATTTTAAAGCAATGTTTCCCAACCTTTTTTTCATTATTACCCCTTAAGGAGCCTTTTAAAGACATTTTTTTCATAAGCCCTCCCCTGCCCCATGAAATGTTAATACCACAGATATACTGTGTATCTGTTTATGTCCTATGGTCTTTGGAGGGGCGCAAGTCACTGCAATACTTAACACTTTTCACCCCTCAAGAACCAATGGCCTTGGGGGCGATGCTGCTCCTATTGGGTGTGCAGGCTCTAAAGGAACACAGGTCCCAGAAACAGAGCCCGAAGGCACCCAGCCACATCTTGGTTAGTACAAGAGAAAGGGAGATGACCGGGTTACATGTTTGTAGGTCTGGGATCAGCTGGACCAAAATATCCCAACTCTGGGGCTACCTTCTATCAGAGAAGGAGGATAAACCAACCTCCCAGTTAGGTGTTTACGATGACAGCACTGCTGTGGGGAGCTGTCCCTCTCAGGTCTGACAAGAACAGTGGCACTCAGGGGCAGCCGCACTGAGGGGTCTTACCACACAGCCTGCAGGCTGAACATCAAGCGACCACGCTTGGGGAGGGGCTGAAGCGCAGATCTGAAGGAGCAGACTGATGATAAGATTCTGCCTGCTCTTTACAGTAGGACCAGAATACCATCCCCATTCACTCAAAGTTTACTTTGACAGATTCTAAATAGAGGGTCATTGCTGGATACAGGACCTAGAAAGGTTCTGTCAGATATTAAAACCCACCATAGGACTAATATTGGCTACAAGAAGTCCAGAGTTTGACTGCATTAACAAAACTAATAATTTATGATAAAAGAGAAGTAGGGATTTTTTTTTTAACTGACGAACAACAACACAGAAAACAACAAATCTTCTATCTTAGGACCCTATCCCCATTCTTCAAAAATTCTGAAACTAGTGTTTTTTCAGTTTTAAAGCAATACATGCACAAAATAAACACATTTTTTTTCAAACGGCACAGAATTGTATTAAATGACAAATACAATTCACCCTTCCATCCAAGTCTCAATCCCTAGATGAAAACATTGTTAATGGTCTGTGTATCCTTCCAGAGATTTTCTGTGACACATACAAACGTGTAGGTTTTCTAACCTGTTTTTCTTTACTTTCAGTTAACAACTTGGGTATCATTTCTTGTTAGCGCACCCAGGGTCACCTCGTTCCTTTGTAATGGCTACATGTATGGGTGAGCTGTATTTATTTAACCTGTTCCTAACAATGGGTGCTGAGGTTGTTTCCCACGTGCTATTACCAATGACACTGTGGTCAACATCTTGTTTAATAATTTCTGTGACTCAAACATTTAATTCTCACTGTGACTCTCTGAGGTCATTGGCTGAGGAGGAAACGGGACCAGGAGGCCCAGGGACTTGCTGGCGTTCCCACAGTCAATGTGTCCTGGAGGAGCCTGGCGAGGAGCCCGGGAGTCAGGCTGCCGAGCGCTCTCTTGATCACAGCGCTATGCTGCCTGTGCTCTAAATGCAAAGAAGTGAAACTGTAGACCAAAGAGTAGGGGCGGTTTAAATTTTAGTAGTTATTGACAAACCGCTCTCCAAAGAGACTGCGCCAATTTAGGATCTGCACACATGAGTGCCTCTTTCCTCACGTTATGAAAGTTCTTATCCTTGACAACATCATAGGTGAGAATGACGCCAGCGGTGTCTCATTTGTACCATAATTATCAGTGAGCATTTTTCCCCCAGAAACGTATTGGTTATTTGTATTTATTTTTCTCCATGATGTCTTTTTTAGGGTATAGGTCTGTGTACTCCAGACATTCTATGACTAATAAAAAATAGAGTATTCGTTTTACAATACAGTATTTGCTAAATTCTCTCTGTGAAGAAGAACCAGGTACAGTCACACTGAAGAACAATTTATCAGCATCTGGTAAAGCTGAAGATGTGCGTTACTTGTGACCCAGTAATCCTATTCCTCGGTGTACAGCACAAAGAAAGTCTTACACGTGAGTACACGAACTTTCCAAGAATGTCCACAGCAGCCCTGTTTCTCATAGCAAAAATGGAAATAATCTCAGTGGCCATCAATGGGAGAATGTATAAATGGCCACGCACTTGTGCAGTGGAATATGGCACAAGAGGAAAAGAAACAGTGCCAGAGACAAAAGCTACTTGCAGAAGGATAATAAGCTCAGTTCATGCCTTTTATGTTAAGGTTAAAAACCTAGAACATTGTTCCTAGAGCTGTGGATATATACCCATAACACAAGTAGGAAAACAGGCCCAGGAAGGATACACGGGCATAGGGAAAGCGGGGACGCAGGGGGCTTCGGTTTTGTCTGATGTATTCATGAGCAGTGGGCAGGCAGATAACTGGTATCTGGTGCTCAATACTTATTTTCCATTGAAAAAATAGAGTTCACCTTGTATTCCCAGAGGTTTTGCGGGGGCTTCACACCCAGTGCTTTGACTCGCTCCAGTTCCATGAGGATGGCTCTTCGGTGGCTGCTGTTTTCTATGGTATATGGTGCCCTGGAAAATTCTTCCTGTGTCAAAGTTAAAAGCAACCTAGGGTGTGGGCGAGGAGATAGGAGGAGATGTCTTTTGAGATTACATCCTGGAAGCAAACTTTCCACAGTTGGAGTTCCACCTTATCAACACAGATAAACACTTTAGGCTTGAGGTAAGACACCTAACATATGAAATAAGATTAATAACAGCAAATAACTGAAAGCTTACTATTTGCCAGTCCCTCTATTTTTTAAAGTGTGTGTGTACAGAGAAAAAAAGTTGGAAAGAAATCCAATAAAACATTATGACATTAAGATAGTTTGGGGACTTGCCTGGTGGTGCAGTGGTTAAGAATCCGCTTGCCAG
The DNA here is from genome assembly GCF_964341445.2 of Mesoplodon mirus. Taxonomy (NCBI): domain Eukaryota; kingdom Metazoa; phylum Chordata; class Mammalia; order Artiodactyla; family Ziphiidae; genus Mesoplodon; species Mesoplodon mirus. Next base: position 53,407,962 of record NC_138991.1, read on the forward strand.
TGCAGGGGACACGGGTGGGATCCCTGGTCCGGGGAGATCCCACATGCCACGGAGCAACTAAGCCCGTGCTCCACAACTACTGAAGCTCACGCACCTAGAGCCCATGCTCCGCAACAAGAGAAGCTACAGCAGTGAGAAGCCTGTGCACCACAACGAAGAGTAGCCCCCGCTCGCCGCAACTAGAGAAAGCCTGTGCACAGCAACGAAGACCCAATGCAGCCAAAAAAAAAGAGTAGTTGTCTGGGGATAGTGATTAGATAAAGATAACTGTGGATCCCTTATCTGTTCCCTTTCATCAGAAAATGCGAATTCACCTCCACAGTGATTCCTTGTTAAAAGTGCCCCATAAAGGTTTATTCCCTTTCACTCAACAATTCCAGTTTTGGAATCTCTCCTCTGGAAGGAAGACACTTACGGAAAGACACATTGTATTAAGTGGGTAGAGAAGTTTTTTAAACTACAATTCAGGGTGAGGGTGGGGAGGTGGTACAACTTCTTACAAAAAACAGACGAAGTGGGAGCATTTTGCTTCCTCAATAGAGAGTCAAGTGTTGAAAGCTCAGTTCAGGGGGAAAAAATGGACCAGGGTGGGAGGTGAGGCAGTCAGGCAGCCTAGCAGTGAGTGGACTACACGTCTGACTCAAATGGGTTAGAAAGCGGCTGCCTGGTGGTCTAAGTAACACCCCACGTGGTCCCCCTTCAAGGAAGGGAGGGACCCCAGTAAAGATGGACAGGGCTCAGGGAGGGGCAGGGGGATTTGCTGATGGGCAGAAGCAGGCTGACGCATAGCTCAGCGATGAGTGAGCCCCTCAAACTAATGGGTTCCTCAGAGCATTTGCACAATGTAGTCTGGTACCGTCTGGAGCAGAAAAAAGGGAAACACCACATATGTGTGCTGGTAGAGGTCGATTAATAGACTCTAGCCTGTACACATACATATAAACACAGGTCTGCTTAGTACAATTGTATTTCCAGTTTAAATAAATAAATAACATGTTATTTAACACATCTATGTGTATGCCTGTATAAACATTGAAAAAAATCTGGACAGGTGTCCAGCAAGATGATAATAGTGGCTTTCTCTGAAGAGCAGGATTATGAAGGTATTTCATTTCTAATGTGCTATAATTCTACTTTATTATTTTAAAATAAATAAATATATCTACTTTTATAATCAGGAAGCAACAAACAATTAAAATGTCAGTCGATGACATAAAATGGTTCAACTGCTTTAGAAAACAGTTCAATGGTTCCCCAAAAGGTAAACACAGAGTTACCTTATGACCCAGCATTTCCACTCCAAGAGAGTACTGAGTATTGAAAATATACGTCCACACGAAAACCTTTATATACAAATGGTCGCAGCAGCATTGTTCCTAACAGCCCCAAAATGGAATCAATCCAAATGTCCATCAACTGAAGAATGGAAATACTCTGAACAGGCAAATCCAGGAGACAGAAAGTAGAATGGTGGTTCCCGGGGGCTGCGGGAGAGGAAAATGAGGACTGAGTCCCTTTAGCAGGAGCTTTATTTTTGGGGATGATGGAAATGTTCTAAAACCAGACTGTGGCAATGGCTGCACATATCTGTGAATATATTAAAAGCCACTGATTATACACTTTAAATGGGTGACTTCTGGGGTTATGTGGATGGTGTCTCAATTAAACTGTTTAAAAAATGTCCGTGACGTATCAGAAGATTTTGCTTCTCACCTTCCATTTACTCTTTCAGATAAAAACCTGTCTCTGTAGAGAGAGGCCCAAGGGCCCAGCTGCTCCAGCCAGAGGACAACTTCTTCTGCTGTCCATGTGGCCACAGCCTTGTGCACCAGGAGGTCGTGCTCAGATTCCCTGCTGCTCCAGTGATATACCAGCAGGACCACCTGGGGAAAAGTGACACGGCCCTTATTCCACAGCAGGATCAGAGACACCAGCTTCTAAATATGTGAGCGTGGGGCCGGGAAGGAAAAAGCTGAGCTGGAAGGGGAGATGCCAAGTCCATAGATACGGAAGTCGGCAACACTACTGCCACCGAGATCTGGGGAGCGCGACCCTTGGTGGGCTCAGCTCTGCTGAGTCTCGGGTCATCAGGGAACACAGACAGGAATAGGACTCACTGCAGGGCACCAGGGAGCACTGCACCCTTTTCCCCATCAATCTGGCCAGTGTAACTGACTCGCGTGCCTTTTCTATTGGAAAATTTGTAATAGTTAGATTTTTGTAGCATGGATAGATCTTAAAAAGAAAATAGTCTCTACACTGAAAGTTAGTGAAGGGCTGTGCTCAAGACATGGCCTGAGTTCCAGCTTTAACACCTTTCTGCACTGGTTTGCTCCTCTCTACAGCAGGAATACTAACAGTGCCTATCACATAGGTTGTCAAGAGGATGAAATGGGACAAAGCTAACATTTACTTGGCTCTGAATATTATGTTGTATATACTTGCATAGGCAACATCCCCAGGTTTCAATGTACATAGTGAATTACCACATACGGTCACATCATTAATCATTTAGGGGTATTTCAACAGAACTGACTTCACGGGAAACTGTGGGAGGGAGGGGGACAGAGAGACATAAACTTACCGCCACACCAGTTAAAGCTGTGAGCACTCCGGAAAAGAATCCCCCTCCCCTCTGCTGATTCACTCGGCCCGTGTTGGGAGCTGAAAGAATCTTATCATTCCCATACTTCTGAAAGGCTGCAAGACTCTGGACTACGTCATTATTCTGCTGAATGTCTTCAGATCGCATTCTAATTGCATCAGGAAATAATTTTTCAATGGCATCCCTATGGAGAACAGAAAAAAAAAATCACAAGACAGTTGTTTGACTAAATATACTTATAATGTTTAGAGGCCAAAATAAAACTACTATCAACATTTAATAATATACAAGGATTCTAGAAGAATGGACAAGAAGATTGGTTAGGGCCCTGTTGGTAGCAGCAACAAATCAGAAACACCTATATGTCCACTGTTAGGGCAACAGCTAAATAAAACATAGCATATTCATACAGTGGAAACATACATAGTTTTAAAAATGAATTTACTGGATATCTCTGTGTATCAAGATGAATAAATTTATCCACATTGTTGAATGAAATAGTAAACTGCAGAAACACAGTACATCACTGATGTGAGGAAATATTTGCATTTCCTATTGGCCCATAAATGTATAAAAGTATTTTTAAAAATCTGAAAGATGACAACTAAGTCATAATTGAAATTACTCTAAGAGAAAGGAAGGAAGAATTGTAAGATGGGGGAGGAGGGGTTGAAGGGGTCTTTATCAGCAATGTTCTGATTTTTTTAAAAGAATGTAAATGACTATATATGCACTGCTTATGTTATTAAAAATTAACTCAGAAAAAAGAAAAAAGGTGCAGTTCAGTAGTGAGAGTGAGACCAACCCTCAGGTCATACTATAGGCCCTTCACTTTCGATTATACACAATCAGAGAACCCTTCTTCAATTTAAGGTTAACCTGCAGGTAAACCAAGGCTGAAAGGTCAGAGCAAAGTGTGTAAATACATCTCCTGTGAAAAAGAGAATGCTGGGCTAATGTTTTCATGGAACTTCCTGGTACTCTGTTGATAACAAGAAGGCAAGAGAAAAGGATTTTAGCCTCAAAGACCTCACAGGTACATGATGAACATTATGAATGGAAGCAGAAGAAAACCTGCTCTCTGAAGGTCTTATCAACTGTTGTGTGATGCCATGCATGAGAAACTCTATTAATGTGATAAATGCAACAGAGTTTAGTCAAAGATTATGAAAACCGGCATCAAACCAGTTTTCGAGAATCATACAGTTAGACCATTTTCTCTCTGAGACCTAGGGTGTTCTCAGTGAATACACATCAATAAGAAGTATTATGTACAAACGGTTACAGGCAATGGTCTGATAACCAGCATTTCTTTCTTTCCCTCATTTATAATAAACAAACAAATCATGGTCACCTGTAAGGAAGGGAGTCGGGACTTCCAGGTCCCTGAGCTCCCTGACTCACATGCCAGCAGATCCAGAATGACCCCTGAGGCAGTGGGCTCCACCTCTCTGGCCTTTCCAGATGTGGCTGCTCCCAGTAAGAGAAACCACACTGTACAGGCCCAATGAGCTACCCACATGGGCTGAGCATTACCTGAGGAGAATATTGACTTTGGGGAAACCTTCCCATTTTTCTCTGCATTCTGGACACTCTGTTTTCTTCGAAGAGGCCCACCACAGAGCTAGGCAGTGCCGGCAGAAGCTGTGCCCACAGTTCAAGGTGGTTGGGTTAACCAGGATGTCGTAACAGCAGTGGCAGGAAAATTCCCTAACAGAAATCCGAGGGCTGCTGCTCTGGAGAGGGTCCTCTTCCTCAAGGCTTGTCGTGTTCAGATTATTCTGCGGAGACTCTTCCATCTCTTAGCAAATTCTGGGATCCACAGACATAGAAAATTCCAGACTCAGAAAACTGCTGCAAAGCATCGTGAAATCTAGAAAAAAAGAGACAACAACAGAAATAGGAAAAATAATATAGGTGTTTGAGATTACAGTCATTCTTTTGATATTAAAGCTCTGATTTTTAAATGTGACAAATTTGGTTTCTAAAAATTTACATTCCATAAACCACATAAACATCACTAAATTTTTCTGACCTATTGTCATATTTTCAAAAATTAGGTAAAGCAAAATAGTGTAGTGGAAAGTTCAACAGACTTGGATGGGGGAGGCTGGAGAATTCTAGATCCTTCCATTCTGCTAACTTCCTTTGAACATGTAATTTCTCTGGCCTCAGTTTTCTCAATGTAATTTCTAAAGTCCTTTCAACGTACATAATTTTAAATAAGCCAGCTTCTTGGCCCATGCAAATGTCTGGAGTCGGCAACAACAGATGTACTTCATATAAATAACAGAGTTTATCCAAACAAATCTGCCTTCCCCTTAGGTAATTATTTCTTTTGACACCTGATTTCAGAGGCTTCCACAGGAACAGTACCTGGAAGACAGTGAGGCCTGGTTCTCTGGGGTGCCCTGTGCCAGGTCCACTTGCCTGGGGCTTAATATCCACCCCCACCCCCACCCCAAATCAACCCAAACATGCACATCCTGCCTTCTGGATCCCACCAGTTTGGTGCCACAGAAACACACTAATGTCACTAATATGCAAATGGCTAAGGACCATTCTCTTCTCATCCTTATCTGGGTCTTAAGGGAGGTTTTTTTTTTTTTTTTTTTTTTTGCCATATGTGGGCCTCTCACTGCTGTGTGGACTCTCCCGTTGCAGAGCACAGGCTCCGGACATGCAGGCTCAGCAGCCATGGCTCATGGGCCCAGCCGCTCCACGGCATGCGGGATCCTCCTGGACCGGGGCACGAACCCTTGTCCCCTGCATTGGCAGGCGGACTCTCAACCACTGCATCACCAGGGAAGCCCTTAAGGGAGTTTTTTATTGAGAAGAAGTATGATGGTGCCATGGAGCTAGAAGCTCAACTCTCTATCTCCGGGACGGTGCCTAAGTTACCTGGGCTCTCTGAGCCTTATTTCCTCAGCTGTGGAATGGTGCTTATAGTACACAAACCTTCAAAGCTTCTTGTGAGGGTTAGAGATAGTGAACTAGGGTGGTGGATGGTGCAAACAGGGGCTAGAGAAATGAATATTCAGATTGTTACTGGAATTAGCATGGTGTAGGCACTGGTGGGGAAGAGTTTCTCAAACTCACTGTTGTTACAGGAAAGAAGGTAAATTGCTCTGATCACCCACACTGGTCACGCAGAGAAGGGCTCTTTGCAGGCAGTGGTTAAGGACACAGGTCCCAGGGCTGGGCTGCCTGCATTCTTACCCCAGCTCTGCCATTTACTAGCTTTGTGCTCTGGATTTCTTTGAGTCTCAGGTTTCTCATATATAAATAGGGATGGTAATAGTATTTACTCCATTGGGAGGTTTTGAGAGTTAAGTAAGAGAATGCAAGTAAAGTGCCTGGCATACGGTAAGTAGACCATAAATGGTAGTAATTTCCCTGATTTTCAGGGAATTTTATCACCTTTTACAGGGCACAAATTTTATATAGAGCATGATAACACTATATTTTAAACAAGCAAATCTATAAACAAAGACTAGAAGAAAATACAATGAAGTATTAGTAGTTGGTTGGGTGGGGGAGGATCGCGATTTTCTTGGTTTTGGTTTTCTGTATTCACCAAGGTGTTCTTAATGAAAATGATGTTAGGATAACTGCAAAAATATAGAGAAAATTATAAAAAGCAATCATATTTGCTCATTATTTGTATGTCTAGGAACATTTAAACATTTTCTAACTGCTTTCCTTTGGGCAGCCTCTTCAAATTACTAAGGAAGTAGGAGATCTCATATGCATAGGTTTTTAGAAAAAGGAATCATCATCTTGATAAAGTGGTTCCTTTATTTGGCTACTATGGATTAAACAACTACCATGTGGACAGCATTATCCCAGGAAGTAATAATTGGACCATTGCTAGCTATTGACCATCTCTGGGGAGCTGGGCACTGGCGGGCACTTTAAGTACATTCATGAGCACATCTTGATTCAGTGTTGGAAGAAGGATTTTTTTTTTTTTTTTTTTTTTTAAAGAAAGGGCCTCCTGCTCAGAGTCTCAGGCGACCAGAAATTGGTCACCCCAAAGCAGTGCCCCTCAAGCAGACCATTTCACAGGGAAACCATTAGGGAGTAAACTGGGCTGGGCCACAGGCTGCAGGGCAGACAAGAGGCCGAGGGCACTGTCTCCAGGCCCAACCACCAGTGTGGGGCAGTTCTCCTCTGCCCCCTTGATGTTGCCTACCAGGTGACCCCCAAGGACACACCCTCCAGCTGACCCTGCAGGATCTTGCCCCCAGGCCACAGGCAAGGCCTAGATGGAGGCCAGATGTTCCTTGGGCTAGTGCCAGGCCTCCCAGAGGGCTGACACTGTGGCCGCAGCTCGCTTGCCCACCAGCCTGCCTGGCCCTGACAGTGTCCTCGGGTGAGGAGTGGGCCTGCCCTCGGCAGAGGCGTGGCCACCACTGCCCACCCACAGACGGGCTGACACAGGGACAGGAGGCTGCAACAGGATCCGGTTTATTCTGCCTTGGAAGGGTGGTCCTGAGAGTGGCAGGTGCCACCCTGTCCGGGGCAGAGGGAGGGCCCAAGGGCTGGTTAAGGCCAGTGGTGGGAGACGCAGGGGGATAGGCAGCCCCTGTAATGAAGTGAGGCCAGGCTGAGGCCCGGAGGCAGCTGTGGTAGGCTGGGGCGATGCCCCTGAGCCCAGGGTGGAAGGCACCGGGCTGGGACCAGGCCATGGCTACGGGGCCATGACCCAGGCCACACGGGCACCCCGGGAAGTGGGGCACAGGACACGAAACATGAAACACAGGCACATGAGTAAGCACGTGGACAAGTGGGCACAGATTCACAGGCCAGAGGAACACCTGGTCTCAGTTGGACACATGGACACCATGGTGGTGTCATACAGACCACAGGGGACACATGGACTCGATGGCCACAGGGGACAGCCCTGGGCCATGGACTGCGAGGGACAGGGGAAGGGGGCCTTTTGGCATGACTGCACTGGAATCGCGAGAAGGAGGCGCTGGGGGCAGCCCACGTGCAGACCCCGGGTCTCAGTCCGTCTCTTCCACTTTGTTGAGCAGCTTCACCACCTCGTCGTAGATGACGAACATGATGGCCACGTCCAGGCACACCTGGCCCAGGCGGGGGATGCTGCCCTTGTAGAACGCCTTGGGGCCCTCGTTCCTCAGGATCTGCAGGCTGCGGTCCCACGTTCTGTGGTACTTGTGCGCCTCCAGGCCCTGCATCTGGGTCTTGATCACGTCCAGAGGAGTTGTTCCCACGGACACTGGCTGTGCCTGTGATGGCGCCAAACACACTAGTGATCAGAAGGTTCATGGGCTTGTTGGGGTTGTCCCCTTGGTACCAGTTGCGCAAGGAGGTCACGACGAAGAAGAGAATGGCCTGGTTGGATCCCTGCTTCAGCACGGTGGCCACGAGGCCCTGGTAAGTCCCTTTCAGCCCTTGTTTCCAAACGATCTCCCTGACCCCATGGAAGAATCCTCTGTATTTGGGGCTGGGGGAGGTCTGGTCATGGATGAACTTCATCTTGATGGTCTCCATGGGGCACACGACCACCACGGCATCTGCCACACCGGCGCCCAGGCTGCACCGCAGCCCGCACGTGCTGTCTAGCCGTCCCTGGGTGTCCCGCATGTAGTTGCTGAGAAACTCGAACATCCCGAACTGGACGGCTGCCTTCGGGATGGAGCCGTAGAGCAGGAAGATGAGGCCGTGGTACAGGCCCGGGACGCCATGGTTGTGGACCGTCCGCCACACGCAGTCCCCGATGCCCTGGTAGCGCGGCGGGTGCAAGCGCTCGTCCAGCTGCAGCTGCGTCTTCACGTACTCGGTGGGAAGGTGATGCAGATTTCGATGTCGCCTGCCAGGATCGCCTTCCCCGGGTGTGTGAGGGTGGCCTTCCTGGGCGCAGGCGCCCCTGCCGCCAGAGTGCGGGGCGTGGCCATGGAGGGTGGGGTGGGGGGCCCGGCGGCGGCCTCTCTTCTAACAGGGGTTAGAAGAGATGGGCTTGAATTGGGCACTGTTCTTGGTGTTTCCTGGGGAGCAGTGAGTGATATACCTGGAGATACAGGTCTGATACAGGGTCTTACGTGCCTGGTTAATGAGAGGTGGGCAGATGGGAGCACATAAAGGTTTCGGAGGCATTGAGATCAGCAAAGCTGTCCTTGAGGATGATAAATCTCATCAGGAAGGCGGGCTGGGCTGGGACAAGGTAGAAGTGAAGTGCTGTCACTTCTGAGACTAGGGTGGCAAACATGAAAATGCAAAGAAAGGGATCAATCTATCCAAGAGATGTTACAAAAATCCTTTATGGCCTTTGGTGATTAGAGAGCAGAATGATCAAAGATGTTGTCTAGGTTCTAGAACTGGGGAAGAAGAACAGTTCTGCTGCTAGAAATGAGTCACTGTAAACAAACGGAGCCCAGCTTTAAGAGAAGTAAGTTGAATTTCGAAAAAGTTGAGTTTGCGGTAATGACCAGATCTCCAGGTAGAACTGTCTAGCGAGCAGGTGGAGATCTGAAACTGGAGCTGGGAGTTAAGGGGGAGGCCAAGTGTATGGATCTCAGAGTCATTTGAAATGACAACATATATGGAAATTGATTTCTCACAAATTAACCTTTTAAAACTAGAATGCACTAATAATTCTTAGTTTACCAGATCTGAAAGTTTATTTCTCATGAGAGAAAACAAATCACACGCAGACATCAGAAGTGTATTTTATAAGTCATGCTTTGGGACTTCCCTGGTGGTCCAGTGGTTAAGAATCGCCTTCCAATACAGGGGACACAGGTTCAATCCCTCGTTGGGAAACTAAGATTCCACATGCCGTGGGGCAACTAAGCCCACGAGTCGCAACTACTGAGCCCGTGCACTCTAGGGCCCGCGTGCCACAACTAGAGAGAAGCCTGCGTGCCGCAACGAAAGACCCTGCTTGCCACACAAATAAATAAATAAATAAATACTAAAAAAAAAATGCAGAGGGAACAAAACATTAAGGATCTATTAAAAAAAAGTCATGTTTTGAAAAGCTGAGGTGGCCACTAACTCTGTTTTTTAATTGTCTTTGACAAACTAGAAACTGCATGGACTTTGATTACTTCTTAGGAATCTTGCTCGTTTCATTTTACCCTAAATTCAAAAACTGGAAGTTAACAAAGAAAGAATGCACAGCTTAACTGAATTCAGCTGATCTCTTCTGTTACTTCTGTAAGTATTTGGGCTCTTTCCATGAAAGAAAGCACTACTTTTAGAGGAGGAAAGTGCCTCTTAGGTGATAAAAAACTAGCTCAGATACTAGAGTTCCAAGTTGTGGCCTTCTGACTTGGATAAACCCACCCTCCTGCACTGGCAATGGTTAAAGGTTTCTTTGAGGAGAAGGCCCAATGTTCCTTTGAGGATGTTTATAACTGTTCTCTACAAACTTGGCACACACACCAGCAGGTTGGAGCTGGTTCACTGGCTGAGTTCCTTCACAAGGAAGCATGTGTTAGAACACGCCCGCAGCCTACTGCTCTTTCCACCTTGTCGCAAAGCCTCAGAGAAGACTTGGGGGACGTGTAGGACAGGGGCGAGAAGAATCATTCCATTCTCACTCCCAGTGCCCTTTTCACATGGAGACACTTTGGTTTGTGCTTAAACATCACATGAGGGCTTCCCTGGTGGCACAGTAGTTAAGAATCTGCCTGCCAATGCAGGGGACACAGGTTCAATCCCTGGTCCAGAAAGATCCCACATGCTGCGGAACAACTAAGCTCGTGCGCCACAATTACTGAGCCTGTACTCTAGAGCCCGCAAGCTACAACTACTGAGGCCGCGTGCCTAGAGCTTGTGCTCCGCAACAAGAGAAGCCACCACAATGAGAAGCCTGTGCACCGCAACAATGAGTAGCCCCCGTTCACTGCAACTAGAGAAAGCCCGCGCACAGAAACAAAGACCCAATGCAGCCCAAATATAAATAAATAAATTTAAAAATAAAATAAAATGATGGCTGGAACACCACATAACTGAAGAGCACAGCCAGACCACTGGACTGCGTCACTCTGAAGAGCTGCAGTTTCTGAAAGTTGAAGTTGTGTCTTCAACTGATGACTGGCACTTCAGTGTGTCAGGGCACACTCTGAAATCACTTGCCAAGGTTGTGTTTGTGCACACGAGTGTTTTCCTGAAGGAAATCCATAGTTTTTATTTGATCTCAAAGGGGACCAAGACCCAAATTAGGTTAAGAATCATTGTTTATCCAGTGGGATAAGGGCTTTCTTAAAGTACCCACCGCCCTGGCTTCCTAGAGTGCCTGTAATGAGCCCAGGTGAGACTTTTCACAGCATGGCTGCACTACTGTCAAGAGCAGCCATCCTCCGCGACCTGTCAGTCTCAACAGTGGTAGCCACTGCTCGGTGGCGACATCTAGTCTTTTTCTTCACGTGGTGCTTCTCTTTCTCCCCCTCCCCCCTGCTCTCTCTTTCTTTCCTCCTCTTCCTTCTTCTCTTCTTTTCTATTCAATTTGGTGCCAGCATTAAAAAAAATCTCATTTCACATAAAAACCCAGATTCCTGGCTGCTTCTGAAAATCAGAAGATCTGGCAACAGTGGGCTCTCCTTTTGTGTGACAAGAATCAGCTGAAGCTGAGTATCTGAGCAGCTGCCCCCTTCACACAGGGCCAGCTGGCTCCAGTTTGCTGCAGTCCTCACCCAGCTGGTTTCCTCATTTCCATTAGCTGCCTGACCCCTGTGGATATCTGTGTTTTCACAACCTATTCCATAAGGTGATGCCTTCAGGGTCTACCGATGAGTGTATGACATTTCTAGGTTAACTGGCCTTAGGTTAGAAAGCTTCTGGAGTTCTATCAGCTTATTTATTGCTGAGAAAGTGATTGTTTATGAGGTTTCCCTCACATTTTTCTACATTACCGCTTCTATTCTGCTTTAGCGTCAGAGGCTCAGTAGATTGTGTGTGTGAAAGGCTGTGGATGAACCTGAGGGCAGGGGCCAAGTCTAAAAATTCTAAGTCAGCTTTATTCTCATCATATTCTCACAGACCTAGCTCAAAATGAGTGAGAGTCCGGGGGTTTCCTATTTATCAAATATTTCAGTAGAGGCCTTTAAAACACTTATTTTAATTTTTTGGACGTATTACTTACTTCCTGGTTCTGAGAGACAGTGGAATGCATCTCAGTTTTAAAATCAGAAGACAGGTTCTGATTCCCAGCTTCACTACGAGCTGTGAGATCACAGGCAAATTATTCATTCTCTCCAAGGCTCACGTCAGCATATACAAGCAATGGGGTTACTGCTCCTGATCTCACAGGACTGTCCTGAGCATTAAGAGCACAGCACACAGGAAGTGCTCAATAAACGTGGTCCCTTCCTCCACAGCATGTTCCAGTGGGTGACATTTCCCGATCCATACAAGTAAGGAATCCCTAAGCTGGTGGTTCTCATGCCCATGCCAGATAACCAACAACTTCCTCTACCATGTATCATTTATTTATTTATTTATTTACTGAAATGACCATATGCTTTTATTGCAAGAGACATGGACACTTTTATTTTTTTGGCTGCGCCACACAGCACGTGGGATCTTAGTTCCCCAACCAGGGATTGAACCTGTGCCCCCTGCAGTGGAAGCGTGGAGTCCTCACCACAGGACCGCCAGGGAATTCCCGACTATGTAACTTTTAAAACACCTGGAGAGATACTACTTCCAGAGGAGCACACCATCTCTAAAGTGGCAATGTCAAGAAATGGCATAAAATCTTAGAAAGCATTAACATGTGAAATATGACATGAATATGCACATATGAACAAACTGTACAGCTGACTTTTTCTAGAATGTTCATGGGTTAGGTCTGTTGGCACAAGTGATAGGAAACAATTATCACAAGATATCTATCATCATGATCCTATGTATGTTCTCCCAAAGAAATACCTAACTGACATGGTATAGTTATCTGAAAATCCATGGGGAAAAAAAAGGGGGCTGGGACACATATACTGTCCCAATAGTTCTACGTAGCTGAAGACCCTAGAATGAAGTTGGCTATTTTGTCCCTGGAAGGAAAGTTGTTGGTCAAGTGCTTCTCTGTGGATTTATCCAGAGGGTTATTCTCCAGGAGGAGGCAGGGGCACTGCTGTAACCTATTTCATTGTTTAATCACTCAACTCACATTTAAGAAAATTAATATAATAATTTTTATTGAGTTTATCAAAGATTGCATTAATTCTGAGTTTAAGAATTTTTATACCTTAGCTTCTGAAGACTTCATTATGTGATGACTGTTAACTCTTTAGAAAGTGTAATTATCAAGCTGTTTGGTTCAGTGTTATATAATTATGGTCCTACCTCTTCACTCAATAAAACAGTTTGTGACTATAATACATACCTAACGTTTTAGGAATAATCCTTTGAAGAGCTAATTTATTGGGATTCCGGCCTGAAAAATATGATCTCAATCACTTCTTACCAGAGATGTTCACTGCAAGAATAAAAAGATTTGGGCTTCCCTGGTGGCGCAGTGGTTGACAGTCCGCCTGCCGATGCAGGGGATATGGGTTCGTGCCCCGGTCCGGGAAGATCCCACATGCCGCGGAGCGGCTGGGCCCGTGAGCCATGGCCGCTGAGCCTGCACGTCCGGAGCCTGTGCTCCGCAACGGGAGAGGCCACAACAGTGAGAGGCCCGCGCACCACAAAAAAAAAAAAAAAAAAAAAAAAAAAAGAATAAAAAGATTTTGGCTTTAGATGGGTCTCTAGTTAGGTTATTTCTTCTCATTACATATTACCTGACAACAGAGAATAATTACAATTGCTGATATTTACTGAGCCCTTATATAATGTGAGAGGCACAACAATCTTATGGGATAATTATTACTATCATCTCCATTTTACTGATGAGAAAATGGAGACCTAATTAGTATAGGACAGAGCCAGGTTTTGTTTGTTTGTTTTTTTAAACAACAACAACACAATTTTTAATTTTTATTTTTTTTGGCCATGCTGCGCAGCATGCGGGATTCCCAACCAGGGATCGGACCCATGACCCCTGCAGTGGAAGCGTGGGGTCTTAACCCCTGGACCACCAGGAATTCAGAGCCACGTTTTAAATGATGGTCTGACATAAAGCCTGTCCTCGTAACACTACGTTGGTCTAGGCCACATCATAGAGGGGCCGCTGCGAAGCTGAGAAATCCAAACTAGAATCTGACATCACTGCATTTTGGAACATGTGAACTCCAGCTTGTGGCTGTCAGGGTGAGCATGCTGTTCCTCATATGAGATAAATAACCAGAAATATTCATAAGAGAAATAGGGGTGAGGGTGCTTGGGTGAATCCCAATTTCTGGCACCCTCCCCAGTCCACCCCTGGGGACACCATTATAAACACTAGCAGAACACTACAGACATTATCAAATGTCCAAGGAGGGACCACCCATTTCTAGTGATTATGAGATAAAAAGAAATGTGTCCAAATGTAAGCAAGGCAAAGGTCAGAAACAGCAAACAGAACATGGTATGTACTTCTTGCAGGTGGCGGAAGCTGGCTTTCATTAACATAAGAGAAGCATTTCCAGGCTCTTCCTGTATAAAACTTTGTGTTTTTCCAACTCCAAATAGACAGATTTTCTTTCTAGACAGGGTCAGAAATCACTAGGGCAAAGGCAGCTAGCTAGCTCACTGGACGCTGACTAGCTGCCTGCAATTTGAGACCCTGTGATTTACCGCCTGTGAGTGGTGGTGGGCAAGATAAGTGCACACAGGGAGGTGTGTCCTGGTCTCTCCTCTTTCGTGTCTGCTCTGTGGCATATATTCAACGACCTATCTTGTATGGCATATACTCTGTGGCATATATTCAACGACCTATCTTGTATGAAACACTGGAGATGCCTAATGACTCAGAAAGTGATCAAACACTCCTGGTGGTTACCAGTAACCCACACCTTAGCTATCTGTTTTTAAACTATTCCGTTATGATTCACACATTCTAAGCTAACGAATCCTTCTCAGGTTTTGCACACTGATGGTTGAGTAGTCTTTGCCTCTCTGACCAAATTCTAAGCTCCTGAAGGTCAGGAACCAGGCCAGAGAATTCTATCATTGCCCCTGTGAGCTATTGGCACAAAGCTGAGTTCTAGATATTTGTAGCTGAAAATCACATCCACAAATCTTTGACTTCTGTCACAGAAGTTTCTTAGAACTTCCATCAGAATCACCTGGGAAGTTTGGTGAACTCAAAGATATTTGGCAGAGAGGCCCAAGAATGTTCATTTTAAACAAGCCCCTTAGAATATTCTTATGCATATGGATGTTTGGGAACTAGAGAGCTGTTACATACAAATAAACACTTACATGCCTAAGCATATGTGTCACACAAGGTATAGGTGAGATATTAACAAAATCAAGTTTAAATAACACTTCCAATCTCATTTCCTCTTCTCTCTAGTCCCTCTTCTCGCCACTGTCTGAATCATCCTCCTGGAGCAAAATTCTGATCAAGTCCTTCCTTTGCTCAAAACCTTCCCAACTGTGAGACTATAAAACCCATGGTCATAAGCTTGTCATTTAAGAATATTTATGGCCCCCCTGCAATCAACGTAACTTTTAAACTAAGAGCACAAACTCTGAGGCCAGAATGACTGAATTCAAATCCCAAAGCCTGCAATTATTAGTTGTGTGACCTCAGGCAAGTCACTTAACCTCTCTGTGCCTCAGATTCTTCATCTGTAAAATGGGGATATGAATAGGACCTGCCTGATAGGGTTGTTGGCAGGATTAAATGAATTAATGCATGAACAGCACTAAGAATAGTGCCTGGCACATAGTAAGTGCAAAATAAGTGTTAGATATTACTATTATCCTGATTACCTCCTACTCTTCACCTACTCACACATTATACTCTAGTCCCACCTATTAATTCCTGCTCCTTGGGCACTTTTTCATATCACCCTGTTCCCTCCATCTGTAACACAGCGCCACACCATCTCTGGGTCAAAAGTGTCCAACTGACGAGACCCAATTCAACTGTCACTGGAAAATCTTTAATAACTAACTCCCCTCATAACCCAAATTAATCCTTCCTGTCTCTGTGCATTAGTGTAACTTTTATTTGTGCATGTTTTCTTATCTCCTAGACTATGATTTCCCTGGAGAGGCTGGTATAGTTGAAACAGTATGGTCTTAAAGGTTAGACAAAACTGGGTTCCAAACCAGATCACATTTATCTGCTCTGAGCCTCCTATTTCCCATTTATAAGTTCAGGATAATAACACCTCCTTTGAAGGAGGCTTAAATGACAAATTCTATCTATAGATATTCAAAAAGTCTGCTGTATGAGTGATTGGTATTATTAATGGAATTATTAATAGTGGTATTTATTTAGTGCCAGCTATGTAGGTAGTACCAGTGCCAAATACTGGAGCTTAAAAAAGAAAAAAGACAGAACTGCCCTGGAGAAGCACAACTTTTCCATCAAGTTTATGGAGATATGGGTTTGTATATCCCTAGGCTGGCTTGTTTACAAAATACCTGTGACAAGAACAAACAAAACAACCCAACCCACACGTGCACTCTGCGTCAGCGCTGGGGTGCGTCCGGGGAAGACAGCAAAACTCCTTTCTACTGACGTTTCAGAGAGTGACATCAAGACCACCTACAAAGGACCGACCGAAGGGCTTCGGCGGGGAGGACCCAACGGGGACTGTTGAGAGCATGACAGCACCTGGCTCTTCCTCCTCCCCACCAAAGTTGGGGGGCCGCCTTCTGCCCGCCAAAGATCCCCAGCTTGACATGCCCTGACTCTCTTTTGCCTTTTTTTTTAAAGAAAACTCCCTTTTGCGTAAGTCCAGATTTCTGAGTCGTGAGCTCAGAATCACAAGAGCTGGGACAGCGACTCCGGGATTTCACTTTCCCCTTTCTGTGCGTCCGTTACCCTCTTTTAAAACTAGAGCAATCGTTCAGCCTTGGGGCCGGAACGTGCCCGGCCAGTCAGACCTGAAGCCCAGCCTGGCGTCTATCAGAAGCCTGGTCAATTCTGTACGCGCTGTCGTAGGCTGCGACCCGCGCTCCCGAGGGCGGGCGCCCCGTCGTCTCCCTCCAAGGTGTGTGGAAGCGACGTCCCCTCCCTCTCGCCCTAGGGAGATCCTGGAACTACAGGCTCGGACTCTGACCCTGGAGGGGACACAAGTGAGGCCAACAGATCGGCCGTGCCGAGGTGGGCTCTCGGGAAGGGATGGAGAAGCTGGCCAAGCGGGGGTCCACTCCCCGAGGCCAGGACCGCGGCTGCTCAGGACCGGGGCCTGGGAGGAGAAAGCCCGTGCACCCCTCGGAGCCCGTCCTCCACATCCGCGGTCCACACCCCGCCCCCAGATCGAGCCCGGGCCGCCCCCTGGCCATCCTCCGCCAAACCGCTGCTTACCGCCGCGCTCATCCCGGGGCCGAATTGGCCATCGACGCCCGCCTGGACCCCAGCGTAAGCAAAGGAAGAGATAACGGCTGCACTTCCGGAAGCAACCTAGGACTGGCTGCGGAGGAGAGGGCCCCCGGCCCACGACCATAGAGGAGAGGCTGCACTCGTTCCCTAACCCCTCGACCCTGCGCCCTCCCCGCTGCCTAGAGCGGCCACTCTTGGGCCGGGGAGGTCCGCGCAAGCGTACTACCGCCGGTCCCGCCCCTTACTCTTGGATGCACAGACCTTGAGCCAGGGCTTTACACCGAGAAGGTGAGGCTGTTGTGTGTATTTGATCCTCCAGAGTGGCTGTTACTGTATCTGCAGGAAACAGCTTTGCCCGGAAATTAAAATTATATTACAAGACCGTACTGTACTCGCTACAATTTTTTTTTGCCTTTACATTTTATGCAGAAAATCAGAGAACCATGGCTAGATTTCCATTTGCAGTATTAAGAAGAATCGGAATTAAAATGACTTTCTTATCACCACGTTTTTTTTTTTTTCCCCAGGTCTTGGTTCGTTAAGAATTCATGAGGATTACCTGTTTTAAATCACTGGCCTGGAGATAGTTAAATCGATAATTTGGGATGATTATTTTTTTCTAGCAATCAAATGGGCAAAGAGTAAAAAGATTGGTAATGTTCTGTGCTAGTGCCAGGAGTGTATGACTCATTTTCTGGAGGATAGTCTGGCAATAGGTATCAGCATATTTTTAAAAAACTGCCGTGAAAGATACATAACAAAATTTACCATTTTAACCATTTTCAAGTGTGCAGTTCAGTGGCACTAACTGTATCCACATTGTTGTGCAGTCATCACCACCACCATCCAGGACTTTATCATCTTCCCAAACTGAAAAGTCCATACCCATTCAACAGTTACCAGTAGTTCCTGCCCCAGCCTCTGGTAACCACCATTCTACTTTCTGTTCAAGAATTTGACTCCTCGGGGCTTCCCTGGTGGCGCAGTGGTTGAGAGTCCGCCTGCCGATGCAGGGGACACGGGTTCGTGCCCAGGTCCGGGAAGATCCCACTTGCCGTGGAACGGCTGGGCCCGTGAGCCATGGCCGCTGAGTCTGCGCGTCCAGAGCCTGTGCTCCGCAACGGAAGAGGCCACAACAGTGAGAGGTCCATGTACCGCAGGAAAAAAAAAGAAAAAGAATTTGACTACTCTAGGTACCACATATAAGTGGAATCATACAGTGTTCGTGTCTTGTTGTGACTGGCTTATTTCACTTAGCAAATGTCCTCCAGGTTCAACTACTTTGTAGCATGTGTCAGAATTTCCCTCCATTTAAAGGCAGAATAAAATTCCATTGTAGGTATACGTGACATTTTGTTTATCCATTCATCTGATGATAGATGCTTGGGTTGTTTCCACTTTTTGGCTATTGTGAATTATGCTGCTATGAACATGGGTGTACAAATACCTATTCAAACCTCTACTTTCAGTTATTTTGGGTGTATGCCCAGAAGTGGAATTGCTGCATTATATGATAATACTATTTTTAATTTTTTAAAGAAGGACCATACCATTTTCCATAGTGACTGTTCCATTTTACATTCCCACTAGCAGTGCACAAAGTTCCAGTTTCTTACCTAATAGGTGTGAAATGATATCTCATTGTGGTTTTGATTTGCATTTGTGATGTTGAGTGTCTTTTCATGAGCTTGTTGGCCATTTATATCTTCTTTGGAGAAATGTTTAAGCCCTTTGTCCATTTTTAAATTGGATTGTTTGTTTTTGTGTTTTTGAGTTGTAGGAGTTCTTTATATATTATGGATATTTACGCTTTATCAGATATATGATTTGCAAGTTTTTTCTCCCATTCTGTGGGTTGCCTCTTCACCTTGCTGATAGTGTCCTTTGATGCACAGAAGTTTTTAATTTTGATGTAATTCAATTCATCGATTTTTTCTTTTGTTGCCTATGCTTTTGGTGTCATAGCAAAAAATCATTGCCTAATCCAACATCATGAAGCTTTTGCCCTATGTTTTCTTCTAAAACCCTTATAGTTTTGGCTCTTACATTTAGATGTTTGATTTATTTTGAATTAATTTTTATACCGTGTTAGGTAAGGTTCTAACTTCATCCTTTTGCATGTGGATATTCAGTTTTCTTAACACCATTTGTTGAAAAGAGTATCCTTCCCTCACTGAATGGTCTTGGCATCCTTGTTGCAAATCATTTGACCATATATTTAAGGGATTATTTGGGGGCTCTGTATTTCATTAGTCTCTATGTCTTTATGTCAGTACCACACTATTTTGATTACTGTAGCTTTGCAGTAAGTTGATATTTATTGAACTTAAATTACTTAAAATTTAAACTTAAGTGGCCATATGTGACCAGTACTTTCCATGTAGGACTTTTAAAGCTGATACTAGAAGGCAGAGAGACATTTCAAGTTTGAAGTTTGACTACTTGTCATATTGGTTTTCACATTTACTCTCTGCTGCTCACACTAGGAATAGTGGGCCTAATTAACTATATATAAATTTCCTTTGAATGAGTAGAGGAAAATGGACTTGTGGCACCTGGTGGGGAAAATATGGTCACACTCTTACTTGTTCTTTAGGGTTCTTAATATTTTCTTTTGGGGGAAAATGGTTATCTTCTTTTCAAAAAGCACAAGTGGTTCATACTCAGTATTTCCCTCAAACCTAAGGTGTGAATGCAGGGAAATGTGACAGCGGGTCAGAACGCTGATCATATCTTACATTTATTTTTACAGTGCTTTACAATTCACATACATTATCACCACTGATCCTCAACCCTATTTAGTGGATGAGAAAATCGAGGTTTAGGAAGATTGAATAATTCCAGACCTAATAAATGGCAGAGCTAGCCTTTGAAAGCAGATCTTCTAACCAACTTTCATAGTAGGCTTTTGTGAAAGACCAAGGTGAATTCATTCACTCAACCCACGTTTATCGAGCATCTCGACGTGTCAGCAGTGTCGTAGGCTCTGGGAATCAACTGCAAACCACAAACCAACATAAAACTCCATCAGGCAAGACCTAATCTGTTTTGCCCACCGTAGTATTCCCAGTAGCTAGTGCAGTAGATAAAGGTCTCAGGTTTGCGTTCCCTGTCACCTCTGTAAGTAACACTCTTTTCCATTATTCTTATTGCAGCACCCTGCTCTTTCTCTTCACAGCGAACTTTGGGTTTCCAAGTGGCAAGTTCGATTCCTGCCTGACTTTCCCCTCTTCCCTCAAGTTAAGCTCCAGAGGGAGCTTGTCTTTTCTATTCCTCACTGTATCCCCACTCCTTTCAGGGTGCCTGGCACATAACTGGAACTCAAGAAATATATATTCGTCAACTGGATGGATGTCATGTCACACAACCTTCTGAAGTAAATGGCCCAGGCTTCCCTGGTGGTGTAGTGGTTAAGAATCCGCCTGCCAATGCAGGGGACACGGGTTCGAGCCCTGATCTGGGAAGATCCCACACGCCACGGAGCAACTAAGCCCGTGCGTCACAACTACTGAGCCTGTGCTCTAGAGGGCGCGTGCCACAACTACTGAGCCCATGCGCCACAACGACTGAAGCCCACGTGCCTAGAGCCCGTGCTCCGCAACAAGAGGAGCCACCGCAATGAGAAGCTCGCGCACCGCAACGAAGAGTAGCCCCCACTCCCGCAACTAGAAGAAGCCGGCATGCAGCAACGAAAACCTAATGCAGCCAAAAATAAATAAAGTAAATTGTCCAAGTCTGGTCCTCACCAGGTAGACCACGCCTTGAAGGACTTCGATAGCCACGCCCCTCCCGTGTCCCTGGAAAGGAACCCAGCCTTGGCCCCGCCCCTGCCATGACGCAGACACACGTGACGGCGCGCCGGCGCGCGCTGTTTCCGGAAGTCACCCCCGCGGTCTCTGCCGCTGCTGCCTGCGCTGCTGGCAGTGGAACTTCGCGAGTGGAACGGCAGAGGCGGGCCGGACGGGGCCGGCGGCCTGGCCACTCTGCAAAATGGAGATAATCAGGAGCAGTGCGTGTCCGCCGTGCACCTCCCCGCGTACCCGCGGCCCCCTTCACCCGGCCTGCTAGGCCCGGAACACGGCCGGTCTGCTTGGCGGGGCCTGGGACAGAGGCAGCCCCTCAGGGGTTTGCTCCCCTTTTGCGCCTCTTGGGGGGCCTTATTCCTCTCTGGCCCATACACCCTTCGGGGCCTTGTCGTCTTTCTTACCCGGGCACCCCCAGGGCCTTATCCCTCTCAGGCTCGTGCCCCCGCGGGGCTTATTTTCCCCCCCTGTCTGTGCACCCCTCAGGGACCTGTCCTTCCGCCCTAGGAGACGTAGGAGTTCTCCGGGCCCTCCTTCCTTCCCAACCTAGTAGCCCGTGGGCAAGCAGCTAGGCCACCGGTTCTGAGCCTCTTCTCGGTTTCTCCGCAGATTTTAAGAGTAATCTCCACAAAGTGTACCAGGCCATAGAGGAGGCGGACTTCTTCGCCATCGATGGGGAGTTTTCAGGTATCCCTCGCTTGCAGGCTTGAGGCTGGCACCTTGCAGTGCATAGCCAAAACTCCTGCACCCCTACCCCCTGCTCCCTTGTCCCGGACTTCTGCCTGCTGGCCGCTCCTCCCTTTTTGTAGCCTTGGGCAAGTTGCATGGGTCTCCACGTTTCCTCAAACGTTTCGAAAGCACGGAAGAGGTGCGGTGGGTTTTGTGATTGGGTTTGTGGTTGTTGGACATCTCAGGGTTGCAGATAGAGATTAAGGTTTTGGTGCTGCTTAAAAATTGTTGGATGTGTGTGAGACAGCTTGGGAGTTCGGGTCAGGCTTTTTTTTGTGTGTGGTGAAATACACATAACATAAAATTTATCGTTTTAAAGTTCAGTGGCATTAAATACATTCACATTGCTGTGTATCCATCTCCAACCATCCATCTCCAGAACTTTTTCATCTTCAGAACTGAAACACTCTACCCATTGAACAATAATTCCCAACTCCTCTCTCCCCTCTGCCTCTGGCAACCACTGTTTCTGTCTCTATGAATTTGACTAGTTTAGACATTTCCTATAAGTGGAATCATACAATATTTGTCCTTTGTGACCGACTTTGGGTCGGACTTTTACAGATAAATGAGGGTATTCCTTTAGGCATTAGTGGAAGTGTTCATTGCCTGCCTTGGCATGGGTGTGCATGTGTGTGTGATACTTTACTAACAGTTATAATTGCAAGGTTTTTTCTTTTTCTCTTTTTGGATCAAAGATGTCCACTTTTGGTATAGATAACACTTTTGCTACAAGCTGAACATGTTTCTAAGACTTCAGCTCTTTCTAAAGGACTCCATGCTGTGGGTAATCTTTGGCTTTAATTAAGCGTGCAGTTTCTAGTTGGAGTCAGTTCCCTGGAAAGCTAAGAGTTTTCACCGCAAATAATTGTCTCTTGACCTTGAGTATACCTTTGTTGTGTAGATGTTACTCCAAACTGTTGATCAAGACTGTACTCTTAACAGTAATGCACATCAGTATTTGTTGATGTCTGAGTATGCATTAATCTTTGAAAGCAGCAAAACTTAGTCATAGAGATTGTTTCCTTAAATCATGACTGTTTTGAACCCTAATTTTTTTTACTGACTTATAATTGACCAATTATATCAGTTTCAGGTGTACAACATAGTGATTTCATATTTTTATACACTATGAAATCACCATGCTAAGTCTAGTTACCATCTGTTAGCTACAAAGTTATTGTTGGCTATATTATTGGCTATATTCCCTATGCTGTGGCATTTATTTTATAAATGAAACTTTGTATCTCTTAAACCTCTTCACCTATTTGGCCTTTCCACCCACCCCCTCCCCTCTGGCAACCATTAGTTTACTCCCTGTATCAATGTCTTTGTTTTGTTTTGCTTGTTGCTTTGTTTTTTAGATTTCACCAATAAGTGAAATCATATGGTATTTGTCTTTCTCTTTCTGATTTATTTCACTTAACATAATACCTTCTAGGTCCATCCATGTTGCAGATGGCAAGGTTTTATTCTTTTTTTATGGCTGACTAATATTTCTTTATACGTATGTGTATATATATGTTTGTATGTGTGTGTGTGTGTGTATATATATATATATATATATATATGTGTGTGTGTATATGGCATCTTCATTATCCATTCATTTATCTTTGGACAATTAGGTTGCTTCTATGGCTTTGCTATCGTAAATAATGATGTAAATAATGATGTAGTGACATAGGGATGCATATATCTTTTCGAATTAGAATTATTGAAGAAAAAATTTTTGTTTTCTTATAAATATCCAGAAGTGGAATTGTTGGCTCATATGTTAGTTCTATTTTTAATATTTTGAGGAAGCTTTATACTGTTTTCTATAGTGGCTGCAGCAGTTGACCTTCCCACCAACAGTACACGATGGTTCCCTTTTCTCCACATCCTTGCCAACACTTGTTATTTCTTGTGTTTTTGAGAATAACCATTCTGACAGGCGTGAGGTGGCATCTCAAGATTGCCTTGGCTATTCGGGGTATTTTGTGGTTCCATACAAATTTTAGGATTATTTGTTCTAGTTCTGTGACAAATGCCATGGGTATTTTGATAGAGATTGCTTTGAATCTGTAGATTGCTTTGGGTAATATGGACATTTTTACAGTATTAATTCTTCTGATTCGTGAGCACAGTCTTTCCATTTATTCCCATTGTCTTCAATTTCTTGCACCAATGTCTTATAGTTCTCAGAGTACAGGTCTTTCACCTTCTTGGTTAAATTTATTCCTAGGTATTTTATTCTTTTTGATGCAATTGTAAATGGGATTGCTTTCTTAATTTCTGTTTTTCATAGTTTGTTATTAGTGTATAGAAATTTACAACAGATTTCTGTATATTAATTTTGTATCCTGCAACTTTACTGACTTCCTTTATTAGTTCTAATAGTTTTTTGGTGAGGTCTCTATAGTGTTTTCTATATTTGAAATCTATTTTAGACACTGAAACTGCCCATTCTCAGATTGAAAGATTCACATCTCTAAATTCATTACTATAGGGTTTAGCTTGGTAGCCAGTGAAATTAATGCTAATTTTGAAAAAATGAAGAAAGGAGCACTTCCAATTAATTTTAATTCATAAAAATATGAAATTATAGCGCCATTGAATAGTCGACTGACATTTTTCCATTAGCATTTATTAACAAGTTAAAAACTTCTATTTCTTAAAATCTAGGAATCAGCGATGGACCCTCAGTCACCGCATTAACAAATGGTTTTGACACTCCAGAAGAAAGGTATCAGAAGCTTAAAAAGGTACGTGGATGTGCTAGAAAAAAAATTTTTTTCCCATGTTGGTCCTGCATATGTTGAATTATAGAGGAATATAATCATTAAACTTGTTCATTAATGTCTCAACCCCAGCTATAAAATGATATTTTAGTGGTATTTAAAACAACAGCAAAAATAATTGTTTGCTGGAAAACATTTTGGGGAAGGTTTAGTATTTTCAGTGTTAATTTGATTTACAGGAAATGTGATGTGGTTATTTTAATCATTTGGAAATAGGTTTACCATGATACTCCAGATGGTGGATAGGTGCCTAAGTTGGGAAAAATATTAAGAAATGTATATAAATTAATAATGCGTCTGATACCTACTAGAGAATGGACTTGAGGATATGGGAGGGGGAAGGGTAATCTGTGACAAAGTGAGAGAGTGACATGGACATATATACACTACCAAACATAAAATAGATAGCTAGTGGGAAGCAGCCGCATAGCACCAGGAGATCAGCTAGGTGCTTTGTGACCACCTAGAGGGGTGGGATAGGGAGGGTGGGGGGGGAGGGAGACGCAAGAGGGAAGAGATATGGGAACATATGTATATGTATAACTGATTCACTTTGTTATAAAGCAGAAACTAACACACCATTGTAAAGCAATTATACTCCAATAAAGATGTAAAAAAAAATAATGCGTCTGATAGATAATCTGTAATCAGTTCTAATTGGAAGTATTCTGCCAAAGTAATCAGAAAACCCACCTGATTGAGAATACTGTTGCTGACGTCGACTGTAGAGCACTGTTTTGACAGATATTTTATTTCCCTTTTCCAGCATTCCATGGACTTTTTGCTGTTTCAATTTGGCCTTTGCACTTTTAAGTATGACTACACAGATTCAAAGTAGGTTGTTTTAATAAGTGGTGGGAATTCTTTTGTCATGGCGTACTGTAACACTCTAAGTCTCCTTTTATCTTATTTTCCCCAGGTATATAACAAAGTCTTTTAACTTCTATGTTTTCCCGAAACCCTTCAATAGATCTTCACCAGATGTCAAATTTGTTTGTCAGGTTAGTAGTATAATTGAGTTTTTTTTCTGTTATGAATTGCTGATGAGGCAGTGTGGATATGTGGAATCAGAATTCTCTCTAAAATTTGGTTCTACCACTATGCACTTTGGGCAAATCATTTCACCTCTCTGACTTTCAGTTTTAGGGTTGTAAATTAATGACACTCCCATCTTCCCTTTTACCTGAGAATGAGTTAAGGAATGAGATGTAAGAGACAGGTAGATGGAAATGAGAACGTGAGCTTTATCATTAGTAAAGCTGAATCTGAGACCATGGCTTCGTAGTCTGACTCTTCTGGGGATTTTTTTTTTTTTTCGGTATGCGGGCCTCTCACTGTTGTGGCCTCTCCCATTGCGGAGCATAGGCTCCAGACGCACAAGCTCAGCGGCCATGGCTCACGGGCCCAGCCACTCCACGGCATGTGGGATCTTCCCAGACCAGGGCACGAACTCGTGTCCCCTGCATCGGCAGGCGGACTCTCAACCACTGCGCCACCAGGGAAGCCCCTCTTTTGGGGATTTTTAACGTCTTACCCCTGAATTGAACCTACAGATCAGGACCTTCAGGCTTCTTCCCACCCCATTCTCATTGCACCCATCTCCAAGGGTAGAGCTTTATTTTCTGGAAGAGGAGGGTATGTGTGTATCCTCTTTGAAAAGAGAAAGCCCAAAAGGGGCTAAGCTATATATGTTCAGTTTCTTTTCCCAAGCTCACCAATTAGGAAAGAGAGGGTAGATAAAGACCACTGTTTCCTCCTAAGGAGGAGAGGGCTGACTTTATGAGCCAAGGTAAGGACACAAGGAGGTTCCCCTTTAGAACACCCTGTTCGCAGTTGTAGCTGATCTAGTAGACACTCAGTGAATATCAGTTTCCCCTTTCTGCTCTTAATAATCTGATACAATGGATAAGGTGAATGTGAATAAGTGTATAGCGAATGGATATGTGATGAAAGCTGAATGTTGGCCTTTTCTCCCTTATGATCTTATGCTTGAGCTTCTCTCCCCATAGCAACATTAGTTACTTTGAGTCTTCCCATCTTTCCCTTTTCCTGCATGTAAGTAGTAATGCAGTTAAGAAAGCCTGGAGGGTAGGCTTCTGAGTGACTGAGTCATGTCAGGTTCTTTCTGTAATAAGGCAGGATATAAACAAATGAAACTGAGCATTAATTGTGTATCTAGGGCTGAAGAGAAGGTAATTTTGGTCTTGTAAACCTGAATTTTTCTTAAATTAGCAAATAAACCATAGTTGATATTTCTTTACCCTGCAACCAGTTAACAGCTATTTACCAGTCACCTTAGTATAGGGTACTTAATTAAACAGTATTTGTAGATTTTCACTGAGAGAAAAATAGGCTCAGTTGGGAAATTTGTGTGGATGTAGTTTTCCAACAGTACCAGGAAAAGACAGTTATTTAAAGTGGATTCCATGGCTTTAGCCAGGGGTTAATCAAACAATGCAGACAGTGGCAGTGAGACACCTTGGGGATGATGCTTTGTTCTAAAAGACCAACACAAACACAGTTATTCTAGGAAATGAATTGGAAACAGGTCAAAAGAACCCTACCCATTGTACAAAGCCATTCTGGGGCTACACCTGGAACACTTTATGTAGTTATAGTAGCCAGCCACTCCTTAAAACAAAGAAAGACATCACAGACTTGAAGACAGGCCAGAGACGAATGTCTAAAATGGACAATGGGATAAAAATGGTGCAATTCTCTATTCTGGAAACGCAAAGGCAGAGAAGAGGTTTAGACTCAGTAAGTAAACTTGTGAATTGTATGGCTATGGTAAATGGTAGTATCTTTGAATTTTTTTCTTTTGTCCTCCATCTAAGGTGGATTTTGCTTTAAAATTCTATGGTGACAGCAGAGTTGCATCTTACAAGGAGCTTATTAGCTTCTGGAGTCAGCGAGTAGGGTGAAGATTGTGTCTGGTCGAAAATCAGTCTTGAAAAGCTCTTATTACCCTTAAAGCAGGGAGAATTTGGGGGCAAAATAACTTAATATGCTCTTTGAAAAATAAGCATCTGTATAATAGTGAGCTGCTCACACTGGGCGGGATATGGGGGAGTGAGCTGCCTGAGAGCCAGGCACACTCCTGGAGCACGTGCCTGTCCAGTGGGGCGACAGCAGAACTGCATGGCCTTGGCATTGTCTTCACCTCCTCTTTGTCTTCTCTTCTCCTTCCTTTTTCTGACCGAACATCTATAGTTGAATTCATGGAAGAAAATACATACATGGTCGTGAAAAATCGAGACCCTGCTGCTGTCTATAGAGTAAAGAACGAGTTTCTTTTTTTATCCCGTCTTCCCCATGCCACTTCCTTCCCCATTTCACTCCTTTTATGTCCATTTGTACATATACTCTTATGTCTACATATATATACATAATTTTAGCTTTTTTCTTTAATATACACAGGATCATAATATTCATATTTTATATAACTTGCATTTTCTACTTAACACACTGTCTTCATATTTCATAGTATGGATATGTTATAATTTATTTAATTGGAGTTCAGAAGTTTTCCAGTGGTTACCTATTTTAAGCAATGCTATAGTCAGTGTCTGTGTGCAGCATGTCTTGGTTATATGTAGGAATGTTTTTATAGGATAGATTTCCTAGAAGGGGAATTGCTGACTCATAGAGCTTATATATTTAACATTTTGACAGATGCATCAAATTGTCCTCCCAAGTAGCCGTGCTCATCTTTTGAATCCTGAAAATGGTACATTTAGGACAAACCAAAGATAGTGGTTAGTAAACCACAAATAGATTTTGTTGGTTCAAAGTGTTTTTTCTTTATTTTCTTTTATTTTTTTTTATACAGTAGGTTCTTATTAGTTATCTGTTTTATACAAATTAGTGTATATATGTTAATCCCAATCTCCCAATTCATCCCACACCCTCCCCCCACCAACCCCTGGCCGCTTTCCCCCCTTGGTGTCCATATGTTTGTTCTTTACGTCTGTCTCTATTTCTGCCTTGGAAACTGGTTCATCTGTACCATTTTTCTAGATGGGTTTTTTTCTTTACTGTGGTAAAAAATACATAACCTAAAATTTACCATTTTAAGAGGCTTTCAGTTCAGTGGCATAAAGTACATTTTTTGGGTGCAACTTAGAGGGTGTTATTTGAGTGGAAAGTAAATAGCTTCAAAAAGGGGATAGGTGAGTCTCTGACTCTGGATTTTTAAACAAGGAAGTTAGGATGTTTTGGAGTCTAGTGACAGCAGGGACAAAAATGCCTTTCCATAATCCATCTTTTGGTGCCTCTGTCAGTGATGGAATATTAGGTGGGCAGAGTTACAAGAATACTCAGGCATGGTAGATAAAAAGGCTTGTGGCCCAAGTCAGAAGTCATTGGGTCTTGTTCAGAACAAGATAAAAAGGGAACATGTGGGCGGGGACTGGTTGCTTATTTGAAACCACAGGAAACCTGGACATGATAGAAAATGATGTGCCTATACCCACACGTGTGTGTGTGTTTGTGTGTGTGTGTGTGTGTGTGTGTGTGTATTTGGTAAGGTTGCCTTTTTATATCTCATCATATTTTCATCACTGGTAACCACTCATCATATTTGGGTAAAAAGTATATATATATATATATATATATATATATATATATATAAAAGTATATACAGTATATGAAACCTTTTAACATAAGATTAAAAAGATAAGTAAGTGAAAAGTTGGAAGAAAAGAAAAATGAGGAAACGATTACTGTGTTACGATTAGAACACAGAATTTGTGTCAAAGAAATTCTCACCTTTTTGTCTCTGAGCTTCCTACCAGCCAAGAATAGGGGGAACACACAATCAATTCTGTGGCCCATAGGATCGAAATAGGCCAGAGCTCAGGAGAAGTTCAGCTTCCCTCAGACTAGAGACCTCAGAACATTTCCCCTTCTGTTATCATAAAGAAATCACTAATGTAGAAGACCTGTCTTCGGTGGCATCTCTAAAGAGAATACGGTAATGAGTTTACTGGAACTGGTACAGCGTCCCTCAGCCTAGACTGATGGTATAATGTCAGGTACAGGTCAGGAAGGTAGTTCTATGAGGGGTCAGGTTAAAATGACTCAAGTGTGCTGCCCTCTAATGTTCTGACTTAAAACAAGAATAAAATTAGAGAAGCTACAATGATGTTTCCCACTCTTCAGTCAGTTGAGTAAGAACTTTGTGAAAATTTTCCCATTCTTGTGTAGTATTATTTAATTAATCTTTTTACTAACATTTACTTATATATTTTGACTTACCCTAGGCTTGAGATATGTATTTAATAAGTCTTGTTACTGGGAATTTTTCTCTATTTTGATCTTGAATGTAAAGAACATCCAATTAAGAGCTTGGGACTTCCCTGGCAGTCCAATGGTTAAGACTGCACTTCCAAAGCAGGGGGCGTGGGTTCGATCCCTGGTCAGGGAACTAAGATCCCACATGCCGCACGGCGTGGCCAAAAAAAGAAAAAACAGATTTGGGGCTTTCAGAATCTAAGTTGAAGTGAATATTGATACCTTATAACTTGCACATGTTTGCTACCTTAAACCTGAACCTGGGGTGAGATAATAGAAATACATTTAATTTTTATTTATAGTCTCCTGGTCAGTACAGCCACCAGGAGCTTCCTGCCGATTGGGAGAATATATGTTCACTAAGTAAAATTTTCTTAAATGTTGTGAAACAAAGGATATTTGTTTTATAAGCTATAAAGGAGAAGAGCCCAGATAGTTTAAGTGAATTAATGGATGATTTGGCAGCCGTGGAGTAGAAATGCCTCGTCCTCTGACCTTTGGCATGCTGCCTTCTTGCCTGGTTGCCTTTGTTTACTTGCCTGAGTTCTTTCTCTGCTTCTATTCATACACCTGCCACGAACATCACCGAAATGCATGTTCTGTTTACTCTTGTTTCAGAGCTCAAGCATTGACTTTCTAGCAAGCCAAGGATTTGATTTTAATAAAGTTTTTCGCAACGGTAAGACTACGTGTGACCTCTCTTTAGAGCTTGTAAATCTGGATTTGGTTGAGAATTATCTTTTTGTGCCTGTTGTCTGAGACAGGATCTCGGATTCCCAGTCCATCATATGCAGCCATAGAGTTTTTATTGTGCCCCTTTTTTAAGGCCTGAACTGAACAGGAGAGGAGCTGCTACTTCATTTAGCTCTAATGAGGCCTCTCAAGCTCCTGGTTTCACTGAGTGGAGCTTTTCTGTCGCTGGTGTGACTTGGTTTCCTGGCAGACCACCTGGGGAGGAATGCATCCCTGTTTTCTTTCAGTGGTACAAGTGCTACGATGTAGCATTTTAAAAAGCAGCCATATTCCAGTAATACAGAGATGGTCTTTGGAGGAAAAAAGTCTACATAGTCTGCACAATCCTGATGGCTAACTTGCTGGCACGATAGGCTGGCAAGCAGCCTGGAGGGAGGGACTACGTCCCTTGCTTATCCCTGGAGCAGAGCACGATTCCTCTTCCATACCAGGGAGGTGACCGTTAGATATTTGATGAATGAACACCGGACGTTAGACCACACCAGAGTGGTTTTCCTTCCTCCATTCATTTATTTCCCGAAAAGTACTGGGGAAAGCCTCTGGTTTTCTCAGCAGTATTAAGCACCTGCTGCTCTAAGGTCAATAGGTACTTTTCACTTAATTATTCTTGTAAATTGTATTCATTCCCATGGGGAATGTATTATTGAGTGAGGTAAGAAAGGAGATTTTTCTCAGGAAAGGTTCTAGAACATAGACGTCAGCTAAAGTCTCTTCCCCTCAGCATGATATCCTTGCAGGGCCTTTAGCACCCATGTCATGGGTTTTTTTAAACTGCTTTAGTGGTGCTGCGGCTTCATGTCTAGTGATGATTTTGATTTTTGGAAATACTAAAAAAAATTTGGAATCCAAACTGCTTAACCTGGTGGGTGAACCAGCTGGGTAACACAATTTGGGTATAATAAAACAATTTATTTGCTTTGGCTCATACTTGACTGAAAACCATTATAAAACACAAGTTCCAAATGTAGTTAGAGCCCTATCATGGAATAGTTGCAGAAATCTTTTGAAGGAACTACTTGACCCAGACTCGTATGAGTGTGTAATTTCCAGCCTGATGGTTTTATTTTCATAAAAGGAGAGAAACAGCTAAATTGGAGGATGCCTCACTCTCTAGTTTTGTAGTCAGACCTTGTCATATTTTAGTCACAGCTGCATCAGGGCTCCCAGGCCATCTGTTATTACCGAGACACTAACCCCGTGCTGTTGCAGATGCTCTGTAATTCTGACCTAGACCTTCACTTCTCTTTCTTATCAAATCTTCCCACGCAGGGTTCGCAAATGCCAGGCCCTTTTCTCCTGGCAGTCTTCTTGGAAGTGCCTTTGACTTCCTTGTCTGAAATGGAACCAGGTGACTCCTCTTACCGTTCCCCCTGCAGCCCTCCCAAGCACAGGTGGTTTCAGCTCTGTCTCTGTGTCTGCATCCGGGCAGTGGTAGGCATGCCACCTTCAATCCACTTGAGTTCCCTCTTCTCAGGAGCCACACTTCTTCCCAGGGCTGCGTCACCAGCTCTGCCATCCCTCTTTCTGCTGACTTCCTGGGCGTGGCCTTCACCAGCTGCCTTGACGTCGGCTCATCGTCTTTCTCTCCACTCCTACCTCTCTCCTCCTCCTGGGTGACTCCAGCATCCGCAAGGACATCCAGCAAATGCTCCGTCTTGAGTGTTTCTTGGCCAGGCGGTCAGCAGTCCTCGCTTCTGCCTCCCCTTAGCCCTGTACTCCCTTGGTAGCATCATGGGTTTTATTAGCAGTAACTGTGCCCATCTCCATCATTTCTCTTGTCTTTCTCTTCCACTTACTTGGGTACCTCATTTCAGCCATCAGTTGACCTCCATTGCTTTTTCACTGTCGGTTACCTTCCACTCTCCTGTCTTGACTTCGCTCCTTGTCCACCTGGTCCATCATTATCCTTTCTTCCTGCCCTTGCTCCTCTTTCCCTCCATTGCCCTGGTCTAGCTAAGTCCCAGCCCTGGTTGGATCTTATCATCCACCTCCTCTATTTCTGAGCATCTGAATATTGCAGGAAAATGTGACACACCTGAGCTAATTTGTCACTTTAAATTCATGACCACAAGCTTCAAGAAAGGACTCAGTCGTGCTCAAAAATCCTACTTTTCTGACTTAGAAATTCCCTTTCCAACTCTCTACGATGTCAGTCCCACTCAGCTGATGACCATGCCTCTCAATGAAAATAGAAGCCATCAGGGAAGAGCCACTTCGTGTTCTCACCACCAGACCCACAGGTCTCCCCCGAGCCCGGGCTCAGCCTTTTCGTTTCTCTCCTTACAGAGAAGAGGAGTCCCTGCACCGGTCAGAGGCTAGTACCTGCCTCCTAGTCAGGCACTGGCTCTTCCAGTTTGCCCTTCTCTCTCCTGGATATTTTCCCGTCTCTGCTGATCAATTCCATCAACCTTTGTAAACATGCTTTGTGAAAGTGCAGAGCTTCTTAATCTAGGCCATGGGCCGCCTTCCTGCCATAGATAGAATTCAGAAGTCTATGAACTTGGGGAGGGCATTGTGGAATTCAAATCTATATTTTCTCTAACCTTGAACTGAATTTGTTTGTTCCTTCTGTTAGGAATGTAGGCAACAACCCAGCAGTGTTAGCAGTAGCTGGGAGATTGTCCTCAGTGAAATCCCAGGTATCTTCAAATGGCATTTCAGTTGTGACAGATATCTTGAATATTGTTTACCTTCATCAGTACTTTGAAATTATCATGGTTATGTCACCTGCCATTAGGTCTTGTTATTTAATGTGTTGACCAGGAAGCTGATTTCCTGTATTATTATATTATTATCCCATATTATTATATCACAGATTAAAAAAAGAATTTTGGTAACTTTCAATATAATTACCTTTCTTTACAATCTTGCATATTTTATTTTATGCATTTGAAAACATTATTCTGATGAAGGGTCTGTAGATTTCACCCGACCGCCAAAGGAGTTGGTGACCTGTGAAGATGAAGCAGGCCTGCAGGAACATCTCCGTCTTGAAATAACTCCAACCAAAGCAAAACCATCCCCCCCTCACTTGCTTCCACATCCCCTTTCCACTTCTGGCCTGTGATCGTCCCACTCAGAGCAAAGCATCTTGAATGAGATGTGTGTTCTCACTGTTCCTTCCTCTTCCCCTCTAGTTTTTTCTTCACCCACCCCCAGCTGGCCTGCCATCTGTACCCCTCCAAGGACACTGCTGGTCCCCCATGCCTGCCATGATCTCAGACCCCATAGATCCTTCTTTGTCCTCATCTCGCTCCACCTTTGGAGTAATTTGACCCAGTCGATTGCTCCCTCCTTCCCTAGACGCTGTCCTCTGGCTTTCAGACACTCGTTCTCCTGGTTTTCGTCGCACCTCCCTCTGGACTCCTCCGCGTCCCGATCGGCTTATTCTCGTCTTGCCAGCTTCTAAATATTACTTTCCCTAGTTGGTCTCATATATTCCATGGTTTTATTTATTTTTTATTATTAAATTCTTATTTCGAAATAATTTCAGACTTATATAAATGTTGCCAGAATACCGCAAAGAATTCCTGATACTTTCCCTCTGATTTCCCAGGTGTTAGCATTATAATGTTTGCTTTGTTGTCCTTTCTCTCATTATATATGTGTATGTATAATTTTTTTCCTGAACCATTTTAGAGTAAGTTGCACCCATGATGCTCCTTTAGTCCTAACTACTTCAGTGTGAATTTTCCTAAACACAAGAGCACTCTCTCATATAGAACAGTAATCCGAATTAGGAAATGGACATTGCTACAGTACTGTTACCTCAGTTGCAAACCTAATATAAGTTTTGCTTCTTACAGCAAAAGAGGAAAAATAACTTCCCCTTGTCCAGATTCAATCCAGGATCACACGTTGCCTTTAAACTGTCATATCTCTTTGCTCTTTTAAAATCCAGAACAGTTTCTCAGTCTGTGATTTTAGTACCTTGACATTTTTGCCTAGTGGAGGCTAGTTATTTTGTAGCATGCCCCTCAATTTGGATTTTTTTGATGTTTCCTCAGACAAGTCCGAATGCATCTGTTCATCTCGGGCAGGGATACCACAGATGTGAATGTCTGTGCTGCTCAGTGCATCATATCAGGAGGCATATGACATCAATTAGCCGCATTACTGATGATGATAACTTTTTTTTTGGTAGTATGTAAAGTATGAAGTACACTAATATTGTTGTGCAGCTGTTGATGTTTTTAATGTGGATCACTTTTTCACCAATTAATTTTAGCATCCATTGATAATTCTTGCTTGAAACAATTATTATTGCTGACGAGTGGTGATTTTCTAATTCCATCATTCTTTCTACAAAGTTTTTTAAGCGTCACGTGGCTTTTAATGCCCCCCACATCCTGATGACACCTACATTTATATCTCAACACCTTTCTCTGGAGCTTTAGGCTTATACCTGCACCTCCTCATTTATATATACATCCCTAGATGATTTATTATATCCAGGAGGTAGCTTTTGATTTTCACCCCTTGGACCCCAAGTCTATTCTTTGCCTAGTTTTCCCCACTTCAGTAAGTGGCCCTACTGTTGTCCCAACTGCTTAAACCTAATAGTTAGATGTCGTTTTTTATTTTGCCCTTCCCTTTCTCCCTCACCCACAGTATGTCAGCAAGTTCTAGCTTTCCTATCTCTAGAATCATTCTCTCCATCTCTGTAGATTAGGCCAAAGTCATAAACTATGACCTTCTGCCTATTTTATAAATAAAGCTTTACTGGGACACAGCCATACCCATTCATTTACCCATTGTGTGGCTGTTTTCATGTTACAAAGGTCAGAGTTAAGTAGTTGCAACAGAGATCCCCGTATGGCCCTCAAGCCTAAAACATCTACTGTTTGTCCTTTTAAGGAAAAGTCTGACCTCTGATCTAAGTGGTTGTCTCTGGCCTGGACATCCGCAGTGGACAGTTCCTTCCAGCTGAACTCCCTACTTCAACTCTCACAGGAGTCTAGATGATCTTTTAAAAACATGGAGCAGATAACGTGATTATCTTGCTTAAAACCTGATGATATCCCATTGCTTGTAGAATAAAGTAAATTCTTACCATGGCCTGTAAGGGCCTATGTAATCTTGCCCCATTCTCTCCAACCTGACATTACGCCATTCTCCTGCTTACACTTCCCTGCTGTTTCTGGAACAGTCCAAGCCTTTTCCATCCTCTGGGCATTTATGCTTGTTCCCTGCCTGAAATACTCTTCCCCCAGCTCCTTCATGTCTGATTCATTCTTACCCTGAGGTCCTCCCTCCTGGTGGCCTTCTCTGGTCATCCTAAGGTCATTCGCTTCACTACAGAGCAGGACAAGTCTACCTTGTTCACTGTTAGCTCACTAGTGCTTGATACAGTGCCTGGCACAGCGTTAGAACCAAATCAGTTTGTTGAAAGGAGGATGAATGAACGAGCGAATGGAGTGAATGAATAGACAAACACATTTCAAAATCATTTGTTTTTTCCATTGATTTTTTTGAGCTGTAGTTAATTATGGTCTTTCCTGAGTCTTTTAGACTCCTTGGTTTGTTACAAAATTTTTATGATAAACGGTTACTTCTGCTAATGCATTGTTTAAAAATTCTGTTCAGGAATTCCATACTTAAACCAGGAAGAAGAGAGACAGTTAAGAGAGCAGTATGATGAAAAACGTTTACAGTCCAATGGTGCAGGCGCTTTGTCGTACACGTCTCCTAACACTTCAAAATGTCCCGTGACGATTCCTGAGGATCAGAAGAAGTTTATTGACCAAGTGGTGTAAGTTCCTAAACTGAAACCAAACGTGCGTTGAGTCACGTGTCTTGGGGCAGGGCTGACGTCTGTATCTCAGGCTCGTGCTTCACATGCACAGTGCACACAGAGGTGTGGCGTTTGAGGGGCAGGATTTAACTGTGGTGTATCTGAGTTTGTGTCACAGCTGTCAACTTTAAATCGAGTTCTGTGTACTGTACTTAGACTTCCCAAGTGTCACCAGGCAAGAGACTATCTTGGCCAAGTGGTCAGACCTCCTGCGTGGACCACGGGCCTGACAGCCACCGTCCAGTCC
Source organism: Mesoplodon mirus (assembly GCF_964341445.2). Lineage (NCBI taxonomy): Eukaryota > Metazoa > Chordata > Mammalia > Artiodactyla > Ziphiidae > Mesoplodon > Mesoplodon mirus. The sequence continues at coordinate 53,444,369 of NC_138991.1, forward strand.
CCGTGAAAGCAGAGGCCCATCCAGATATTTGCAACACAGCCACGTTTTTTTCTCTTGCAGTGAAGTTTCTGACAAGCAAACGTGCCCTCGGAGGAGCGTCTGGTTTTGCTCTGTTTAGCTGTCAGTATAACTGCTTTACTAGGAAAGTAAAAATGCAAATCACTTGTATTGCTGAATCCTGGAGAAGTTGTTGCGAACTCATTACTAACAGCCACAAATGCCAAAATAAAGTATTTTTCTTTAAGCCTTACTGAACGAAAAAGTTATAACGTGATTTGGTAAAATTACAGTGTCGTATGTTCTTGTATTTGGATTGCTTTTGAGTATGATGATTCTCCTGGTTGACAACTTCATTCCTTAATGATGCTGATGGTCATGTTTTTATTCTAATTCCTCAGAGAGAAAATAGAAGATTTATTACAAAGTGAAGAAAACAAGAACTTGGATTTAGAGCCATGTACTGGGTCAGTTGCCCTGAATATTTTCACGTGTACTTTTTTTGGAAAGGTAGATGATTTCTGGCATGTGCTCCATTTGGTCGCTTAAAAACACTTTCATAAATAGTCTTTTTATTATAGGTATGTTCCCAATATTTTAGCACTAACTTTAGCATTAACAGAATTGGGACCATGGTATATAGAGACACTGAATGAATGCTTTGTTCTGTCCTGGAGGGGAGAAAACCGTTGTGCAACTTTGCTTTAAGTCATGCTCAAGAGTGGCATAATTATTGTAGCCTCGACTTGTGCTTCATACATAAAGGCTTCAGAAGAGCAGAATTTACTGTCAGGCTACTCCTGTCCTTTTAATGTCTCTCTGCAGTAAAAAACATCAGTGTTTCATAGAGTCAGTGACTGAAACAGCCTGCTTTCCTTCCTTTTACTTTGTGACTAGCTTCACAGAAGTGTTTTAATGCATCTGTCTACTTAAAACTCTTCATGCAGCCACAGGAAGTAATACTTTGGTTAGACAAGACCTTCTGCCTCTTCTATAAGGCAGTATAATAATAATAATAATAAAGAGCATTTCAGTGAAGAAAAGTGGTGAGGAATCCTCCCACCTCAAACATCCTGTCTGCTCTTGTTTGCACATTACCTGTCGCTTCTAATGAAGTCTCCTTTAAAAATTACATATTTTTCCCAATTCGAAAAAGAATAAATACATGTATATGAATAACTCAATCACTTTGCTGTACACCTGAAACCAACTCAGCATTGTTAATCAACTATACTCCAGTATGAAATAAAAAGTTAAAAAAAATTCAATCCATCTTTATTTTATCCATTATTATTATCATTATTATTTTTAATTTTATGTATTTTTGGCTGCATTGGGTCTTTGTTGCTGCACGTGGGCTTTCTCTAGTTGCGGTAAGCGGGGGCTACTCTTTGTTGCGGTGCGTGGGCTTCTCGTTGCGGAGCACGGGCTCTAGGAGCACGGACTTCAGTAGTTGTGGTGCGCAGGCTCAGTAGTTGTGGCGCACGGCCTAGTTGCTCTGTGGCATGTGAGATCTTCCTGGATCAGGGATCGAACCCATGTCCCCTACACTGGCAAGCAGTTTCCCATCCACTGCGCCACCAGGGAAGTCCCCAATCCATCTTAAAAAAAAAAAAAAAAAAAATTAAATATCTTTCCCAACCAGTGCTTGGTCAGTTTGAATTTTCCTTTACTGAGCCAAAATTAATACCTTTTCATTTGTTTTTATAGGTTCCAAAGAAAACTAATTTATCAGACTTTGAGCTGGAAGTAAGTGTTTATATTATACACGAGAGCTCTGTGAGGGACCCAGGATTTAAAAACTAAATGTAATTTTTTAGCTCTTATGTCATTTTTGATATTCTGCAGTTCTTGGTGATTTGACCATACCGTGTTCTTGGGCAGTGCTTTATTTTGTTATTATTTTCCCCTAATTTGTTAAGTTGAATACCCACTTAATTTATTTCCTTGTTATTCCTTCTTAGTAGATGTTGTAAAGCCTTTACAGTTTTAACTATCACTTTGGCATGTCCATTAACTTCTGGATGTGTAGTGTTTTTGTTCTTCGAAGGTATCAATATATGGTAAAGATTTGGTTTTAAGACCTGGGAAATACTCAGGTGAATGCTTTTTCTAAAACAGGGGTTAGGCCATGGGTAGGTTTCAGGAGGCCTATGAATCCCCTGAAACAATATCCAAAATTGTGTGTGTGTATTTTTCTGGAGGTGTTTCTATTGGTTTAATTATATTTTCAAGTGGATCTCTAACTCAAAAATTGAGTATCAGGATTAGACAGATGAATGTTTGCACTTGACTTTGTTCGGAGTTCTTGTTCTTTCATTAGAGTCTGCCAGTGGCATGTATACTGGGAATTTACTTTGACCAAAACAGGAAAAGGGCCATTGTTGTTTGACCAGGCTCCTTTCCTCTCACGTTATCCTTGCCACGTACTCCACCCGAGTTCCAGATTCCTCTCCTGGGCAGATGAAACTACTGTGCCAGATTACAGCAGTTACTCATCTCAGATCTCCCCTGTGCATGCCCCAGATCATCCAAAGAGACCTTCAGAATTTTACTTAGGAAGTAAATATTGTGATATTTAGAAGCAAGATTTGACAGTGTAGTAATGAGATGACTGTATTACGGGATGCCTGACATTTCAGAAGATGCCTAAGTCCTAAAAATATTAATTTGAAATCAGTTACATTCCTGTTTTAAGAGGAGAGAGAGGGAAACATTTCGCAGCTGAAGTTACTCTAAAGTCTTCCTAGTAGTGGTATTTATTTCATACTTAATAAAACTTAAGTAATGAAATTATAGCTGTGTACTTGTTTTTAAAATACTTACGGTTTTAGCTGCTGTCTCATCTACTGATGTCATGTTTTCTTTCTTTTCTTTAGGTATCCCAAAGGCATTCATGTTGAGACTTTAGAAACTGAAAAGGTAACCTCAAGAATTATCCAGGGCCAACAGCAAATGCATGAAACCCATGCAACAATATGCAAATGCAATCAAATTGAGCAGTTGAAAGTCAGAGTTTACTCCTTGGCTCTGCTACATATGAACTGGGTGACACTGGGCAAGTCATTTCCCCTCTGCCAGCCTCGTTTTCCTCATTTGTGCATTGGGCATGAGCATGGTAATAAGCTATACCTATCTCACAGCTTTTTAAAAAATAGTGATCAAGTGGGTAGATGGAAGTGAACATGCTTTGTAAACTTGAAAGTATGCAAATGTTATTACATGTTCTTAATCATCACGGAAAGCTGATTTACTTGGTATCCATGTAATAATTGCTTCCTGTTATGTGGGCCAGTAAAATTAAATTTTAGAATCTGGGGCATAAACATAACTATCATCATGTACTCCCACGGTGCAGTGATACAACCGTGATGGGTAAAGGTGGGCTGATGGTGAGCTAATGGTGGGTTCCTTCTACAGAATTTTAGAATTTAGTTCTTGTTGTTTAGTCAGATGTCTAATTAAATAAGAGATTAAGTAAATTAAGTCTTGCTAGAAGAAAAATCTCAAACTTTGACGCAGGACGTTTTGTAGTATATTTGATTGATACAAAATGCAGTATGTGAGAAAGAAGGTGCTAGTTATCTGACAAGTTACCAGAAAATCCAGGATTTTTTTTCTTTTTTTTCCTTTTTTTTGGCCATACCACACGGCTTGTGGGATTTTAGTTCCCTGACCAGGGATTGAACCCAGGCCCTTGGCAGTGAGAGCCTGGAAACCTAACCACTGGACCACCAGGGAATTCCCCAGGATTTTTTTCTTATGTTAATGAAATGTAGAAATTTTTTATTGAAGTGTGGTTAACTTACAGTATTACAGTTTCAGGTGTACAACATAGTGATTCAACATTTTTATAGATTATATAGAAATTATTTTAAAACCAACTATTTAGAAATTCATGTTCAAATGCAGCATCTTAGTGTTTATTATGGAGTGTCTTATTCTCACAGTCTGTTGATATTTATAATTGTCTTTTGGGGTGGTTAATAAACCATGGGAAAATGTCATGGAAACACGGAGGTGGAATTTTGGTTTGTAAAGCATCAACTCAACTTTTGGTGGCATTTCAAAATACTTTCAGTGTGTTTAGCCCATGAAGGACTGTGCAGTGAGAAAAATTGTAACTTCTACTGGTAGCAGAATCTGAATTTTGGGGGGTAGGGGTCAGGTAGCTTCCAGAAAATTGTATATCTGCTTTATGTCTTTTAGAAAGAGCGCTATATTGTTATCAGCAAAGTAGATGAAGAAGAACGTAAAAGAAGAGAGCAGCAGAAACACGCTAAGGAACAGGTGATTGGATTATGTTCATTTCCTCTGGGTGAGAAATGGCTACAGAGTTGTAGATCCTGTGATAGATTAAATTTAATGAATATTTTTCTACTAGAGAAGAATCGAATTGGTAGCAAAACCTGGAAGAGAATGAGGGGAACCTAAGGTTAAGTAATTAGATGCAGCCAACAAAGTGAGGCTGGCATCATGGTTGACCAGTCTTCACTTCCATGAAGCAGTCTTGGAGAAGGAATTAGTGGTTATCATTCAGATTGTGTGTCACTGAGCTTCACAGCCCATTAACTAATCTTGCTGTGTCTAACTTCAGGCACAGTTACTAGTTTTCCTAAAACAAGGTTTAGATGATACGACTCGACAGATTAGGATGCACGGTCATATTTGCATCGTTGGAACCTTGCCCTGGTTGTCCTCAGGAGAATGGATTCGAGTAAGTCTGGAGGCAGGGAGACCGGTTCAGCTGCGGAGTAACCAGCTAAGAGATGTCAGTGCCCTGGAACAGGAAAGTTAGTAGCAGTTTAGGTGGCATCTGGCCATCTTTAGAAGGTAGCGTCAGTGGAATTTGTGATTGGATGTGGGTAGTGAAAGAGGAAGGCAGAAGAAAGAAGATGCTCAAGCCAGAAAGTTGAGCAGCTGGGTAGGCTGACATCTGTCCACTTAGACGGGGTGGTGGAGTGGTGTTGGTGGGGGGGCGCAGGTGGAGGAGGCCAGGAGTGGGTTTGGGTGAGGGTGGACGTCCAGCTCACCCATGCATGAAGCAGGACCACGTCAGACTAATGCAACTAGGAAAGACACAGCAAGCCTCTGTTAGATTTAGACAGTTTATGACTTAGAGAAGGTGACAGCTGCACGTGGTGCTTGTCCCACAAACCAGAAAGACAACACTGAAACAAAAGGGGCCAGGTGACTGCAGAGTGAGCTGTGGATGCCCCATCGCCGAGCAGCCAACTCTAGACTGCGTCTGAGTGCTTTCGTACTCTGTAGCTCTATTCTGAAAAGGCGGTGGGGCAGGAAGCCCCAGGCCTCATCAGAACCTGGGCAGCAGTGAGAAACTGTCTCATGACAGCCTCCCAGGCGAGAGGGAGGTGGCCTCCCATCCTCTCCTGCGGTGTTCCACCCAGATGCACATTAGTTATATCTCAAGCCTTTGCCTGCGTGGACTATTTGGATATGTGCAAGGTCACCAGGACACCGTGGCAGGGCTGTCCCCCTACAGTGGAAAAGGTGTTACATTCTGCTTTGGAGCAGATGAGGTTTTCGATGTTTTGGGGGCATCTGAGCATCGGTGTCCTGTCGGCAGATTGTCGTGCTGGAGTGCAGGAGAGGGTTGAGGGCTGGGGTTGGTTGTCGTTGGCAGAGAGACCGGGACAGGATGAGAGCACCTATCGCATGCATGAGGAAGAAACAGAGGGCCCAGGGTCGGATCCTGAGGACCCCCAGCATCTGAGTGATGGGCAGACGTGCAGACATGTGCCTGAGGTTATTGTGACACAGCAGCCAAGGGCAAGAGTGTTTGAAGAAGGGGATGTTGACAGGGTCTGATGCTCTCGAGAGGTAGAATGAGGACTGAGACATGGCCATTGGCTTTAGCCTTGGGAGTAGGTTTTTTTCTTCCTTTTTAAAGAATATTCTTTAAAAAGTTAAAAAAATTTTAATTCTGGTAAAATGTATAACATAAACTTTACCATCTTAACCATTTTAAACTGTACAGTTTTGTACTGTAAAATATATTCACACTGTTGTGCATCCGTCACCGCCATCCATCTCCAGAACCCCTTTCATCCTGCAAAACTGAAACTCTGTACCCATTAAACAATAACTTCCCATTCCCCCATCCCCCAGCCTCTGGTAACCACCATTCTACTTTCTGTCTCTGTCAGTTTGACTGCTCTAGGTGCCTCATGTAAGTGGAATCGTACAGTATTTGTTTTTCTGTTACTGGCTTAGTTCACTTAGCATAATGTCATTTAGGTTCATCTGTATTGTAGCATGTGACAGAATTTCCATTCTTTTTAAAGGCTGAATAATATCGTATGTACCACATTTTGTTTATCCGTTTATCTGCTGATGGACACTTGTATTGCTTCTACCTTTTGGTTCTTGTGAATAACGCTGCTCTGCACATGGGTGTACAAGTATCTCTTTGAGTCCTCGCAGTTCTTTGGGGCACACACCCAGGAGTGGGATTGCTGACTTGTATGGTAGCTCTGTTTCTAATTTTTTGAGGACCAGCCACACTTTTCCACAGTGGCTGCACCACTTTACATTCCCACCAACAGGGCACAAGGGTTCCAATTCCTCCACATCCCTGCCAACGCTTGTTAGACTTGAGAGTAGTTTAAAGAGGTGAGCAACTTCAGTGAGGGTGAAGCGGGGGAGCAGGGGGCTTGCGGGTCTCTGGGAGTTGAACTGGACCTAGTGAGTGGAGAGGAGTCTTTAAGGACTTTAGCTGTGAAGAGACAAGAAGGAGAGTGGTTGCGTGGAGCTCAGATTAAAGGAAGGGGTTTCAAGATAGGAGAGAAATTGAGCCCATTTAAGTGCATTGGGAATAAAACGGGAGAGGAGAAACTGAATGGGGATGAGTCTCAGTGCTGTGCTATAAAAATGCATTTGACCAGGAAAAAAGAGTCTGAGCATTCTTGATTTGACAGTCAGCTGCTGGGTGGGTCACCTCAGAATTGAATTCAGTATTGAGTTTGGCCAGCAGGTGGCAGCTTTTAAAAGTTTGTATTTCTAAGGCAACTTGAGAGACTAGGAAATTTCAACAGTTGATGGGAAGTGATGGGTAAACCCTAGCACTGTTATTTTAGTAACTAATGAATAATTTGCCACTTTGCTCATTTTAAAACAGAAGAAAGGTATGTGCATAGGTCATTTCAGATGCAGTTGTTTGGGGTGATAGACTCAAAGCGTGTGAAACTAAAGCTATCTAACTCCATATAAAACTTCAGTCTTTTTTTTTTTTTTTGCCTAGATTTTAACCTGTTCAAATAAGCAATATGTATACGTCAATAGTGTTTTTTTAATTTTGTTTTTAAATTAGGAAGAACTGAATGATGCTGTGGGGTTTTCTAGAGTCATTCATGCCATTGCTAATTCGGTAAGTGAACCAGACTTTTTAACTAATTTCATGAACATAACATTTAAGGTGAAATGCCCAGTTATCATTGCAAATTAATCATCTGGTCACGTTTAGAATGTTTACCTGGTCTGGAGGGAGAAGTTAGAACTTCATAAAGACAGATTGTTGTTATAAGGCGCTTAGTGTGACATCGTAATTGCGGAATTATATCCAAACCATTTTTTTAGAAAGCATTTCTTGTAAAATGCAGGGGAGGATTATACAATGATGGCCTTATGTGGCTCCATGGAACTAATATTTATTATTCTCAAAACCAATAAGCAGAATAACAAACTAAAGAATATGGTGAGAAACAATCTAGTGTTTGAAGCGTTTTATTCCTTAATTAGAAGAATCTAGAGGGTAAAAATAATTGTATTGAGTTCTCTGTATAACTGTGATTGAATCTTATATCTCATAGCCTTCATAACGTTTGATACATTTTAAAAAATGTGTTGACCATTTGTGTAAATATGCTGGAGCGTTCTGCAATAGATAGGATAGACATTTTCCCTTGTTTTGTAAATCCTTTCAGGAAAGAGGCACCCACATCTTGAATAGATAAAACTGGGTCTTGCTGCTGGTTGTTTTGTGAGTTATGCATCCGAGTCAGACTGCTTGCCTGGATGCTAAGTTGCCTGGAATCCAAGACTTTTCTTTACTTGAGTAGCTGGCCTAGGGAGAAGAAATTGTCCCCCTAGAGGAGGAGTCATCTTGTCCCTTAGACGCTGAACTCTGCATCAGGGAAGCTTTACGGCCGGACTCCAGGAGTCCATGAATGTCTCACCACCAGGTGCAGGCTTGTCAAACAGGAGCATCTGAGGAGAGGCAGCCACTGTCCCCAGCGGGGGCAGGGGGCTGTGGCCAGTAAACAGAAGTTAGAGAGCCTTGTGAAGGAGGAGGGCTGGCTCACCCGGAGCTCTTTCCCTCAAGTAAGTGACATCATCAGAACGGAATAGAAAGTTGGATGAGCCTGGAGAAAAACCAAGGTGTGAGTCTCTTGAGAAGTGGCTAAGATTACAGGTATCCAGAAAAGCAGAGAGCACATTTGCTTACATTATACACTCTTAGCAACGTTTAGAGCAGTGGTTGATTTGACTGAGGCTGTCCCTGAAACAGAGATGTGGGGCGGCAGTTGGCTTTGAGCCCTCTTATAGCCACTGTGAGGGTTTAGGTAGCTTTTCCAAGATTGGGATGTTTGTTTGCCTTGTACAAACAGTTTGGATACCTTAGCCTGCTGTGCCTCTGTTTATTTTTTCTCTCTGGTGTCTCTCTCCCGCAGAGTGATTCATAGTATGTTGCTGACCATTGGTAGTTCACGTCACAAAGCATACTGCGAAAAAAGCCCTATTTCTAAGTGATCCAGAGACTTAAAATTTAAGTCATGTACCTTAAAAATACTAACATAGTTAAGCTCTGTAGAGCCAGTGAACAGTAGACTCTCTTTATGTCAGATCAAATTCTTTTCTCATCACTCTTGGTAGTGAATCTGTTTTTAAAAATTTTGTATTAATTTTTCACCCACAGAAAAGTTGCAAAACTGGTGCAGAGTTTCCATATATCCCTCACCTAGCTACCCCAATGTTATTATCTTACATAATATATGGTTATCAGAACCAGGAAATTAACATTGGTACAATATTATGAACTAATTTGAATTTCACCCTTTTCCACTAAGTCCTTTTTCTATTCACAATTCTATCTAGGATCCCACATTGCATTTACTTGTTATTTCTCCTTAGTTTTCTGCAGTCTGTAATTTTCTTTGTCTTTTATAACCTTGATATATTTTTAAAAATATATATTTATTTATTTGGCTACGTTAGGTGTTAGTTGCGGCATGTGGGCTCTTCCTTGCGGCACTTGGGCTGCTCTGTAGATGTGGTGCGTGGGCTCCAGAGTGCGCGGGCTTAGTAGTTGTGGCACGTGGGCTCTCTAGGTGTGGTGCGCGGGCTCTAGAGCGCACAGGCTTAGTTGTCCCAGGCATGTGGGATCTTAGTTCCCCGACCAGGGATCGAACCCATGTCTCCTTCATTGGAAGGCAGATTCTTAACCACTGGACCACCAGGGAAGTCTCAACCTTGATTTTTTTTTTTGTGGTACGCGGGCCTCTCACTGCTATGGCTTCTCCCTTTGCGGAGCACAGGCTCCGGATGCGCAGGCCCAGCGGCCACAGCTCACGGGCCCAGCCGCCTCATGGCATGTGGGATCCTCCCGGACCGGGGCACGAACCCACATCCCCTGTATTGGCAGGCGGACTCCCAACCACTGCACCACCAGGGAAGCCCCCAACCTTGATATTTGTAAAGAGTGTTGACTGTAATTTTGTCAGATGTCTCTCAGTTTGGATTTGTCTGATCTTTTCTCATGTTGGATTGAGGACATACATTGATTGAGGCAGGAATACCACAGAAATGATGGTTCATGATATTGACCTGGATCACTTGGTTTAGGTGATGTCTGCTGGATTTGTGCACTGTAGAGTTACTGTTACCTCCTTTGTGACTGATAAATATTTGGGGGGAGATACTTTGGTTGAGACAATGAGAATCCTGTGTTTTTTTGTTTGTTTGTTTGGGGTTTTTTTGGCCGCACCATGTGGCATGCGGGATCCTAGTTTCCCGACCAGGGATCGAACCCTTGCCCCCTGCGGTGGAAGCGCAGAGTTGTAACGACTGGACCACCAGGGAAGTCACGAAAATCCTGTTTTTCCTCAAGCTTTTGCCTGTAACGTAGCATCTGTCGGTGGATCTTGCCTGCAGCCATTATTGCTGTGGTTTTCTAGTGGCGAGTCTGTGTTTCCCTCTTTCTTTCTCCATTCGTTCTTGGAATTAGTTCTAGAAGGAAGAGCTGTCCCTGCTCCCCTGTTTTATTTGTTAATTCTTTAAAAAAAATTTTTGGACTCAGGGAAACTTATTTCATTCTACAGATTTTAATCTACTTTTTTTATTGTTTATTTTGGGGCTCAGATGGTACCACCTTGGCCATTGGAGTTTTTTCAGGTTGACTCCCCCTGGAACAAGCCCCCACCCTTTTCTGAGCACCTCCTTACTTTCTGACATCACAAGATGTTCCAGACTCATCTTCTATTTTCCCTGCCTCAGCTGTAGAATCAATGACTTCTCCAAGGAGCCCTGGTTCCTTTTATTGGAGAATGGTGTTTAGAAACCAAGATCTGGTCCTGGGCTACTACTGTGGTGTTAGTGCTTCTAGTTCCCCTCACTGGACAGAGCTAAGAATGATACATGTGTGTAACCATGCATGTATACACACATTGATATTTCTGTGCCTGACATGTCTGTATATATATAAAAAAATGCCTTTATACTGATAGACCTCAGATTGTAGTCCAACACCACAGGGTTTCTTTTCTTTTTTTTTTAAAATTAATTTATTAATTTATTTATTTTTGGCTGCGTTGGGTCTTTGTTGCTACGCGTGGGCTTTCTCTAGTTGCGACTGCGGTGAGCGGGGACTACTCTTCGTTGCGGTGCTCGGGCTTCTCATTGTGGTGGCTTCTCTTGTTGTGGAGCACGGCCTCTGGGTGCACAGTAGCTGTGGCGTGCGGGCTTCAGTAGTTGTGGCTTGCAGATGCACAGGCTCAGTAGTTGTGGTGCACAGGCTTAGTTGCTCCGTGGCATGTGGGATCTTCCCCGACCAGGGTTCGAACCTGTGTCCCCTGCATTGGCAGGCGGATTCTTAACCACTGCACCACCAGGGAAGCCCCGGGTTTATTTTCAACCGACTCTCTTTTCTTATTTGTACATTTTTTTCTCCAGCATTGGGAAATGCAGTTCTTATTATATGCTGTTTTCATAGTTCTGTTCTTATCAGCCTCCTTCCGTGTTGTTGAGGGATTCATTTATAATACAGTTAGGTTCGTCTTTCAGGTTTGTATTCCATTTTGGGCTCCTTCCACGCCTTCTCTGTGGTTTTAATCAGTATTTGGTATTTTAGCGTTGTATAGGTGTTCAGAATGTGCCCACACACTGAGCCAAAAGGATGGCTTGTCTGTTGGATTTGGGAGATTTTGTGTAAAATTATTTATTTCAAATAATTATGTTTAGCTCTGTGAGTCAAGGAGTGTTACTCTGAAGGGCCACTGGGACATAGTGGAAAGCTCCACTGTAGTGACCAGATGCTTTATGTTAAAAATGCTGTCACCTGGCTAGCTAAATCCAAGTTGATATTCCGTTTTCGTAGTTTAATTTTTATCAAAATGGACCGATTTATTGCACATATATTATACCTTACTGGTTGAAAAGCAGTGAATTTCATTGGAAATATTTCAGAACGAGCCTCATGAATTTTGACATAGATAATGAAGGAAACGAAAACTCATTCTACTTAATAAAATTAGAAATTAGTTATTTTTACCTTTTAGCATTGTTATGAATGTATCTTTTGAAAATAAGGAGTTGTTTTAAAGAATACACTCCTAAAATAGATATTTGGAGTTTGTTCACAAATTATTCGACAGTTCAAGGTACCTAGCATTTTCAGTTACTTTCTTGAGCTCTTCAATAAAAATTTTACTACTGATTCTTGTGGGTGGCAAGATGAATAAAAACCAGAGAAAAAAATCAATGAAATCAAAGTCATTTGGGTTTTACTTTGCATTCTGGATTGGACACCAGAAGAGGAATGAAGCCAACCCAAATTTCTTTATTTGCATATCTTTATACATTTTTTTTCCTTAGTGTCAAAAAGTAAGTTTAGTACAAAATCCTTATGGAACTGAACCATACATTTCACTCTCAAGTCCTGATATAATTTTGTACCAAGAAGTCTTTTCCTAATCTTGACTTTTTTTAGGGGAAACTTGTCATTGGACACAATATGCTCTTGGATGTCATGCACACAGTTCATCAGTTCTACTGCCCTCTGCCCTCGGTAAGTGACTTGTCAGCCTGTTTTAAAAATTCATGAGTCTTTATTACTGAGAAAGTGTTCTCTGCTGGGTGCCACTTCCTTGTCTGCAGCATGCTCCCAGAGGGACAGTCTCCTGCGCTTGGTTGTACATTTTTGAAGAGATGTACCTGCAAGCCATTTTAAGGGATCTTTGGTCATCTGCCTTTGCTGGAGCACGGTTAAACATGTGTTCCGTCATGGCGCCAGTGGTTTGCTCAGTTAGTGCTGGGCGGGGGTTTCCTGGGCCGCAGGTGTGGTCTTCTAGTTTGGTATTGCTAACATGAGACATAGCAGGGCCATTGAAGGTGGGGTGGTGCTAGAGGTCATCTAGACTGGATCAGGTTGTGCAAAAGTCTTGGTTACCTCTTTGGAGGCTGCTTCCCTTAGGTTCTCTGTTGACCTCGGTGCTTTTTTTTTTTTTTTTTTTTTACTCTTGGCGCCAAGCCATCTCAGTGCACCAAAGCATGAGCTCTGGGAAAAGAGCTTCTCTTCTATCTCCTCCTCTTCTGCTCCTTGACTGCCCATGGCCTCGTCTCGTTTGCCCCTTGTCACTCTGTCGTCTCCTCTCCTGTATTTTCTCTCCATATTTTCTGTCTTTTAGTCATCTCACCCACTTCCAGGACTTCAGCTGAAGACACCCACATCTTCTTCTCCAGCTGGGATCTCGCCTCAGATCTAGGTCGTAGTTCATGCTGGACCCCACATGTGTCTACCTGGATAGCCTTCAGAATGAGAGGTGTTTAAAATTCACATGTCGCAAACAAGATGTGTAACTTAACACAACCTTTCTTTCCTTTAGACGCCAATCCAGTTCTTTCTCCTGATTCCTTTACTATAAATGATGCCCAGTCACCGATACTGTTTTTAACATCGGTTTTGACTCTTCTTCTGTGCCCCAGATTTGGCCAGTTACAAAATACTGGCAATTTTGTCTCCAGGCTCTCTCTCACATCTGGATTATTTTCATTTCAAGTAGCAAGTAGCCTTATTTCTCATCTGGAGTTAGCAAACTCCAAGCAGGATTCTTTGCCTCGCTTTAACCTTCATCCCATCCTTTAAACCAGAGGTTGGCAAACTTTTTCTATAAAGGGTCAAATAGTAAAATATTTGGGGCTTTCCAGGCTGGATAGTCTTTGTCAGGACTCTCAACAGTGCCATTGTAGCCTGAAAACTGCCATAGAATGCATTGCATAAACAAATGGGTGTGGCTTTGTCCCAGTAAAATTTTATTTAAAAAGTAGGTGATGGGCCAGATATGGCCTGCAGGCCATGGTTTTCCAACCTCTGCTTTAAACTACCACCAGATTAATCTTTTATGACTTCTGGATTGGTTGATACCTACTTTAGAGTTCAGTGCCTTTTATACATCTGCAAAGCCTCAGTTACTTCACATTTCTTACGAGACATCATTCCATCAGCATCTTGATTACTTTTCTTTGGAAAAGTCCAGCACAGCACAGCTCTGAATACAGCAGGTCTGTTGCTTCCCTTGTCCTATTTCTGCAACCTTCAGATTGTCCCTGCTTTTCATAACAACTGTATGGCCCTCTGGGACTCAAAGGCATCATAGTTGTGAGTCTCAAAACAAACATGATGGGTGTGAATTTGCATTGTGTACATCTAAAGAGCTAATGTTAATTTCAGATCATTCGCTCCTTATTGGCTGAATGGTAGCAGTCTCTCTCACGACTTTTTGACCTTTAAAGCAGTGAAGGTATCTGTAAGGAAAGAGGAAAGTATTTAATACTGCGTTTATAGGTGTTTTGAACACCAAACAGAGCTTGGCGTGTAAGAGGCATTAAATATTGATTTAACAAGTGCATATCTTCCGACTGTGTCAGTTTTATAATCTCCTGATGTATGGCTCTGTTCACATCACTAACCCTGCTCAAAATTCTGAATTAATTCCACATTCTTTGTTTTTCTATACAGTTGATTCTTTTTAGCCTGGCATATCAAGCTTTCTGTGATCTGGCCCAGCCTTCTTGTGTAATCTAGTCACTCGTTACCATCCTTATTCTCAGCAAGATTGGCTCATTTTTTCCCCTGGAAAGTGTCTTTGTATGTCTTTGGTTTGGGTATATAATTTCCTCCAACTTGAATTTTCTCTAGCTTTTCTCAATGTTTGCTATATACGGCTTTACCTGTCTTACCAAGGTCCAGCTTACGCCTCTTCCGTGAAGTTTTCACTGCCTGCTGCCTTGCCCAAGAAGTGATCTTTCCTTTCTCTGAACTCCCACAGAAGTTCAGAGAAACTTCTTTTTGTTTGTGTACCTCTTTTGTTGCATAAATTTTGTCTTTACAACGTACGCCCCTTTTCCTTCTAGGTGATTCGCTCCTTGGACAAGGAATATAACCTTTTTTTTTTTTTTAATTTTATTTTTCTTACTTGGCTGCGTTGGGTCTTTGTTGCTGCGCATGGGCTTTCTCTAGTTGCGGCGAGCAGGGGCTACTCTTCATTGCGGTGCACGGGATTCTCATTGCGGTGGCTTCTCTTGTTGCACAGCATGTGTTCTAGGCGTGTGGGCTTCAGTAGTTGTGGCACTCGGGCTCAGTAGTTATGGATCGCGGGCTCTAGAGCGCAGGCTCAGTAGTTGTGGCACACGGACTTAGTTGCTCTGTGGCATGTGGGATCTTCCCGGACCAGCGATTGAACCCATGTCCCCTGCATTGGCAGGCGGATTCTTAACCACTGCACCACCAGGGAAGTCCTGGACAAGGAATATAATTTTTTTATTATCTGTGTCTAAATGCCTAGCATAGCACTTAGTATGTAAGCACTTAATAAATGTTATCTTGAATATAACTAGTTTTGAATCAAATTCTACTAGAAAGAGCATATGATTTGTTGCAAAGTAGGAGGTGGGTTAGGATAAGCAGTTTCATCCCTTGCTTTATTATTCAGGTGACCTGAGTATGTTATTTAACTTCTTTGTGTTCTGTCATTGTTGGAAGGAGAAAATGGTTTTCTTCCATCTACCTTTAGAAGAAGTGATGACAATAAAGAGCAAGACCTATTTAAAATGGTAGAACTTTTACATATGCTGTTGTCAAATGTTGCATTTAAAAGTATACTAAAGAATCCATATTTTGGAACAGCCTTTTAGGGGAGAATCTCCTTTTAAAATTCTTCTTGGTATTTCATTCAGCATGACCTTTTAGAAGGCACTGGTTTAGAACTCTGCTATATGCTGGCCCTGGAAGTTGCTATAATTCTAATTTTTTTTTGCTTGTGAGGCTTTGTAATGGTATTGAGAGGTTACAGTCTTTATTGCATTTTTGTTTGACTTAGCATTGAAACCACTTATTCATGTATTGTTCATTAATTTAATGATAGCCATTGAAAAGCTGGTAAATATTTCAAGCTAGCTAAATACAGTCTGTATTTACAGGCTTGAAAAGCTAATGGGAAATGGCAGTTGCCTATGAAGCATGAATAACACTGAAGAGAAGTATAGGTACAAAGGGTCAGGAGTATGACTACGCAGTACAGTGTGGCAATTATGTATGTAAATGAGTTAATTCAAAATGAGAGCAATCTCATTCCAGCTCTAGACTTCCTGAGCGAATAAACTTGGGAAATGAATTGTCTAATTTAGGCACTTGCTATTGGTGCCACTTAAGCAGTTTTCTGAGTAGTTAAACAAGAATCATGTGTATTGGAAGCCTGTGTTTTAGTGGCCATTTTAACCAGTATTTCAATGGTGTTTCCATTAAAAGTGTAACCTAATTTACAGTATGTCTATTTCCTGCATGAACCACGTTATTTTATTTTAAAAAACTTTTTAGTGAAGTATAGTTGATTTACAATGTGTGTTAATTTCTGCTGTATAGCAAAGTGACTTGGTTATACATATATGTATTCCTTTTCGTATTCTTTTCCATTATGGGTTATCACAGGATATTGTGAACCCTTTTATTTAAATAACTCTACTAGTCTCACTATTATGATGAGTTGTATAATAGAGCTATTACTGACAGTTTTCTACATATAATAGAAACCTTTTTTCCCCTCCTATTTCAGCCATAAAATGTTCATATTTGTCTGTTTTGGTTATGCAGAAGTTTAATATCAGGTCATATGATTCCCAGTCAGTGAGGAAATTGACAAGAATTTTAGAAAGTAATTATTAATGAGATATGGGCCTGACAGTTTAGCCTAAAGGGCCTGTTTGAGGTATCACGGTTTGAGAAGAGAGCTATGGGACTTTAAATATTTATGTTTTAAGTATTGTGAGTGTATGAGTAAAATCATAACAGGTCATCCTCTTGTTTTTTAGGACTTAAATGAGTTTAAGGAGATGACAACATGTGTCTTCCCCAGGTAAGCTTTCTTTGAGGATTTGTCTTTCATTTATTTTTTTATTCTTATTATTTTTTAATTAATTATTTATTTTATTTATTTATTTTTGGCTGCGTTGGGTCTTCATTACTGCACGCAGACTTTCTCTAGTTGTGGCGAGCGGAGGCTACTCTTCCTTGCGGTGCGCAGGCTTCTCATTGTTGTGGCTTCTCTTGTTGGGGAGCACGGGCTCTAGGCACGCAGGCTTCAGTAGTTGTGGCACATGGGCTTCAGTAGTTGTGGCTCGTGGGCTCTAGAGCGCAGGCTCAGTAGTTGTGGCGCACGGGCTTAGTTGCTCCGCGGCATGTGGGATCTTCCCGGACCAGGGCTCGAACTGTGTCCCCTGTGCTGGCAGGCGGATTCTTAACCACTGCGCCACCAGGGAAGCCCCTGTCTTTCATTTAAAACAGTCATCGGGGCATCCATAATACAAACAGATATTCAGTAATTTATTAAAACCATTAGGTCATGATGACAGTCCCATTCACATAAGCTGGGAAATGGCTTAACAGCTCTACCTTTGTGATGGCTTGCTTTTACAA
Organism: Mesoplodon mirus; assembly: GCF_964341445.2. NCBI lineage: Eukaryota > Metazoa > Chordata > Mammalia > Artiodactyla > Ziphiidae > Mesoplodon > Mesoplodon mirus. Next base: position 53,461,569 of record NC_138991.1, read on the forward strand.
TTGATGATTGGTTTTGTTGTTAAAAATTAAAAATCGGAAACGACCTGAGGGTGAAAATGGACAGCAGCTGCTTTTTTCTCATCCCACCTCCCGCTATCTGAGGAACTGGTGAGGTCTTCTTGAGTTGGCTCTTGTCTTTCTTATAGGTCTGGTGAACCTTGTCACGGTGAAGTGTCCAGTCGAGGGTATTCAGTTGACTATTGGAGACAGTTAATATATAGTTGGACAAAGTTGAATACACCCAGTTGAGAGTATTCCGTAGTCAGTCAAGAACTGTCTACCTAGAGAGTTTCTTTTTCTCAACTTTAAGTCAATGCCTTAATCTGATAATGCCCACGGTTAGTACTGTGTGTTCTGATAGGTCCACGTCAGCCACATGGAGTCCACAGAGCAAGGGTCTGCATCTGAGGACCTGTCTGAAGAGGGCTGCTGGACAGTGCTCTTCCGGCCAGGCTATTTCTGTCCTGGTCTCTGCAGGGCTCACATGTGTGTGAGAAGAAACAGTTTTCATACTAGCGTCTCTCTCTGTTTTCTCTTTTTTTGTTTTTTTTTAGTATTTCAGTGTTTGAAGCAGAATAGTAAGAAATAACAACAATAGTATGAAACTGCCAAATGCAAAGTGTGACCCTCCAAGAAATTATATCGCACAAATCTGGGTAGTGGTAGGAGATGGTAACAGCTTGAGAGTGTTAGACCTGCAACAGTATTTGATCCGTATAAAAACATATGAGGATATTTAACTTACCCTTGAGGTCAATGTAGCCCATGCCCTCTCAGCAAATCTAGAACTTGTACTCCGGGTGTGGGCTTTCCCACAGTCTCTTGATGAAGTCCCTGGATGAGGGGACTGAGTCCTCATCTAATGTAGCAGAGATGCCAGCACTAGGTTGGAATGGCTGATGTGCTTAATTCCTCTGTCCACTTTTAAGACTTTCATTTGAGTAAAATACATGTTGAACATTGCTATACATTTTGTTTACCTTATTAAAAATTCTTTTGCTTTTAGACTCTTGGATACAAAATTGATGGCCAGCACACAACCTTTTAAGGTATTTTTAAAATCTGAACTATCAAGCTATAGTTTGAAATTTTCTGAATTACTACTAACAGCTTTGGAGTTCTGGTCTATTGAAATGTCATTTTCAAACCGCCCCCCCCCCAAAAAAAAAAGAAAAGAAAGAAAGGAACAAAAAAGGAAAAAAGAAATTGGAAAAGACTAGAAATAAATATATCAAAATGTGAATAGCAGTTAGTTGTCTTTGGGTGGTAGAATTTTGGGTTTTTTTCCTCCTTTATTCTTTCTGAATGTAAATTTTTAATATTATATAATGTATTTTTGAATAGGTTACACATGCACACACTCCTTCATTTCTTTTCCTTATTTTACATATTTTGGATATATATTCTAATCAAGAGAATTCAGGTAAAAGTATAATCAGTTGCTACTTTCTGAAGTGACTTTATATGGCCGAGTGAAATGAATGCCAGAACAGTATAGCTTTCTGCCCAAAGGTCTGTAGATATCTAACACATCTGTAAAAACCTTTCATACGGCTGTACTTTCCATATGGTGGAAATTAAACTTGCCGTTTCTCTTTCACATTGAAAAGAACAATGTGTTAAGAACTCCTGTGTTTCTTTAAAGAACACAAGGGGGCAGTACTAGATGTTTTTGTTTTTGTTTTTTCCTGACACTCAGTGAATCTGTTTAATGTATGTTGCACTGAGATGATGAAGGCTCATCATTCTCTGCTTACTGGTTTGCAGGATATCATTAACAACACATCCCTTGCGGAATTGGAAAAGCGGTTAAAAGAGACACCTTTCAACCCTCCTAAAGTTGGTAAGAATATAAAATGATCCTGAAAAGCCCCAAACTCTTGGTGATAATTACAGATGTCTATTGTAGAAGAAAGGTGGAACTGTTCTAGAAACTATGTATATTGTACATTTGTAGTTTTGGCTAAATTAACTTGCTCATGCCCTGGGTTGAATTACTGTTTTCTGAGTAAAGGTGGTCCTCTAATTCTACATCTGTTTTATGTGAGTAGGATTGGGTAGCCTGTTCATTGAGAAGTTTAGCAATGGAAGCTTCAGGGCCTTTTTATTTCCTAATGCTTGGAATTCTCCCTAAACTTGATGTGTCTTTCTTTTTCATGGTGCTTTGTTTCAGAGGAGACAAGTTGGTGATTAATTGCAAGGGCTAGAGTGAAAATATACTTTCTGTCTCAGGAAAGCCCAAGAACTGGGTTTACAGATGAGGAAGGAGGGGCCCCAGCCCTTCCTCCTTCAGAGGTGGCTTAGGCACCCAACAGCAGCAGTGAGGAGAACCAAAAAGGGAGGAATGTTTCTTGGGGGCGGAGATGTTTTGCCAGGTCTGGCCATGGCCCCTACCCAGGTACTTGGTGAACCTTCCAGGTGTTACTTCCTTGGTTCCTCTTAGCCTAGTTGTGCTGCTTCATACCGTAACTCACATTCCCTTAGCTGCAGCCTGCAAACTTCCCAAGACCTTGATAATAGGACTGATGGTTCAGAAATTGACAATGGAAGGTACTAAAGCAGCCAAGTCTACAGTTATTTGCTTCCCTTTCTGGAATAGTCCAAAAAAGGAATTAAGAAAAGGGTTGGGGGGTTGGTGGAGGGGAGAAAGCCTAGACCTTTTCTCTAACTATATAATGGAAATAATTGATTTTGGAAATATGTGTTTCAGCTGGTGGCAGGGTAGAGGCTATGACTTAATTGGCTCTCATGTTAAAAGACTTTTTTTAAGCTTAAAGTCTAATATTTGATACTTACTGAGGTTAAAGAATTCTTGCTTAAAGAGCACTGTATTGACATAAAAACAATTGTAGCCTTTTCATTATTAATTTCCACTCATGCTTTTGATTCTGTTGTAACCTTTTTGATATTCATTTCCAGAATGGTTCTAGGAAATAATTATCTATGAGTTATAGTTTTATCCTATTATTTCCGTATAATATTCTGGTAGAGAGTTTACTCTAAAGCAGCTTTCTCTTCTTAGACCCCATTCTCTCAACATCTGTATATATCAGTGTGACCAAAGAGTCATGTTATAAAATGGTCTCTCCTATGAAGTGGCCCCATGTTCCAAGGGCAGCATTACAGCAAGTTCTGATCTATTTTTGGACTTAGTTGTGCTTTCATCTTTAGATCTGTAAGCTTGGAGACATAGTAAAGGATAGTATTGAATTGAGCTGCCAATCTTGATTGGAGTCTTGCTTTTGGGGAGGGTTACCTGGGGTATTGACAGATAACAGTTACAGAGCGTTTACCGTGTACCAAGCACGGTGTAAGAGCTTTACTTATATTAGCTCATTTGATCCTCACAAAAGCCTAACGAGGGAGCTTTGATGGAGGCCCAGAGGGGGAGTGATCTGTCCAAGATCACATAGCAAATAAGTGGTGGAGCAAAGATTCAAACTCAGACAGTGGGACGCCAGAGGCCGTGCTGGTAGTCATTACTCTGAAATACCTGTTGCGTCCCAATCAGAAGAGGAATCATTGTCACAGAGCGAGTTATGCATGATTGTAAATAGCACCCACCTGCGTGCAGTTGAGAGGCCTGTGGCTGAGTCTTTGATAATGTAACCGAGGCATTTCTCTAGTCTAGACCAAAGCCCTTGTTTTCAGTGACTGTTATCTCAAGGTCTTGTGTGGAGAGAATTAAGAAATAGATAGCTTTCTTTCTGCCTATTTAGGATGTTTCTGCAGCACAGACTAATGCCATTTGGATTTGGCAGGGCAGTGCACTTAGCAGTCGTCATGATTTGTGATGATCTTGGGAAAACTGTTGTTTTTTTTTTTCTTTTTTCCTCTTTAGAAAGTGCAGAAGGTTTTCCAAGTTATGACACAGCTTCTGAACAGCTCCACGAGGCAGGCTATGATGCTTATATCACAGGACTATGTTTCATCTCCATGGCAAACTACCTAGGTACTCACTATACATGTTTCTGTTAGACACACCATGGTCCAGAGTGGATCTTCCCTGTGTGCCCTTTCCCTGGGATCCACTCACCCAGTGAGAAGTGGGAGGGTTTTGAGGTTGGAGTGGGAGGAGGGGGAGGATGTTAGGGCGGGGGATGGAGAGTACACGGGGAGAACCATCACTGCTCCCCTGTGGTGTACTTGGCCTGGATAAGTACCTTTTACCCTTGCTGAACCATACCATTGATTTAAAGATATTTTTCAGGCTTTGTCTACTTGACTGTATGTAATATTCTGCTTTTTTTCATTAGGTTCTTTCCTTAGTCCTCCAAAGATTCATGTGTCTGCCAGATCAAAACTCATCGAACCTTTTTTTAACAAGTAAGTAATCAGGGCCGCAGTCCCCCAGCATTCTCTCACTGTGGAAGAGCCTAGTATCTGGGATGTCTATTAGGGGTGATTGGGAGGTCTAGGGCATTTTTAGATAAGATATTTTTCATCTCTGGTGACTCAGATGTTTTTTGAAAAATAGAAATTGACCTTTTCAAAAATAATTTATTAAATACATTGGCTAAATAAAAGAAAGAAAACATTATCGAAGGTAGCACATCTCTTCCAAGACAAAGAACTGGTGGTTTTGGAATTTAAGTGACTCACAAGGGAGACTGTGTGTATGTGTCTGTGTACACAGTCAGACCTAACTTACCCCTAACAAGCTTTCTGTGTGAGATTATTATTTATGCTTGCATTATTATCTGATTAAATAATGTTCTTTCTAAGATGATGTTGGTTACACAGATGGCTTTTAAGATAATCTATGGAGAAGTTTTGATTATCATTGCATCCCGAGCCCTCATCTGAATGGATCCAATGAAGTAAAAGCTTTCTCGGATACCTTCATTGTTGGAGGAAGGCATGTGATTCAGGGAAACGTCTAAGTTCAGAGCATTTCCAAAGAATCTCAGATAGGTACTTCAAAGTGTGGTTTGTGCTTTCTTGGCACAGTTGAGGCTAAAGTTATGGATGTGATCCTCAGGCCGGCCACAGTTTGGCTCCGTGCCAGAGCCCTAAACCTTCATCTTTACCCCAGCTCTCTTCAAGGGGTTGGTTCTAGGAGATTCAGGGCAAGCCAGACAGAACAGGGCAGCCCACATCGATCACTACTACCACTGAGAGAAAGAACTGTTTCAGCGTTGGGTTGGTTACATCATTTCCTTACATTATAATGCAGCACTTTACATTTCCATCAGTGCTGCACCGAGTAAGAATGCTGTCTCCTTCAGAGTCTGTATAAATACCAGTATCACAGTGCTTGTTTGTAGGTGACATGCTGCAGAGACAGATGTTAATTCCAGCCATCTGGATTCCTATAGGCTTGGAATTTGTGTAGTCTGAGTTAGTGAATTTTATCATACTGTGGCTTCTGACTTTTTTAATCTTCGTTTTTCTTTTCTGTGGAAGTTCAGAGGTAAATGTGTTTGACTTTTCAAAACATCTTTCAAAGAGGACTGGGTAACAGTGTAGTGTATATTGAAAATTAAGTTGAATTTTTCTTCATGGGAAATTAGTTCTGCTAACAGTTGAGTTCTAGCTGTCTATCCAGCTCAAAATAGGTTTTTCTTAGCTCTTAATTCTAATTTTGGGGGTAGTGTTTATCTTTGTATATCTTAGGAAAGACAGTTATGTCATTGACTATGGAATCTGCAGGTGACACTAAATATTGTTTGGATCGTGGCCTTTCCTTGCATTTTTATGTTTGTTTTTTTAATATTTATTTATTTTATTTTTGGCTGCATCGGATCTTCGTTGTGGCATGCGGGATCTTTCGTTGTGGCGCGTGGGCTCTTCGTTGCGGTGCACGGGCTCCTCTCTAGTCGTGGCATGGGCTCCAGAGCGCATGGGCTCTGTAGCTGTGGCACGCGGGCTCTCTAGTTGTGGCTCACATGCTCAGTAGTTGCAGCATGTGGGCTTAGTTGCCCCGTGGCATGTGGGATCTTAGTTCCCTGACTGGGGATCGAACCGTGTCCCCTGCATTGGAAGGCGGATTCTTAACCACTGGACCAACCAGGGAAGTCCTGCATTTTTGTGTTTTTGATGTTAAGTTTGTTGTTTAACAATATTTTCCAACTGGGAGATGTTTACTCGTGTTTAAATATTTAAAACAACAATCCTGCTTCTCCACTAAAATCAGCTTCTAATAAAATCAAGTGATGGATACAAACGGGGTTAGATAGAGGCTGTCTCTAGTTTTATCAGTCATCTGTGTGACCAAAATGAAGAGTAGTCAAAATAGGCTTTGATTTAAAAGTTTAAATAAGACTTTATATATTTCTAGATCAATTTATTATTGTTCATTATGTGCAAAGATATTACTCAGAAGAACTGGGCAGTAAACACATAACTTCACTTTAAATTGGGACTTGTGTCTATTCAGACTATTTTTTGCTGAAACCTAGATGCATATCAAAAATAGTTGAGGATTGAGGAATCCTCCTGTGATATTGCCCTGAAAATTCTTGGCCACTTTGATTTTTTTGCTCTATTTTTCCCCATCTGTAAAGGAAGAATCTTCATCTTCGAAGGGGAAAAAAATTCCAGCAGGATTTGAAGTGCAAAATAAGGACTGTTTTTATTCTATGTTGGAATAGCTTGGTCAAATACAGCTATCCATTCTTTTTTTTTTTTTTAACATCTTTATTGGAGTATAATTGCTTTACAGTGTGTGTTAGTTTCTGCTGTATAACAAAGTGAATCAGCTATATGCATACATATATCCCTATATTCCCTCCCTGTTGCACCTCCCTCCCATCCTCCCTATCCCACCCTTCTAGGTGGTCACAAAGCACCGAGCTGATCTCCCTGTGCTATGCAGCTGCTTCCCACTAGCTATCTGTTTTACATTTGGTAGTGTATATATGTCCATGCCACTCTCTCACTTCGTCCCAGCTTACTTACCCTTCCCCCTCTCCGTGTCCTCAAGTCCATTCTCTACATCTGCGTCTTTATTCCTGTCCTGCCCCTAGGTTCTTCAGAACCATTTTTTTTTTTTAGATTCCATATATATGGGTTAGCATACAGTATTTGTTTTTCTCTTTCTGACTTACTTCACTCTGTATGACAGACTCTAGGTCCATCCACCCCACTACAAATAACTCAGTTTCGTTTCTTTTTATGGCTGAGTAATATTCCATTGTATATATGTGCCACATCTTCTTTATCCATTCATCTGTAGATGGACGCTTAGATTGCTTCCATGTCCTGGCTGTTGTAAATAATGCTGCAGTGAACATTGTGGTACATGACTCTTTTTGAATTATGGTTTTCTCTGGGTATATGCCCATTAGTGGGATTGCTGGGTCATACTGTAGTTCTATTTTTAGTTTTTCTTTTTTTTTGCGGTACGCGGGCCTCTCACTGTTGTGGCCTCTCCCGTTGCGGAGTACAGGCTCCAGACGCGCATGCTCAGCGGCCACGGCTCACGGGCCCAGCCACTCCGCGGCATGTGGGATCTTCCCGGACCGGGGCACGAACCCGTGTCCCCTGCATCGGCAGGCGGACTCTCAACCACTGCGCCACCAGGGAAGCCCTATTTTTAGTTTTTTAAGGAACCTCCATACTGTTCTCCATAGTCAGCCATCCATTCTTAACCCATTTAGAAAGTGGGAAAAGCAGTTGCTTCTTTTGACATCTCTTTTTGTGTTAATATTGACCTCATTCTTACTTAAATGCAGGTTTCATTTATGACATTAAACCTTGATTTTGTTACTTTTCTTCAAGATTGCCCTTGTAGAAAAACATCCAGCAATTGCCGTCAACATTATCTCAAGTGGTTGGTTTTAGAAAAATCTGTAAATTTTTCTGAGGGTTTATTTGTTTTGGCACCAGCCTTTCCTCAATGTAAGCTTAACCAAACATGCATAGCCCTAATATAAATTTGGATGGACATGAGACAATTACACATGCAAATAATATTTTGTTCTGCTCTCACCAGATTTAAGTTTAAAAAGTAGACCTTGAGGGGAGATAAACTCCACCTATTTCTGCATTATTCTAAATTAGCATCTGGCTGTGTTAGGTGTGCTTTCTGGGGAAGCTTTACTGAGTCAACTATTGAGAAGATCCCGAGACAGTTGGTGCTTGAGCAGAATGCAGACTGAGTGCAGTACAGGGTGCTTTCTGAGCCCTGTTTGTCCAAGAGAACCTCCCAGCAGGACTTCACATGGTACCATTTGTCTCTTTCATGGCCTTGGCACCTCCCGTATTTCTCCCTTCCTTTTTGGACTCAAAATGAAAGTCCTAAGATTGCTGAGCGACGGAAATCAGGGTGAGACCACTGCTAATGACGGGCTGTGTGCACTGTGTTCTTCCTTTATGTCATGGGCTCTCTGCTCAGGAAGTGGTTTACCTTCTTTTATGACTTTGGTCAGTTTTCATCAATGCATGGAAAACCAGACTTAGAGAAGAGCCTTTGGTGAAATCTTTTTAGTCTGGAAGGAGCTAAAAATACTCTCTGCTTTTACTTTTTATTGCACCACAGAAAGCACAAAATCAGACTTTTGCCTTAACATTTTATTAACGGCCATCTGTTTCTGCAAGACACCTTGAACTCTTCTGTAGATAACCTTTTCTGAAGGGTTTTGGGGGAAGGTTGTTTTCTATTTACCTCAGTTCTTAGAAGGAGGAAGGAAATGAGCACGTATCTTATTCTGGCTAATTTCTACGTAGTGGAGTTAAAAAGGAAGAACTGCCTGCACTTTACTGTACAGGATGGCTGCCTGGTGCTTGACACAAGTGTTTTGAATTTGAACAGGAGTCCTGTAGAAATCTGGGTCTTCCTGGGATGACATGGCTATATGTTCTATCTAAGCTGTAGGTGAGGAGACAAGCCGTAAGACAATTTGTTTCCTCCTCTGTAAAAACAGGGGTGGAACTATTCCCTTCCCATGGAAGTTATAAAGATCACATGAGATGCAAAAGGATTTTGGTAGTTCCTAGAACTTAGTAGGTGGCTAGCATATATTATTTTCCTTTCTTGAAATGCAAGAGAATTTAACACACTGGGAGATTCAAAACAATAGATGTGGTAGCAGAATGTATTTTATGGTTTTAGTTTCATGATAGAGAAGAAAATTTGTTACCATGCAGATATAAAACTGGAGCAAATGTGAAGTGTCCGCTTTTCCTGTACTCACCTTTTAGTGTTTGCTTATGAAAAATCAGATGATGATGAAATATGTCAGATTGGTACATAATGGGAGCAAGATTGCTTTGATATGGAGCATTTTAAAGAGTTTTGTTATTCAAATGAAAACAGCAATTTATGGAGGGTTGTATAGGTATCTAAAACAGTGGTAGGTGTAGAGTGAGAGGAATCATTGCGGCACCTGAAATAAAGCACACCGATACTTTCTCCCTTTTCCTCCGTGGAAAACAATCATGTTCCAGCAGCAGGTTTTCTCTTACAATACGCATGTGCTTCGTATTTAACATCAGGGAGATTTTAACCTGAAGGACTGTAGGAAAACGAAATACTTAAGATCTGCGCTGAACCTCCTTTCTTTCACTGATACTGGACAGGCCCGTGCTTATTTGCCTCACTTACCAGCAGCTCCCCTTCGCCAGGTGACCCGTGTGTCCCGAAGTGTAGACCCTGCTTGTCTCCCACGAGAGTGGTGCCCGACCCCCTGCAGGGAGGCCCTCACCTCACCTTCTCCTGTCCTGCCTGCCCCTCCTCATACAGAGGAGCAGAAGGTACTTGAGCAACAAGAGGGCAAGGCTAATCTGTCCTGGTTCCCAGCAGTTGCCGTCGGGTTTTAGCATCCTGGGTGATGGAGCAAATGTGTCTTTACTGAAATCCTGTTCAGCCTGGTTATCAATAAAGTCTATTGTTTTAAGTGTTACAGTAATTCGCCCCATGAGACTTCCAGTTTCCCAACATAAGCAAGAGTTACAACACAGTTTGTGTTGTTGGGAAGCCTAGCTGTGAGTGTCACAGTGCACCACATAATTGGTTTCTATTTGCATTTCACATGTTAAAATCATTTGATTAATTTCTACAGTAGAACTGCTTCACTTCAGGGTATCATGTAGTAGAGAGCAGTTGTGGTCTCTGGGGTTAGGTACCTGGATTTGAATCCCAGCCCCACTCCTTACACCTGGGCTCCCTTGGGCAAGTTACCCTCCCCGTGCCTCAACTTCCTCATCTGGAGTTGAGAGCATTGGTACCCATTTGATAGGTGTGCCGTCAGGGTGACATGGGAAAATGTATGTAAAATGCACGGTGCCTGGCATGTCACGGGCCTCAGTCAGCTTGTCACTGCTGTGGGGACGTTCATACTTTGAAGACCTGCTTGTTTGACCAAGTGCTTGGAGCTTTTTGTTTTTATAGAAAATACCATATAATCGTACCTTTAGTACTGTACACCCCCTATAAGAAGGGCTTTGTATTCAATTATGAGCCTTTATCAGAAAAGGGAGGAGGGGAGGAAAAAGCATGCTCGTAACTGAATGGTGCTCAGGGAGAAGATGTGCATGCGCATCTTTTTTGCTTGTTATTTCCCCCCGAGGCATATGGTCATATCTCAGTCTTTGGGCTGGGTAGCATTTTCAGTTGTAGATTTTTACTGGGAGAGGAAAGTAAAGAAATAACATTTATAAGTGACCCTTTGAAAGCTCTTTCTTTTTTATTTTTTTAAACAGCTTTATTGGGATATAAATTCACATACCATACAATTCACCCATTTAAAGTGTACAATTCAGTGGTTTTGGGTACATGACATTATGCATTTTCTAAAATTACGGTAAAATATATGTAACATACAATTTGCCATTTTAACCATTTTTAAGTGTACAATTCAGTGGCATTAATTACATGCACAGTGCTGTGCAACCATCACCACTATCTATTTCCAGAACTTTTTCCTCACCCCAAACAAACTCCATAACCATCAGGCAATAGCTCCCCATTCCCCGTTCCCCTAAGCCCTAGGTAAACCTCTCATCTACTTTTCTGTCTCTATAAATTTGTCCTTTTGTGAGCTGTTTCTTTTTGAGCAACTCATTGCTTCAGTGAGATCTTAATCTATTAAAACGATTGCTATTTTGCAAACACCTGGAGGAGTTTTCTTTTCTATTTGTGTTGCTGTTTTGGGGAGTGGTGCCACACCCTCCGTAAGGTTTGCTCTCAGGCAAGGCAGCAGGGGCCTCAGCGGGGGCCGCCTGGGTTCTCATTACGCCACCTTCTGAAGCCGGGTCTGCTTCTGTGAAGTGGGGGTAGTAAACATCCACCTTGGGGGGCCACCCTGAGGCTGCAGAGTCCCTTCGGTCAGGCTGCTGGCATAGCACATAGCATGGAGGGGTTGTGCTGAGTGCGGCTGTGACTGTCACCACAGTGAACTTCCAAGAAGATAAGGTGAATCTCGTTTTTCCCGGTACTGGGGACAGTGGTAGATAAACAAAACAGGCTGTATGGACTTACCTCAGATCCTTGGGTGACAGTCTCTCTGTGTTGACAGGAGGAAAGGGGCAGAAGTGTGTGGTGTCAATAAAATCCTTTTTTATAGAGAACAGCAACCTAGAAGTCCTCTTAAGAAAGCACTTCATAACTGTTTTCATATCTTACTTAAAAAGGTCTTGCAGCGAGGTTGGATCGTGAATGAGAAGAGAATACATCTCTGTGTTGGTCGCACTCATGTGCACTGAGCCTCAGGATGCTGGTGAGGCTGTGTGACTGGTGAGCAGCAGAGTGAAGCAGACACCTTCTCCATTCCTCTGCCACCAGGAGCATTTGTGTTGAGCACATCCTTTTCCCCAGGAACCCCCGGTCATGCCAGAGCGAGGAGGTCAGGGGAGGCAGAATGGAGGCGAATAATAGCAGTGCCGATTATGGGACCCTTCCTTTCCGATGGGCTGGCTTTCCCAAGAACTCGGTGTTAGCTGTCCTTTAATTTTATGTTAATGGTGCTTGAGTACAGGAGCAATGTCCTCTGTCCCCTCGGTTCTACCAAAAATGGGTCTTGAACCAGGGATAGGGTACGTAGCTCATCACTCATCCTAAACCAGTTAGAACTGTTGTGGACGCTGCTTCTTTTTAAAAAAAAAAATATTATCCCATTGCTTCTATCTGACTACCTATCTATCTATCTAGTTACTATTTTTGGCCGTGTTGGGTCTTCATTGCTGCACGCGGGCTTTCTCAAGTTGCGGCGAGTGGGGCCTACTCTTCGTTTCAGTGCGCCGGCTTCTCATTGCGGTGGCTTCTCTTGTTGTGGAACACGGGCTCTAGGAATGTGGGCTTCAGTAGTTGTGGCACGTGGGCTCAGTAGTTGTGGCTCACGGGCTCTAGAATGCATGCTCAGTAGTGGCTCATGGGCTTAGTTGCTCCGCAGCATGTGGGATCTTCCTGGACCAGGGATCGAACCCGTGTCCTCTGCATTGGCAGGAGGATTCTTTTTTTTTTTTTTTTGCATTACGTGGGCCTCTCACTGCTGTGGCCTCTCCCATTGCGGAGCACAGGCTCCGGACACGCAGGCCCAGTGGCCATGGCTCACGGGCCTAGCCGCTCCGCGGCATGTGGGATCCTCCCGGACTGGGGCATGAACCCGTGTCCCCTGCATCGGCAGGCGGACTCTCAACCACTGCGCCACCAGGGAAGCCCCTGCAGGAGGATTCTTAACTACTGAGCCACCAGGGAAGTCCCTGGATGCTGCTTCTTAATTATTAAGAGTCTAGGGAGTAAGCCTTTTAATAGAAGCGGAGTCCATTCTCAACCTCTTCCAAATTGTGCAAATTTTGGAGTCAGGTGCCATGAAGAGTAAAAATCACACTGTTAACGAACGCTTAGAGCAGCCTCCCAGATTCTGGAAGACTTGAAACCAGTTGCACCCTAGTTTACCGAATGTATTTTTCCCTGGTACACAGGGTGTATTTTATCCTCATATCCCTTAACCAAAGTCCTTTATTTTGCCCCAACTCATGTTCATTTTACTTTGGGTTTCCCAAATTACTAGGATGGAAAGAATCTCCAAGGATTGGCTTGGTTTGATTGCCCTGAAAGTTAGTGCACTGATTTTCATAAAGGTGAAAGACAAGGCAAGTCTAGGGGCACATTATAATATCCTGAAGCCTTTAGTGTGGGGCTTTTCAAGACTGGGAACTTAGTGCGTGTTTCCAAACTAGTTGTTGACTTCTCCAGGGAAGGGGGTGCTTGCCTCAAGCTGATTTTGCCTTATCTAATTTCTGCCTTGCAGTCTTGTTTGCCAAAAGATTTATTAGGCAAGCTGCTACCGTGGCTTTGTTAAAAGGCTACTTTTTAGAGAAACCTTAAAGGGCACCCACTCCACATACCTCTACTTGGCATGCCAGCCCTGTGGGCCCCCAGGAGCTGTCCACATGTGGGCCCATTCTAGCCTTGTATTTGCTCTGGTTGCTTTAAAGTACACATCCCTCTGGCTTAATAACTTGTTTATCGTAACGATAAACAAATAATTTGTTGAGGTTAAAAAAATCAATCCCTGGATATTTGTTTAAACAGCTTGCCTCCTCCATGGCAGGATATCATATTAGTTTCCTATGATTCCTGTAAAAAATCACTGCAAGCTTGGTAGGTGCCTTAAAACAACAGAATTTATTCTTTCACAGTTCTGGAGGCCAGAAGTTTGAAATCAAGGTATAGGTACGGCTGTGCTCCTTCCAGAGGCTCTGTCTCTCTAGCATCTGGTGACTGCTGGCCCTCCTTGGCTTGCGGCCGCATCACTCCAATCTCTGCCTCCATTGTCCCATTGCCTCCCCCTCTTTGTGTGTCCTGTCTCCCTCTACCTTTCTCTTATAAGGACAGTTGTGATGGCGTTTAGGGTCCACTTGGATAGTTCAGGATATGTCCTCATCTTAAGGTCCTTAACCTAATTTCTAGTTACATCTGCTAAGATCCTTTGTCCAAATGAGGCAGTGTTCACAGGTTCTGGGAATTAGAATGTGGATATATCTTTTTGGAGGCCCACTGAATAGACATTAGTGAAGTCAGCATTCTTAGGTATTCCTTGCCTTGCTTTGGCCCTGGCTATGAACAAGTAGGTAATAGTTATTTCCAAGACTATTTAACAGTTAATTTATACAATTCAAGGGTTAGCAGTGAGGGACTTCCTGCTGGTGCAGTGGGTAAGACTCCACGCTCCCAATGCTGGGGGCCTGGGTTCAATCTCTGGTCAGGGAACTAGATCCCACATGCATGCCACAACTAAGAGTTCACACGCCGCAACTAAGGAGCCAGGGAGCTGCAACAAAGGAGCCTGACTGCCGCAACCAAGACCTGGTGCAACCAAATAAATGAATAAATAAATATTTTTTTAAAAAAGGTTAGCTGTACTCTAAGAAATTTAGACTAGCTAACAAATATCTTCTCCAATGAACATCTTCCACAGTTCAGAGGATTTCACCCACATTAACTGTAATTTCTGACAGCAGCCCTGAGTGGGTAGGTAATAGTGTCCCCATTTGAGAGCTGAGGCCATCTGCTGAGGGCCCCAGAAACCGCAGTCAGGGATAACCCAGGTCTGTCCGCAGCTGGGAATGGATTCTTCCTCCACAGCAACAGTCTCTAAAAGACATAGTTCTATGGTTAGTGGCACATTTTCTTAAGAGATAATGCTAGTATCTTTGAAAGATTTCTTTCTGTGTTTGGCTTGAGCAGTGATTCTAAAAGACATTGACTTTGACCCTTGGATTGTGGGGGACTGGTTTCCTCTGACATTTTACAATCTGCTGTTTTACAGGCCCTGCGGACGTTGCCTTTGTACAAGGTTTAGTTTAACACTTTTATTTGATGTACTTTGATATGGTTCATTTGATGGAGACTGTTTACATGAGCTGCTGGTTTTCTTTCTTTCTTTCTTCTTTCCTTTCTTTCCCCCCTCCTTGTTGCTTGCGTTATTTCTCTGCTTGAGAAGGGACATAAGTTGGCTTCGGGACAAATGTCGGGTAATGTTGTATTTGTCAAAACATCAAGATGGAAATTGCATGCGCCCCACCCCCCGCGTGAAATGGAAATAGCTGGTGCCCCAGTAACGCTCCTGTAGCCAGCGATTGCCCTCTTGTTTTACACGAGAGCTTTAGTGAGCAAAACAAATGAGCTTATTTTGTGAGAGATGTCTGCATGCTTCCTACCCTGTATGATAAAATCAGTTTTTTATAGCGCATAAATATGTATAATGATGAGCCCTTGCATACAAGGTTCTTATGAAGTGCTTTTACTGCTGTGCCCTGAAGGAAATACCAAGACCATTTGCAAGTACCGTAGAGCTGGCAGTCGTTAAAGGTTTCAATTTTCTTTTGGAAGGCTTGGGACTTGGGGTGAGGTACAAATTAATTCACCGCTTAAATTGTGCTGAGATTAGATTTTACTCGACATTTCTGTATTCCAGTCTTCAATGGTATAAAAGGAGTGCAGTTTTACTTGGAAATCTCTTTTTTTTTTTTGAGGTAAAGCTTTTTAGGAAGAGAAGTGTAGTCTTGATGAAAGCAGATGAGCAAATGCAAATTTTTACTCATTTATTGAAATACTGAGTTTCTAGATGGAAGAATGAGAAGCTTGGAGGCTGGAGGATTTTCCTTTTGCTCAGGCAAGACACCAGAATAAACACTGTTCTCCTTTATGAAGACATGCCGTAACATCAGACATCCTTCTAGATCATTCAGGCCTGTGTGTATGTGTACAAATCTGACCTACGTAAAATAAGCATTCAGATGCCTCAGTGTCTCGCTCAACCCTGAGATGTGCTGATGCACTGGCTTTCCTGATGGTGATCATGGTGTGTGAGGGCAGGTGTGACTGGAAGGCCCGATGCCCAGGTAGCCCAGATAGCAGCTCTTTCTGCACTGCAAACATGGGAAGGCTGTCCTTTTGACCTGTGCCTATATGGCTCTCTTCTCTGCTCGGTCATCCTAGTTGCCTTCCTCAGTGTACCCAGAGCTCTTCTCAGACAGCAACATCATTTCTTGTATCTGGACTCTGCCCCATCACACAAAGCTATAATTTAATCAGATCTTAAAGGATTACCAAAAAACCCCATGGACAGCAGGCTCACTGTTTCACATGGAGGCTTTGGAAGTAGCTCAGGTTAAAGCCCGATGGGAGTAGGTACCCAGCAGAGAGAAGGCAAGAGCCTTTAGTGTAGGGCTTGTAGTGGGAAGCTTTGGGTCTGAGTCTGTCTCTGCTCCCATGATGGCCAAGGGTGAGCCACTGGACTTGGGAAAACCTGCTTCCTCATTCCTTGTATGACAGGACTGATGCCTACCTGTCCTCCAGACACCAGAGCATCAAATGAGGCTGAAAGTGCCATAAAAAATACTGTTATTTTAGTCAGGGACTTTATCCTTTAAAAAAGTAATATATATTTTTCCTGACTGAAACACAAATTACCCACTCGTAATTCCACCAGCCAAAAAGAAAAAAAAAAAAAAAAGCTGTCATTTTAGTGTTATTTCCTACTAGTGTGTTTTCTATCTCTATTTCATTTATTGAGTTGTACTATTTGTATAATTTTGTAACTTAAAAAAATACAGTAAAGGATTTTACAGAAGACAGTAAAACTAGTGGTTAGCAGCATCATGTCACTGGCCTTCGGTGGTTTGTCAGGTGGATATATCATTGTCCACTTATAACCTAACCTTTGTGTTGGGCCTTTTGTCAGATGCACGTCCACTGCACCGCCCTGGGCATTACTGGTTTTTCTGCCAGTTGCTTCTTAAAGTGGCCCTCAGTGCACCTCACTGATTCACTGTCTTTCTCTGCCATCAGTTGACAGCATTGGAAAGCATGCTGCTGCAGGAGCAAAATTAAATATTTTATTTCATTTCTGAATAGAATTATTGGCTTTACACATAGACTCGGTCATGCAGAATTTTAACAAGCTGTAATGATCTTTTTGATTCCCCGAGGATTGAGCCTACGTGCAAAGTATTCCTGATTGACCTTCAGGACTTCCTGTGTGCATTTTTTTCCCAAAGGATGTATCCAGCCATTTCTTTTCCATAGCACTGTATTTATTTATTTATTTATTTATTTATGCCCCACGGCATGCAAGATCTTAGTTCCCGGGATCAAATCTGCACCCCCTGCAGTGGAAGCAAGGAGTCTTAACCACTGGACCGCCAGGGAAGTACCCCTGTGTGCATTGTTGAATATCACCTTTGCCCTTTTTGCTTTCTTGAGCACAGCTGCATAAAATGGGTTAATACTGGCACTGTTTTGCAATCCTTTTTTATTCATTGGACAACTAGGGAATGGTTCAGATAAGCCATAGTCCAAGGCAAGCCATTGTGTCATCAAAGAATAACGTTTGATCTTAGTGTACTTCTTTTGAGCTGCTCAGTGTGTTTTGTGGTTGCCAGAATCTGGCTCTGAAACTTGTTGGTAAGGTCGGAGAATTTTGATAAGCTTGGAGACATCTGATTCTTTGTATGTATGTGAGTGTTCCTCCTTCCAACGTTGGCAGCCTTAGGTGCTGCTTTAGTGGTTAAAGTTTGTGACGCTGGAGGTGCTGATTTGTGGCCAAGTCACAGAAAGGGCTGGACTTTCGCCAGTGAGTTGCCAAGAAGGTAGTTTAAGTAATCTTTTTTTTTACTTTCTTCTTAAAAATGAGAAAAACAGCTGTCAGCAATAATTTTCCCCAATTTATCTCTTGCAGAGAACCTAGTTGCATGCCACAGTTCAGCTCCTGGTTTCTGGGAGTGGTGGAAGCCTTATGTTATTGCTTCCTGGATTTTGAGGTAGTCCTTGGTGTTTGTTGTAATCGTTTTGTGTTTTTCTAATCCAAAATGATTTACTGTAAACAAATCATTAAGACTAATACTTTTTTGGACAAGTTGACACAAGTCATTATTATCCAGCTGACCAATGAATCATCATGAATGGCAATTGACACAGCCTTGAACGTACTCTTTTTCTGTGAACCCAGTGATTTCAGTTCCCAGATTCTGAGTCAGTAGGGCGTAGGTGGGGCCTAGGAATTTACATATCTGTCCAGATGCCGATCTGGGGACTAGGGAAGCACATTTTGATAAGTGCTCAAGGTTCTAGGCTCCTAAAGAGCTTTATGTCTGAAATGAAATTCTTCTGTGACTACGGGCCTTCTTACACAGTCTAGGTCACAGTGTCATATCGCCCTGGTCAGAAAAGAATGTTAGCAGATGGCTTTTCATGAGTGCCATGCAGCATATGGGCAGCAGAGGTGGGTAGCTGTTTGGGACATAAAGCCATTGTACACAGCCTATTCTGTGTAGCCTATTAAAGAGGCTGAGCTGAATTCACCCAGCCTGCTGAGGGAATGACCCTGAGTATGCTGTGTTCTACCCTTGGATCTTTCTAGACATCTTTGAAAGCCGAGATAAACAGCATTACCAGTGTTATCATAGAACATTAAAAAACTGACAAATGCCAAAAAGAGTAAAATTTGTGTCATAGCATCTAGAATATGAACTTGAGTCATGTAGTTTACCAGGATAGAATCCTGGTGTAAAATTGGCCCTTGTATCAAATGGGGATTTTAATTTTAGTCTTTGACAGAGTTCATGTCAGTCCTTTGGAGAATAAGTGCTAAAATAATGTTTCACAAGGAAACTTGCAGGAACATGGCAAGGGCCCCACACAGCCTTGAGTGTCTTTACCAAATTACAGCCGTCTTGAATCATCACTGAAACAGAAATAACGTTTCATGCAAGCCGTGGTCCGAATGTGTTTTTTTTTTTTTTTTTTTGTGGTATGCGGGCCTCTCACTGTTGTGGCCTCCCCCGTTGCGGAGCACAGGCTCCGGACGCGCAGGCCCAGCGGCCATGGCTCACGGGCCCAGCCGCTCCGCGGCATATGGGATCCTCCCAGACCGGGGCACGAACCCGTATCCCCTGCATCGGCAGGCGGACTCTCAACCACTGCGCCACCAGGGAGGCCCGCGAATGTGTTTTTGATATCTGCAGATGAAAGGCCTCTTGAAAGAGACTGTTCTTCAATACAATCACAGGGAAGGAACATCCTTTCATGTGTTTATCAGCATTTCTGCTTGCCTAGTGCATTTCTTTATATGTTAAAATGAAAACTGTCCAGTCAGATGATCTACACATGAGGTATTTTATCAAATCACTCTAGGGAGTCAGTGTAGGCCTTTTGACAGCCAGTTTGTATGAGGCATGCATGCAATGAAATGTTTTAATTTTCCCTCAAGAGGGCAGGGGTGCTACCAGAGCAGTGGCTTGCAAACCGTCTGACCTAAGGGGGCAGGGAGGCCCTGGCGCATTTACTTTGGTTCTGTTCCACAGACGCTCAGCTACAGTTTTAGAATTGGTTTCCCAATTGTATGGGGTGCAGTCTGCCAAGTCACACACAGAATTGGTTTTCATGTTCTTCCAGGGTTTGGGGCGATTCACTTCTCTCTAAAGCCCAGGCATGAAGGTGGAGGCGTAGGGAATGAGTGAGAAGGGCTATTAATATAATTCAATTGAAATTTGAAAGGGGTTTCTATTTAGTTAAAGTATTGAGTAAGCAAACAAGATAGTGTAGGATTAACTAACTTAAAAAAATCTTCTTGAGTGTTTTCACTGAGAATAAATTTTTACTTAGTTTAAGCAGAAATGATACTTAAAATCCAGATGAAATATTAGAGAACAAAGAGCCAGTGTAATGCTTGACAAAAGATATCTTAAAAAAATTCTTTTTAAAATATTTGCATGGTGAGAGAATTGGGAAAGTCTGCTTTTTAACTGTCATCCTTGTTTGTATTTATGGGACAGTAGGTTTTCTAAACTTGTTGAGGCCACATGATCTTAGGAGGAAAACAATATTTTAAAAAGAAATAAAGCAATTGCAGACTCAACCTTGTGATTTCACTTTGTATTTGTCTCCCCCACAGCAGGTGAAGTAGTGCATAGGGTACACAAGATTGATTCTACTAGCATTTTCAATTGGACTTCTCTAAGAACATCTCTGGTTATTTCCCCTGGACCTCTTGGTTCTGGTAGCCTCTATTTTTTCTTTCTTTTTTTTTTTAAATTTATTTTTCATTGAAGTATAGTTGAATTACAGTGTGTTAATTACTGCTGTACAACAGAGTGACTCGGTTATACATACATACATTCTTTTTCATTTTCTTTTCCATTACGGTTTATCACAGGATATTGAGTATAGTTCCCTGTGCTATACAGTAGAACCTTGTTGCTTATTCTATTTTCTTTTCTTTTTTTTGGCTGCGCTGGCTCTTCGTTGCTGCGCGCGGGCTTTTCTCTAGCTGTGGCGAGCGGGGGCTATTCTTCGTTGCGGTGCGTGGGCTTCTCCTTGCGGTGGCTTCTTTTGTTGCGGAGCACAGGTTCTAGGCACGCGGGCTCAGTAGTTGTGGCTTGCGGTCTCTAGAGCGCAGGCTCAGTAGTTGAGGTGCATGGGCTTAGTTGCTCTGCAGCGTGTGGGATCTTCCCGGGCCAGGGATCGAACCCATGTCCCCTGCATTGGCAGGCAGACTCTTTTTTTTTTTTTTTTTTTTTTTTTTTTTCTTTTTGCGGTATGCGGGCCTCTCACTGTTGTGGCCTCTCCCGTTGCGGAGCACAGGCTCCGGATGCGCAGGCCCAGCGGCCATGGCTCACGGGCCCAGCCGCTCCGCGGCATATGGGATCCTCCCAGACCGGGGCACGAACCCGTATCCCCTGCATCGGCAGGCGGACTCTCAACCACTGCGCCACCAGGGAGGCCCGGCAGGCAGACTCTTAACCACTGTGCCACCAGGGAAGTCCCTCTATTTTCTTTTTTAAGTTTAAAAAATAGTACTAAAAGGAATTTTTAAAAACAAAGTTTCCCAAAACGATTGGCTTTTTTGGGGGGCGGGGTGGTGGGGAGTAGTTTTTATTTTTGGTTTAATGACATCAGTGTTTTACAAAGCTGTCAAAATAGTATAAAATTTCATGCTTTTTTAAAAATTAAAATTGTACCACAAGTTATTGATGTTTTGAAGTTTTTGAAAATTATCTTGAAGTTAATTTTGATCGTTTAATATTCTGTTGAATTGATGAACTGTAATTTACCAACCCCCACATAAATTGAACCTGGAGGTTGATTTTGATTATTGGTGCATTTGACAGTATAGCAGTGAACATCTTGTTGATTCAGCTTTTATTCTTCTGTTGAAATTTGGGTACACATTTTAAATTGTTTTTATGGTGCTTGACTTTTATATGTTCCTTTAACTTTTACTGAAAGTTTTCTTGATGTGGTTTTTAAAGCTGGGAGCCATCTCTAAATTTACTAGATGGAGAATTGAAAATTATGTGAAGCATAAAAATATTGATCCTTATAACCCAGGACTAACTTTTCAGGTTCTGGTTGTCAGTAGTAATAACAGTTACTTTCGAGGGGAACCTACTGTGTGCTGGGTGCTTTATATGTCTCATTGTCTTCTGGCATTGCAGGCAGTATTCATTAAATTGGGTAAACCAGCTACCAGAACCAGAATAGTATACTTGAGACTAAATTAGTGAACTAAAAATAAATTTGGTTTCTTAGCCATAGGATTTGGTTTATTAAATTGTAGGCTAGGCAACAAGTTCTCAAACCACAGAGTACCAGGACTTCGTTTTTTCTGGCATTAACCGAACAGTGGTATTCATGCTGATGGTTCCATTTGTAAACTAGATCATGCCCTGCCTGGCTTTTGAATGCCTGGTAATAATGTGACTTAATTGTGGGTCAGTGAAGCCAAACTAATTGCTTGTTGGGCACTTGGATTGCCTTTTTAATTTGCTGTATAATGCGGTCACTACCAGAAATGCACAATATGTTATCTGAATAAAGCTCATTAAAATCATCTTACAAACAGCAGAATGCCTGATATCTTGTCCATAATCATGCAAATAAAAGCAAATCGAATGGCATTACAGAGAGCTGTAACTTAGAAGTACTCTTGTAAAAGTGCCTTTGTATCCATTTTGGAAGTATACATAAATGATTGCTATGGTTTATATCCGTGTGATAGGTTTTTTTTTTTAAGCAAGGATTATTTTGCTTTGCGCTCTTAATATGTTTTAAATGGCAGTAATGACATGAGCTTTTGAGACGGTCACTTATTTAAGACGGTGCAGTTCACCCAGTAAGATTAGTATTCATCCAATGACTGCATTCAGTTAAAAAAAAAAAAAAAGACATCAGTGACACATTCTTAGCTCACAAAACACCAGTCCATAAGGGTTACCTTTACAGTTGTGGGGACAGTTGTTCATAGGAGGTTAAGGTGGTTAGCAGTCTGTAGTACTTGTTTTCTCTCTGTTTCTCTGGACCAACAAGGCAGCTCTTTGACTCTTCGATTACAAATTTTTTTCATTTAACTAATACTTATTGAGTAGCTCCCGAGAGCCAGGAGCTGTTGTAGGTGTTGGGGGTACCAGTTTTTTTCTTCTATTTGTGATAAATATTTAGCCCTAGAGAAAAATGTGAAGTGAATCTTAAGACCCTTTAAAATGATTTTAGAAATAGGGTAATATAACTAAGAAGCTTCTACAAAAGAATTTAATAGATGCCTATATCTTTTTTTTTTTAGCTAAATAAACATGCCTATATCAGTCTTTTTTTAATAGAAGTTAGTCCATTATCCGTTTTTCTTTTCTTTTGGTAGGCTATTTCTCATGAGAGTCATGGATATCCCCTATCTGAACTTGGAAGGACCAGACTGTAAGTGAATTTTTATTTTCTCGTTGCATCTGCATATTTAAGTGTGTGGTCTGGAAGGGATAACAGGAAAAGTATTACTGAAGAAAGAGCTTTATTCACTTAAAAATAGCCAGTGATTTTGTGGTTGATATGAATAGTATGCTTAAGTTAATGTTACCCTTGGGCCTTGATTAACTCATCTCTTTACTTACATTTTCCAGTTTATACATGAGTTGAATTTAAAAAAAATATGTCTTCTCATCATTACTTCGTTTTCACTCAGAACTCTAAATTCATAATTTTTATAAGTATATATGTGATAGATTTTAAGATGTGCTAACCATGTCAATAACAGTACATTTTCTATTTTTCAATTATTTGAGTATGTATATATTTAAGTTTAGTGGGTGGATTTTTTTTTTTTTTTTCATTGAAAACCTCAGAAAGCCAGTCTATTTGGGAGGTGGTTGCTTCTTCTTCTGATTTTTCTTTTCCATTGCTGTTTTCCTAGCCTGGTTTATTTGCCTTAATATATGCCAATAGGCATAGAGAAATGGGTGAACTACACTTTGTACTTGATGATAATAATCATTGTAATAATAGTTTGAGGACATACTGTGTTGCACTCTATATTAGACTTACGTTTAAATCTGTCATTCTCACAGCAATTCTACGAGCTGAATATCATCATCCCCAATTTATAA
Organism: Mesoplodon mirus; assembly: GCF_964341445.2. Classification (NCBI taxonomy): domain Eukaryota; kingdom Metazoa; phylum Chordata; class Mammalia; order Artiodactyla; family Ziphiidae; genus Mesoplodon; species Mesoplodon mirus. The sequence goes on from NC_138991.1 coordinate 53,484,891, forward strand.
CCATGAGTGGCTGTAGTGGTTAGGTCTCTTGCTTAGAGTTGCACAGTTAAGTGGTGGGTCTGGGATTAGAAAACAAGATTGTGACTCAAGACTGCCTCTGCTCAAACACAGTCCATTTAACTTGGACACTGCATTATTATTATTATTATTATTATTATTATTATTATTATTATTTTAACTAAATAAACATATGGACAACTAGATTAAAAGGAGAAAGTTAATTGTTTAGTGAAACTTCTTGAACAGAGCAGTCTTTTTCTTTTTTTCTTTAAATAATTTTCCCAGGAACTTTATGAGCAAAGATGTTTCTGCATAGAATTGCTAGGGTTCAAATTGTTGTGGGTTCTGTAAAGTATCAGAGCATAAGGCCTACTAAGCTCAGATGGCAGTGTCCTTCCAGTCAATCCCAAGAATGCTTTCAGGGGTCATTTGGTAGTCATGAGGCATTCATAACGATTCCCCAAGTTAGCCAGGGCTTAGTTTCCTCAAAGAACCACTGGTCTGTTGTCCACTTTTCAGCTATCAACCTTTCATCAAAAATTTGTCTTGTAGTGCAGCCTAAACGTGATCATGTCCTCCATGTGACATTCCCCAAAGAATGGAAAACCAGTGACCTTTACCAGCTTTTCAGTGCCTTTGGTAAGTAAAGCTAAGTACAGCTGTACTTCTAGGATCCTGCTCCTCTTTTGGTCTAGATGGTCAAAGGTATACAGATGGCTTTAGCTTGGGCATAAACAAGGATTAATATGCAAGGCTTTAATCTCACTCATGGCATTTCTGGAGTTTGATATGCTGCTGTCTTTGTGCTAATGTGATCTGAGGAACTTTGCTAGCATCCCACAATAGAGTGCTATTGTTAATCCATGGAAAGCAAGATACAGTTACTATGACTGCCCCTTACTGCCAACCATGGGAAATAAGTCTGGGCTAAGGATAAATTGTTTTTAAGATTAAATTCAGAGAGAATGTCTGTTTCATAAGGGCAGGCAGTTGCTGCTTGACATCGAATAGTCCAGGCAGACAAGCACAGATGTTTGAGAGGACCAAGATATGTGATATGTATGAGGTAGGGCGGTTCTTCTGTTACCTTTTTATCAGGTCAGGCAATTAGGTTAAATTGAACAGTCTTCTGATTAGGGTTTATAAAGGCCATTCTGATTGTAAGTCTTCAGCAATATCTCTTTATTTTAACAAATAAAGTATTTAAGCTGTTGTCTTTGGAAATTTGTGAATAAAGTGGAGGCAGCAGAAACCTAAATGTCCAATAATAAGAATGTTCAGTGAATGTTTATGTGTCTCCCCAACAGACTAGTATGTAGCCATTTTAAAAAGAGTTGAAGAGTTTGTTAAAAGATGGTAAAGTGTTTATATTTTAACATTTATAGTAAAAAGCAGATACAAAGTAGGATTCCTGTATAACTAACATTTTTTTTAAACTTTGTGTAGAAATCAAACTGAAAGGAAGCATCATGCTCTTATCACTGAATGTTTCAGATAGGATTGTTTTCTTCCTGTTTATGCTTTTCTGTATTTCCTAAAATAAGCATATATTAGCTTTTATAAGTACAAAACGTTATGCACTTAATTTTCAGGAAAGTAAGTGAACGTAGGTATGTTTCTGGAAAGTTATCCTAATCTTTTCAGATAGTCTAAATGACTTCTGAAATTCTAGTCCTGCTTTTTTTTTCTTTTTCTTTTTTTTTTTTTTTGGCTGAGTTGGGTCTTCATTGCAGTGCACGGGCTTCTCATTGTGGTAGCTTCTCTTGTTGCAGAGCACGGGCTCTAGGCATGCGGGCTTCAGTAGTCATGGCACACGGGCTTAGTTGCCCCGCGGCATGTGGGATCTTCCCAGACCAGGGCTCGAACCCATGTCCCCTGCATTGACAGGTGGATTCTTAGCCACTGTGCCACCAGGGAAGCCCCTAGTCCTGCTTTTTAATTTAAATGCAGGTACAGAAATGCAGTTGAATTTCACAGCTCATTTCTTTGTAAAGCTTTTTATGTTGTTTCCCATTCTGTATTGCTTTTACCCCGATTTAGTCAAACTTTAATTAGCTAAATTAAGCAGAATGCTCTGAGTAGAATTTTTTTCATTTTAATTAAAAAAAGATTAGCTGTGTGATATTGAACAGGTAACCTCTCTGTATCTGTGTTTCCTTCTCGGAGATGATGTTGTTGATGATGATACCGCCTATTTCATAGGCATGTCATGAAGATTAAATGAGTTGATCCATGGAAGGCATTCAGAATAGTATGTGGCATATAGTAACTACTTATGAAATGTTAAATATTATTATTTATCTAAAAAACATACAGGGTAGAGAGATAAGGAAATAATAGTAAGTAAATTTTATAATTGAGAAAGTCCGGCACCCCACTGTACAGCAGGAAGTGAGAGTTTTTTCCTGTGGTGGAGAAACAAAGCAGTTTTCAAGTATTCCTAGCCTTTGAAAACTTTAGTAGATATTAAAAGATTTTTTTCATTGCTAAGTTCTGGTGATGTTTACCCATTTTTTAAAATTCCAGTTTTCTGTATTTTTTTAGGAAGAGTGGTAACAGATAGATCTCTGCTTTCCCTTCCTTTTCTCCAGCTCCCTGCCCCACTGTTCCTCTCCTGCCTCTCTTCAGGTCTCCTGCATTCCATTCTGATGCATTTTGCTTTTTTTTTTTTTTTTTTTGGTAATTAATGGCACACATTATTTTTTTTCAAATTAATTTTTTTTAATTTTTGGCTATATTGGGTCTTAGTTGTGGCATGTGGGATCTTCCATGCAGGCTCTTCGTTGCAGTGTGGGCTTCTCTCTAGTGTGGCGCGCAGGCTTCAGAGTGCATGGGCTCTGTAGTTGTGGCTTGCGGGCTCAGTAGTTGCTGTGTGCGGGCTCAGTTGCCCTGCGGCATGTGGGATCTTAGTTCCCTGACGAGGGATTGAACCCGTGTCTCCTGCATTGGAAGGCAGATTCTTAACCACTAGACCACCAGGGAAGTCCCGCGTTTCGCCTTTATTGAGGACTTGTCTCTGTATGTGAAAATCATTTTGTTTACTATACTGCTTTCTGTTCCTCTGTGTTTTTCTTTTCTCTATTAGTCTGTCTTGGTTTCCTCTCTCCGATGCCTTCTTTACCTCGTCCTCCATCCCCTACCTGTTTTCTTTACCCGGTTTCTTTACCTGACCTTGAGATCATCATTGAATTTTTCTTATTTCTTGCTACATTGATTCATTTCATGTTCCCCATTCATAATTTTCAGAGTTTGAATCTCTAAAAAGAAATAGTTGGGCTTTTTTTTTTTTTTTTTTAGCATACGTGGTCTCTGATTTTTATTAGTGACTTTTTTTTAATATACCAGGTTCATGGATTTTGAGTCTTTTAGTACATGAAACTGGTATATTCCTTCATTTATTTAGGTCTTCATTAGTTTTTGTTTGTTTTTTTATTTTGGCCTGACTGCACAGCTTGCGGGATCTCAGTTCTCTGACCGGGGATTGAACCCAGGCCACGGCAGTGAAAGTGCCAAATCCTAACCACTAGACCACCAGGGAACTCCCTGTTAGTGATCTTGATTGGAAAAATGTCTCCAGCCCTGGCATGAGATTGGGTTGAATGATAAACTGCCTCAGGATTTAATCCAGAAGGATCTATCTTTTGTTTTTAAAACAAATTTTTAAAGCTGCTTCTTTTTTCCTGGTTTGTCTGTTTTCTTGAAGTTTTTTTAAAATTTATTTTTGGCTGCGTTGGGTCTTCATTGCTGTGTGCAGGCTTTCTCCAGTTGCAGTGAGCAGGGGCTACTCTTCATTGTGGTGTGCGGGCTTCTCATTGTGGTGGCTTCTCTTTGTTGTGGAGCACGGGCTCTGGGTGCGTGGGCTTCAGTAGTTGTGGCACATGGGCTCAGTAGTTGTGGCACATGGGCTTAGTTGCTCTGTGGCATGTGGGATCTTCCCGGACCAGGGCTCAAACCCGTGTCCCCTGCACTGGCAGGCAGATTCTTAATCACTGAGCCACCAGGGAAAGCCCCTTTCTTGAAGTTTTAACTGAAATAGCTTCAGTGGTAGATTTAAGTTTTGGTTCTCTGTAGTGCTGAGATTTTGATCAAATTTTAAACTAGCACCTCATCTCTCTTTAAATTGATGGATATTCTGAAATATATCAGATGTACAAATGGAATCTGATAGCTATCTAAATAGTTAAATGCTTACTTTTAATTCACTGTTACAGGTAACATTCAGATATCCTGGATCAATGACACATCAGCATTTGTTTCTCTCAGCCAACCTGAACAAGTACCAATTGGTAAGTCTTTTGGACCTTTGTTTTGTGTATTAATGAAAAGTGGGAGCTTGCCCACTTCCCAGTCTAAATGCTGTGGGTTCAGTCAGCTGATTCACAAGCGTTGCTGCCCGGTTTGTTTTGAGCTTGTCTCTAAAATAAAGGAAATAATTAGTAAGTATCATGTGTAGATGAGAAAATAAGACAAATGTATTGATTCCTTATATACACTATATCATATACTTTTTACTTTTCTATTCCTTTCCCATTGCCCTTTTTCTGAAATGATTTGTATGTTTACTATTTGAGGGTTAGAAATAGCAAATTGAGAGGAATAGGGGACAGACACCAAAAGGTGATCCCTGTATTGACCTGTTTGCCTCTGTACTTTTCTCATTTATTTATAATTTTTTGTGGTTTATTTATTCCACTAAACTTGTGTCAAATACTTGTTTTACGAACAAATAAACTGAAAGATATTTTATCTGCTTCTAAATTAGGATTGTAAAAAGGTGGAATGCTACCTCTCTTATTGTTGGACCCTAAATGATTTTGATATTAACCATCACAAAACAGTCTATTTTCTTAGGATGAAAAGCTATTGAGTTAAATATTGAAGAAAATATATATTGTTAAGCTGCTTCTTCAGACAGATTTCAAGTTCCCTGGTGCTTAATAATGTAATTTTTCTTTTTATTAAATGAAGTGCCACAGACTAAAACTATATAACTCTGATAATGTAGCTATATGAGCAATTATATGAAAATTTCTACAAATACACAAATTCAGGTCAGAGTATTTTTGGTATTTAAAAAAATTATATAACCATTGCAGGAATATATGCTATGTTATAGAAATGAAAAGTTTAGGCTCTGGAGTCATATTACTACACTACCTTTGGCTGTGTGACCTTGGACACGGTACTTAATCCTGACAAGCTTCTGCTTATCTCTATAAACTGAGGATGATGTTATGGATTTTTTAGGGTTATTATGAGGACTGCATGAGATGATTATGTTTATAAAGCTTGACATCACTATGAACTTTTATTATGGTTACTTAGCAGTAGATTTCAATGTGAAATGTACTTCAGGAGCTCATGACACCAGGAACAAGGTTGGATCCAGGGTGTGAATGATATTGCTAGTTAAATGTTTTTTAATATTTGCTTATTTCTGTGACCCATTCCCCCCACAATCCTTAGAAAGACAGTTTACCTGGAATCCAAAGGGATTGAATTCTTAGAGAATTGTTAGTGGGGGGCAGGGACCCTGAGATTAAGACTGTAGTGAGACTTCGGTGTAGATGAGAGAACACTGAATGTTAACTCCCCACCCGAAATCTCGTCACGCCTCCCCTGCTCACTCAGTGTCACACTTCAGCTTCCTTGCTGGTCAGTCTCAGGAGCCATGCAGTGGGAGAGAAGGGGATGCATAGGCTTTGAAGCCACGCTGACACAGGGAGTAGTAACCTGCCTCCACCACCTGTCAGCCATGCATTTTTGGGCATGTTACATAAACTCTCTAAGCCTCAGGTTCTTCGTTTGAGTGACACAGATGATGATAGTTAGTTCCTTTGTGAAATGAGATCAGGGATGTTAAGTTCCCAGCAAAGAGCCTGGCACTCCACCAGCAGTGCTTGACAATTGGTAGTAATTATTGAAATACTTGCTTGGCCTCCCTTGCTATGAAAAGTAAAGATGAGTGTGTGCAAATCTGAAATTTGTAAGACACTAGTGAGTAGTGCTTAGTTGAAAATACAAGCATAATTCCTTGTTTATGTGTGTGAGGTGTCAGAGCTTCTTTTATTGTTCCTGTTACACCATATTTGATGTGCAATAATGATTACTCCCTTACTTATTATTGAAAGTGTCTTTCAATAGTACAGTAGCTTTTAAGCTCAGTATTTTATTCAATGATACCTGAAATCAGGGAGCTACATTTCAGAATCATGTAGGTACAGAAGTCCTCTGATTTGCTTGTTTGCCCATCTTATTCTCTGTTGGATCCTCCTTTCGTGCCTGGCACATGCCGTGGCGTGAGTAGATAGATGTGTGTGTGAACGGGTGATGTGGGGAGTGACCTTCTTACCTTTTTTCCTCCTAGGTTAAGAAGTTAGATGACTGTTGTCTTTTGATACATGCGGCTGTACTAGTAAAGTCTAATTTTCCATGATAGTCTCTTTTCTGACACAAATGACAGCCCTTAACATAAATCCCTGGTGGTGCACGTGCTGTGCCTACGACCGCAGTTTCTTTGCCAGCAGCCATCTTTTTTTTTTTTTTTTTTTGTTTCTGCTTTATAACAAAGTGAATCAGTTATACATATACATATGTTCCCATATCCCTTCCCTCTTGCATCTCCCTCCCTCCCACCCTCCCTATCCCACCCCTCCAGTCGGTCACAAAGCACCGAGCTGATCTCCCGGTGCTATGCGGCTGCTTCCCACTAGCTATCTACCTTACATTTGGTAGTGTATATATGTCCATGCCTCTCTCTCGCTTTGTCCCAGCTTACCCTTCCCCCTCCCCATATCCTCAAGTCCATTCTCAAGTAGGTCTGTGTCTTTATTCCTGTTTTACCCCTAGGTTCTTCATGACATTTTTTTCCTTAAATTCCATATATATGTGTTAGCATACGGTATTTGTCTTTCTCTTTCTGACTTACTTCACTCTGTATGACAGACTCTAGGTCTATCCACCTCATTACAAATAGCTCAATTTCGTTTCTTTTTATGGCTGAGTAATATTCCATTGTATATATGTGCCACATCTTCTTTATCCATTCATCGGATGATGGACACTTAGGTTGTTTCCACCTCTGGGCTATTGTAAATAGAGCTGTAATGAACATTGTGGTACATGACTCTTTTTGAATTATGGTTTTCTCAGGGTATATGCCCAGTAATGGGATTGCTGGGTCATATGGTAGTTCTATTTGTAGTTTTTTAAGGAACCTCCATACTGTTCTCCATAGTGGCTGTACCAATTCACATTCCCGCCAGCAGTGCAGGAGTGTTCCCTTTTTTCCACACCCTCTCCAGCATTTATTGTTTCTAGATTTTTTGATGATGGCCATTCTGACTGGTGTGAGATGATATCTCATTGTAGTTTTGATTTGCATTTCTCTAATGATTAATGATGTTGAGCATTCTTTCATGTGTTTGTTGGCCAGCAGCCATCTTTTACTCAACCATCCCCCACCCCCAGGGCTTGGCTTCATCTTACTTGCCTCCTCGTCTCAGCCTAAACATCCGTGTCTTCAGATGTTTTCTCTGGCTCCCTTTGCAGGGGATCAGACCCCATTCTCTGTGCTAGCCTGGTATCCTTTCTTAGTATGCCTTGCTTGGTTGTCTTCCCAGATAGACTGAGAGCAGGGACCATATCTCTTGTTTGCCATTGTGTTTTCAGTGCTTAGAGTCGTAATGTCTGATGTTAGTAAGTGTATGTTAAATAGTTGTTGAGCTGAATAAATGACATTCAAGGTGTTATGACTTAGAAACGCCATTTTGTGCCTGATGGTTGTATCTCATGTCTCTCGCCTTTTGCTGTGATTTCTGAAATTATGCAGATGTTTTCTTGAAAGACAATATAAAATTTGTTTTTTATAGTGGTAATTTTACCAATGAGAGAGACCCAGGGTATCTAATGTGCCGCAAATCCTATTAATGTTATCTTAAACAAATTACTTATTCATTTCAGCGGAAACAGAGGGCTTGTTAGATCAATAACGTAATGTTGGAAAAATCATTAAATGCCTATTTATATAGCAGCTTGTAATGGCTTCTTTGGCTCGGTTACAAACTATTTTTGATTTACACTTACGGAGTTGCTTTTTAACTGACACCTGCCTTTTTCTTTTGGTAGTGCTAAGTCTAATCAAGATTTCTTTAAAGCCATTTTCATTAATATGAAAACTCTTTTTCAGGTCTATTGAAATTATTAAAACTCTTCTACTGAGTGCCATTTAGTTCGATTCCTGTTGCATTTTGTTTGCTCCTGCTGTGAAGATAAAAGAGTCCCTGGTTGCTTTGGGGTTCAGATAGTGAAAACCCATCCAAGCTATGTTTTCATATTCTTCCCCTCTGGCTTTTCAGGGAAGACAGCACGTGGCCAGTGTGGGACTTGATGCCATGGAGGAGATCACTTAGCCTCACTGTTTGAGAATTTTTCTCAGAGTAATCGAATAAGAAATCACCTGTAATGGTCACATCTGAATACCTCAGACACATTTAGGATTTTTATATATCTAATATAGTTTTGTTAAATGGGGAAAAGAGCTCAACAATATTTCAAATGTATTAGCTCTTCCTAGTCATACTCTCAATAGTTAGACATTGTCTTGAGTGTCCTTAGATATATTATAAGGCATTATCTCTCTGCCTGTAAGTTTTATAGAAATAGCTTGAGGAAAATAACCTTTTCATTTGTTTTGAAAGGCTGGAGATTAGAGTACGCCATGAATACTACAGGAAAATTTTAAAAAGCAAAAATTGATGAAGGCACTTTAGTAGAGGTAAAAACCTATTGGTTATTTTGTAAAACCAGCCCCAATTCAGGGAGTTATAGAAATTCCCGATATACTGCCTTAGGAGCTTGTTCAGGATGATTTGTTGGGATGGGGGGAGGTACTCGGCTTCACAGCTTCACTTCAGTCCACAGTATGAGTGTGCTTATATAAAATCATCCTTTTAAAAGCGTAGCTTTTGATTGTGCTGAACAGATAAATATTAGAGTTGTTATACGACTTTTGAGGCGATTATTCGGTACTGGATTTGCTAAAAGGCTGCTTATAACTTTAAACTTTACCTGTGCTTTTTGTTAGCCTTTTAATGTTTACCAAATCTGTAGTGATAACTGTTTTTCATTCGTGGGATTGATTTGTGTTCTCGTTTTTCCTCAGTCACTCTAGCTAGGGGTTCCTGATTTTGTTGCTCTTTTCAAAGAACCAGCTTTTGGCTTACTTCATTTTTCTCTGTTGTTTGCTGGTGTCTGTTTTGTTGGTTTCTGCTTTTTTGTTTTCTTCTTCTTCTTTTTTTTTTTTTTTTTTTTTTTTTTTTTTACTTGCTTTGGGTTTACTTTGCTCTTCTTTTCCAGTTTCTTGAGGTAGAACGTTATGTGATTTTTTTTTTTTAAGTCTTAAAAATTTTTTGAGCCTGGCTTCCTATAGTTTAGCAGTCAGCCCGTGATTGGTCAGGTGTTGTGCTTGAACACCTGGAGCCAGTAAGGCTCTCACCCTTTGCCAATGAGGTTGGGGAACATTCAGCATCCAACCTTCAAGCAGTTCACAGTTTGCCCCAGTTTCCACTTTCGGCTGGATCTCCATTCTCCTATGTGAGGGCACAAGGCCTCAAGCCCAGCTAACAGTGTGTGTGTAGCTAAGACTCTCTCCCAGTCATTGATTTTGACCTCTTTTTGTTTCTAATACAAGCATTTAAAGCTATAAATTATCCTGTAAGCACTGTTGCAGGTGCATCCCATCAATTATATGTTGTTTTCATTATCATTAATTTAGATATGTTTTTCTAATTGCTCCTTTGACCCTGGATTATTTAGAAGTGTGTTGTTTAATTTCCAAGTACTTAGAATTTTCCTAATTTCTTATAGTTGCTAATTTGTAATTTAATTCTGTTGTGACTAGAAATTTTAATATGATTTTAGTCCTTTTTTTTTTTTTTTTTTGGTACGCGGGCCTCTCACTGTAGTGGCCTCTCCCTTTGCGGAGCACGGGCTCCAGGCGCGCAGGCTCAGCGGCCATGGCTCACGGGCCCAGCCGCTCCGCGGTATGTGGGATCTTCCCAGACCAGGGCATGAACCTGTGTCCCCTGCATCGGCAGGCGGACTCTCAACCACCGCACCACCAGGGAAGCCCAGTTCTGCCAGTTTTTGAGAGAGGGTGTTAAAATCTCCTATGATTGTGGAATTGTCTGTTTCCCCCTTTAATTTTGTCATTTTTGCTGTCATATATTTTGAGGCTGTGTTATTGGGTGTGTGCACGTTTATGATTGTTTTGTCTTTCTGGTAAATTGACTATCATTATGAAATGTCCTTCTTTATCTTTTGTATTACTATTATTTTTAAGTCTAACCTGATATTAATATAGTCAGTCTGTCCTTCTTGTGTTTTTAATGTTTGGCTGGTATATCCTTTTTCTGCCATTTACTATCAACCTATCTGTGTATATATAAAATAGTCTCTTGTAGACAGCATATAGTTGGGTATTCCTTTTTATTAATCCATTCTGATAACTCTGGCTTTTTATTGGAGTATTTAGTCCACTGACATTTAATGTAATTATTTATATGGTTAGGCTTGTCATTTTAAAGTTTGTTTTTTGTTTAGTCCCTCTGTTTTTTGTTCCTTTGTTTCCCCCTTTCCTGTCTTCTTTTGGATTATTCGAAAATTTTAAAAAGAATTCCATTTTAATTTCTGTATTAGCTTTTTAGTGCTATACCTATATGCATTATTTTTTAGTGGTTGCTTTAGAAATTTCAATATATATCCATAACTTTTCACAGTGCATTTAGAGTTCATATTCTCACATAGAAGGGAGAAAGCTTACATCCATATAGGTCCATTTACTCCAATTCCTATTGTCTTCCAGCCTGTAATTGGCATATGTATTACACGTGCTTTGATTATAAATCCCACAAAGTGGTGTTATAGTTTTGCTTTAAGCAGTCATATGTATTTTAAGAAATTAAAAGGGGGACTTCCCTGGTGGTCCAGTGGCTAAGACTCTGTACTCCCAGTGCAGGGGGCCTTGGTTCAATCCCTGGTCAGGGAACTAGATCCCTCATGCTGCAACTAAAGATCCCGCGTGCCACAGCTAAGACCCGGCACAGCTAAATAAATAAATAAATATTTTAAAAAATTAAAAGGATAATTTAAAAAATTTACCCAGATATTTACCATTTCAGATATCTTCATTCATTCCTAAAGATCCAAGTTTCTTCAGGGTATCGCCTGAAGAACTTCCTTCAGTATTTCTTACAGTGCTGGTGTGGTGGCAACAGATTCTCTTAGTTTTTCTTTATATGAAAATGTCTTCATTTTCCCTTCATTCATGTAGAATATTTTAGCTGGATATAGAATTCTGGGCTTTTCTTTCAGCATTTTAAAGATGTTCCATTGTCTTCTGGTCTCCATGGTTTCTGATGATAAGACTACAGTCATTTGAATCATTGCTGCCCTCTATGTAATGGGTTGTTTTTCTCTGGGTACTTTAAAGATGTTCTCTTTACTGTTGATTTTTTAGCAGTTTGAATATGATATACTTTGGCATGGCTTTCTTTGTAATTATCCTGTTGGGGTTGACTGAACTTCTTGAATGTATAGATATATGTCTTTTACCAGATTTGGGAAGTTTTTAGACATTATTCAAATATTTTTTCCCTGTGCTGTATTCTCTTGCCTCTCTGTTTGGGATTTCAACTACCTATATGTGGGAGACCTTTTGCTATTGTTCCTGTATTTCCTGATGCTCTTTTCATTTTTTCTACCTTCTTTTTTTTTCTCTTCTTCAGATTGGATAATTTCTGTTTATCTACAAGGGCACTGACTCTTCCCTCAATCATCATTATTCTGCTATTAAGCCCATCCAGTGAATTTTTAATTTCATATATTGTATTTTTCAGTTCTGTATTTCCATCCAGTTTATTTTAACCTTTTCTGTTTCTTGTTGAGATTTCCTATCTTTCTTTTATTTTGAGCCTATATTCCTTTACCTCAATGAACATATTCAGAATAGCTCTTTTAAAGTCTTTGTCTAATAATTCCAACATCTGTGTCACCTAGGTGTTGGTACCTATTGATTACCTTTCTTTTGAGAATGGACCACATTTTCATATGTTCAGTAATTTGGGATTGTTTTCTGGACATTTTGAATGTTCTTTTGTGGACTCTGGATTCACTTATATTCCTCAGAAGAGTGTTGATGTTTTCGTTTTAGTTTTAGCGGGCAATTAGCTAAAACTACAAACCCCTTCATGCTTGTGGGAAGTGGCTCAGATCTTAGCTCAGACTGCTTTCAGTCTGCCACATGCATGGTTAAGGGTCAGCCGGGGACGTGGGCTATCTTTACACCACATTTGGAGTTCCCATTCTCTGGTTTCCTCTCTGAGGATTCCTTCCTCATTTGGTGTTGCCACTGGTTTCCCCTTGTGTCTTCCCCTGACTCCTCCTACCAGAAAGACATGGGATTTTTCTATCAGAGTTTTAGTTGCTCTTTGCCCTTTTTACTACATATTCCCTTTAAGGCAGAGTCACAACCAAAAAAAAAAAAACCCCAGGAAGTTCACTCTGTAGCAGTTTGCTTCCTCCAAGTTTTGACTCCCCTCTAAAATCTCCCTGTTTCTGCTTCTGTTCCAGAGCCCTTCGATACTTGTTTTTAGCATTTTTTTCCAGAGCTTATGTTGTCATCAGTGGAAAGGTCAGTTTGTTAGGAGGTGGAATGCCTTACCTTTGCTTTTTTTTTTGCGGTACATGGGCCTCTCACTGTTGCGGCCTCCCCCACTGTGGAGCACAGGCTCCGGATGCGCAGGCCCAGCGACCATGGCTCATGGGCCCAGCCGCTCCGTGGCATGTGGGATCCTCCCGGACTGGGGCACAAACCTGCGTCCTCTGCATCGGCAGGCGGACTCTCAACCACTGCGCCACCAGGGAAGCCCCTACCTTTGCTTTTTAATTGTTACCCTAATAGCGTCTACATTTGACACAAAACTTCCTGCCGTATTATACCATGCTGTACTACCTTTTTCTCTGTTTAATAACATTTTAAGAAAATCTAATGTTAATGCATTAAGAACCTGCTACTTACCTCCTTTAACCAATTAAAAGTAACTTAAGTTCAGTTCCTTTCAAATACACATATATACTGAGGGACAATATCCTGACAACTTGGTGTTTTGCTTCCATCTGTGCTACTTTTCATAGTTGGCTAGTATGTTACTGTATATTTATTCTTGTCGAAGAGGAAATGCACAAAACAGTCAAGAAAGAACCAAAAAACAAATGATGTTTTTTCTTGCATGTTAATTTTCCTAATCTTAAACTGTATGTAGAGTTGGCTTACAACAATTATATTGAATTATAAATTTATAGCAATAAATAAATGAGTTCAACTATGACATGACTTTTTAAAATAAAAAGCTTGTTTTGGAGAGAGGCGATGGGTGACTTAACTTGTGGGTTAAAATGCTACATGATTTTTATTCTGTAAGTACTGAAACCTGGAAACAATATATTTGTTTTTATATAGAGAAGATTTTTTTTATAGTATTGGCTTATGGAATACTTTAGTTTGATAAAGGAAAATCGTTATTAGTAAGAAGCATTCATGTCTATGTGTTTTATGTAGATATCTTCTCATTTGAAAACTTGTAAGAGCAACTGACTCTTTTCTTTCCCTCTCTAAATTGCTTAATCCACGAAAGGCACTGTGGAAATTTTTAATAATACTTATTAAGAACCTTCTTGTTTTACTAATTCCCTTATGTGTTTAATCATGAGAATTAGCAGCTTTATGCATCTCTTCTATGAAATCTGTATCAGGCAGATTTATTTAAGAGCATGGCAGTAACTTGGACTCTTCCTAATTAAGGCATCAGCTGGTGTGAGAATAGGGCAGAAAGCTTCCTGACTGCCAGATAAGGCTTCCCGGGTTCTTAATATAATTGCCAGCATTAAAGGATCAATGAGGAAGAGTCCTGTGGCAGTTAGAATGTAACCAGGAAAAATGCAGTGTTTGTGCTTCAGAGGCTGAATCTTCATAGTCTGTTAAATTGCTTGTTGTCCAAAGGATTGGGTTTGATTTTTTGTGTTTTAAGGGCCATGTTATCTGGATCTAAGAATGTTTGCTTTGTCAGAGTATTCAGGAAACCTATCAAATTTAGTTATAATGTCATTTGTTAAAAAATTGCTTTTGTGATGGTCTCCCACCTCCAGTTTTAGAAGTAAATCAAACTCACTGTTGAAAATGTGAGAAATATTTGAAATTACAAAGAAGAAAACAATTCAACCATGGTCTCTCCATGTAGATATGAATACTAACAATATTTTGGTTAGTGTTTCCTGTCAGTTGTTTTACTCTGTCTAGATGAGTGTTTTCGTAACATTTTTAATACTACTTGAGATCTGACTTTAAATGCATTTTTGTTTTTTTTTTTTTTTTCTTTTTGCGGTATGCGGGCCTCTCACTGCTGTGGCCTCTCCCGTTGCGGAGCACAGGCTCCGGACGCGCAGGCTCCGGACGCGCAGGCTCAGCGGCCATGGCTCACGGGCCCAGCCGCTCCGCGGCATATGGGATCCTCCCAGACCGGGGCACGAACCCGTATCCCCTGCATCGGCAGGCGGACTCTCAACCACTGCGCCACCAGGGAGGCCCTAAATGCATTTTTGGATCTGCTTTTTTAGTTAACATTATGTCACAAGCATTTTCCATGCCATTACACATTTTTCTAGAAGAATTTCCTTTTTTTTTTTTTTCTGCGGTACGCGGGCCTCTCACTGTTGTGGCCTCTCCCGTTGCTGAGCACAGGCTCCGGACGCGCAGGCTCAGCGACCATGGCTCACGGGCCTAGCCTCTCCGCGGCATGTGGGATCTTCCTGGACCGGGGCACGAACCCGTGTCCCCTGCATTGGCAGGTGGACTCTCAACCACTGCGCCACCAGGGAAGCCTGAAGAGTTTCCTTTTAATGGATGCATTATATTTCATTGTATAGGTACATGTAACTTATTTAACTATATCCCTCTTGGATGTTTAAGTTATATCCAAATTTTTACTATTTTAAATTAATTCTTTTTTAAAATTTTATTTATTTATTTATTTATTTATGGCTGCATTGGGTCTTCGTTGCTGTGTGCAGGCTTTCTCTAGTTGGGGCGAGCGGGGGCTACTCTTCATTGCGATGCATTGGCTTCTCGTTGTGGTGGCTTCTCTTGTTGCGGAGCACATGCTCTAGGCATGTGGGCTTCAGTAGTTGTGGTGAACTGGCTCCACAGTACAGGCTCAGTAGTTATGGCACGTGGGCTTAGTTGCTCCGCGGCATGTGGGATCTTCCCGGGCCAGGGCTCGAACCCCTGTCCCCTGCATTGGCAGGCGGATTCTTAACCATTGCACCACCAGGGAAATCCTTAAGTTAATTCTTTAATGAGCATCTTTGTCTTTCTTTATATCTCTGATTATTTTATTAAAATAAATTCTGAAGGCATGAAATCATTGGGTCCATAATGATAATCCTAAAAAAAAACCTGAAACAACTCATTTATACCTCTTTTTTATTAAACAGTGATAATTTTTGTTAATGGAAAAATTTTAAAGTACCAAAAAATTAAAAATTTGTGTAGTGCCCCTCTCTTTATTAACAAAGATAATTGCAGTAGTATTTGAGATTTACTTTTCAACTGTGTATATTATATTTAAGTATATATTTTACCTTATAATATTTTATTCTTTGCATATTGTTTTACTGTGTGTTCTTTTAACTTACCAGTGCTTCGTGTCTATGTAATAAGCTCTTTTTTTGTGTTTAGTTGAATAACATTTCATCATATGAAGGTATCATCGTTTATTTAACCAGTTCTTTGCCGGACACTTAATTTAAACAGTTTTAGGGCTCTTGACTCCTATTTCAAAATAAGCTTTTATTTATTCTTTGTATTGAGTGTTAGAATCATTCTGTCAGGGTCACTCAAAAAGCCCACTGGGATTTTTCACTGCTATTTTAACAAATTAATTCCATTGACATCTTTATTTAGAAATATTCAGTCTTAAAAAAGAAAATTCAGTCTTTATGACCAGGAATATGTATCTTTTCATTTACTCAGACAATTCTGTGCATCTCTGAATGTAGTTGTATGTTTCATTGTTCTTGTTGTTTTTATCATACATACTTTTCAAGATTATGCAGAATAAGTTAGAAAGCAGGTTCCATTGTGCCTGATTTAGTACCACAGCCATAGTCAGCTCTTGGGAAGTATTTTAGGATGCTGGTGGTTTTAGGAAATTTGAAGCAGTGAGATTAATCAGCCTGCTTGCTCTTAGGCCACTGAGAGACTAAGTTTGAGAATTCAACACAGACCCTGCGTCTCTGATTCTTATTCTTGAGGCTTCAGATGCTGTTTGTTGTTGTTTTGTCACCAGAAATAATGAACTGGTTGATTAAATAGGCTAGCTGTGTTAGTCTTTACATGTTAGCATTGTTTTCTCAGACATGATTCCTATTGTCTACAACCTTACTATTTTAAAGAAATGAAATAAATTTGGTATTAGCAAATTTGAAAAACTATAAGTGAAATGATTTTGGACCACTTCAGTGGCTGTTTCAGAATATTATTTTGTTACAAAAAATGTTACCAGCGAATCTCTTGGGGTGGTGAGATTACAGGAAAATTTTACTTTCGTATTTTTTTTTCTATCTTCTGTTTTTCTTTAGGACAGATATTACCTATGTACTAAAATATTTAAGTTTAAGAATAAAGTCGTAGTACTTTCTTTTTTATATGTGCGGGGGCACGGCAAAAGGAAACGTCCTGCTTCTGAAATGCTTAGACGTCTAGCATATTGTTGACTGTAGTTATTTTATGGTTATCTTTTTTCTAATCATGAAATTTATGGAATTAGTTTCTCTGGATTTTCCTTCTTCAACTTTTTGGTTTAAATCTGCTATTCTGGGAAGGTGGATATGAAACATTTTTGATTTGTGATGTTTGTTGATAATATTTCCACTGTTGAGTATTTTTGTAACCCGTCTTTTCTTGTTTATCCTGGAAAGAAGCCCAAACATCACTTTAGTAGCAGGGTAAATGTCACTTCATCATGTTGAGCAAAAATGCCAGAAAATGCTAGACCACTGAAGTGTTAAGGTGGTGGTTACTCTAGCACTTCAGACCAGGGTTTTACCTTAACTTCTACACCTCATGTCACCTCATGTCAACATATCTAGATATTTAAGAGTGTTTTTCAGGTTTCATGATTATAAAAAGCAAGCATGGATTAAAATAACTGTTTAGTAATAAGGCTTTATATTACACTGTCCAACTAGTAGGAATGTCTTTTGTTCTTCCTTAATGTGAATTGGAGTATCGTGGGGAACATCATAGAGATTTGTTTTCTAATTGCTTCAAAGGCAGAGGAGCAAACTGCTATGGTATTGGGAAAAGGAATATAGAAAAGACACCAACACATGAAAATAAAACTTTGAAACCGAGACTTTTTTTCTCACAAATCCTTTATTGGTGTTATATAGATAATTTAAAGGAAAAGGAAATAAATTTTTACAGCGTATTATTTAGCAAAAAAGTATGAGCTACTTATAGGACATCTCTTGGTTTTAGTATTTGTTGTTTCCCCAAATATGAATTGTGTTATAGTGTGAGCAGGGTCACATTTAGGTGTGCATTTTTGTAATTATAGGTTCAGATGGATGTAAGCCTTATTTATTTATCAATGTATATTGCTAGATACCTTGTATTTTTATGTTCAGTGTTCTTTACAGTACAACAGAGAATAGAATAATTATGAGGTATTTTGCAAGTTTTTTTAAAGAAGATGTGTTTCTGGGAATTCCCTGGTGGTCCAGTGGTTAGGACTCCATGCTTCCACTGCAGGGGACATGAGTTCGATCCCTGGTTGGGGAACTAAGATGCTGTAAGCTGAGTGGTGCAACCAAAAAAAAAGGGGGGGAGTTTCATTTGAAAGCTGCAGTGTTAATCTTTGCATAAATATTTGCCTGTCTACTGTTGAAGAACCAAGGGACTGAATTTAGATGGAGAATAGAGATGAAATAATAAGCATTTCTGCAGTCAAAGAATTCATGGTCTAGTGAGGCAGACGGGTATCTAGATAACTAGTGCATCAGTACATGCTGGGAGCTGTGATAAGGTACACTGCTCAGAGAGGGAGAACCAGTTCAGACTGACATGGAGACGCAGAAGAGGGTTAACAAGGATGGCTTCCTGGAGGAGGTGGTGCTGATCCTAATAATGAGTTGGAGTTAGCCTAGTAGAAGAAGCCTGAGAAAGCTCTGGTAAAGAGTGGGACCAGCACATCCTTTGGTTTGATTGGAACAGGGGGTACATGTGGTGGAGTGGCTGGAGAGGAAGTTAGAAGGTGGAAACATGAAATGTATGTGTTAAAATTAGGAGTTTGCATCTTACCCCTTGTACAAGCCTTCTGTAATGTTGATTTGGGGTAGTCTTTTAATTCAAGTTTCAAAATAATATATTGCATCTCACTGGTTTTCTTTTAAGTCTGAGGCTTTCAAAAGAATTTCCAGGTATGGAGTGCTTAGTTTGTCAACTTGAGCTGTTCTTGTAAAGCCTGATTGCTGTCAGAGGTGGCATCCCTGATGGCACTCTTCCACATCTGTTGGTGGCATTGTAGCACAGGGTCAAAAATTGATGGATATATTTGAGCAGGTTCTATTTATTTTTAAATGTCTAGGAGGTTGGTGTTTGCATTTACTCTAGTTCAGAGCCTTCTCTTAGAGACTGAGGCCAAATTGAATTTATCTGGGAACCTGCCACATTTATAAATGCTATGCAGAATAATAAATGGGCCATTGGCTTCCAAGAATCAGTGACGGTGCACTTCAGTTCCTAATTTAGAGTTCACGAAAATTATCTCTTGACAAATAAGATTGCAAGAAAAGAAATCCTACTTGACGGATTCATCTTTGGACAAACATGTAAATGTTGTTTACACAAATGATACTGGAGCAAGTCAAGTTGGGAGAGAATAATTGAATGAATGAATGAATCAGTGCATACAGATGGCAAGTGTTTTGTGTTCAGAGGAAGGGAAGATGGCTTACCTAGGGCTTATCATATAGTGTTCAATTGCCCCATCCAGGAGACTTGACTTCTTGAAGTGGGGACTGCCTCTTAGTCATTATTTTACATCCTTGGTATTTGGGACAGTGCTGGGAAGAGTTGGGGAAGGCTTTGAGAAGAGGCCTTGATAGGGTCCTTGAGAGAAGGCTGATTCTGAGTTAGCAGAGAAGATGATCGTGCAGGCAGAGCTGATGTGGGCAGGAAAGTGGATGTTTATGACACAATTTGTCAGGCTGGCTCACCCTCTCACTGGGCTGTGAAATCATTTTAGTGAGTGTGACCAGCTTTTTTATAAAAGGAAAAAGTTAGAAAATGTCAGAGTGAGTCCCATCTAATAAAGATAGGTTTGCTGGGTTTTTTTGTCTTTTTTTTTTTTTTTTTTTTTTAACAAACCCTTGTGTTGAGAGCTTAGGTTTGCTTTTTTTAATGTTAAGTTTTTTCCAGGTATAAATCTGTACATGCAAGAATACATGTATGTGTACTGGGTTGTAATAAAGATGTATCATTGTAGCTCATGGTCAAAAAAGTTTGAATTCAGATGGTTTAGGAGACAGGTAAAGTTTTTATGTAATGGAGAGTCTTCTCTTCCATTTGTGCAGAGCCCTGTGGCAGGTGTTAGCAGTAGGGAGGAAGTAAAGGTAACTCTGACAAAGATCTCCATCCTCAGGTGCTTCCTGTCTCTAGACCAGTGTGGGGCTGGGGATTCGTGTGGACAGCCTCTGGCAGGAGTGCTCATTCCTTCATTCTTATATCTCCGTGGACCGGGAGGAGACATCCACACTTCTCACCCAGAGAGGAACATTGTGGCTAAAGTGTCTGACCCCCCTCCATCCCCCTTACTTGCTCCTCCTCATGGAAGGAGGCCAGTGGCGTATCTGATCGGTGAAATTAGGAAGAGGCTGACACCCAAGGGCTTTTTTGACCAGTGGAGGAGTCACTGCATTGAAGAAGGCAGGCCTAGAAAACCAGTGTCTGGGGTCTCTTCCTAATCTTGAGATTATGAAATAGTTTAGATTTTAGAGGCTTCTTGCAACTGTCAGGTCTTTTCACTGATGGGGGTCTCCTGGTCTGGATTTCTGTAGGGGTGGTATTGGCTATGGTAGGAAGCCCTGTTTGGACCTCAGGCCCCAAATCCATCTCCAACACAATCTACTAAGGGGTCTTATGCTTTGGGGGAACATAAGGATGATGCTATGTTGCATCAGTTCCTCGGTCTTTCCAACGACTTGTCAGAACGCATAAGAGAGGATGATGCTCCCTAACTGCAGACTGGTACTAGTGGGAGATATGGTTGGAAAGGATGAGATTCTGAGGGCCTTGATCGCTGCCTCATCAAATTTCAACTTTGTGTGTGAGCAGCAGAGAGCCTTTTGGTGCACCTAGAGGTGTGTGGGTGTGAGTGTGAGTGATGACATGATAAGGAATTTCTTTCATAAGGATGATGGGTTCTGCAGTGTGGGAGGACTGAGAGGCTGGCCGTGGCTGCACTGTTTCCAGAAGTAGAATGGCAACAAGTAATGACCTACAGTTAAAGTTTGTTCTGTTCTGTGATTGGTTCGAAGTTTTTTTCTGTTCTGTGATTGGTTCGTGAGGCTGTTTGTTTACTACCGACATTATTTGGATTTTGCAGACACTAAATTTTCTAGCTTGCCTCTCTTCTGTGTTACTAAACTATTGAAGTGCTTTTTTAAGTCCAGGTGTGACTTTCTCTGTCTTCATTCCATTTCACTGACCAGAAGATGGTGCTGTCGTTCTGGCAACGAATCCACCTTTCCCTCTTCTAGTAAAACTTGTCATCTAAAATGCTTATTCATGCTAAGTAATGTGGACACTTAGAGCATGCCCTTTCCACAGTGTAAACCTCATGCAGTACGGCAGCAGTTAGGCAACATTTGCGGGATCGAAAATCTTCAGAGTCTGGAGCCTAGAGAAACCTACCACGAGGTCTCTCCGTTAGGTGCTTGCTCAGGGCCACCTTTGCACTCAGGGTAAAGTGACACTCTTGTAGGAGTCAGGATGAAGACCTCTGTTATTTGCTATTTGATCTGTGTGTAGTCTTCCATGATTTGGTTTGAAGATTTATGAATAGAGAGAAAATATTTTTTCCTCTTTTCTTTTTGGAAAAGATCTGAGTACCTAGAGGAAAACTCATGAATTAAAGTTTACCAGAAATACTGTGTTCAATTCAGTGTTTCACTGGATACTCAATTAATTGAATTACCCAAGCAACGTCTCAACTTATTTTAGCCGTTTGGAAGAAACCCGGATGGTATGATGGACTTGGAGTAAAATTGGGTGTGTGATCTTGGGTGCTTGACTTAACTTCTCTGAGCCTTCAGCTGTAAAATCAAGATGAGAAAATGCACTTTTCAGGGCTGGGAAGAATTGATGGAGGTAATAACGGTAATGTTCTCACACAATGCCTGGCACTAGCTGCTTATTTAACGTGCACTTCTTGCCCTATCCCATCCCCATTCAGAACTCCAGACATTAAAATAGCATTACCGAATTGAGTTTATAAAAAGCGTGCATTGCCGCATCGTGGAAACTGTGGTGTAAACCTTGTAGAATGATGTGTCCCTCAGATAGAAGCGCCCTCCAGTTAAAGTCTTCTCCCACCTGCACCTTTTCAATACAAGACCAAAACTGCTGCCAAAATGATTTTTAGTTGTCTGTCCTTTGCTTTCCCGTGGCTTCCTGCGTTGCTGTTCTAATTCATCGTTTATCAGTTGCAGTTAGGGGTCTCCCTCGGAGCCTACTCGGGGTCCCCACTTCACTAGTTCCTGGAGCCTCTTTCTGTTACAGAGGTCAGCTTTAGAGTAGGTTTGCGTGTAATACCAGGACTCCACAGACACAGAAGTTTGTAAGATTTGCTGTAAGGTCGGGCTACGGATTTATTCCGAGTCAGTTTGGGAGGCTGGTTTGGACATGGTCTTAAAAGTACAGTCAGTCCTCATTACGCACAGATTCTGTGTTTGTGAATTCACCTACTCGTTAAAATTTTTTCGTAACCTCAAAATCAGCACTCACAGAGCTTTTGTGGTCATTCCTGGACATGCGCAGAGCGGTGGAAATGTGAGTCTCCCAACGCACGGGGTCCCCAGTTGAGGTTGAACAAGGCGATGCTTCTCATTGCAGCTCGTACTGTAAACAAGGGTCCTTTTCACAGTCTATTTATTGCTACTTTTTTTCACATTTTTGTGCTTTCTGTTGGCGATTTTTGCCATTTGAAATGCCCCCTCCCCCCAATCACGGGGCCAAAGTGCTGTCTCTGTTCCCCAGCACGAGAAGACTGATGTGCCTTACGGAGAAAACATGTTAGAGAAGCCGCATTCAGGCATGAGTTACAGTCCGTTGTTGCTGAGTTCAGTAGTATGAGTCAGCAATGTATGTTAAATAAGGTATCTTTAAACAGAAGTACTCGTAAAACAAGAGTGTGTGTTGATTGGTTTAAGAAAGTGCTGTGGCCGAAGGCTCGCAGGAACCTAGCTGTAGTCTCCCCTGGGGAGCAGTGGTTCAGTGTTGGAGGATACTTGATAAAGCATCATAAGGAGCGCGAATACTGAGACCCTGTTCCTTTCTGCCTTCATGTCTCCTCCGCAGTGTTCCACCCAGTGCTCTTAGGCAAAAGGATTCTGGGCTGCCTCCTTGTTATTTGTTTTTCAGGGAGAGCTGCGAGAGAGTCCTGGCTCCTGCCCGATAGAAACACTGCTGCAGAAACGGGCTGCTGCAGGGCGCCCGGCCTTGCCTGGCCCAGCGGGCAGCCCGGGCAGTAACTGGCACAGGGGCGGTGGGCTTCTCCAAGTGCTGGATAATTAGGTGGATGGACACCGAGGAGCTTCATTTGGTGAGATGAGAACCAGGAGCCGTCTCTTCAGTTTATCGTGACTTTGGGCATTTGTTCTTATTACAGTTGTATGGCTAAAGGATCGAGGGTGGTTAAATTCGGTTGTATGTTGAACATCTGTGCCTATAATTCCTACAGCTGTTGAATTTGACTTTCGTTGAAGGTGATTTGTCTTTATTTCTTCTTTTTCTTGATACCATATTTCCGCAGATGAATCCTCTCGTTGTAGATTTCCATCTTACCTTTTCTGTTGTGTGGTGAGGTTTGAGAAAACCCAGGATGTGTGGTTCACCTTGGCAGCCTCTTCATTTCAGCAGAATGTAACTTGCATATTGGTGCCTTTAGCAGAGAAGGGGCCTGGGATGGGAGAAGAGTAAAAAGCTAGGGAAGATTCACTTCATGCCTTTGGCAGGTACTTGGAGAAAGCAACGTGCAGCAGATTTGGTTGAAGGGCACTTGCTGTCCCATTACACAGTCTTTCTTTTCACCTCTGTACACGTAACACATAGTCCAGTCTTTCCCAAGTGGAGCCACAGTTAAGGAAAGTGTCACTTTTAGATCTGTTAGGCTAATCAGATCCCTGGATTCACTGAGCAGCTCTAACCAGTCATTTGGCATGGGGACACCTTCATGGCTGGGTGACAGTGAAGACAGGCAGCAGTGGATGTGGTGGACAGGCTGTGCCCTAGCAGATCGCATGGCTGGCACATCGCTACCTTCACGAACCTGCCTGGGAGCTTGTTGCACAGACACGGCCACTCTGACTTTCATGTGGGTGGGTGTGTGCCCTACGCCAGGCTGAGAGCGATGGATGCCCTGCCTTGCTGGCCCAGAGGGCTTATCCCCTTCTGTGACCGCTGTGTTGACGGGACTATATCAGTATTAAGTACTGAAACTGACAGGTCTTGGACAACTTCAGACATGGCTTCCTGCACTTTCCAGACACATCCTTATCTTTCAGATGGGCGGGAGTCATCTGTTTCATTTCTTGGCAGAGAACAGCCTTTATCCATTGGTGCCTTTACTTCCTCATCTGTAGAGGGTCACATTTAGTAAGAGTGGCAGAGGAACTTCATCTGCATGTTTTTCTGAGAAATCTTTCAACTGAAATTCCGTAGTGAGATTCTCTCTAAGTATTCTGGATAACTTCAGTCAAGCAGAAACAAGGAAATACTTCATTTGAGACCACCATGTGTACGCATATATATATATTTTTTAAGGAGTAGTAGTAGTATTTGTTCTGGAAAATATCTGTCATAGACTGTTTTTAAAAATCTGTTGTTGTTTAAATTATCCTCTTCTTTCTCATGAAATTACTGAGAATTAATGTAGGAAGGATCTTCCTTCCTCCCCGTTACCTGTACTTGCACTGTGTTGGGTTATATTTAAAGGAGAGATTCGTTTTGATGTACAAATAAAGTAAGAGTTTCAGTTTTTATATATATGTATAAAATTCTACTAAGATATCTGGTGGTACAAAGATTTAATGCATCTGAATGAGGAAAGATACACATAAAAACCACGGGGCAGGATCTGAATGGCACCGATGGCTATATTTTGTTGATGTTAACTCCTTAGAGAACTCGTATTGCTACAGAAACACTTTAATGGAATACTGTTTGGAAAATTATATTTTTAAGTGGAGATAAAATGTTTTCAGTAAAGTATTTTAGGTACATTTAAAGACTTTCCTCTAAATTTTCGTTGGATTTCTAATTCGAGTAAAGGGAGCTTTATCCCTCCTAGACTAGTCCTTCCCTTCCCTTTTTTTTTTTTTAATGACTTTTTAAAAATTAGTTAATTTATTTATTTAGTTAGTTAGTTTTGGCTGCGTTGGGTCTTCGTTGCTGCATGCGGGCTTTCCCCCAGGGGGCGGGGGCTACTCTTTGTTGTGGTGTGTGGGCTTCTCATTGCGGTGGCTTCTCTTGTTGCGGAGTGCGGGCTTCAGTAGTTGTGGCATGTGGGCTTCAGTAGTTGTGGCTCGCAGGCTCATTAGTTGTGGCACATGGGCTTAGTTTCTCTGCCACATGTGGTATCTTCCCAGACCAGGGCTCGAACCCATGTCCCCCCCCATTGGCAGGTGGATTCTTAACCACTGCGCCACCAGGGAAGTCCCCTTCCCTTCCCTTTTAAATGCTTGCAAGTATTTTGAAAAGTGATTACATTAGAGCTTGATCTTTGTCTTCTTACCTTAATAAATCGAATACTCCTAATGCCGCAGTTTAGTAGCAGCAGCAAACAGCTGCCCCTAGGAGTCAAGATCTTTCTTCATAATTCATGTTTGGACAGGAAAGTGTACCTGGTAATGAATCTTGATTATCGAAACTGCTAGGGGTGGACCAAGGGTATGATAATATACTGGTTTGCCCTCAGGCCCCAGCTCTTCTTTGAGAGCTTACTTACTGATGAGGAAAAACAAACCCAAACAGAATTCATAACTAGGTAGTTGCCTTGGGAAAACAACAGCTCATGAAATGTTTTCAATTTCTTAGGCTAAAAAACAGAGAAGTTAACTAAAACTCACAGGTTAGAATCAACTACCGTGTTGTATCTGGGCTCCCCTGAACGACTTAGTCCTTTTATCTCCTTAATCCTTGCATCACTCCCAGGAGGCACCCAGTGTCAAGCAGGTTCTGTTTGGCCAGGCACTTAGCTACTGCTCTGTCTTTGATATTAAGTGGCATAATCATTCCATGTTCTCCAGAACCTCCTAAGCCAGCTCACTCCCTACACACGTACAGTATTAAGTTTGGGTTAGTGGGCGGGTAGATTCTCTGTGCTCAGAGGAAAGGGGCAGAAAGTGGAGATTACTTTTCTTTGCACCCCAGTCGCCACCATAGAGTTTCTGGTTTTATGACTTCACGTTAGAGAATGTGGTTAAGATAGTCCATGATATTTGTTGAGTCTTGCTCTGTGACCTGGTCAGTTTTAATAAATATTCCAAGTGTGTTTGAAAGGAGAGTACAGTTTTCCAATCTTGAAGTATAGGGTTCCATACGTCCAGATCAAGCTTGTTAAATATGTGATTCTAATCTTTTATTTATTTACTCATTATTTTCCTTTGCTTGATCTATAAGTTTATAATTGGGATTTTTTTTAGCTCCTACTGTGGTTTTGAAATTGTTGGCTTATAATTCTGTCGGTTTTTGGTTTGGGGCGTTTATTGTTCTAATTAGTGGTTTGTTGTTGTTGTTGCCCTGAACTCAATTTTGTCTGATACAACTTAATTAGACCCAAATTTTCCCCTTTTGGTTAGTATTTGCTTCATATCTTTTCTAGCCTCTTACTTTCAACCTTTCTGCGTCGCTTTAGATGTGTCTTTTGTGAATAACAAATAGGTGCACACTTGCGGAGCACGGGCTCTAGGTGTGCGGGCTTCAGTAGTTTGTTCTTATTACAGTTGTATGGATAAGGATCAAGGGTGGTTAAATTTGGTTGTATGTTGAACATCTGTGCCTATAATTCCTACAGCTGTTGAATTTGACTTTCGTTGAAGGTGATTTGTCTTTATTTCTTCTTTCTTCAGTCAGAGAATCTCTGTCTTTTAGATGGTGAATTTGGTCAAGTTATCTTTGCTATTCACCATGCTTGCTTCTTTGTTCTTAACACCCCCTTGTGGAGCAGGCTTGAGGTGTGATTTCTCTTACAGACTTTTCTCTTCCCACCCACAGCCTTAGGCAGGGACAGACTTGGTTGCCACATCTCCAGGCCAGTTGGTGAGTCTTTTTTATGTGCCCCGCTCTCTGCAGGGCCCTCAGTCCTGTTCTTGCCCCACATGGGCCTGAAACCGTGTCTGAGTCTCTGGCTTCTTGCTGTTGGGGCCTGTGCCCAGGTCTCATGCTCCCTGGGGCTGCTCCAGCCTGCTCTTGCTCTTAACCCCTGGCTTCAAGTTCTCACTCATTCTCGCTCATTTCTGACACCTGAGGATTTCTTTTCCTTCCCTTTAAGCTCAACTGTACATTAAAAAAAAAAAGAAGAAGAAAAGTCTTGGTTTCCTTTCTTGAGTGCTCCCTGCAGTTCTAGTGGGAGGAGGCTCTGCGTTTCTGCACCAACTTGGCACCCTCCCCCACCCGTCTGTGGCTGAAGATCTTTCTGTAATGTTGGTGTTAGGCCTTTCTTGTCTTTACCTGGGGGACTACTTTTACCTCAGACTTAGCTCTTTTGTATTATTTAACACATATTCCAAGTGGAAAGCAGCCACATTTCTCTGTTGGTGTGAACTGATTGGTGTGGTTCCTTGTGTTCATTTACTGATGCGTGACTCTGTCCAGATTATACCACGTGTCAGATGTTTGCCAGGCTGGAGGATTGGGGGCAGGGGGATGGGACCTGTGGGTCATTGAATTTTTTGGCAACCCTGGTTTGCTTTCAGAGAACAGCCACAAAATCTTGAGTTTGGGGATATCTTTGCTCTGTTTATTGTCTGAATTCCTTCTCTCCATGAGAGTGAAAGTTCCAAAGGGGCCAAATTCTGGTCGAGATGTCTTAGCTTATGCTTAGACCTCATCTTAATTATCCCAGCAAAAAAAAATTAGAGGAATTTGACATATAAGTGATATCAATACGGTATCACTTACATGTGGAATCTAACAAAAATTATATAAATGAACTTATTTACAAAACAGAAGTAGACTTACAGACATAGAAAGATTCATGGTTACCAAAGGGGATAGTGGGGGTGGGGGGGACAGGAAGAAGGGGAGGAGATAAATTAGGAGTTTGGGGGAAAAAATAGAGGAATTTGGTCTATGGCATGTCAAATGTTCTATTTTACTTTGTTTTCCATATGAAAAAGAAAAGGGGATATTTAGGTTTGTCAAAGTGTGTTGTTATAGCAGCTTGAGAGAGCTGGAAAAGCAACGGAAGTGGAAATGAATTTATGTTAAATCTTTTACCTTCATTAAGCCATTTGGGGAACCAGGCTAGGAAACCAGAGGGTAACCCATTGTGGCATAGTCACCAGACAGGGGAATACAGTGGTGAGTCTTGGGCCATGGTAAACTCACGTTGGCTCTATGAGGGGTGTGGGGAGGGGAGAGGCTCCTGCGGTCCAGTTGTTGGTTTGGTTGAATTTTTTATTGAGGAAAACTGTTAAAGATACACAGGAAAGATGGAAGAATATAATGAATCCTTCTGTGTACTCACCCCCTCCCCTTTCAGCCACTATTATAGCCAGTCCTATTTCATGTCCACCAATACCTACTCTCTCCCTTTTTGTTTTATTTTGAAGCATATTCTAGACACCATATCATATTCACTGGTTCTTATTTCAGTGTATCTCTCAAAGACAGATTCTTTTTTTAAAAAAAACATAGCCACAACGCTATTATTGCTTTAAAAAAAATAAATCTTTAACATCATCAAATATTCACTTACTGTTAAAATTTCTAATTATCTCACAAGTGTCGTGAGTTTTTCTTTTTCCATTTGAGTCAAGATCCACATAAGGGCCACACACTGTGATTGTTGAAATGTCTATTATGTCTCTTATTCTGTAGCTCTCTTTCTCTCATTTGTTGAAGAAACAGGGTCATTTGTCCTGTAGAGTTTCTTGCAGCTCTGATTTTACTGATTGTATCCCCTGTGTTGTCTTATATATTCTTCTGTCCTCCTGTTTCCTGTAAACTACTTATTAAATCTAGAGGCTTGATCCAAATAAGATTTGATTTGGTCAGGATGCAAGACTGCTTCATAGGTGTCATTGTATTCATCCATCAGGAAGCCCATGGTGTCGGGTATCTCTCATTTTGTGATGTGACATCTGTTAATGATTAACCTAGATCCATTATTTCATTAGAGGTTGCAATAGGGTGATACTGTAATTCTGGCATTCCTGTTTCCTTTATTTGTTGGAATACATTCATAAAGAGGAACTCTCACTTACCTGCTATATGTGGTTTACAATTGGTATAGGAAAAGCAGAATATGTGTTTGATTCTTTCCTTTCATTTATTGCTCTTTGAAAAAGTGAGTTGATTTACTAGAATTGTCCAATTGTGACCAGTCGGTTAGCTCTTTTGGTTTGCTATCACTGTGAACTCATGGATGTAATGGCACATAAACACCTACAATGCAATTCACCCAGGTGCAGTTTTTTTTTTTTTTAACAAATTTAATCAGTTATACATATACATATGTTCCCATATCCCCTCCCTTTTGCGTCTTCCTCCCGCCCTCCCTATCCCACCCCTCCAGGTGGTCACAAAGCACCGAGCTGATCTCCCTGTGCTATGCGGCTGCTTCCCACTAGCTATCTACCTTACGTTTGGTAGTGTATATATGTCCATGCCGCTCTTTCACTTTGTCACAGCTTACCCTTCCCCCTCCCCATATCCTCAAGTCCATTCTCAAGTAGGTCTGTGTCTTTATTCCTGTCTTACCCCTATGTTCTTCATGACATTTTTTTTTCTTAAATTCCATATATATGTGTCAGCATACAGTATTTGTCTTTCTCTTTCTGACTTACTTCACTCTGTATGACAGACTCTAGGTCCATCCACCTCATTACAAATAGCTCAATTTCGTTTCTTTTTATGGCTGAGTAATATTCCATTGTATATATGTGCCACATCTTCTTTATCCATTCATCGGATGATGGACACTTAGGTTGTTTCCATCTCCGGGCTATTGTAAATAGGGCTGCTATGAACATTTTGGTACATGACTCTTTTTGAATTATGGTTTTCTCAGGGTATATGCCCAGTAGTGGGATTGCTGGGTCATATGGTAGTTCTATTTGTAGTTTTTTAAGGAACCTCCATACCGTTCTCCATAGTGGCTGTACCAATTCACATTCCCACCAACAGTGCAAGAGTGTTCCCTTTTTTCCACACCCTCTCCAGCATTTATTGTTTCTAGATTTTTTGATGATGGCCATTCTGACTGGTGTGAGATGATATCTCATTGTAGTTTTGATTTGCATTTCTCTAATGAGTAAAGATGTTGAGCATCCTTTCATATGTTTGTTGGCAGTCTGTATATCTTCTGTGGAGAAATGTCTATTTAGGTCTTCTGCCCATTTTTGGATTGGGTTGTTTTTTTTTTTGTTATTGAGCTGCATGAGCTGCTTATAAATTTTGGAGATTAATCCTTTGTCAGTTGCTTCATTTGCAAATATTTTCTCCCATTCTGAGGGTTGTCTTTTGGTCTTGTTTATGGTTTCCTTTGCTGTGCAAAAGCTTTTAAGTTTCATTAGGTCCCATGTGTTTATTTTTGTCTTTATTTCCATTTCTCTAGGAGGTGGGTCAAAAAGGATCTTGCTGTGATTTATGTCATAGAGTGTTCTGCCTATGTTTTCCTCTAAGAGTTTGATAGTGTCTGGCCTTACATTTAGGTCTTTAATCCATTTTGAGCTTATTTTTGTGTATGGTGTTAGGGAGTGATCTAATCTCATACTTTTACATGTCCCTGTCCAGTTTTCCCAGCACCAGGTGCAGTTTTAACCCTTACTAATGATCCAGTTCTCCCAGCTGTGCAAGTGAGAGCCTCTTGAGGTTGGCCAAGTCCTTTTGACCTGCCCTGTGACAGACGAGATGTTCCAGGTTCATCTGGTACATGCTCTGCCCCAGGCCTTGAGTCAACACTCCTCTAAGGAGCTCTGGATACTTTTCATGGAAAATGGTATTTCAAGACCACAGTCAGGGTGCCAGAGTGCTCACTGTGCTGAGCTGGTCGTTGTTTTTGAGCCTTTACAATAGACAGAGCTAAGAAAAACATCTTCCTTTCTTTCAGATAAAAATACATCGTGAGTTCAAACTGGCATTTCTGACTCAACATCAGGACTAAAGTTTTTTTTACTTAACCTCTTTGGTCTTACATATATCTCCTTTCTCCCATACCGAGAATCCTGGTTCTCAGTGATACTGGGAAGGGTGGCAATAGAGTATCATATAATTATTCATCTGTTTTATCTCATGGTATATACCCAGCAGTCTCGGAATAACCAACCAGTGCAATCACCACCAGTGTGATAGAGAACAGTTCAGACTTTTGCAGTTCTGTTTGACTTGGGCTGTTGCCCTTGAGGGATGTACAGTTTGATAGCTGTTTTAAAGCCTTTTGGATTAGTTCCCTCTCTTTGAGTTTGTGCCCCAAGCTGGATGCACTTAGGCTCATTTGTTTTCTTTTTAGTTCTTAGGGATCTCTTTTAATACAATTACAAAATACAATTATTTTGTAATTATTTAAAATATTGTCATGGTTCCAAAGTCAGATTTAAAAAACAAGTTATACTGTATTCAGAAAAGTCTAGTTTTTATCCCAGTCTCCTCCACCCTGTTCTCTCCCTCCCCTTATAAGTAACTATTTTTAAAAGTGTGTGTTTTATCCTTCCATTGTTTGTTTTTCTTAATATAAACAGGTAAGTAGACATATTTATATTCTTCTATTTCTTAGATAAATTGTAATCTATATTTACTTTTTTTTTCAACTTTGCTTTTTTAATTTCCCAAGATATCTGGGAGATAACATCACAGTAGTACCACAATAATACAACAGAGTTGGATTTTGCTTTGCTAACCAATCAATTTTTTTCTTTTAATAGGTGAGTTTAAGCCCATTTAAATTTATTCATATAACCAATAATGCTTGGCCTTGGTTCTGTCATTGTTTTATAGTATATATGTAGGTATAAAAGTCTTTTATATGGATAGTTTTTCTCTGTATGTATGTTTTATTTATTATCTCTCCCATTTAGTATGTTTTTTCAAGTTTTGCTTAGTGTTTTTTTTTTTTAAGAGCAACTTAACATTTTTGTCCTGAGGGCTACCATATTCTAATGCCATTATGTAATACCTTAGCCATGCCCCTTTTCACTGTCCATAAGTTCCCTCTGTTTGCATTGTGCTTGTTAAAACACCTTTGGCCAAAGCAGGTCCCATGTCAATCCGAGATTCAAGGGGAGCAGTAAACTCACTGCACTTCTTGATGGGAAGAGCAGAAAAGTCACACTGCAAAGGGTGTACATAAAAAGAAGGAAGAATTTTTGGCCATTTTGCAGTCTGCCACAACTAACATATAATATTTTAATCTTGTCTATTTTTAGTCATTATTTATTGGTTCCCTACCAATATGAGCAATATTGAAATTAGCTAATAATCTCTTATTTTCCCTGCCTTCCCCCTCTGCATCTGATTTGAGGAAATACCCTTTTACTCGCCATTACTAACTATAAAGAAGGCAGCACATTCTACTCTTCTTGTATGCCTCCCTTATTCTTGTGTTTTCTCTTTTAATATCTGCATTGTCAGAGCCATCAGCCATATGCACTATACTCTATCCTTTATAACCATCATTTAGTGTTAGTCTTACAGGTAAATATATATTTAGTGCTCACTATCAGTACTTATAATGATGTTTCTTCAGCCAGTTTGGTTGTCTGAAGCTTTTTCTCTAGTACATGTTTTAGGAAGTCATGGGAAGAGTGCTTCTGGAATTCTTTTTTTCTTTTTTTTAAATAAATAAATAAATAAATAAATAAATAAATTTATGTAGTTATTTTTGGGGGGAGCTGCATTGGGTCTTCTTTGCTGCATGCGGGCTTTCTCTAGTTGTGGTGAGCGGGGGCTACTCTTTGTTGCAGTGCATGGGCTTCTCATTGCTGTGGCTTCTCTTGTTGAGGAGCATGGGCTCTAGGCGCATGGGCTCGGTAGCTGTGGCTAACGGGCTCCGTAGTTGTGGCTCACGTGCTCTAGAGTGCAGGCTCAGTAGTTGTGGCGCACGGGCTTAGTTGCTCCGCAGCATGTGGGATCTTCCCAGACCAGGGCTCGAACCCACGTCCCCTGCATTGGCAGGTGGATTCTTAACCACTGCCAGCAGGGAAGCCCTGTCATGAATTTTAAATTTCAGTATTGTTCTATTCATTGCTTTTGTTTTTGTCCATGAGAACTGCTATTGTATCTGTTTGAATCTTCTTTGCTTGTCTTCTGTCACTTAGTTTCTAATCATTTTTAACCTCTTTGTTTCTTCTTGGTTTAAAATTTTTCCTCTTTTTCATCGTCTCTGTCTCTTAAGGCATGTTGCATCTATTCATTCTTGTATTCTTTCTAATTTAGTCCGCATTTAGAAAATGATTTCTTTCATGTCGAATTCTTTCTTGAGTTCTAATGTTTTCTTGAGTACCGTCCCCTCATTTCTGAGTATTTCTAGTTCTGATTTTGTTCTCACATATATTATATCATTCTCTTAAATTTTTACAGTTCATTTCAAAATATTAGGCACAGCTTTCATCCCCTTTGTAGGCATGTCTTTCTGGCATGCTTTCGTTGGCCATAGGGATAATTTTTTTGCTTCTTTTTTAATAACTTCCTATGGGATTTGAACACAATCCTTTTCTGTTACTCATTTTGACTGTTGTTTCTTTTTTTAACTATTAAAGCCTCTGGAGAAACATTATGTTAGCAATAAAATATTTTCATGTATATGTATTTGAGTTCACTTGTCAGTCCTAGTGATTTAACGGCAATGAAACATACCATAGAATTTGCTACCTGAGATGGGTTAAAGCCAGTTCATGTTTGTATTGGGGACATTGGTTTAAAAGGAAGTTAACATCTCCAAGTACTTAGGTTCAAGTTTTGTATGAGTTGCTTATGGCTGAGCTGTGAGAGACAGGAACTAGTATATATTTTAGAATTTGACCAACACAATAACAAAGGCAAGTTTGGTTTGAAGAGACAGTAAGGAACAGGTAAGTGTTGATTTGGGGAGTTTGTAAAGATGCTTTTCTGCGTTTGTTCTGCGGACCACATGGTGTTTTATTACCAACAGAGACGTTATATGATGAAAACTTAGCTTCCCCTTGGCATCTGTGATAATTAACAGCTTGATCTTATGTAGCTTTTCTGTGCCGTCTCATTTATACAAAACATCATTATCAAGTGCCCACTATATGCCTGCTCATTCCAGGCATAGTCCTGCTGCAGGCCTTTTCACAAGCTGCTTCCCCCACTTGGAATGATCTTTCCCCAGATATTTAGTGATTCACACTCCCTCACCTCACTTCTGTCACATCATTGCCCCACATTTCTTTGCCTTACCACTCCATTTGAAAGTAACTCTTCCACACCTCCCCCTACTTCTTGCCTTACTGTTCTCCAAAGCACTGTGGTTGTTTGATTTTTCATTTAGTTTGTACACTTCCTCATGTCTGTTTCCCGTTATTAGAATCAGAGGTCCATGATAGATCCCCAGTGCACACACAAGGCTCTCAACAGTTTATCAAATTAGTGCATATATGCTGGGTGCTGAGGATGCAGGGGGTGAGCAACACGTACCCCACCCCATGGAGTTTGGAGTCTAGTGGGAGAGGCAGAAATTAGTTTAATAAAGTGTGGAAAGTGCTAGATGAGAGGACAGAACAGGAGAAACAGAGCTAGTGTAGGGGAGGCTTCCCTGAGAAAGAGAGTTTGAGCTAACAAGTGAAGGAGTAGTGAGTATGAGCTTTGTGGTGGGGAGCAGTCTAGGCAGACGCAGCACCTTTTTCAAAGGCTTATCAGCAAGAGGGAGCAAGGCCAGCGCTGTGAGGGAGTGGGGAAGAGGTGACCGGGCAGCTGGGCAGCTGGGCAGGGCCACATCAAGCAGGGCCTTAGGCCAAGTTACAGATTTTGTTCTTAGTGAGCTGTCTAAACAGTAGTACCAGTCACAGCCGCATAGATTGGGTCATAACTCAAGACAGTGTGGTGTATCACAGTATATATGGTATATACAGGATTTTACAGGATATCCAGCAGGGAACTAGAATGATTAATGATGGGACCCATTTGTCATGGCCTACGAATGGCTCCCTCATAGCGATTTTGAGAGACCTCAGATAAAATGAATATATATAATAAATAGTCCATATTTGTATTATTTATTAGCAAGGTTACAGTTCTGTAATATTTTTATTTTTAATAGTATATTTGCTGAAGTTCTAAAAGTATGTTTTAGGTGGTCCTGGAAGAGAAGCATTTATTTTAGTTATAAGAAAAAAAAAAAAAGGAAAGAAAAAAACTCTTTAAAATGAACAAGATGACTGCTTTTATTGTTAGTTTCACCTGGAAGGGTAAAGTTTTGTAGAAGCGTACGGATAAAAAGATATCAGAGGGCTTCCCTGGTGGCGCAGTGGTTGAGAGTCTGCCTGCCGATGCAGGGGACACGGGTTCGTGCCCCGGTCCGGGAAGATCCCACATGCCGCGGAGCGGCTGGGCCCGTGAGCCATGGCCACTGAGCCTGCGCGTCCGGAGCCTGTGCTCCGCAACTGGAGAGGCCACAACAGTGAGAGGCCCGCGTACCAAAAAAAAAAAAAAAAAAAAAAAAAGATATCAGAGACCGTAAGGCAGAGTGCAAAGAGCAGGGCTGTTTGGTGTGCCATGGCCTCACTTTGATTTCTGGGGCCTGGTTCTTAACGCGCTTAACCGGTGTTAGCCAGTTACTTATCCCAACTTTTCTGAGCCTAGGTTTCCTCCTGTGGAAAACAAAGCTGAAATAGTCCTTTGCTCATCCATCTGTAACGAGTCAGCAAGCCTCCTCCTCACGGAGACCCCATTTGCCGGACTCCCAGGATGGATGAGGCTGAGTGAGAGGATTGTTGGTCCCACACTTGGTGCAGGCCTGGCGCTTAGGAAGTGCGCCACTCCATGGCAGCAGTACCTCCAGCGTGGAGGATAATGTTATTTGTCTTACTGTGTTTTATACACAATTAGTGGCTTTTTAACTTATGCCTTCCAGGAGGAGAAAAAAAAAATCTTATTTTTAGCTCTTAAAGGCTTTTCAGAATTACTTTTTAGATGCATTTAACCCTCTAGGTACATGGATCTCAACTTGAATCTGTTAAGCCTAATAATTCAGGAGGCAGAAGAGAGCCAAAGATATGTCGTCTCATAGTTTTGTCATGATTTCAGTGTGATGATTCAAACTTACGTTATGTGTGATGTATTATTAGCTTCCCTCTCTGACTAGTGTTGGAATTCGTCTGCTGCTTGAGCACTTCCCAAGTAATTTTTTCCTTTTTTAATGAGCCATCAAATAGGATGTGGCTTGAGGTTTTCTCAGCAGTTGGAGTGGATTTCTGTTAATGTGTCTGAACTCTCTTTCCCTCTCCTTTGTGAACAACGGCATTCACTTCTGATGAGGGCATTAGGGGTGTGGGGTATAGGCTGTGTCCCTAGAACAGGCCAAGCTGTTTCATCCTTGACCTTTAACAGATAACGGAACCTTGGACTTATCATCCTGTGTCAACTCATGGAGATAAGCAAGCTGTGTGCTTTTAGGGTTTGAGCTAGCAGTGAATTTTGAATTTTGTTTTATTTTTTTAAATAAGGGAAGACTAATGTACAATTGACAGGCAATACTTGTATAGATTGGAGATAATAGAAGATTTAAGAACTTGTCATCTGATTTTTGTGTGTTCTTGGGACTCATAAGAAGGGAAAATGATCCAAAAACTGCCTTCCCCCCCCCCACCCCTTGGCCACACCGAGCGGCTTGCGGGATCTCAGTTCCCCAACCAGGGGTCGAACCGTTGAACCTGGCCCCCCTGCAGTGGAAGTGCAGAGTCCTAACCACTGGGCTGCCAGGGAATTCCCTTCAGAAACTACCTTTATTGAGCAACCCCATGATTGGGTGGCATTCAGAACTTTTGACATTAGTGAATTTTTGTTTCCCCCCTCTGTGGTTCAGTTCTTTTCTACATTTTCTGCTCTCTGTATAGATTTCTTCTGTCTCTCCTTCCTGGAGCACAGCAGAAGACCAAGCTTGGCTAGAAGATAAGCATTGTCTGCATAGCAAGTCAAAACACCATGTGCCAGGATGGTGGTTGCTAGTAGTCTGCTGCTGTGTGCTTCTGTGGTTGTTAGTGAAGACCTGGGTTTAAAGCGCAGTGACCTGGTATGGTCTTTGGAAAAGCAGAATGACAAATTAAGAAACTAAGTCCAGCTCAAGGTTTGGGTTTCCTTATTTGTCATTTTGATTAAGCAGCTATTTCCTTTCTCTTTAAGGCCTTGATCATCTTCATATCATACAGATTAATCTTTCTTTTTGTGCTTTAAAAAAGTGAATTTTTATAAAACCTACATAATTTGTGGTTCTATACAGGCACTTAATTATCTCTAAGTAGATCATTTTTCCAGCCTTCATTTTATTCAAGAATTTGTGGAAATCTTAGAAAAATACAGTACTGGTTAAGTTGGCTATTGCATATGTATTGATTTAAAAAGCTACCCTGGATGGCAGTTTACAGCTTTAGGAGGATATGTTGTTTCACTTGGTTTTCCTGCAGCCTTTGTTGAAATTTGTTTGGTGAAACTCATTACCCCATACTTTGGAAATGGCCCTGACCTTTTCCTTTTCCTTACAAATGAACACATTCTTTCAACCCTCTGCAGTGTGTTCTCCCCTGTGGGTAGAGTCTTCAGCTGCAGAGATGCTTGAAAAGCCTGCAGCAACGCTGAGCAGGTTAAATTTAATTGCTGGGTATCTGGGAATCTTTTCTGAAGAGGAATGTTTCCACCATTTGTTTTTGTCATTGTTTTGTTGGGGTGTTTTTGTTTGTCTGTTGGCTCTGGGTGAGGATTTAAACTCTTCTCTGAAAGAAAACTGTTAGGAATATGTTAGCATGATAAGCTGTATATCTCAACTCTGGTGAGCTGTGAAACCCATTTCTTAGGGACTAGAAGTAACAAGGACATTTAACCATATTCTTCCTTCTTTACTAAAGAAATACGATGCCAAAATGTTTATTCCTTCAAGAATAGAAAAATATTTACACCCTCCCCCAAGGGTTGGGAAATGCACTTATTCTTGTGCAGCAGGATTCTACCTGAAACAGTTGCTTCTGTAGGCTTTTTAAATTTTCCTCCAGCTATAAAAATCTCTGTGATTTAATACATTTTGCCCTAACACTTGTGTTAATATTACATATAAAAATGCTTTTCACATACTCTTAGATGTTGGTGATATTTGACCAAGTATTTGAGCTTCATATTTGTGGATTTTAAACAATAATGATGATGATACAAGTTTATCTTTATTATTTGTTATACATTTGATAGCTCTCTTAAGTGATGGATGGGGTATAGTGTTTAAAATTTTGATCCCCCAAATATCTCTTCATAAGGAAACATATTGGAATGGAAAACAGTATGGAAGTTCCTCAAAAAACTAAAAATAGAGTTGCCATATGGTCCAGCAATCCCACTCCTGGGCATATACCCAAACAAAACTATAATCCGAAAAGATACATGCAACCCTGTGTTCATAGCAGCACTATTTACAGTGATCAAGACATGGAAACAACCTAAATGGCCATCAATAGGTGAATAGATAAAGATGTGGTACATATAAACAGTGGAATATTAGCCATAAAAAGGAATGAAATAATGCCATTTACAGTAACATGGATGGATCTAGAGATTATTATGCTAAGCGAAGTAAGTCAGAAAGAGAAAGTCAAATGTCATGATATTACTTATATATGGAATCTAAAATGTGACACAAACGAACATATCTACGAAACAGAAACAGACTCATAGACATAGAGAACAGACTCGGTTGCCCAAGGCCGGGGTGGGGGTGGGGGTGGTGGGAAGGAAGGACTGGGAGTTTGGGATTAGCAGTTGCACACTGTTATATATTGGATGAATAAACAACAAGGTCCTACGTATAGCACAGGGAACTATATTCAGTATCCTGTGATAAACCGTAATGGAAAAGAATGTGAAAGAGAATGTATATCTGTGTATAACTGAAACACTTTGCTGTACAGCAGAAATTAACAAAGCATTGTAAATCAACTATACTAAAGTAAAATTTAAAAAAATGTATTGGTAATTACACTGTTTTGTCATTTGTGACAACATTTTAAAATAATCTGTTTACTTATAGCCAAAGAAAAAATTACTAAGCAATCATGCAGAAAGTCATACTTACTGAATTAAGCTCGCTCTCCCCTTCCCTCCACGCTCAATTCAGTAACTCTTAAGTGCACTGTTTGTGCTTTCTGTGAGGGAGCGGGGCCAGCTGAGTGAGTGTGCTAAGATGCAGGCTAGAAGTTGGAGTGCCCATCCACGCGGTGGGGACCTTGTCTGGAAGCCACGTCAGGGGCTGGTCAGTAAGGTCGAATCAGCAGATCGATATGTTGTTTACATCTCTTTGGCAGATTGTAGCCTTGTAGGAGAGGTTCCTTTCTCAATGGAGATGGCTGTCTTGAGGGGTCATTCCAGGTAGGTGAAGTCTTCTAAGTGGATTATTTTATTTCTCAGAATAATTTTAATTAATTATTTCAGAATAATTTTATTTATTTATAATTTAGCTTATTCTTTGGAAATTTTGCCTTTTAAAAATTTTACCTTCTGGGGCTTCCCTGGTGGCGCAGTGGTTGAGAGTCCACCTGCCGATGCAGGGGACACGGGTTCATGCCCCGGTCCGGGAAGATCCCACATGCTGCGGAGCAGCTGGGCCCGTGAGCCATGGCCACTGGGCCTGTGCATCCGGAGCCTGTGCTCCGCAACAGGAGAGGCCACAACAGTGAGAGGCCCATGTACCGAAAAAAAAAAAAAAAATTTTACCTTCTGGATTCTCAGAATAATTTTATTATTCTCAGAACACTTTACTTTCAAGAATAATTTTTAAATTCTATCGAATGTTGAAAGTTGTCAGCTTAAGATGTTGACTTGCCTACATTCAGAAATGATATGGAGATTTTCGTTTAGTGTGTGATAACTCTTTTCTCTTAAGCCTATGGTTAAAAATGAAATGAATTGTGGAATTTTGGTTCAGCCTACATTAGGATTTTTGAGGTTGAGCTATAGCCAAACACCAAATTAATAAAATCAAATATTGAGACTGCTCTGTCTCAAAGAAAGTTTATTTGGTCTTTGCTGGCATCGAATCAAGCCTTTTGAGTATAACATTTTCAGCATATTAATAATAGTATGCGTTAGCACAAGGAGATCAGCTCGGTGCTTTGTGACCACCTAGAGGGGTGGGGTAGGGAGGGTGGGAGGGAGATGCAAGAGGGAGGAGATATGGGGATATATGTTTATGTATAGCTGATTCACTTTGTTATAAAGGAGAAAGAAACTAACACACCATTGTAAAGCAATTATACTTCAATAAAGATGTTAAAAAAATAATAGTATGTGTAAACATATCCATAGCTCATAACCTTCCTCTGTAATTATCAAAAACTTTGCTATCCCACGGTCAGTTAAAAAGTTTTCTTTTTGAATAGGGCTCTCTTTTAGTTATTACAGAGGACACAGCACTGTGGGACTATGAGCCTGTGTTCCCTGCATTCAGCTTTCAGATGTCTAATTGGGTAACTACAGAAACAAAAATATTCCACTCTGTTGCAAGTCTAAGAATGCCAAATTTTTTGTCTTTTATTTTTAAAAAGTATTTTAAAAAATGAAATGAATACATGTTCATTACAGAAAATTGGAGGGAAACATACACACAACTGAAATAAAATCACCTAGAAATAATCATCATAACATTCTGTTGGTTTCTTTTTCTTTTTCTTTTTTTAGTATTTTGCCTCTTTATTTTATGTGGATATAATTGTGCATGCTTTAATTTTTTCTATTTTTAATAATAGTTGTTGAGAAGTTTTCTCAAGTTATTTAAGCTTGTTGGGGAAGGAAACAGTTTCCCTCTACCCTTTCTAGGTTCTTCTGGCTGGTCTAAGAATTAAATTGACATGAGACAGATTAGCAGGAGAAAAACAAACTTAATTGCGTACATACTAGAGGCTCGGTAAGAAACCTGAGACCCTAGGATAAGTTAGGCAGTTGAGGCTTATATGCCTTCTGAGAGGAGGAGAAGCGGGTAGGGGTTTGAGACTTCAAAGGGGGAGGAAGGCAGTTCACATGGAGATGGGAAAATAAATGTTTGGTAAGGAAACGTTTGCTGGGCCCTGCAGAGACAATGGGACACAGACAGGACTGTGGTCTCCAGGCCCTGCTGAGTTCCCCCAACCTCACTTTGCCCATATCTTTGCAGACATCTCTGATGGTAGTGCTCTTCCTAGATCAGGCCCTTTATCCAAATTCTTTTAGGCAATTAAAGGAAGAGAGGGGTTAAAAACAAAGACTTCCTAAGGGTTCTGTTTCTTAAAAATAATCAGCTTAAAATAATCCTCATGCTAAATAGACACATTTTGGGGTGGCAAATTTTGCTCCCCTACAGACTCTATGAAAAAATTTTAATGGGTTGCATTAGTTAAATAAACCATCAAATTGATATACCATAATTTACTCAGTAATATTCTTATTATAGAATTTTTAGGTGAGTTTTCATTTTTAATGCATTGTTTAATTTTAACAACACTCTTAAACCTCTTTGGGCAGAAGAATTTTGTGTGAAAGGAGGAACTGCAAATACAAAATTATAAAATCTCTGGAATTTCACTTGGCCTCTGTCTATAACATGATAGAGCCAGAGAATTGGTTTAAAAAAAGAAGTTTAAAAATAAGAATTTCTCATATATTGTCAGGTTGCCCTGTATAAAGGCTATATCAGTTTATAATCCGTACAGTGTTAGGTATTTATCTTTTTAAAACTGTTCTTATCAGCAGGTCTTTTCATTTTATTTTTGGTATTTTCTCTTTTTACTTTGAAAACTTTTAAACCTATAACCCTATAGGTAAGACGGCAGCATTTGTTACATTTGCTTTATCTCCCCCTCACTCTGTACATATACACACACACATGCATCCATAATATATACATATACAAGTATGTATATATGTATTATTATATTTTTTTATTAAAGTAAATTTATGATATTGATATGATCTAATGTTTAGGCCATAATAAAATTTCTCCAAATGTCTCAACACTGTCTCTTACAGTTTTTTATTTTATTTTTTGATCCAAGATCAAGTCAAAATCATGTATTTAGTCATCATAATTCTCTTTTTTTAAACAAGTGTCAAAGATTTTATTCAACTCATTAATTAATGAAAAAACTAATAAGATGTTAAAAGCAATTCAAATGAGAATTTAACACACTAGACAATGTATTTTTACAGTCCTGTGAACAGAAATCATTTGCATAACTAGGGGCAGGAAGCGTTTGTATTTCTCTCAATTTTCTACAATTTAACTTCTACAGGTTGTAAAAAAACAAAAACAAACACTGGTATTAGTTTTCCACTGCTGCTGTGACAAATTACCAAAAACTTGGTAGCTTAAAACAACACAAACTGATTATCTTACAGTTTAGTTGGAGTATCTTACAGTTGGAGGACAAAAGTCCAAAACTGGTTTCACTTGGCTAAGATCAAGGTGTCAGCAAAGCTGTGTTCCTTCTGGAGGCTTGAGGGGGGAATCCGTTTTTTTGCTTTTTCTCCACCTTCTTGAGGCCACCCCCATTCTTTGGCTCCTGGTCCCCTTCCTTCATCTTCGAAGTTAGTAGAGTCATCATAGCTCTTTAATCTCCTTTAATCTGGAACAGTTCCCCAGCCTGTTTTTGTTTTTTATAACATTAACACTTTCTGAAGAGTTCAGACGAGGTGTTGTTTTGTGGTGTCCTTCGATTCGGGTTTGTCTGTCTCCTGGGATTACACGTGTCTGACAGGAGGGCTACATAGGTGATGTCCTCTTAGCACGTCACACTGAGGGACACACACTGTCTATTTGTTCCATTATTACTGATGTTTTGTTTGGTAATTTTGTTAAGTGGTGGCCTCAGAAATCTCCATTGTAGCTCTCCCCCTTTGTATTAACAAGTATTCTATGGGTAATACTTG
This sequence comes from Mesoplodon mirus, assembly GCF_964341445.2. Classification (NCBI taxonomy): domain Eukaryota; kingdom Metazoa; phylum Chordata; class Mammalia; order Artiodactyla; family Ziphiidae; genus Mesoplodon; species Mesoplodon mirus. Next base: position 53,527,561 of record NC_138991.1, read on the forward strand.
TGCAAGGATGCCATTCAGATTTTAGTTTATGTTCTGCAAAGTGCACACTAGAATTATTTGGAGAAGTTTAATTGGTTCTTCTCATTTTGTGTGTTGTGTGCTTTTCTTATTGATTTGTGAGTACACTTTTATTATGATGATTATTCATTTCTAACATTTAGTAAGCCATTAGTTATTAGCTACTAGACACTGCTCTGAAATCTTCATAACGATTTTATGAAATGCAGGTACCATCTTCCCCCTTCATTTTACAGAAGAAATTGAAGCTTAGAGAGACTAATGCTGGGTTATGTATTTTGCAAATATTTGTCCCAGTTTGTTGTATACGTCTTAATACAGTCTATTTTGCTACCCCAAAGCTTTACATATTATCACAGTAACAACTATCAATTTATTATTTTATAGTTTTTGCCTTTGGTGTCCTACTTAGAAGCCTTAAGTATTAAATCCATTAGGAATGAGGTTTGCTCAAATGCCATCTTATCAGTAAGTAGGGTTGCCAAATTTTGCCTAAACTAAGCATGGCCCAAATATTGTATGGAATGTACTTACACTAAAAAATGATTTGTTGCTTATCTGAAATTCAACTTTAACTTGGTGTCCTCTATTTTTATTTGGCAATCCTATCAGTAAGGCTTTCCCTGACCACTTTATTTAAAATTGCAACTCCCATCTCAGCACTCCCCGCTTTTCTCTTTCTCCATAGCACTATATATACACAATGTATTTTACTTTTTTGTTTAGTGTCTGCACTCTACCACTGGAAGATAAACTCCATGATACCAGGCTTTTTTAAACTTTTAAATGTAGGTTTAACATACATATAGAAAAGTGCACGCATCGTTAGTATACCACTCAATGAATTATCTCAAAGTGAGCACACCCGTATAACCACCCTCCAGGAGGGCGAAGATTTTTATTCTCAATGTATTTTCAATGCCTAAAGTAGTACCTGACACATAGTAGGTAATCAGCAAATATTTTTGAATGAATCAATGATGTAGCCTGTGAGGTAGGCATTCAGGTTACTTTTGTCCAAATAACTAGTGAGAGAATTTATTGATTATTTATTGCTTGGTTCTTATCCCCCTGAAAAGCATAATTTTTTTTTGAAAAGCGTAATTTTTGATGAATTTGAATAGTGCAATTATTTAGCTATTCCCCTACTGTTGAACATTTTGGAGGTTTATACTTGTGGTTTTATATCTATATGTTTTTTATCCTTAAGCATCTTTGTGCATTAAAAATTAGTCCTCATTTCAGATTGTTTTCATAGACTGGTTTCCTAAAAGAGGAATACTAGGTCAAAGGGTGCGCCCCTCTCATTCAGACAGGACACCCACTGACCGTCAGTGGACCTGTCTGCTGAAGATGGCACATGGAAGGGACCAACACCATTGCCTGTGTTCCCTGCTTCGGAGAACAGCTAGCAGACCAGGTGGCGAGTGCGTGGTCGCTTCCTTGACATCATTCTTCCTGGTTGGTAGGGTGACCAAGATGCCTCGGGTCTGAATGCCAGCTCCTCTCCTTTCACTACTTGCAGGACTTTGGGCAAGTCATTCAACAGATTGCCGTTTTCTCTAGACAGTGATGATAGCAGAGCCTACGGGGGTACCACATGGGATGTAGTCTCAGGAGGTGGTAACTGCAGCTCTAGGGGCAGGTGGCCTCTGCTGCTCGAAGCTCACCCAGTCCCTGGTCCAGATCATTTGGTACATGAGCTGACGGATGCAAGGTGACCACTTCACTTTGGCCAAGAAATACTTGTCAGGTGAACGAGGGTCAGGCCGTGAGCTTACAGGACAGGATTCCCACCTTCCCATTATGACCACAGGTACGCAGAGAAAGAGGGGTATTATCAGACAGATTGATTTGAACTGTGAGAGCACACCCTGTCAGCTGAGGCTGCCCTCGTCTTTCCTTGCTCATACGTGATACATCCACTTCTGTCGCCTTCGCAGGAGAAAATAGATAACTGCATTACTCTTTTCTCACACCGGTCAGCTCTTTCCAGGACTGCTCCTATTCACGAAGAACTAACAGGTCCATGAGTGTTGTGTGCACATTGAGAGTATGAGTTGTCTTGTGTAAACCACTCGTGAACATGACATTGACCACCTGGCTGCCAAGAAGAGGAGTCAGGGGTTTCTTTCCCCTTTTGGTGCTCTCACTACACCAGAAAGAATGCGTCGTTCCTTCAGTTAATATTTATTACAAAGGGCCTCTGTGGGAGGAGGCTATTCTTAAACTCCACAGAGTAACCCTAACACCAAAGGGGAGCGGACAGGATGCTCAAGGGCACCTGGGGGGGCAGTGCAGCGGGGAGACAGGAGGGGAGCGCGGGGGGGAGCGCGAGTTGGCATTTCTCTGCAGTCTCGTGTTTTATTTAAACCATCCTTGCAAATTTGAAAAATTCTACTCTATAATACATCCATTTTATTTTAATATTAAAATGTTTTAAATGACCAGATTAATTATTTAACTTTTCCTCCCTGCTCTCCAGTAAAATCCATGCTCTGGGACGTCAAGCCACGGTTATTCAGTGGCTTGTAATCATCGCAAGCCCCAGGCTGCTGGGAAGCAGAGAGAAATAGCTGTGTTAGATACTCTCTCTGGGAGAAATATCAGCGGTGACATAAAGTGACTGGAACATGTTCCTATCTAGAAGGACTAGCTAGGGTCTGTGCGCTCAGAGGATGGGCACAAAGACCTGGATTATGTATTCACTCAGTTGCATCATAAAATTTTTAAACTTGCATGAATTCAAATGTACTCATTGGGGAAATTATTTTCTCGGTAGTGAGACTGGTTTTGCTTGTCAGTCCACTCAGTGAAAGTGAGTGAGTCGGTGATGAAATGGGAGCTAGGGATCTGCTTTTCCCACGAGAATATCCATTCTCAAGTTCCGCCTATCGGGTGACCCCTGCCGATTAGAAATTGTGCTCACCCACGTGTGTCTTCAGTAACCTGGTCCTCACGTGCAAGCCTGGTGTGCAAGAGGAGAAGCAGCGGAGTGCTCTGACACTGGAGGGAAAAACAGCCACATTGGATGCTGGCATGACACCTCCAAAGGGAATTTTCAAGGGTAACTTTGACTAAATGTGGTTTTCACCTTTAGCCTCCCTGCCTGTCTTCTCCGCACAGACACACTGTTGCACACATGCTGTTGCAACTCCACCATGCTAGGTGCTTTCCCTGAAATGACCTGTGGACAGCACCTCAGCTCAAGGACAAGGCAACAGTTGCCCAGAGAGGTGAAGTGGGAGCCCAGTGGTAGGACTTTCCAACCCCAGAGTGTACACTCATTCCATCGGGCCTTTCTGCTCCTACAGTTGTATTAAAATCTTTTAAATCACGAATTGCTCAAAAAGAAAAAAAATTTTTTTAATTTAAATAATCCCAACAGGGAGTTCCCTGGCAGTCCAGTGGATAGGACTCGGCACTTTTACTCCCGTGGCCTGGGTTCAATCCCTGGTCAGGGAACTAAGATCCTGCAAGCCACACAGTGTAGCCAAAAAAAAAACCCAACGGCATTTAGTCCAGACTTGCAGAGAACCAAGTTACAGGGTCTGCCTGTGCTTTTTTTGGCGACAACAGTGAATCCCAGCTGCGCTCTGGCCTGAGCTGGAGAAGAATGGGCCGAGATTGGAGTGAGTTTTGCACCACGTCTGTGACTTTCAGGCTGCACTCAGATAGCTGTTCCCCATGTGTGCGTCCGCCCCAGGGTGGGCTTGTGGGGCAAGTGTGCGCCTGGATCTTGGGAGAAGGCATTACGCAGCATTCCAGCTGCCCTCTGGGGATTCTCACTGCTCCTGCTTTAGTAAAATGTGGCAGGTTGCCTGGCAACCCCCAGCTGGTGGGGATTTTTTTCTACCTACTTTAGGAAAAAGCCCTCTATCAGCTCTTGGCTGACTACTCAGGGCGGAGTAGGAGATAAACTTGGCTCTGCAAGCCGACTTTCTCCTTTATTTTTCACACCTCTGCCTGTATCTTAACATTCGCTCTCTCCTCTGTTCTCATTTGTCTATCATTTAAAGGTAGAAGCTGGACAGTTTGCCTCCCAAATCAAGTCCTGAGGGGGATTCGTTACTGAAAACATGTTCTTTTTTTACATTAGTCAAAATTGTTTCATTTGTGAGTCAGACCCGTGGACTGTTTCACTGAGTGTGTTGTATATAGCCATGCACCTCCGTGCTGCTGATTTGGTTTTGACAGAAGGATCCAGTTGTAGCCTTAGAAGGAAGCATGGCTAGTGCATTTCCTGTTGGTGAAGGCCTCTAACTGCTGCCCTAACCTGGTGTGGGACCAGTCTGTCTGTGAGTGCCCTGCAGAAACGTGGTTTGTGGAGCTTTGCAGCTCTGTCCCATGCAAGTTGCTGTCAGATACTCATATTTTTTCTTCATTGAAATCATAGCATAATGCTATGCAAAGGCAGGATAAGTAAATTCATTCATTAATCTTAAGTTTACATGCTTTAAAATGAGACTTTACTTATGTTAGAGGCATTAGATGTGGGACTGCAGAGTTATCATTTAAAGGGTGATAATATTTTTCTAGGGAAAAATAAAAGTAGAGAGTACTTTAAAATCCCTGAACGCTCCGTTCTCAATCAGAAAGCATTCTGTGTTCTGCTCTACCAATACATGACTTTCAAAAGTTGTTTTTCAGTTTCCTAATTTGTGTTAAGCATTTTGATGTTGTCGGAAGCTCTTGAGCCATTGGGAATTTTAAGATGTAATGTTATAAAATACTCCAAAATACTTTAAAGCAGGGGTCCCCAGGTCCCCGGTCCTTGGCCTGTTAGGAACTGGGCGGCGCAGCAGGAGGTGAGCGGTGGGCAAGTGAGCCAAGCTTCATCTGCCTCTCCCCGTGGCTCCCCATGGCTCCCCATGGCTCCCCATCGCTCGCATCACTGCCTGAACCATACCCCCCACCCCACCCCCATCCGTGGAAAAATTGTCTTCCACGAAACCAGCCCCTGGTGCCAGAAATGTTGGGGGCCGCCGCTTTAAAGTGTAGCAGTATAACAACACTTGCCACTGTATTCATTTTGTTTTTTCATATAAGTGTTTTAAAATGTATCACTTGACTCTTTTTCTAACCAGTCGATTTTCCACTGGTTGTCCAAACACACAAAAAGATCTACATTTACTTCTCCTTAGGATGTAGAAAACAAAATGACTGTTCAGAGCAATGTAGAGATCTTAACAACTTCAGACAGGAAAGCTGACCAATGCCAGTATCAATTAAAAAAGAAAATCTGCCTTATTCTCCTGCTGGCACAATATTTCACAGGTTCTTTAAATGTTCAGGAGTGGTGAAAAACTTGTTACTTCTCTGAATTTGGGGAGTTGCCATCTTCTAAAAGCACTTCCTCACCGAATGGGAGAAGCTCACTCTCTGGCCGCCTCTCAGGCAGGCATGCTCTCCCCTCCCGCTTCCTCTCCCCGTCCCTCTCTTCGTCCCTCTCTCTCCTATCTTTCCATCCCCCACTCTCCTGTGTATGTATGTGCTTGACACTGAGCTGCTTCAGCTGCTTTTGGCAGCTTAACATGCTTGTGTCAGACCTGAATGCTGCCTGTGGGTCTGACCACTGATGATGGCAGCGACCACCTCCCATAACAGGGAGACAGACTTAAGGGTGAAGAAAATAAAGAGGTGGATTAGTCTTCCTAAACTCCTAAAGCCTATAGGGAAATGGTTTGGTGACTTAAAAGGAGAAAAATACTACAAGTGTAGAATGAATGTGTTAAAAGCCAAGATGGGACGGGACTTTAAAAAACAAAGTAATTCTTATTCAGTTTTGTGCTGCCCCTTTGGCCTGTTTGGTGATCTGTGGGGTTTTACTGTGTGGTCTACAGACAGAACCCACCAGTGAAATAAATTAGTCGTTGGGCACATAGTGTCAGCAAAGGCAAAGAGTAAAACTGATGTGGAAAATAAGGCTAACTTCGTCATTCTTTCTTTATTTCCTCATTGGAGAAGCGTGTGATTCTTTCTGTATACTTTTCTGAAGTCAGACATTGCCAGTTATAACGAATACCTTTCATTGTCCCAAGGCAACCTGTGGTCTGAAGAGCAGATTTCATTGCTTTTGTTATGAATCGATTCTCTCTCCATAGAGGCTGGACACAGTGCCAGTGAGGCTCCATGCAGGCACCAAGGAGGCTGGCCTGAGTGTTAAAGGAGGTTGTGTTGGCATTTTTTTCCTCACCTTTTTGGTGGTAACAGATCACATGCGGGGTGTCCTGGAGACACTGAAGAGGCGAGTCACGTTTGATGTAGATTTCAGGGGGTTCCACATCTCTAGATGGATTGCAGGGGTGGGGAGTGGGGAAGAGAACAAGGCAGGACTAGGAAGAGGGCTCTTTTTCATAGGTAGCATCATGGTGCCATCATGAGAACCCTGAGAGGTTCCAGGTTGGTAGCGTGGCAAAGAAGGGTTAACGAGAACCATAGACGGAGTTGTCTACGTGGACAGTTTATATGGAATTTCTGTGCCTCCTTCTTACTAGGTTGGGAGAGGCCACTTTGCTTTTGGGGACTGATACCCTCCTTCCCAGGGGTAATGACTCACCCTGCAGGTAAGATAGCTCAGCCCTGCCTCGCTGATAAAGGCCTGTCATTCTCATTCTCTCCCCAGGTCCCCTCCTTCCCTCCTGGGTTTCACTTGGTTAATGAATAAGCCTAGTCATGAGCTGTAAGTAAATTCTTTTATCAAATGAAAACCACATCAAAACATCCACAGAGAGACATTTAATGAAAGTGTAAATATTGCAGTACAGCATCTCCCGTATCTGGTTGGCGTATACACAAACAGACTTTAAGCTTTTCACCTATTGAAACCTTTAAGTCTGAAAATATGCTGCTCTGTGAGGCTTTTTGTAAACATGGTCTTGGGACATGGAGAAAAGTTGGTGCATTTATGTGTTATCACAATAGCACTAATATTGTGGCAGATTTAATGCTTCATAAACAGCTCAAACTGCCAAGGTTAACAGTCCAAAAGTGTTGTCTTGGTGTATGTGGGGACATTTATATTTGGTGTATGTTTGTGTCTGGCATCTGAAACATCGCTAACGAGAACCGGTGAACCCTTCTGAACTCTGACTGCAGACCCGGCCACTACCTCGAGCCAGCAGTTCAGTTTACACACTGGCTCTGGTTGGTGAATAGGTTGTGTCCTAAAAGTTCTTTTGTTGATTAACCTTTTAGAACACAAAGCGCATTGTCGCACAGAAATGCCACTTTGAATGGTGGGTGTCAATGAGCTGTGGCTTGTTTCAAACTTCGAGTCATGGCCCATCAGTGGGTCAGAAAATCAGTGCTAGTTGACGCCAGAATAAAAAAGAAGAGAGAAAAGAAACAGAATAGGAAACATCAGAGTGGGTTGCCTAGAAAAGATAGGTCTTGTTTGGTGACACTGTTGCAACTTAAAACCTACTGGACACGGTATGCCTTTAGAACGTGAAAGGTACCCATGTAGGGGGAGGTTGTATCAACAGTGGGTTAAATCTGGCCATTTTCCACTGTCCAGCACTGTGATGTCAGGCAAGGGGCTTAACCTATCTGGGTCTCTGTTTTGTCATACTCAAAATAGGGCTGTTTTGTAGAGGTACGATTAGAGATGAAAGAGTGTATGTTAGGATTAATATACTAGGATATTATAGAACATAATGGTAATATATTAGGATTAGAGCTAATACAGCATCTGGTGTATGGTAACCTGTCTGTAAACCATGATTATTATTTATTTGTACTCCTTTGTGATATATGTAGACCTTAAAGGTACTGTTATAAAATAGTATAACTAAAACATGTACTGTTTCGTCTTCCCTAGAGTACAATTTATTCAGTGTTCCTGACATTTAGGATCTGCCATTTCACACATTCTAGGAGGAGATCTTTGATTTTACTTTAAATTATTCCTGTGTAGTTGAGACATCAATCTTAATTTTTTCCCATGAAGTGTGAAGAATGTTGCGAATTGCCTTAGGTCTTTCAGCTGTCTGTCAAGTTCGTCAAGACCGTTAAGTATGGAATTGCTTCCCAGCTCCCTATTGTAAGTTGTGTGTTTTCGTCTTTATTTAAAAAACAAAAAAAGGTATTCTCTGTCTTTTTTTTTAAGTGACTCTCAATTCTAAACCTTTTGGAACTCCATCTTTTCCTGTTTGACTCCATCATAAAATCATTCTTACCTCCTGCACATCACTACCCCATCTTTTAAGGAGCTGTGTCAGCATTTGTGAAAACCTTTTTTTGTCTGGCTTCGGTTTAGAGCAGCTGCTGTGTTGACTGCTTTGAGGGGCAGGTTAAAAGTGTCGTCGGAAGCCTGGCATCAAAGTCAGGGAGGTGAGGATTCAAATCCAGCTCTGCCAGGTCATTACCTTGGCCCTCTGCAGGTTACTCAACCTCTCTCAGCATCTGTTTCCATGTCTGTAAAAACAAGAGTTCCTGCCCACCTTGTGGGGCTGCTTTGAGGAGAAAAAGAGCACGGGTGGATTGGTAACTTTGCCTAGAAGGCCGCTGTCTCCAGCTGGGTCCTCGTAAGTCACAGCTCCACAGCCTTTTCTGCCCTTCCTGGCCTCCCGGCCTCAGCTCTGGGGCTCTCAGGAAGACCCACTCCCTTTACCCAGGAAACAGCCAGCTTCCGGGTGGGGCTTCCTACCCCAGATTCATCAAGCTCTGCACCTGCTCCTCCCTTCTCTCAGAAGTGGGGTCCCCACGTGTGCTCTGGGCCCCGTTTCCTCTCCAGGCCTTTCGCTGTCCCTTATCCCCAGGCCCACCTGCTGCTGCTTCCAACAGTGAGAAAACCTGCCAAATCTAATCCATCTTTTCAAAAGGACTCCTAGATCCCAGTTCCCTTTGCTCCCCATGACTTCTTTCCTTTTACAAATTCCAGTGGTCTGGATTCATCACCCTAGCCGTCGTGCCCTCTCATTTAGCCGAGGTCCCTGGTGACCTCTGTGCCATAAAGCCCCTGAGCCCTTGTCTCCTGTTGCCTGGTTGCTCAGTACGTTGACCCACCCTTCCTTCCTGGGCTTCACAGCCCCAGACTTTCTAAGTTAGTCCCCTCCTCTTGGGCCCACAGTGTCCCAGGCTCCCCTGCCTGCTCCTTCCCATCTATAAGGTGATTCAATGTTTGCTCTTCCTCAGAGTTTCACTAGGACTTCTTTTCTTACTCCATGCCTTCTCCATTCCCATTCCTGTTTTCCCCTTCAGTCACAGTGATCTTGTAGGAACACACATCAGATCACACTCGCACCCTCCTGGTGACTAAAACCCCATGGTGGCTCACTCTGCACTTAGCCGGAGCCCTCAGGGGCGTGTCCATCATTCCGGCTTCACCTCAGGTCCTCCCTGCTCCCTCTTTAGTCTCCACTGTTAAGGTCGTGTTTCAGTTCCTCAGTCAAGACTGTGTCTCCTCACTCAGATAGGTCACTTGGTGTTCCTTCTGCCTGGAACACGCTTCCCTACCCCCAGTGTCTTTGACACTGTCTGCTCTCCCAGCCTTCAGTCTCAGGAAAGGCTGAATGACTTTTCCCTAGGGAAACGGTCCCTGTGTCCTGGGCCTGACCAGCTAGCTCCCGCTGGAAACTCCAGAGCGCTTTTCTAACCCTCAGCACACATGTGGGGCTCTGTGCCCTGTCCTTCCCTCCCGGCGAATACAAGGACCAGGTCTCTGATTCAGCCCCAGTTGCCCATGCATAGAAGATGGTGTGTTTGTTCATGAATGAATGGATAGATGAATAAATGAACAAGTGAGAATTTCATACATTAGCGTCTGTGTTCACAAACAGGTGGAAGGGTGAATAAATAAACAAGCGAGAACTAAATACGTTTGTTTGTAAAGCAGTCAGCACAGCTCTTATATATAGTAAGTACTCAATAAATGGTAGCTTTATTTCTTCTTAATCGACTTTTCAGCTGGGAACCATGAAAAGAAAAAAAAAAAAAAAAAAACCCACCCAGGCTGGTTAATGGGAGCAGTGCTCCTTGGTGACACCCTTCAGTAAAAGTGGAGGCAGGTGGCAGAGGCCGTGGGAGCGAGAGCTTAAGCAGCAGCTTCTTTCCCACAGTCAGCCTCGTGTCCTCCTCATGCTGAAATCATCATTTCTCACCTCGATTCCTGCCTCCCTGGTGCTCCCCTGCCAATCCTTTCTGTTCCTTTCCTCCTCCTCTAGATTGTAAACTTCTTCCGGGCAGGGACCGTCTCTTCCCTTGCTCCACGCACCGGTGCCCAGCACGGTACCTGGAGCCAGTGTTTGTGGAATGAATGAATGAGAGATGCACGTTTCAGAAGCAGACTGTGGTGTTGCCAGGAGAGTTAGTGAAAATTAATTGACTAATTTTGGTCTCAGTTCAATTTTAAAAAATTATAGTTCAGACTTTTTGATTTTATACTGGTCCAGTATGGTTGACGTATCAGTTCCTGTATTTTCCACGTTCTTGCGTGGGAAAGACCCCAATTCTAAACGATAGCAGTATTGCATGAGCTTTGCAGACTCAGGTCTGTGAGGCCCCCCTCACTTCTCGCCCCTGCAGTATGTGATGAGCTATACAGCTCGCTGAATCTGTCTCACTGTAGACTATCTTATGTGGCTTAGACACTGTTCTTTTAGTCTGAACTATATGTTTTGTGATCTGACAGCCATAGCCTCATTACTTAGGCACCTACCGTGTGCCAAGCCCTGTGCTGAGAGCTCTGCATACGTACTCTCTGCCCTTCCTAATAGCTTTCTGAGGTAGGTAGATATGCCCGTTTTATGGATAAAGAAAGGGAAGCCCAGGGAGGCAGGTGACTTGCCTCAGGCAAGTTAAGATCGGGGCAGGACTTGAACCTAGGCCACCGTGGCCTCGGAACCTGTGGTTTTCCCACTTGACTTCGTTGCCTCCCTTTGCGTAGATTTTAAGTAAATGTCACCATGTCTACATGTCAGCCTTTGTCCAGTTTGTGGAGAGTGTTTTCTTCTCCACGTCTTTAGCTTTTTTTTTTTTTTTCTGCTGCACCTCATGGCTTGTGGGATTTTAGTTCCCCAACCAGGGATTGAACCTGGGTCCTCGGCAGTGAGAGCATGGAGCCCTAACCACTGGACCGCCAGGGAATTCCCATCCACTTCCTTGGCCTTGATTAGAGACTGTGAGGTGAAATGAGGTGTGGGAGCCGTGAGCAGAATGAGGGGGTGACGTGGAGGGGGCACGGAGTTGTAGGCGTGACTTGTATGTGGTGGAACCAGGACGGGACCCACTTCCTCTCTGGGCGCCTATTGAGTTTACTCTGGTCCTTATCCGTCGCAGGGCTCACAGCACCTGCCCGCACGGTACCAACCACCCAGTGCCAGGGGGTACGAGCCCGGTTCTGTAAACGCTCAGCTGTTCTTGCTCTCATACTCTGCCCTTCGCATCTTTTTAAGCATCGTGGCCTAAGCTTGCTCCCTTGGCCTTAGTGCATTTCCTTTCCTGAGTGTCTCCTATATGTCAGGTGCTGTGATAGAAGCTTGGGGAAAGCAGAAGTGAATGAGCCCAGTTCCCTTCTGCCTCTTACTCCATTATTTCCGCTGTGCTCTTTACAGTGCTTGGATCTCTTTCATGTGCCTTAGTTTTCACTCTTTAGCCTTAGTACTTAATTTTTTTATTTCTATTTATTTTTTTGGCTGCGGTGCAAGGCTTGTGGGATCTTAGTTCCCCGACCAGGGATCAAACCCAGGCCCTCAGCAGTGAAAGTGCAGAGTCCTAACCACTGGACCGCCAGGGAATTCCCTAGCCTTAGTACTGTACAAACAAACAAACAAGCAACGCTTTATTGGATAAGTATGCAATGTATGAAGAACAAGGGACAAGGAATCACAAGCCCTGGGTCCTGACCATGTGCCCGGGGCAGGTGCATTGGCCTCGCCGAGTCTGCTGTCAAGGGCCGTTGCCATTTCTTTCCCAGCGTTGCTGTGAGGCTCAGGTGTGGCAATGTTCACAGACTGCTCCTGCCCAAGGGAGCCTGCCCTTCAGAGTCAGAGCCAGATCTTCTTGTTTCCAGCCCAGGGCTCTTCATCTGCTGAACCACCCTTCCTCATGGAATTTTTCACTGAAGATGTTGTGACTATGTATCCTGGTTCTGGTTTTCTTCTCTTGAGTAGAAACAAGCTGACAGCAGGTACAAAAGCTGTGTTTCTTCCCTCCTTCCACAATGTCAGATGAAATTCCTGCCAAAGTACCATGGTAGAGCCCAGGTGCTACACAGATGAATAAGCTAAGGTCCCTTCCCTCCAAGAGCGCCTGGGTAAACGTGGGGAAAGAGTCAGCGTTGAAGTGAGGGCTGGACCAAGCTAAAGGCCCTGACGCCCTCTAGCAGGTTTGCACTTTATCTTGAAGACTCTGCAGGGTTTTATAGAAGAGGATGGACTGGCAAGGGTAAAATAGGGCTGTCATCTCCTGGCGGGCTCTCCTGCTCTCACCTCTTGGGCACCCTGGAAATAGCTGTACTGCACGTGCTTCTGACAGACCACCGATTCCTGTGTGCACCTTAGTATCCACCTAGTTCTTTGGGTGGGTTGAGGGGAGGTACACCCAAGATCAGTTTTTTTGAACACAGGCAAATGTTCCTAGTGACCATCATTAGGGTTGAGTGTTTTTGTAAAGTTAGTTCTCCCCTAGAATCCGAGATAAAACCCTCCATCCTCTCTCTGGTAAAAGTCAAAAAATGGTCATGCTGTTGAAAACCCAGAGTTGATCAAATTATATGGAACATGAGAAAACTTCTGAGTCTGGTATGTTCACATGTAAATAAACAAGCAAACACAAAGCAATGTTTGGTGCCCTCCTGGTGTGGGGTGAAAACCCAGAATGAGGGCACAGTGGTGCAGGGCCCCAGGCTGGCGGCTATGGGAGGGGTCAGGAGAGGTCATGAAGGGTGTCAGAAGTGGGCACCATAGAGCATTAAAGTACACGTTGGTGGGTAGGGTGTAGGGTTTGGGTCTGCAAAGCTGGCAGAGGCCACTGTCAGCACATGTCACTTCGGGTGGGCGGTTAACATACCAGGTTATCACGGAGAGACTCCTTCTGCTTTTTACATAACTGTTGTATGGAGAGGTGGACAGACTCTGAGTCTCTTGCAGACAGAGACATTTGCCTGTGTTAACTCTAAATGACACGGTCTGGGACCCTTCCAGCGCACATGGTGTCATGAAAAGAATGTAGCTTTGGTTTGGATCCCAACACTTGTCATCTTTGAGACCTTGAACTAGCCACTTCTTCTGAGCTTCAGTGTCCTTATCTACAGAGTCAGGATAATCCTTGCAGGATTTTTCCATACCTGGCAGAATAAGTAACCAATAAATATTTCTCTTTCTTGTAACCATTGGACTGATAAGCATTATAGGTAATTCCCTTAGAAACTGACTGAGAACCTGATGTTGGCTGAGGGTAGCCACTGCAGAAAATGCAGGACTAACGGTGTGTGACTGCTTCTGACGTTTCCTGATGCTCCCCCCGCCCCACCCCCTCCAGCAGTTGCTGCAGTAAAGTGATTGCAGCCGCTTAATAACCAGGCTGCACAAATGTCCTCAGCCTCCCTCGGAAGGTCTGAGAAGCCTGGCGTTTCAGCAGCCGTGATTGTTTGCAGCACACGGACCATTCAGGGACAGCTCCTTATCACTGAAGACATTGAAACTGGAGTAACTCTTACCTAGTCTTACAGAGCCCTTCTAACTTAGTCTCAGAAATGGCCCTTAGGAGTTGGACAGTGTAAAACAACAGCAAAACTGAACAATTTGTTTAAAATGTAATGAACATCTGTGAAACCACCACTCAACCAAAGAGCTAAAATATTGTTAATAAATTACATTTACCTGTTGTTCCTCCCCATCCCATCCCCCTGATCCCCTGTGGGCGGCAGTCACTCTTCTGAAAGTCACGCTGATCATTTTCTTGCTTTTTTGGTTATCTCTCTCTCTCCCTCTCTCTCCCCCCCACCCCCGCTCTCTCTCCCCCGCTCTCTCCTTCCCCTCACCTTCCCCCATCCCCCTTACCCCTCCCTCTCCCTTTCCCTCTACAGATCTACAAAATGATATCATATTGTGCTCCTAATTTGCCTTTGCCTGAGGTTGAGCAACTCTTTATATAGTTATTGGCGTTATATGCTCCCTTTTCTGTGAAACGACTATGAATGCTTTTCGTGTCTTTTGCCCATTTTTCTGTTAGGTGTTCTCTTACTGATTTGTAGGCATTTTTATGTATTCTGGTACTAATCCTCCATCAGTTGTATGTGTCACAAATATCTTCTCCCAGTGTGTAGATTGTCTTCCCTCTCTTTAATGTGTCTTCGGGTGGCCAAAAGTTTTCGTAGTAATGTAGCCAAACTTATTGATCTTTTTTTTAATGCTTAACATTTTTTGTATCTTCATAAATTCTTTCCTACTTCAAGCTCCGGAAGATATTCACTTCTATTTTCTTTTCAAGTTTTCAAAGTTTGCTTTTGACATTTAAGTGCTTCATCCATCTGGAGTTGATTTTTTGGCCTGGTGTGAGTAAGAATCCAATTTCTTTTTTTCTTCCTGTGGATAAACAATTTTTCCAACTTTTCCTTTTGCACAGTGTCATGCTGCCTCTGTCAAAAATCAAAGTTTCACAGATGCATAGGTCTGTTTCTAGGCTCTTCTGTACCACTGGTCAGTTTGTTTATCTCTGTCCCATTACTACACTGTCTTAAGTACTACAGGTTTACAATAAGCTTTTTTAGCTATCAAGGCAAGTCCCCCTTCCTTATTCTTCTTCAGAAATGTTTGGGCTATCATTGGCCATTTGTCTTCCCTTTAAAATTTGGAATCAACCTTTCAAATTCCACAGAATAATTGAGGTGTAATTTATATACAGTGAAATATACACTGTTCTGTTGCCCAGGTCTTCATCTTAACAAATGCACATCATCATGTAACCTCCACCACAATCAAGATACAGGACAGTTCCATCACTCCCAGAATTCCCTCATCCCTTTGGCGGTTGACCTCCTCCCCAGTCCCTTGCTACCACTGCTCTGTGTTCTGTTGAGATTTTTTTTTTAATCTCATTTAAAATTTTTTCACTGTTTTATTAAAACGTTAGAATTTTTTAAACTAAACTGCATTAAATCTAGAGATAAATTTAGGAAGGACTCTATGTCTTATGTTAAGTGTTCTTGTCCATGAACATTATGTATCTCTCAACTTAGTTGGAGAGATTTTTTGCTTGACAGTAATGGAAGGGTCTACATTTTTAGAAACAAATCTCAACATTTTAAGTAGTTCTTAAAAACTCCTCTAAAGGAAGCATTTTATAAGATAATCGTCCATCTAAATGGACACATAAATATACACAAATATATATCAGACTTGTGGCAGTGTTATGTTTTAGAAAAAAGTCACATCTTGGTTCCATACCAGCCTTGTTGCTCACCCTATGAGACCATAACCAAGCTGCTTGGCTCCCCTGATGCTCAGTCTCTTCATCTGTGTGATGACTAGAACATCTCTTCCTCATGGGGTGGTTGTGAAGATTAAATGCACAAAGTGTCGAGACAGCGGACCCGACACAGTGAAGCCATGGGTGGGTGAGACTGTGGGGAGAGGAGCTGCTCTCACTCACCCACAAGGAACCAGGAAGGACCTTCACCGTGTTTGGTTTCGCAGTGGCTTTCACAAAGTGGCACGGCCAAAAGATGGCCTTGAATCATTTTCCTGACAAATTTGGAAAAGGTTAGTGTGACCAAGCTGCCTGCGCCACGCTGCTTCTGACAGGCGAGCTGGAATCACTGGAGGACACAGCTGACAGCCAATTCATTTTGCTGATTCATCCATTAGAAGGGTGGCTCTGGGCCAGAGCTTGGCTTCCAGATTAAAGGCCGAGAGTTGCAAAGCTGCTGGGACTTGAAGGAATGCTGGTAAATTATTGCCATGTGAAGGCCAGCCGTGGAAAGTGGATTGTTATTTGTTTCCCCCTTTAAGTGATCCTAATTCCAAATGTGCTCAGATAAATTCCCCGCCATGGTTAGGGAATTTTTGAAACATTTGTCCATGGGGCTGAGAGCTAAATTACTGGAAACAATAGAATGCTGTTAAGTAGATCATCTTGGCTCCTTTACTATCATCACCTCTGCTTTCAGGAGGAACGTTGACTCAAGCCTCCTCTTTTACTTGGTAATCCAGATTAAACTCGAGAGAGGCATTATTGCACGTGTCATCCCTGTGGGGCACACTTCAAAATCTACCTGCCTGAGTAAGGAATGAAACTTAAAGAGGAAAATCCAGGAGATGCTCATTTGCCAACGATCGGGACAGAATAATCATGTAGAATCTGTGGGTTCTCATGTATTGCATTGATAGATGAACCTGTTTTAGCAGGTAGTCTCAAGCTTACAGGAAACTGCATAAAACTTGCATGTGACAGGGTGAGCTCAAGAGGGTGGAAATTGTGTCTTGTTTTACCAAATATCTAGCATCGTCCCTGGGACAGACACCCAGTGAGCAGCTGCTAGACAGAGGCACGGATGGATGATGTTTGTTGGGTATACAGGTTGTGGGGCAGTTAGATAAATGAGCCGAGAAAGTCAGAAGTGTAGTCCGTTGAAAGCAAGAAGAGTAACTGTCCTGAGGAATAAGATTTTAAAGAAAGGATCCTGTTTCTGTGGTTCTCTGATCTGAGTGACTTTGGTCGATAGTGTATCTGCAGAGCTGGGTACTTTCTGTTTCCCTCCTTGTAGTGAGTCAGAGCATATGCTGTTTTGAGCTCACATTTCACTAACTCAATCTGCTTCCTTGGGATAATATGAAAGTTCTTTAATACCCTTAGGGTTGTTTTCTTTTCTTTTCTTTTTTTCCTGTTAAACTCTAGAGTGAATATTTGAAAAGTACAGCAAACTTCTTAGTAAAAAAAATTTTTTTTGAATTTTATTTTATTTATTATTTTATACAGCAGGTTTTTATTAGTTATCCATTTTATATATATTAGTGTATATATGTCAATCCCAATCTCCCAATTCATCCCACCCCCCCACCCTCCCGCCACTTTCCCCCCTTGGTGTCCATATGTTTGTCCTCTACATCTGTGTCTCTATTTCTGCCCTGCACACCGGTTCATCTGTACCATTTTTCTAGGTTCCACATATATGCGTTAATATATGATATTTGTTTTTCTCTTTCTGACTTACTTCACTCTGTATGACAGTTTCTAGGTCCATTCACGTCTTTACAAAGGACCCAGTTTTGTTCCTTTTTATGGCTGAGTAATATTCCATTGTATATATATGTGCCACATCTTCTTTATCCATTCATCTGTCGATGGGCATTTAGGTTGCTTCCATGACCTGGCTATTGTAAATAGTGCTGCAGTGAACATTGGGGTGCATAATAAGAGTAGGTGTCTTTTCTTATTTTTCTTTTTGTTGTTTTATTTTGCTTTGCTCTTTAGATGACTAAACATTTAGGGCATGACATTCTATAAACTCCTATTGTGCTGAGAAGTTTTAGGCAGATCTGGTCCACTTGGAGTGAAGATGAAAGTGTCAGGGGCTGGGTATGTGGGGAGTATCTGCCTCTTATCCAGTTGTCTTTCCCTGTGGTTTGAGGTCTCTGAAGTACTGGAGTTCCTTGTCCAGTTCTGGTGTGTCTGTCACCTCTTGCTGCATTCTACCATGCTTCATTTACATAATATTTACTGGGAACTACTCTGATCCAAGAACTTTGCTAGAAGTGGGTATACAGAAGTGGGTATACTCTATTTCAGACGTCACGGTGCTTTTGCAGCTGCCCGGGTCCCAAGTCTGGCAGCCCCTGCCAGCATGGCCCAGCCCTTACAGTCTTGCTGCTAGTGTAGGTAATAACCAGTGGCAGTGATAGTGGGCCGGGGAGTGTGTGCTCACGCTGCAGAAGCTGGAGCCAGCACATGGGGGCCCATCCGCCCGGTTTCCGTGGGTCCTCACTCCCAGACCACCTGCACGTTTCATCCCCACCCTCCGAGAAGGAGGCAGCAAGATGGACCGGGCCTTAGTCAGGCATTAACACCAAAGAGGGAACAAGCTCTAGTTTTCAGGGACTCCTGCCAGAGGCACATTACAGAGAATTAGCAGGCTTTCAGAGCAGAAGGAGAAGAGGCAGGCCTCAAGTACTGTGGGAATATCTTGACTCTGCAGAGTCCAAAGTGAAGTGCGGAACGGCAGGCAGGGCCCTGGCCTTAGGGTCGAAGCAGCCTGGTTTTGCCGCCTAGCACTGCCACTGGCCCACGGTGTGGCCTGCAGCAATGCCCCCGACCTCTGTGCACCTGCTTTCTCATATTCAATAAAGACAATTCTCCCTTACAAGTGCATTGTGAAGATTAGACATCATGTTCGCAAAGCACCGGACACAGACGTATGGTAGACCTTTGGTATTTAACACAGTGATCAGCACTGCTGTCAATATTGCTTTTCTTGTCATCTTTATTTTTAACAAAATAAGTGAGGGTTTACAGTTTTCCCTTAGTGGTTTTGTTTTGTTTTTCATTTTCTTACTCTGAAAAGGAGGAATTTTCAGGCCATAATGTTACCTGCAAATCTTCCGAAAATTAACGTTTTGCTTACATCATCCTGGTTATTGAATAGTTTACAGAGCATTTTCACACTGTAAGGGAGATTGAGGAGCAGTGACTGTCTCTTCTCCAGGTGAGAAAACTCAGATATGGAGAGCCTATGGGACATTCCCAAGGCCACCTGGCTTCTAAATGGCAGAGCGGGGTTGGGAGTGCACACCTCACCCCAGGGCTCCTTTGACTACCTCAGGCTATCTTTCCGAAGTGACATCCTTGGGGCTAGGCCAGACTCTTTGATAAGGATTTTTTCTTTTCCTTGTAGCTGTCAATACCAGCAAATATGCAGAGAGCTATCGGATCCAGACCTATGCTGAATATGTGGGGACAAAGCATGAGGAGAAGCAGATCAAGAGAAAGTGGACAGAAGATAGTTGGAAGGAGGTTGAGAGAAAGCGGTTAAACACGCAGTGCATCTCCTATGCTTTGCAGAATCACTGTTACCCCGCCAATAGGTAAGAGTTCTTGGCTGTCGATTTGAAAGGGCAGCGTCGTTCTAGCAAAGCTCTTCTCGCTGCTTCTTATAGGACTGTAAGTAGTAAATCTGACTTTTGAGAAAGACTTTTTTCTAAGTTTTCACATAATATCAGAAGTTACTACTCCGTTAATTCCTTCTGTGCTATATAGACCATTTCAGTTAACATTCACAAAACCCAGATGAGGCAGACAAGGGGATACATCTTATTCCCATTTTAGGGGTGAAGAACCAGGGGCTCTATGACTTGCCACCATTCAGTAAGAAAGCCAGGGTCAGAGGTGAACTCTTCCGTCTGATCTCTTCCTCTTCCCAGGCTGCCACGTTGCTTCTGGCTGAGCTTCTGAACCCCTTTCATATCCCACGTAGACACTGCACCACATGCCTGCTGTAGAGAGAGAACTTGATACACACTTCCTTTACTTACATGTATTCCTACTTTCAGAAGATAAATGCTGGTGATATTTTAGAATCTTTGTGAAACTATAAAACATAGGTATAGAAATGGGGGGGGGAGTTCCTTATAGAAAATTGTAAAGAAGAGAAAAGTGTGAATTAACAAAGAAAAAATTAGCCATGATCCCACCACCCAGAAGCAATCACTGTTAATATTTGGATTGCCCTCCCTACTTTTTAAATGGATTTTTAGAGATTTTAAAAATTGAGGTATAATTAACATACCTCATATTATAACATAATAAAATGTACAGATCTAAAATGTTTAGTTCAGAGAGTTTTAAGTTACATATACACAGGTGACCACCACTGAAAGCAAGATGTAGGACATTTCTATCTCCCCGCCTCAAAATTTTGTTGTGCCCCTTTTCAAGCAACTCCAAGCCCCCACTGTCCTAACAACTATTTCAAATTTCTATCACTGTGGATTAATTTTGATTATTCTTGGAATTTATAAAAAATGGAATCATTTGGTATTATGTTTGGCTTCTTTCACTTAACCTGTTTTTGAAATTCACCCTTAATGTTGTGTGTATCAGGAGTATGTTAATTTTTTTTTTTAATAAATTTATTTATTTTTGGCTGCGTTGGGTCTTCCTTGCTGTGCGCGGGCTTTCTCTAGTTGCGGTGAGCGGGGGCTGCTCTTCGTTGTGGTGCACAGGCTTCTCATTGCAGTGGCTTCTCTTGTTGTGGAGCATGGGCTCTAGGCACGTGGGCTTCAGTAGTTGCGGTGCTCGGGCTCTAGAGTGTAGGCTCAGTAGTTGCTCCCCGGCATGTGGGATCTTCCTGGACCAGGGCTCGAACCCGTGTCCCCTGCATTGGCAGGCGGATTCTTAACCATTGCCCCACCAGGGAAGCCCAAGTACATTAATTTTTATTACTCAGTATTACTTCATTGTATGAATATACAGCCTTAACCTGTTCTCCTGTTGATGGACATTTGGGTTGTTTCCAGGTGGGACTATTATAAATCAGGCTGCTATGAACATTTCTATAAAAAAAATTTTTGGGGCCTCCCTGGTGGCGCAGTGGTTGAGAGTCCGCCTGCCGATGCAGGGGATACGGGTTCGTGCCCCGGTCTGGGAGGATCCCATATGCCGTGGAGCGGCTGGGCCCGTGAGCCATGGCCGCTGGGCCTGCGCGTCCGGAGCCTGTGCTCCGCAACGGGAGAGGCCACAGCAGTGAGAGGCCCGCATACCGCAAAAAGAAAAAAAAAAAAAAAAAAAAAAAAAAATTTTTGTGGGCATATGTTTTCATTTCTGTTGAGTAAATACCTAAGATTAGAATTGTTGGTTCTTAGGATAGATGTATGTTAAACTTTATAAGAACAACTGAACAGTTCTCCAAAGTGGATGTACCATTTTATACTCCCCCAGTATTATATGAAAGTTCCAGTTGCTCCACATCCTTGACAACACTTAGTGCTGTCAGCCTTTTTTAGCCATTCTAGAAGATATAAGATGGTATTGCATTGTGATTTTAATTTGCATTTCTCTTGTTGACCACCTTTTTGTGTGCTTCTTGACCATTCAAATATCTTCTGCTTGAGGTGGATATTTAAGTCACTTGCCCATTTTCTAATTAGGTTGTTTGTCTTTTTACTGTAGATTTGTAGGTGTTCTTTTATATATTCTGGATACACATCCTTTGTGCTGCAAATACATTTTTTGAGTCTGGGGTAGTATATTCATTTTATTAGTGATGTATTTTGATGAGCAAATATTTTTAATGTTGATGAAGTCCTATTAATTTTTTTTTGTTAATGGTTAGTGGGTTTTTTCCCCATTCCAAAACTTTGCCTACGTAAGGTTACAATGATTTTCTAGAAACCTTTCTTCTAGAAGGTTTATAGTTTTAGCTTTTACATTTAAGTCTGACCCATTTCAAATTAATTTTGTATGAGATAGGAGTCAAGGTTTAGTTTTTTCCATATGGATATCTAGTTGTTCTGGCAACATTTGTTAAAAAGACTTTTCTTTCCTTGTTAAATTAACTTGGCACTTTTGTCAAAAATAAATTGACCATGTATGTTTAGATCTATTCCTGGACCCTTCTGTTCCACTCATTTTTATACTATTCTTATGCCAATACCACACTTTCTTTTTTCTGACTTTATAGTAAGTCTTAAAATCAGGTAGCATAAACCCTCCAACATTGTTCTTTTTCGTATTGTTTTGACTATTCTAGATCCTTTGTATTCCACATAAATTTTAGAACGATCTTGTCTTTCTTCACTAGACCTGTTTTATAGTTTTTACTGTAGAAGTCTTATATGTCTTATGTTAATTTTTCCCTAAATATTTATCTTATTTATGCTATCAGAAATGGAATTGTTTCTTAAGTTTCATTTTCAAATTGTTTGCTGCTTCTCTATAGACAATATAATTAATTGTTGTATATTGACCTTGTATCCTGCAACATTTTAAAATTCACTTATTCTGATAGGTTGGGTTTTTTCTTAATATTCTGAAGAGTTTTTAATTTACACAGTTTTATTTCTTTTCCAGTCTTTATGTCTTTTATTTCTTTTTCTTGCTTTATTGTACCAACTAGCACCTTTGGTATATTGTTAAAGTGGGAAGAGTAGATATCCTTGCCTTGCTTCCAGTATTAGAGAGGGGAAGTTAGTTCAGTGTTTCCCCTTGAACTGTAATTCTTAGGTTGTCCATACAAGTCTTTTTTCAGGATGAAAAAGTTCCCCGCCATTTCCAGTTTGCTAAGACTTTGTATCATGAATAGATGTTGGATATTTTCAGATGCTTTTTCTGTATCTTTTAAAATTGTCACGTGTTTTTTGCCCTTTGTAAGTATTTTGCATGACATTGATTGGTTTTTGAATGCTTAATTGGATTTGCATTCCTGGGAGAAATTCCACTGGGTCATGATGTATTATCCTTTTTACATGTTGGATTTGAATATATTGTTAAATATTTTTTTATCTTTGTTCATGAGGATGAGGAATATTAGATTGTAATTTTCTCTTTTTTTACATCTTTGTCAAGTTTTGGTTCAGGATTATGCTGACCTCATAAAACTAGTATAGTTAAGAAGTTCCTCTTCTATTATTTTGTGACATTGTGTATAGGACTTTTTTTTTTTTCCTAAATTATTGGTTGGGTTTACTAGTGAAGACATCTGGGCATAAGAGTTTTTTATGGAAAGGTTTTTGATTATGAACTCAATTTCTTTAATAGATATGGGACGATTTAGCTTTTCTATTTCTTCTTGTATCACTTTTAGGAATTTGGTTTTCCAAGGGATATTCAATTTTATTTAAGTTGTCAAATTTGTTAGCATAAAATTATTAGCTCAAAATACTCCCTTATAATTTCAGTATCTGTAGGATCTATAGTTATGTCCCCTTAAAAATTACTAATACTAGTAATTTGTGTTTTCTCTTTTCCTTGCTAGGTGTTTATCAATTAATTCTTTCTAAGAACCAACTTTTAACTTTATTGGTTTTTCTCTATTATATTTGTGTCTTGCTTTTTCATTTATTTATACTCTTCTTATTATTTCTTCTGCTTATTTGAATTTAATAGTTTTGGATTTAATATGTTATTCTCCCATTGTAAGGTGGGAACTTAACTCCTCGACTTTATGTTTCTTCTTTTCTAGTGAATTTTTCTTTAGTTTTTGCTTAACTGCCTTCCACATATTTTGATGTGTTGTCTTTTCACTGTCATCTATTACAAAATATTTTCTAATTTCTCCTGTGCTTTCTTCTTTAACACATGAGTTATTTAGAACTTCTTTGATAATTATTGAGACTTATTTTATGGACTGACATGTGGTCTGTCTTGGTGCATGTTCTATGTGGACTTGAGTGAGTGTGATATTCCATTAACATCATTTTAAGTTATGTTGGTTCATGGTTTTGCTCAGCTCTTCTATATTTTTACTGAGTTGGTTAGGGGTTTTTTGTTGTTGTTGGGGTTTTTTTGGGGGGTGGTTGTCTGCTTTTTCTTTCAGCTACTAAGAGTGGTATTGAAATCTCCAACTATGGTTGTGGATTTAATTCTCCATTACTTATATCAATTCTTGCTTCATGAAACTGTTTTGATAGGTATATGCCCATTTTGGATTGTTATGTCTTCTTAATGAATTGCCCCTTTTATCACTGTGGAATATTTCTCTTCAGTTCTAGAAATAACCTTTTTTTGATGTTTATTGTGTCCTATATTAACATAGCCACTCTTGTTTCTTTTTTTTTTTTTTTTTTCTTTTTGCGGTACATGGGCTTCTCACTGTTGTGGCCTCTCCCATTGTGGAGCACAGGCACCGGACGCGCAGGCTCAGCAGCCATGGCTCACAGGCCCAGCCGCTCCGCGGCATGTGGGATCCTCCCGGACCGGGGCACAAACCCGCGTCCCCTGCATTGGCAGGCGGACTCTCAACCACTGCGCCACCAAGGAAGCCCCACTCTTGTTTCTTGTAGGTGTTTGCCTTTTACTGGCGACTTATTTGTCTTTATAATTAAAGTAGGTTTCTTATAAACAGCTTATGGTTGAGTATTGCTTTTTTATCCACTCTGACAATCCCCGCTTTTTATACTTAATCTAATTAATGATACAGGTGAGCCTGTATTCCATCTTGATATTTGTTTCCTACTTGTCCTGCTTGTTCTGTGTCCTTTTGTTTTCTGTCGCTTTTTGGATGAATTGTGTGTTATTTAGTACTTACTGATATTATAGCCTCCCATTTTATCTTCCCTGTCAACTTTTTGCTTATACATTTTTGTGTTATTTTTTGTCATTGCTCCAGAGTAATGGTTGGCAAACTGTAGTCCATAGGCCAAATCAGGCCCACATGTTTTTATAAAGTTTTATTGGAACACAGCAGTGCCTATTAATTTACATACTGCCTCTGACTGCTTTGCATTACGATGGCAGATTTGGGTAGTTGTGACAGAGACTGTGTGGCCCACAAAACTCAAAATGTTCACTATCTGTTCCTTTACAGAAAAGTTTGCTGATCCCTGCTCTAGAGCTACTCTGCCCAGTGGTAGCCACTGACCACATGTGCCTAACAAGTACTTCAGATGTGGTTAATCCAAACTGAGATGTGTTGTAAATTTAAAACACACACCTGATTTTGAAGAATTGATTACATGTAGAAATGATAATATTTTTGATATATTGGGTGAAATAAACATATTATTAAAATTAATTTCATTTGTATTTGTTTGTTTGTTTGTTTTTGCCATATGTGGGCCGCTCACTGTTGTGGCCTCTCCCATTGTGGAGCACAGGCACCGGACGCGCAGGCTCAGCAGCCATGGCTCACAGGCCCAGCCGCTCCGCGGCATGTGGGATCCTTCTGGACCCGGGCATAAATCCGCGTCCCCTGCATCGGCAGGCGGACTCCCAACCACTGCGCCACCAGGGAAGCCCTATTTATTTTTTAATGGTGGCTCCTAGAAAATTTAAAATTGCATATCTGGCTCACAAAATATTTCTGTTGACCAAGCACTGCTCTAGAGATTATAATACGCCTCTTTAATGTATCACAGTTTATCTTCAAGTGAAAATTACATTGCCTCATGAACAATGTAAGATTCTTACAAGAGTATATTTCCATCAACCCCCTCCCGTCCTTTG
The DNA here is from genome assembly GCF_964341445.2 of Mesoplodon mirus. Classification (NCBI taxonomy): domain Eukaryota; kingdom Metazoa; phylum Chordata; class Mammalia; order Artiodactyla; family Ziphiidae; genus Mesoplodon; species Mesoplodon mirus. The sequence goes on from NC_138991.1 coordinate 53,552,677, forward strand.
TGATCTTCTGTCTCATATTTTGCTTCTACATTTTGTAAGCTTGATATGTTGTTGCTTTTGTTCCTTTTCTCTCTCTCTCTCTCTCTTTAAAAGTTAATAATCTTAAGAAAATAAGGGACTAAACTATGGGGGAGATGACATAAGTATAAACATAAAAATTCAGGCATAATTAGAAGGATCCAGTTAAGATCGTGCAGGGCCCTTATGGTTGGCTCTTTGACTCACTTCTTTGGCTCTAGAGAATTGATCTGAGACCTTGGAAGACACGTCACAACAGCCGAGCTTCTAGGGTTGGCTGTTACTGTTGCCCATAGAGATGAATGTCCATTTCTTCTGCTGTTTGCATTGGTATTGTGGCATCAGGCTTCTTTTCTATAATAGATTCAGAATATTCAAGGAGTTTATAGTTGATTACTGGACAAAAGATAGGGCTTTGGGAAACTGGACTGGACATAAATTTGCTTGAGAAGGGAAAAAGATTTGGTTTGGTGGCAAGAGCTCTGAATAAGTACAGGTTGGCATGGTGTTTGAAGAATCCTCCTTTACAGTGGAAGCGAAAACATTTAAGATCTCACTAATAGATATTTAGTCCCCATAAATAAACACTGATGTTTGAAACAGTCCTGAAAAACAGATGCTATTACCATTCTCATATTATTAACGATGTTCTATAATTAAAGAAAATGGTTTTCCAAAGCCACTTTGCCCTTACAGAGATTTGTTCAATCATGTCTAGGGGTTATGTGCCCTTTGGCTTATTTCAACTGTTGGGAAAAACCCTTTGGTCAGTCTCTTCCTTCTAGCCTTCCCTTTCTGTGAAACTAAATCTCAGCCTTCCTTGAAAATGTAGTAGCTCCTGGGAATTCCTGCTTATGTAGGAAATGCTAAGCATATGTCAAACCTATGGTTTTCAGATTTCATATAATTTTCATCTAAAGTTAGCAGTTAGTAATTGAATGTGCATATTACATTAGGAAATAGGGGCTGGGTGGGGGAGCCCTTTAGAGACAAAGAAGAATTCTGATGAAGGAGACTGTGTTCCGGGACCCACTGCTTTGTCAGACTGCTTACACGTTTATTCATAAATGGGCCTGTGGAGCAAGTGTTTTCTCTCCTCCGACTGAAAAATGCCTTAGAGACAACCAAGGCCACAGAGTGGAAAGGGAACTGACTTCTAGGTAGCTGGACAAACAAGGGTTCTAGCTTGGGTTCTTTCCCAACCTTGGGAAAGACCTCATTCATTCTTCCCTTCAGTGAATACCAGCAAGAGCCCAGGATTTGTCTCTGTTTTCTCGTCTTAAGTGAGGCATTTTGTCAGAAAGAATGTTAAAGTTCCTTCTAGCTCTTAAATTCCAAGTGTTTTTACACTGGGAAACTGATACAAACTCTTGAGGCCCTTTGAGTTAGATTTTTGAAAATCCCTGTAGCAGGAGAACTTTTGCTTAAGAGGTATATAATAAAAATAAGATTGGGTGAACCTATGAAAGCCCTTTACTACACTGAAATAATAAGGAAAACACACCAAATAGAGAAAAGATCATTGACCCTTTCACTGGGTACTGTCTTTCAAACTCCCATCTACCATCTGTATACGAGAATTTCTTTGAAGCTCCTTTTCCCCATGATTTCTAGATGGTTAGATACCACTCAGTCTGTAGCAGAAGAAACTTGTACTCAGCCCTTTTTGTCCTCTATGTCTTGGTCCTCTGTTTGCACATTCATTGCTTTCGTGCTTCTGTGACTCCGAGTGGTGGCCTCTCACCTTCAGACCCCACCCCTGCCGCCCCACCCCCCATCTCAGAATGTTTCCCTACAGCCTGAGCCCCACCCCTCTTACCATGGGGGCCCCTCACTCCCTCTCAGTGTTGACGTTCCCTTGTTTCTTTTTTCTTGCCCCTGGTTCTACTGCAGGAATCTCCATTTAGCTTTGACTGCTGCCCTGTTCCTGGTTCTCAGCTGCCTTTTCCTGGGGAAATTTCCTTTTTTTTAGTTCTTGCTCTCTTCTTGGTTCTATAGCTTAGGAACCGACTTTACATCTGTGTCTTTATATTAACCAAATGACATCTCCACAATTTGCATATCCCTTAGCTTCTGGAAAGGACTATAAAAATTATCTAGTCTAGCTACCTTAGTATCTTTCTTGTATTTGGGCAGAATAAATGTTGGCAGATTCACTGTAGATCTTGTGAGTTACATATATTTTAGCAGAAAAAGTGTTTTCCCGTGACACTTTTTAAACCATTGGAGTGATAAATGCACATAATTTTTAAAAATTCACATAGTACAGAAGAATATGAAATGAAGGGGGGAAAATCCTGGCTCCACACTCCCAGTTCTTTTTCCCAGTGGCAGCTACTGTTATCATTTTCTTCATTATCTATTATCACTATACTTTTAAATTATACCTCTATTTCTCATCTTCTTTGACTAATGTATCTTGTTCACTTCTTAAAAAGATTAAAAATTTAACACGTATATATTCTGTCTCTCTCCCTTCTCTCTTTGGTTAGTGCTGTTAATTTATTTATTTTTACTACTTTTTTGTATCTGTACATTTGTGCTTTCTTGAGAACCTGATTCCAAGAGATGGTAACAGGTATACAGCATCTATAATATGACTGTGTAAATGCGGTATTCTGAAGAGAAAAAGTTGCATAATGGGGCCCACAGAGAAGAAAATGTATTCCTATGCCATTAAAGCTTTGCTACCCAAAGGAGAATCTTCCAAATATCCCAGCCTTTTGTGTGTAGATTTTTTTTGAGGGAAGTAATCTTTTCCTTGAGTGATTTTTTTTCTTTTTTGCATATATAGTGTATGGTTAATAAACTCTGTAACAGGGTCTCTATTTTACCTTCATAATTGATAGTGTTGCTTGAATATAGAATTCTAGATCCAAACTTTTATCCTCTCAGAACTTAAAATATATTGCTTTCACCACTATAATCATTGATTTACTTTCCTGTTTTCCTTCAAGGCAGGTGCAGTGTTTTCTCTGTCTTTATATCTCTAGCACATAACCTAGAGTCTGACCCAGAGGATGTACTCAGATGTTTGGTGACTAAATGAATGAATAAATTCCTGAATGCCAGTCTCTGAGCTAGGTCTTTCATGTTTTATCTCATGTGATGCTCATAGCAGCACTGTGAGGGAGGTGAGGTTATCCCCGTTTCACAGGACTCTTCCTGTCTTGATCACTGCTGAACTCCAAACAGGGCCAGGCATCTAGCAGCTGCTCCAAAAATTTTGGTTGACTGGATGAACAATCCAGAGTTTAAACTCAGGGAGATTAAACAATTCTCGACAAAGAACTGGGGCTTGAAACCAGGGTATCTGCAGAGCCCCGTTCTTTCCACTATCCATCATGCCCCCTATACATTTTCCCAGGTCTGGTATGCAGCTTTATCCTCAAGGGAAGAAAGTACTCAAACAGATTGCATCTAGGTACATGCCAAATAGGGGACTATTGTCTTAACTGTAATCACCACACATCTAAGAAAACATCTAAGAGCTTGTGTCTTTTCATTTAAAAGTGATATCCTAGGAAGCAGAAGAGAGGCCCTTTTGAATTTCTGCTTTAAAGAATACCAAAACTTTTCATTACAGAAAATTTTCAAATATAAACAGAAGTAGAGAAAACAACACAACGAAGGCCTATCTAGCTATCACAAAGTGTCAACAGTCAGTGTGTGACCAGTCCTACTTAATCAGTACTTCTTCTCTCCCTCTCCCCTTCGGATAATTTTGAAGTAAATCATAGACAGCAAATCATTTCAGTCATGAGTCTGAAGATCATGATAAAAAAGGTAAGCAATCTGGGGCTTCCCTGGTGGCGCAGTGGTTGAGAGTCCTCCTGCCGATGCAGGGGACACGGGTTTGTGCCCCTGTCCGGGAGGATCCCACATGCCGCGGAGCAGCTGTAAGATGTAAAGCTCACTGACACACAGCATGCTTTTTGGAATATCTGCAGAACGATGAAAAACAAGAGAGAAAACTCATTTATGAAGCAGATTCTTCATTCCAGGCAGTGAAACCCTTGGTTTATTCCTAATTTATCTATGAGAAAGTTGAGTCTCAGAGAAGCTAAACAATTTCGCTGAAGTTACACAGGATTCTTTAACTTATACGCCTTTTGGATCCATAGCCCAGTGCATTAAGTTGCCTCTTAGAAACGTGGCACATCATCTACACCTAAGAGTGTGCATGTTTGAAAAAGATGCTGTCTCATTTTAATAAATCAGGTTTTCTTTAAAAAACCAAAACCCAAACCAAAAAAATCCTAGGTTGAAGAAGCCCTAAGGTTAAAACATCCGAATTTCAAACTTATTTCTTTGGGGAGAGGCTTAGATATCTAGTTCCATAGATCATCAGAGTAATACTGTTAGATATCTAGTCCCATAGATCATCAATGTAAGACTGTCGGTTTTTTAATTGTTTTTTAAAATAATTTTATTTATTTTTGGCTGCGTTCGGTCTTCATTGCTGCACGCAGGTTTTTCTAGTTGCGGCGAGTTGGGCTACTCTTTGTTGCGGTGCACGGGCTTCTCATTGCAGTGGCTTATCTTGTTGTGGAGCACGGGCTCTAGGCGTGCAGGCTTAACTAGTTGCAGCATGCGGGCTCAGTAGTTGTGGCGCGTGGGCTCAGTAGTTGTGGCACACAGGCTTAGTTGCTCCTCTGCATGTGGGATCTTCCAGGACCAGGGATTGAACCCATGTCCCCTGCATTGGCCGGCGGATTCTTAACCACTGCACCACCAGGGAAGTCCCTAAATTTTTTTAAAGAAATAGAAGTGACCCTGGGATGTACAAGCCAATATCAGAAGTACTGAGGTATCATCCTTCTAGGATGCTCAGCTCTGGTCATCCCCTTAGTAGTGGCCTTTGGTGGATTGTTTGGTTGATTTTAAGTAGAGGGACTGCAGCACATCCAGAGGAAAGTGACTTAGTGATGAAAGGAAGGGGAGGTGTTGAGTCTGCTCAGCCTGGAACAGTAGCTGGAGGGAAAGGGCAGTAGAAACCACCATCAGGATTATGAAATGCCGTAATCAGAAAAGCAGTGGCCCTTTATCCTCACAGAGGACCGAGGAAGAACCCTGAAGGGGATTATGTAGCATTATTAGTCTTCTTTCTCTGATAAGAAAACTCAGAGAGGAGAAGTGTCTTGCTCCAGATCACAGAGCTGGTGCTGTCGTAGATGCTTTCGTGTTTTATAATAGCAGTAATATTTGAAAATTAATGTTTTCTTTCCATAGCTTCATGTTATTTATTTAATTAACCATAATTAAAAGTAATTATCTGTGTTTCTAATAATGTGTTATATTATTCGTTATTTCTTCGTATGAATATAATTTTTTTTAATGATGCTAACAATTGAAATTGCCCTCAACACACTTAGATGATAGGGAAGTGAAATGCTATTTTTCACATGTCTAAATACAAAACAGATTTCCTATTTGAGGTACTCAGGTCATGTGCAGTTAGGATTATTCCTATTTGTAGTATAGTTTTAGCTAAAATAAAGTATGAAATATGTAAGTCCTGTATTTAATTTCCAGGTGTAGAAATCTGGCAGTTCATTTTTCTGGCAGTTCTTTTTTGACACTTTATGCTTTTAAAAAATTCTGCTAGTACACTGTAAGCCAGCAGAAGCCAAAGTGCGCTTGTGTTTTGGGGGTTGGTGTGAGGATGCAGAGTGGCTGCTGTGACCCAGCACCAAGTTTGTCATTGTACTGATAGGAGTTCCATGTTTAAATACTGTCTACAGGTTTGACATTCATCCTTTTGTCCGCTCAAGGATCACTGAAGAAAAGATTTCATTTCATTCTGCTGCATCACTGGTAGTTCAGAAGCCAGATGCTTGCCAGATAGGAGCCTTCAGATCCTGCCTTTTGTGCCCTTTTTCCCAAATGCAGAAGAACAAAAATCTGCTGTATATTTTTAAATCTCAACTTCCAATGTAGAACTAATGATAGAATATAAGTAATGGCTAAATGGATGTTTACTATACAATTCTTCAAACTATTCTATGTATTTAACGTTTTCCTAATGTTGGGGGAAAATGGAACTGTGCCTTCTAGAAACCTTGTATGTTTCCAACAGAGCAGGGCAGTTTGGGTGGTTCTTGATGATCTGCAGGTTCCAGGCACCTGTGAGCTAACAAATGGATGTCTAGGTGATGGCTTACCAGCCCCCCTCCCACCCACCGGGGGGCTGCGGGAACACTCCCCTCTTACCCTTCCAGCCATCACAGCCATGCTATTCAACCTACTCATGCTGCTCACACCTTCCTCTACTCTTCTTTCTCTTCCTCACCTCCTTTCCTGATGCTTTGCAAAGACTGGGACAACTACCTCTGAAGACTGGGATCAACATCATCTCTAAAAACGTGAACCTTTTGCCCACCGCAGGACAGGGAGGGAGCGGAGGAGGCACTGGCATTTAAGTGTCTGCCATGTGCCAGGCACTGTAACATGTGCTATTTTGTTTTGTTTTCTTATTTAATCCTCACAATAACCTATTTTATAATTGAGGAGACTGAGACTCACAGAAGCTAAAGGAACTTGCCCTGAGTCTCAAAACCAGTAAATGACAGAACCCAGATTCAAGCCCTCATCTCTCTTTCATCCCAGATCCCATTCATGCTCTTTCCAGAATGCCTGCTGTCTTCTCACATATCCATTTGTGATCCTTCCCCACCACCAGAAATGCCTTCTGACATGCCTTCCATGCCACGTGGAATCCTTGGGATTTCTTTGCCTTGGGGACTCTTATAGGAAGTAAAAAGATAAAGTTGGGAGTTGTTGTTTACTCATATTAACGTTCCAGCACCTAACAAATGATGCTTTATGGTCACTCAGAAAAAGGTTTAAATAAACGAGTGAACAAGAGAACCCATAATACACTAGGAACACGTCTTCCTACCCAGCTTCTGATTGGAGAAGGCCGTGCTTGGAATACTTTTGCTTGGAAAAAGCAAAAGGCTTTTTCCCTTTTGAACAATGTAAGGCCGTGCTTGGAATACTTTCACTTGCTTTGCTAAAGGTCAGGCAGGATGGAATGACATTCTTTTCATAATCATACCAGCATCCAGCTTATTTTATTGTCTTACCTGATACTTAGAGTGAAAGAGCCATATGAAGGTGGGAGTACACTGACTGTGGATGCCTTGGAAAATCTCAAGTCAGAAGTCCATCCATGCTTGCCTAATCACGTATTTTAAGGGAAAGTAATTTAAAAGGAAGTCAAACTCATGTAATGCTACAGAAATCAGTATTCAGACCACCCTTTTTTGAGTGTTAATCAGTTGTCAAATAGTTGATGTAAAGAATTGGGGGAAAAAAAAAAGAATCAGGGAATTCTTGGGAATGAGCATGAGGTACATTAGTTCATCATCTTAAATGAATGATTCTAAATTCTTGGAAGGGATTAGTTTCTAGTTTGCTGTAGTCACAAATTACCCCCAGAAGGGTCTTCAAAAACCAAACCAGGATGCAAGAAGTATGTGGTTTCTTGGTGTCAGAACATCTGATAGGTGGTCCTCTGTTCTCAGGGAGCTGAAATGATGTTCTCCATGTCAAGAGCAGCCCATCAGGAAGTACCTTGTTCTCTTCTCCTGGCAAAGCCATGCTAGTTGATTCATCAGATCAAATTGTTAGTGCTAAAGCACTAAATGGAGATGATTTTGAAACTCGTACTCATTTGTATTAATACAGTAGCCTTCTGTGTCTTTAAAAAACTGTTGCTAATGAATATTATGAAACTGTCCACAGGTTCCAATTCAGCCATAAATTTAATTTTGAATAACCATTAACAATATTTGAGTCTGCAACCCTCAGAGTAGCATCTTTCAGGATAAACATCTGTAATTGATTTCAGTGGCAATACTTCACCAAGTAATGAGTACTATATTTTACCTTGTTTCAGTATAGTCCGTTAATACTCATAAGAATAATATTTACTTTATTGATGCTACTTTAGAATCATAGCTATATTCTTTGATTCTTTCCAGTTGAAAAGCATAAATTCAGAGGTTTTGATTTGGGTCTTGTCTTTAATTTGTCATCTCATCATTAATTTGACTAAATATGTAATGTGAATGTCCATTTAGAATAGCTAAATTAGTGAATATAGTGATGCTCTTAGAATTTAGAGTAGCATTGTCCACATGGTCATAGGTTTCTTTCTGTTCTCTTCTTTCATCCCTAGTGTCTCTCTCTCTCCATTAGCGCAGATCATTTGGCTACAGTGGGCATCAGATAAAGTTTGGGTGCCCAAGCAGAGAGGGAGAGTTGGATCCTTTCATGAGTAAGAAAACCCCACCTACCCCTTTCCTCTGTCATCATTTGTGAAACAGTAGTGTACTTCCAAATTTGAGCCTGTTCAGTTGACATTATGGGGTTTATTCCTTCTCAGGTTGGGTTTACTGGGTTTATGAGAAAACTAGAAACAACCAAGGATGACAATTTCCAAAGAGATGAAATGTCTTCCAAAACATGTAGGATTAAGATACTCATGCTATAAATTTTGTTGTTCTTTAGGTAACTGTCTTTGAATTTTTTCTTATGTGTCATAAGAAAGCTTGCAAGCCTACTTACAAGTGCTAGTAACTATGGAATACAGTAATACTGCACTAATTCATGTGAATGGAAGCGGGGGCTGAAGATTAGTCTAGATTGTAGGAGATTCTTTTTTTTTTTTTTTTTTTTTTTCTTTTTGCGGTATGCGGGCCTCTCACTGTTGTGGCCTCTCCCGTTGCGGAGCACAGGCTCCGGATGCGCAGGCCCAGCGGCCATGGCTCACGGGCCCAGCCGCTCCGCGGCATATGGGATCCTCCCAGACCGGGGCACGAACCCGTATCCCCTGCATCGGCAGGCGGACTCTCAACCACTGCGCCACCAGGGAGGCCCTCTTTTTTTTTTTAATTGAGATATAGTTGCTGTACAATAGCAGATACATTCTTTTAAAGAATGAGCGGCACCTATAACTGTGTGAACAACAGTGTTACTTGATAAAGCCACATACTTGTGGAGCTGGAAGGGACCTGGAGGTGATCTAGTCCACCCTCCACGATGTTACAAAGGAGAACTGGGGAGGGGGCGGTCAGAGAAGCTGTGTTTACTCAAGGTCACAAAGCCCATTAAGTAACAGAGCTGTGTATACCCATTTAACATAACCAGACAAGTAGTGATTTACTGTTGGCATAGTGGTTTGTCACACGTTAAGTGGATCTTTGTGAAGTCCTTGGCATTTTTTTTCTTTTAAAATATTTTCAATGAAATACTTGAGCATTGTTTTTTAAAGCCAAATAATATTTTTTAAAATTATAATAAAAAGCAGTAGTCCCCTGCCACCCATATTCTGTCCCTCAGAGGCAACCACTTTCAACTCTTTTTTTTGATAATTTACCTTGTTTCCAAGTAATGTACTTATTGCCACTTCTTCATTTTTCTGTTTATCCATTGGCTTGCAAATACAGTAGTCTAGTCCATTTTTATGGTCCTGTACTGTGTGCAAAGCAAGAACTGCCTGTTGTTTTTAAAGTTTTCCTCAGCTCTCTATGTTGTCTCTGTTTCCTCAGAGTTTTTCCTCTCTGAATATTGGTCTGTTTTGGTTTTTGTCTCTCGAAGCCTTTCTTCAAAAATGTGACTATTTGGGGGCATCCACTGTTGTTTAAGAAAGAACTAAAAAGGGATGAGAAGTTATTGGAGGCAGAACTTACTGATGGTTTTGCTCTGTAGAGTGATGAGGTGAGAAGTTGGCTTTGTAATTATGTATCTTTTCTCTGAGGCTTATGCTTTTCTTTAGGGCTTGTGCTTTTTGCGATCTACTTAAGAAATCTTTGCCTAAACTAGGGTCATAAAGATTTTTTTTTCTATAAGTTTTACAGTGTTTTTTGGTTTTATGTTTAGGTATACGATCTATTTCGAGTTAATTTTTATGTACAGTGTGAGGCATGAGTACAAGTTCATTTTTTTGCTTATAGATGTCCATTTGTTCTGGCACCATTTTTTGAGAATACTGTCCTTTCTCTATTCAATTACTGTACCTTGACTCCTTTGTCAAAAACTAGTTGGCCATATTTGTATGTGGTCTATTTCTAGATTCTGTTGTATTCCATTGATCTATATGTCTTTCCTTAGACCAGTTCCACATTGTCTTGATTCATACTAAAGCTTTATAGTGAGTCTTGAAATCATATAGTAGATCCTTCAACCATTTTCTTCTTTTTAAAAAATGCTTATTTATTTTTTAAATTTATTTATTTTTGGCTGCGTTGGGTCTTTGTTGCTGCGCGCGGGCTTTCTCTAGTTGTGACCAGCGGGGGCTACTCTTTGTTGCGGTGTGCAGGCTTCTCATTGCGGTGGCTTCTCTTGTTGCAAAGCACAGGCTCTAGGCGCGTGGGCTTCAGCAGTTGTGGCACACGGGCTCAGTAGTTGTGGCTCGTGGGGTCAGTAGTTGTGGTGCATGGGCTTAGTTGCTCCATGGCACGTGGGATCTTCCCGGACCAGGACTCGAACCCATGTCCCCTGCATTGGCAGGTGGATTCTTAACCACTGTGCCACCAGGGAAGCCAAATAATGCTTATTCTAATTCCTTCACTTTTCCACAGAAAGTTTAGAGTCAGTTTGTTGATTTGTACAAAAAGCTTGCTGGGACTTTGATGGGGATTGTGTTGAATCTATAATATCATTTTGGGGAGAATTAACTCTGTTGAGTCTTCCCACCTATGAACATGGTGTATCTTTTCACTTATTTAGGTTTTCTTTGATTTCTCATATCAGAGTATTATATTTTCCACTATGCAAATTTTACATATGCTTTATTGAAGTTGCCCCTAAGTATTTTACTTTTTGATGCTATTATAAGTCATATATTTTTAAAGTTCAATTTCCAGTCATTCATTGCTAATAGAAAGAAATGCAGTTGATTTATCTATTTTGACCTTGTATCCTTGGATCTTACTAAATTCACTTATTAGTTCTAATAACTTTTTGTAGACTGTTTGGTATTTTCTGTTTAGACAATCATATCTGTAAAAAAAGGCAATCGTATTTATCTCTGTCCAGTGGACCTTATGAATTTCATTTCTTTCTCTTGCCTTATTGCACTGGCAAGGGCCTCTAGTACAGTGTTGAATAAAAGTGGCAAGAGCCAACATCTGTGTCTTGTTCCTGATCTTAAGGCAAAAGCATTCAGCATTAAGTATGATACTAGCTGTAACGACTCAGTTCTTTTAGAAATTGATTTTCTGATTTGCAGCTTGGGGGAGATAAGCCTGACTGCTGGTGCTCTGGGTACTGATTGGTGGAAGGAAGCTGGAGACCTCACTTCTCAGTATGTGGAGGATGCTACTTCCCCAGTTAGAAAGTTCTTATTGTCCTGCTTGATCCCACTCTCCACTGCTGGACTTGGTGCCTCTCTGAGGGGATCAGTTTCTCCAGAGATAAAACCTCCTGTCCAGCTCCTATTGGCCTCGGGGGAATGCTGGTCCCCTGGCTTCACAGGGATGGGGGTGAGGATCCTTGGACAGCCTTTCCCCCTGTTGGCGTAGCACAGTCCTTATCATCTGCTTCTTCCAGGGATCTGGTGCCTGTTACTTGCTGAGACTTTGCAGGGCTCTATCGGGTGCACCAACTTTTTATACAGCACTTAGATTTCTGTTCCCCCTGTATTGCAACACTCTTTGGCCCTCTTCTTCTTACTTGTCCTCTCCAGAGAGTGTCTCCACGGTAAGCTGACATCCCATCCTCTCCTGCTGCCTCTCCTGTTCTCTGTGCCTTTGTAAGGATATTTCTGTCTCTCTACAGATAAATACCTGCGTTCAATTGGTCATGTTTAACTTCCCGGAAATTTTTTAAAAGCAGTTTATTTTCTAAATTAGTTGGGCTTTTGGTATGGGGAGGAGTCGTTTTGGTTTGATTATATTACTGGCATGATTAGTAAATCCTTTCATCGGAGCCAAAAGTAAATTTTAGTTGCAAAATTAAATTTCATCCTAGCCTCTGAAAATTTCAGATGTTCTGAATTCAGCTCCAATTAGTTGTATGTTGAGTGTAGGTTCTTAAATTTAGGAATTTGTATTAATGTCTTTCATGTTTGTCATTGATTAATCTTTTCTATGTTGAATTAAAGTGAGTTAGCAATAGGGATTGTTTAACCAGGTTCAAACCACATTTTTGTAAAAAGTTTTTCTAATTGAATGCCATGGTTTCTTTGTAACCCAGAACCAAGTTTTCTCTCCTTTAGGCTAATTTATAAATAAACTGAGTAGTCACATATACAACACATTCGTATATTCTCTCCACCCCCCCACCATTCATTCCACAAGAGATGTCCTTTATTCCTGGGTACTATCGTACAGACATGCCGTACTTAATGTTGATTTTGCTTTTCAAACTCAACTTCTTTTTTAGAAATAAGAATCACAGTTGATCAGCCATCTCTGGGGAATTGCCTTCTGAATTGGGCCTAGGCTATCTGACATCCTCCCCTCATCCATCCAGACCGTGCCCAAAAACACAGGAACAGTCATGCTCGTGGAATTTGAATTCAGCATGAGAGTTTGTGAAAACAATAAAAATGCATTTTCTAGCTCCCACTTCCCCAGATTTTTCCAGTTCATTTTGCCCTGGGAAGATAGGGTGGGGAGCAAGGCTGTGAAGCGTTTCAAAGAGCACTCGGCTTGGAGGACACCCTCCGATCTACCAGACCAGCCACACAACCTGGGGGAAGTCACTCATTCTGAGGATGAGGTTTCTTGCCTGTAAAATGGGAGTGAAAACACATGTTCAGCTTCAAATGATTGTACACAAGTATCAAATGAGAGAATTTTTTAAACTGGGCAGCCCTTTAAAATGAAAGGTGGTTATTATTTTATCCAGCAGCATGAACTTCCCAGCCAACTAAAGGACTTATTCTGTCTTTAAGACTTACTTTAAAGCTACGGGACTAAAAACCGTGTGGTGCTGGCATAAGGGAAGACAAATAGATGATGACACAGAATAGAGAGTCCAGTTTGTGATCAGCTGATTTCCAATAGGGTTGCCATTCACCAGTTCCTCCCTGGCATCTCTGGGGACATTTATGTGTTATTCCAAATCATGAGGAATATCAGTTGAGAAACTAAGATAAAGGGGCAAAATCTGTGGGAATTAAACTTTAACCATCAGCATAGGCATTACTAGTTCAAAGGAATTCTCTGACATAAAGTTGAAAGCAAGCATGGAATCAGTGTCAAAGGCTACGGTCAACATTTCTGAAATCAGGACAGGAGCAGGTAGGAGAGAAAGGGCCACAATCAAATCAGTCATTCTTGCTTGTCACTGTTGCCATGTTGTTAAGTGTGTGTTCGTGGCCTTGTCTGCTACTAACAGTGAATCATTCTTGTAAATAAGAATATATTAACAAGATTACATACAGCAGTACACTTTACAAAAATCCTGCGAATCTTGTTCCAAGAAGTAAGTTTTGGAAGCAGTCCTTAAATTGGCAGTTTTGAAACATGTACTGTTAACCTTGCTAGGATATCCAAATGTTACGTTGTCTTAATAGAATCCAATAGTGTTTCAGTGTTTGAATATTTGCTGTAGGCTACAGTTCTTGGTAAATACTTTTATAGATGAAATTCAGAGACAAAATGTAAATGTCATTGTGGAATACTCCAGTGTAAAATCATTCGATCTAAAAATCTGAATTAGGACAAGCAGTATCAATTTTAACAGCAAAACGAAAATCAAGGCAAGCAGACAAAATATTTTCATCTCTAAAAGAAATGAGGGACTTCCTTGGTGGTCCAGTGGCTGGGGCTCCGCACTCCCAATGCAGGGGGCCTGGGTTCAATCCCTGGTCGGGGAGGTGGATCCCACATGCTGCAACTAAGGATCCCGCATGCCACAACTAAAAAAATTTTTTTAAATAAAAAAGGAAATGAGCTAATATAAAGCAATATGTAGTTTAACACCCAACTTGTATTTGCTTTGGAAACACTCGGAACAGTTTGATCAACATCAGCATAACATGAGAGAATCTTTTCTCCATCTGGAATGTTGTCTTGTGACAAATATTAATGCTTGTGTGTTTTAAAATCTCATTTAAGAATAACTTTTAAATAATAAATATCTGTAACATCTTTCAATTTTTAACTGATATTTATTGGCCATCCATTTAGTGTTAATGTTTTATTCTTTTAATGTTTTCTGTTATCAAATGTCTGTATCAGGTAGACATTATTTTTACATGTTTTTGAAATATAATTTTGTCATAGTATATTGGTTCATAATAATAGTAACCCAGGGACTTCTCTGGTGGCGCAGTGGTTAAGAATCCGCCTGCCAATACAGGGAACAGGGGTTTGAGCCCTGGTCCTGGAAGATCCCACATGCCACGTAGCAACTAAACCCTTGTGCCACAACTACTGAACCTGCGCTCTAGAGCCCACAGGCCACAACTACTAAAGCCCGCATGCCTAGAGCCCGTGCTCCACAATAGGAGAAGACACCATAATGAGAAGCCTGCACACTGCAACGAAGAGTAGCCCCCGCTCGCCACAACTACAGAAAGCCCATGCCCAGCAAAAAAAAAAAAAGTAACCCATACATTTATTATTATATCTTACTTTACCGAGCTAACCCCTAAAATTTTTTAAATTAATTAATTAATTTATTTATTTTTGGCTGCGTTGGGTCTTTGTTGCTAAAAGCGCGGGCTTTCTCTAGTTGCGGTGAGCGGGGGCTACTCTTCAGTGCGGTGCACAGGTTTCTCACTGCGGTGGCTTCTCTTGTTGTGGAGCACGGGCAGCAACGTCCGATGGGAAATATAGGGTGTATGGGGGCTGATAAGCCCACCGCTGGGACAGTGGACCAGGTAGAAGAGTGCATGTCATGGAATTCATTAAGGTGAACAGATACCGTCTTTGCAACTCGTATGCCTTGTGGAAGATAAGGCTAGAAAAGCCGACGGGGACCCAGATGACAGAGGGTCCTGGTTGCTGTGCCAAGCAGTTAAAATTCAGGTTGACGGTAGAGAGCTGTGGAAGTCTTGCAGCTGGGAGTATCTGATCAAATCTCTGCTTTGGAAGAAGTTTGCTAACACTGGGAGGAATGGGTTTGAAGGGCAAGGGAGGCTGGGAAGAGTGGGACAGAGGGGACTAGCCAATTAGGATCCTGTTTTCAGAGTCAAGGGGCAAGATAGGAAGAGAGCCCTGCAGCAGCATGAGGAAAGAGCCGGAATGGTGGCTGAGAATAAGAGCAGGACTGGAGGGCGTTTGGAGGTGTGGCCCATGGGAGGTGCTCATCATGTTGATAGAATATTGGTTAAATGAGGGGATGAGCTGATGGGCTCAGGCACTGAAGAATGAAGAGGCACAGATGCCAACTCCGAGGGATCCTTTCCAGCCTGGCTGGCTGGAAAGGGACTCTGTTGTATCAGATGAGACATTCTGTTAATGGGTCAAGGCAGCTTCTTCCACGTATCACTAGACTGGCAATATACTTATTAGTCATGTGTAAACACACACAGACTTCAGTCCTAGATTGTGCCACAGCAAGCAGGCATCAGAAGATATTCCTTGAGGGAATTCCCTGGCGGCCCAGTGGTTAGCACTCCGCGCTTCCACTGCAGGGAGCATGGGTTCAATCCCTGGTCGGGGAACTAAGATCCCGTGTGCCGCGCAGTGCGGCCAAAAAAATTAAATTAGAAAAAAAAGAAGATAATCCTCAATGAAATTTACTTTTCCTTATTTGTTTAAACATCATGCTTCCTCCAGTTTGTTTTGTTTTATTTTGTTTTGTTTTGCTTTTAACTTGGAAATAATTTCAAACTCTATAAAAGTCACAAATATTACAAAGAACACCCATATATTCTTTATCCGGCTACCTTGATTGTTAACATTTTGCTGTTCTTTACTTTGTGTGCACACGCTCTCTCTTCCACCCTTCCCCTTCCTCTCTCTGTATATACACACTCTGTGTTGCCTTCTCTCCCTTTTTCTCTCCATACTGCAACTCCCAACACACTTGTTTTTTTCTGAACCATCTGAGAGGAAGTTAGATACATCATGATCCTTAATAGTTTCTTGTATAACTGTAGTATAGTTATCAACCTCGGTAATTTAACATTGATATAATACTGTAATCTACTGTTTATATCCCAGTTTTATTATTTGATCCAATATTCTCTTTATGGCTTTTCCCTCTAGTATAAGATCCAGTCTGTCATAATGTGTTGCAGCTAGTTTTCAATGTGTCTTTGGTCTTTTTTATGACAACAGCATTTTTGAAGGACACCAGCCCCTCACCCCACTTTTTTTCAGTAAGTTGTTTTTCCTTTGGGTTTGTCTGATGTTTCTTCATGATTATGTTCAGGTTATACAATCCTGACTAGAATGTGCAAAAGTGATGCTATGTCCTTCTCAGGATATCAGTCTCAGGAGAGACACTTTAAGACCATGCAAATAGCCTACTCTTCATCAAAATATCTCCCCTGATTTAGCACCTCTTGATGATTTTTGCATCAGTCATTCTTCACGTGATGGTTGCCAAAGGATGATTTGCCAACTCCATCTCTCTCTCCACCTTTACCATTTCCTAGTCAGCATTCAACCAGAACTAAGAGCTCTCCCTCCTCTCTCTGTCTCTCTGTATTATGTATCGATATAGATCCATGGATTCCTGTTTTTTTTCAATGGTTTAGAATTTATTATTGCCCCTTAATTATTTTGGTGCTCAAATATTTGGCCAGTGGGAGCCCTTTCCACCTGGTTCCTACATCCCTGTGACATGCCCTGTCATTTCTTGAGCAGTTTCCTACTTTCTGGTATTGCAAGATGTTCCAGGCTCATTTTGTGCTTCTTTTACCCCAGCCGAGCTCATTTTGTGCAACTTTTACCCCAGCCCTGGAATCAAGCGCTTCTTCAAGGAGCCCTGTGTTTTTTCAGTGGGGTATGGTTTAGACATTAAAATCTGGACACTAGATGTGCTTATGGCCATTGGGTTTTTTGTTTTTTGTTTTTGTTTTTTAGGTCCTTTCAGTGGGCAGAGCTGGGAAATAGGGGCATGGATATACATAGATACTTCCCATACATATATGCGTACACATAAACGTGCACACATACACACATACTTATTTTAGAAATCCCAAGCCCGGACCTGTATCTCCAGTTCCATTACGTCCCCACAGCGTTCTCCCTTGCCTTCCCCCATATCTGTCTTCCAACTACATGAATACATTTACTAATTTGCTGAGCATTATCATGTATCCAAATATTTTCAGAATTGCTTCACTCGTTCAACTACAGAAGCAAACCTACTAAATAGTTCAGGATATTTTTTTGGTATTCCCCCCGACATTTCACCCAAGACTGGAATAAGTTGCTCTTTTGCACTTTGCTTTTTTCACTGGAAATAATTTCATATCTGTTGCTTGAGATCTTCATTCTTTCTTGTAACTGCTTAGTTACATTGACTGTACATAGCATAGTTTATTCAACCAATTTCCTATGCTTAGACATTTAGGAACTTGGCAATAATATATCATAACAACAAATAAAGCTGCAATGAGTAATCTTGTACATAAGTATTTTTGCATTGTTGGGGGTGCATCTTCTGAATTCCTAGAAGTGGGATTGCTGGCTCAAAGAGTAAATGGATATAAAGTTTTGTTAAATAGTGCCACATTCCCTTCTGTAAGAGTGAGTTGTACCATTTTTCTTTGTCACCAGCAATGTATGAGTGCCTGTTTCCCCACTCTCAACAACAGAATATTTCATCAATCTTTTGGATATTTTTGCCAATCTAGTGGGTGAGAAATGATATTTCAGTGGCATTTTATTTTGCATCATGAATGGAGTTGAACATATTTTCATGTGTTTAAGGTGTGTGTGTGTGTGTGTGTGTGTGTGTGTGTGTGGTGAGCTATTTATTCATAGCTTTGCCCATTTTCCTGTAGGATTTGGGGGTTTTTTTCTTCAATTTTGAGTGTTACTTGTGTATTAGGGACATTAGCCCTTTATCTGTGATATATGTTACAAATATTTTCTCCTGGTTTGTCATTTGTCTTTTGACTTTGCTCATGTTATTGATAGCCATGCAAAGGATTTTTATATGATCAAATTTATAAATCTTCTTATAAATTTGGATTGTGAGTTATAGTAAAGCCTTTTTCGACACTCAGGTTTTAGAGGAATTCATCTGTGTTTTCTTTCAGTATTTGTATAGTTTCATTTTTCACATTTAGATATCTAATCCATTTTGGCGTTTTTTTCTTTTTTATGGGTGAAGAATGGGCCTAACTTATCTTTTTCCTGTTGTCCCACCACCATTTTTTTGGAAGTTCATCTCTGCCCCAGTAATTTGAGATACCACCTTTATCATCCGCTAGATTCCTATGTGCAGTTGGGGCTATTTCAGGACTTTGTATTTCTTGAAGTACTTTGAATGCTGATGGTTCCAGCTGAGTTTTCATTAAACATTTACATCTCAGAGGCTGCTAGGTTCCAGGGTTCACAGCACAGAGGAATATTTAGGCCTCTTACCCTTTCACAATGGAAAGGTGTGTCCTTACTATTTTCTTACTTAATACTTTCTGAATTTTCCAAATTTTCTGAAACCAGCCGAAAATTGTTTTAGTCTTTAAGAAAAATTTAAAGGTATTATCAGTTTTTAAACAGTAAACTTCAGCATGAATTTCTAATAACTCTCCCCCCAAAATACTACCTTTGGTATTCTCCTTTTCTTCATATACCCTCAATAAAAGATGTTTCCAAAAGCTGCATATAACACAGGTGAAGAGATGACAGCGGGAGGCTGGCCAGCCAGGCTTAACAGGCCATCTGCTCTGAGCTCTCTCTGTTCTGCTTCCTATGGCTTCTGAGCACCACCACCTTCTTCACATGAGTGAGGAAGCGTAAGGAACAGGGAGGAGTAACATTGCAGAACTTGAATCATCGGGTAGCCCGAGTTTTTGTTCTTGTTTTTTAATTTGGCTGCGCCAGGTCTTAGTTGCAGCAGGCAGGCTCCTTAGCTGTGGCATGCGAACCCTTAGTTGTGGCATGTGTATGGGATCTAGTTCCCTGACCAGGGATCGAACCCAGCCACCAGCATAGGGAGCGCAGAGTCTTAACTACTGGACCACCAGGGAAGTCCCCCAGGGTTTTGATATGTAACATTTTTTTTTTTTTTTTTTCTTTTTGCGGTATGCGGGCCTCTCACTGTTGTGGCCTCTCCCGTTGCGGAGCACAGGCTCCGGATGCGCAGGCCCAGCGGCCATGGCTCACGGGCCCAGCCGCTCCGCGGCATATGGGATCCTCCCAGACCGGGGCACGAACCCATATCCCCTGCATCGGCAGGCGGACTCTCAACCACTGCGCCACCAGGGAGGCCCGATATGTAACATTTTAAAGCATTCACTTCGGGACTTCGCTGGTGGCACAGTGGTTAAGAATCCGCCTGCCATTGCAGGGGACATGTGTTTGAGCCCTGGTCCAGGAAGATCCCACATGCCATGGAGCATCTAAGCCCGTGCACCACAGTTACTGAGCCTGCACTCTAGAGCCCACAATCCACAGCTACTGAGCCCACGTGCCACAACTACTGAAGCCCGCATGCCTAGAGCCCGTGCTCCACACAAAGCCACCGCAATGAGAAGCCTGCGCACTGCAACAAAGAGTAGCCCCCGCTCGCCGCAACTAGAGAAAAGCCCACTCAGAGCAACCAAGACCCAACGCAGCCAAAAATAAAGTAAATAAATAAATATATTTAAAAATAAAATAAAGCGTTCACTTCCTAGGGAAGGCTGACACAGGGGCTTGCTCATGTTCTCTCTCTCCCTCTCCGCACCCTGCTCTGTGCCTGAATGGCCTCCCTTAGGGGGAATGACTAGATTCTTTATGCTTTTCATAACGTGGGGGCTATAAAAAAAAAACCTGTTTATAAGACTCATTTAGAGGAGACAGGACTCACACTGGCCCTGTGGTCTCTGTTATTATCAAGTTCTGATTCAGGGAACATATTTTCTTAAGGAAAATCAAGACATGTAATCTGATCTAATTCAACATGTCAAATCCTATAAAGCTTTTAAAATGAAGCCAGGTTTAATTATAATCTTGACAAGTCACCTTTTTGGAATGGAAGAGAATTATATGAAGGTGGGGTATACCTTTTAGGTGTATTCAAATGCACGAGTGGTGTGACAGCCCGGCAGACTCAAGAATTCTCCTGCTCTACTGTGTATCCATCAGGCAGCATGCAAGTAACTGTGCTATCTTGTGATTTAATGTAATCCAGACTGTTATTTTGTTATGGTCGCACTACTATTCTACTCTTCTGTTAGGGTAACTCTATCAAAATAAAGACCAGGAATTTTCTTTAAAATTTTTTTTCTTTTAAACACTATGAACAGCTTAGATTTGTGTATATCCATGCACAAGCCTGGTGTAGAAGTTTCTTCTGAATAAGCTTGTTGTGGGTGAACTTTCAGACTTCAGTTCACAGTAAGGTCTTTAACTTGCACCTCCAGGCAGCAGCTACCCATGTTGTTTGATTGCTAGTTAAGTGTTAATAGAATTAAGAGTGTTAAAATATTTTTATAGGTTTAGTCTTCCAGTTACTCTCAACACCTTTCATGTTGTTCCACTTGCATTTCAGTCTCACAGCCACCAGCACAGTAGGAAAGAGAAATCTGAGTCCCAGTCAAGCAGAAGGTGTCCTGGAGGCCAGAGTATCGGGGGAGATTTCTGACACTGAGCTTGAGCAGACAGATCCCTGCGCAGAATCCCTCTCAGAGGGAAGGAAAAAGGCCAAGAAATTAAAAAGGATGAAGAAGGACCTTTCTCCGACAGGTGTGTATTGAATCTCACTAAGGTTCTAGAGCTGTGTCTTCTTTAATGCTCTAGAAACTCTTATTTTGGGGGAGAGATTATAGCAGGGCTTCAGTTGATAACAAAGCCCATGTAGCCTAAAACGGGACCAGATGTTTTTCAGATCATTTTAATTTAATTTGAGGAATCTCCGAAAAGCCCTGGCTCTTGAGAGTGAGGCTTGGTGGGGGCCTCCTTGTTAAAGATGGTTAGTCTGTTTTGGTAACCTTCTCTCTGTCCTCCATGGTTTAGAGGTTTTGCTGATGTATGTAAAGTCACCTCAATATTTTAAATGTATATGTGAATTTGCACGGAGGCCTACTCCTACATGTGTTATTTTCAGTAGTAGAGTTTTCACTGTTCTCAGCAAAACCCCAGGCCGCCTGAATTTCTCTCGTAAGCAGAATTATATAAGGAGTAAAAGAAACAGGAAATGAACACATGTTGTATGCCTACTGTGTGCTAGACACTGGAGCCTTCTCTTTCCTGATTGAATTTCATTCTCACAACAGCCCTGACATAGGGACTCATCCTTGTTTTAGTGATGCAGAAGTCTGGACTCAGAGGCAAAGAAACATGCAGGTCCAGGTAGCTAGTACGAGCAGAATGAGAAGGTGAGCCAAGTCCCCCAATGTAAAATGCCATTGGTAACTTGATAGGGATTGCATTGAATCTGTAGATTGCTTTGGGTAGTATAGTCATGTTCACAATATTGATTTTTCCAGTCCAAGAACATGGTATATCTCTCTGTCCCCCAGACATGCTGTGGAGGCCCCATGAGCTAACCCAGCCCTTGGTGCACAGACCCTCTGCAGGACCCAAGTGCCAGGCAAGGAAGGGGCTTGCTGGGAAGCCACCATCTGTGAAAGGCCCGCTCAGGAGATCGGGCCAGAACCTGGTCAGCTAGCAGTCATAGTGACAGAAATTACAGCCACTGCTGACCAAGTGCTTGCTGATGACCCTGCACTGCACTTCATGCTTTTATTTTTTTTATCTTTATTTTTTCTGTTTTTTTTAAAATGAATTTATTTATTTTTTATACAGCAGGTTCTTATTAGTTATCTATTTTATACATATTAGTATATATATTTCAATCCCAATCTCCCAATTCATCACACCCTGCTTTCCTTCCTTG
Source organism: Mesoplodon mirus (assembly GCF_964341445.2). Classification (NCBI taxonomy): domain Eukaryota; kingdom Metazoa; phylum Chordata; class Mammalia; order Artiodactyla; family Ziphiidae; genus Mesoplodon; species Mesoplodon mirus. Next base: position 53,574,661 of record NC_138991.1, read on the forward strand.
GTGTCCATACATTTGTTCTCTACATCTGTGTCTCTATTTATGCCTTGCAAACCGGTTCGTCTGTACCATTTTTCTAGATTACACAAATGTGCATTAATATATGATATTTGTTTTTCTCTTTCTGACTTACTTCACTCTGTATGACAGTCTCTAGGTCCATCCATGTCTCTACAAATGACCCAATTTTGTTCCTTTTATGGCTGAGTAATATTCCATTGTATATATGTACCATGTCTTCTTTATCCATTCATCTGTCGATGGGCATTTAGGTTGCTTCCATGACTTGGCTATTGTAAATAGTGCTGCAGTGAACACTGGGGCGCATGTGTCTTTTTGAATTATGGTTTTCTCAGGGTATATGTCCGGTAGTGGGATTGCTGTGTCATATGGTAATTCTATTTTTAGTTTTTTAAGGAACCTCCATACTATTCTCCTTAGTAGCTGTATCTATTTACATTCCCACCAACAGTGCAAGAGGGTTCCCTTTTCTCCACACCCTCTCCGCTTTTGTTGTTTGTAGATTTTCTGATGATGCCCATTCTAACCGGCGTGAGGTGATACCTCATTTTAGTTTTGATTTGCATTTCGCTAATAATTAGTGATTTTGAGCAGATTTTCATGTGCCTCTTGGCCATCTGTATGTCTTCTTTAGAGAAATGTCTGTTTAGGTCTTCTGCCCACTTTTTGACTGGGCTGTTTGTTTTTTTAATATTGAGCTGCATGAGCTATTTATATATTTTGGAGATTAATCCTTTGTCCGTTGATTCGTTTGCAGATATTTTCTCCCATTCTGAGGGTTGTCTTTTCGTCTTGTTTGTAGTTTCCTTTGCTGTGCAGAAGCTTTTAAGTTCCATTAGGACCCATTTGTTTATTTTTGTTTATTTCTATTACTCTAGGAGGTGGGTTAAAAAAGATCTTGCTGTGATTTATGTCAAAGTATGTTCTTCCCATGTTTTCCTCTAAGAGTTTTATATTGTCCAGTCTTACATTTAGGTTTTTAATCCATTTTGAGTTTATTTTTGTGTATGGTGTTAGGGAGTGTCCTAATTTCATTCTTTTACATGTTGTTCAGTTTTCCCAGCACCACTTATTGAAGAGACTGTCTTTTCTCCATTGTATATCCTTGCCTGCTTTGTCATAGATTAGTTGACCACAGGTGCATGGGTTTATCTCTGGACTTTCTATCCTGTTCCATTGATCTATATTTCTGTTTTTGTGCCAGTACCCTATTATCTTGATTACTGTAGCTTTGTAGTATAGTCTGAAGTCAGAGAGTCTGATTCCTCCAGCTCCGTTTTTTTCCCTCAAGACTGCTTTGGCTATTCGGGGTCTTTTGTGTCTCCATTAAAATTTTAAGACTTTTTTGTTCTAGTTCTGTAAAAATGCCATTGGTAATTTGATAGGGATTGCATTGAATCTGTAGATTGCTTTGGGTAGTATAGTCATGTTCACAATATTGATTTTTCCAGTCCAAGAACATGGTATATCTCTCCATCTGTTTGTGTCATCTTTGATTTCTTTCATCAGTGTCTTATAGTTTTCTGAGTACAGGTCTTTTACCTCCTTAGGTAGGTTTATTCCTAGGTATTTAATTCTTTTTGTTGCAATGGTAAGTGGGAGTGTTTCCTTAATTTCTCTTTCTGATCTTTCGTTGTTAGTGTATAGGTTAGTGTATAGTGTATAGATTTCTGTGCATTAATTTTGTATCCTGCAACTTTACCAGATTCATTGATTAGCTCTAGTAGTTTTCTGGTAGTATTTTAAGGATTATCTATGTATAGTATCATGTCATCTGCAAACAGTGACAGTTTTATTTCATCTTTTTCCAATTTGTATTCCTTTTATTTCTTTTTCTACTCTGGTTGCCGTGGCTAGGACTTCCAAAACTATGTTGAATAGTAGTGGTGAGAGTGGACATCCTTGTCTTGTTTCTGATCTTAGAGGAAATGCTTTCAGTTTTTCACCATTGAGAATGATGTTTGCTGTGGGTTTGTCATATATGGCCTTTATTGTGTTCAGGTAGGTTCCCTCTATCCCCACTTTCTGAAGAGTTTTTTTTTGTTATAAATGGGTGCTGAATTTTGTCAAAAGCTTTTTCTGCCTCTATTGAGATGATCATATGGTTTTTATTCTTCAGTTTGTTAATCTGGTGTATCACATTGATTGATTTGCATATATTGAAGAATCCTTGCATACCTAGGAAAAATCCCACTTGATCATGGTGTATGATCCTTTTAATGTATTGTTGGATTCTGTTTGCTAGTATTTTGTTGAGGATTTTTGCATCTATATTCATCAGTGATATTGGTCTGTAATTTTCTTTTTTTGTAGTATCTTTGTCTGGTTTTGGTATCAGGGTGATGGTGGCCTCATAGAATGAATTTGGGAGTGTTCCTTCCTCTGCAATTTTTGGGAGAGTTTGAGAAGGATGGGTGTTAGCTCATCTCTAAATGTTTGATAGAATTCACCTGTGAAGCCACCTGGTCCTGGACTTTTGTTTGTTGGAATATATATATATATATATTTTTTTGCGGTACACAGGCCTCTCACTGTTGTGGCCTCTCCCGTTGTGGAGCACAGGCTCCGGACACGCAGACTCAGCGGCCATGGCTCACAGGCCCAGCCACTCCGCAGCATGTGGGATCTTCCCAAAACGGGGCACGAACCCGTGTCCCCTGCATCGGCAGGCGGGCTCTCAACCACTGCGCCACCAGGGAAGCCCCTGTTGGAAGATTTTTAATCACAGTTTCAATTTCATTACTTGTGATTGGTCTGTTCATATTTTCTATTTCTTCCTTGTTCACTCTTGGAAGGTTATACCTTCCTAAGAATTTGTCCATTTCTTCCAGGTTGTCCATTTTGTTAACACAGGGCTGCTTGTAGTAGTCTCTTACAATGCTTTGTATTTCTGTGGTGTCTGTTGTAACTTCCCCTTTTTCATTTCTAATTTTATTGATTTGAGTCCTCTATCTCTTTTTCTTGATGAGTCTGGCTAAAGGTTTATCAATTTTGTTTATCTTCTCAAAGAACTAGGTTTTAGTTTCGATCTCTGCAATTGTTTTCTTTGTTTCTGTTTCATTTATTTCTGCTCTGATCTTTAGGATTTCTTTCCTTCTCCTAACTTTGGGTTTTGTTTGTTCTTCTTTCTCTAGTTCCTTTAGGTGTAAGGTTAGATTGTTTATTTCAGATTTTTCTTGTTTCTTGAGGTAGGATTGTATTGCTGTAAACTTTCCTCTTAAAACTGCTTTTGCTGCATTCCATAGGTTTTGGATCATCATGTTTTCATTGCCATTTGTCTCTAGGTATTTTTTGATTTCCTCTTTGATTTCTTCAGTGATATCTTGGTTATTTAGTAATGTATTGTTTAGCTTCCATGTGTTTATGTTTTTTACATTTTTTTCCCTGTAATTTATTTCTAATCTCATAGCGTTTTGGTCGGAAAAGATGCTTGATGTGATTTCAGTTTTCTTAAATTTACGAAGGCTTGATTTGTGGCCCAAGGTAACATCTATCCTGGAGAATGTTCCGTGTGCACTTGAGAAGAAAGTGTAATCGCTGTTTTCGGATGGCATGTCCTATAAATATCAATTATATCTATCTTGTCTGTTGTGTCATTTAAAGCTTGTGTTTCCTTATTAATTTCCTGTGTGGATGGTCTATCCATTGGTGTAAGTGAGGTGTTAAAGTCCCCCACTATTACTGTGTTGCTGTCGATTTCCTCTTTAATAGCTGTTAGCAGTTGTCTTATGTATTGAGGTGCTCCTATGTTGGGTGCATATACATTTATAATTCTTCTTGGATTGATCCCTTGATCATTATGTAGTGTCCTTCCTTGTCTCTTATAACATTCTTTATTTTAAAGTCTGTTTTATCTGATGTGAGTATTGCTACTCCAGCTTTCTTTTGTTTTCCATTTGCATGGAATATCTTTTTCTATTCCCTCACTTTCAGGCTGTATGTATCCCTAGGTCTGAAGTGGGTCTCTTGTAGACAACATATATATATGAGTCTTGTTTTTGTATCCATTCAGTGAGCCTGTGTCTTTTCGTTGGAGCATTTAATCCATTCCCATTTAAGGTAATTATCGATATGTATGTTCCTATTACCATTTTCTTAATTGTTTTGGGTTTGTTTTTGTAGATCCTTTTCTTCTCTTGTGTTTCTCACTTAGAGAAGTTCCTTTAGCATTTGTTGTAAAGCTGGTTTGGTGGTGCTGAATTCTCTTAGCTTTCGCTTGTCTGTAAAGCAGTTGATTTCTCCGTTGAATCTGAATGAGATCCTTGCCAGGTAAAGTAATCTTGGTTGTAGGTTCTTCCCTTTCATCACTTTAAATATATCATGCCACTCCCTTCTGGCTTGTAGAGTTTCTTCTGAGAAATCAGCTGTTAACCTTATGGGAGTTCCCTTGCATGTTATTTGTCGTTTTTTCCTTGTTGCTTTTAATAATTTTTCTTTGCCTTTAATTTTTGTCAGTTTGATTACTGTGTGTCTCGGCATGTTTCTCCTTAGGTTTATCCTGCCTGGGACTCTCTGTGCTTCCTGGACTTGGGCTGCTCTTTCCTTTCCCATGTTAGGGAAGTTTTCCACTATAATCTCTTCAAATATTTTTTTCGAGTCCTTTCTCTCTCTCTTCTCTTTCTGAGACCCCTATAATGCGAATGTTGGTGTGTTTAATGTTGTCCCAGAGGTCTCTTAGGCTGTCTTCATTTCTTTTCATCCTTTTTTCTTTACTGTGTTCCATGGCATTGAATTCCACCATTCTGTCTTAGAGGTCACTTATCCGTTCTTCTGCCTATTATTCTGCTGTTGATTCCTTCTAGTGTATTTTTCATTTCAGTTATTGTATCGTTCATCTCTCTTTGTTGTTCTTTAATTCTTCTAGGTCTTTGTTAAACATTTCTTGCATCCTCTCCATCTTTGCCTCCATTCTTTTTCTGAGGTCCTGGATCATCTTCACTATCATTATTCTGAATTCTTTTTCTGGAAGGTTGCCTATCTCTACTTCTTTTAGTTGTTTTTCTGGGGTTTTATCTTGTTCCTTCATCTGGTACATAGTCCTCTGCCTTTTCATTTTGTCTGTCTTTCTGTGAATGTGGTTTTCTTTCCACAGGCTGCAGGATTGTAGTTCTTCTTGCTTCTGCTCTCTCCCCTAAAAACATGGACTCTTAGAGCCTTCCCCTCTTCTCTGACATAGGAGCCAACATCACATGTGAAGGCAGCCACTCCACCATCCTGAGTTCCTTAGATGTGGCATGTTCAGGTCCTATCTTTATTTTTTTTATTTAATTTTTATTAGAGTATAGTTGCTTTACCATGTTATGTTAGTTTCCGCTGTACAGCAAAGTGATTCAGTTACATGTATACATATATCCCCTCTTTTTTAGATTTCCTTCCCATTTAGGTCACCACAGAGCACTGAGTAGAGTACCCTGTACTATACAGTAGGTTCTCATTAGTTATGTATTTTATACATAGTAGTGTATATATGTCAATCCCAATCTCCCAATTCATCCACCCCCCCTTCCCCTGCACTTTGTGCTTGATGGAAATGCTTTCGTTTAAATCTCTGAAGTAGGCATGATGGTCCATTTTACAATTAAGAAAACTGACGCCTGAGAAAAGACAGTGTCTTCTGCAAGTGGTGTTGAGAAGGCTGGACAGCTGCATGTAAATCAGTGAAGTTAGAAGACTCCTTCACGTCATACACAAAAATAAATTCAAAATAGCTTAAAGACTTAAATATAAGACATGACACCATAAAATTCCTAGAAGAGAACATAGGCAAAACATTCTCTGACATAAATCGTAGCAATGTTTTCTTAGGTCAGTCTCCCAAGGCAGTAGAAATAAAAAGAAAAATAAACAAATGGGATCTAATCAAACTTACAAGCTTTTGTACAGCAAAGGAAACTATAAAGAAAGTGAAAAGACAACCTCCAGAATGGGAGAAAATATTTGCAAATGATGCGTCCAACAAGGGCTTAATTTCCCAAATATACAAACAACTCATGCAACTCAACAACAACAACAGAAAACAATATAATCAACAAATGGGCAGAAGTCCTAAGTAGACGTTTCTCCAAAGAAGACACGCAGATGGCCAACAGGCACATGAAAAGATGCTCAATATCACTAATAATTAGAGAAATGCAAATCAAAACTACAATGAGGTATCACCTCACACTGGTCAGAATGGCCATCATTAAAAATCTACAAATAACAAATGCTGGAGAGGGTGTGGAGAAAAGGGAACCCTCCTACACTGTTGGTGGGAATGTAAATTGGTACAGCCACTATGTAAAACCATACGGAGGTTCCTTAAAAAACTAAAAATAGAGTTGCCATATGATCCAGCAATCCCTCTCCTGGGCATATATCTAGAGAAAACTCTTAATTCGAAAAGATATATGCACCCCAGTGTTCATAGCAGCACTGTTTACAATAGCCAAGACATGGAAGCAACCTTAATGTCCATCAACAGATGAGTGGAAAGAAGATGTGGTACATGTATACAATGGAATACTACTAAGTCATAAAAAAGAATGAAATAATGCCATTTGCAGCAACATGGATGGACCTAGAGATTATCATACGAAGTGAAGTAAGTCAGAAAGAAAAAGACAAATACCATGTGATATCACTTACATGTGGAATCTAAAATATGATACAAATGAACTTATTTGCAAAACAGAAACAGACTCACAGACATAGAAAAAAAATTTATGGTTACCAAAGGGGAAAGGGGGTGGAGGAGGGATAAATTAGGAGTTTGGAATTATCAAATCCAAACTACTATACATAAAATAGGTAAACAAGGTCATATTGTATATCACAGGGAACTATATTCAATATCTTATAATAAACCATAATGGAAAAGAATATGAAAAAGAATATATATATAAATGAATCACTTTGCTGCACACCAGAAATTAACACAACACTGTGAATCAACTATACTTTGATTAAAAAAAATTAATGAAAGAAAGAAAAGAAAAGAAAAGAAAAGAAAAAAGGAGTGAGGAAACAGCAGAGGCCTGAAGGTTATGTGACTTGCCCAAGATCACAGAGCCCTTAAGTCAGGCCTGCAATAAAGTGGGTACCTTTAAGCACAGTTACGTGACGAGGGGGATGCCTGCAAGCCAAAATTACTCCTCTCCTGTATCTCGCTTCCTGATAGTCACCCCTGTTAGTGGAACCAACAGTCAAATCAAAGGATGGGAGTGGAAGCCTGGAACTTGATTCACACCCAAGCCAAGAATCCATTGTGTTTCAGTTAATTCCTCTTTTTACATGTGGCTCGATCTGCCTACAGGGCGTTTTCTGAATCTCATTGATATGAATGAAATCAAAGAAGCAGCAAAAATGTCACAGATGCCTTTTATACATTATGCTAAAGCTTAACTTTAACTGAAAACTTAAACTCTTGTTTGAAGTCTGGGGCTTGTATTTTAGCTGTCTCTTGAATCTGTGAGTCTCCCTTCCTTTCCCTCATTTAAGTATTAGAGAAGTTTTTTTAATCTGTAACATACTTAGTCTTCATCTTTGATAACTTGTTACCACTGCCACATTGTACCTGCTTCACAAATCTTAAATATTAAATGCTAGCATGACTTTCAGAGCTCACCCCAAGCATGTTGGGTGGTGGGGCACTTTTCCCCTCTTGTATAGCTTTCCTTCATATCATTCTCTTTAATTTTTTCACTTATCTATTACTTCTCAGGGACAGGATTTTAGATTTTTTCCCTTCTATCTCAGCACAATCTCAAAGGTATTAAAATACCTAATAATAGATTGCATCAGTAGATTAGCTCCTTTTATAACTTTCATCATTTTAAGTGAAAACTTTCTATGAGTTATTTGGGATTTTGAATTTATAATACCATCATTAAAATAGTTTTTTTTTCCTCCCATTGACAGTAAAGCTGTCACTGCCACAAGATTTGAGCTAAAAAAAAAAGATTTTTGTACTTCTTTGTCAGTCCAGCTAAAAAAGAAAGAGAAGCATCTTGACAACTTTTAAATGAATCAGAGCACTTGAGATCATTGAGTTTTCTTCTGGAGCACCTTTCACTAAGACCTTCTGACGCAAGGCTGGAAGTTTCCTGGATCCTCTTGGTTTGTTTTAAGCAGGTAGTCCTAATAGTATCAGCAGGATGTAGGTCGAGATATCGGGTGCTGGACTTGGTAAGTCATCTGATTTTGGTTGCTCATTTACTTTAAGGAGGTCCTAAAATGAGTGACAGTGCAAAGTTCAGACTCTAAAGGGTCTGTATGAACCTCCCAAAGGTTCAGAGTGTCCCAGGAGCAGAGAGGGCCTGGATTGATCTCGGCCGGAACTGGATTAGAGTGTCTGGTACAGTGTGGCTCCGTCTGTCCTGCACAGATGGGTTCTAAGGCATCTAGCCTGAGCGTTCCTACTGGGGACATTATCTTGACAGGTGCTCAGATGATCACTAGGGTACGTTGGGTGCCCAGTGCACTGCTAGTGAAGGCAGGAGAAACATAAAAGACAGCATTCCACCTGTAGGAGATGTTCTGTTTTCCGAGGGGAAAGTAGCAAGAAGTACGGCCATAGAATATCATGTACCATAGCAATCCCGGGACACTGATGCTCGATAAGTCCCACACAAAACAGTGTCACTTTTCTTAGTTACACAATTTAATATCAAAGATACACTAAGAGTTAAGTACTGGACACCTTCCCATATAACAAAGTGACTTAAGTTATAGAAGAAATGACCATTTATTGAGTTGATATTATATACCGGACTTTGTGCTAGGAACGTCCTTTATGGCCTAGTCATTATAAAAACCAAGTAAGGTGTAGATATCATTATATCTAATTTATAGAGAGGAAACCAAGGCTCACAGAATCACAAATATGCAAAGTCAAATACAGCTGTTATTGGGGGTGGCAGGGAGGGCTGTCTGATCCAGAGCAAAGGCCTTGTACCACTCTGCAAAATGTGAAGTTTATCCAAACTTTAGAGGAAACAGAGGATTCTTTGCAAAGGTGAATATTTCTGGCATCTGTTCTAGATCAGAAACAACTACCAACCTGGATTTTCTTGTGATGAAATCATGCAGTAAAAGTCCGAGACATTATTTTCTTTTGGAGCTTTATGTACCTGTTATGTACTTAGTAAATATTTCTCGTAACTGTAGTTGTTTCTATCCTATTTTCAGGAAGCAAATGTATAATATAAATCCCCTCCCTTTATATTTATTGTAGTTAGTGTAGATTGGTAATGCTGTCTGCTTTCCACTGGGGCATTCAAGGTATATTCTTCATTGGTACATAAAGGAAACAGCTCTGTGTGCCATTTATGCTGGAGTAAACTGTCTAAGAAATGTTCCGCAGACAGCAATGGATGGGTGTCCACAGCGCACTTGCTCTTGCTGAGTAAGTGAATTGTGTTCCAGTGGCCTGATGCTGACCGGACTGGCCAGTCTCAAAATAAAGATGGACTGTCCACTAGCCAGAGGTTCCGGCAGCACCTGTTAGACAGTGTTCACAGAACAGGGCCGAGCTGTGGACTGTTCCTGGTGACTTTTTGTCACGTGATAGAGTTGTTCCAAGTTTCCACTTTACATTTAAAATCCAACACAGGGCTTTCCTTGTGGCACAGTGGTTAAGAATCCACCTGCCAATGCAGGGGACACACGTTCGAGCCCTGGTCTGGGAAGATCCCACATGCTGTGGAGTAACTAAGCCCGTGCGCCACAACTGCTGAGCCCGCGCTCTACAGCCTGCAAGCCACAACTACTGAGCCCGTGTGCCACAGTAAAAAACTGTGGCAAAAAGAAAAACCCAGTACATTAGAGCTTTGCATGGTTGCCAAGAGCCGCAGGTTTTATTGTAGTCTTGACTAATCTGCTGAACCTTTCCAGCTTACGTCCCTGGGGTTGCCGTATAACAGTAGGGAGTCTACCTAGAACGGCGGCCTCCTCATGCTGTTGGGGTCTCCTGAAGTCAGGAACACGATCTGCAGTTGGTGCTACCAGTCACCTGAGCGGCCAGGCTAGGGATGTCCAGCGGCCTCCCAAAGAACGTTTTAATTCCTCAGTGAAAATGCAGATTTCAGCCTAACCAAGGAGTGCACTGCCCTGTGGGGCGGCACACTCCCTGCGACTCCCTCTTCCTCCAGGCAGACCTCGGGGGCTCCCCACACACCATCCAGGGGAGCCCTGCTTTCCTGGTGTGGATACCACCCCACGACCAGGCCCTTTGGAGCATTTCCTACTTAAAAACTCCTGTATGGCACCCCAAAGGATCTTGCCCTATACAGAATTCCACTCTGTAGGAAACGATATGACGGCAGATTTCCAGTGTGCTGTGAAGTTTTTCAGATTCACGTGAGGGAAGAGCTGTCTTAGCTCTCAGAGTTTCTCCCTTTCAACTCTAGTTAGATGAAAGGTAAATCAGCAGAAACAAGTATCTTTTAGTTTCTTTTGTTGTTTCTGTTAATAAAAATAATGTGCTCACTATGAAAATCAGTAAAACAAAGGAAGCTAGAACATTAAACCCTACAGTTACTTGATACTCTGTTAACAAGTATTTTACTCTGCCTATCATTTTTATACGTAGTTGGCATCATACTCTATATGTCATTTAGTATCTTGTTTTCCCCCCATTAAAAAAAAAAAACTCTTGGTCAAATAATTTTAATTATCAACATAATATTTCATATTAAAATTTGTTGGATTTGTTTAAAACAACATTCCTCATACCTTTTGCAGGGTCAGCTTTACTAAGATACAATTTACATACAATATGTCATTACTTTTAAGTGTACAAGTTGATGAATTTTGACAAATGTGTACAGTCTTATAACCATCACTGTGTTCAAGAAATAGAACAGTTATTCCAGAAGATTCCCTCGTGCCCGTTTGCAATCAGCCCCTTCCCATCCATAGATCCCGGCAGCCACTGATCTGCTTTCTAGCACTGTAATTTTGCCTTTTTCAGAAGGCCATTTAAGTGGAATCATTCAATAAGTAACCCCTTGAGTCTTGCACTTAGCTTAACGCATTTGACGTTTGTCTGTGTTCTTGCCCATGTCACTGGCTCATTCTTTCCTTCTGCTGAGTAGCAGTCCATTTTATGGACATATCACTGTTTATTTATCCATTTTGCCTGTTGACATTTAGGTTGTTAGCAACTAAGAATCTAGCAGATATAAACATTTGTGTATAAGTTTTTGTGCGAACTAAGTGTTCATTTCTTTGGGAAAATACCTAAGGCTGGAATTACTGGGTCGTATGGTAAGTGTATGTTTAATTTTATAAGAACCTGGCACACTGTTTTCCAAAGTGGCTGCAGCATTTTGCATTCCCACCAGCCGGGCGTGAGGGCTCAGTGGCTCTGTACCGTCCCCGGTGTTGGTATTGTCCTTTTTGCCATTCTAGTGGTGTGTACTGGTATCTCATTATGGCTTTGGTTTGAATTTCTCTAATGACTAATGATGTTAAGTATCTTTCTATTTGATTATTTGTCCATTTAAATCTCTTTAATGAAATGTTTGTTCAAATCTTTTGCTCATTTTTTCATTGGGTTGTTTGTTTTCTCCTTATTCAATTTTAAGAGTTCTTACGTATTCTTACGTATTCGGGATACAAGTCCTTTTGGGTGTTTTACAAATTCTTCCAGACTGTGCTTTTCTTTTCATTCTCTTAACAGTATCTTTCAATAGTCGAAGTTTTAAATTTTAACGAAATCCAATTAATCAATTTTTTCCCTTGGATTATGCCTTTGTTGTCATATCTAAGAAATCTTTGCCTTACTCGATTGCAGAGATCTTCTCTTGTGTTTTCTTCTGGAAGTTTTCCAGTTTTAGGTTTTACATTTAGACATACAATCCATTTAGAGTTAATCTTTGTATGTGATGCAAGGCATGGTCCATCATAGCAGGAGGCAGATGTCCTGAAGTATCTGTTTAAAAAGAAAAATTGTTCCTGAATAATTCTTTGCACTCTAGTAACTAAGCAGGGCTGTGAAGGTGAGTTCCCCGGAAAACAGACCGTAGCTCTTTATCCGTTAGCTTTGAGACAGACCCTTTGACAGTCTACAGCTCTCTCTTTCTGGAAGGTGCTAGAACAAACACCAGCAGTGACCTCCAGCTCCCCTCTGGTCTGGGTCTCCTTTAGATGGTTCGTAAAGTTCTGTTTCCTCTGTACACATCATTCTTGCTCAGCAGCTGCGCATTTTAGGCAGCTCTCTGACTGCAGGCTGTTGGCTTCCTGGGCAGCCACCACGTTCAGTGTTGGGCCACTTTATCCCTAAGGGAAGGAGCCTAATGTGCATTAAAAACTTGCTCTGTGCCAGGAACCTGGCTGAATCTCAGAAGTCCTGGGTGGCATAAAGTAACATCAAGTCCATCTTATAGATGAGGCAGTGAGAGTTGCTTGGAGTCTTACAGCTAGTGAGACGGTCAGGCCAGACTTGCCTCACTTCACAGCTTTTGCTTATTCTGTTATTTCTCACTAGCTCTTCACAGAGTCGCTCCTGTGCGTTTGATGGCGTACCACCAGACTCACATACACTCCCATCCAGCTAACCGTGGGTGCGATGATAAATATGACAACGCAGTTGCTTTCAGCCATTTATCTTTTTTCCTCTCAGCTAGTTTTAATTTATTTCAGCTCCCCACATTTGGCATTGTGGATTTTACCTTTAGAATGGCAGATTGGCTGCTGTAATATTTCTTTGATATGTGAATTGTGAAAATGCCCTTATTGATGTTTATTTTCCTCCCTACAATTAGGTGTTGTGTGACTGTGTGGTGGAGGAGGGGTCAGGCTGGTTCAGTCTTATCATGGGCCGTCTGTAGTATTTAGTTGCTCTGGGGAGGGGAGTGTTTGGGTTTGTGTTTTGTTTCATTTTTCAATAACCTTTATTCCTTTTCTAACTGGATCATGGGAGTCTTTGTCACATGGACCATCTCCTGCCCATCTTCACTTCTCAGGAGCAGTCCCAAGAGATGCATGTGCAACACAGCCACGAGACTTGGGGCAGAAGACTTCAAATGACCCCTCGCCTGCTCTTCTTATCCTGTCTGTCTGGACTTTATCTCAATAAATGAGCAGAAGTGGGAATTCTCACTCTAGTGGAATTCCCTGTGTTATTTCATGTGTTTGGACCTAGTTACCTTCAGGCATTCCTGTCACTGGCAGTAGCCACTGCCAGCTGAGCGAGTTCCCCTCTGTTTTTAGAAGTTACTCTCTACTTCAGGCATCATCACAGACCTCTCCCCTTTTGAACCCTTGGAGTGTTAGCAGCTGGGGCTGGCTTTGCCCGTTTCCCTGCCAGCCCTGCTCTAGGGCTTAAATAATGCATGATACCACGGGTACCGGAATGCCCGGTCGTGCATTTTCCATCGTGAACACGCTGTTTCCTAACTTAATTCCCATTCACTCAGATCTGGACGTTTGTGGTCCAGGCCCTGACCCAGTGCTGCTGCTGCTGTTGCAGAAGGTAGCTGAATAGAGACGGGCTTCTAACTTCGGGGTGAAACTGTTTGTAACGGAAGAGACCCTTCAGTCCAAGAAGACTGTAGCCAGTGTTGCTGAAATTGGAAAAAGCTACAAGCTGCTTTTGCCCCTTTTGGGATCTTTGAACTCCCACTGGTCAGCTTCCCGCCACTGTCTAGCTGCCAGCCCTTGAGATTTCTCATCTGGGCACCGGTCACCACGGCACAGAGGAACCCAGCCACCTTGGTGCTGCGGAAGAATCCAGACCCCATCTCAGCCACTTGCTGGATGTCTTGTGTCTGTAAAATGGGGATATTGGTACCCCTGAACTGGGCTTTTATGAAGATAAATGAACTAAGTGCCCAGCATGCTGGCTAGCAAAGAATACAGAGTGTGTTCTCACTGAGAGATACTGTCACTCCTGTAAAATCAAGAGAGGCACCCAAGCAGGGAGGCACTTCCTTGGCCCTGCCATGATGTTTCTGCAGTGTGGCCTCTGTTTGCCGGGCACTGCTCTCCATAGGCAAGGCCCACCTGTGGACTCTTTCCACTTGTGGCCGTGCCACCACCCGGCCCTGGCCCTGGTTGAAGCTGTCTTTGCAGCTGGTCTTTTTGTTCTCCCCCCGGGGTGGTCCTCTCCTTGTTCACCTTGTTTTGTCCTCTCCCACCAGGAAGCATCTCGGACAGCTCAGCCAAGCTCTTTGAGGTCCCTGACACGTGGTAACCAAGACCTGAGTGGAACAAACCGCTGGTGCTGTTGCTGAGAAGGAAAGAAGCAGCCGGCATTTTTGGAAGCCATACTATGTTTAACTGAATCCAATGTGGTGCAGGAGGGGTTTGAAAGCAAGTGTGTGTCTCCTGAAAAATCCCAGTTTTTATCGTCAAGGCTGTGTTCCTTCCTCTTTAGCATCACCTGTCTGCTGGCACTCAGCGTGTCGTCGGCTGTCATGTGTACTTGATTAACCAGGTCATTACTTGTTGCTCATGTGAAACCCTTCCTGTCAAGAATCTGTGTTTAAGAATCCACGTGATGGGGAAGGTTGGCCGTGAGATTTCACAGAAAGAGCCGACACTCTTGGGTGCTGTCATTCTGAATTTGGGGTTGAAATCTTTCCTGCTTTGAGAGGTTCTCATCCACCATCTCACGCTCAGGCCTGGGGGCATGGGTATGTCAGGCCATGGGCATGGGTATACCCAGCCCAGCGCGTGGGTATGTCTCCCAGTAGAGAATTCGGTTGTGTCTGCCTGCTTTCCACCATCGCTGCCTGAAAATATGAGGCTCTCAAGCTTGTTTTCCCAGTAGGAAAATGTCTACCACTGTCAACACCTGCCTTGACCTTTGGGGCATATTTATTTAGAGTTTTTCCCCTAAGATGTGAGTTTCTCATGGTGGAGTGTATGAGTGAAAAGTTAATTTCTGTTTTCCCATGTAGCTCTGCTTTCAGTTTTCATTATCCTAGCCTGGTGTCTTCTCTGTTTGGTGGCGTCTGGGGGTGAGGTGGCGTGTGTGCATGTGTGTGAAATCATGACAAATCGACACCATGTACCAGCCCTTTCTCTGTTGAAACAGATCACAACAGGGACAGAATCTCGTGGATCTACTGCAGTAGATCTGCTTCATATAGATCATTGTTAGATATTAAACATTTTTGTATCGTGGAAATAAAAATGAAAAATGTATTTCCAAAAGATGAAAATTAAAGAAATTTTCATAGGATTCTTGTTTTTTCCTTTCTCTTCTTTTATAAGTGAATGACATACTTAATCTCTACATAGACATATTTCTCTCTAAAGATCACCCTTGAAAAAGCCCTGGTAAGTCACTAAGCCTGGTGCTTATGGTTTTTTCTTTTTTTTTTTTTAACCTCTAACCCCTTTCACCTGCCTTCATGAGTCAGATGCCTGGTGCTGGAGTGGAGCCCGTGGTAAATGGTGTAGGAGGGGCTGCATCTTTTTCTGGTGGGAAGGATCTGAGTTCTTACAGCTCTGATCAGAATCCCAGGTGTCGTGGGAATTCATATTTGTAAGACATTTTCCCCAATTAAGGGCCTCTTAACATCTTCCCTTCCCCCTCCCCCTGTCCCCAAAGTTACAAACCCAGACTTGGCACGAGGAGCTCCCACCCCTGCTCAACGCGGTCACCAGGCACAGCCCAGTGGGAAAGTGTGACAGGAGGGTAAAGACAAAGGAGGGGGTTAGAGGGCGCTGCTGGACTCTCCTGAGTCATTAAAGCCTACAGATAGAAACAGGTAGTACCTGACACTTCTTTTTTTTTTTTTTTAATTTTTTTAACATCTTTATTGGAGTATAATTGCTTTACAATGGTGTGTTAGTTTCTGCTGTATAACAAAGTGAATCAGTTATACATATACATATGTTCCCATATCTCTTCCCTCTTGTTTCTCCCTCCCACCCTCCCTATCCCATCCCTCTAGGTGGTCACAAACCACTGAGCTGATCTCCCTGTGCTATGCAGCTGCTTCCCACTAGCTATCTATTTTACGTTTGGTAGTGTATATATGTCCATGCCACTCTCTCACTTTGTCACAGCTTACCCTTCCCCCTCCCCATATCCTCAAGTCCATTCTCTAGTAGATCTGTGTCTTTATTCCCATCTTACCCCTAGGTTCTTCATGACCTTTTTTTTTTTTTAGATTCCATATATATGTGTTAGCATACGGTATTTGTTTTTCTCTTTCTGACTTGACTCTGTATGACAGACTCTAGGTCCATCCACCTCACTACAAGTAACTCAATTTCGTTTCTTTTTATGGCTGAGTAATATTCCATTGTATATATGTGCCACATCTTCTTTATCCATTCATCTGTTGATGGACACTTTGGTCGCTTCCATGTCCTGGCTATTGTAAATAGAGCTGCAATGGACATTGTGGTACATGACTCTTTTTTTTTTTTTTGCCGTACGCGGGCCTCTCACTGTTGTGGCCTCTCCCGTTGTGGAGCACAGGCTCCGGACGCGCAGGCTCAGCGGCCATGGCTCATGGGCCCAGCCGCTCCGCGGCATGTGGGATCCTCCCGGTCCGGGGCACGAACCCGCGTCCCCTGCATCGGCAGGCGGACCCTCAACCACTGCGCCACCAGGGAAGCCCCACATGACTCTTTTTGAATTATGATTTTCTCAGGGTATATGCACAGATGCCCAGTAGTGGGATTGCTGAGTTGTATGGTAATTCTATTTTTAGTTTTTTAAGGATCCTCCATACTGTTCTCCATAGTGGCTATATCAATTTACATTCCCACCAACAGTGCAAGAGTGTTCCCTTTTCTCCATACCCTTTCCAGCATTTATTGTTTCTAGATTTTTTGATGATGGCCATTCTGACTGGTGTGAGATGATATCTCATTGTAGTTTTGATTTACATTTCTCTAATGATTAATGATGTTGAGCATTCTTTCATGTGTTTGTTGGCAGTCTGTATATCTTCTTTGGAGAAATGTCTATTTAGGTCTTCTGCCTATTTTTGGATTGGGTTGTTTGTTTTTTTGTTATTGAGCTGCATGAGCTGCTTGTAAATTTTGGAGATTAGTCCTTTGTCAGTTGCTTCATTTACAAATATTTTCTCCCATTCTGAGGGTTGTCTTTTGGTCTTGTTTATGGTTTCCTTTGCTGTGCAAAAGCTTTTAAGTTTCATTAGGTGCCATTTGTTTATTTTTGGTTTTTTTTCCATTTCTCTAGGAGGTGGGTCAAAAAGGATCTTGCTGTGATTTATGTCATAGAGTGTTCTGCCTATGGAGCTTGAGGAATCAGGCTCCCTGACATCAGACTATACTACAAAGCTACAGTAATCAAGACAGTATGGTACTGGCACAAAAACAGAAATATAGATAAATGGAACATGATAGAAGACCCAGAGATAAACCCACGCACATATGGTCACCTTATCTTTGATAAAGGAGGCAAGAATATACAGTGGAGAAAAGACAGCCTCTTCAATAAGTGGTGCTGGGAAAACTGGACAGGTACATGTAAAAGTATGAAATTAGAACACTCCCTAACACCATACACAAAAATGAACTCAAAATGGATTAAAGACTGAAATGTAAGGCCAGACACTATCAAACTCTTAGAGGAAAACATAGGCCTGACACTTCTTTTAACGGAATGAACAAGAGGGAAAACCAGTGCGAGGCTATGATTGGTGTACATGTGAAACATACATCTAGCCTAATGAGCATGCCTGGCACAGAAACGCAGAGTGTGGGGTGGCCTAAGGATCTCCATGCGTGCAGGGCCTCGGAGGGAGAGAGATCGGACCCGTTGCTCTCAGGTGACGAGATTTTTCATTGTCCCCTGAAGCCCAGTTCTCCCTGCTCAAAAAGCTATACAGACACACAGGTTGCACCCCTGTCAATACTGGTTCAGAGGGGCTTGGGGTGAGGGGAGTGCTTTCTAGAAAGGCCCTCTGCCCTAGAGCCTCACTGAATGTACCTGCATCCCAGCTCTGGCTGTGTGTTCCTGGGCATTATTTACCCTCTCTGAGGCTGTTTCCTCAACCATAAAAGCAAGATAATAAACCTACCTCATAGGGTGGTTGTGAGGATTAAATGAAGTCATGTCAAACGCCCAGCACACCCAAGTGCACAGTGAGTCACATTGATATTGGAAGATGATGCTTTTGATCTGAAACCCTGGTTGGAGCTGACATAGGCATGGTCGCAGGGTGGGTGTCTGCCTTAGCATTAAATACCCAGCTGAGCCCTGGTATGTGCCCAGACCCCTATTTTCCCAACTGTATCAAATGACGTAAAGGAGGTGAACTGGGTTGGCCATCTTCTTGGTACACACACACACATGCATACACGCAGGCTGATGTCTCTTCTGGGCCTGAAACCGTAGGATGCTGCTTTGGATTTTTGATACGGAGGCTCAGGGGCATATTATGATGATGGGGCTGTGGTTCTGGGGTTACTTAAATACTGTAACCAAACCTGGAGGTGGGCGTAGAAGTGGGGACCTCGGTGTTTCCTTTCAAGTCATTTTGTAGTTCTTTGATTTTAGAGCTGGGATGGAGATTGAGTGCTGCGGCTCGAGATTGAGTGCTGCGTCTCTGTCCTTTTTTTTTAAAACTTTATATTCATCCTGTTCCCCCCCTTCCAACATTTTATTATGAAAAATTTCAAACATACAAAGAAGTTGAAAGAATTGTTCAGCAAACACCCATTTCCTCCCCACCTAGATTGTACAGCTACCATTTTGCTGTATTTGCTTTATTACATAACCATTCAGCCATCCTTCCGTCCACCCATCAATTCATCTTAGTTTTGGATGCATTTCTAAGTAATTTGCAAACGTCAGAGCACTCCGCCTCCCAAATCCTTGAGCATGCTTGTCATGAACCAGAGTTTAATATGTGTTTATATTTGGGGATCACTGGGGATAAAATTTATAGTGAAATGCTCAGATCTTAAGTGTACCATCTGATAGATTCTAACTAATGCAACACGATCTCTCAAGATACAGAACATTGGGCTTCCCTGGTGGCGCAGTGGTTGAGAGTCCGCCTTCCGATGCAGGGGACACGGGTTTGTGCCCCAGTCCGGGAAGATCCCACATGCCGCGGAGCGGCTAGGCCCGTGAGCCATGGCCGCTGAGCCTGCGTGTCCAGAGCCTGTGCTCCGCAACGGGAGAGGCCACAACAGTGAGAGGCCCGCATACCGCAAAAAAAAAAAAAGATACAGAACATCACATCACCATCACCAGAGAATATTCCCTTCTGCTTCTTTCAGTCCACCCCTACCCACTCCCACCCCCAGAGGTTACCACTGGGCTGAATTTTTTTCATCACAGATCAGTCTAACCTTTTCTAGAACTTCATGAGAGTAGAATCATGAAGTCATGCTCTTTGGTGTGAGGCCTCTTTCACTCAGCATGATGTTTTTGAGATTCATCCATGTAGCCGTGTGTATCATTTTTTACCACTGAGTATGCATATGTCTGTGTATCCATTCATGATGGACAGATGCTTGGGCTGTTTCCAGTTGGGGGCTATGATGAATAAAGCTTCTGTGAACATTCTAGTACAATCTTCTATTTTATTTATTTATTTATTTATTTATAATATTTATTTATTTATTTTGCCTGTGCCAGATCTTCATTGCGGCATGTGGGATCCTCGTTGTGGTGTGCGGGATCTGTTTTTTTTTTTTTTTAGTTGCGGCATGCGGACTCTTAGTTGCAGCACGGGAACTCTCAGTTGCAGCATGCATGCAGGATCCAGTTTCCCAGCCAGGGATCAAACCCGGGTCCCTTGCATTGGGATCACGGAGTTTTACCCCCTGGACCACCAGGGAAGTCCCCATTCTAGTACAAGTCTTCTTGAGAACAAAAGCTTTCACTATGGAGGGTAAACACCAAGGAGTGGAATTGCTAGATAGGTATATGTTTAGTTTTATAAGAAACTTGCAGATCTTTTCCCAAAGTGAACGTATCATTTAAACTCTCACCAGTAGCTCTCTCCCTTGGCAACATTTGGCGTTGGTCTTTAGCTCTATAGTATATCTCCCTGCAGTTTTCATTTGCATCTCCCTGATGACTAACGATGAGGTACTTATTAGCCATTTGTGTATACTCCTGTGAAGTATCTGTTCAATTCTCTTGCCTAGTTGTTTGTCAAGTTGTTAAGTCTCTCTACTATTAAGTTGTAGATGTTTATTATGTATTCTGGACATTAGTTCTTTGTCAGATAGTTGTTTTGTAGATGTTTAGTCCCAGTCTATGGCTTGCTTGTTTCTTTCTTTTTTCTTTTTTTTCCAGTTTTACTGAGTTACAATTGATGAATAACATTGTGTAAACTTATGGTCTCCAACGTGTTGACTTGATACACTCACACATTGCAAAATTATCACCACCACTGCCATCACATCACATGATCACCATGTCTTTTTTTTGTGGTGAGAACATTCAGTATCCACTCTACCAGAAACTTCTCTTTTTTAATTGAATAAATTGAATGATAATTGACTTACAGTGTTAAATTAGTTTCAGGTGTATAACATAGTGATTCAATATTTTTATACACTACAGAATGATCACCATGCTAAGTCTAGTTACCATCTGTCACCATACAAATTGATTACAATAGTATTAACTATATTCCCCAGGCTATACATTACATCTCTGTGACTTTATTTTATAACTGGAAGTTTCTCCTTGTTAATATCCCTCACCTATTTCACTCATCTTCCCAAACAACTTGTTTGCTTAACAGTATCTTTACTGGGCAGAAGTTTTTTTTTTTTTTTTTTTTGCGGTACGCGGGCCTCTCACTGTTGTGGCCTCTCCCTTTGCGGCACAGGCTCCGGACGCGCAGGCTCAGTGGCCATGGCTCACGGGCCCAGCCACACCGCGGCATGTGGGATCTTCCCGGACTGGGGCACGAAGCCATGTCCCCTGCATTGGCAGGCGGACTCTCAACCACTGCGCCACCAGGGAAGCCCAGAAGTTTTCAATTTTGATGAAGTCTATTTTATCACATTTTAAAGAAATCTCTAAGTTGTGAAGATATTCTTTTGCTTTTCTTCTAGAAGTTTTGTAGTTCTAATGTTTATGTTTAATTCTACTTTCCATCTTGAATGAATTTTTTGGTATACGGTGTGAGATGGGAGTTGAGGTTCCCTAATTCCATGTGGGCATCCAGTTATTCCAGCACCATTTGTGGAGAAGACCTTTCCAGTTGAATTGCTTTGGTGCCTTGCTCAAAAATCTGTCAGTCTAATAACAAGTGTGGGTCTTGAGTGTGTGTTTTAAAAGTGTGTTGTTATTATTGCCGATAAGAACAGCAGCACAGAGAGGATCTCACCATTCCTGCATGTGCAGTTCCCACTTAGACAATTTTGCAGCCCTTCTCTTGATGGGGAGAGGAAAATGCTATGACCCTGAGGCCGGGCCACTCTCTCCTGACCTGGGAAGCTAGTGCTCATTGAAAATAGTGCCATCTTTTTTAATGCTTTTTTCTTTTTTTAATCTCATGACTTAAGTTTCATGACTTCAATTGAAATCTTTTTTTTCCCCAAATGATTCATGGAGTAAATCTCTGCATCTGATTTTGTCGAGGAGGGGAAATAGAATACCTGAAGGCCAGTTCGTGTTTCTCCTGCTGAGCCATGCTCTCTTCCAAGTTGTCTGGTCCTGCGGAAAGCAGTTCAGTTTGTCCTCAGCCACTTGCCCATTTCTGCCTCAGCCTCCTGCTTTTTCCGGTCATGTCGTGAACCTGAACTTGATAAAGCTCTTGGTGTGGCTGGGCCTGGTGACAACATCCAGCGGCTGGGAGGTGCTTTTAAAATTGAAATGTTTTAGATAAGATAATCCCATTGAAAAAGAAAGGACCCCAAAAAAGAGCCCCCTTTTTTTTCTTTTTTTGGGAGTGGGGGGATGGACCTTAATCTGTGTTTCATAAGAAAAAAGATTGAATCCCCATGTCTATTTTTCTTAAGTGAGAACATAGGGAGATATTGGGCCAGATAGCTTGAAGGCAGAGTACCTTGCCTGGTATGCAAATTGTGGATTTGTGCAGAACCCTGGTTGGTGGGAAGCCTTATGCACCCACACCTGACTTGTGAGACTTGGGTGGAAAGTCTTACATATTTCTGAGACCAGCCGGAGAACTAGCTACCTGCCTTCTGACGCTTACCTCCTCCCCCAGGAGGATGGGTGGGGGCCAGTAGTCCTCCGCCCGGTTGCCTTGCAGGTGCTTCAAGCCCGGACGGTGGAATCTTCCTTACTGGCAATGGCCAGACCACTGGAAACACTTGGCTGAAAATGGTTCCCTACCACGTTCCAGCTGGTGATGAGGAGAGTAAAATCTCTTTGCACATCTCCCCTCTGTGCACTGCAGTCCAGTTGCCCCGGTCTCATTTCCAATACCCAGAATCTGGGAATTCAGAGTCGTTCATTTTACTCAGGAAGGACTAATCCTACCCAAGAGGTGGCCCTCCATTTGTTGAATGGGGTAAAAATTAAATAGCATCTTGGAGCGCTGTGCCTACAAGTTACCTTGACAAATGATCGTGACTCGGAAGGTTAGTCTTCTGCCCACTTTTGGAGACTGGGTCTAAGTGGGGAAAAAATGGAGTGTCCTTTGGGTGTTTGGGTTGTTTTCACAGCCCCGGAATTCTCCATCGTCCAGGTGACTTCATCTTCCTCCGGGTGTGTGTGAATCACCAGGCACTTGGCGTCCTGATGGATGCCTGATAGGAGCACCCCACCTTACGGAGCCTCAGAGCCCTCATTGTCTCCCTTTTCCATCCTCTCATGCCCAGTCAGGCTCTCGAAGAGTTTCCATTAATAACAGGTGTTGAGGAAACCACACATTAGAGACAGCCTGCTCGGGTGCGTGGTGTCTGCTGTCTGTGATCGCACTGCCGCTCACCAGCTGTGTGAGCCGAGGATGCTGGCTGAGTTCCTGGTGAGTCAGACCAGACCCCCGCCTGCTCCTCACTGGGTCACTGCGAGCTGCTGAGAGATGACAGGGAGTGACCGCTCACCATGGTCTCCCCCCACCCCACCCCATTCACTGCCATTGTTCAATTTCACTAGGAAAAACCAAGAGTCTCCTCTCGAAGACACCCCCCCGCTCTCTAGAACTTTCCACTTTAAACTTCCCCTCCAGTATTCAACCCTTGCTTTTTGAAAGTAAACCTTCTTCTCTACTGCACTGTGTGTTTTTTCTGTAATTGATCATGGGAAATGTATATTGGGTGTACTCTATTCTACACACTTCACAACTTTTTGATGGGTAGGTAGTCTCATCCCCACTTGAAGATAAAACTGAGACTCAGGTGGGTTCAGTCACTTGCCCTGGAGGTCACAGTCAGTGGCAGAGCTGGAATTCAAACCCCAGGATGTCTGACTACAAAGCCGACATGCCTAACCACGACCTGATACCGCCATATGTCCACATGAAGGCCGTGGCCTGGAGGGGAGACACAGAGATGGCAGCGGTGGGGTCAGAATGGCCATCATTAGAAAGTCTACAAATAACAAATGCTGGAGAGGGTGTGGAGAAAAGGGAACCCTCCTACACTGTTGGTGGGAATGTAAGTTGGTGCAGCCACTATGGAAAACAATGTGGAGGTTCCTCAGGAAACTAAAAATAGAATTACCATATGATCAAGCAATCCCACTCCTGGGCATGTACCCAGACAAAACTATAATTCAAAAAGATACATGCACGCTTATGTTCATAGCAGCACTATTTACAACAGCCAAGACATGGAAGCAACCAAGATGTCCATCGACAGATGAATGGATAAAGAAGATGTGGTACATGTATACAATGGAACACCACTCAACCATAAAAAGAAAAAAGTGAAATAATGCCATTTGCAGCAACATGGATGGACCTAGAGATTATCATACTACGTGAAGTAAACCAGAAGGAGACAGACAAATACCATATGATATCGCTTATATGTGGAATCTAAAATACAACTCAAGTGAACCTATCTACAAAGCAGAAACAGAATCACAGACATAGAGAACAGACTGGTGGTTACCCAGGGGGAGGAGAGTTGGGGAGGGAAGGACTGGCAGTGTGGGATTAGCAGATGTAAAGTATTATATATAGGATGGGTAAACAAGAAGATCCTACTGTAGAGCACAGGGAACTATATTCAATATCCTGTGATAAACCATAATGGAAAAGAATATTTTTTTAAAAAAGAGAGAGACAGCAGTTGTGGAAGTGCTGAGGGCCCCGGACGGCCAGAATCCCTTTGCACACCCGAGTCTCATCTGGGCACAAAGGCTCTTGATATGTATGGCCCAATTGCTTTCCAATTTATACTCCTGCCAAAGGACTACGAATCCTGAGTAGCAGCAGCGTCCAGAACGCCCTCGCCCTCCTCGTGAGCCAGAGAATCATTTCACTCACAGAGGCGTCCACAGAGCCGTGAAGAGACACGCCCGGGTCTTTGAAGCTCCCTGTTCCCAGCAGCATCAGCATCCCCTGGGAACTTGCTAGAAATGCAAATGTTGAGGCCTCGCCCCAGTCCTACTGAGTCAGAAACTCCAGGGGTGGGGACCAGCAGTCTGGAAACAAGCCCTTCAGGTGTTTCTGGTGCCTGCCCAGGTCTGGGAGCCACTGATCTTGGGGAAGCTGCCTCAGCTGCAGGGGAAAGGAACATAATTGTTGATAAACCAAACCTGTGCCGGCTGGAGCACAGCCCAGGGCGAGGTCACGCCCATCTCTAGTTCACCTGAAGTGTCGATACCTCTTAGCTCCTTTGTATCTTTACTTTGGATAATTGGGACCATGTGGAAAATGTCACTCTTTCATGTGAAGGGTCTAGCTCTCGTAGACACTTCTTATTCAGACTTATAGGTTTATTATGTGCCAGACGGTATTATTATCCCCTTTGTTCCCTCGGGAGGGGAAAGGGAAGCTTAGAGCAGTTTAGAAACTTCCTAAGGTCACACAGCTAATAAGTGACAGCCCTGAAATTGGAACCCCGTCCGTCTGCCAGAGACTGGGCTCTGAGCGGCCAGTGGGGATACTTACATAACGTGGGAGCCTTTCAAATGATTGGGTTTGTTGCTGTTGTTCTGGAATGTTCTGAAGCTTGGTCTCCAGTACCTCGAGAAGTAGCTTTCCCCTGCATCTTCTAACCTCAGACCCTGACAAGCCAAAGCAGGTCTTGGGCACACATAGCTCCTGCCTAGTTGACAGTCCCTAGCACGTTAATGAGGTGACCTCTTACTTTGTGTGTTTTGTGTGTGTGTGTGTGTGTGTGTGAATATCTAGCATTCCAATTTCGTTTAAATATTTAAATAATAATTTTCAGAATTTATTACATTATATACATAAAACAATAAATTGACATGGGCATTTTTTTGTGTATAAGGTATTGTTTTCTTTATGTTTCCCACCACCATTGTATAATGTTGCTTTAATTGTCTTTCATCTACTTATACCTATTTCCTTCCCACATGTCAGTAAGTTACACCTCCACTTGTTATAATTTGACTCGTAGGAATTGCTTCTGGAATGTTCAGACTCCAGGCATCCCCTGCCAGGTAAGTGTCTCAGTGTGTGTCACTTGCCCATGACACTTATTGTGGTGAGTTCTCAAATCCTGTCTCAAAGGACAGATGGGGGCCAGAGGCACTTGGCAGGGCGGGGGCTCTGAGGGGACAGGAACACTGAGGCTGGGCCTGGGTGGCTCCTTTGCTCCCACAGTCTCACTCAGGGGTGAGCCTACAGTTTGGAATTCATGCTGGCACCTGGCTACCCCTGGGGCTCCTTGGCTCAGTGTGTGGGCCATGGCGGCGGGTGTGCCAGCAGCCAGATTGGACGAGGTGGGTCTGGCTCTTGCCACCCCAGAGGGTCCCCTGCAGAGCCTCGGGGGGGCCTGCGATCACGAGAGGCTCCAGATATTCCCTTTTGGGGCTGCGGAAGGGAGGCCAAGCGAAATGTGAAGAGGTGTCTGAAAGCCCCGAGGAAACCGGTAGGCCTTTCCAGAAGTTCTATTTGTGGTAAGAAACCTTGGCATGGGGCAGCCGGCTCGACTGTAAAAATAGACCGAGGTGCCGAGAAACGGCTCAATTCTGGAAGCCAATGCCCCTCTGCAGAGGAAGAGAGCTTGAGCAAGAGTAGGGGAGGCTCTGCCCCTCTTTGCTGCTTCCCTCTGAACCCCAGCACCAAAAAGAGAGAGAGAGACAAAAGCTAAACAGTTTGAAATGAACTCTTGAGCATCGCCATGTCTTTCCTGTCATAAATGGGGCCCCTGGAAACACAGGGCGAAAGGAGGGTTTCATACAAGTGCCTGGAAACCAAATGGGGCCACAGTCCATGTCTGCCAGGACTGGGCTCCCCATCACTATGTTCTTTCTCTCCTTTGCCTCTAAATGAGTGAGACAACTGAAAAAACAGCGTCCAGGGACTTCCCTGGCAGTCCGGTGGTTAAGACTCTGCACTTTCACTACAGGGGGTCATGGGTTCGATCTCTGGTCGGGGAACTAAGGTCCCACATGCCCCACGGAGTGGCAAAAAATGAAAAAGAAAAGGGAGAGAGGGAGGGAGGGAGGACGGAAGGAAGGAAGGAAGAAAATAGGGTCCAACGTGCAGCAGCAGGAGGGAGTGTGGCTAGACAGAAAATGTAGACGCTGAAGGGAGCAAAGACAGGACCCCTGAGAATGGCTGGTCGGGAGACCCTCCTTTACTACACCAGGCTGACAGCCTAATGAGGGGTTAAGATGCAACCATGAAAGGAGAAAAAGAGACAAAGACTCCTGAGGTCCTCCCCTGACTCTGGAGGTCTGCCATTGCCCTCTGTCTGTTCGGGGCTCATGTCGCTCCTCTCTTGGGCACAAACTTCCACTCTCTTAGGAGGGCTGCCCTTGCCTCTCCGCAGCAGTGAGAGGACAGTAACCACCAGCTGCAGACGTCCATCCGATTCCTGACATCACGGTGGAAACAAGCCTGAAGGCGCTCTGGGTGGTCCTGAGTAACCCCACCACATTTTCCAGTACTCCTGGCCATGTTAAGGTTGCTATGAACAGACTTAAATGTATAGTCACCGACAGAGTTATGCTTCTTGGAAAGTGTTGCTTTATCTTATGGCCCGAGAAAAGGAGCTTATACCCCATGTCTCCTCGACTGGAACTGGGATACGTCAATCAAATCCGCTTGCCCCTCCTCCCCCAGGAGATGGGTGGGGTCTGCACCTCCCTCCCTTTTCTCTTTTCAGCCAAGAACTGTCAATGTCCAGCTGCGGCTTTGCACTCAGCTGCCACTCAGCCTGTTGGAGTTGAAAGGTCAAATGTCATCTGGAATTAGCAGCCCGGCTTACCAGCAGCTCTTCTGTCTTCGGAGAACACGAGGGCAGCTCTCAGAGGGCTTAGGCAGGGACTAGAGAGGGAATTCCCTCTCCGCCAACGGAGGAAGCTCACCCATCCTGGAGGGAAAATGGCAGGATCTGCCCCAGGACCTTTATAGCTGGTTGAGATCCCCATTCAAACAAAGCAGGTGGGAGAATGAGGGAGGTTGTCAGGAAGATAGAAAGAAAGCAGGACAGAGAGTACTGAGGGGGAAGGAGCCCCCAGCCAGGTTCAGGAGGGCCAGTGCACTGAGAGATCCATCTGCAAGCTGGATTAGGTAGGGCACTTGGTTTTGCACGCATGCACAGAAAAACCTTCATCCACATACTTACAACGTTGGACTGAGTAAAAACGGGTTCCTTTTTTTCCGGAAGCATCCCGTTTCTTTGAGCCGAGCTTGTCCAATCATGTAATTCTGGTAGGGCCCTACCATTCACAGCACCTCGCCCTCCTCTGCAGAAGGTGGGCACATGACCCAGGCCCAGCCAATCAGAGTGCTCCCTCGCCCTGGGATGGGCCAATCACTTCCTAGGCAGATGGAGTCGCAGGTGTCTCGCGCGTATTCTGGGCGCGGCACTGGAAGCAGGTGGTCTGGGGTTGCAGGCAGCAGACCTTCTCCCAACCACATTGAGAACCCACTTACGAGAGACGGATGAACCAGTTTGAGCGAGCACATGGACGGCAGCCCTGGAGTCCAGGATCCATTTGTGCCCAGTGCCAGATCCACCCCATCCTTTCCCGGTAAGTAAATCAATAAACCATCTCTATCTTGGTCTGTTACATTTTTGGCGCTTGCCACCACGAAAGCCCTGACTACTACAAGGAATATTTGGGTACAGGAAGGACCCTACAGTCTGTGAAAGAGCTTGCTTGTATGTAGTTACTGTAGCCTTGGACCAAGAGTAAAACAAATGTTTAGCTTAACTTGAGAAAGTCAAGTGTCTCCAGCCCCTTGAGGAGCACTTTTTGACCTTAGTGTTCTGTCTGCAGCTACTGCTATAGGTCAGCGTGAGGGAATGAAAGCAGAAAGAAGTACCACACCCTTGAAAGGGCCACACAGACGCTGAACTGACGAGCATCACTTAACCACCAGCGTAAGGCTGCTTTCTCTGGCAGGTCCTGGGGTTTCAAATGGAGTTCCCTGGTTAGGGGATGGCCCGTCTTTGCCAGAGCTTTCCCTCATACTCTAGTGGGGGTCTGATTAGGCTCTTCTCCACAGGGAGGTGGCTTTGTGCCTGAAGGCATCTGTCTGTCTGACCCTGCTCTGAGAGGGCGTTAACCAAACTCTGCCCGTAGTCTGGGGCAGCCGGCCTTCAAACACAGACCGTCTGTTACGCAGACCTTTCACTCTTTCCGTCCAGCCTTCCCTATCACTTCTTCTGAAATTGGGCACGTTTCCCAAACTGACAATTGCCCGGTCCACAATGTTCCTTGCTGAGTGTCCCTACAGGAGAGACAGGGAACACACTGGATAAAAACAGCAATCTTTACTCCCTGCCCTAGTAAAAGGACTGTTTTGCCAGGCTGCTATGCATGCCATTCGTGTCTTCCATTTGATTTCACATGATGAAAATTGTCTAGAAGATGGGCAGGAACTCAAGATGATCTCTTTCTAGAAGCATTGGAAGAAGGATGTTTTGTAATGAAACAAATTGGAAGTCAAGCCCAGGCTTAACCACTTACTTGCTTTTGACCTTGGATAAGTTCTATGGACCTATGAACCTCAGTTTTCTCCTCCATACTGTGGGAATAATAATACTGCAGTGTTTAAGACTGGGTTGAGTTGTGAGTGACAGAGTTCTGAACTCGGTAGCTTAAAACACTCATGTAAAAGACTCCTGTGGATGGTGGTTGCCTGGGACTGAGGAAAGGGGAGAATGGGGGGTTATTGTTTAATAGGTATAGTTTCAGATTTACAAGAGGAAATGAGTTATGGTTGCACAACAGTGTAAATGTATTTAATACTACTGAACTGTACCCATAAAATAGCTAAGATGGTAAATTTTATGTTATGTGTATTTTAACTCAAAAAGTAAAATAAAATAATTTTTAAATGTTTAAATAAAACTTAAACATTTTACTTACAATAAAATGTTGAAATAAAATTTTAAAAAAAGATGGATTCACTTTGTTATACAGCAGAAACTAACACACCATTGTAAAGCAATTATACTCCAATAAAAATGTTAAAAAAAAAAAAAAGATGGATTAACCACCTGCTCCCCACCCCAAATTACAAGACTCCCAAGGCAGGCAGTCAGGGCTGCTTGGATGAGTCTATGAAGTCATCACAGACAGGCTCCTTCAGTTTTCCCACACTAGCTTCCATTTCAAAGGTCACCTCATAGTCCAAAATAGCTGCTAGAGCTCCAGCCATTATGTTCCAGATTACAAGAAAGAAGAGCTACATTCTGACTCCCTTTTTAGGAGCCTTCCCTAAAATCCACAACAAAACTGCTTATATTTCATTGGCTAGAATTTAGTCACATGGCCATGTCTGGCTTCAAAGGAGTCTGGGAAAGGTAGTTGGGGTAGGAATCCTCTACTCCCTGCTTCCTGGTGTTAACTCCTTTGTGTAATTCCCTCCTCTTGAGTGTGGGCCAGACCTAGTAACTTTCTTTTAATCAATAGGATATGGAAAAAGTGATAGGATGTCACTTCTGAGATTAGGTTACAAAGAGATGGTGACTACTGTCTTGGTGCCCTCTCTTGCTCTTTTGCTCTGAGGAAAGTCAGTGCCATGTTGTGAGCTGCCTTGTGCAGAGACCCCCGAGATAAGTAACTGATGTCTCTGGTCAAAAGCTAGTGAAGACTTGTGGCCCTCAGTTCAGCAGCCTCATGAGTGAGCTAGGAAGAACATTCTCCCCCAGTTGAGCCTTCAGATGCTTGCAGCCCCGGCAGATAATCTTGACTGCAATCTCTTGAGAGACCTGATCCAGAAAACCCACAAAACTGACCCACAGAAACTGTGAGATAATAAACATTTGTTGTTTTCAGCTAAGTTTTGGGCTTATTTGTTACACAGCACTAACTAACTAATATAGTTTTCCAGGTGGACACATTCCCAGGGTTCTGTTAGTAAGAAGGAAGGGGAAGATGGAATTGGGAGGCAAACAACAGTCACTGTCACCTGTACCTACCTCACAGGACTGTTGTGAGGATGAAGTGAGTTAAGTCTACAAAGTGCCCACCTACAATCTGCCAGCACCCAGGAAGTGCCTAAGGAGAGGTGGTTGGTGAAGGGCCACCATCCAGGGTCTATTTTCCAAGCTTCTCACCAAGCTCTTCTAGGAGGCACGGCTGTGCTGTGTCTAATATGTGATTTTCCTGGGCTCCCTCTCCCCTTTCAGACAGTTCAGACCCCCTCCGCAAATCCAACCAGTAGAATGACTACTCCTGCAAAACCAAAGATCCCCAAGCCAGCTGGTGGGCTCACAGAACAGTGAGATTTTAGAGGGAAAGGGGCTGAGAGCCCCTGGAATCCAGTTCCCCCCACATTTACAGTTTGAACCAGATGCTTGAGATCATTCAGCCTCAAGGCAGAGGTAGAAGCTGGACGCCTCCGCCCCAGCAAGGAGAGATACCCCTGGTCTCTGCTCCACCTTCTTTTGCACCACTGTTGGTGAGGCAGAACCCAGGATTTGGAACATTTAGAGAGTTTCCTGTAAAAAGATTGTACTAGTTCAACCAAATTTTCTCTCCCCAAGAGGAGTTGAGGTCAGGTGTATGAGGTAGTTTTGAGTGAATGAGTGTCATATTTCTTTCCAGTTTTCCTTTAGGCAATTGGAAGTGATTCCTCTTGTCTGTCTAGAGAGACCTGAAGTCCTTGCATTCCCCCAAGAGCCTGTCCTTTGTGGGTGTAACTGGGAGAAAAATCTAGAGACAGATCCCCTGGGTCCCACAGTAATGTGTGCACCTAACTGAGACAAGAATTGTCTCCCCCTTGTGTGATCACCCTTCTCCCAGGAGGTAGGGACTTTGTCACCCTGGAAGAATGTGTACTCACGAATCATTTCACATATAATAAACTCCCACTTTTTCAGAACAGGTTGAGACCAAGGGCTTTCAGTGAAAACAACTGTTCTGGGGAGGAAAAAAAAACTAATAATAAGTCCCAAGACTTTTTTTTCTTAATCTCCTTCTATCATCATGGGAAGTAAAATGTACCAGTATTCTTGCTCCTGATTTTTATTAGTGAGCTAGGATATACGAGAACTTAATAAAATATTCACAGAAGGCTTAACTGCATTATTAAAAGCCTTCTTTCCCAGGCCTTTGAATTTTGTAAAAGCAGCAATTTCTTTAAAATCAGTGAGTGTGAGCGGAAACGGATGCACATGTTGGGTATTACTCTTCTTTAATGCTGGGTTAACATGCTTTTAATAAATTTTAAAAATTGACTCATAAGTTTCTAGCATGAAGTTGCAGGTGCTTATCAAGGTCCTGCTTGTAAAATGCAAAGGAACCCAACCAATGTCAAAGCTGTATGAGCAGAGACTGGTCTCTAACGTCCCTAGGAGCCCCTAACTTGAAAAGTCCAACGTGACCTGGAGGGATAAAGCTCAGAGAGGACGAGAACTCTCATTTAGAAAGTTGTTGCAACAAAGTGATGCACAGAGAGTTTGAATGCCCTCCCTTGAAAGGGAAAGCCAACCGAGCTGTGCGAGCATTTGTGTGTGTGTGTGTGTGTGCACGCGCACATGTGTGAAAAGGTGGGGCTTTGGGTGGGAGAAGGGTGTTAAGGAGGAAATTCATACTTTTATTCTGATAAGGAGTAGTTACTACACAGTCGGGAGCTGGTATGTGTCCTGCTTAAGACTTTATGATGAGTAGTTGATAGCTGTTTAGCTTAGCGACAGAGTTAGGACTGGTACCTGGGTGACTGTTTTTCTTTACACCCCGCTCTGCCATTATATTCTCTATTAGTAATTTGATATGCTCAAAAGATAGAGTGAGTTGACTGTTTGCTAACAATGGGCCTCTTTCAGGTAGTGTCATCCACAGGAAACATTACCATTGGGTTTTTGTGACCCTGGCATCAGTATTTAGCTGGTGGCAACTCCCTGACATTCACCTTTTCAGACTTTAGGGGGTGGCCTTATAAACCCAGAGCTAAAACTGCACGTACAAAGGTCCCTGGTCAAAGTGTGTCTGTGTAGGGACCCAGCGCACACCAGGATTCATTGGGTTTGGCTTCCCTGTCTGGGCACATGGCTCTCAGTCTCACTGGTGATCATGTGTTTGCAGTGAACCATGAATATTCTCCTCTCTTATGTCTTCAGAATACGAGAGTCAGCCTCAGCTGGAGAATAACCGGAGTCTGGATGGATGGCGGTCTCGGGCTGGACGGGGCAATCCAGGTCAGGGAGAACACGGTGCGCTCACTCTGGTTCATGGGGTGGGTCACAGGATTTGCTGTGTGAAGCTGGAGGAAAAACCTGGACCCTGAAGAGGCTTCTATGGGAAGGCACCAGTTGGGGTCTGCAGGAGGAAAGGGGTAGCCACAGCATGTGGTTACTAAAAGCAATGACACACAGGAAGTGAGTGATTATAAGAGTAGGCTGTTTGGTCATCAAGTCAGTGGCTCAAGGAGAGAGGTTAGCGATGGGCCATGTCTGGGACTCACCAGTGCATCTTTACATTTTTCTCCTTACACATTTGGAGGAAAACTTGTTGATTTTTTTTTTTTCTGTCATATGCTCAGCACTCTCAGAGATTTTTCATCCCAGGAGGCTGTGCTGGTGTTTTAGCAAACTAGGACTTCTCACCTGAAGCTTATAAAGCGCTAGATGGAATCCTAACAGCAATAAGGGCGGGCACTAATGCAGCCGTGCTGAGCCAGGGATTGTTCTGAGTGCTTTGCGTGTGTTTAAGAGCTGACTCCTGGCTGAGAACAGGCAGAGGGGAGGGTCCAGAGGCTGGGCAGGAGGTAGCCAGGAAGCCTTCCCGGTGGGATTCCCTAGTATTAGTTAGACGAATGAGTTTTACTCCACAAACATGGGTTTTTAAAATGTCAGAATCCTTAAAAAATTTTTTTAATTAAAAAAAATTTTTTAATTTAGAAATTTTTCCAGTTTTATTGACATGTAATTGACACATAACATTGTGTAAGCTTAAAGTGTACAACGTTGATTTGATACACTTATATTGCAGAATGATTATACCATCATAGTATTAGCTAACCCCTGCATCACATCGCATAATTACCGTCTCTTTTTTGTGGTGAGAATATTTAAGATTTTCTCTCTTAGCAACTTACAAGTATATAACACAGTATTATTAACTATAATCACCATGCTGTACATTAGATCCCCAGAACTTACTCATCTTATAACTGGAAGCATAACTTTTGACCATCTCCCCATTTGCCCCACCTCCCAGCCCCCAGTAATCACAATTCTTACCCTCTGTTTCAATGAGTTCAGCTTTTTTAGATTCCACATGTAAGTGATATCGTGAAGTATCTGTCTTCCTCTGTCTGACTTATTTCCCTGAGCATAATGCCCTCAAGTTTCATCCATGTTGTGACAAATGGCAGGATTTCCTTATTTCTCATGGTTGAATCATGTTCCATTTTATATAAATATATATAAACCAAATCATCTTTTTCCATTCATCTGTTGATGGATGCTTCCGTTTTTTCCATTTCTTGGCAATTATGACTAATGCTGTGATGAACATGGGAGGGCAGATGTTTTCATTTCTTTTGAAGTGAGATTGCTGGATCGTGTGGTAGTTCTATTCTTAATTTTTTGAGGAGGCTCCATACTGTTTTCCATGGTGGCTGCACCAATTTACATTCCCACCAACAGCACACGAGGGTTCCCTGTTCTCCACGTCCTCCCCAACTCTTATTATCTCTTACATTTTTGATGATATCCATCCTAACAGGTGTGAAGTGATATCTCATTGTGGTTTTGATTTGCATTTCCCTGATGATGAGTGACGTTGAGCACCTTTTCATGTACCTGTGACCTTTTGAATGTCTTCTTTGGAAAAATGTCTATTCAGTTCCTCTACCCGTTTCTTTAAAAATATTTATTTATTTGGCTGCACTGGGTCTTAGTTGTGGCATGTGGGATCTTTAGTTGTGGGATGCGGGATCTAGTTCCCTGACCAGGGATCGAACCTGGGCCTCCTGCATTGGGAACACAAAGTCTTAACCACTGGACCACCAGGGAAGTCCCCTTCACCCATTTTAAAATCAAATTGTTTTTCACTTGTTTTACTATTGAGTTGTATGAGTTTGTATATGTTTTAGATATTAACCACTTATCAGATCTATCATTTGCAACTATTTTCTCCCATTTCATAGGTTGTCTTTTCCTTTTGTTCATCTTTCTTTTGCTGTGCAGAAGCTTTTTAGTGTGATGTAGTCCTATTTAACTAATTTTTGTTTTTCTTGCTTGTGCTTTTAGTATCATTTCCAAAAAAATCATTGCCAAAAACAATGATCATTGCCAAGAACAAACTCCTTTTCAAGGAGATTTTCCCCTATGTTTTCCTGTAAGAATTTTATGGTTTCAGTTCTTATGTTTGTTTTTAATCCATTTAGAGTTAAGTTTTGTAAGATAAGGATCCAATTTCATTCTTTTACATATGGTTATCCAGTTTTCCCAACACCATTTGTTGAAGAGATTATCCTTTCCCCATTGAGTAGTCTTGTCAAATATATGAGAGGGTTTTTTATTTCTGGGCTCTTGATTCTGTTGCATTGGTCTGTGTGCCTCTTTTTTGCCAGCACCATACTGTTTTGATACTATAGCTTTGTAATATAGTTTGAAATCAGGAAGTGTTATTCTTCCAGCTTTGTTCTTCTTTCTCAGGATTGCTTTGGCTATTTGGGGTCTTTTGTGGTTCCATACAAATTTTAGGACCTTTTTTTTCTATGTCTGTGGAAAATGCCACTGGAATCGTGATAGCAAGATTACATTGAATCTATCTATAGATGGCTTTGGGTAGCATGAACAAAATGTCACAATTCTTTATTCCTCTCAATCAAATAGAACACGTTGTGAGCCACCATCTGTTCAGTACTGGGGCTTCCCACCTTCGCTCCTCAGATTTAGGAGAAAGTCTCAGGAGCAAATGCAGTCAGACATGTACAGAAATGCCCTCCCATCCTGAATCCACACTGAGACTGCTCTGTGCTCCGACCCAAGCATCAGGAGCCCTCAAAGATGGCAGCTCCACTGCTTGTGAGGCAAGCTTGGGGACCAGGGTCTCTCCCAGGCACCAGAAAGAGCTGTGTTCCTAGTATTGAGGGCCCTCACCCCCCATCTCCTCTCAGGGAGCTCTGTAAGGCCCCAGGCCCTTCTGAAACTTCCCTCCACCATGCCCACTTCTGTCTCCCCTCACCCCAAAACTCTTCCCTCCAGCATCCTAGAGGGAAGTGTTCCCTTCTTGGGGCTCACCTTCCTGCGTGTGCTTGCGGACTGAAATGCTCAAACTGGCCTTGTCCCTTGACACTGTAATTGTTCTTTATCACCCATTAAGCAGGGACCAGCTTTGCCTAGCACAGTACCTGCTATAAAGTGAAAGCAATGACCTTGGGAAAGTTGCCCAACAATACCGAACCTCAGTTTGGCACTGAGGTCCAGTGTGCTTCGACACTACATGTCGGTTCTCTTTCACTTGTCCCTGGTGGAAAACCAGTTCAAACTGGCTTCAGTAAAAGGGTACCAATTGGCCCATGTTGCCGAAAAATGCAGATGGAGCTATGGCTTCAGGAAAGGCTTGATCTAGGTACTCAAACGTGGCATCAGGAATCCCTTCCAGTGTCTCGTGAATCTAGTTTTCTCTGTGGTGGTTTCATTCAAGTGCACATTCTCTCCTTATAGTGGCAAGATGGCTGCCCAAGTTTTCAGTTTCCCAGGGGTAAGCTGCAACAGAAGTCCAGGTTGAGTCTTGTTGGTGCTGCTGATTGGGTCGCCTGTCCAGTCCTGAGCCAATCACTGTGTTGAGTGGAATGCACTACTTTCATTGGCCAGGCCTGGGACCCATGGCCATCCTCTGAACTAGGAATGGCTTCATCTCTACCCAAACCTTGTGAATTGAGAGTGGGGGAGGGACAAATCTTCAAAGGAAAATGCAGGCCCTGTTGCCAGGAAGAGGAGGACAGGAGGCCAGGCAGACTACAACGTCAAGTGCCACTGCAG
This sequence comes from Mesoplodon mirus, assembly GCF_964341445.2. Taxonomy (NCBI): domain Eukaryota; kingdom Metazoa; phylum Chordata; class Mammalia; order Artiodactyla; family Ziphiidae; genus Mesoplodon; species Mesoplodon mirus. The sequence continues at coordinate 53,611,126 of NC_138991.1, forward strand.
CATCCTTCACCATCAGCTCCTGGCTGGGCCACTGGGGTCCTTAATCAATTGCTCCACCTCTTCCTGCCCAGGTTCACCTACCTTCACCCCAGCATAGGCTGAGGAAGTGGAGTGGGTGAGGGTGTTTCAGCACTCGGGGCCCAGGCCCTGCCCCACCTTCCAGGCATGGTACAGGTGTGTCCCCTGCCTCAGGGGGAGGTCTCTACTGGGTTGAATAGTATGCCCCCCAAATTCGTGTCCACTCAGAACCTATGAACATGACCTTATTTGGAAATAGGGTCTTTGCAGATGTAATCAGGTTACGGTGAGGTCATACTGGATTAATACGGGCCCTAAATCCAATGTCCAGTGTCTTTATGTGAAAAGGGAAATTTTGACACAGATGCACACAGGGAGAAGGCCGTGTGAGGAAGGAGGTAGAGACTGGAGTGAGGCTGCCACAAGCCAAGGACACCAAGCATTGCCAGCAGCACCAGAAGCTGGGAAGAGGCAAGGAAGGCTTCTCTCCTAGAGCTTTCAGAGGGAGCATGGCCCTGCCGACACCTTGATTTTGGACTTCTAGCCTCCAGAGTTGTGATAGAGTAAGTTTCCGTTATTATAAGCTGCCCAGTTTGTGATACTTTGTTACAGTAGCGGGAATCTAACACAGGGCCCTCCTGAGCTTACAGCATTCTTGTCCCACCCCAAGGACTTCAAATGGGAAACTGGCTCCCTTCCAGGAGGAGAAGGAATTCTCAGCTGATGAAAGACTTTAGCAGAAAAGGCCACGTTGTGTTTGCAGCTGGGACCACTTCAAAGGGAAGGCCCTTCCCCAGCCCCAAAGCCCAGCCTCTCATCTCCCTCAGGACGTCAGTGGTCAGCATGGTCCTCACTCCCCTCTTCTCCAGCTGCTCCAAGATCGAAAGCCCAGAGAGGGCTCTACTGAGCCAGTGACCTTGGGCAGCTAGAGCTACGGTGACCAACGGTAGCTGTGTGACCCTGTGTGCCCAGGACTGTCTGGTTTTAGCACTGAAAACTCTGCATCCCGGGAACCCCTCGGTTCTGGGCAAGCCAAGAAGGGTGGTGCCTCTCGATAGGGCTGAGGTTGGTTTTAGCTCCTTGGGAGCAGGGGGGACTCTATCCTTTATGCCCATAGGCCTTTTTTTTTTTAAAAAAAGATCTTTTTGATGTGGACCATTTTTAAAGTCTTTATTGAACTTGTTACAATATTGCTTCTGTTTTATGTTTTTGTTTTTTGGCCCCGAGGCATGTGGGATCTTATCTCCCTGATCAGGGATCGAACCCCCGCCCCCTGCACTGGAAGGCAAAGTCTTAACCACTGGATCACCAGGGAAGTCCCAACCCATAGGCATGTTTTTAAGCCTTAATCGTGTGCCGATTTTTGCCTGGTGCTTTATGAACTATCTGATCCTCATAACACACCCGTGGCGGGGGGCGCATGCTACAGTTATCCGCGCTTTATAAGCTGAGGCTCCCAGAGAGGGTATGTCCCAGGCGTGTAGATGGCAGGTCCTATGCCAGCTGCACCAGTGTGGCCGGCAGCTTCCCTGTTCTGTGCCCTCTCCGCGGCAGTGGACTCACCTTGGAGGGGGTGCCAGTGGGAAAGGCTGACCCCTGCACACCCCCTCACCTGCCGGATCAGGGTCCCCTGCAGATGGGAGCAGCATCTCCCTTTAACATCGCCCTTGCCCGGCCCCTGCTCAGGATCCCACCTGAGGCTCCCGAGTGGCCTTGCCAAGCAGTTAGCAGCAAGGACTCGGGGAGCTTACTGCTTGGGTTTAAATTCAGATCGGCCACCTGCTGTCTATGTGACCTTGGGCAAGGCACTGCTCTGTGCCTCAGATTCCTTGTCTAAAAGATGGGGAGGGTAACGATAGTATCCTCCTTGCAAGGCTGCGTGGGGTCATAGCACAGGTGTCAGGGTTCTTGTTAAGAGGTTATGAGCTGAGAGGTCCTTGGGTCCTGGAGTCAGAGGGAGCCAGGTGCAAACAGCAGTGACCTCGGGCAGCACTTTACCCTGAATTTGAGCCTCCCATTTGTAAGATGGGGGTCAGGCAGCACTTCCCCCATAGGACAGATGTGAAGACGAAAGGGGACAGGCTGTTGCAGGTGACCCCAGCCAGCTCCAGGGTGAGCATCCATCAAATGTTCATCGTATTGACACAAAGGCTTGGGCCAAGCCTGTGATTAATTTAAATTGTGGGCAAATTTCCCACCTTTTTTCTTCTGGTCCTTCAGTGGCCCCACTGCACATGTTCTGAAGTGTCCCCAAACTTGTGAGGGGGCCAGCACTGAGTGGCACTGAGTGGGTTGAGCGTGGGACACTCCCACTAAAGAGTCATCGGAAAGGCCAGGTGGGAGGAAGGGGCCGGGGGTCAGGAGACCCATGTCCTGGCTCGGCTTCATCTGATCTCACGCAGCCTTAACTTCTCAGGCCTCAGTTCCCCATCTTCAAAATGGACAGAACTTGCGGTTTGGCGCCTGGGGCTTGGCCTGGAGATGGTTTCACCAGCCATTCCCCAGGGTGACTGGCAGGGTAAGTAATCTTTAATACTTATTCCCTCGACCACGGTAGGGCCCCCCGCTGAGAAGGACCCCAGGCTGGATTGAATGCTCTGCTGTGACCAATCTTGGAATTCATAATTTTTGAACAAGGAGCCCTGCATTTTCATTTTTCGCTGGTCTCCACAAATTACAGAGCCAGTCCTGCCTTTGACAAATCTTTTCTGAGCATTGAAGGTGTATGAGGCCACACGGCAAGTACCAGGGATAAACTGGTGGAAAAAGTTGACATAGTCTCTGTCCTCATGGAGTTCACAGTCTAGAAAGATTGCCGTGGGTTGGACAGTGGCCTCCCAAAAAGACATGCCCAAGTCCCAGGCAGCTGCGAATGTGACCTTATAGGGAAATAGGTCTTTGCAGATGTAATGAAGTTAAAGATATTGAGATGGAATCATTCTGGATTTAAGGTGGGCCCTAAATTCAGTGATGTGTACTTATAAGAAAAAGGAGGGAATTCCCTGGTGGTCCAGTGGTTAGGACTTGGCGCTTTCACTGCCATGGGCCTGGGTTCCTGGTCGGGAAACTAAGATCCTGCAAGCTGCCCTGTGTGGCAAAAAAGAAAGGGAGGGAGGGAGGAAGGAGGGAAGGAGGAAGGAAGGAAGGAAGGGGAGGGGGATATTTGAGACACTCAGACACAGAAGAGAAGCTCAGAGGGAAAGGCCATGTGAAGACAGAAAGATCAGAGGGATGGGTCTACAAACTGAGGAATGCCAAGGAGAGGCATAGGATGGATTCTCCCCTAGAGCCTCCAGGAGGGGCCAGTCCTGCTGACGCCTTGATCTTGGGCTTCTGGCCTCCAGAACTGTCAGATAACACATTTCTGTTGTTTTAGGTCACCAAGATTGTGGTGATTTGTTACAGCAGCCCTAGGGGAATGGATACAAGAGTAGATAGACAGCAATCAACTCATCACACAAACAAACGTGTAATTGCTGGTGTGACAAGGGACGTGCCACGTGCCTGTGTTGGGGAAGGGTTGTCTGGGACTTGAAGTTCCAGAAGGAGTTAACTAATGAAATGGGAAGAGCATTTCAGGCTGCGGGAACAGCATGGGCAAAGGTCCTGGGGTAAGAGGTACTCGCTGTAAAATTGAGGGGAGACACCCCTGGCAGCTTCAAGCCATATGGGTCTCTGATGTGTTGTCTTGGCCACAGAAGGCTTTAAAAAGCCCCAGAACTGGCCAGGTGTCACTGTTCATGGCAGTAGCAGCGATTTGGCGCCTATGGTTTCAGCCCTACCCGTTCCCATTTCACATGTTTTTTGTGTTACTAGTATTGGCCCCTGAAGGAAATCTGTTTGTCAGGCTCTGACCTGCCCGGAGCCGCGGCCAGCATCTTCTGACCTGGTGGAGCTTGTGCCTGGTGGCTCAGGCTGGAAGTGCCGGGTGTTCGCCGTTCCCAACCAGCAAAGGCGAGACTTTCACTCTGCCTCTCATGGCTCTGTGAGAGCTCGGCAAGACCTGGCTGAAGATGTGTGGAGGGCGCCAGACCTGCGGTTTGGGGAGCAGAACTTTCCCTGCAGCAGCTGGAGAGGCAGGCAGTTCTGTGGCCCTGGCTGTGGGGAAGGACACAGGCGGAGCCAGAGGGGTTTTGGCTTCTCCAGGAGGCCAGCTGCGTGGCCCAGTACATGCCACTTCCGTGCCTTTTCTTCTATCAATAGATCCAGAGAAATTACTTTCATCTGCTCCACCTCTGTAAACAGAGTTCCGAATTATACCTCCTTGGTAGAGTAGCTGTGAGAGTTGAATGAGATGATTTACTCTTTCATTCAATACATTAATTTTATTATTATTATTATTTTTACTTTTTGGAGTTAGGATTTTTAGGATAGGTTTGTCTATAAAATATTTTCTATTTTGGTTTTCATTGAGCTAACATTGGTTTATTACATAATATGTTTCATATTTCTACTTCTAGGTACCTACAGCATGCTCACCACCAACAGTTTAGTTTCCATAGGTCACTGCACTGTCACGGATCCCCTTTACCCACTTCGCACCTCCCCTACCTCCCTGCCTTCCCTTCTGGTAACCCTACTGTTTTGTTCTCTGTGTCTACATGTCTGTTTTTCCACAAATATTTTATGAGCAGCTACTAGGTGCCAGGCACTCTTCCAGATGCAAGGGATACCACGGCAAATAAAAGAAGGCAGAAATACATGCTCTCCTGGAACTGATATTCCAGATCAGGGTTTTACAGACTACAGCCCAAGGGTCAGATCTGGCCAGGCATCTGTTTTTGCACAGACTCTAAACCAAGAATGGTTCTTGCATTTTTAAATGGTTGAAAATTAAAAAAAAAAAATTTATGACATGGGAAAGCTATATTTTCAGTGTCCATAAGTAAAGTTTTATTGGCACACAGCCATGCCCATTTGCTCTTGTATTATCTGTGGCTGCTTTGGGACTGTAGCCATCACAGCAGAGACCACAGGGCCTGCAAAGCTGAGCACGGTTACTCTCAGGTCCTTTATGGAAAAAGTTTGTCGGCTCCTCTTCTAGAATCTTGCTGTTCACAATGTGATTTCTGGACTACGGCATCAGCACCACCTGGATGCCTGTTGGAAATCCAGAGCTCCTGAACCAGAATCTGCATTTCAACAACATTGCCTGGAGATGCCTGCCCCTGTTAAAGTGTGAGGCGTGCTGCCCTAAAATGATGCACGTAAAATGCTAAGCACAGGGCCGCTTAGTAAGAGTTCAATAGATCTCATCTGCTGCGGGTAGGCTGATTACTTCGTCCTAATTCTCGGAACCTGTGACTTTGTCAGTTACATGGTTAAAGGGGCGATGCAGATGAGGCGAAGGATCTCGAGAAAAGGATATACACCTGGGTTACGCCGGTGGGCCCAATGATGTCATCACAAGCGTCCTTCTAAGAAGAGGTAGGGGGAGCAAAGGAGAAAAAAGCTGTGATGGGGGAAGCAGAGGTTGAAGAGGGAGGAAGGGCCGTGCAGTGGCTAGAAGCTGGAAAAGGCAGGGAAATGGATTCTCCCTTGGGGCTCCCAGGAGGCGTGCAGCTCTGCCGACATCTTGATTTTAGCCTTCCGACCTCCAGAACTGTAAGTGAGACGTTTGTCTTATTTTAAGTCAGTAATTTGTGGTAATTGTTGCAGCAGCGGTAGGAGAACGCTAGAGCTGCTGTTACTCTTATTATGAGCGTCGTCGTTGTTGTTACTTGTTGAGTGCTGGCTCGGCCATCCACCCACTGACTTGTTTCAGGCAAAGTATTGAATCTCGCCGGCCTTCCGTTTCCTGCTGCATAGAATGGAGAGAATGTTTTTTCTTCCTCAAGGCATGGTGGGGCTTCAATGAGAAGATGTGTGTGACGCGGCTTACACTGTGGGTGGTCATCATTACTGACCTTGGTGGCTGCGGGCTGGCTCTGGGTGACCCTTCTACCCAGTGGGGAATCATGATGGGGCCTCCCTCCTGAGGCTCTGAACCGAGACCCCAAGCATAACTCCGGGTCCGGGACTCACTAAGGAGAACGCAGTTGTGTGGGCAGCCAAATGGGGGAGGGCAGAATCGGATCGCTAAACTGGGGGGGCCACTCGGAGGTGTTCTGATTCAGGGCACTGGATCTTGGCCCAGCCCAGCTCCTGGGGGAGGAGATCACTTGTGTTCCCTTTCTTGCCCTTGCTCTTCCCTTGAGGGAATATCTGCATCTCTTTCCCCTTCACTGTAGCAGCTGAAGACCCACCGAGGGGCTTCTGCCCTCATAGGGCTGGGGGTTCATGCTGGCTCCCTGAGGAGGGAGAAAGGGCTGCTGACTCCAGGGCTGCCCTGTGCTGAGGCCCCAGCTCCTCTGGGCCCAGTGGGGAGCCAGCACCCCGAGGCCTGGCCATGGAGCCAGATTGCTAAGCAGCCTGGCTTTCTCAGGCTTTGCTGCTCCGGGCTCTAGGCTCAGTTAACTTGGAGCATTTATTCCATTGGATTGGAACTGGAGGGGGTTCCTTAAAAGCAAAGACCTGCTAGATTCAATGCGTGGGCTCCTGGCACCCAGCACAGGGCCTGGCACAGAGAGGAGAGTTGCTGGACCAGTGAAGGAATGACCAAAGGGGCTGAGAGGCCCCAGCACCAACAAGCAGGCAGGAGCCTCTGCCAGCCCCCAGGAGAAGCTGGGTGACCAGGTGTTCCCCCAGAATCTGGGAGTCCCCGAAGTGGCCCTAAACCTCCGAGGACTAGAGGCAGCATTTCTTTTTTTTTTTTTTTTAACATCTTTATTGGAGTATAATTGCTTTACAATGGTGTGTTAGTTTCTGCTGTATAACAAAGTGAATCAGCTATACGTATACATATATCCTCATATCCCCTCCCTCTTGCGTCTCCCTCCCACCCTCCCTATCCCATCCCTCTAGGTGGTCACAAAGCACCGAGCTGATCTCCCTGTGCTACGCGGCTGCTTCCCACTAACTATCTGTTTTACATTTGGTAGTGTATATATGTCCATGCCACTCCCTCACTTCATCCCAGCTTACCCTTCCCCCTCCCCGTGTCCTCAAGTCCATTCTCTATGTCTGCGGTAGACACCATACCCTTTTACTTGTAGATATTTCATGCAAAGTTTTGATGGAGAGTCGTCTTTGGTTATCTCTTGGGTAATGGGCTCCAAGAGCCCACCGGTCTGGTAGGCGTGGCTGAACTGATTGGCCCAGACGGAGTGTGGAATGAGGAGAGACGGAGGAAGCCAGGCCCCAGCAGGTCAGGCAGTAACAGCCCCACCCTGAGGGGCCCCTCTGCACCTGCCCTGCAAGCCTAGGCCTTGGACACTTGCACATGGAGACCAGACCACAGCGCAGGTTAAGCTGGAGGTCTTCCCACTTCCCTTCCCCACCTCCCTCTCTCAGCCTCTGTACCAGAGACCCAAGATGCCCCCTGAGTGACATTCAGGTGGCTTCTGGGTCTCAGTATTATTAACAGGACACTTTTTTGGAAATTCACATAAGAAAATTAACTGTTTGAAAGTGAACAGTTCAGCCACCTCTATCTAGTTCACAAATGTTTTTTTTTTATCACCCCCCCAAAAAACCTGTATCCATTAAGCGCCCCCAGGCCCTGGCAACCACTAACCTGCTTTCTGTCTCTATGGATTGACCTATTCTGACCTATTTCATATAAATGGAATCATGCCATGTGGCCTAGGCATTGGGTTGCTTTCACTTTGCATCATGTTTTCAAGGTTCATCTGTGTCAAGCCTGTGTCAGGAGCTCATTCCCAGTGAGCATTCTTTCCCATGGCTCCTTGGGCAAATGTTCTTCTAGGGAAACCCCCAGAAGCAGGGTTGCTGGGCTGTAGCAGTGAATACCTCACCTGCCCTCCTGAAGGTCTGTATTGTTTATCACTGAAAGGGTCATTTCCCAATTTGGTATTAGTGAACGATTTCATTTGGGCCAATCTTAGGAGAAGAAAAAAATCGTATCTCATTATTTCAGTTTGCCTTTTCTGATTACCAGTGCAGTTGAACAACTTTAGGAAATCTTCATCTGTAACAGTGGAATTCTAGGTGCCTCTGGTAGAGGAATACAGGAGGTGGGATAATCTGGGAATCAGGAATCTTCTGGATACCCTCCAATCTCACTGAATGGGCAATTGCTAGGGTAACCAAAGGTCCTGGGTTGTCCAGGACTGTCCTGGTTTTAGCACCAAAATTCCCATGTCCCAGGAAATCCCTGAGTCCCAAACTGGGGATGGTTGGTTATCACCATGACTTCCTGTTGCCCCTGAACTTGGACCATGGGGCTGAGGGAGGGACAGTGACACAGAGTGGGAGCCCAGGAGCTCCTGTTTTGCTGGGGGGCAGGGGAGAGGAGGAGAAGGAGGACATGGCCCAGGTGTGCACTGCCCATGCTGGCATCCTCTAGCAGAGATGCTTTGCACCCAGGCCCAGCTCATCCCACACCTGTGCTGACCTGCCTGGTCGGGGCCCGGCAGCTGAGACAGATGTCTTGGAACAGGGGCTCCAATCCACCCACCCAGCCTGCCGCTGCCCAGCTCACAGGGCCTTTGAGAGACAGGCAGCCTGGCTCCTTGCCACCTACCCAGCGTCCATTCTGGTGCCTCTCCACTCGTGCCTTAAATGCCCCTCCCTTTGGGACCTCCTTCCAAGGGCAAGTTGACATCACCCCTGGGGCAGGTCAGGGGACAGCTGCTTAGCTGTTCAAGATTCAGGAGAATCTATGCACTGTGTCTAGAGAGCTGGGAGTGGGCCAGGCTCCCACTGGGGGGGATCCTGGGTGATACCCCCAGTAGAGAAGTGGCGTGAAGTGGGGTGAATGGTGAGAGGCTTGCTTTTTTTAAAAAAAATTTAATTTTATCGAAGTATAGTTGATTTACAATGTTGTGTTAGTTTCTGGTCTACAGCAAAGTGATTCAGTTTCATATATATATTCTTATTCTTTATTCTTATTTTTTTCCATTATGGCTTATTACAGGATATTGAATATAGCTCCCTATGCTATATAGTAGGACCTTGTTTATCTATTTTATATATAGTAGTTTGTATTTGCTAATCCCAACTCCTAATTTATCCCTCCCCCACCCCCTTTCCCCTCTGGTAACCATAAATTTTTCTATGTCTGTGAGTCTGGCTCTGTTTTGCAAATAAGTTCACTTGTATCATATTTTAGATTCCACACATAAGTGATATCATGGTATTTGTCTTTCTCTGTCTGACTTGCTTCACTTAGTATGATAATCTCTAGGTCCATCCATGTTGCTGCAAATGGCATTATTTCATTCTTTTTTATGGCTGAGTACTATTCCATTGTATATATATACCACCTCTTCTTTATCCATTCGTCTGTCAATGGACATTCGGGTTGCTTCCATGTCTTGGCTATTGCGAATAGTACTTCTATGAACATTGGGGTGCTTGTATCTTTCTGAATTAGAGTTATCTCTGGATATACGCCCAGGAATGGGATTGCTGGATCATATGGCAACTAATGTATTTTAAGGAACCTCCATACTGTTCTCCATAGTGACTGCGCCAATTTACATTCCCACCGACAGTGTAGGAGGGTTCCCTTTTCTCCACACCCTCTCCAGCATTTATTATTCGTGGACTTTTTAAAAAATAAATTTGTTTATTTATTTATTTATTTTTGGCTGCCTTGGGTCTTCATTGCAGTGCATGGACTTCTCATTGAGGTGGCTTCTCTTTGTTGTGGAGCACAAGCTCTAGGTGCTCAGGCTTCAGTAGCTGTGGCTCGCGGGCTCTAGAGCGCAGGCTCAGTAGTTGTGGTGCACGGGCTTAGTTGCTCCACGGCATGTGGGATCTTCCCAGACCAGGGATCCAGCCCGTGTCCCCTGCATTGGCAGGTGAATTCTTAACCACTGTGCCACCAGGGAAGTCCCTATTTGTAGACTTTTTAATGAGAGGCTCACTTTTTTTATCTGTCTTTCCATTTGTCCCTCTGTCCAGGAGGCATTATTTCCCTGACTCTACTGCCTAGCCCGAGACAGGATCCTGAAGATAAGGCAGGAGGACCAGGCAGTGTCCGGGAGTATATCTGGGGAGAAGGAAGATGTGAACTGTTTGCCCCTGAACAGAATCCCCAAATCAGCAGGCCCGGGGGAGGGGCAGGTGGTAAAACCAGAACTGAACTGGGAGGTGGAGGATTTGGGGAGCAGGCAGCTCTGGGCTTGGCTGCAGGTGTCAGTTTAAATGTCCTTGTCTCGGGAGTGTGGGAAACCTTAGGACAATGACCATGTCTTACTATATACCCCCCGTATTCCTCGAGCTTATCACAGGGCATGGCACATCGTAGGTGTTCAGCAAATCATTTCTACATGGATGGATATAAGAATGGGACTAACACATCATGTGACCCTGGGCAAGTCACTTCTTCCCTCTGTGTCTGTTTCATCCTCTGTAGGATGGAGGGGGAATCCCTAAGTTTCCTCCAGTCTACTATCTTGAGCTGACCCCTCCCACCCCAGTCCATTCTTGGTCTTTGGCCACCGGAGGCCCCGAAGTGGTTTGTGGGCATCACCCTGCCCTTTAGGGGAGGCTTGGCAGTTCCTACATCTGGCCTCAGGATGTGCTGCCTGTGTGTGGGCACCTGGACCAGCCCTGCGCTCCAGAGAGAGAGGCTGCCCCGAGAGGGAGTGCTTATGATGCTGTCGGGCCCCAGCTCCACTCCCAGGACTGTTGGAATAAAATCCAAAATCCTGACTGTGGCCCAACCCTGGTGAATCTCTAATGCCCCACTCCCATCCCCTCAGTTCTCTCCTGCCTCGGGGCCTCTGCAATGCTGTTCCTGCTGCCTGGAATTCCCCCTCCTCCAATCTTCCTTTCACTGCATCCACTTCACACTTCAGGTCTCTGCTCAGATGCCGATTTTTCAGTCTTCCCCTGACCCCAGCCCCGCCATTACTCTCCATCCAAGCACCCTGTTCTTTTCCTTCACAGGATTATTACAGTTACATATTCATTATTTGTTCATTTTCTTTTGGGGACAGGGCTGGGTCTATCTTGTTCCCTTCTGTAGCTGTGTCTGGCACAGAACAGATGCTCGATAAATGTTTGTTGAATGAATACATGAACGAGGACATTACCAGTCTTTGCTCCCATACCCCACCACCACCATGTCCTGTTTCCACACTTCTGACTTACTGAGGGCTTCATTGGTGCTGGGCACGGTGCTAAACCTTCTATGTTGCAACCCTATGAGGAAGGTATCCCTAGTTCCCATACTTCACAGATGTAGCAGCTGAGGCTCAGAGAGGTGAGGCCACAAGCTCCAGGTCACACAGCATGGAGTGAGGAAGCAGGATCCGATTGAAGTTGCTCCAACCTCCAAGGCCCATGCTCTGAATCTCTACCCAGCCATCCTGAGGTGGGTCCCCGTCCTGGCCCCAGCCCTCTGCAGAAAGAAGTAGGAGCTGGAGAATTCCACTGGGCCCCAGTTGCTCCACCTGGACGGTGGCCTGGCTTGGGGTAGATCAGCCTTCAGGCTCCGGGTTATGTTCCACTGTTCCTCACTGCCTCCCAAATTAGTTCCACGTTCAGCCCACGGCCTGTGGTTTCCACTTGTTTTCTGTAACCGGAGCTTCCCCAGCGCTTGGCACTGAGATGCAGAACTCAGCATCGTCTCAGCTTCCCAGTTTCCTTGGATGTTGAGATGATGTCAAATGATTTCACTGGCAGAGAAAAGCCCAGCTGGGGGTCAGTGGGCAGATCACGCCCCACCCCGCCCCTTACTCAGGTAGGGAAGAAGCAGAGTGCATCAGCAGAGCCTCCTTTTCTTGTTTCATCCTGGCAACAGATGACGAAAATGAGAGCTCAGAGTGGTTGGGTGATTTGCCCAGTGTCACACGGTAAATGAGAGGCAGGGCGCAGTTTATACAAAACACCCAAGCTCTTCCTCCCAGATGCCTTTTCGAGTGGTGGACAGAAGAGGAACCTGGGGACCCAGAGTGGTGAAAACCCAGACGTTGTCCGCGCAGGGCTCTAAGTTGAGCAGAAAAAGACCAGATTGAGTGCAAGCAGTGATCAAAGCAACGCCCGCCAACATGAGACAATATATATTTTTAGACAGTACGTGAGTCAGCCCTTGATGATTCACAGGCCTGGCTGGGCTTGCAGGGCAGCCCCAGGCCGCCAAGGGCAGGGCAGGAGATCAGCCACAGCAGGGACAGGAAGGCTAGAAGAGGTTGAGGGCCACCTCAGGCAGCCCCTCTTTGTCATTTGTTTCGTCACGGGTTGGATACTTTGAATAAGTGCTTGAAAAGGGCTCATGGTAACAGAACTAGAAGGTGGTGTTATCAGCAGCTTCACATCACTTGACAACCACCCACACTGGGCTAGACACTGTGCTCGGTGCTGGGGGGACAGCAGCAAAGAACAGGACTGACAGAGCCCTGGCCTCCGGCAACTTCTCTGTGGGCCTGCCCGTCTGTGTCGCAGTTCAGCTCTGCTGTTATCTTTTAAAGGAAAAGACGTTTTATTGAAATTTTGCTACATAAATAGCTACAAAAAAGCTGGGAGGGACGAAGGGAGCAACGGCTGTTTCCCGGTCACTAAGGAACCCATGGGTAGGGGGATTGGGAGGGAGACTGGTCATGGCCAGAGGGAGAAAGGATGCCCTGGATGCTGTCTGGCACGAAGAGTCTGATATGAGAGAGAGAAAGAGGGAGGAGTAGCAGAAAAGCAGCCGTAGGCAATATGTAAATGAATGGGCATGGTGTGTGCCAATAAAACTTTATTTATAAAAACAGGAAGTGAGCCAGTGTTGGCCTGGGGGGCCCATAGTTTGCTGAACCCTGTTCTCTAAGATGCCTCCCTCCACCCCCTGGCTCCCCTTATTTGCCCCCCCCCTGTGTGATTAATAGAACCCCCTCCCCACCGTGAACCACCTGAAACCTGGTCTCCTCCCAGGTAGCTTGCTAGTTCTGCAGGTAAAAACTGCTACAATGCTCTGCTTTCAATTTAAAAATGTTCTTGTTTGGCTTCACAACCTCCTACACACAGGGATTTATGGACGTATTGGACTGTGGCCTCCTAGGGTAGCAACATCCACATGTCTCTCTGTCTAGCCTAGTGCTTGAGATGTGGTAGAGGGTAGAGAAGCCTTTGCAGAACAGACACCCCTAAGGCAGTGCCCAGCCCCATCTATCTTCTTCACGTTAGGTAGAAACTGGCAAGAAACAAACAAAAAAGAGGTGTGTGACAGGCCAGGGCCCCTTCTGGTCTTCTTCTCTGTCCCGCAGGGAGTCTGGGCAGCCCCAGTGTCCCTCCCCCACCCCAGGTTCACACGACAGGTCCAGCAGGAGAGAGAAGAGGGGCAGTGGGAAGCTCCCTGACCAGGACCCCAGCCCTGTGTGTAGTGGGCACACAGCACTGACCCTCAGCTTCTTCATCTGCAAAATGGACGGAGACAAGGCCCACCTCCCCGAGCTTGCTCAGAGGTGCACGGCTTGGCCTCTAAAATTCAAGGTGCAATGTCCCACATATTAATTGCATGTATGTATATATTGGTATATATTCGCGGACAGACAGTCCCCAACTTACAATGGTTCTACTTACGATGGTTCAACTTAAATTTTTTACTTTAAGTGGTGTGAAAGCACTACAGATTCAGTAGAAGCTATACTTCGAATTTTAATTTTGATCTTTTCCTGGGTGAGCGATACATGATACGCTCCTGTCTTGTGACGCTGGGCAGCGGCAGCCACGCGATCACGAGGGTAAACAACTGACACCCTTACAACCGTTCTGTACTTCACTTTCAGTACTGTATTCAATAAATTACATGAGTTACTCAATTTTATTATAAGATAGGCTCTGTTAGATGCTTTTGCCCAACTGTGGGCTAATGTAAGTGTTCTGAGCACGTTTAAGGTGGGTAAGGCTCAGCCATGCTGTTTGGTAGATTAGGTATATTAAGTGGATTTTCCATTTACGATATTTTCAGTGTATGATGGGTATATCGGGTTGTAACCCTAGGGTAAGTCGAGGAAGATCTGTGTATATATATGTACATAAATATAGAATATATATAAAATCTCCCTCTCAGGAAGAGGCCTGTCTTAGCAGTGCCACTGTGCTCAGTCATTGGCCCAAAGCAGCCTACAGAGAGCTTAACTGCTTCTTCTGCAGCTAAAAATCTATAACATTATTGAGAACTTGCTTCGTGCCAGTCTGAGCTAAGCCCTTCAGAGTCTTAATCTAGTCCTCAAACGGTCCTGTGAGTTTGGTACCATTCTTTCCCCCATGTGACAGATAAGGTGCAGAGAGGTTAAGTAAATTGTCCAAGGTCACACAGCCAGCAAGAAGGATGCAGAACTGGACAGCTGGATTCCATGTACACAGCCCCCCTCACACAGGGCCTGGCAGAAAGTGGTAGTAATAATAGCTGGTGTGTTTTTCCCAAAAGTTGGACCCAGGCCTGTGTGGACACAAAGTGCACCATACTATGGGGGATGACTACATTATTAGCTCCAAGAAAATTAACAGAATTTCAATATCATCCAGTATCCAGTGTACAGTCAGATGTTCCCAGTTGTCCCAATCTATAAAAACCCTATCACACCCAGTTCACACCTTGCATTTGTTTTTTTTTTAATTTTATTGAATTTATACTTTTTTTTCTAATTTTAAAATATTTATTTATTTATTTATTTTTGGCTGTGTTGGGTCTTCGTTTCTGTGCGAGGGCTTTCTCCAGTTGGGGCGAGCGGGGGCCACTCTTCATCGCGGTGCACGGGCCTCTCACTGTCACGGCCTCTCTTGTTGCAGGGCATGGGCTCCAGACGTGCAGGCTCAGTAGTTGTGGCTCACAGGCCTAGTTGCTCCGCGGCACGTGGGATCCTCCCAGACCAGGGCTCAAACCCATGTCCGCTGCATTGGCAGGCGGATTCTCAACCACTGCGCCACCAGGGAAGCCCTGCATTTGGTTTTGTCTTTTCAGTATTTTAGTGTATTTTCATCCTGCCATCTTTCTTTTCTCCCATGACATTGACTTCTAGAAGAATCTAGGTCCTTCATCTTATAGATGATCTCAAATTCATATTGTCTAATTATCTGCTCCTGAGGTTGTTTAATGTTCCTCTGTCCCCGTATGTCCTATAACCTGGAAGGCTTAAGCCTAGAGGCTTAACTGGATTCTGATGCAACTTTTTAAGCAAGCATACCCCATGGGTGACATTTTGTTGCATCATATCAGGGAACTCACACTAGCAGTTTATATCATTATATCAGTGATGCTGAGTTTATTAGTTTTGGTGTTGCCTCCCAGTTTCTCCATATACACTCTATTGTCCCCTGTGCAACAGACAACCCATAGGGTGATGTCTTGGCTCCAGGTGAGTATCCTGTACTCGAATGGCCTTTCACCACAGGCTTCCACAGCCGGTAGAGATCCTTACCCAAATCACTGATTGCACTGGAGTCTGCAAAACTGATTTTTCTGTCATTCCTTCTATGTTTTTAGCTGGTATTCTTCTATAGAAAGAGCTTTTCCCCCCACTTTTTGTTTTTAAGTACTGTCAGTTCTCATTATTCATGGTAGGTAGGTTCTGTAAGGTCACCTTAAACACTGAACCATGGCTCTTAGAGGAAATACAGGGTTAGGTTCCTGTGAGCCTTGGGTCACAATCTTTTGGTCAACCAATCACTATATAACCTTGTTTTATGTGTGTTTCTGTTTAAAAGATTTTTTATTTAATATGCGTTATTGATCCATTAACATTGAATTCATGGCCAACAACACAAAATCTCATGCCTGAGTGAAACTTATCTAACACATGTTTTCTCTACAACACACATCACAGCCTCTTCTTGGGCTTAGGAACACTAGACAGCACTTCACTATACTTGAGGCCATCTTAAGTAGCAAAATCACCAACAAAAACCACAAAAATGTGGGGAAAAAAAAACCCCACGAAAAACCTGGCACTCAGTAGACCACAAAAAAGGACTTTTGTTTATGGTCTGAGAGCTGAAACGAAGGCAGGATGTCACCTTGTTTAACTTCACCTGGGAACATGCACGTCAGGTGAATTTTTTTTTTTTTTTTTACCACTTATTGCATGTCCAGGAATGACTGTGACAGTTGCTAAGAGTATTGATTTGGGGATTACAAATAAAGTTTAGCAAGTAGACAAACTTGCAAATACTGCATCTGTGAATGATGAGGATACACTGTCAGTATGGACACAGGAATATTTATTGACTGAATACCTTGCAGTTCGTTATAGTCACTATTTTTTTTTAAGATGTTCAGAACTCTCAGTTTAGCCAAGGTGAGTCCCTTTAATCTGGCTTTTGTGACCTTTGACATGATTCTTTTTGTCTTTGATAGCTTTCTTGCTTTTTGGTACAAGATATCCTAAGCCCACCTGGAATAAGCCATTTGTCCAGAGAGCCTCAGTTCTCAGTTAAGAAGAAATGATGTTTAGAAACCATGACCTGAGTACTAGGTGTGTTTATTTCTACTGGGGTGTCATTGCTCCTAGACCATGTCAGTGGACAGAGATAGAAAATGTGTTTGTAAATATTTGTAAAAATTATGTACACATATTGATACATATTGATAATCGCAATTCAAATTTCACGTATCAAGAGTATTTTTTTAAATGAATTTATTTATTTATTTATTTATTTTTGGCTGCATTGGATCCTTGTTGCTGTGTGTGGGTTTTCTTTAATCGCAGCGAGCGGGGGCTACTCTTCGTTGCGGTGCACAATCTTCTCATTGCGGTGGCTTCTCTTGTTGCAGAGCAGAGGCTCTAGGCATGTGGGCTTCAGTAGTTGTGGCACATGGGCTCTCGAGCACAGGCTCAGTAGTTGTGGCACATGGGCTTAGTTGCTTCATGGCATGTGGGATCTTCCTGGACCAGGGCTCCAACCCATGTCCCTTGCGTTGGCAGGCGGATTCTCAACCACTGCACCACCAGGGAAGCCCAAGAGTATTTTCTTAATTGTTTTTTATTGTGATAAAATAGTTATAACATAAAATTTACCATCTTAACCATTTTTAAGCAAACAATTCAGTGGCATTAAGTACACTCACATTGTTTTGCAACTATCACCCACCATCTCTCATCACAGAACTTTTCATCATCCCAAACTGAAATTCTATACCTGTTAAACAATAGCTCCCCATTCCTTCTTTTTCAAGGCAGAATAATATTCCATTGTATGTTTATACCACATTTTGTTTATCCATTCATCTGTTTATGGAGATTTAGTTTGTTTCTACGTTTTGGCTATTGTGAGTTATTCTGCTATGGACATGGGTGTACAAATACCTATTCATCTTAACTACTTTTACATTATATTTGTATTTCTCATCTGTTACACTGAAAAATCTAGGCTCCTAATAACATTAGTTTTTACTCTTTGCTTAATCTTACAGTATGTATAGAATAGTTGCAAAATTTTAGTAGTGGTGACTTCTAAAAATAAACCTACAGGGGACAAAAAGCAGGTCAGTGGGGGAAGGGGAATGAGGAGTGCCTGCTTAATGGTTTTGGGGTGATGAAAATGTTTTAGTGGGTGTGTATTTCTGCCTTCCTTCTGTCTTAAATAAACAAACTTTCTTTGTGTGCTGTCCCACACATTATGCTGTGCCTCTGATAATAAATTTTGTACCTGTTTTTACAAAACAAAAACAAAAAAAAATGTTTTAGAAGTAGATAATAGCGATGGTTGCACAGCATTGTGAATGTACTAAATGCCACACTGAATTTTAGTCTTTTTTTTTTTAATTTTTTTATTTTATTTTTTATTTTTTTATTTTTTGCTTTATAACAAATTAAATCAGTTATACATATACATATGTTCCCATATCCCCTCCCTTTTGTGAATTTTAGTCTTTAAAATGGTTAGTTTTGGGCTTCCCTGGTGGCACAGTGGTTGAGAGTTCACCTGCCAATGCAGGGGACACGGGTTCGTGCCCCGGTCCGGGAAGATCCCACATGCTGTGGAGCGGCTGGACCTGCATGTCCGGAGCCTGTGCTCTGCAATAGGAGAGGCTACAGCGATGAGAGGCCCGCGTACCGCAAAAAAAAAAAAAAAAAAAAAAAAAAAAAAAGGTTAGTTTTATGTTTTCTGAATTTCACTTCAATTTTTTAAAAAACCCTACTGGGTGCCATTTAAGATTCCTTTGCATTTCTTTTTGTCCTTAGAATGTATCACTGAGGAAATGCAGTCAGATCACTATGTTCAAAAGTTCTGAGATGCACTTTTCTCAGTGTGGTTATCAATCTGGTACACAATTAGGTTCACTTGTTTCTGTTTTGTATTCACATTTGGGGGTTGCTTTTTTTTCTTTTTTCTTTAATTTCTGGAGTATAAAGCAGTACACGAATAAAACAAATTTAAAAAGCCCACCCCAATCCCGATCCCCTCTATTCCAATCCCAACCAGCTGCCTTTGAGTGACTGTTTTCATTGGTTTCTGTTCATTTTCCTTTCTTTTTGCAAAAATAAACATAATAGGTAGATACAGATATTCCTATTTCTTCTTGTCTAACACAAAAAGTAGGATACTGTGTTCACCATTATATGATTTTTTTTTCCACTTAAAATTAGAAGAAATAATAATTTATCAAATGTTGTAAATAGTTTTTTTCAGAGTTTGTGGTTTTCCTTTCATTTCTGTATAGAAACAAAGATCATGGAGGCAAGTTCCCCAAGGCTGTCAGGGATAACGGCTAAGGGGGTTGGAGTGGAGTTTTGAAAATGAAATAGAATTTTCTGGGTGAAGAAGGGGAAAGGCAGTTGGGAACAGCATGCAGCAAACCAAAGAGGCATCAGAGGATGGGGTCCAGGTCCAAGTCCCTGAGGCAGGGGTGGGGATGAAGTGGTGTCCCCGGTGCCGGGTGCTAGGGAGCCACTGAAGGCTCTAGAGCTGCAGAGTGGCCTGGTGGATCTGGTTTAGTGATGGATCCAGGGCTGGGAAGAGGCAGCTTAGAGGGGCAGCAAAGGCATGTCTGAGAGGTGCCTGTATTTCCCAGAACTCCCTCTGGGCTCTTAGATCCAGAGCCGAGGGCAACTCTGGTGTGTCCTGAGGCTTCTCTCTCCCCTCCTGCCCCTGGGATGGGCTAGGCAGTGTCTTCACCCTGTGGCCTGAGGTCCTCCTCTGCCCATCCTCCACCCCAGGGCCTCCCTGTACCTCCAGAAAGATCTAGGCCCATGAAAATTATGTGCCCACTTGTGGGGACTTGACCTTCAAGCTCACACCTCCTTCTTGCCCTTTGGCTGCAGCCTTGGTGTGTGTTCATGGGATCATCCCAGTGGGCTGGGGGGCATGTAACCTTGGGCCCTTGAGGAGCTTGGGGAGCACCTGGGAGCAGCCATCCAACCCAGAGCCCCCTTCCAAAGCCCAGGAGGGGATCTGAGCCTGGGGACTCACTGAGGACTGTGATGACAGTGAGGGCAGAGAGATGCCTCTGAGGGGAGCAGACAGGAGCAAGGTGGCTCCGAGGCCCCAACCCCACCAGTTATCACAGAGACCACAGAGGGCCCAGGGCAGGGCGGAGAGGGCTGCCGGGGCTCTGCCTGGGTGCAGGGGCTCCTGTGACTCACTGTCCCGACACTGGCTCCTTGATGTGCCAGCTCAGTGGAGAAATCGCCCTGCCCCTTCCCATCCCAGCCTGGGAGCAGGGTGCCCCTTCCATCTGTGGGTTCTGGGATCACACAAACCCCGTTCCATTCCAGGCTGCATCCTGCCAGGTGAGCCCCATCACCCCTCTGAGTCTCTTTCACCCCCTCCCCCATAAAATAAGGAAATGATTTGACACGTCTGGGACATAGCCTACCTTCTGTACACAGTCACAGGGATGTCCACACAATTCCCTCCTGCCCCTTTATCTTGGCAGAGATGAAGGACCCTGGACTGCTCGAAGGATCAGAGTAGGGGCTAGGAGGTCTGCATAGAGCTTGCCAGATATTCAGCCAACAGACGCCCGCCATTCCTGTCCCCCTGGCATCCCCCTGCCCAGGTTAAGCATGTCTCACACACACACACACACCCTTCCTTCCGGCCCCAGGCAACAGGAAGCCCCAAGTGACCCTGGGCAAATCTCTCCCCTCCCGGCCTCACTTTGCTCATCTCTGGGGACAGAGTTGGATCCAGTGGTCTTGAAGCTCCTTCAGTGTCCAAACTCAAGGATTCTTTTTTTTTTTTCCTTTTTTTAAATTAATTAATTTATTTTTGGCTGTGTTAGGTCTTTGTTGCTGCCCATGGGCTTTCTCTAGTTGAGGCGAGCAGGGGCTACTCTTCATTGTGGTGCGTGGGCTTCTCCTTGCAGTGGCTTCTCTTGTTGTGGAGCATGGGCTCTAGGCGCAAGGACTTCAGTAGTTGTGGGACATGGGCTCAGTAGTTGTGGCTCACAGGCTCTAGAGCACAGGCTCAGTAGTTGTGGTGCATGGACTTAGTTGCTCTGCAGCATGTGGGATCTTCCCAGACCAGGGTTCGAACCCTTGTCCCCTGCATTGGCAGGCAGATTCTTAACCACTGCACCACCAGGGAAGTCCTCCCATTTTTTTTTAACAGTTGTGTTCAAATATAATTCATATACCATAGATTTCAGCCATTTAAAAGTACAATTTAGTGGTTTTTAGTATATTTACAGATATGTGCAACCATCACTACTATCAATTTTAGAACATCTTCAACATCCCAAAAAGAAACCTGGTACCCATTAGCTATCAGCCCTCCTACCTGCCTCTCCACAGCTCCAGACACTACAGTCTGCTTTCTGTCTCCTAGATTTCCCTATTTGGACTTTCACATGAATGCAATCATAGAAGACGCTAAATGGCTGCTTTCACTTAACATCACGTTTTCAAGGTTCATCCATGTCCTGGCCCGTGTCAGTACTTTTTATGGCTGAATGATATTCCGTTGTATGGATATACTGCATTTTGTTTGTCTGTTTGTCTGTTGATGGACATTTGGGTGGTTTCTGCTTTTTGGCTCCTATGAATAAGGCTACAGTGAACATTCATGTACAAGTTTTTGTGTGGACGTAGTTCTCTTGGGTACATACCTAGGAGTGGAATTGCTGGATCATAGGTTAACTCTGTGCTTAACTGTTTGAGGAACCACCTGACTGTTCCACCGAGGGTTCCATTCAAGTTTTCCTAACTCCTCTGTTAGAGTTCCTGGGGTTAAGAAGAAAAGCGGCCCCCTTTCCGGCTCTACAGCCTGATGGACCGTTCAGGCCTGTTTGTCCATTCACATCCAGCCCCACCTTCTGGACCCTGCAATGCACCAGCTCTGATGTCAGGAGGAGATCAGAGTGAAGAGAGGATGAGGATCCCAGAAAGTTCCATGTCCATTGCTTTAATCCTTGCCAGAGTCTACCATGCAGGCACTGTACTATTATGGCCATTTTTTGGATAAGAACATTGAGGCTGGACTTCCCTGGTGGTGCAGTGTTTAAGAATCCACCTGCAGGGAACACAGTTTCAAGCCCTGGTCCGGGAAAATCCCACATGCCGCGGAGCAGCTAAGCCTGTGGGCCACAACTACTGAGCCTGCGCTCTAGAGCCCGCGAGCCACAACTACTGAAGCCCACTCGCCTAGAGCCCGTGCTCCGCAACAGAAGCCACTGTAATGAGAAGCCCGCACACCGCAACGAAGAGTAGCTCCCGCTCGCTGCAACTAGAGAAAGCCCGCGTGCAGCAACGAAGACCCAACACAACCAAAAATAAATAAGTAAATTTATTAAAAAAAAAAAAAAAGAACATTGAGGCTCTGAGAAATGATAAGACTCACTGGATATCAAACAGCTACATGGTGGCCAAGCTGGGATTTGAACCCAGACTGTCTGAGCCCAGGGTCTGTGCTTGTAACCACCAGTCTACAGTGCTAACACCCGTTGTCCCTGCGCTGGTAGGGACTGAGGTGCCCCTCTGGCATCTCATAGGTACAGGGCTCCTGTTCTGCTCCGAGAACTTGGGGGGTGGAGTTCCAATGCTGATGTCTGTGACCCCAGGGGACAGTAGGGGTGGGGAGGGGCCTGCCCAAGCCCCCTCGTCTCAGTTGGCTCCCGTGTCAGTTCGTGTTGCTTAAGCCATCTGGCTGATTAGCTATGGCTGTGTTTCTGGGAACATGAAAATGAGCTGATTCCCCAAACAGCTGTGCCCCTTGCTCCCTTGGCTCCCCTGCCTGCCTCCCCCTGGGGTCTGTCCTCAGCTAGAGGGCCTGGGAGGCGGGAGGGGACAGCTGGGCAGGGCCACACTCACGGTCGCCCCAAAAGGGAGTCCCCTTCATCCTACTTTACAGACAAGGAAAAGTAGGAAGGCCACTGGGGGCGTCACACAGGCACGGTCTGTCCAGGGCATCTCCAGATACCTCTCTGGGTCCCAGGAGGCCTTCTTTTTAACAGCTTTATTGAGATTTACTTACATCCCCCAAAATTCATTTGTTTAAAGTGCACAATTCTACCAATTTTAGTCAATTCAAGAGTTGTGCTATCATCACCACAGTCTAATTTTTCAACACTTTCATCACCCCAAAAAGAAACCCCTTGCCCATTTGCAGTCATTCCCACAGCTACCCCCAGCTCCAGACACCCACTAATGTATGTTTCTGTAGATTTACCTTTTCTGGACATTTTATATACATGGAATCATACAATACGTGGTCTTTTGTGACTGGCTTTTTTCACTTAGCGTGTCTTTGAGGTTCATCCGTGTTGTAGCAGGTATAAGAGTTCACTCCTTTCTGTGGCTGAATAATATTCCTTTGTGTGGATAGACCATATTTTGTTTCTCCATTCATGAGGTGATGGACGTTTGAGTGGTTTCCACTTTTTGGCTATTGTGAATAGCGGTGCTGTGAACATGCTCCTACAAGTCTACGTGGATGTGTGTTTTCGTTACTCTTTCACTTCGTAGATAGTCAGGTGTGGAATTGCTGGGTCATGTGGTAATTCTCTGTTTAACTTTTTCTCTTTACTTGAAGTCTAGTTGATTTACAATGTTGTGCCCATCTCTGCTGTACAGCAAAGTGACTCAGTTATACACAGAGACATTCTTTTTTTATATATATTCTTTGACAATGTGGTTTATCACAGGATATTGAATATAGTTCCCTGTCCTGTCCAATAGGACCTTGCTGTTTATCTGTTTAACTTTGTGAAGAATGGCCAACCTGTTTTGCAGAGTGGCTGCTCTATTTTACATGAAGTTTCCAGTTCCTTCTATATCCTCGCCAACATCTTTATTATCTTTTTTTTTTTTTTTTGCGGTACACGGGCCTCTCACCGTTGTGGCCTGTCCCGTTGCGGAGCACAGGCTCCGGATGCGCAGGCTCAGCGGCCATGGCGCGCAGGCTCAACGGCCATGGCTCACAGGCCCAGCCGCTCTGCGGCATGTGGGATCTTCCCGGACCAGGGCACGAACCCGCATCCCCTGAATCGGCAGGCAGACTCTCAACCACTGTGCCACCAGGGAAGCCCTGTTATCTGTCTTTCTGATTCTAGACATCTGAGTGAGTGTGAAGGGGCATCTTATGCTAATTATGATTTGCATCTTCTCTGATGACTAATGATGCTGAACATCTTTTCCTGGTCTTGTTGGCCTGTTGTAAAGCTTTTTCGGAGAAATGTCCATTCACATATTTTGCTCACTTTTGATTAGGTTATTTGTTTTCTTCCTGTTGAGTTGTAAGAATTCTTTATATAGTCTGGATATAAATCCCAGGAGGGCATTGAATGTCTGTTTCCAATGCAGGTCCTGGGGGTGGTGAGAACCCACAGTGAGTCTCTGCCTGGACCACTGAGTCAGCTCTTTCTGGAGCCAGAGTCCCAACTGGCTCAGCTGGGGAGGGCTCAGAGGAAAACCTCAGGGCTCCCGGGGTCTGTGGGCCCCAGCTGGCTTGGGATTGTGGTCAGAGTTGGGAGTAAGTGGGGGTCTGTTCTTCTGACAGATGGGGAGATCCTCACCTCTGACCCCTCACTCCTCACCTTCTCCCTTCTAGTGAGGGGGTCTCTGTAACCCTGGCCTTGTCTACCTCAGAGCCTCCAAGCCTGACCTTGACCCCAGCTCCCACTACAAGGCCTCAAAGTGGCCTTTGGGGTTCATGCCCAGCTACCGAACCCCAGTCTGGGAGCCGTCAGCTCTCCAGGGCACCCTTTCCTCCATCCTTCCCCGACCTGGCCCCCCAAGCATTAGGAGCTGCTGCTTTGAAGATGCCCACGTGAGCCCAGAGGCAACCAGACCCCGTTTTGTTCACCCATCACAGACAAGGGGAGGAGGGGGTGTGTCTGTCCCCCAAGGTCTCTGGTCCACCCTTCCTGCTTTGGGCCTGGGTCCTGTGAACGTGTGGCCCTTTGCTGGAGAAAATCTCCCAGCAAAAGGGGCTTTCCAGGGCCTGGGCAGAAGGCCTGGCTTTTGCTCTGGCACCTGATGAGGGTTGGCTGAGAGCAGCAGTGAGAGGCAACCTGAACAGTTGACACGGTCCTGTCCCAGAGTGACGGCGTTAGAAGCCCTGGGTTCAGATTCCCTTCCTGCCCCTTGGCGGATGACGCCATTAACTCTGCACCTCAGTTTCTTCTCCTGCACGATGGGACGTGATCCATCCTGTAGTGCCGGCTGTGGCCAAGGAACCAGGGAGTCTGGCTGGCTAAGAGATAACTGAGACGGTGGTTCCGGGGTGACCCCATTCATCACCTGACTCCTCCTCCCTGAGCCCCACCTGGGCGTCACCTCCAACACCTCCTCCAGGCAGGGTGATGGAGTTGCCTTTGGGTTTCTGCAGCCCCACGTATGGCCTGGGTCGCAACACTGGTCACGCTGTCTACCCTTGTCTGTCTGTCTCCGTGGCTGATCTGGGGCTCCTGAGGGCAGGGGTGTGCCACGTTCACCTCTGAGTCCTTAGCTTCTCATCTGACCTGTCCCAGAGTGGGCGACCAGGACCGAATGGCTGAACCAACAACCCCTCCTCCCCTGGTGATCCTGGGTTCAGGGATTCCGTTGGCCGGGCACGGGGGTCTCAGGATGGGTGGGCTTCATCCTTGTCTTAGGCAGCCGGGGATGGTGCCGGGCTGGGCTCAGGGCCAGCAGGGGAAGCCTGCGGGGTTGGCCTCTTGTTCTGCTGTCCCTGCCGGTGTGTGGGCAGGGATTTTCTTAGAGCAAGGCCAGCCTGGGCTGGGTGCATCTGCACGCTGATGCTCTGGGGCCTGGGGCTTCTCCCCGTCCTGGCTTGGTACTGATGAGGATTCCCCACTCAGCCCAGCTCTGAGTGGCTGGCGGCTCCTTCTTGCCAGACTAGATGCCCAGTGGAGTTGCCCCCACCCCCAGGCCTGGGGTTTGCTGTCACGACTCTTCCATTTCCTAAAAGGAATGAAATCTGGTAGGCAGGGGACCAGGACAGGGTGTGTACAGCCGGGACCTGGGTGGGTGGCCCAACCTCCCTATTCCCGTCCCAAACTCAGTGGGTGTCACAGCACCGTCGTGCTCTGTGTGTTTCTTCATCTGTAACATTGAGGTCAAATGCGTATTAATCACTAGCAGTCAACACCCCCATCCCCCCATCCTGTACCCCCTGTACCGAGATAAGGGATGTGCATACATTTTAAAGGGGTAGTGTGGTGGCCTATCCCACAGGAGCTGAATTGCCTGGGTTCGAATCCAGCCTCGGACCGTCACCAAGCAACTCTCTGAGCCTCAGTTCCTCGCCTGTTCTGGCTTTCTCTCGAGGATACAGAGTCATAATGTACATAAGGCACGCTCAGTGTGGTGCCTGGTCCACGAGTGCTCAGTGAATGACGGTGCCAGGCAGCGGCGGAGGAGCCCCTGCAAAGCCCTGGCTCTCCGAGCCTTCCTCCAGTCCCCGGTGTGCTGGCTGTCCTGTGGCTGCCTTCCCTCACGGGTGTGAGGTGACAGCCAGCGGCCAGGGTGCCATCTGCTTCTTGCTCGCTGTCCTGGGTTGGGGAAGTGTTTCTTCCCACAATTGGCTAATGAGAGCCCTAAGTAGGGTTGCCAGATGGACTACAAAACACCTGGTTTTTCAGATCCACAATGAGTAAATGTTTAGTGTAAGTATATCCCAAATGTTACATGGATATACTTATACTAAAAAAAAAATGTATTTGTTGTTGGGCTGAATTCAAATTGAGCTCGTGTCCTGTATTTTTATTTGCTAATTCTTGTGCTCCACTCCCACCCGGGGCCTGGGGCCAGCCCTGGGGCCAGCCCTGGGCTAACTGATTTAGGGTGTGCAGGGTTGGGATTGATTTAAGCTAATTAAGGTTCAGGCTGGGGTTGGGAATGGGTGTGGGGTCCATCTCTCACAGCCACTGAC
Source organism: Mesoplodon mirus (assembly GCF_964341445.2). Classification (NCBI taxonomy): domain Eukaryota; kingdom Metazoa; phylum Chordata; class Mammalia; order Artiodactyla; family Ziphiidae; genus Mesoplodon; species Mesoplodon mirus. Next base: position 53,637,454 of record NC_138991.1, read on the forward strand.
CTGAAGGGGCTGCCGGCAAGATCACGCTGGTTCTCCACAGTTGGGAAAGTGCCAGTTACCGTCTCTGCCCACCTAGAGAGAGACTTCACCTAGAATGAAAAGTCTAGAAATTCAGGCGATGTCTGAATCTCAGTCCTTCCTTGTCCCTCTTTAAACAGGAGTCTCACCCATTTCACAGATGGAGAGACTGAGGCAGGGAGCCTGGGAAGGGAGGTGACCAGCCAGATGGCTGTGGCTTTTCTGACACTGGGACCACTGAACAGCACCTGTTGGCATCTCTTCATCTGTTAGCATCTGGAATTTTTCCAGGGCTGGATGGTGTTATTCGTGCCTATAAACCATGAGAGTATGAACACCCACCACTTTTGTCCAGGAATGAGGAGGGCATCGCTAGTCATTGTTGTGCCTTCCTGGGGGCCCAAGATGCACTGGCAGCCATCCTGGGAGCTTTCAGGAAGTGAAATCCCTTGTGAGAGGGTTATTCCTACTTGCAGTGGAAGCTCAGACTCGGGAAACTACCAGCCCAGGTCACATGGTGACTTGGCCACAAGGCTGGGGCTCAAATCCAGGGCTCCTGGCTTCTAATCTAAGTGGGGTTCTTTCTAGTCAACAGCCCACTGCCCACTGGACTTGGGTTTCAAGATTTCTTCCCAAGGGAGATATGGGGGCACTCAGCACTGTAACCCCACATTGAGTGCTGGGTTGAAGGAATGTGCTGGGGCTCCCCCCACCTTTGGAAAGCCTGGAAAGGGAACCTCCAGGGTCTGGGGTTGAGAGAGCAACTGAGACCCTCTTCTCGGAAGCTGGACAGAATGGGGCACTTGTATTCCTGGTGAGGTATATGATGGTTTTAGATGTACACGGGTGAGCCGTGTTTTATGTTTATAGTTATCAATTTACCATAAAGCTGTAGGCAGGGGAGAAGTATAAGTAGCCCCTCAGAGTGATTTTACCAGATAGTGACAGAATATTTCCATTTCCAATAAATAAAGAATTTTTTTTAAAGCGGTCCTATTATGAAGGGTATTAGGTAAGTGATGATGGAATGATATGTGTGGATACAACAGATGTTAAAGGCTAGGGAGCCAGTGATGACGCTGGGCAAAGTGGCCTTGGTGGAAGCAGCTAGAAGCCAAAGCCTCCGCCCTGGACTTCCTGGCTGTGGCCGCAGCCAAGCTCTACTGATGGGGTTGGAGAGAGTGACTCCCGGCTAGCCTGCCTCGGAGGTCAGGGTGACCGTGAGCGGGACCCTGTGCCTGCCATGCGGCCATGCCCACCTGTCCTGGCCAGCAGCTCCTGCGGCCCCTGGGGCTTGATCCCCGTGGCCCTTATGTGGGTCAGGGGCCTGGGGTTCCCCATCCCTAGGCTGGGGCCCCACGGAACAGACTCCTGCTGCTGACATCTGGGGGAACCCCTCAGGGCTGCATCAACTTCCCTCTGGGTCCCCCCACTGCTTGCATCTGGCCCACGTGTGCTCTTTCATCCTCTTGGCAGGACTCTAGGGGGCAAGGTGGTGTGAGCTGTGACCCATTTTACAGATGTCTCCTGGCCAACTGGTGTGTCTAAAGTAGCGTGAAGTTCAGACTGCAGGGGACTGGGTTCCAGCTCTGCTACCTCCTTGCCGAGTCTCTTTTTTGAGGCCCTGTACAAATTAAATAAGATAAAATAGAAGGGCACGTCTAGCAGGGCCTGGCATACAGCAAGCGCCAGATAAGTGCATATTTTTGGTGTTGCTGTTGTTCAGACTCTGGTCTTCCTTTGTCCTTCATTCACACGCATTTTGGGAGTGTCCCTAGACATCAGGCTTTGGAGGGGCAGAGAGCCAGTTGCCCAGCCAAGTGACCTCAGGGAGGAAGGCAGGTGACAGGGTGGTGTTTCCACCCACCCTCCGCTTCTTCTTTGCTCGGGCCTGGGCCAAGCTCAGGTGATGGAATATGATGTCTGGGAGACCAAGAAATGGGACAGAGACCCTTGGGGTCAAGCACTGTCTTAACGAACGGTCAGCTCTGGCTGGGGCGGGAGGATCACCCTTGTCCGTGCTTCACTCTGTGGGTCTGAGGTGCTTCTTCTAGGGGATGGGTCCCCAGCTAAAGGCCAGGAGGAAGGAGGGGGATCCCTGGGACACGTGGAGACCTGGCGTGCCATCCCTGGACGCTGCACAGTGTGCCATCCTTCCATTGTGGGAATGATTTGATAGCAGACATGCCCTTGACCCCTTCCAGGTGTCAGGAGCATAGCTAAAGGTACAGACTTATATATCACTGAATGGGATCCACTTTTAGAGGCACCATGATAGAACTGACACTGGGTCCACAGGAGCTAATTCTACTGGGGGAAGAGGATATGGAAAGGGGGCAGGGAGAGTTTCAGGGGTGAGCTGTCTGCAGAGGACTTGGGACAAAGCAGTAAAATCAGTGTAAAGGGCTACTTATTCTACCTACCGGCAAGGTGGAGGGAGCAGCCTGTGCAAGGGCCCTGGGGTTTGAAAGCACTGTGATGTCAGCCCAGTTGGGTGGCATGAAATTAATCAAACTGTTGTTGCTTTATGGATGGAGTAAGGTTGGGGTCAGCTGAGAGATGGGTGGGCTGCCCATCTGGGACGCTGGGCACTGTGTGTCTCCCTGCTCCCAGCGCAGGTTGAAAGATCATGGTTTTTGCAGAAAATGTCTCAGTGGCTTTCTCTCCCTGAGGAACGTTGTCATCTGGGGTCTAAAGAAGACGATTGAGTCTCTTAGTGCTCCCCATGTTTGCAGACCAGCCAGAAGGGTAGCCCCTCCCCAGGTCTGGGGGCAAAGGTTGTGTCCCCTGTAGGCTGGCCCCTGTGAGCAGAGCTGTCTGTGTGCCAGGCCCTGCTGACCCACGGCCTGTACGTGTGGATCAAGACACCCCCCAGGCCGCTTCTGGGGCTACCCCAGCAGGGCCGTGGGCAGCTGCTCCCTGGCCTGCAGCTGGGGCTGCAGTGGGAAGGCTCCTGGCTTCCTGCTGGTGCTTTCCTCATATCCTTCCCCTCCCCTGGGGCATATAGGGGAAGGTAAATTGGGGGAGTGGGTCTTGTGCCTTTTCTGCTGTGTAATTTTGATGGGAGATCCTTGGCCTCTCTGAGACTCAGTTTCCTCATCTGAAAAGTTGGGACACCACAGCCTGCCCCCCGCCCCGAGTCTGTTACAAGTGTGAAACGAGGCAGGGTTTGCCTGGGGCCCACAGAGCTGGACTTGGGACTCAGGCAGCTGGCTGTGGGGCAGTGCTTCAACCTCTGCAGAGGGAATCAACACGGGCATGTCCCGTGGGGTGCAAGGGCACCCAGGAGGCACTATTTCAGACACAGCACTGCCTTGCCACTAAGACATCTTTTTTTTCTCAGATGTGAATAATTTCTGAAATCTGAGTGTCTTCCGAATAGCACCTCTGTTTAATGGGCACTGGCATTACATGTGTTTATTGGTGCCCAGGTGCTCGTGGGGCACCTGGGAATGCAGCAGAGAAGGAGACAGATGAAGCCCCTGGCTTTGTGGAGCTCACATCCATGGTGCGGGGAGGTGGAGAGAAAGGAATACATTAGCAAGATTATGTCAGGGAGCCATGAGTTCCAGAAGGAAATAAAATAAGGCAAAGGGAGAGAGAGCAACCAGGGAGGGACCTTGGGGAGACCTGCCCTGGAGAATTTTGGAGGTGAGGATTCTCTAAGGAGGTGACTTTTGAACTGAGCCCTGAAAGGGGAGAATTAATACAGGGTCCAAAGATAGGCATCCCGGGCTGAAGTTGCCTGGGCAAAGGCCCTGAGGTACAAAATAGCCTGCAAGGTTGGCCCAATTGGGTGGCTTGAAGCCAGTGAAGGTGTCACTTTACTAAGGAGCAAAGTTGAGGTCTGCTGAGAGATGTGTGCTCCCCACCACCCACACCCCCAGCTCAAGCTGTGGCAAGATCTGCTGAGAAAGCATTCCAGGCAGAGGGAATGGCGTGTGCAAACGTCCTGAGGCAGGAGGGAGCTTGGCACATTCAGGAGATGAAAAAGGGTCAGTGAGGCTGTTGCAGAGTGAAATGAGGGAGGGGGTAACACTCAGAGAGGTTGCCAGGGGCCACGTCATTACTGGACCTGTAGGCCTTGGGGATGAGTTGGGATTTGAACCTATATATATATATATTTTATCTCTCTAGATGCAGTTATCAGATCAGTAGTGGCATAGAATGGAGGAAGGGGGTTACTCCAGCCCCATGTGCCGTGTGCTTTCAGTAGAAGCTCTTGGGGGCCCCGGGAAACCAAGTCCCCTCACCCTGGGGAGCTCAGGGATGCTGTTCTATGAGGCGAGGCTCCCAGGGTGAGGGGTGTGGAGGCAGCTGGAAACCACTGGCTGTGTCAGGGGAGCTGCTGCTACTTCAGGAGGACAAGAGAAAAGGGAGAGGGGGACCTGGGGAGGTGGCCAGAGGCCGGCCACTAGGGCTCCACTTCATCTGAGGCTGAAGGGCAGAGCCAGCCTCAGACAAGCTTTGTGTGGCTTGTACGGCACCTAGATCTCTCTGTCTCTGTCTCTCTGTCTCCATCTCTCTCTATATATATATGAATTGCAATGTTTAAAAACAAGGATTTAAAATAATCCAGAATTCTGACTCGCTTGAGCAGTGGGAAACTCTGGCAGCCCTGGACCCACATCCCTGCCTGACAGGCCCCGGTTGGAATTGAGTGACAGCTGCCCAGTGTCGGGGGCCTGTGAGGTCCCATCGTCCACAGTCTCCACCACTCCCTGTTGTCTCCCGCCAGCCTCCTCTCACTCCTTGGTCCCTGGCCTGGTCCCTGAGGGCAGGTGAGTTTATGGTTCTTGCTGGGGGCAGTGGGGAGCCACATTAGGGGTGAACCATTGAGGCCAGAGTGACGACTTGGAGGAGCTGAGGGGCGCCCGGAGCCTGAGGCATGGTGATCACCACCCCCCACCTCAGGTGCCAACAAGTCTTGGGTATGGGATGGAAGGACGGCGCGTGCCAGCCTCCAGCCCAGAGCGGTTTCATGACAACACTCCGTGAGTTTGTCTCCTTTTCCCAGGCTGTCTCCATCCCCTGCCCCATCATGCCCTTCTAGCTGACCTTTCATCCCACAAGGGACCTCTTCACGTCTGGATCAGACTGTCTGTAAACTGTACCATAAAGCTGGCTGGAAGGCTGTCATCAGCAGTAATTGAAGGCTTTCAACCACCCCCGCCGGGGCACCCCTTGCGCAGGAGCCTCCTTCCTGGACGCGTGGGTGGCAGGGAGGCCTCCGTACGGCCCCCAGGGCATCGCAACCCCTGCGTTCGCCCCACGCCTGCATGCTCCTTCTTCCTTAGTCATGAACCACCGACGAGGGTTCCCGGTGACTCAGCACTTGCCGACTGTGGAAACCAAAGTTCCCCAGAGCTTTGCAGAAGGAGCCTGTAGGGCCCAAGATGTCATTTCTAGTCTGGGGTCTGCCCTGGCTGCACTGTGGAGGGGGCATGGAGGGAGCAGAGTGGCATGGGGCTCTGTGGGCCTCAGTGCTGTAGTCACCTCTACATGCTTCTAGCTACTTCTCTCTGCTCGCACACCTGCCCTTGTGTTCTTGCCGGGTGTGGCCTTCTTTGTGAGGAAGGAGTGCTTCAGGGAGAAAGGAGAGATGGATGGCTGCAGAATGAGGTAGGCACTGGACGCATCTCAAGGCCTCCCAGGCAGTAGGCCTGGCTAGCCCCATTATACAGAGGGGGAAGTTGAGGCTCAGTCCCGCAGTGATGCACAAGAAGGTGTTTCTGAGCTTGACAGGCAGGAGTCCTCGCCTCCACTTCAAAGTCCCCACTGTCATCCCCTTGCTCCTCTGTGACATGTCATGTTGAGAAGGCCGGGCACTGAGGTGGGCTGGCCGCGGGCTCCCTTCCTCCCCCACCCCGACTGGCCATGTCTGACTGGTCCTTTCTGGTGGAGTGCTGGTCTTTGGCCTGGGCTCATTGGGCCCTCTAGTCATCTTTCCAGCCCAGCTGGTGGCAGGTCTTCAAGGGGGAACAGAAAGGCGTTTTCTACCCTGTATTTCCCTCCCAACTCATGCTTCAGCTGTGAACACGCTTTAAAACTTAAAATCATCCCCGTAAAAAACATTTAAGTTCCGAGGGCCTAGAACTCAATGCTTGACCTACAGGTTCCTGACCGTAACAGCTGTGTGACCTTGGGCAAGTTTCTCAACCTCTCTGTGCCTTGCTTTCTCATCTGGCAAGTGGGGGTGGTAACAGTGCCATATATTGAAGGATTTAGTATGCACAGAGTCCTTAGTGCAGGGCCTGGCACTAAGTCAGCTTTGTGTAAGGCTGTGGCCACCATACTTGACCTTCACAGAAACCCTGTGAGATTTGTGATGTCATTGGACCCATTTTCTAGCTGAGGAAACTGAGGTTCAGAGCAAGTAGTGACTGCCCCCAACAACAAGCCATCACTTAAAAATCTCAGGAAGGGCTTCCCTGGTGGCGCAGTGGTTGAGAGTCCGCCTGCCGATGCAGGAGACACAGGTTCGTGTCCCGGTCCGGGAAGATCCCACATACTGCGGAGTGGCTAGGCCCGTGAGCCATGGCCGCTGAGCCTGCGCGTCTGGAGCCTGTGCTCCGCAACGGCAGAGGCCACAACAGTGAGAGGCCCACGTACTGCAAAAAAAAAAAAAAAAAAAAAACCCTCAGGAAATAATAATGCCACTTAAGGGATCAGGCATGGTGGACTGGCACAGCCGCCCGCCCAGGCACACTGAGGGACCACGCCCCCATCCCCTGCAGTGACAAGCCCCCTCCCCAGGCCTCCCTTTGCCTAGGAGCCAGCTCCTCCCCAGCCCCCAGACTCTGGGGCCGCCTGGGGAAACTGTTGTGGATCTAAGCCCTTCTTGGGAGTCTTCCCCTCCCAACACCCTCTCCCATAAGGAGCCATCTTAGTCATACCACCCCCCGCACCGCCCCCCGTTTCCAGAAGATTCTCTATGGGAGTTCAAAACAGCTCTTGGACCACTTTGAGCCCTGCCCTGCAGATGGCCTGATGGTCATGCGACCCGGTGTGGCTGGATTCCACAACAGTGGTTAAGCATTATTTATTTCCTTAATGCACATGTATACACATACAGCTGTCTGGAAGGATTCCTGGGCTCGGAGGGGGTGTGAGTCAGGGCTCTCGGAGCACGCCTGCACGCCGGTGTCTGGGCCTACGTGAGCCCATCCGTGCATATCAGCATTTAAAATTTAACAGCTTTATTATGGAAAATTTCAAAAATGTACAGAAATCAAGAGGACCAGACAGTGATTCCCTCATCCCCACCCCTTGGCGTCATCATCAGCAATGTTTTGCAATCTTGTTTTATCACCTCCTTGCGGGCTCCCTCTCTTGCTTTTTTCCCTTTATGGCTGGAGTATTTGAAAGCCAATTGTAGACATCATACCATGCGTGCCATTAAAAACCAAAAACCCCCCACACTTTTACTTCTGAGATAATTCTAGAGTCGCAGGAAATGGCTAAGACAGTACAGGGTGGTCCTACGTACCCTTCACCCAGTTCTAATGCTTACACCTCACATAATTATGCTACAATATCAAAACTGACATTGGTAGAGAACACGCGCGCGTGTGTGCATGCGTGCGTGTGTGTGCACCTGTGTGCATGCATAGTTCTGTGCCATTTTGTCCCGTGTGTGGATTCACTTCACCACCATCACAATGAAGACTAGAACTACTCCGTCATCACAAAGATCTCCTCATACAGTCACACCCCCTGCCCTGCCCCTGACCACCTCTGACCCCCTGGCAACCACAAATATGGTCTCCATCTCAATAATTTTGTCATTTGAGAATGTTCTATAGATGAAATCATCTAGCACGTGCCCTCGGAGGTTGGCTTTTTTTCCCCACGCAGCACAATGCTCCTGAGATCCATCTGAGTTGTTTTGTGTGTCAGTGGTTCATTCCCTTTTATGGCTGGGGAGTAACCCATGATGTGGCCATGCCACAGACTGCTTAACCGTTCACCTCTTGAGAGGCGTCTGGGCTGTTTCCAGTTTGGGGCTATTCTGAATAAAGCTGCTGCAGGTTTTTTTGTATGGATATAAGTTTTCATTTCTCTGGGCTAAATGCCCAGCCAGGAGTGGGATTGTATAAATGTCTGAGTTTATGTTTAGTTTGAGAAATGGACAAGCACTTTTCCCAAGTAGCTGTACAGGTTTATTGTCTGGAAGAGAGGCATCTATGAGGAGGAGCCCAGTGAGGCTGCCCCAGGATCCTGAGCAGCCTGTGTGCTGTGCTAAGTTCCTTTCCCACAGGGAGCGCTTAGTGCCCTCTTTCCAGAAGAGACAGCCAAAGCCCAGAGCTAGCTAGTGGGAACATCAGAATTTGATTCCAGCCCTGTCTGGCTCCAAAGCTGCGGGGTTGGTACCCTCCCTTGCTGGGTGGCAGGAATCGGTGCGGAATGCCTTGGGGAGCAAGCAGTGAGCAGACCAAGGGAGTTGGGGAGGAAGAGCCTGGCCGGGGGAGCACAGACCCTGGTGAGAGGAGGGGAGACAGAACCTGCCCACTCTCTCGTTGCCAGGCTGAACCAGCTCCCGCCTCCTGGCCTTCACACTGGCCCTTCCTCTCTCCATCACAGATGGGGCTGTTGATCTGTTGCTAGCTGGGTCTCCTTGGCCCCAGTGGGTGGCACTGCCTTCCCTGCCATGTAGGTTCCTGCAGGAGGGGACTCCCCCCCAGCCCCATCTGCACCCTGGGACCTCCAGCCTTCGCCTATCAGCCTGAGAAGAGGGTAAAGCACAGAAGACCCCTTCTTTGCAATCCATCCTCCCCTGCAGCAAACTCTGAGCCTCTTTGCTGTGCTTTGGTGTCATGAAGATGCTATTGGTGGCGAGGATGGCAACACCTAGGGTTTCCCAGGCACTGTGGCTGGTGCTTGAATACACGATTTCATGTGATGGGCATGACCACCCTGTCGGCAGGCTTTATCACCACCGCTTTAGAGACACCATGCAAAAGCTCCCACAGTCCACAAGTGGCAGAACTGGGAGTCAGAACCATGCCCTCTGACCAAAACTTGGGCATCTCCTGGCTGAGCCAGTTAGGACAGCCTGTCACCAATTCTGCTGAAGGAGTCTTATCTTTTGAGCCCAGGATGGGCGGGGCTGGGGCTCTGAGAGATCTAGACTCCGCATGGGGGGTGGGGGGGCCCGTCTGCCCAGCTGTGGGTCCATGGTGGTCCAGGTGGCAGTGGAGGGGCCCTAGGGATGAAGTCTCTGCCCGGCCCAGGGTTCCAGGCCTGCCCTCTCCTCAGCTGGCCACTTCGTACCTTCCTAGCTGTGTAAGCCCAGGTAGGTGACTTAGGCTCTCTGAGCCTCCTTATCGCCTCCATGTGGGGAAGTCAGCCTTTCCCCTCCTGGGCTGGCCTAACCCCCAACAGGTTCCTAACCTGGAAAGTAGCCAGTTGTTAGAAGGAGGATGAGTGGATTGGCAGGTGACCCCCCTGCCTGGGGTCCCAGCCCTGGCCCTGGTCCCAACACTCACTGTGACCCTGGACAAGTCACTTTAGCTCGGGGCCTCTGTTTCCACTTAGCGAACATGGCTACCACGACAGGATTGAGCTCGTGACAGCTCTTTGTGGACCATGATACACAACATAAATATGGAGCTTTTCTGTTCTATCAAACCACAAGTCTAGGGCTCTGTGTTTTTATTTCTGAGCCTGCTTTGCTTTTGTGACTCCAATTTCATTTTTTAAAGTTGAGTTGGGCAAGTATCTTTCTGATCAGATCACATTTTCTGTACGCTGGGGGAGTGGGGAACAGAATCCCCCCTCTGTGTGCTGGCTTTGAGTTCCCTGGCATTTCCTGAGTACTTTGAGTGCCAGGCTCAGCGCTGGGGATGGAGACAGGAGCTGGGCATGGTCTCTGCCCGCCAGGGGCCCACAGCCCACTGGGGGGTCAGGAGTGAACAGACCATCATGACACAGAGTGGTCTGTGGGGGGAACCTGGCAGGCCAGGTTAGGGAGAGGAGGACCTCTCAGGTGACTTCCTTGGGACACAGAAGTCCAAGATGAGTCCTAAAAGATTGAGTGGGAGATGGGCAGGCAAAGAAGTGGAGAAGGGTGTTGTAGGCAGAAGGAACATCACAGGCCGAGGCCTGGAGGTATGTAAGTGCAGTCACACACCCGCCCGCTTCTCCATGAGTCCCAGCTGTGTGAATTGCCCACATCACCGTTCACAGTGCTTTCCCTGCTGGAGGCTGAGGTTTACCGTAAGACTGGGCTGCTTCTATCACGCCCAGTTGGCACCTTGGGACTGCGAAGTGTCTTTCTCTGTCCTTAAAGATTTATGACTCCATCTGTCTGTTCATCCATCACCCATCCATTCATCCATCCATGCATCCATCTCTCTGTTCATCCATTAGTCATCTATTCATCCATCTATCCATCTTGTCTGTTTCTCCATCTATGCATCTGTTCATCCATGCATGCATGCATCTGTCTGTTCGTCCATCCATCCATTCATCTATTTATCCATGCATGCATCCATCCATCCATCCATGCATCTGTGCATCTGTCTGTTCATCCATCCATGCATCCGTCTGTCTATCTGTCCAACCATCTATTCATCCAGCCAGCCAGCCAGCCATACATACATTCAACAAGTATTTTTTGAGTGCTGATGACCTGCCAGGCCCTGCTGGGCAGAGCCTTCTCTGGGGCGGTGCAGGGCAGGTGATGAGCAGACACGAGCTGAGGTTTGCTTCACTCCCTGCCGGGGCCCTGCCCAAGACCGGCGCAGACTTGCCCCTGGAGTCCCTCCCTCCCCGTCCTGGGCTGCCTGGTCTTGTTAGGAGGGAGGTAGCCCTCGGCTCCCAGCTTGGGAAACTGTCCCTGACAATCTGCTCTTGAGAGCGTCACCTCCTCAGACTAGGGTGAGGAAATCACCCCAGATCACAGACAGCTGCACACCCCCCAAGGATGTGGGCTTCCTGCCACCCTGCTGAGAACCCCACCCTGGCTGCCTTTCTAGGGATGTTAACCCCAGGCTTGCTGAGTCACTGCTGATAATGCTTTCAGCTTTGTCTCCCCGCCCCAGGCCTTTGTGTTTCCAGACAAAACCCTAAATGCTCACACTGCCCATCCAGCATCTCAATAGCCCATCCCAGCTGGTCTCAGAGCCTCACAGCAGCCTTTTTAGTTATGTGACTTAAAGCAAGTCCCCAGCAGTGGTGCTTGGGAAAGCCAGAGCCATCACTAACCTCCCTGTGGATCCCTGCTGGCGTCCTGAGCCCAGAGGTCCATGACCTGGGCTCCTATCTGGCCACTCAGAGACTTGGAAAATTTGAGTCCTGTTTTAAAATAGGGCCATTTCACACAGAAATGTGAACATTTGGCTTGTCCTGTAAACAGGAGGATTGGCCAACACTGCGCCCAAGTGCCAGCCTGCTGGGGGACAGGGGCTGGGGCTCAGCAGGACTGCCCGTTTAGGGGAATGTGGACTCCCTGGTATCCTGTTTCATGATGGAGAAAAGCGTGGAGAGAGGCAGGACTGAGTTGGTCAAGGTCAAGAGAGAAGGGACAGCGCTGCCTCCTGCAGGTGCTCTTGGTGACCCCTGGTGTAATGACATTGCAGGGTTGGGGCCCACTGGGGTGGCTTTATTTCAGCTGGAGGGTCCGACCATTCCTTCTGGGAGGGGTGAGCTTCCTGTAAGGGAGTGAGTTCCCTGTCCCCTAACCTGGCGATAAATCCATCCTGGGCCGAGAACACAGTATGGGGAAGGTAAGCCTCAGAAGCAGGGTCAGAAGTGACCTCCTGAGGCTTTGGGGTGTTGTGGGCCTGGATCTCAGGGGGCAGAACTGTGCCTCCCCCTTTGAGATGGGAGGTGGGTTCAGAGTAAAACAGGTGGGCTTCAGAGGTGCTCTGAAGACGGGCCTGGGGGCTCTGAACAGAGCACCGTCTGTGGCTGGTAAGGGCCAGAGTGGTACCTCCAAGCCCCGATCCCTGGGTACATGGGGTGAAGCCTAACTTGGGCAGCGTGGATGAAGTTTTGATCCTGGGGGGATCCTGGTAAAGTCACTATAATTTGGATGCGTCATGGAAACCTGACTCTGTTATCACAGGCTTTGTCTTTGGGACATAATTTCTCTGATAAATGCTCGTTGTGTACCCACTTTGGGGGTCCTCAGTTCAATCAAAACACCATTTTTGCCTCAGGGAAAACACAGTCGGGGGCATAGGGAAGGCTTCCTGGAGGAGGTGGTACCTTGGTGGGAGTTGAGAAGGATGCAGTGAGCATTTAGCCAGGCGAAGCCCAAAGGAGAAGGGGCCCAGGCAAAGGGAACAGAAGGGACAAAGGGAGAAGGCACTGAGGCATGATGGCTCCCAGCCTGTTGGGGACAGGAGGACTGAGGTGAATTGGCACCGGGGGCTGAGGCTGGTGCAGTAAGTGCTCATTGGAGGCTGGATCAAAATGGCCTTGTCAAGAGGCTCACGAAGTAGGAGCTAGAAATTTACTCTGACACCAGTGGGGAGCAATGAAAGGGTTTTCAGGAAGGGAGTTGGGTGCATTTTATAGAGCCCTCAGCTGGGTATGGAGAGTAGAGGGTGGGGAGCACCACTGCAGTGCCAAGAGGAGGCCATGGGTGGTGAGGAGAGGCGAGATGTGGAAGAGCTTTAGAAGGAGCCCTGGGGACCACTGACCAGTGGGGATGTCTCTTCTCTGGGAGGTAGGGACACAGAGCCAAGACCTTGGGAGTGACAGACCCGGGGGCAGTTCCCTGGAAGCCTCTCCCCCAAACACCATGTGAAGAGGTCCCGAGATCACTAGTGTTACAAGGTACATGATGTAGGGAGGCAGGGAATAGTTTAATCTGAAGGATGATGACGAGAGCATGTTGAGGGGAGATTAGAGGCATCTTTGGCAGAGGGCACAGCATGTACTAAGGCCCTGTAGCCACAGAGACAGAGAGGAGAAGGGCTAAAATGTGGCCTGAGTGGCCAAACGGAGTGAGGTATGAGATGGGGTGGGAGGGTACAGGAGCCAGACCACAGGGACATGGGGGAGCCACTGAAGTGCTTTAGGTGGTGATGTCATCTGATGTGTCTGCCATGGTCACCAGGCTGCAGGAGGTGACATTCTTAGATCCGTCCAGGAGCTGGAGGTGAAAGGTGAATTCATATGACTCCCATAACCATAAAAAATACTAAACTGCATACATCATATGTATTCATTTCCTTGGGCTGCCATGACATACTGTCACAAACAGGGTGGCTTAAAACAACAGAAATTGGAAGAAATACTGTTCAATGTTAAAAAAAAGATTAAAAATAAAAACAAAAAAACCCAGAAATTGTTTTGCTCAGAGCTCTGGAGGCTAGAAGTCTGAATTAAGATGCTGGCAGGACCACACTCTCTCTGAAGGGCTCTAGGAAAGGACCCTTCCTTGCCTCTTCTAGCTTCTGGTGTTCGCTGGCAATCCGTGGTGTTCCTAGGTTTGTGGCTGCATCCCTCCTTCATCACATCATGGGTCTTCTCCCCTCTGTCTGTGTCTCTTCTTATACAGATCCCAGTGACTGGATCAGGGCCTACCCTAATCCACAGGGACCTCAGCTTGACCTGATTATATCAGCAAACACCGTATTTCCAAATATGGCCACATTCACAGGTACCCGGGCTTAGGACGCAGACATACCTTTCTGGGAGGACACAATCATCCCACAATGTCAGAGGATCCTGATTTTGTTTCGAAAACACTCACATTCTGTTTCTTGATGTGGATGCTTGTTTCACAGGAGTTTTCACTCTGAAAATTGAGCTATACATTTATGATCCGTGCATTTTTCTGCACATGTGTTCTGTTTCAGTTAACACATTAACATCTACACACATGCCGAGAACAGAGGGTGGCAGCCACTGTACCATGATGTTAATAGAGGCTTCCCCTGGGTGATGGGTTTATGGATTAATTTCATTTTCTCCCCGGATGTTCCAAATTTTCTGCCATAAGCATGTGTTAACTTTATTGCATAATAAATCCATGTGTATCATAAAAGAAGAGCCGGGATGGAACCCTTACTCACCAGTCCTTCCCTGAACCCAAAGCTATTGTAACAGGAGGTGGGGTTTGAACAGGAATTTGGCCTGCCCTTAGAATCTGTTCCAAATACATATTTTTAGCCTCATTACCCACTCCCTTCAAATGTCCTGCTTATGCTTGTGGCTCTGATGATCCAAACAGACGTTCTTTGGAGCTTGTGGCTTGGCGTTACCTCACCTGTGTCCCCTTCCGGAGGGACGATGAAGGTAATAATAGAACTGACCTCATGGGTGGCTCGGAGCCTTCATTGGAATAATGCACGTGAAAACTTCTGCACAGGGCGGGGCTGCCACGAATACCCTCCTGATTAGGAAATGCCCAGGGTACGGTGACAGGCATCTCGGTGTCCTAGTTTAATGGTTCAGCTGGTCAGGGAAAGTCCAATAAATGAGACCTTGCCCCACTGCACGTGGTCATCCCTGGGGAATGGTCGGGGGTGATGGGGGCCTCTCTTCCCAGCATGCTTTCCCGTTTTGCCCCCCTTTTTTTTTTTTTTTTGTGATACGCGGGCCTCTCACTGTTGTGGCCTCTCCCGTTGCGGAGCACAGGCTCCGGACGCACAGGCTCAGCAGCCATAGCTCACAGGCCCAGCCGCTCCGCGGCATGCGGGATCTTCCCGGACCGGGTCACGAACCCGTGTCCCCTGCATCGGCAGGCGGACTCTCAACCACTGCGCCACCAGGGAAGCCCCGTTTTGCCCCCTTTTAATACAGCTTTGTGCTCTTCCCCTGCTGGCCTCCTTACCTGTTGCAGCTGTGTGCTATTTCATCGCGTTTAAGGCCGTGCGCTGCCATGATGGTTAAGTCATCACGGGAAGGTTTAGAGGGGGCAGGTGGGGGTGAGGTGAGAAGGTGGCTGGACTAGAAGAGCCAGTGTTGGTGGGGCGAGGGGGAGGGGCTCTTCTTTCTGCCCTCCAGACCCCGCCCAATGCCATGGGCCCCACCCACTGCCATGGACCATGCCCCTGGAGATGGTGCCTCGCTAGGCCTTTGCTCCACCCGACCCGCAGCCTGAGGGCTTTGGAGTTTGAGCTGTGCCTTACTTGGAACCTGGTCTTTCCTTTGGTAATATCTGTCCATATGACAAATGCAGAAACCCTCTGTCCCAGCTGGGCTGCTGCCCAGCAATAATCCTACAAATAAACTGGAACTCCTGGGACATTATTTATGTACCAGTTATCCTTTGCAACATTGTTTGTAAAAACCAGATACTGAAAACAACCTAAACCCTCCATCAGTAGGGGGCTGATTAAAGACACTGGCCCAGGGCTTCCCTGGTGGCGCAGTGGTTGAGAGTCCGCCCGCCGATGCAGGGGACACGGGTTCATGCCCCGGTCCGGGAGGATCCCACATGCCACGGAGCCGCTGAGCCTGCGCGTCCGGAGCCTGTGCTCCGCAACGGAAGAGGCCACAGCAGTGAGAGGCCCGTGTACCACACAAAAAAAAAAAAAAAAAAGGGAGGGCTGAGTATATATTTGTATCAGCTAATATTTGCATGAAGAAACTGTGGCTAACCACTGAATGACTAAACGTTACCTGTGGAGGTGGGGGTGAAATTTAGTGGTTGGGGCACACGGGAAGGGGAAGGGACACAGATTTGTTCATAGCCTGTTTTCTTTTTTGGGGACCCATGTGAACTTTCTAGTTTTCAAAATTGCTAATTAAAAAAAGAAGTAGCATCTTTGAAACAAAGCACATTTTAAAGCAGCAGCTTGGGCTCAGGTGTCCCATTGCATCTCACTTCAGCCTCTGATAGCAGTGTGACCTTGGGCAGTTACTCAACCTCTCTGTTTCAGTTCCTTCATCCATGAAATGGGGGTAATAGCAGTTCCAACTTTGGGCTGTTGGGAGGATTAAATGAGATCAATGTGCCCAGTGCCTGGCATGCAGTAAGCAAATAACAACAGTGAGTTGATGGTGGCAGAGGGTTGGCTTTCTGAAAGCAGCACAGTTTGGAACAGGGCCCAGGAAGCAGGATGTGAACTCTAGCACTGCTGTGAGCCCTCTTTCTCTGGTGTCTGTGTCTTCCCTCTGCCACAGGGGCCCTGGCCTGATGGCAGCCACTTGTTAAGTGACAGTGCAGTCTCCTGCTTCCCGTCCCCTTGCTCAGTGCAGGCAGCATGGGGACATCTCACAGCCCTGGGTCCTGAGTGTGCATCTTCGGGGAAGCAGGGAAAAGGGGTTGAGTTCAAGCATGTGAGGACCGGTTGGGCTGCTGTGAATAGGGACTCAGAGTGGAGAGTGCCCTGGCTCTGGCCTCCTGCCCTGTCTGACCCATTGGCTCTGCTTCCTGGGAACCATAAGTGTGAGGAGCCCAGGGTGTAGTTCTTGCATTGAACCCCACTACTGCCCACAGCCCTCATGCTGCATGGAGGACGCCAGCAGAGAGGGCACCGCCTGCCCAAAGTTGAGCCGTGAACACAGAGTGAGCCAGACTCCAGCCCTCGGGTCAGAGGCCTTCTCACCTCCTGCCCAGGGAGGGTTTTTTCCAGAAGGTTCTACCCACCATGGCTTTGGGGGATGGTTTCATTGACTAAACAGCCCCTGTGCCTCACTTTGTTCACCTGTGAAATGGGAGTGATTGCCCTCCTGCCTCCTCCTCTTGAGGATGATGTGAGGCTGGCTGTCACTTTGGAGGGACCAGGGGACCTGTGCCCTCATTTGTGTGTCTGCCTTTTTTAAAAAAATAATTTATTGGGCTTCCCTGGTGGCGCAGTGGTTGAGAGTCCGCTTGCCGATGCAGGGGACGTGGGTTCGTGCCCCGGTCCAGGAAGATCCCACATGCCGCGGAGCGGCTGGGCCCGTGAGCCATGGCCGCTGAGCCTGCGCGTCCGGAGCCTGTGCTCCACAACGAGAGAGGCCACAACAGTGAGAGGCCCACGTACCGCAAAAAAAAATAATAATAATAATAATTAATTTATTTATTTATTTATTTAGGCTGTGCCAGGTCTTAGTTGCAGCATGCGGGATCTTCGTTGTGGCATGTGGGATCTTTAGTTGCGGCATGCGGGCTCATAGTTGCGGCATGCAGCCTTCTTTGTTGCAGCATGTGGACTCTTAGTTGCAGCATGCGAACTCTTAGTTGTGGCCTGCATGCAGGATCTAGTTCCCTGACCAGGGATCAAACCTGGGCCCCCTGCATTGGGAGTGTGGAGTCTTACCCACTGGATGACCAGGGAAGTCCCTGCCTTTACTCAGTGGAGACAGTCCTGAAGTCCAAGTCAATGTGGCTTCTGTCACGTGACTGCTCTTTAAAGTGGACTTGTCGGGCCTCCCTGGTGGCGCAGTGGTTGAGAGTCCGCCTGCCAATGCAGGGGATACGGGTTCGTGCCCCGGTCCGGGAGGATCCCATATGCCGCGGAGCGGCTGGGCCCGTGAGCCATGGCCGCTGAGCCTGCGCATCCGGAGCCTGTGCTCCGCAACGGGAGAGGCCACAACAGTGAGAGGCCCGCATACCGCAAAAAAAATAAATAAATAAAAATAAAGTGGACTTGTCTACTACATGTAGACGTGTAAGACACAGCTCCAGACTCAGGTGTCTTGGAATTTGAGTTTTGTATAAATTCGTTCCATTCCTGTTGATGCCTCCATCCTGCCAGGCTGGCGGGAAAGTTTAGCCTCGGTTTGTCAGGGCTAACCCACCTGTGGGAGTGCACACTGTGATGCACGGGGCACGTCAGTGGCCCCTTGAGATCTGGAGGTTTGGAGCTGCTTGGAACAGGACCTTGTGGTCAGGGTCATCCGTTTTCTCTCTTGTGGTCTCTCTGATACTCAGGAATCAGAATGGGTGTCCCTTCTTCTTCTTCTTCCTCTACTCAGCATAATCTTTATCCTGTTGCTCCCAACATGTTCCTGGTCCAAACATGGTGGCCTGGCCTCAATTCCCTGGAGGCCCAGAGGGCTAGAACAGGGGTTGGCAAACTTCCTTTAAAGCACCAGATAGTAAATATTTCAAGCTTTACAGGCCGTAGTATAATCTCTGTAGCAAAAACTCAACTCCGCCCCTGTGGGTCAAGAGCAGCCCCAGACAATACATAAGCAAACGGGCATGGCTATGTTCCAATAAAACTTTATTTACAAAAATAGCATAGCAAAAGAAGCAATCAACTTGGGAAACAGTTCAAAAAATGAAAAACAGGGAGATTGGGATTGACCTATCACACTACTGTGTATAAAATAGATGACTAATAAGCACCTACTGTATAGCACACGGAGCTCTACTTAATACTCTGTAATGGCCTATGTGGGAAAAAAATCTAAAAAAGAGTGGATATATGTATAACTGATTCACTTTGCTATACACCTGAAACTAACACAACATTGTAAATCAACTATACTCCAATGAAAACTAAAAAACAAAACAAAACTGGAAGTGCCACATGACCCAGCAATTCCACTTCTGTGTATATATCCAAAGGGATTGAAATCAGGATCTCGAAGAGCTATCTGCAGCCCCATGTTTGTTGCAGCATTATTCCCAACAGTCAATATACGGAAACAACGTAAGCGTTCACTGACAGATGGCTAGATTAAGAAAATGTGGAATATACGTACAGTGGAATATTATTCAGCCTTAGAAAAGAAGGGAATCCTGCTGTATGTGACACCGTGGATGAACCTGGAAGACATGTTGAATGAAATAAGCCAGTTACAGAGAGATAGATACTGCATGACCCACTTATATGAGGAATCTAAAATAGTCAAACTCACAGAAGCAGAGGGATGGTTGCCAGGGGCTAGGGTGATGGGGAAAGTGGGAGTTGCTGTCCAGTGCGTATAAAGTTTCAGCCGTGCGAGATGAATAAATTGGAGAGATCTGCTATATAACATAGTGCCTGTAGTTAATAATAATGTATTGTGCACTTAAACATTTGTTAAGAGGTAGATCTCATGTTAAGTGCTCTTACCACATTAAAAAACAAAAACACACACAAAAAAGCCCAAATCAGGCTGTAGCTGGCCTGTTTGCAAGCCAAAGCCTTTATGTAAAAACCCAGAAAGTGTTCCGGAAGCACCATTGTACTTCTCCTGGAGGCCATGAGCAAGGGCAGGCTCTTTGCTTAGAAAAAAAGGAAAAGGAGAAAATGCCCAGAGGATTGAGACTTTTGTAAGTCAAATACTCCCTAATTTACCTTTCGGTGGGGGCGTGATGGGGGGGATACATTTTCCTACAGTGATTTGCCTAAAGCTACCTGTGCTTGATCTGGGGTCATTAGATTCTCAGAAGCTCT
Source organism: Mesoplodon mirus (assembly GCF_964341445.2). Classification (NCBI taxonomy): domain Eukaryota; kingdom Metazoa; phylum Chordata; class Mammalia; order Artiodactyla; family Ziphiidae; genus Mesoplodon; species Mesoplodon mirus. The sequence goes on from NC_138991.1 coordinate 53,656,749, forward strand.
TTTGTGACCATCCTCAGTTCTGGTAAGTGCCAAGCACTCCCAGATGTGTGACTAAGGCCTCTCAACTAAAGCCAGTCTGGGGTGGAGTCCTGGTCACATCACTTTCTGCCTTCGTGACATTAGGCAAGATACTCTGCTTCTCTTTGTCTTGGTTGCCTAATCTGTAAACTGAGGAAAGCCACACCACCTCTGCTCAGGGATTTCCCAAGGCTCACATGACACAGTGTCTGTCAGATGCACAGGTGGGTGTTTAACGAATGGGAATTGACAACCCAGCCTCATGTTCTAATTATCTTGGGGAGAGACTTTAAGGCAGCCGATAAGAGAGATGCTTAGACGTAGAAATGGCAGGATTCGGCAAGTGAAATCATTCAAGTCCCGCTTCCTTCTGTGTGTCTGTGGGCTCGCTATGTAACTTCCCTGAGCCTCAATTTCTGCATCTGTGAAATGGGGATAATGAAGAGGACCAACTTTTGGAGGACTTCAGTGAAACAGTGCACAGCGCCTGGCATGCAGTCGGTGCTTAATAACTGTTAACACTGTTTAGTGTTAACCTCTGCTGGGTCCCTTCCTCACTGCCTTGTGCTTATGTTGACTCACCTGGGTTTCCCTAGCAGCCAGTAACCCCTGTAGACAGGCTCCAGGTCTTGACTGGAACAGTGAGGGTGCTCCATCCCTCACATCACTCAGGGAGAGGGTCTTGTGCTGAGGCTTCACTCGCCCAGAGCCTGGACACCAGCATCTGCTGGAATTTATAAATCATTTCATCTTCATCATCTCTATTTGCACAGCTACCTGCTACCTATGGCCAATAGCCCAGACTTTCCATTGTGATAGATGTGTTCTGAGTCCTTTAAGAATTTTTTTTTTTTTTGGTTTAAAAAAAATGAGTTGGTTTCAAGAAAAATATTAAGCAAAGAAAGAGTACCGGAGGAAAAATCTTACGTGATTCAAGTTTGGGAAGGCCTGGAATAGCGTAGAGAGCAGGCCTGGGTAAACATGGTTGGGGGGATTGGGGATGGTGAAATAGGACCCAGATTTTGCAGGGGGACAGGGTGATACTTCAAGGACTTCTACTTACTTAACATTTCCAGGCCTCAGTTTCCTCATCTGCAAAATGTGGGAGGTGATGATGGTGAGAATTCATTAAGGTCAAGCACATGAAAGGCTTGGCACGTCTAACATTCAGGTGTTAATTTTTAGGGTGGGGAGGGGACCTGAATGTGACATGGTGTCCTGGATTGGGTCCTGGAACAGAAAAAAGGGCATTCGTGGAAAAACGAGGGAAATCCGAATAAAGTCTGGAGTGTATGTAGTTATAATAATGTACTGATATTAACGGCTTAGTTTTGACAAAAGCTAAGTCACGTGAGATGTTAGCATTAGGGGAAGCCGGGTGAAGCGTGTGCGGGAACCTCTGTACTATCTTTGCGACTCTTCTGTCAATCCAAAATGTCTCCAAAATAAAGTTTATTTACAAACATCCAAATGAATGGGGGCCAAATGCTATAATCAGAGAAGGGAGGTGCTGAGTCCAGCTTAGGAAATTAGGGAAAGGCCTCCCAGAGAACAGGAAGGCTGAGTCTCGGAGAAGGAAAGGAGGAGGGAACAGCTATCTCTGGGGGAGGAAGCAGGAAAGCAAGCCCTTCCCAGCCTCCTGGCCTTTACATCTGTTTTCCCCAACCTGGAGCTGCTCTTACTCACCTCCTTCCCTTAATCTGGTTCAAAGCAAGTATTAGCCCCTCAAGAGCTCTCCTGACTCCCTGCCTGGGTCCCCTTCACTGCCACAGGCCCTCAGGGGCCCCTGTGCTTTCACTTCTCGGCCCATCTCACTGTTGTGATGAATAAGTTCTGCGTGGGATTCAGGGCATGTGGGTGGGCATCCTTTGTATTCACTGGTTCACAGCCCCTTGCTCTCAAGGGCCCCACTCTTGGTTGAATGCCCTGATGTCATCATTTTGAAATTCTTAATAACTTTTACCACCAGGCCGAGGGCTTATAACAGCACAGCTTTTATTATCTTACAGTTCTGGAGTCTGAAGTCTAACATGGGGCTGCAGGGCCGTGTTTCTTCCGGAAGCTGTCAGGCAGAATCCTCATCCCTCCTTTCCCAGCCTCTGGAGGCCGCCTGCATTCCTTGGCTCGCGGCCCCTTCCTCCATCTTCAAAGCCAGCAGTGCTGCATCTTCTCTTCCCTGTGACCTCTGCTTCCATCATCACATCTTCTCTCTCTGACTCTGACCCTCTTGCCTCCCTCCTAAAAGGACCTGTGATTAGGCTGGGCCCAGATTATCCAGGATAACCTCCCACCTCAAGATCCCTAATTTACTCACATCGGCAAAGTCCCTTTTACCACGTAAGGTAACATATACACAGGTTCCAGGGATTAGGTTGTGGGTATCCTTGGGAGGCCGTTATTCGGACTGCCACCACCGTGAGAGCTGGAGGGCAGGGCCTCATCTGCTCACCGTTGTATTCCCGTGACCTGGGAAGTGTAGAGTAGATGCTCAATAAATAATTGAATGAATGATTGTGGCATTGTGCATGGCTGGAGCATTCTGTGTGAGGACAAGGAGGGCAGGGTCTGGACAGTCACTTTGCTGGGTTGGAGCTCTACGTGTGGGTGTGAGTAGCAGCCACCAAGAAGCTGGCCTTAAGTGACAGAGGCCCGGAGAAGGCGGCCAGTTCCCATCCCATTGCGGGCCACCCTTGGTGGTCCCTGGCCTTTCCACATCATCCCAGCGAATTCCCTGGTGGTCCAGTGGTTAGGACTCTGCACTCTCACTGCTGAGGGCATGGGTTCAATCCCTGGTTGGGGAACGAAGATCCCACAAGCCGCGCGGCACAGCCAAATCGACAAACAAACAAAACAAGTCATCCCAGTGTTCCTGATGGTCCTCAGTGACCTTGGCTGCCTGGTCACAGGACACATGTGCTTTGCTTTCCTCCCCCTACACCATCACCTCCTCTCCACCAGGGTCACCCTCCTCTGCCTTCTGGGGGTTGTTGGATGGGGGCGGGACCAGTGAGACAACCATGATATCACAACACTCTGAGAGGTACTGCATCACGGTGGGGTGGCAGCAACCCAGGGACCTGGAGGTCACTCAGTGTGTACTGTGGATTAGAGGAAGAGTCAAGGACACAGGTCAAGGCCGTGACCTGGAGGTCAAGCGCGAAGCCCCTGGTCCCTCCTCACAGCAGCCGTGCAATGGTTTTTCCTTTGGTTCCAGCAAATGCTGAGCACCGACTGCATGCAGGCGCTGTGCTAAGTCCGGGGATGGTGCAGCTAAAAGGCTGGCTGAGCCCCTGTGCTCCTGACGTTCAAAATCTCCCAGGGGACACTCAGCACAGCCCGTGTAGAGGTTAGAGGATGAGAGGAAGAGGCAGGGACGCTTCAAGGTCATTTCAAAGAGAGCAAAGCGCTGTGAAAAAAGGACAGCAAGATGAGGGGTGAGGGATCCCCCGAGACAGGCTCATACAGGCCTCTCTGAGCAGGTCCCATTCGAGCCCAGCCCCGAAGGACAGAAACAGGAGCCACGTGGAGAGCACGGGAGCCAGAGCTCCGGGCAGAGGCAAAGGCCTGGGCGGAGGACGCGGTGGGAGAGGAGGCCAAGGGCATGCAGGCCTTGAGGAGCCCAGCTCTGAGAGGAGGGCCGGGGGATGGAGCTCCTGGTAGCCTGCGGGGTGGAGGTGGCTTTAGGGAGGGCAGTGGGAGGCTGGGCAGGTGAGGGCGTCCGGGTGACCAGGAGAAGAGGGCTTGTTTGGAAGATGCGCTGGAAGTTAGCCCCCAGGACTGTGAAAAGGGAGCCCACTCCCTGCCAAGCCGCCCCTCGGGTCCTCCAGCCGGGCCCCAACCCCAGCCCTGGGCCTCTGGGTGTGAGGAGTGAGCCTCCCGGCTCCATCCTCAGCGCTGACACTGGGAAATTGGCCATTCAGTGTGAAGCAGGGGCCCGACCCCACGCCAGGGTGGAGGATTGGGTCCCCTCCACCTCTTCGTCCCTCCTCCCTGAGCCATTTGTCCCTTAGATGGATGTCTGGGGGGACGTTGGTAGCCGTGGGAGTCCAGGAAGTCTCCTTCCCACCTCACCCTGGGTAGACAGAGAGCGCCAGGGATATCCCTCCAGGGGACCCCTAGGAGGCACATGGGCACTCCCAGAGCAGCCTACCCTCTGAGGGCCTCAGCTATTCGTGCCCATCACCCCCAGAATAAACCTCCCAGGGAGGTTATGGCTGACCCCACAAAGCCCGTGCCAGGGCAACACCAAGCGCCAACCAGGGAGGGGGCCCTGGACTAAGCACCAGAGCCAGGAGGTCTGGGTCTCCTCCAGGGCCCAGCTGACCAGCTAGCTAGAGGCACCTGGCGTAAAGCCTTTGCCCAAGGCGGTCCTTCCACCTGGCGCTCTCCTGCGTCACCCAAGCGTGATTCTCTTGGGTCACTCTTGTTGATATTGAAATACTGAAACACTTCCAGACTCAGCAAATAGCTGCAGCCCAGAGATCTCCCAGAGCACCCCCATCACCCCAACCACCCTGGCCCCACCCCTGGAGCTCCCATGACCAGCACCAAAGGGTTAGTGCTCAGCATGGGGCAGGCCCCAGGACAGTGACGGTGCACACTCTGATAGGTATCTGTGGCGTCAAGGTCAGATATTTTCAGTGTTACCCCTGCTGCCTCTCAGCTCCCTGACCACCTTCTCGGTCCTTGGATGGCTCATGTCCTTGTCTTCCCGGCTTCCTGGGGGAGGCTCTGGGTTTATTTTGCTCACCTGCAACTCATGTGTTTTGAATGAATAAATACATGACGGTGCGGGCATTAAATACCTCTTCCGCTACAGGCTTTGTCTGTGTCACTTCATTCTGACTCTCCAGGAAGCCTTACCCCCTTTCTAATGAACCTCTCCCTCGTTTTCCTACAGGAATGTGTGCCTAGTATTACAACAATTCTTAGTTACTGGTAGTAGCTGCCAAACCTTTGTCCATTTGTTCATTTATTCATCCATCTGACAGATCTTTATTGTGGCTCTACTACGTGTCAGCCGCTGTTCTGGGGGCTGAGGGTCCTGCAGTAAGGGAAGTGGTACAGAAGTCAGGGTGGGGCAGTTAGAGAGGGTGGAGGTGGAGTTATTGGTGAGGGCGTAGAACATGCAGTTACTGGCGATGGTGGGAGTAGGGATTAACCCCAGGGGTAGGTGGCTGGGATGGGGAGAAGGGTGGCACGCTGGAGCCAAGAAGATCAAGGATCCCAGAGGCTCATGGATGGTCCACAGGGAAGATGGCAGAGTGGAGGTGGGGAGAGAGGTGCGCGGGAGCCCTGAGCACCAGCTGCAACCCACCACCTCTTGCTGAATCCTCACAGCAAACCCGGGAGGGCTGGACACACTATTATTATCCCCACTTTACAGGAATAAAGACACATCCAGCAACTTGCCTGAGGTCACGCCTCAGTCTCTCATTTATCAAACGAGGGATGAGATCCCTTCCCTGCCAGTGAGCTGTGGAACCTTATGCATCACGTGCTCCAGGGGCTCAGCCTGCACCAGGCCTTCTGGCTCCTTAGGTCAAGGAATTCTTGTCTGGAGGCTTCTCTGACCACTTGGTTCCCCGGGGCAGGCAGCCCTCTGCTGCCTCCTAATCTTGTTTCTTTTGCCACTGGAGCCACCGCCTGTCCCCTGGAGCACAGGCAAGGAACGAGGGTGACATTTGTCTTCATTTGTGCCAGCTTGGAGACAGCCATGAATCCAGCCTTATGTCGGGAAGTGATGCCCCATGAAAATCCAGAACAGGGGTCGCCTCCAGTGCCCACCTGTGCTTGTGGTTCTTCCTACTTGCCCAGGTCTTTCTTAAGCTCCAAAAGTAGGATGTAGAGCTTTCTTTTTCCTCCTGGTGGGTGAAACCATGTCCCTTTTGTTGGCTGGAGTGGACGTCTGCCCTGCTGAGAACATCAGGACCCTAGTAGGCTTCTGGAGAGAGCAGAATAACTTTGGGGCTGCCCACCGTCATTCAGTCACTCAACACACTTTGAGCAGCACGTTTTTATTAAAACAAAACTGTGTCCATTGACCCCACTAACCTCACTCTAGGGAACCTCTCCCATAGAAATGAAGAGGTGGATGCGGGGGAGGGGGGGTCAGTGCACTATGGCTGGCTGAGTGAAGCGCTGGAAACACCCTAAATAGCTATTGGTGGAGGGGGGAGGGGCAATAGCTTGCAATATCACCAACGAGGAATATTAGGAAGCTGCTAAAAAGAGCAGGATTGATTTCTATTGTACTGGCCTGGGAAAATATGAATGGAATTAGCTCATAGCTGCACAAATGAAAGAAATAAGCCACACATAGGCAAATGGATGACTCTGCAAAGAAAGATTTGGAAGGAAAAATGCCCACTGTTACCTCCTCTAGGGACATGTGGGGTGTGTGGAAGGGGCTTGTACGGTTAGACTAAAGGCACAGGAGGAGATCTGGCTTTTTCTCTGTTCACCTCTGTGGGTTGGGTTGTTGTAAGGAACATATATTACCTCTGTAGCTTGGAAGGAAAATCCAATAAAACATGTTTTTATAATTGTACCAAACTAGGTTCTCTGCTAGCAGCAGTAGTGGCTGCATTTACCTGGTGGGTTCTCTGCACCTGGGGCTGCATTCGGCACTCGGCACTCGGCACTCAGAGACCTTAATGAACACGATGGGGTGGGTGCATTTATCACCTTGATCATTTGGATGAAGAAACTGAGACTCAGGGAGGTGGAGTGACTTGCCCAAGGGGGCACAGCTGGCAAATATCAGAGTTGGTGCCTGGAGACAGAGGAGGGTCTTACATCACATTATCCAGGTACCATGTTTGAGGGGCCACAGTGGGTTAGGAGGAACAAACAGAGTTGCCTATCTAGGGGTTGGGTGGGAGCACCTATATCTGCTGCAGAAAATGGTTCTGGATATCTACAGTGTGAAGGGGGCTGGGTCGCATGTGAGAACCACGCCAACCTGCTCACCTCCAGATGGGGCAAAGTGAGAACTTAATTATGTCAAGAGTGGTTGGAAACATCTAGTTATAGTTAGAAACCATATGGGGAAATAAGGTATTTTGTCACTACTGTAAACAGTGACAACCAGCTCTCAACCAGTGACTGGAGAGATCTGGTGTATAAATACCCCAGTTCCCTCACCTCTCAGATGGATCCATGCTAGGGTATATGTTCAACATCATCTCCCCCAGGCTCCTCAGTGGGAATGAGCACTGGCTGCCCACAGAAGTAATGTGCTTTGTGACACACCCCCACTGTTTTCCTTTCCTGTCTCCCTTCCCCCTCCCCACCTAGGCTACCTCAGATCCCCTCGTACACAGATTACTTCTACTGCTTTAATCCTTGTCTCAGCATCTGCTTCTGGGAAGCTCAAGCTAAATTGGATACTTCTTTTTATGCCAAATCCAATCTCTAAGTCTTATCAAGTCTTTTTGCAGAACACATCTCAAATCTCTTCTTCAACTCCACAGCCACCGCCCCAGACATGTCTTCCTGGACAACTGCAGGGACATCTTTGTGAATGTCCCCCTTTCCATGACCTCCCTTCAATCTGTCATCCACACAGTAGAGGTGTCTATTGAAATCTAAATAAAATCATGTTCCTCTTCTGCTCAAAACTTCCTATTGCTGTCCCATCACACTTAGAGAAAATTTCCAGTTGTTTCTCATAACTTCTGCTTTAGACTGAATGTTTGTGTCCCCTGAAAATTCATATGTTGAAACCAAATCCTCAGTGTGATGCTACTTGGAGGTGGGCCTTTGGGGAGGTGATTAGGCCATGAGGGTGAGCCCCCACCAATGGGATTAGTGCCCTTATAAAAGTGACCCACAGAGTTCCTTTCCCTTTCTGCCATGTGAGGATACAGTAAAAACATGGCCATCTATGAACAAGAAGCATGTCCTCAGCAGACACCAATTGGCCAGCACCTTGACCTTGGACTCCCAGCCTCCAGAACTGTGAGAAATAAATGTACTTGTTTATAAAGCACCCAGTCTGTGGTATTTTGGTTCTAGCAGCCCAAAGGGACTAAGACAGCCTCCAAGGCTGCATGATCTGGCCTGACCCACACTTCCTTCTTTGTCTTCAGCCACTCTCCTCCTCACCCACTCTGCTCCCACCTTACTAGGAATTCCAGTTCTCCATCCTTCCTCAGGACCTTTGCTCATGCAGTTGCTTCAACTTGGATTATTTTCCCTGTAACTCTTTGCATGTCTCTCTGCCATTCTGGTGGATTCAGCTTAAACATCACCTTCGTGGAGAAATCTTTCCTGATCACCGGATCTAAAGTCACTTCATTCCATTATTTTCTCTCCTCAGGGCCTCTTGGTTTCTTTCACAACATTTTTCACAACTTGTCATGGCTTGGTTACTGGTTTACTTTTGTCTGTCTTCTTCCCTAAATTTCGAGCTTCCTGAGATCAGAGATCTGTTGCTTGCTGCCACGTACCCAGCACCTAGTATAGTGCCTGTCACCTGGTAGGTGTGCAGCACTTGGTTGCTGTATAAGTGAAACACGTAAGTCAGTGTCCCAGGAACCTACGCCTTCCTTCACATGGATGACCCAGCAGGGTCTTTGTTGGAGTGTGTGTTCCCCGAGGCCCCCACAATCAGGGGCTACATCCTCTTCAGCTCTGTGGTCACAGTCTCTGCCTCTGAGAGGCCCAGATTCTAGAAATGGGAGACCTGGGTTAGAACCTTGGCTTCACCTCTTACAATATGTCTTAGTTAGCCTTGGCTATGTGACAAACACCCCCCAAAACATAATGGCTTAAAAACAACAATTTATTACTTTTCATGATTCTGTGATTAGCTTAGTGCCTCATCTGTTGGTTTTGACTGGGTTCCCTCAGCAGGAGGGTCAGCCAAGCTGGAAGGTCCAGATGGCCTCCCTCTCATGTGTGGCAGCTGGTGCTGGCTGTTGGCTGGGTGGCCTCAGTTGACCTCTCATCTTCCAGTGGGTGAGACCTGCTTCCTTTTGTGGAGGTTTCAGGTCAGCAAAGACAGAAGTTTCCAGGCTTCTTGAGGCCAGAGCTTGGGGCTTGAACAACACTACTTCTGGTGCATTCTATTAGTCAAAGCAAGTCATGAGGCTAGCCTGGATTTAGGAGAGTGGAGAAATAGAATCTGCCTCTTGGTGGGAAGAGCAACAGGGAATTTCTGGCCATATTTGATCTTCCATAGTAGGCTGTAAAGCCTTAGGCAAGAAACTTAACCTCTCTGGGCCTTACTTTACCCCCTCTGTGAACTGGGTCTATTGGCATCTATTTTATAGAATTATTTGTGAGAATGAAACATGATGCACACAAAGTGCTTAGCACACAGCCTCTCTCATTGAAAGTGCCCATTGAATAGAAACTGTTATTATTGCTGTTAATGTTATTACAGTGTTTATAGTGGGAACTTAGCAAATGATGGATGGATGGATGGGTGGGTGGATGGGTGGGTGGATAGATGGATGGATGGGTGGATAGATGGATGGACAGGTAGATGGACAGATAGATGGGTGGGTAGATGGACGGACGAATGGATGGATGGATGGAAGGATGGATGGATATGGAGGGGTGGATGGATAGGTGGATGAACAGACAAATGGCTTTTGATATGCAAACAATATGTAACCCTGATGACTTATCTGGAGGTGAGAAGTCATCTCATTTCATGAAGTTCAGAATAAACAGCAGCTCTTTGCTGTTGAATTCAAACACTGATTTCTAGAGAGTCCTGCCCTCTTGCTCAGTTTACGTTTTTGTCATCTGTATTTGGGAAGTGGGGAAGGTCAGGCAGTCCTACAGCAGGCTTCATGCACACTTTCTCTTTCTGTCTCTCTCACACACACACACACACCTCCTCGGCCTTGGTTAAATGTAACCAAACCCTAACACTGTGACAAACACAGCCAAGCTTCCCACTTGAACGCTGAGCAAAAAACCACATGTAGTTGCAGCCCAGGGGGGTTTGTTGACATACATTCCCCCAGGTGCTGGCCAGTGTGGGTGAGGCTGGGATGGACGGTGGTGAGGGGCTCCCCAGCTGGCTGTCCCAGAGCAGAGCCCGCCTCCTTCTAGGTCCTGCTTCAGGGACCTGACACATCCCCCTGGAGCCAGAGCCTGTCCCCAGGGCTGCCACGGGCAAGGGTGCAGAAAATCGTCCTGGAAAAGATGGTGTTTAAGAACATTTTGCCTCTGGGATTGGCCAGGTGAATTGTGAGAGGGACCTGCTAGTGACATTTTTTCCTACACCAGCCTGAGGCCGGATGTGGGAGAGGTTGGGGGGTGGATGGGCAGGGAGGTGTGTGAACTTCCTCGGGCTGCCATAACGGATCACCACAAACCTGGTGGTATAAGACAACAGAAATTTACCCCCTCACAGAGGCGAGAAATCTGAAATCAGGGTGTCAGGAGGGCTGTGCCCCCTCCAAGGGCTGTAGGGAAGAATCCTCCCTTGCCTCTTCCAGCTTCTGGTAGCTTCCCATAACCCTTGGTGTCCCTGGCTTGTGGCAGCATCCCTCCAGTCTCTGCCTCCACCTTCCCGTGGCCTTCTCCCTGTGTGTCCTCTCCTCTTCTAAGGATGTCAGTCATTGGGTTTAGGGCCCACCCTAATCTAGTATGACCTCATCTTGGTGACATCTGCCAAGACCCTATTTCCAAACAAGGTCACATTCTGAGGCTCTGGGTGGACATGAACTGGGGGCAGCATGATGCAACCCAGTACAGGAGGTAAGGCAGAGGCAGACAGGTAGGGATCGGGGAGGGTCAGGATGCAGATAGCAAGGGTTCCACAGTAGAAACCAGAAGGCTGTGAGCAGAGCAACACTGCCTTTACACTCGGGCAGGTCTGGCCCTATGACTTGGAGGGGCCCACGCTGGTCCTTCTCCAGCCGGGCCCCTTCCCACAAGGCAAGGAGCCGTGGAGCCAGGGAGATACACCCACATGGTCCCCACGACTCCCCACTTCTGGGCCAAGTCCTAGGTGTCCAGAACTCTGGAACTCCCTTCCTCAGCAGCACTGAGCCATTTCCAAAGGCTGCTCAGGTGTCTCCCCTAGCTCTGCCCTGCTGAGGGCAGGCTGGCTTCCAGTGTGTGCACCCCTAAACCTAAGGGGGGCTCAGGGGCAGGCATCTGTGGGGCTTAGGACAGAACTTGGACTTTTAGCCTGGGGTATGTTCACAGGCCCCTCAAGGCAGAGTGGAGAGTGTGGGGAGAGAAGCGGGTGGTCTGTGGAACTCCAAGGATTCTGGGAGAGTTCTGAGTTCAGATCTGGCCTTCCGGGTCGTGGTGAAGGTGTGTTCCTTAAAGATGGAGGCTAGAACATATTTTATTTACACGGTTTCTTAGCTTGATATCTAACTTTAAATCTGTAGACATATAGTATACATGGGCTCTTGCTCTGGGCCCTGCACACATTATAGACTGTGAGTTGAGATGGAGGCGCCTGGGAGCCTCTGGACTCAGCCTCCAAGAATTACCTTTGGTTCCTCACTCCCTGAGTTATGTCGTGTGTGTGTGTGTGTGTGTGTTTAACATTTTGTTGGTCTCCCTTACTAGCATATAAGCTTCATGAAAACAGGGATCTTTTTCTTCTCATCTGTAAGGTGGGATTAGTAATAGTCACTGCAGGACTTCCCTGGTGGCCCACTAGTTAAGAATCCACCTGCCAATGCAGGGGACACGGGTTCGATCCCTGGTCCAGGAAGATCCCACATGCCGCGGAGCAACTAAGCCTGTGTGCCACAACTACTGAGCCCACGTGCCACAACTACTTAAGCCTGCGCGCCTAGAGCCTGTGCTCCACCAAGAGAGAAGGCACCCCAGTGAGAAGCCGGCACACCGCAACGAAGAGTAGCCCCCGCTCGCCGCAACTAGAGAAAGCCCGTGCACAGCAATGAAGACCCAATGCGGCCAAAAATAATAATAATAGTCACTGCTTCATAGAATTACCAAAGGAGCAAGAGAGCGTGTGGATGTGAAGCCCGGAGTGCAGGGCCCAGCCCTCAGCGAACGCCCTGTGAGCTTTGCTCAGGCTGCTGTTTGTTGTCTCTGGAGCCCCAGCACAGGGGAGGGGTGCCCGGGAGGTGCTTTGCAATGCTTTGTGGAATAAATGATGGAGCGGCTGAGGATGCAGGGGACTGTGTCCTCCCCAGCTCTCGGCCTTGCTGACTTTGTTCCTGAAAGCCACGTTGGACCAAGGGGTTGCATGATTCTCAAAACGTCCCCAGAGGCAAATGTGTGCCATCAGATCAATAAACGCAGGCTCTCCCAGCAACGCTTTATGACCAGATTGGCATTTTGAGCCAATTCCTCTGGATGCCAAGAGGAGCCATATTGGAGGAGGGGGCAAGAGTGTACGTAGTAGGAGTGTATATAGGTGAACCATGTGGGAGGCGGCTCTAAAAGGCGGAGGATTTGAGAAATGAGGACAGCTTGGGTAGGGGTGGAGAGGTGAACGGGGAAAGGAGTAAACTGCTTGCTTCCAGGGCTGCCGAGCAGGTTGATGGATAGGACTTAGTGAGGCTTGGGTGAGGCTGGGAGGGGTCAGGGATGACACCTGGTTTCTGGTTAGCCTCACCAGACTGAAGGAGGTGCTATCCCTGAGGTGGGGGGCCCTGGGGGAAATCAGACTTGAGGGGAGGCTCTCAAATTCAGCTTTGGACCAGTTGAATTTGATAAGCCACCAAGACATCATTAGACCAGGTTTGAATCCCTGAGCACATACTGGCAGTATTGTCTGCACCAGGGTCCCTCACTCCTCTGAGCCTTGGTTTTCCTATCTGTAAAACAGAATACCTCACCAGGTGATTATAAGGACCCTATGTGAGAATACATGCAAATTGCCCAACCCAGAGCCAGACACCATGAGGAGAAAACTATGTGTCAGTATTATTCACTCTGTCAGTTAGAAGCAACAGACACACAAGGCACATTGGCTTAAACAGACAAATAACTTACTGTTCCTTTAACTAAAATCCAAGAGATAGATCTGAGATCCCCAGAGCTGCATGCAGAACTCAAGCATTGTCACAGGGGCTCCTTATCTCCCTCAAGCACCTTCCACGTGTGTTCACAGTGGTCACTAGCTCAGCAAATCCAGTGGCAAGAGCGGGGGCTCTTTTCCTATAATTCTGGCAAAAAAAAAAAGGCACAAGAACGATTCTGATTGGCCCAACTTGGTTATGTGCCCATCCCAGAGCCAATCACTGTGGTCAGGCTTGGGTCACATGATTTCCCCTGTGGCATGGCTCCCCTGTCGGTGAAAGATAAAGCTGTGCAAGGAAAACCAGCAGATGTCCATCATGTTCTCTGTCCGGTGGGAGTTTCAGGATGGGAGATGTGTGTGTAAAGTTTCTAGCACAATAGCCAAGACATGGAGGCAACTTAAATGTCCATTGACAGATGAATGGAGAAAGAAACTGTGGTACATACAATGGCATATTCAGCCTTAAAAAGAAGGAAATTCTGAACTGTGTGAACACATGGATGGACCTTGAGGACATTAGGTTAAGTGAAATAAGCCAGACACAGGACAAACACTCCATGATACCACTTAGATGAGAAATCTAAAATAGTCAAACTCGGAGAACCAGAGAATAGAATGGGGATTTCCAGGGGGTGGGAGGAGGGGGAAATGGGGAGATATTGGTCAAGGGGTACAAAGCTTCAGGTCTGCCAGATGACTAAGTTCTGGAGATCTAATGTACAGCACGATAATGATAGTTAACAACACTGTATTGTACACTTAAAATTTTACCAAAAGGGTAGATCTTATGTTAAATGTTCCTATCACAAGAAAAAAGAATAGTAAAGAAGGTGGGAGGAAATTTTTGGAAGTGATAGATATATTTATGGCATAGATTGTGATGGTAGTTTCACAGGTGTATACTTATTTTTTATTTTTATTTTTAATTGAACTATAGTTGATTGACAATGTTGTGTTCTTTACTGCTGTACAGAAAAGTGATTCAGTTATACATATGTATACATTCTTTTTTTTTTTTTTTTTTTGGTACGCGGGCCTTTCACTGTTGAGGGCTCTCCCGTTGCGGAGCACAGGCTCCGGACGCGCAGGCTCAGCGGCCATGGCTCACGGGTCCAGCCGCTCCGCGGCATGTGGGATCCCCCCTGGACCGGGGCACGAACCCTTGTCCCCTGCATCGGCAGGCGGACTCTCAACCACTGCGCCACCAGGGAAGCCCTACATTCTTTTTAAAATATTCTTTTCCATTATGGTTCATCACAGGATATTGAATATAGTCCCCTGTGCTCTACAGCAGGACCTTGTTGTCTGTCCATTCTATATATAAAAGCTCACATCTGCTGACCCCAACCTTCCACTCCATCCCTCCCCCAACCCCCTCTCCCTTAGCAACCACCAGTCTGTTCTCTATGTCTCACGGGTGTATACTTATCTCCAAACTCAACAAGTTGTATACATTAAATATAGATAGCTTTTTGTATGTCAATCATATCTCAATAAAGTGGTTTAAAAAATAAAAATAAAGTTTCTGGCGCAAAGTAGGAGCTCAGTTCACGGTGGCTGCTTGCATCAGGATTCTGGAGGTGAAACACCAGAATGGCCCTCCACGGTGCCCTTACCGTCTACATGTTTTAAAGTCCTTTACAAATGCAGCCTCTCCGCAACAACCCCACATCCAATGGCACCTACTTTTCCTCAACCCCCTTCAGCCTTTCACCAAGCTTAAGAGATGGCACGGGAGAGGTCAGTCAGGGGAGGATTGAGGCATGTCCCAGCCCATGGCAGGGCTCCATGCTGTCATCTTTGGTCAACCATGGACAGGTCGTGGGCATTTCTGTTGCTGACCCCAACCTGGAGACCCAGGGACTCCCTATTCCTCCAGGACCAGCAGGAAATTCCAGGACCTCTGGCATCCCCCCAACAGCCTGCACTCCAGAGAGAGGCAGACAAGATCAAGAGAACGTGTTTTGCACAGTTAGACAAAGACTTTGATGGTTCATAACATCAGGGAGAAAATTCCAATACCCCGGGGCAAGCTACGATGTGGATGTTCCTTTCAGCAACCTGCTTCTGATTGGAACTGCCCAGAGCCTCCCTGCCAATCAGCATGGGCGCTGAGAAATTGGAATTTTATAGCTTAGCAACGAGAAATCTGGAGGAACTCTGGAATTAATTTAAGGAAACGGGGAGGAAAAAAAAAAAAAAACGAAGAAGGAAATTAGTAGCCAAATAATCAGACTGCCTGATTTTATTATTACCTTTGTGGCCAAGGCAAGTCATGAACATTTTTGGCATTAATTACAAGCAGAGAGGGAACCAGCCAGCCATCTTGTCTCAAACTCTGCGATAATGTTTTGTTTTCCTGCACTGGTGCTGGGATGGGGATGTGAACAGAGCCAAGAAAGAACAGACAAAACAGGTACAATAATTATAGAAAAACCACACCCAGTCTTGTCTGCCATAGCTCCCTCCAGGAGCCTCTTGGCCAGTCTTTCTCTGGAATCATCTTCTATCATGTGACATCATGGATACCAGTCTGTCTGAAATGGGAACTGGAGGTCACGGCAGCTGTAGAGGGTTTCTGCAATTTCAGATGGAGGCCCAGTCAGAGGTGATGATAGTGTTGGCTGGTCCATTTGATCACTGTTTACTGAGTGTCATTCATGGGTCACCGTTGAGTCAGGGGCTGTAAAACAGAAGTGGATATCACATACTGGTCCCTGCCCCTGTGGGTGGAGAGTCTAGCTGGGGCAGGGGGAGCCTAGATATTAATATTCAGTTAATTATATAAGGCATGAAACCCCAGTACTTCTGTGGGGACTTGGTGCTGGTTCTCATGTCCTAGAAAACATCCATTTAGATGCCTCACTGTGAGACAGCGTGATCAACTCATCCCAGTTGGCCCAGGACTTTCCCGATTTAAGCACCTCAAGTTCCCAGTCCTGGGAAGCCCCAGGATGACTGGCCACCCTACCCTGGGACAGGATGAACTGGGGAAATAAGCCTCCCTCACCGCGTGGGGCTTCCCTGTACCTTCTCCCCAAGCGGCCTGGACACAGGTTAAGCAGCCAATTCAGCTTGTGGCTTGGAACAAGTTACTTGGCCTTTCGGGGCCACTGCTTCCTCATTTGCAAAATGGGGTTTGACCTGGAGAGCTTTTGGCCTCCTGGTAGTTCTGGTTTCCCTGCCCTGCTGCTGCATTTCAGAGCTTAATCAATGCAGAGGGCCGAGCAAAGAAGACAGGGCCATGCGCCCACAGTGCAGCTGTGGGCAAGTTATCTCACCTCTAATGCCTAGTTTCCTCCTCCATAAAATCGTAGTGATAATAGTACTTACTTCATGGAAATATGAACACTCCGTTAAGTGAAAATATTCTATACGTCTGGCATAGCGGATAGTCAGTAGTTGGAAAGTGTGGATATCCTAGTTAATGAAAAGTGTGATTTAGAGTTATGATCTTTCATAAGTAGTGACTCTGCCAGTTTTCAAAAAAATTTTTTTTAAACATGTACTTTATCACAGTACATATTCTTAAGATTGCCTTTTACCTCCAGGTGTCTAGTTCCATAAGGTGGAGACTAGGTCCTTTTTGCCACTGTTCCCCCCATAATAAAGATTTGTTGAGTTCGTTGAAGTCACATCATGCCCATCTTACAGGTGAGAAAACTGAGACTCAGGGAGGTTAAAGGTCCTGCCATTAAGTGGAGAAATCAAAAATTGAACTTGGATCTGATTCAGGGTCCTGTATCTCCACTAATTGGTCTCTACTTCCTCAGGGGGTGCGTAGGGAGAGCACGAGTGATGGCAAAGGGGTGCAAGGAGGCAGATCTGGTGGGGGTGGGTGGGACTGTGAAGATCTGACTAGGAGTTCTCCAAAGGGAGCAGCCACGGTGGGCTGAGCAGAACACCAGCAGCCTGGCCGGATCCTCATGTGGACAGGAACCTGTTGGATGCTGCTTTCTCACCTCACTGGTTGCCATGGAGACAGGAGAGGGTGTGCACACATGCATGCACTGAGATGTATCTCAAACCTGCTACCCAGGCTTGCCCAGAGATGCCAGCAGTGGTGGGCAGGTCAAACCAATACACAAGTGCACACAAGAGTAGAGTACATGGAACCATATACCCCAGCTATCCATCACCCAGCGTCAATAATCACCAACGCTCAGCCAACCTTGTTCCATCTATAGCCCCTTCCCCTCCTCCCTCATCCCAGATACTCAGATACTAAGCAAATTCCAGACATCAACCATTTCTTCTGCAAATATTTTCATTTATGACTCTAAAAAAAAAAAGGATTTTTTTTTTTACCACCATCACACCTACTAAAACTAACAGTAATGCTTTAATATCAGCAAATATCCAGTGTTCAGAATTTTCTGGTTGTCTCATAACTGTTTTCTTTACAGTTAAAATCAGGATTCAGTGGGGCTTCCCTGGTGGTTCAGTGGTTGAGAGTCCGCTTGCCGACGCAGGGGACCGGGTTCTTGTCCCGGTCTGGGAGGATCCCACATGCCGCGGAGTGGCTGGGCCCGTGAGCCATGGCCGCCGAGCCTGCGCGTCCGGAGCCTGTGCTCCGCAGCGGGAGAGGCCACAACGGTGAGAGGCCCGCGTACGGCAAAAAAAAAAAAAAAAAAAATCAGGATTCATATAAGGTTCATACATTGTTACTGGTTGATACGCCTCTTACGCCTTTCTTAATCTGCGGGTTCTCCCTCCCTTCCTCTTTCTTCTCTTGCAATTTATTTGTTGAGGAAACTGGGCTGGTTGTTCTGTAGAGTGTTCCGGTCTGGATTTTGCTTATTGCATCCCCGAGCTGGTGTTATACGTGTTCCTCTGCCCACTCTGTTTCTTGTAAATCAGTAGTTAGACCTAGAAGTTCGCTGAGATTCATGTTTGTTTTTTTGTGTTTGTATGACTACTTCCTAGTGGCTGCATTTCTATTTGAAGGCACGTAACGTGTGGCTGTCCCCCTTCATGATGTTAGTAGCCGTTGATGATCGCCGTTGATGATCACCGTCTAGATCCATTAGAGGTTGAAAATGGCGGCTTACTAATTCTCTCCTTCTGTCTTTATTTGTTAGCTGGAATATGTCTATAAAGAAACTTCCCCTGATCAGCCATTTGGTTACTGTAAAGTGTGGTTCATACCAGAAAGGATAAATGCTTGATTCTTTCCCCTGTATTTGACAGTTTTCAAAATAAGAAGTTCATCCCAGGGAGTTCCCTGGTGGCCTAGTGGTTAGGATTCCGGGCTTTCACTGCCATGGCCCCGGTTCAATCCCTGGTCTGGGAACTGAGATCCTGCAAGCCATGCAGTGTGGCCAAAAGGAAAGAAAAAAAAAGAGTTGGTCCCAACATCCTCCAAAGATGACAAATGAGTTTATGCTTTTCTGTTTTTCTAAGTATCATTGTGAACTTACAGATTTGGACATACTTAACACATTTCCATCAGTTACAGTTATTATTCTTATTGATGCTCAGAATGTCCCATCTTTGGCCAGTGGGAGCCTCTTCACGTTGTCTTCCTGCCTCCTTTTTGATATGTCCCCATAACAGCTTCTGAGCTACTTGGATGGTAAGGTGTTCCAGGCTCATCTTGCATATTTCCCGCCTCAGACCTCGAATCAGCCCTATCTCCACAGAACCTGCAGAGAGCACTTCTAGTTGGAAGTGGTGTTTAGAGACCACAACGTGGGTGCTGGGAGTGCTCACTGTTAGTGAATTGCCCATTATTTCTAACCCTTTCAGTGGACAGGGGTAGGAAACACGTGCTTTATTTTGTAAGGCAAAATACTGATGCTTCCCATTCAAACTGGGGACTCCAGGTTTTTCACTTCATCTCTGTGATCTTACATCCACATCTCCTTTCTTCCATGACAGTGTGACAAAGCCTCTTTCTAAAAGCAGAGTTCCCCTTTGTGTCTCCCACTCAAGCAGGAAGCATATGAGAAAGCACTTAAGCCTTTCCCTCAGAAATGAACCTGAGGTCTCTGATGAGGAGGCTTAGAAGTGGCTCTGAGAGAAGCCCATGTCAGGATCCACAAGGGACTACATTCTCATGGCAGACGAACCAGCTCCTTCCACCATCCTGTGTGTGGATCCTCTCATCTAACTGCTCTTAATCCTGGCTGCACACTTGAGTCACAGGGAGAATTATTAAAAACCCCTCAATCACAATTAAGTCAGAATCTCTGGGCCTGGGACACTAACATCACTACTGGTTTTTTATTATTTATTTATTTATATTTTTTATTTATTTTATTTTTTTGCGGTACACGGGCCTCTCACTGTTGTGGCCTCTCCTGTTGTGGAGCACAGGCTCCGGACATGCAGGCTCAGTGGCCATGGCTCACGGGCCCAGCCACTCCGCGGCATGTGGGATCTTCCCAGACCGGGGCACGAACCCGTGTGCCCTGCATCGGCAGGCAGACTCTCAACAACTGCGCCACCAGGGAAGCGCACTACTGTTTTTTAAAGCAGTCCAGGTAATTTTAATGTGCAGCCAGGGTTTAGAATCACTGCTCTAGTCCTTGCTTCTCAGCCAAAGGAAGAGAAGGAAATGAGGGGTATGGCAGATGCTGCCTTCAAAGCCCATTAGCTTGGGATTGAAATCTAGCACTGCCAGTTTCTACCTGTGAAATACCTGGAATGGCACGGAGCAGTAGAACCTTCTGCAGTAATCAAAATGGTCTATATCTGCACCGTCCAGTGGGGTAGCCACTAGCCCCATAGGGTTATTAGTGCAACCTAGGAAGTGAATTTTTAGATTTTAAAAATTTTAACTAACTTACACAGAAATAGCCACAAGTGGCTAGTAGCTACCATCTCGGACAGTGCCACTCTGCAAAATTACTTAACATCTAGGAGTCTCATCTCTGTAAAATAAGGACAAAAAAGAGTGACTTCCTTGGGCTGTTGTCAGGATTAGAGATAATGTATATTAAGTGCCTGGTGCACGTAAGACATTCAATAAAATGCTGCTTATTTTCCTTATTAACATCAGCCTGTCACTCCTTAAAGAAAAAAAAAAAAAGCTTGCCTGGAAAATGAGTGCTCAAAAACACCCCACCACACAGACTAAAAATTCTGAGCTGTTCCAGAGAAACTCTCAGAAAATATTCCTTAATTGTAGAAGTTCAATTACAGCAGGAGGTTATCAGTTGCAAGGGCTGTATTTCATTACAGATCTAGCCACAGCTCAATAAATTAAGCAATCACTCAAAATAACATGTTGCTTTAATCCCCTCTTGGAACAAATTCAAGTTGCTTGGTTTTATATTAGCACAGCTCTTGAAAGGCAACTCACATTGGCCTCATTTCTGTTTTCTCAATTCATCAGCCCCTCTCTGGATAAATCTTTGCGTCTGCTGACTAGCAGGGTGGAGGATTCCAAGGCGAGCAGACCTCCTTTTATCGAAACCGGAGTGTTTTCCGTCCTCTGGCCTCGACACGTTCCATGTTTCATTTGCTGAAATTATTGGCAAGTTTATCTGCAGCTAAGACAGAAAGAGACCAAGAGGCGAGAGCCCAGTTCTGAAACACCTCTCAGCAGCCCAGTTCGGATGTGCAAAGCAAACGGTGGCGACTTTTCCACCCTCATCTTCTCTCTAGTGGTTTATCCTCTCACAGTAGAATTTCATTTCCCCTAGAAACTTGGCACTGGAGGTGTCAGCCCAGGAACATATTTGTTTGTGTAAATGAACAGGAGAATATGTTTTGACCATATTTAAGTTCTGACCGCACTAAAGAAATAAATACTGAGTTGCACAATGCATCCGCTGCACGGTTCTGGCCCACCTCCCCAAACTCTGCCTTTGTTTATAAAACCCAGACGAGAGCTGTGAATGGCTTACTTAGCACTTCAGAAAGCCACAGGGACAAACTTGGAGGCCGTGTCCACCCTCACCCAGGTCCACATGGAAAGTCCACTTATCTGAGTTTGAGATTTGCTTCCTCCTGACATGCTGCATCCTTGCCAAGGGGGGCGAGGGTGTTGGAAACAGACACCCTCACTTGTGCATTGTTGATGGGCCTATGAATGATGCCACCTTGGTGAAGGGCACTGGGCAATAGCTGTAGAAATTTAAAATGCACATATCCTCTGACCTAGAAATTCCACTTCTAGGAATGTATCTGATGAGGATACCGGGACACATTCCAGAGAGTATATATGTTACAATGGCAAAATCCTGGAATTAACTGAAGTGCTGGCCAGTTGGGGACAGGTTAACTATGGTGCATTGCTAGAAGTCATTAGAAAGATTGTGGTGGGTCAGAGGGCTGTCATGTCTTCAGGATATATTATAACGCCCACCCCCTCCAATTTTCTTAATGTTAGGAGCCAAAAAAGTATATGCTCTCAAATATGGTTAGAAAATTTATGAAGATTATGCAGACTGCTTACAGTGGTTACATTTAAAAAGTGAAAGTGGAGTTAGAGAAAAAATGCAAAGGGGCTCCTTTATTTCCCCTATTTCCTCTGACCAGGGCAATGTAATACAACAATAATACTCTTTTTCATTACGTATCTGTCAGGCCAATGGCGTGGTGGTGGGAATCTTTGCTTTTCTGGTCTTCATGCCAATCATACAGTGGACTGAATGGCGACCCCCAGAGAGAGAAAAGCTATGTCCACTTCTCTCCCAGAACCTTCACAGGTTTCCTTATATGGAAAAAGATGTGATTAAGTTAAGCGTCTTGAGAGGTGTTTACCCTGGATTATTCGGATGGGCACTAAATACAGTTACATGCATCCTTGTATGAGAGAAGCAGAGCCAGACAGAGAGAAGAACGTAGGAAGATGGAAGCAGAGATTAGAGTGATGCAGCCACATGTCAAGGAACACTGGAGCCACCAGAAGCTGGAAGAGGCAAGGCATGGATTTTCCTCTGGAGCGCCTGGGAGGAGTATAGCCCTGCCAGAGTTTGGACTTCTAGCCTCCAGAACTTTGAAAGAATAGATTTCTATTGTTTTAAGCCACTCGGTTTGTTGTAATTTGTTATGGCTGCCCTAGGAACCTAATACATCACCTGACACCTGTAAAACACATGAAGTGCACAGGGAGAAACAAATTTGGCAAGACTGTGGTTTTTGGTGAATTCATTCATTCCACAGATATTTATTGAGCATCTACTAGGTGCTGAGGATACAGCAGGGAACAAATCAAAGATGGCTGCCCACCTGGAGCTGACATTTCAGTGAGAGAGAGAGGGAGAGAGAGGGGGAGAGAGAGAGACCCGCATACCACAAAAAAAGGGGGGGGGACTGGGAGAATGCAGTTCCCAGGTGACACTGAAGTAGAGGCCTGAAGGGGTTGGGAGCACGAGCTGTGTGTCCACCTGAGGGAAGAGTATCTGGCGGAGGAAACAAGTATAGAACTTGACCCTCTGAGTGATCCATCTGTTGACCAGACTCAGTAGGAAGGAGTGACCCTTTCTCCCCTCCTCCTCCTTTCCCTCCCTCCCTCCTGCATTGCTGCCCACCTGCTGTGTGCCAGCTGCTGGGGGTGCAAAGATGAGTGAGACGCGGGTCCCCAAGCTCAAGGTCATGGGGGGTAACGACTTCATAAGTAAATCATTGCAAATATAATGTGGTGGGCATTGGAGCAGAGGCCACGGCAAGCTGCAGGCTCCATCCTTGGTGGAGAGCAGGGTGGGAAGAGGAGGTGGGTGTATGTTGGGAATGAGGTCGGGGAGAAGCAAGCAAGCAGGAAGAGGGCAGGACTTGAAGTCCAAGAATAAGTCTTTAGCTCTGATTCAGTGGTAAATTAATTGGAGCGGGGGAGCATGGAGATGTGTCTGGGGAATCTCTCATTCCCAAGTACAGCAGGCAAACCTAGGGGAGAATGAGCTCTGAGGGTAACCTACCCCTTTTAGATTCACACAATCCATGAAGAGGGAAAAACAGTTCCCAAGTCCTGAATTGGGATGCTTTGGACCATACAGAAACCAGAGTTGATCTGATTGAGGAAGATGGGAGATTCATTACTCAGGTAGCTATGATGAAGAACAAAAGAGGCTGAGTTGCTCTTGGATCCAGGGACAGAACGCAGCGCCAGTCTCTCTCCCCTCCCCATACCCCCATCCCAATCCTCATTTCTCCCTTCCTCCATACTGGCCTCAGTCTCTGTGGTCACAGATAGCTCTGGATGCTGTAGAGCGGGTGGGAAAAGCAGCCTTCTCACCAGCTCTAGTTAGGGTAATCCTGGATTGGCCCTGCTTGAGTCACATGACCACACCTGGACCAATCACTGCAGCCCAGAAGTGGGCTGCAGTGATTGGTTGTATTTGAGTCACGTGTCTGTGCCTGGACCAATTACTATAGCTGAGGCTTGGGTGCTGTAAGCGGCCATCTTTGGCCATATTCCCACTGGGCATCGCGTCTGTTAACAGAAGTGGGAGGAGAAAGTGCTGGCAGTGGAAAAAACAAAAATAAAACCCTGAGCCATCTACCTCCTCCGGACCCTTCTCCTGGTTGTGCTGCTTCCACATTCACTCTGCTGAGAATTGCCAAAATCCTGAGTTGGGCTTTGCTTTAAGATCCACTGTCTACAAACCCCAAAACTGCCAGCCGAATTTACTCAGACCTGTTGTTGGGGTTTTTTTTTTGCCGTTGTTATATTATTTTAATCAAATGTAAAATGTTTTCTTCCTCTTTGGTTTATGATTGCCTCTCCTGCCCCTAAGGGTAGGAACTGTGTCTGTCTTATTGACTACTAGATTGCTCTTGCCCGGTACTCAGTCTCTTATGTATAAGTCCTCAAATAATTGAACGAATGAATGAATGTTCACTCATTCACTGAACATGCCACAGAGAACAGGAGGCGCTGCAAGGTCCTTACCTGCTCTCTTCAGTGAGTCCCTCTCTTCCACTCTCTCCTCCTCAGTCATGTTGCGTTCCCGTTCATGACAAGGTTCCGTTAGTATAAGTGAATCCTTGCAGTGTCATCCCAACACAAACTGTAGACTCTGAATCTCTAGGTGAATTCTTGGGTTGAGAGTCTAGATAAGCACGAGAAATAAGGTTCATTTGCTTGGTGGAGGCTATCCTTTGAGAAGGATAAGGGAGCTCTGTCTGAGCTGGGAGGGATTGGGTGCCATGATGGTTGCCAGTGTCTGCCATGGCCACCTGCCTCTAACGGGTATCCCTGGTCGTGCTGCTGCCCTGGATTGTTTGCTCACCAGCAGGCCTCTGTCCTGCAGCCCTGTCATTTGCCGTGATATCACGGTACACTCAGAGTCCAGGACAAAATGCTGTGGCCAAATGAAACAACTGCAGGTTCTTAGGGAAGAAGGCTTAAGACAAATGGCTATTTTTTAGAAGTACTTATAACCCACAGGTCAGCTGGGGTCATCTTATTTTTGGAGATTCCAATGGAACGGACTTAAACGCTGTCCCACATGCCATGAGAGACCCAACTCTCCTTTCCAGAGATTGGGGGTGAGGGAGGCTTGTGTCCCTCCTAGGCACCCAAAGCTCGAAATTCCTGCAGCCAATGAATCAGTTCTCAGTTCTGCTTGGGCGCCCTTTTGCTGGCCTCATGGGCACATGACTTGTGCTGTTGTACAGGGTCTACGTTAAGTTTGATGTTCTACTGTTGTTATCTTGAACTTCTTAGTAATTTCTGAACAAAGGGCTCCACATTTTCATTTTGCAAATCCTGTAGCTAGACTTGCTTCACTCAGGAGCACATGGGTTTGAGCCTTGGTCCGGGAAGATCCCACGTGCCGCGGAGCAACTATCCCACCCCATGCTGACTCACTCTAGACTATGCCCCAATTCCTCCACTGTCCCCAAATTCCATCCACACAAGGATATGGGTATAGGAGACTTGGCCTGAAGGTTTGGGATGAAAGGAAATGTTGACCTCTCAGCCAAGTTAACGGCATGAAGTGCAGTGTGTGAACTGGCTTCAAACTACTCAGTGGGAAACAATGGTGGAGGAGGGAAGGCAGGTAAAACAAGACTGGCAAAATGTTGATCGTTGTTGAACCTGGATGATGGGTACAGGGTGCTTTCTCATTTTCAGTATGGTAGGAAACTTCCATAATACAAAGTTGAAGAAGGCACTATATGATGTGCCTCCGGCAGGTCCTCAAAATGTTAAAATGGAGTTGCTGTATGACCCAGCAATTCTACTCTAGATATATTACTCCAAAGAAATGAAAACATACGTCCACACAAAAACACATGAATATTCATAGCTGAATTATGCATAACTGCCAAATGTCTATCAACTGACAACTGGATAAATAAAATATGGATGTTATTTGTCATAAAAAGGAATGAAGTTCTGATATGGGCCACAGCATGGATGAACCTTTAAAAAAATTTTTTTTTTAATTTATTTATTTTTGGCTGCATTGGGTCTTTGTTGCTGAGTGCGGGCTTTCTCTAGTTGTGGCGAGCAGGGGCTACTCTTCCTTGCGGTGGCTTCTCTTGTTGCGGAGCACAGGCTCTAGGCGCGTGAGCTTCGGTAGTTGTGATGCGTGGGCACAGTAGTTGTGGCTCACTGGCTCTAGAGCGCAAGCTCAGTAGCTGTGGTGACAGGCTTAGTTGCTCCGCGGCACGTGGGATCTTCCCGGACCAGGGCTCAAACCCATGTGCCCTGCATTGTCAGGCAGATTCTTAACCACTGTGCCACCAGGGAAGCCCAGCATGGATGAAGCTTGAGGACACAAATCCTGAGTGAAAGAAGCCAGTAACAAAGGATCACATACTGTATGATTCCACTGGTAGGAAATATGCAGAACAGGCAAATCTACAGAGACAGAAAGTAGATTAGTGGTTGTTTAGGGGTGGGGACTGGGGAAGAGACTGGAAGATTGGGGTGGGGTGGTGACTGTTAACGGGTATGGGGGTTTCTTTCTGAGGGGATAGAACTGTTTTTAAAATTGATTGTTATGATGGTCGCACAACTCTGTAAATATACTCAAAGCCATTGAGTTGTGCCCTTGAAATGGGTGAACTACATGGTAAATGAATTATATCTCAATAAAACTGTTGGGGGAGAAAGTCATGTCCTCCCCCCTGACCCCCTTCTCCTGCCAGGAATCCTTAGGCTCCAGCCTCCTGCCTTTGGGAAATCTCTCTCTCCTCCACCCTCTCTCTGCACGTGTGTGCATGTGCGCACACACACACACACATAACTTTCCATCTCCCCTTCCCGGTACCTTCTTCTGCCTTAAGACATTTTTCACTCTATTGCCATTCCCACCAACTACAGAGAAGTGCCTTCCCCAAAGAGAAGTTCCTTCCACAGCCAAAGTGCCCCATAGAGGTATTTTCCTAAACACTTTGCTCTTTAAAAGTTACTCACTTCCCTTTCGGTCCTTGCACGCAGGGGAACAAGGTCGTGAGGAAAGGAGCATGAGGTGTGCTGCCTCCATTTCTTCTGCCTTCGGTTTCTGAGCTTTTCGCAGGGCTTCCAACAGCGCTATGTTGGGACAAAGCATCCGGAGGTTCACAACCTCAGTGGTCTGTAGGAGCCACTGTGAGGAGGGTCCAGGGAAGAATTTACCATTTTCACTGGAAAACAAGTGGTGGTTACTAGCTATGATGACTTTGTACTTTGGGTCTGGATTTGCTGCACCTTTCTATATAGTAAGACACCAACTGCTTAAAAAATAATCGATGAGACAGATACGAAGAGGAGCATTTTAAATGTGCAGTCTCTTTGAAAAAAGGATCAAACTCTTGAACTCAGCATCCTAGATATGTTTGTAAATAAACTTATGGCATAAAAAAGTTACTCACTTGACAGCTATTAAAATTACGATTTTAAAGTCCCCGTGGTGATCTATCATGGCAGTCACTAACAAGTCCTAGTAGTTGTAAATTCCAAGGGCTTCATAATCCCAAGGAAAGAGGGGCCAACTCAACTTCTCCCAAGCCCCACTGGTCTCTGTTCTGAAACGTAACTCAGTCACCTCACAGGTGGGGAGAGAGGGTGAGGAAGATCGTTGCCAGGGCCAGGTTCTTGCAGGTTTTGGGGTCTGGAACAGGGTTGGCAAACTATAGCCTGTGGGCCAAAATCAGCCCACTTCCTGATTTTGTAAATAAAGTTTTATTGGAACACACAGCCACATCCATTCATTTACTTAATGTCTCTGGTTGGCTTCTTGTTACAACAGCAGAGTGGAGTAGCTGTGACAGGGACTGTGTGGTCTATAAAGTCTAAAAATATTTAGTATCTGGCCCTTTCCAGAAAAGGTTTGCTGACCCCTGACATAGAAGATCCAGGCTTGAACTCCAGCTCATCACATGCTGGGTGTGTGACCTTGGACAAGTCAGTTCCTCTCTTTAAGCTTCTTTCCTCATCAGGAAACCAGAGGCAGTAACAGTGCCTCCTTTATATGTTGCTTGTGCAATGAAAATGATTTCATATGTGTAAAGTGCTTACATCATATAAAACACTCAATATATGTTGGTGGTTACGCTGTTATTTAGAAAATGAGGGCAGTAACTCCTATTTCGTATGGTAATTATGTGAAGTGATGGAGATCAAGCCTGTGAAAACAGTTGGCCAAAACACGTTTATTATTGTTATAAATATCTTAAAGGCTTTTGAGAGGATTCTTTGCTTCTTAGTAACGCTAAGTTTTTTGGGGGAGCAAATTTGGAACTGTGAGAGTGTAGAAAAACTCTAATTTCAGAGGAAAAGAGGACCCTTAACCCCCAAATCCAAACTCTCTCATTTAGCAGTCCAGGAAACTGTACCCCCTGATCCTCAGCTGGGACTTGAACCTGCCCAGAACTCAAGTATTCTTTTGGCTGAGCTCGGCATCTTACCCAATAACAGGTGCTCAGGAATCCAGGCCTGCCATGTCTTTAAACACTTGTGTTGCCTCTGAGGTCCCCACCAGAACCTGTTTAAACAGTAATCTGCTACGAGGTATTGGCATGCAGGTTTGCGGCCTGGGTTTGCAGCCAGGGGAGGGAAGAGACCTTTGTCTCCACACCCTTCAGGGGATTGTCCAGAAGGCAGCTGAGGGTAGCCACCATTGATGACCTGATTTCCTGGACGGTGTTATTTAAATTGGGTTTAGTTCGGGAGATACGGCAGCCTCCCATTCATTCACTTTGTTTCACAGTGATTAACTGAGCAGCTAATACATGCCAGGTCCTAGGGATATAGCAACGAATGAGTCACCCCCTGCCCTTGGCAACTAACCCCCTTCCTTCTGATGGGGGCGACAATCAAATAGGCATCTGGGCAATTTGGCCCCATAATAAGTTCTGTATTCTCCCCAGGATTTCAGTCCCACACTAAATACTGTACCAATGAATTGGAAAACCACTCTGGGCCAGCTGTATGATAGATGGATGGTAGGAGTTAAGAGCGCCAGCTTTGGAGTAACTCAGATCTGGGCAGGACTGGCTCTGTAATTTGCTAAATGAAAACGTGGGCATCTTGTTCGAAAATTCTTCAAAATTTCAGGATGACAACAGCAGAGCACTGAACTATGCAGGGCCCACGCTGTGAAGCTGGCCCTGCGCCTGGGGTCAAACTGCTTTCCAGCTGGGTACCATTGGACACATCTCTTCACCTGTCTGAGCCTCCATTTCCTCATGTGAACAAAGAGATGCTAAGGCCAATGTGAGGTCTGGTTGTGGCTAGTAAGTGAGATGAGGCAGGTACAGCGCTGAGCAGGGAGGGCAGGCTCAGCAATATCACTGCTGTTCTCAGCCTGCAGTGACGGCTGCATTTCATCCTATGAGAAGAGCGCACATTTATGACTATTAGATAATGGCTAAGACTTAGACAGCAGACGGTTGATGCCAGACACTGTCTTAAGTTCTTTACGGATGTTCATTTCATCCTCATTACAACCCTATCATGTAGAGATGGGGAAACTGAGGCCCAAAAAGGAGAGGGAACTAGCTTGTGATCTCACACCAGTCAGTAGAAAAATCCAGATTCAAACATGGGACATCTGGTCCCTGGGTCTGTGTTCTCAACCGACTGCGTGTCCCAGGAGTCGACACATCCCTGACACGCACACTTGCACACACACGCATGTATGCATGTACCTTCTCTGAGATGCTACCACAAAGCGTACAGTGTGGAACTGTCCCATAAGATGGGATTCTTTCTCTTTTTTTAAAAATTAATTAATTAATTAATTTTTGGCTGCGTTGGGTCTTTGTTGCTGCAAGTGGGCTTTCTCTAGTTGCGGCGAGCGGGGGCTACTCTTCGTTGCGGTGCACGGGCTTCTCATTGCGGTGACTTCTCTCGTTGCAGAGCACAGGCTCTAGCTGCGCAGGCTCAGTAGTTCTGGCACGTGGGCTCAGTAGTTGTGGTGCACAGGCTCAGTTGCTCCACGGCATGTGGGATCTTCCCAGACCAGGGATTGAACCCCTGTCCCCTGCATTGGCAGG
Organism: Mesoplodon mirus; assembly: GCF_964341445.2. Classification (NCBI taxonomy): domain Eukaryota; kingdom Metazoa; phylum Chordata; class Mammalia; order Artiodactyla; family Ziphiidae; genus Mesoplodon; species Mesoplodon mirus. The sequence goes on from NC_138991.1 coordinate 53,686,126, forward strand.
TGGATTCTTACCACTGCACCACCAGGCAAGTCCCTTTTTCTCTTTACTTGCTCTTTTGTCTGTCCCCTGCGACTCAACTTGGAGCCCCATGAGGGCAGGCACTGTCTTGCTTCCTGCTGTACCTCTGGCACCTGGCACTGTGCTGAGCACACAGTAGGCCCTCGATAGACATGCACCAGTGAAGGCAGGTGGGAAGCAGGCATCCAGCCAGAGCACTCTGATCCAGAATCAACAGCCGCAGTGCTCAGAACCTCAAGACTGCGGCCTTAAGAACTTGTTTGGGGGCAATCTCGTGGCTAGAGGAACCATTTCACCCTCTCCTGGCTTTTTTCATTTGGGGTCCTCTCGCTGTGCAAGGCAAGGGGGTGAGAGGCATTTAAGGGGTGCCCTAGGGCCCAGCCCCCATCCTGGCAGGCTGCAGGGTGAGGGCACGGGTTGTGCTCTGGCAGCTGGGCCACAGCTGTCTGCCAGCCTCTCGGTGCCTGCCCCAGCTGGCCAGCTGGGCCCTGATGCCACCCCCCACCCCATGACACAGCAGAAAGTGAAACCAGAGCCCGCCCCTGCTGGCTGAGACCCAGTGCTTGCTATTTCCCCATCCCAGGGGGTGGGTGGGGAGCTGATGCCCAGGCCTGGCATCGGGTGGCCTGTCCAAGGAATACCCCTCCAGGCCAAGGGTGCCGCTGTGCCCCCTGCCCATCCCAGGGCCTCCGGTGCCCACTGCCTTCTGAGTCGTGCCGTTTGTGCACCATCATAGCTGCTCAATGGAGTCCCATTAACCCCTGATCTTCACACTGCTCTGAGACAGGGGGTTAATTATTCTCCCCATTTCACTGAGAAAACTGAGGCTCAGAGAGGTGCCTCGGCCAGGAAGGAGGGTGCTGGGGCAGCAGGATCTTAAAATAAAAGACAAGTCAGAGCTATGGGTGGGCATAGGGGCAGAGATCCAAGGGGTCTCACTGGTGTTGGTGAGCAGGGCAGGAGTTTGTGGGGGGAGAAGACACGTGACCTCCCGGTTGTCACAGGTCGAGCCCCCTGCAGATTGGAATTGGTAACCTACCCCTCCCCACACCAACTCCAGGGGTGCAGAAAATCCCTAAGACAAACAAGAATTCTTAAGAGGTGGACTATGGGGAACTCCCTGGCTATCCAGTGGTTAGGACTCCGCGTCTCACTGCCGAGGGCTGGGTTCAGTCCCTGGTTGGGGAACTAAGATCTCAAAAGCCATGCCACGCGGCCAAAAAGAAAAAAAAAAAAAAAAAAAGAGGTAGACTTTGAAACTTTAGAAAGGATCATCTTGGGTTCTGGCCCATCCTCAGGCCACCCGTACTCTCCTTTGCTTGATATTTTTCTTTCAAGCAACTCACCCTCTTTATCTTGCATAAATTGATGTAAAAAAGAGCCCTTCTACACCTACCCTAAACTGAAAGCCAACTGCTTGCCATAAGTAGAAATCTGCTGTACAAAGAAATACCTGTTAGAATAATTTACGTCTCTAGCCAGGTACCACTTAAAATCATGTGCATATCAGACTTGGGAAACTTCTATTCCAAAACATAGGTTTCCTACGTGAGGAAATGGAGGCCCAGAGAGGTTGAGTCACTTGCCTGGGGGTGACACTGCGCAAGAGTCTCAGGGCTGGGGCTGCCTGATTCCATGATTCTAGAAACCTGTGCTTACTGCTGGGCTGTAGTCTCTGCTCCTGTCCGAGCTGTCTTAGCATATGAAGCGTGTATTAGTAAGTATCAGCACTAACAGCTTCCATGTTTCATGCTGTGGCATCACCACTTTCAAAGCACCCTCTGAGCTTGTCTATCACTTGAACTCATGATAACGCTCTAGGTACAGGTGAGAACACTTTCAGAACAGAGCATGGGGTGTTGCCCCTCCCTTGCCAGAGAAGGAAACCGAGGCAGAGAGTGGGGAAGTGGTCTGACTCAGGGAGCTGGTGAGCCAGTCAGGACTGTCCAGAGCCCCTGCCAAGGTGAGGATCCCAGAGGCCCTGCTGGAAGGCCCAGGCTGAATGTGAATTGCCTTGTCAAACAGGTAACACTTGTTTCTTCCCCACTTTCCTCACCTCCCCCACCATGAACCCCCAGAGCAAACGCTGACAGCAGCCTCAGCTGCCCTGTTTCCCAAGCCTGATCTCCAACATTCGGCCCCTGGAGGGCAAAAAGCATGTTTAGGAACTGGTGTCTGCGGATGGCATCTTTTTATTTTTCATGGTGATCACCAGTTCTGAGCACTGCTGAGGGGAGCTCTACCAGGGACCAGAAGGGAAGGTTTGGGGGAACATCTTTGTCTCTTCTTTTAGCTGCTGGAGAAACTCAGCTGCCACAGCTGGCCCAGGGACCCCCGAGGAATACTGCAAGAGCAATAAGGATTTTTAGGGGCATTATGATAGCGGAATGGAAACACATCTGCCCCCAAAAGTCCCTCATTTTCCCTGCGGTAATGAACCAGCTGGGCAGGAAGTGGTGGCTCTCGGAACTCCAAGAGCCAAAACTAAAAAGGAAAAAATGTACAAAGTTAGAGCAAACTTTAAACAAGCCGACGCTTTCCTGGTGCACAGGCGGTGGCTCCACCCAGGCTCCCGAAAGGCTGATAATTGGCTAAATGTGTCTCCACACAGTGGCTTCAATATAGATGCGCCTCCTCTGTGCCCAGAAAACCAGGATCTGGAATCCCAGAGCAGGTGACGAGGACTAGTCCCTAAGGCCAGGTGATGCTCAAGAGCCAGTGCCATCTCCCCAAGACCCCGAATGATTATCCCAAACCCTCGTTAATAACCCAAGTGAATCACAGATCCTTCAATCCCTCCTTCCTCTGGAATGTGGGAAAGTTATCAACTTGGAAACCCGGATGAAAATATCTGTAAAGTAAGCAGCCGTTTCCAGGGCTGTATGAACAAGTGAAGGGCGAGAGCTTGGGTCGGGGAGCCTGGCGGTTATCACTGACGGGGCCAAAGGGGGAAAATCACAGCTAAGGTCCAGTGTGCCGACTCTCAGGTCCAGCCACTAACGAGTGAGGATTAAGGAGTCAAGGGCAGGGGCTCCCCAGGGTTTGTGGCCTTCAAGGTCTCTGCAGACAAGGCCCTCCCCCAAGCCAGCCAGCACCCCCCCGCCCGCCTTGAAAGGGTTAACACGTCTACCGCCGCTGACACCCGAGGAGGAGGCTGCTCACTCAGCAAGCTGGCATATCACACTGGGCCATCGCGGAAGAGAGGGGCTGAAAACAGCCTCTGTGAGTTCTGTGAATGGAAGCAGCCTTATCACCATCAGAGTGAAAAACGGGGCAAAAAGCCTTCCCAACACAGAACCCGCGACCTGGGCGCTCGCTGGCTCCTCGGCACCTGTCGCGTGGCCCCGGAGCTCTGGCAGGGACTCCGGGCATCTGTGGTGGTGAGCACCCGGCCACCTCGGCCAGACCTGCAAGGGGGCGATTCTACACTTGCCATGTGACAGCCGGCAACCAGGCCTAGATCTCGCCTTTCAAGCAGCACCTAAAATATTCTCCGGGTGAACCTGAGGCTAAATATGGCCTGGCCTACGAGTGCCTGGTCTGGACCTTTTAATGCCACTCGAAGATACAATCAGGAACCCATGGGGCCTTTTGGTGGCCTAAAGTCCAGTTACTGAGGCCAAACGGGAGGCCTGTGGGCTTGGCTGACTCCGGGCTGGGTGCAACCTCCCCCAGAGGATGCGACCCGGTGCCAAGGCTGAGCAGGCTTCTTTCCTGCATGTCTTATTCTGGAATGCCCACACAGTTCTCTCTCTGCCGGCCCCCAGGGTGGCTTAGACGTAGGTCCCCTCATCCACCTCCCTGGCCTTCCCTCCAGGCCCTCTGATGGCCTGCCAGAGCCTTCTCCGCACTTCCAGGCTGCAGCCCTGACCCCCTGGCCCGGGTTTTCCTTGCACCCTGATTGAAAGAAGAGGGTTCAGCTCCCCACGTGGACGGGAGGCCGCTGGCTGGAGAAGGCAGGCAAACACACGCGCACACACAGCGCGCGCGCACACACACACACACACCTGCAGGGGGTAGATTGCACGGTAGCTTAGATGTGTCCCTGCTCTGCGGCTGGCCCCGTGCCACACCCCCTCGGCCCACCCCAAACGGCAGGATCACAGCCCTGTTGCTGGAGGGCAGAGAGAGCTTCAGCCCAGGCTGCAAAAGCACAGCTCTGCTCTGGAACCTGCTAGCCTGGTCTTAGCAAAGTTGGGTTCTGCCCTCACCGGAGGCCACATGGTAACCGGGACAGTCAAGAGTCTCTGGGGAGGCTGCTCTTGGGAGCCTAACACCCCCCCCAGCTCCCTGCTTTTAGCCAAGAAATGCTGCGGGCCCCGAGGGCCCCAGGAGGAGAGACCCCACCCCACCCCACCGCACCCCAGCACCTGTCTGGGGCTTGTTTGGGCTCTGGTGGTGGCTCCAAGGCCACGTTCAGGTCTGGGCTGGCAGCGGTCCAGGCTGTTTTGGGCAGAGATGCCAACAGACCCGGGCACTGATCTCACGCATGAGTCCAACAAGAGAGCCTGGTTTTCTGCACGTCTCTCAGAAAATTTTCACACCACACTGCACAGCTACCTTAAGGCTCCTTTCCCGCCTGGGCCAAATCCTCCAGCAAAGGCTGAATTTGCCTCCCTCTTCTCAATCCCTTTTGACAATGGCTTTCTTGGGACACCAACATCAGTTTTCATTTTCTAGGTGTGCTTCCCTTTCATGCTAGTGGCTAAGCCTTTCCGGAGACACTGAGAAAGGAGTTTGCTTTGTGGTTCCTTCAACTTGACTGTTTTATATAAGGAAGATGATGTAAAATCGGAAACTCGAAAGCTTTGTAAATATCTGCGCACACACCCCCTACAATGGAGGACGCTGGGAAAGCAGCCTCTGAGGACTGGGTGCTTTGGAAAGAGACCCCGAGGAGGTGTGGGGGGCTTGGGGGTGACAGGGACCCTGAAGTCCCCTCCTTCCAAACTCTCTTCAACATGTACTCTTTTGCCTGAAAAGCATGCATGGCTACTAGGCCTAAAGTCTGTGATCATTTTATACCACGTTCGCGTCGGTGTTTTTCTTCAGCGTTTACTTTCACCTTGTTCCAAATATAAGAAGCAAAAAGGACTTTACATTTTCCCAAGTTTGGGATACATTTTCCCAAGTTTGGGATACATTTTCCCAAGTTTTGGATGCTCGGCAAGAAAGAAAATGGATGATCTTGTTTGGGTGTGCCCTTTCTGGCAAGTGGTTCTAAGGACCAAGTTTGCCCTCACTTTCATCTGACCCATTTCTATCCTCATGCCTAAAATAGCTGATATTTACAATATCACAATTACAAGAGGCTGAGCTGCTCTTCTATAAGGTAGTTGTAAGTTTATCTAGCAAGAATCTTCCTTCTGTTCTTAATATAAGTGGGTGGGAGGCTGGGAAGCAAGAAATAGAGGGAGTGCTCCCTTAGGGACTTTTCCAACTTTCATTGGTTTGGGTCAGAAACGCATGTTTTATTTTTAAGGAAGTAGGAGTTTCATTGCAGCCCCTCTCCTAAATATTTTACCCCCCCCCCAGCTATTCCATATTCTTTCTGTTGAAACATTTTTTTCCCTGTGAGAGTCGGCTATGGCTTGTGTATTGCTAAGACCGACATTCAAATTTGCTTTTTTTTTTTCCTTTCGAAATCCATCCACACTTCCTTGGAGGGAAAAGTAGCAACTGCTTCGTGAAATTTCACACAGAGGGGCAAAAGGAGAAAAGCCAAAATGTATTCAGCAGTTCCACAGCTGAGCTTTTTTTTTTTCTTATTGGTTAGGGTCGGGGAGTGGGGGGAGAGCAGTGGTCAGAATATGAAAAGAAGCTGTGATCCTTTGCTGAATTAGTGACCACTTCTCACTGCAAAGTACTGACTTACAATCTCTTCACCATACTACTCTGCCTGTTTCCAGATTCAGAGGCAGGGGGAGTTTGCTAAATGTATTCATAATTACATTCACCCTTGCAGAGGGCCGAGTGTAAGCAGGGGCTGTGCTGTTTCGATTGCTCGAATTAAAGCAGCCCCCGGTTCACATTCAGCACTAAATTCTGATTTTTCCATACTTGACAATTCAGCAATTTTAACATGCTGCTTCATCGCCACGATTATAGCTCAGTATCTTGGTGCGACATTTGGTGTTCCGGTCTCGTTAATTCACGTAAAACACCCTATTTGTAGAAGTATCATTAGAGGCTAATTTGGTGAGATGTCCTTATTTAGCAAAGCAAATAGGACCTGACAGTCAGCTCTCTGGCGCTACGATGGGGGTGACGATTCAGCAATTCACAACGTGACAATTTCCCATCGCCCAGCCACGCTGGGATTGTGGACTCCTGAAAATTGTGCTGTTTCATCGTGTCCCATAACAAAGGGAAAGAACTCTGAAAAGTAAAGAACTGTTTTTTGCCAAGGCCCCGGGAACGCGAATGTCACCAGTGTGTCTATGTGTCATGTCTATTCAACACGAATCTTCTATCAGGGACTTGGTGTTCCAGAGTTTTTCAGGTACAGCTCACTTTTCTCTATGCCCTGCCGTGAACACTTGATTGAAATCCAGGTTTGCAAATAAAGAAACTTAAGGTATGTGGATGTCTATATAGGTTACAACTGGAGGGTAGGGGTGTGTGTGTATGTGTGTGTGTGTGTGTAAATTAACAGAACTTAATAAGGTTAATGGGAGGGCATTTGTACCTCCGTCACCCTTGCCTTAGAGAATTCCCTGACAACAGATTATCCAGCGTTTCTTATAAAATGACTAAGATCAGCGCAGCAAAGAATTGCAAAGAAATACTGCGATTCCACGTGGGAGCAAGCAAGCAAATCTAATGTAACTGCAATTCACGATGTCAGTGATGTTTGATTTTTGAGGTGGTCAAATGGTTTGACACGACCCATGTGTCACTCATTCCCTTAAAATCCTGTTTAAAACATCTCATTAAACCACTGGGGGGGTGGGGGGAAGTACTTTTGCCTTCTCATACCTTCTTGGCCTCCCAAAGAAAGGCCCTTGAAAACAGCAGGTTCAACAGACTGAGAACACATACACACACGTATATAAGAATATCCCCCAGACGGCTTTTCAGTTTTACCCTTTCCTCCGACCGACCTTCGGGGTGCAGCTAGGTCTCTGCCCCCTCCCTCCAGGGACTGCTGGGGCCTGAATCCCTCGCCGTTTATAATGACCCCAAAAGCGGGACTTTGTGGGCCAGTTGGATAAAACATAAACTCATCTCGCCCTCAAAACCCCGATTCTGGGACCACAGCCTCCAAAACCTCCTTTCTCCAGAAGGGTGTCCCCCTTCTCAGCTCACAGCACTGGGGCAGGCTGCCTTTGAGGCAGGATTTTGGAGAATCCTGGATAATTAAAGGAATCATTACTGGGTTTTCCTGCAGGAATGATGGGATGACAGTTCATCTCATCCAAAAGCCAGAGTAGCATGGTGGGGACGGAGGGCGTATTTGCCTGCCCCATGGGGGTATCTTTTCCCTCCCTTGTTCCCAGACCCATAGCTGGGCCTGACATCGTCCCAGGGAAGACGCTGAGCGTCCAAAATGGCCCTCAAGGGGAGCGCAAAAGTTGTGCCTGGGGGGCCTCCTGCAGTGCCCCACCCCCACCCCTTCCCAAATCCAGCTAAAGTTTAGTTATTTGTGCCCTTAATTGTCTTATTAAAGTCAAATTTGCAGCTTGCCCCGACTGGAGGAAGTGATTTCCATCTTAATAGCTCAATTAGCCTCTGGGTTCTGGAAAGGCCACCCCGATACACACACCTTTTCTCCCCATTTTAAACCCCCTCCCTTTTTCACAACTTCTCCTAAAAATAAATTATAAATATGGATGTGTCCTCAGAGGATCTGAGCGGCACATTCCAACGCTCCCCACGGTGGGGCTTGGAAGCAGGAGAAACCAGAAACGCCACTCCCCCCCAGCCCCAAATCAAAAATGCCTTTTCCTTTTTTTCTCCTAACTTTTGCCAGAGCAACTTGGTGTGGTCTCGGGCCCTGACACCCCGATCCGCACCCCGGAACCTAGATTTTTTTTTTTTTTAACTCCTGTCCAGCGACAGCTACAGCCAACGTGCTATGGCCGCCTACTCCTCGGAGGGAGGGGGCAGCCAACTTTACTTCGGGGAGGTGGTAACTCTCTGGGGACTGTGCTCCCGGCTTTTCCGGACGTCCCCAGGGCCCAGCCCCCGGAGGCTGGCGCTGGCCCCCCTGCCCGTGCCAGCGCGGCCCCGGGCGCACGTGGAGTGACGACGAGGTGCGGCGGGCGCGGACGCGCGAGCAGGGCGGCCTGCTCTCCGAGCGGCACTGATATCGGGGTCACGCAGCGAGTCAGTTTCCCGAACCGGCTTTCCGGGGTGGGGGTGGGGTGGTAGGCTTTCAACCCGCCTCGTTAATTTCCAAGCCCCGGCATTAGGGAGGTGGGGGGGCTGCCTCGCCCCCATCCCACCTCCACGCCTAACACGCCTCTCTCGGGAGCCAGGGAGGGGTGAGGGGGGGAGGGAGCCCAATCCCGCTGCCTCGGGGGGCGGCAGCGGCGGCGGCTTCCCTCCCAGGCAAGCGTCTAGCGCCGGGTCCCGGGGGAGCCGCGCGCTTCCCCCCCGCCGCCACCTCCCTCCCGGCTCGTGTCGCCACCCACCCCCAGGCAGCCACCCCGCACCCTCTTCTGTCCCGGGGGCCTGGGCACCCACCTGCCGCGGCTCCCAGGCCCGGGGGAGGGGTGCCGTGCAGGAAAAAGGGGGAAACTCACCGCCGCTGCCTCCTCCGGGGGTGCAGGGGGCCCCCCGGGGCTGCGCCTTCCAGGGCTCCCGGGAGGCGTGCGCGGGGTGGGGGGCGCCCCGCGGGCCCTGCAGCCTCCTCCTCGATTGGAGCCCAGCCTCAAATCCTTCACCGTGGGTGGGGGGGTACTTCCAGAAAAAAATCCCCCCCTTACTCAGATCAGATCCAAGTGATGGGCAGGGGGCGTATAAAAGCCTTTTCTGCCGAGAGCGCGGAGCCGACGGGGCTGCACCCGGCCTCCACGGTCCGCTGCCGCCACAAAGCCGCGCCCCCGCCCCCCCACCCCGGCCCGGCCCCCACCCTCCCCCGCTCCCCACCCTCCCACGCCCTATGGCCGGCCCGGGGCGGGGGCTGGGCCGGCCCGGGGTTGGCCGCGCTGGGGAGGCGGCAGCGGCGGCCCAAGCGGCGGGGCGGCTCCTCCCCGGCCGGGGAGAGAGGGTGAGAGCCTGGAAGCCGAGCGCTCCCGCCTGCCCGGGGCGGGGGCTGCGGCGGGGCCGGGCGGGGCCGGGCGGGGCGGGGGGGGGGGGGCTTCCTAGAAACCCTCGCCAAATATAGTCAGCGGATAGGGGCATTCCTAGAAATGCGGCGGCGACGTCAGCCTCGACCTATGGGGGCAGAGCCTGGGGTTCTCCAAACTCGGGGTGGGGGGCGGGGACGGGGAAAAGGGGAGATTCCCCACTTCCAATACCCCGGTGGCCCGGAGGAGGGAGCCTAGGCTGGGCCTCCCTTCTGGGGGGCGGACAGGATTCCTCCACATGCGCTCCAGGGATCCCTCAGCCGGGGGTGTCTGAATGGGGACGCATCTACTTAAGATTCCGACTCGCCCCCAGATCCGCCCCCCCCCCACTTTCGGAACACTCAGTGACAGTGCCAGCCGGCGCTTTTAGCCCTTCCTCCGATTTTTCTCACTCCTCCCTACACGCTATGAACAAACAGTAGAAGTTGGAGCTGCACCAAGTCTGGCTTCCACACCTGGCCGCTCACCCCTTGGCGGCCCCTAACCTCCTCTGGGATGACTGGAGTCCCTCAGAAGCCCTGGGTCTGAAATTGGATGGACATGCTCTGTTCCCAAGAACTCCCCAAAATACCAACCCACCTTCAGGCCAAAACATAAAGTTGTGCTTCCCCTTCCCCATTCCAAAGTCCCTCTTTTGCTGCTTTCATGGTCCCAGGCTCTGGGAGATAGGCTGGAAATTGGGGGGTGGGGATGAGGGTACCCTCTCCACCTGGCAAAGATCTGGCCTCTTGTGCTGACACCCGTTCCCCCCATAAGCTCCTCCCCCTCCATAAAGTACATGAGGTTCCAACAGTAAGGGGGAACCCCCTACAGCCCGCCCCTTTCCTGAAATCTGCCCCCCACCCCGCATCGCTTTCCCAGAACCCCACATCATCCCACAAGTGTCCCCTCTTGCCCAAAGAGGATCCACATAACTGAGACATGACTTGTCCCCTTCGACTGCCCAGCCTCTTTTCAAGTAAACGTGACTGGAATGAGCCTCCCAGGATCATAAAAAATGTATTTGCTGTCCTCTGTTGGCCGACGGGTGTCACACTCAGAAAACACATCACCCAACCCAGTGGGCGCTCCTGATGCCATCAGGGGGGGTCCCGGGGGCCCCAGTCGGAGGAAGTGAGCCACACAGCCCCCTCCTCTCCTCCTGCCTCAGCTGCAGTCCTACCCTGCCCCCACCTCCCTCGGGGGGGAGGGGTGGGGGTGTCCTGGCTTGCAGCCACTGCCCTGGACTTTGACCCACTGGCCTTGTGGCTCATGTCCCTTCTCTCTCGTTGGATCCCAATTCCAGAAGTCTGGAGGGCTGTGCTCACGGCGGGGGGGGGGGGCAAGGAAGTCTGCGGTGGGGCCCTCTGGGCTCACTCTGGGCTGGGGGACCCCCAGGGGATGGTTTCACCAATAGCAGCTTGGAGGGGCAGTGAGAAAAAGGGGGGCTAGGTCAGACCCCTCTTAAGGCAGAGGACTGATCACTGATAATCATCCATCCCCATTTCCTCCTGAGGACCTACTATGTGCCAAGCACATGGAATATACTGTCTTACCGAACTCACCGCATTACCTTATGGCAGCCAGACAGGAAGACTGAGGCTTAGAGGTCAGTTGTTCATTGAACTAATGCTTGCTTGCCCTCTGCTGATGCTGGGGTCACAGTGGCAAAGAGGACAGGCGCTGCCCTCTGGAACTCATCATCTCAGGGAGAGACCCACGTCAGCAGGGGATTACCATGCTGCCCTCGTGGTCCAGGGTATGAGTGCTGGAGCCCAGCTGCCTGGGGTCAGGGCACCATGGGAGACTAAGGCTGGGCCGGGACGTCCCTCCTGGGCCTCCCTACTGTCCCACTCAGTGCTGCCTCTGTCAAGGCTGCGTTGTCCTCTGGGTCAGTCCCCTCTTGTTGGGTAGAGCCAGAGAGAGGCTTTGCGCCCTCTCCCACTTCTTGCCCCCTGCCAGGACTGGCTGCAAGTCCCTGGGCCTGGTTTAGCCTCTCTAGGCCTCAGTTTCCTCATCTGTAAAACAGGAGTTATAATACCTGCCTTATAGGACTTGTAGGGGGATTAAATGAGACAAAGTCCATGTAGGAGAATTTGGCAATCAAAAAATTTGTTTCTCTTGTAAAATTTTCTTTTTATTTTGTGTTTAGAAGCTGCAGTTTTAAGTGTATTGACAGAACATACATAACAAAAGCTTCCTAAGAAGTGGAAAAAAACATTGCTGGAAAAATTGGCCTCATTAAGGCCAATTAATACATACTCCATTGGAAATTAATGATATGACTTTTATTTATTTTTAAAATTTTTATTGGAGTACGGTTGCTTTAATTGATATGACTTTTGTACAAACACTAACATTTCCAAATCAGTCTAAATAGGGGGGCGTTTCAGTTCTTTACCGTCTATACCCAAAGTAGAAAATCCCTCAGTTTCTGAATGCAATCCTGACAAACATCAGAAATGGTCACTCTGAGATCCTGCTGACATATTGTTCTGTACCTTCGTCTAAAGATGCTTCTGTTGAGTAAGTGTCCCTATGCTTCTTTTTTCTCTTTGCTCTGATCTTCCTGCAGCTTCAGAGTTATATTTCAGATTTCTTCTCTTTTTGCTCTCATTTTTGCGGGAGGAAACCAGTTTGCCAAATTCATATGTAGTTCAAAATTGAGAACGGGATTTCTCTTAGAATCTTAACATTTGATGGAGAAGGGCCTCTGAGTACATTCACCAGATGGTTGGTTGTGCTCTGTGTTACTACCTGGAGGAGGGGATGTCTGCGCTGAGACTGGAAAGAGGAAAAAAACTGGGCCAGTGAGAGGGGTGGAGTCCAGGCCGCAGGTGTAGCACGTGCAAAGCCAGCCCTTCTGGGGAGCTGAAGTAGCTCCCTGGAGCCACAGTAGCCTGGTTCAAGGTCCTGTAGGATGCCCCCGCCCACATCTGTGCGCTGAGCCCCAGGATTCTGGAAGCTCACCTTATCACCCCAAGTTCAGACCCTAAGAGCTGGATGCAGAAGGCAGGCCCATGGGCAAGGTCCCACCAAAGGCAGCGAGGGCCCTGCCTTTACCTTGCACTTTAAAAGATGCCCCTGATCCCTTTGAGGCCTGCCCTTGCCCATTCTGGCTCAGCTTCCCATGACTCAAGCTAGTGGCAGGCCTGAAATCCAGTTAAGTACCGGAAGCGCTGCCAGACTCCGGAAAACAACCCGCTCCTCGGCCGGAAGCCCCAGAGGCCCACTCTGGCCTTCTCCCAGGAAGGAGCCCGACCCGCACCCAGGTTTCTGGCCCAGGGAGGATGCCAAGGCCTAGGCCAGAAGTGCAGGGAGGCCACACCAGGAAGAGGGAGCCTTCCAGCAAGGCCTGGACTCCTGGCTCCCAGACCTAGAGAGACAGAGAGAGAGAGAGAGCAGGCTTCACCCTGCCTCTCTGTAGGTTTTCCTCAGGGCGTACAGGAGGGAGAAATGCCCGGTCACTGCCATCTCCCAAGACTCCTAGAATATCAAAAATGAAAAACTTCCAAAGCAAGCATATAAAAATTATTCTACAATAGGTTTTAACCATTTGCATCGAACAGATGTGGACTTAAAAAACAGGTACACACAAACAGGGATGCAATCATAGTAATGTAGTTATGCTAGATATGGGACAGAATCAGGAGTTACGGAAAGTAATTTCTTACGTGCGTCCACCGAGGTTCGTGCGACATGAGTCTGAAGTGGCGTGATGGTTGGGTTCCTCCCTCAACCCCATCAGGAGGTGGCTGTGACCACCCTTGTGATATCTTCTGGAGATAATGTTAAGAATCTAGCCTAAAAATTCTTCCTGAACACCAGGACTTAGGCCCAGTGGTCCTTACAAGTTAGGTCCAAAGCTCCCTGAAAGCCAGAGGTCGCCTCACCCTCATCCTACCCTGGCCTCGGACCCTCGGCAGCATGCTGAATGGCAGGAGCAACTCCAGGGCCTTTCATCTGGCCCTGCCCACCTGCCACAGTGGTACCTGTGCCCCATAGGGAACAACAGGAACTGGGAGCAAAGGGGATGAAAGGGAAAGCAGTTTCCATGGCCCTGCCCCTCGGGCTCTGTGATGTCAGGCGGAGACAGCCCCTGGCCTGCCCTGGGTTTTCTTAAGGCCACCCAGAGCCACAGGTCCCTGTGGGCCTGAAGCCTCATGCTTCTTTACGAAACGGAAAAACACGGGGGCAACCTACTCGCCCAGGACCTGTAGCCTTGCTGCTCTGCCTTGTCTGGCACATGGTCGGGCAAATTAAAGATTTTTTAGAAAATGAATAAGAAGGAAGGAAAAGTACTGGAAGAGAGGTGGTGAGCCTGGGATGTCATTTCCCAGGAGGTGAAAAACTCCAGGCCCTGAGTAGACAGAAAGACAGACTGCCATTGGTGAGACCACGGGGTCTGTGGTTCCTGGTGGGCTGGGAACAAGGTCCTCACCTGCTAAGGGGGTCATGACCCCGGAATCCTTAGTCCTCCTAAATTTGTTTCCTCATTGACAACAATGGGGATGTTAAAAGCATTAAATTTCATGATTTGCATGAAGTGCTTGTCTGGGTCTGGCACATAGCAAGTGCTCGATAAATTGTAGGGATTATCATTAGCTGTTCAATGGGGGTCTTGAACCGGCCATGCCTGGGATGTAGGAATAGATTTACAAGTGCGAGGGCTTCTCCTTTAAGATGTGGTTGGTGTCCCTAGCACCAGTTTCATCCTCACCCCTCAGCCCAGGGAAACCAAAGTGGAAGCAGCACCAGGGTCTGGATGGGTGGGCCAGCTCAGCTGAGCTGGACCTGGTCACCCAGAAAGAGTGTCACCCAGAGTTGGCTTCTTGGAATTTCAATAGGGTGGCCAAATTGTGTCATGAAACTAGTAGAATGCTCCACATCCAGTCCAGTTGGAAATGAAAGAGTTGATCAACATCTCCATCAGCATAGAATTCTTCTCTGGAACCCACATGACTGTGGACCCATCACCACCTCTCAGACCAATACCAACTTTAAAATAAATGCTGTTGGATTTGGAGGGTTTTTTTATGAGAGGTTGCAACTGGCAATCCACAGGCTGAGCAGGGCCCACAGATATGTTTCATTTGGCCTACAGAGGCTTTAAAATAATAAAAATAAATTTGATTTGGTGGCCAACATTTTTAAATCAGGAAATTTCCTATTTAAATAATCCAGATTTCTGGTGTCTTTTAAGAAAATCAGGTGATCAAAAGATTTGGCAGGGGGTGGAGTCAAGATGGTGGCACAGGAAGATGCGGAGTTCACATCTCCCCACAACTAGGGTGGCTGCCGGATACTGGTGGGGGACCTTGACACCCAAGGAGATGGGAGGAACCCCCAAGCGAGCCGCTGGGGGTCAGGCCAAAGCTCCTGTGGTGGGGGCTCTGAGTCTGAACCACTGGACTAACAGAGAACCTCAGACCCCAGGGAATATTCATCAGAGTGAGGTCTCCCGGAGGTCCTCATTTCAGCACCAGGACCCAGCTCTACCCAACAGCCTACAAACTCCAGTGTTGGAAGCCTCAGGCTAAACAACCAGTAAGACAGAAACACAATCCCACTCATCAAAAAAAAAAAAGATTTGGCAGCCATGGGCCTGTCTTCCTGCAGAGCAACAGTTGGTTGGAGCAGAACAGTGGATAACAGGATATATTAGTCAGTGAAGGCTAGCTGCTATAACAAACATCCCCAAGCTTTCAGTGGCTTACCACAATACAAGTTCATTTCTTGCTCATATTGTTACCAAGTCTAAGTTCGTACTGCTCACTGACAGGCCAGTAAATCGAAAGACGAGTTGTCGGGGCAAGAAATAGCGACTTCATTTGGAAAGCCAGCAGAGCAAGAAGATGGCAGACTCATGTCCCAAAGAACCATCTTGCCTGAGTTAGGGTTCAGGCTTCTTTTATAGTAAAAGGAGAGGGAGTCAAGTCAAACATTTCCTGGTTCCAGTCAGCCTCTGGAGGGGATATGTTAATTTCTTCCTTCCCGCAGTCATTCACAGGTGGGCCTGGTCAGGATGTTTCATGTGAGCTAAACAAAGGTATTTTAGCTTAATGCTTGTTACCTGAGATGCAGGGTTCCCAGAGATGGGCCATTATGTATAATTTAAGCTTGTAGACAACATCCCTTTAGTGATTAACTTGTAGTAGAATACAGTTTCTTCCTTATTACAATATCATAGTCCAAGAAGTGGGGGATGGGGGTGTCCACACATTATTTAGGGAAACAGATGTCTTCCACTTCATGGCTCTGACATCTTCAAGGGATTCATTCTTTCTACATTGAGCTGGAGGATGGTGAAGGAGATGGTAGGAAAGCAGACCAGCTTTTAATTGTATCAGCTGGGAAGTGTCCCACATTGGTGAGAACCAGTCATGAGGCCCAACAGGGACCCAAGGGGGCTGTGAAATGCAGTGCCTAGCTCAGGGCCCAGGAGGAAGAGGAGAACACAGAAGCTGATAAGCAGCAGCATCTCTGTTTCAAGTGGCTGCCCTACATGCTTTCTCCACTTGGTCATGGAAGTTCTGTTCTTCCCATTGTTCTTCCTCACCTCTCCCCAGCTCAGCCATTTGGCTCAGGGGAAACTTTCTGTCATTGGTTGGAGAATGGTCATGTGATACAATCCCAACCAATGAGACAAGATGGATTTGGATATGATGCCTGGAACAGCAGCAGCCATTTGGGGACCAGTCTTGTGGTGAAACCAACACAGTGATGGCAGAAAAGAGAGATGGAAGGAACCCGTGTCTCTGGTGGCCTGATGGAGCTGCTCAAACAACTAATCCAGAAACCTACCCTACTTCTAGACTTCCTGAGAAATGCATAATAAATTATCTTATTGTTTAAGCCAGTTTGAGCCAGGGAATTCCTGTTCCTTGTAGAATAAAGTATCCAAACTAAGATCGCTGCCTGGCTAGATTCACTTAGGTCTGGCCATTCACCTGCCTGGCCATGTATGTATTTGAGTTTTGGCCACTTGACCTAAAATGCTTTCTTTTTCCAATCAGAGCTGAGGTCAATCAGCCAGCTGATCTTCATGGCCTTAAGTGTCTACCACTTAAGGATGCAACGTGCAATTATCAGTGCTTCCTGGGACAACATGGGCCCATCCAGGGTCTTTGTCTCCACCTGCATCTTGGGGATGCAGCAATCCATGCGTGACACTGACCACAAGATGAGCAGATATGGATTTGAGCCTGGGCTCCACCACTTCTTAGCTGGGTGAACTTAGACTAGCCAGTGAACCTCTCTGAACTTCAGTTTCTGATTGCTGTGAGCATTGCTGGATGATTCGATGACTTGACATGTAAAGGCTCTTCTCCCAGGCTCAGCACCCAGAGGGTTCACAGTAGATGTTGGCTGGTGGCGTGGTCACTGCCCGGCTGCTGAGATCCACTGAATGATCAGATGGTTTGCTCCAACTATTGGTCACTGGGGAGACGTAGCCCTAAAGTACAAGGCCCATATTGTAGAGCAAGGTAGATCCTCCACAGAGGAGGCATTAGATAGCTCTGAATAACCTAGTAGAAATGTATTCCCCTTTCACTTTTCTTATACGCTTTGTGATCTTGTGAAGGAGAAAATCTCACTTAGGTGCTGCTCCATGTTTAACACCTTCCTAACACTTAATAAGCCCCCTGGAAGGGGGCCCAGGCTTCTGGCTCAGAACATTTCATCATAGCAGTATCGCTATGCAATGTACAAAGATCATTTTGTTTTTGTTGCATTTTAAAGTAATTATCACCCATTTATGGCAGATGGTGCTCTTTTTCCATCTGAGGAAGTGAGATAACATTTTTCTTTTGAGATAAAATTGTCTAGGTTATCCAGGTGAGTTAAGTTAAATAAAAATATTAGTGGAATACAATGCAGGAGGTACAAGGTATGACTGAAATCAAGAAGGTGGGCTGTGAAAGACTCGAGCTTGGGGCCTTATCAGGGAAAAACATGGAGCCTGGGGGTCCAGCAGGAGAAGGGCCTTTCTGGGTGGTCAGAGGCTGGCGGTCATTCCTAACAGGAGTGACGAGAGCTGTGGCAGCCTGTCCCCAGGCCTCTTAAGAGAGTCCCTGAGATGACATTCAAACTGAATTCCTTTGGAAAGGAAGGAAGGAAGGAAAGTAGGGAGACGCAGCATCCTGGTTTGCCCAGGACTGGGGGGTTTCCCGGGTCATGGGACTTTCAGTGATAAAACTATAACAGTCCCAAGCGAATGGGGATGGTGGGTCACCCTGGCTGTCCTGGACTGGGGATTTGGGAGGAGCAGAGAGTTGCTGGTTCAGGTCAATGAGAGTGGTCATCCTTGTGAAAAGAAAGAAAGTAGTATTTTTTCAACACCCACAGTCTCTCCCCAAAGACTCAGAAGAATTCTATCTTAGCCTTGGGAGCAAGGTTTCCTGGTATGTCTGTCAGGATAATAGGTGAGGGGACGGATCAAAAGCAACCTAGACAGGTTGGAGATACACTGGAAAGAGACAGAGTCTGAGGAAGAGAATAGATGGTGTGTGTGACAAGTGTGGAGCTGGTCAGACGGAAGGGAGTCAGCCCGGCTGGGTTGATGTAGAGTCTGGGGAGAGGCCAGAGGCAGCTTCCTACTGGGATGGGCGGGCTGTGGAGAAAGGCGGGGGGTCTTTTCAAAGACATCGAGCTGTGTTATTAGTGGAGCGCTCGCCACCCCGCATCCCCTCTGATACCTTCCTACAGCCCACAGTGAAGGTTGAAATGTCTGGTCATGGACTTCCCTGGCGGTCCAGTGGTTAGGACTCCGCGCTTCCACTGGTGGGGGCGCGGGTTCCATTCCTCGTCGGGGAACTAAGATGCTCCATGCTGCCTAGTGAGGCCAAAAAAGCTGGTCAGTTCCCTTCCGATATTGGACGGGTATTGCCTCGAAATGTCACATTCTGCAAAAATCAGAGTAAATCTGACCCAGGGAGGGCTGGTTCCAGGGGAGTCCTCGGAAGCTGCCTAGGGATGAACCATTCCTGCATCTGCCCACGCTTCTCCAGCCTGGTACCCAATGCCAACAATTCCTCTGGGGCCCAGGTTGAGTACCTCCTTTCTCTTTCTCTCAATTACCCCATCTGTAAAGTGGAAGCAGTATTTCCCTCATCATCTCTGTGCCAGGCTCTGAGCTAGGTGGTGAGATGTGGATTAGACCACACCTGACCCACTTTTTTTTTTGGTTTGTTTTTGTTTTTAATTATGAGCTATTTCAGGCCAACCGGAAAGGATGGGAAATAAGTTAACAAACACCTGTGTGCCTACCACCCAGCTGAATTAATACATAACTCACATCCAGATTCAACTAAGACCCTCGTGTGCCCTTTCTCTGTCTCAGCCCATCTTCTGACATCCCCACGGATGACACTGTCCTGAGTCTAGACTTCATCACTCTTGGGCATGTTTCTATGCTTTTACTACCTAAGTAGCCAGAAACAACAAACAGGGTATTGTTTGCATAACGTTAATTCTGTATAAATGGTATCATGGTGTATCATCTTTCTATGCCTGCCTTTTTTTGCTCCTCTTTTTGTGAGTTTTATCTGCCTCACGCAATGGAGTTACAGTTTATGCATTTGAACTGCAGAACTTGATTCCACCCTGTGGACCCACCATGGTTTACTCTTCAGGCCAAAGCTCCTGTGGTGGGGGCTTTGAGAACATGTGGTTCTCAGCTCATGCTCCCCTTGATGGACACTTAGCTCTTCCCAGCAATGTTGTTCCGAGCAGCCTGGTGGATACAATGAGAATTTCCCCACGGTTTACATCTCAGAGTAGGATTCCTGTGTCTCATCTACATGGGACTTTTATTTATTTATTGTCTGTGTTGGGTCTTTGTTGCTGTGCACGGGCTTTCTCTAGCTGCGGCGAGTGGGGGCCGCTCTTCGTTGCGGTGCGAGGGCTTCTCATTGCAGTGGCCTCTCCCATTGTGGAGCACAGGCTCTAGATGTGCAGGTTTCAGTAGTTGTGGCACGCAGGCTTCAGTTGTTGTGGCTCGTGGGCTCCAGAACGCAGGCTCAGTAGTTGTGGCGCACGGGCCCAGCTGTTCCACGGCATGTGGGATCCTCCCAGACCAGGGCTCGAACCTGTGTCCCCTGCATTGGCAGGCGGACTCCCAACCACTGTGCCACCAGGGAAGCCCCTACATGGGGTTTTCTGTGGTGGCCTTTCACCTGGCATGTCCTCTCAAGTTTTCTTCTGTCCCCACTAGTCCCTGTTGTCTTGTACCCAAGCAGCTTCAATGTTCACATGATCTGTCTGGCTCCTGTGAGCATTTGGGCTTTCAGCTTCTGGGCTTTTAGGAGATACATGGGCATGTGAGCAAGAAACTGTAACATCTTGTGATAGGTGCTATCAAAATGATACACCCAAGGTGCTGGTGG
Source organism: Mesoplodon mirus (assembly GCF_964341445.2). Lineage (NCBI taxonomy): Eukaryota > Metazoa > Chordata > Mammalia > Artiodactyla > Ziphiidae > Mesoplodon > Mesoplodon mirus. Next base: position 53,705,804 of record NC_138991.1, read on the forward strand.
TACACAGAGGAAATAGCAACTAACTCCAACTAAGAGGTTGAGGAATGATTCAAAATCATAGTTAAGTTAGTAACAATTAGGCAAGGTTTTGAGGCATGAGTAGGAGTTTTCCAAGATGGGGGTGGAGGAAGGGCACTGTAGGCCGAGGGAACAGCATATGCACAGGCACAAATCAAGCTGAACTGAAGGAATAACAAAGGCTGGTGTGGCAAGAGCAAGGGGGAGAACGGTAGGAGGGACGCTTGGGGCCTAGAATGCCAGGCTAAGGAGTTGGGGTTTATCCTGGTGGCGGTGGTGGGCCTCTCATGAAGGACCAAAGGATGCAAGTGACATGTTCACTGCTGTGTTTGACAGAGGTCAGGTGACAGTGGGAGGAGATGGAAGAGGAACGAGGCTGAAAGCAAGGGGGACCAATTAGGAGTCTACTGCAATAGTCCAGACCCCAGAGGTCAAAGGAGAAATGGTACAGGGAGGCAACACAGAGGAGGTGACTGTTTGGAGAGAGGTTTGGGCAGTGACCAATGAGATGAGCAGATGAGGAGGAGAGGTGAGTCATGGGTTGGGGTAGGCAGAATAATGGTCTTCCAGATATTGTCCACACCCTAATCCCTGGAACCTATATGTTGTTTCATGGCAAAAGGGATTTTGCAGATGTAATTAAGGTTTTCAACTTAAATAGAGTGATGAGTCTGTATTATCCAGGTGGGCCCAATCTAAATCCACGAGCTCTAAAGGCAGAGGACTTTCTTTGGCTCACATGAGAACGATGCAGAAAGGAAAGTCAGAGAGATTTGAAATATGAGAAGGATTTGGCCCAGATGTAGGGACCCCATGTGCATTGACTGCAGAGAGGCCTGTAGAGCCAAGGAAAGAGAGGACTCCGTTCTACAAGTGCAAGAAAACTGAATTTGGCCAACAACCTGGATAAACCTCCTGATAGTAGCCCATCCGGTCAACACCTTGATTTTGTGAAACCCCCAAGCAGAGTAACCAGCCGAGCTAACGTGAGCTCTGATGTACAGAAACTGTGCTCTTTTAAGCCGTTAAGGCTGTGGGAACTTGGTACAGCAGGAGGAGAAAATGAACACAGGGATGACTCCCAGGTTTCCTGCTGGGCTACTGTGTAGATGTCACCGTGGGGACTCCCATGGTGACTCTGAGTTCCGCGTGGGGACTCGGACGATCAGATTTTGGTGTTCCCTGTTGGACTCTTCTTGCATAACAGTATTACCACTAACTTAGCAGCTTACAACAACACACGTGCATAATCTCCCAGTTTTTTGGGTCAGAGTCCAGGCACGGCTTAGCTGGGTCCTCTTCAAGGCTGCAATTAAGGTGTTGGCCGGGGCTGAGTTCACAATGCCCAGCCAGTGTCCTCTTCGGTTCAATATTACAAAATACTACAAACTGGGTGGCTTAAACAACAAAGATTTATTTCTCACAATTCTGGAGTCTGGGGACTCCAAGCTCAAGGTGTTGGCAGATTTGGTGTCTAGTGAGGGCTCTCGTCCCAGCTTACAGACAGCTGCCTTCTCACTGAGTCTTCACACAGCCCAGAGAGAGCTTCTGATAAGGGGTTAATTCTTCCATGAGGGTCCCACCCTCATGACCTAGTCTACCCCTAATCACCTCCCAAAGGCCTCACCTCCAAATTCCATCACATTGGGGATTAGGGCTTCAATACATGAAATTGGTGGGGGGGGGATGCAAACATTCAGTCCACAGCACCCAGGGACGGACTTGGCTTTCACATTCATGTGGCTGTTGACTGAATTTAGTTCCTTGAAGCCTGTTGGACTGAGGGCCTTAGTTTTTTCCTGGTTTTGGCTAGATGATGCCCTCTGTTCCTTGTCACATGGGCCTCCCTAACACCGCCACTTGTTTTATCACATCAGCAAGAGGAGAGAGTCTGCTAGCAAGATGGGTATTGCCATCTTATGTGACCATCAGAGATGTGACATCATGCCACCTCTACTGTATTCTGTTGGTTGGAAACAGGTCACAGCTCCACTCACAGGTAAGGGGAAGGGATTACACAAGGGCATGAATCCTAGAAGGCAAGGGTAGTGAGTTCCTTAGAGTCCATTCACCAGCACTTCTCAAAGGGACATATGGGCTTTCTTATCGGGGCCTGTTTCAAGAATTATTACAGATTTTTCATCCAGCGGGGCCTCAGGTTCAGGGGTTCTTTTTGACCCCTCAGTAAGTAAAAATCAGCTCAGCTCACCTGAGTTAGAAGGGCAGGACAGGGGCCGAAGGGAACACAGTCTCAGGAAATGTGCGTCACGCGCCAGCCTGGTGATTTGCTAAGCAAAACTCAAGTCAATGTGACATAAACAACGTCTGTTGCTTCCAGGGGCCTGCCACAATATTTTCTTTTAAGTGGTACTCACGCCTGAAATACGCTTCTGGTTTTGAAATGTGGTTCTCAGCTCATGCTCGGCTACAAACCACTCTCTCCTTTATGAGGCGTCCCATTTTTATTCTTTTTTTTTTTTCCATTTTTATTCTTTAATGTAGGTTTACTAAGCGCATGATGTCAGCCCAGATGGGAGACGTGCCAGGGCAGTGGAGGGGAGGCTCCCCTTGGAAAGGGTCAGAGTGGAGGACAAGAGCAAGCCTTTCCACTGGACGCTCAGCATCTCATGGATGTGGTGCCAGCTCTGTGTTAAAGCCTGTGCTGTCCAGAGTCTGCCATCTCTTTCCTCTTTACATTTTCTCTTTTTTCTGTTGTTAATAGTGAATCCAAAGTAACACAGTTTTTCTTTCCAATGCCATAATATTAGGAAAAAAAATTAGTAACTTTTCCTGCAATTCCTCTCCACTTCTCGCCCCACCTGGAGGTATTCACTGTCAGTAGCATGACGTGGAGCCTTCTGCCTGGGGTATGGGCATCCTTCACAATCCAAAAAACAATACACACACCACTACGTGTACTGATAAATATGCTTATTTATTTATTGCATCTTATATATGTTTTAAAAATTTTTATTGAAGTATAGTTAATTTACAATGTTGTGTTAACTTCAAGTGTACAGCAAAGTGATTCAGATATATATATGTGTATATATTCATACACATATATATATTCTTTTTCAGATTCTTTTCCATTATGGTTTATTACAAGATGTTGAGTACAGTTCCCTGTGCTATACTGTAGGTCCTTGCTGTTTACCTATTTTATATACAGTAGTTATGCTTATTTATTTTTACAAAAACAGAACATCAGAGTTTGTTATACAAGATGAATGAGCACAACATAGTAAATCAATTATACTTCAATAAAAAATAAATTAAAAAAATAAAAAGATAAAAAGATTAATAAGTTCTAGAGATGTTTTGTACAACATAGTGCCTATAGGTAACAGTACTGTATAGTATACTTACAAATTTGTTAAAAGGGTAGATCTCATGTTAAATGTTCTTATCACATACACAAAAAAGCAAAGGGATGCAGGAAACTTGAAGGTGATGGATATATCTGTTACCTTGAATGTGGGGATGTATCCCAGGTGTATGCATATGTCCAAATTCATCAAGTTGGATATATGTGCCATTTTTTGTTAATCAGTTATACCTCAATAAAGCTGTAAGATAAAACCCCAAAAACAGGACGTCGGCTTTTCTCAATTAGCTGTATCTCATTATCACCCCTTCAGATCAATAAATCAATCATTCCTTTCTTTTTTTGATAATTTAATTTAATTTATTTATTTGGCTGCGTTGGGTCTTCATTGCTGTGCGTGGGCTTTCTCTAGTTGCGGCGGGTGGGGGCTACTCTTTGTTGCAGTGCGCTGGCTTCTCATTGCGGTGGCTTCTCTTGTTGCAGAGCATGGGCTTTAGGTGCTTGGGCTTCAGTAGTTGTGATGTGTGGGCTCAGTAGTTGTGGCTCACTGGCTCTAGAGCGCAGGCTCAGTAGTTGTGGTGCACGGGCTTAGTTGCTCCGTGGCACGTTCGATCTTCCCGGACCAGGGCTCGAACCCGTGTCCCCTGCATTGGCAGGCGGATTCTTAACCACTGCACCACCAGGGAAGTCCCAATCATTCCTTTCAATGGCTGCCCATGATGGCATGAGGGATGGCTCTCCATTTACTGAACCGTCCTGGCTGGTGGATGTTTACAATATTGTCATCAGACGAACTCCATGAGAGTGGAAGCCAGTGAGTGTGTGTCACTCCAATTTTATGGAGAAACAAAGGCACAGAGAGGTTATGTGGCTAGTCCATGCCTCCCACTGATTCTTGTAGATGTGGGGCAGGAAAATAATTCTAGTGCTGCTCTTGCTTCATGCTGCCACATGGTGTCACAGTTGAAGCTTTCTCCTGCGCAGCCTCTGTTGACAAACAGCCCTTCTTGGGCTTCCCTGGTGGCGCAGTCGTTGAGAGTCCGCCTGCCGATGCAGGGGACACAGGTTCGTGCCCTGGTCCGGGAAGGAAGATCCCACATGCCGCGAGTGGCTGGGCGCGTGAGCCGTGGCCACTGAGCCACTGCGCGTCCGGAGCCTGTGCTCTGCAACGGGAGAGGCCACAACAGTGAGAGGCCCGTGTACCGCAAAAAAACCAAAAACCAAAACCCAAAAAACAGCCCTTCTTTGCTAACACTAGGATTGTAGCTCCCTCTTTGACTTCAAAAGTCCTATTAGGGGCGCAGTGGTTAAGGATCTGCCTGCCAATGCAGGGGACACAGGTTCGAGCCCAGGTCTGGGAAGATTTCCACATGTCGTAGAGCAACTAAACCCGTGTGCCGCAACTACTGAAGCTCGTGCGCCTAGAGCCTGTGCTCCACAAGATGAAGCCACAGCAATAAGAAGCCCATGCACCACAACGAAGAGTAGCCCCTGCTCACCTCAACTAGAGAAAGCCTGCGTGCAGCAATGAAGACCCAACGCAACCAAAAAAAAAAAAAGTCCTATTAAACCTTTTTCTGCCATTGACTGTCAGGACCTGTCCTACAGTTCTCTCTAACTTTGGATAACAGGAAGGTGGGTTGGAAGAGTTTAATTTCTTCTTTCCCAGAAAGCCCTGGTCTCCTTCTGCAAATCCACCTTCTTCCCAATGGTCAAGTTTGCACAGTGAGGTCTCAGAGGGTCCCTCTAGGCTCAGTGACACCCGCCTTTCTTTCCTCCTAACCCCAGCATCAGGGGTCTTCTCTTCTCTTTACATTTCTAAGGGAGACTAGAGTGTGATTATAGAACAAAGACTTCTGATTTCAAGGTGACTTTCAGACACGAAATTCATACAGAAGTTACAGAGATCCAAACATGGCTTTATATATTCATGAACACAAGCAGTTTAAATCAACACAAAACGTCTTACTTATTCAGACACACAGTCAGCTTTACCCATTTAAGTGTAAACAGGACCTGAATTCAGAATTTTGCTCACTAGTTTCTGATCCTGCAGCCTGTGCCACATTGGTCCTACAGCTCCGTGGCATCCCCAGATTTCAACCAACAGTGATGGTTTTGAGATTCAAGTGTAATCTTCCAGGCTTAAAAACAAAAAACAAATAAAACAGCAAGCATTTCTCCATACATGAATATATACCCTTAGATATTTTATGCAATTTTGTTTTTGTGTGTAAATGGAAACCTACAGTACCTTATATAAATTTTCTAAAGTCCATTCTTCACCTGGGGCAGAGAGAGGAGCACCCTGTGTAGGGTGGGGTGGGGTGTGGGCAGCAGTGGGCGTGGATGAGAATGGGCTCTTTCTTGGGATGGTGTCCCAGAGGAGTGTTGCTTCATTTTCTGGAGGGAAGGACAGGAAAATCTGTGTGGACAACTAACCAGCTCCACAGATACTGGCCCGCCTGTCGGGGGCAGTGTGGTCATTTTATTGTTAATGGGGAGGACTATTTGGGGATATTTTTAATACGGAGGAACATAAGTGTACTTCTATGTCACTTGAAAAGAAACGACGAAACACTTCAATGGAGAGCAGAGAACACTCAAGCATTTATATGACTTAATTCTGGATCATTATATAATTTGCCTGTGTTCTAATAGGTTCTCTTTGCCTCTGTGGGTTTTGGAGGTGATTTTTTGGGGAAAAAATTACACGCGTAATACAATCATCTGGTAGAAAATCCAAACAATATGAAAGTTCACAGGGTAAGAAGTGAAGGAATCCTTTCAACAGCTACCCCATCCTACTTCCCTCCAGAGAAGCAACAACTGTTATTGTTAGCGACCCCAAGTTCATGTGCCAGACGTACAACGAGGCCAAACAAACAGAAACATCAGAGTTTAGAGCAGAGAAAGGTTTATCGCAGGGCCATGCAAGGAGACAGGTGGCTCGTGTCCCCCAAACCCCCACGCTCCCTGAAGGGTTTCAGCAAAGCATTTTTTTTCCCATATATATGTGTTAGCATACGGTATTTGTTTTTCTCTTTCTGACTTACTTCACTCTGTATGACAGACTCTAGGTCCATCCACCCCACTACAAATAACTCAGTTTCGTTTCTTTTTATGGCTGAGTAATATTCCATTGTATATGTGTGCCACATCTTCTTTATCCATTCATCTGTCGATGGACACTTAGGTTGCTTCCATGTCCTGGCTGTTGTAAATAGTGCTGCAGTGAACATTGTGGTACATGTCTTGTTTTGTTTTTTTTTTAACATCTTTATTGGAGTATAATTGCTTAACAATGGTGTGTTGGTTTCTGCTTTATAACGAAATGAATCAGTTATACATATACATATGTTTCCATATCCCCTCCCTCTTGCGTCTCCCTCCCACCCTCCCTATCCCACCCCTCCAGGCGGTCACAAAGCACCGAGCTGATCTCCCCGTGCTACAGCAAAGGATTTTTAAAGGCCACGTGAGGGAAGGGGGCCGCAGGGTACGGGACCACCTCCTGTACGGGTCTCTGATTGGTTGATGGTGAGGTAACAGGGCAGTGGCACAGGAGTTAACTTTATTAGTCCGTCGGCTCCAGGAGGCCTGGGGGCTACATGCTCACGGTCATCAAGTAGTTAATATCTTCTATTTGGTGGGGTTTTTTCACATCTGTGAAACACTTTCACATCAAACACTTATCTAGGTACTTCAGAGAGGTGCTAAAGCAGAGGATGTGGGCGAAGGCTACGCCGGGAAGGCCCCATAGGGTCCTGCTCCGTTACATTATTTTTGTGTGCAGCCTTCTTCCCCCCCTCCCCCCCATACTCAGTGAGGTGTGGGACCAGCGGCATCAGCATCACTAAAACAGCAATTAGAAATGCAGATTTTCCGGCTCCACCTCAGACGCACAGTCCGACCTAAATTTTAACCTGATCCTCAGGCTGAAGTGTGAGAAGCACTGGTGTTCACTGTGTTTATATGCATTAACTCACATGTTTGTGTACATGCATACACACGTGCTCCTGGGTTTAGAATGTGGCTTTAGAATATAGCTCTCTTTAGTGGAATGGTTCTCAATGGGTGGTCCCGGAACTAACACCCGTCAGCATCACCTGGGAGCTTGTTAGAAATGCACATGTCAAGCCCCACCGCAAACTAACAGAATGCAGACGCTCTGGGGGGGTGGGGCCCAGCGCTCGGCATTTTAACTACGCCTCCAGGGGATGCTGATGAACTGCTCACAAGTGTGAGCGCTCTGCTGCCGAGGAGGACTCTTACCCCCGCCGCTCCTGCCAGGCTCTCCGATCTGCTTCGCATCCATCTCCCCCCTCTCTGAGTGAACCCACCCTTGTTCACCGAGGTTGTCCCAGACTCCGGCTCCACTAGGCACACACCGAGAGTTCCATTAATGCTTTCTTCCAGTAGGAATCTCGCGCTGATACAGGTGTCCCCAATTTAGGTCAAGCTGGTTTCCAGATTATACAATATGCCAGCTCTTGGAGGTTGAGGTAATTGCATAACATCTTTAAATGCATTCGAGCAGCCCCGTGGTGATGCAAAGAAAATGGGTGCCTTACGACGGTAGCTCCGTTTACTGAAGCCGCCTCTACAGCCAGTCTCTCGGCAGCTGCTTTACAAACGCCAGCGCTGACCAGAGATCCATTTTACTGAGGGGCAAACGGAGGCTCCGAGAGAGAGAGAGGAGAGAGCTTTAGATTTTCATGTCGGACCAGCTCCAAGTCTGGGCAGGATTTCCTCTCTAACGCAGTGCCTACAATGGATTTCCTTTTAAAAATAGCAAGCCAGACACCAGCTGACTCTGGGTGTGGGCTCAGTGTCAGGCAACGGCAGTTCTCTCATTAGTGTGGAAACAATTGGACTTTAACGTTCAGAAAAATGCTTAGTGGCTCTTGAACCAAGGGCCATCCTCTGTAGGTTTTTCTGCGCTAAAATCATTGCTCGGGCCACGGTTTTCACGTGACCTCTGGGGCCTCGGAGTTTAAGACCCCCGCCCACCCGGAGCCCTCCTCCATCCCGCACAGGACGAGGCGTCCGGGGACTGCAGGGGGCGCTGTCTGCAGGGAGCCAAACGCCCCGCGGGTGAAGTTAGCGGCACAGCAGTGCAGAGGCCTGACCCCCAGGACTTTGACCTCCGCGGGCCGGAGAGAGCCTGAATCTAAACTGAGTGAAAACAGTTGGCTCCGTCGGCACCCAGAGGCGAAGATCTATCGATCAATACGGGAATCCAGAAACGGTAGAATATCGATGATTACTCTCGAAAAGTGGTCACACCCCTAAAAAGTGGCTCCTTGGAGGGAAGTGAGAACGCGAGGCACGGACGGGGTTCGAACCCGTGATCTTCGGTTTACGAGACCGACGCCTTACCACTTGGCCACCGCGCCTGCGTTAGAATGGCGTCTCGGCGAGCCTCTATCCTGGCGCCACTCCCGTGCGCTCGCCCCACGGGCACGAGCGCGGGCCCCAGCGCACCCGCCCGGCTCCGCCCTTTCGCAGCGGCCGGCGGGGCGGGGCTCAAGCGTGCGCGCGCCGGCCGCTCGCAGCAGACTCACGGCAGCAGAGCGGGCAGAGAGGTCCGTTCGCCCCTGCGTGTCCGAGTCGGGCCGGGGACCTCGTCTCCGGAGTCCCCAGAGTCCCCACAGCCTCGGCGGGAGGAACTCGTTTGGAGCTCGGGAGCGCTCAGGACGCTTGCAGGCATTTCAGAGCATGGGGTTCGAATCCCAGCTCCACCAGAGGGACTCCGCGACTTTGGACAACCGGTCTCGGGGCCTCAGTTTCCCCTCTAGGGTGAGGCACCCAGGAGGCGGAGGAAAAGGTTGTGGTTCCTTTACTAGCCCGACCCCTCCGGCGGTCTACGGCTGCCCTGCATGGAGCTGACGCTCAACGAGTGTTGTTGAATGAATGTGTAAGTTTTCTGAAATAAAAAGCCCCAAAGCTCCTCTTCCAGATTGCCGCGGTTGAGCCCTGGGTGTGTGCCTGGTCCCCTGGGTGTGTGCCTGGCCCCGGGACCAGCAGCATCACTTGGGAGCTGGTTAGAAATGCAACTTCTCTGGCTCACCCCAGACCTACCCAATTAGACCTGCTGGGGGAGCCGGGCAATCTGGGCTTTAACAGGCTCTCCTCCAGGTGATGCCAATGCGCGGGAAAGGCTGAGCCGCAATGCTCTAGACAATTGATACTCATATTCACATTTATGTATTCAAACGTGCCCTTTTATTTTTATTCAAATGGACTGACTTTAAAGTGCACTTTGATTCTCCATTAATTAATGTATGGATGTGTTAACTAATACAGTGGCTTGTAGTACATTTTATAATCACGATAAGTGATAGTATATATTATTTTTAAAATTAACAGTTTCTCTTATACATTAATGTGATGTGTACTATTACACTATTGCATCGTAAATTATATATACTGCATTATATACTATAATATAATGTGTGGATGGGATACCTTATTCTCTTTAATAGCTGCACGGTTTCCCATCCAGTGGCTCTATCACAGTTGATTTAATCAATTTCTGGGAGTAAGGCCTTGGGTTGTCTGCAGCTTTTTAGCTGCACAGAACATTCTGCTACATGCACCTTTGCCGCCTGGTACCAGTGATGCTCGCAGGGTATAAGGAGACATAAATTAAGAATGTCCACAGTCCACTGTGCAGGTGTATAGGCAAATGGGAAACCTATACATGCCAGGAAGTTGTGTTCACCAAGTTGCTTTAAATGTCACGGTTTGGGCAGGTGACTGGAAAAGGCCCTGACATTTACCCTCAGACAGGAACTCTGGGATACTGCTCCCGGAGTGTTTGAGATCTATGTGCAAATCTCACTGCAGCTCTTTAATTAAAAAAAAAAAAATTGAACATTTTCAGAATTAAAATGTATTACTGAGCATTGCCTTTGAATGGTTGATGATAAAATTGGTTCCATTGTCCCCCTCCATTTTTTGGTGTTCACTGAGTTGTTGGAATTATTGTACAGAAGTGATAGGGCTTATAAAAAGTGAAAAGAAATTAGCAAATGAGAGAACATCACATGTGAGCTGAGCCCAGAACTAACTGGCAGGTGGAATGGAAATGAGATTCTAACAGGTGCTTTTTTCAGCTTTGTCTTCTGAGGGGAGGGAGGGGATTAAATGATAGAGGTGCATCTGTATCTTGATGGGCAGGTGGGATGCCTGAGGTACGCAGGGTCTGGGGTGTCCTGAGGGAGGCTGACCCTGTGACCTTCTGTGAGCCCTAAAGTAGAGAACACAGGTCTGATCCTACTTCTCTCACAGGTGTAAGGAGTCCTGAGAAGCCACAAATCTTGGACACCTGGCTGGAGGATCTGTCTGTCCTGGCCCCAGCGTCTTAGAGAGGTACCTGCACAGGTAGGTCTTCAAAAAGTATTGTAGGGGAAATTAACTGCGATTCCTTTCAGTGTGGTCCTCCATGTGGTCTGGAGAACCTCCTTGGCCAGTGCCCTCCAGCTACGGTGCCAGCAGAGTCCTGGCGCTGAACTTCCTAGATAAGCCCTTCCCTGAGATTTTTAATCTGGTGCCCACTGCACTCAAAACTAAGAAATCTGTGAATTCACCAAAAGTGTATGTAAAATGTGTGTGTTTCTGGGAAAGGGATGCCACCGTTTTTATCAGGTTTTCAGCCTTTTTACTCCCTCACTCCTCTGAAATGATTCACCCGAACCCCACTGAAATGCAGTGGGTCTAAAAGTGATTAACCACAGTTGAGGTTGCTTGAAAAAATGAAGGTGTCTTGGAGACACTGCCTCCTTCCAGGCAGGACTTCTGCGGCCACCGGCTCCTATGTTGGGGCCGCCCTCAACATCCTCACCCCTGCTTGCTGCCCTCAACGCACCCCCCCGCCCCTCCCCGCCCCTCCCCTCCCCAGCAAGGGTTGCATCCATTTTAGCAGCACTTCACAGTGTGTGAAGGGCTTTCACCTGCGCTCCTTGGTTGTGGCCTAGCACGCTTGGCACTTGAACCTAAACATCTTGGGAAGATGCGGATGGACCCTGCGGCGGGGCTGAGGTTCTGCCTTTCTCACAACCTCCCAGGCTGTGCTGGTGCTGCTGGTCCGGGACCTCACTTTGAGAACTGCTTTTTTTTTTTTTTTTTGCTGTACGCGGGCCTCTCACGTGGCCTCTCCCGTTGTGGAGCACAGGCTCCGGACGCGCAGGATCAGCGGCCATGGCTCACGGGCCCAGCCGCTCCGCGCGGCATGTGGGATCTTCCCGGACCGGGGTACGAACCCGGGTCCCCTGCATCGGCAGGCAGACTCTCAACCACTGCGCCACCAGGGAAGCCCTGAGAACTGCTTTAAAGAGTTCTTGGAGAAATTAATTTTCTTGCAGAGGAGGGAAGAAAAACCCCGCAGGCTTGGATATTTAGGTTGCCTGAGGTGATGACAGCATGCTTTTCTCTGGTAACCTAAATCAAGACTTTGCCTGAAGAAGGCTCACTTAGCTACTCACAGCATCCCTGCGACTGCATTGTCGGTGACGGACAGTTTAGAAGCCAGAGCCAGAGGCCACAGCCCCCTGTCATTGCTTTATCTCATAAACTCAGGGTTTTAGAGCAGGCTTGATGAGGCCAGGCAGGTTATATGAACCTGTGAATTGAATGCGTGGAGGACACATGGAATAAGGGGCCGAGGACCAGGTGATGTGGTGCCATTGTACATTCCCGCCAGAAATACATGGTTCCAGTTGGGTCACATCTTTCAATTCCTGTCTTTTATATTTTTATTATTTTTATTGAAGTATAGTTGGTTTTCAGTGTTGTGTTATTCAGGTGTATAGCAAAGTGATTAATTTTATATATATATATCTTTTTCCGATTCTCTTCCATTATAGGTTATTACAAGATACTGAATATAGTTCCCTGTGCTATACAATAGGTCCTTGTTGGTTATCTGTTTTATATATAGTAGTGTGTATCTGTTAATCCCCAAATCCTAGTTTATCCCTTCCCACCCCTTTCCCCTTTGGTAACCATAGTTTGTTTTCTATGTCTGTGCGTCTATTTCTGTTTTGTAAATAAGTTCATTTGTGTCATTTTTTTAAGATTCCATATATAAATGATATATAATATTTGTCTTTGTCTTACTTCACTTAGTATGATAATCTCTGGGTCCACTTGTCTTTTTTATTTTAGCTACTCTAGTGGGTATGTGGTGGTACCTCATTTTAATTTGCATTTCCCTGATGACTAATGATGTTAAGCACTTTTTCATGCGCTCATTGGCCATTTGTTACATTGTCTTTTTTATTTATCTATTTATTTTTGGCTGCATTGGGTCTTAGTTGCGGCACACAAGATCTTTCATTGTGGAATGTGGGCTCTCTAGTTGATGTGCACGGGTCAGTAGTTGCAGTGCATGGGCTTAGTTGCCCTGCGGCACGTGGGAATCTTAGTTCCCTGACCAGAGGTCGAACCTGCGTCCCCTGCATTGAAAGGCAGATTCTTAACCACTGGACCACCAGGGAAGTCCCTGTTACATCTTTTGTGAAGTGTCTGCTCAAATCTTTTGCCCATTTTTATAGCTTGTTTGCCTTCCTATTTTTTTTTAAACCCAGTTCTTTTTTTTTTATAATTTATTTGTTTTATTTTTGGCTATGTTGGGTCTTTGTTGCTGCGCGTAGGCTTTCTCTAGTTGTGGCGAGCAGGGGATACTCTTCATTGCCGTGCATGGGCTTCTCATTGCAGTGGCTTCCCTTGTTGTGGAGCACGGTCTCTAGGTGCGTGGGCTTCAGCAGTTGTGGCACGTGGGCTCAGTAGTTGTGGCTCATGGGCTCTAGAGTGCAAGCTCAGTAGTTGTGGCACATAGGCTTAGTTGCTCCATGGCATGTGGCATCTTCCTGGACTAGGGCTCAAACCCGTGTCCCCTGCGTTGGCAGGTGGATTATTAACCACTGCACCACCAGGGAAGCCCACCTTCCTATTTTTGAATCATCAGTGTTCGTTGTATATTCTGGACACAAGTCTTTTTTCAGATATACGTATTGTTAGTATTTTCTCCTACTTGGTGGCTTGCCTTTGCATGTTCTCAGTGGGGTCTCTCAAAGTGCAGAAGTCTTTAATTTTGATGAAGTCAAATTTATCAGTGTTTTTCTTTTATGCTTTTTTGTGTCCTAAGAAAGCTTTGTCTACCTGGGTCACAAAGGTTTTCTCCAAGAATTTTTATCATTTTAACTTTTACATTTAGGTCTAGGATCCATTTTGAGTTAATTTTTGTGTATGGTGTGAGGTTGGGCTTGATGTCCATTTTTTCCCATATCCAGCACCACTTGTTGAAACGATTATCCTCTCTCCATGCAACTGCCGTGGTGCCTTTGTTAAAATTCACTTGACCGTGTACGTGTGGTCTGTTGCTGTGGTTTGTGTTCCATTGATCTGTATATCTATCTGTATGCCAATTACCACACAGTCTTTGATTGTATTTTATGGAGAGTACTGAAATCACGTATTGTAAATCCTCCAAACTTGTTCTTCTTTGACAAAACTGTTTTGCCTATTCTAGTCCTTTGTTTCCATATGATTTTCTGTATACTTTTTAGAATCAGCTCATCAGTTTCTACAAAATGCCTGCTTGGATTTTGATTGGGATTGTAGTGAAGCTATAATTGAATTTGGGGGAAATTAATGTCTTAACACTATTGAGTCCCCCCATCTATGAATATTTCAGTTGTTTGTTGCTGGTGCCTATGACTCTTGGATTCTAAATTCATTTCGTTGGCATTTCATCATGTGAGATTTCTGTGATTTTCAGCGGAAGAGCAGCTAGAAAGTTCATGGTACCTGTGTTTACCTTCTTTCGGCACTCCATCCAAGCAGGAATCCCTGCCACATAGAGGCAGTGTGCAGGCCCCTGCAGAACATAGCAAGGTGAGGACTGAAGCAGGATGTGTTGCCTGTGTAACCTCTGAAAAACTGAAGGTCTCCCAGCTTGGAGAGAGAGGCAGTAGGTTTTTCAACTCCCTTTCACAAATAATGCCAACCATACAGACAATGGTACAAAGAGGAATTCTGCAGAAAAATTACAGCTGTATAGAATGCCCTGATATCACCTCATCAAGTCAATCTTAGAACCTCTAACCCTGGAAAAATAAGTTTAACCAGAATAAGATCAAGTTGGCAGCTGTGAACAATAAAAAGTTTTGTTCTTTCTCTTTTCCCTTTTTTTCCCCAGATACACTCTGAAAAGGTCAACCAGATTATCTGAGGCACAAACATTAGTGTGCAGAGTTGGTGACGGTTTTATGGATATAAAAAGCAGTCGACAGTAACAGGATTAAATCGCTATTTCTCTTATTACTTGTTCTGCATTCGGTGGAGGACTCCCACCCTCTCAGCTCTCAATTCCCTCCTCTCTCTCCTCTTCCTTTTCGAGGTGACCACTCTTAGGAGTTTTTTTTGGATTTTCCCACATCTTTTTCTTTTTCTGTTGCTATGTGTTTATACATAGGAAACGTAGTGTTTTGGGGGGATGTTCTCCCCAACAAATGGTACATATTGTGCATCCTTTGTAAACATGTCTTCTTTTTTTTTTTTTTTGCGGTACGCGGGCCTCTCACTGTTGTGGCCTCTCCCGTTGCGGAGTACAGGCTCCGGACGCGCAGGCTCAGCGGCCATGGCTCACGGGCCCAGCCGCTCTGTGGCATGTGGGATCTTCCCGGACCGGGGCACGAACCCGTGTCCCCTGCATCGGCAGGCGGACTCTCAACCTCTGCGCCACCAGGGAAGCCCAACATGTCTTCTTTTTGATTTTAACTCTACAAAGCATCAGAGGTCTAACCATGTCACTCCCTATGGCTGTAGCCATAACTGCTGTGTTCTAGTCTGCTCGGGGGACTGTAGCACAGTTTTAATAAATCCCCTGTTGCTGGCCACCTGGGTTGTGTCCAAGTTTTCTTCATTGCAAGCAGAGCTGCTCTTGCATCTTTGCACGTGGCTCCCAGTGCACACATGTGGAAGGTTCTTTAGCATAGATGTCAGGGTCATTGCTTTCCTAAGATAACTTTCTGCCGTACTGTAGCAGCCTTAAGCAAACACTGCTGCAAGCATCTGCTTGCTGGTGAGTGAGCCGGCCATCAGTGCTACTGGGCTACGGGAGTTGTATTTGCTCTTGCTTGAGGCTCTCCTTTTCAACTTTGTGCGGAGTTGGTTTGGACGAGGCAGAAACAATCAGCCACGCACTTTGTGTGATGTCTTGGCCGAGGTCCACCCAATGTGGTGGAGACGTATTATGGGTGTGAGTGTGTTGGTATCAAACCGAACAAATTCCTTTGGTTTCCAGTATTATGAGCTTGTAAGAAACATTATGTGAATGTCCCAAATGGGTTCCTTCACATATGTTGCCACTTTGTATAAAGTAGTACCAGCATCTCACATGAATGATACATGGTGTGTGTTTATTAGTACCACAAAGAATCATTTATTTTCCTTTAGGTTTTTTCATAGTACATGATATTTCAAAAACTCAAACCTTTAATCATTAACCAGGAAGTCATTTTGATAGATAGACAGACAGACAGATAGATAGATAGGATGGATGTTGACCTTTTCCTAGGCCTTGTAAGATCCTTGTTACATAAGTGACACTTGATCTAATGGGTTTCAAAAATTTTTTTTAGCCATTGCAAAGTTTTGGAGAATTTATGCTTGTTATTGGGGCATCTTCCAATATACCCCCCCTGCCTTTTAAAGCTAGGAGTTGAAGCAGTATATACATGGTTAAAGATGAAATATACGTTATGAAGTTAAAAGTGACTATTTAAAGATGTCATCTCCCATCATCAGATGCCAATTATCCTATCCCCAGCTTTTGACGTAGGAGGTGATTATTCCCAGGGATGTTCTTGGCAACTTGAAAAGATAAATGGGTGGAAGGAAACGAGAGCAAATGTGATGATAAATTTACTTACAGAGCAGAACCTACCTTTTGTATTTTCCCCTCGTGGTTCCGCTTTAGTGCTGTAAAACTGTACATATACACGTAAAACTTAGGTAGAAAGATGTTGAACATGAAAGATGAGCTTTTCCCTTTTTCCTTGTTCCACTATGGACAAGTTAGAATTGCTATTTTGGAAACATGAGTAAGATTTTATTGGAAACATTTTGCTGTTCTTCTCTCTCCTTCCATGGTTCTTAAAAAGCTGTCACTGTGTTTTCTTGTGATGCTTTCTGTCTCTTTAACTGCTCGTTGGACCAACTAGAGGCCTTGGAAGTGTGAATGGTTCTCTGGCGTTTACCTATGTGTGTTTGCCAGTTGTCACGGTATATTAGTGAGTGCTATTTAATCCCATGCTAGCTCTAAAAATAACACGATGGGAAATATTTAGAGAAAGTTTAAACACTACATCCAGATCTCAGCTTATCTCAAATAAAAGCCACTAGTTCCATTCAGGTAAAAACACTTGTAGAAATCCAGGGTGGCTTTTTTCTTTTGAATTGGGGTTTTGGTTTTTGGTTTTTGGTTTTTGGTTGTTTCTTCCTGTCCTTTTGTAATCCATCTCCCCCACCCTCCAACAGCCTTTCTGCTGTCACTATCTGTTAGTTTGTATATCCTAGAATTTTATATAAATGGACTCGAAACAGTGTGTATTCTTTTTCTTTTTTTAAAAAATTGGGGACTTCCCTGGCAGTGCAGTGGTTAAGACACCATGCTTCCAATGCAGGGGGGCACAGTTTGGATACCTAGTCGGAGAATTAAGATCCCACGTGCCGCGTGGTGCGGCCAAAAAAATATATATGTAAAATTGAAGTATAGTTAATTTACAGTGTTGTGTTAATTACTGCTGTACAGCAAAGTGATTCAGTTATATATATATATATATATATATATATATATATATATATAGACACACACACATACATTCTTTTTAAAAAATATTCTTTTCCATTGTGGTTTATCATAGGATATTGAATATAGTTCTCTGTGCTATATAGTAGGACCTTGTTGTTTTATGTATTCTTTTCCTGGCTTCTTTCATTCAGTGTAATTAGTTCAAGACCCATGCATGCTGTACGTTATTGTGAACCAAGAGTTCGTTCCTTGTTACTTATGAGTGGTATGGACATTTGAGTTGTTTGCAGTTTGGGGCTATTACAAATAAAGCTACTATGAACATTTGTGTACCAGCCTTTGAAAGGACATTAAAAAGCTTTCCTTCCTTTTGGGTGAATACATAGGAGTGGAATGCCTGGATCAGATGTTTATATTTTTAGGAAACTGACTGTTTACCAGAGTGGTTGTGCCATTTTGCATCCCCACTGGCAGTGTAGGAGAGTTCCAGTTCCTCCACATCCTCATCAGCACGTGGTATGGTTAGTCTTTTAAATTTAATTTAGCCATTCTAACAGGTGGGCAGTGCTATCTCATTGTTTTAGTTTGCATTTCTCTAATGACTAATGAAGTTGAGCATTTTTTCATGTGTTTATCTACTATTCATCTGTCTTCTTTGGGGAAGTGTTCATACACCTTATGCATTTTTTATTGGGTTGTTTTTCTGTTTTTTTTGGCCATGACATGCGGCTTGTGGGCTCTTAGTTCCCCGACCAGGGATCGAACCCATGCCCCCTGCAGTAGAAGTGCGGAGTCTTTTTTTTTTTTTTTTAAAGAAATTTATTTATTTATTTTTGGCTGCTTTGGTCTTCGTTGCTGCACGTGGGCTTTCTCTAGTTGCGGCAAGTGGGGGCTACTCTTCATTGTGGTGTGTGGGCTTCTCATTGCGGTGACTTCTCTCGTTGTGGAGCACGGGCTCTAGGTGCGTGGGCTCAGTAGTTGTGACAGGCCGGCTCAGTAGTTGTGGCGCACAGGCTTAGTTGCTCTGCAGCATGTGGGATCTTCCTGGACCAGGGCTCCAACCCGTGTCCCCTGCATTGGTAGGCGGATTCTTTTTTTTTTTTTTTTTTTTTTTTGCAGTATGTGGGCCTCTCACTGTTGTGGCCTCTCCCGCTGTGGAGCACAGGCTCCGGACGCGCAGGCTCAGCGGCCATGGCTCACAGTCCCAGCCGCTCCGCGGCATGGGGTTTTTCCCGGACCGGGGCACGAACCCGTGTCCCCCGCATCCACAGGCGGACTCTCAACCACTGCGCCACCAGGGAAGCCCGGTAGGCGGATTCTTAACCACTGCGCCACCAGGGAAGTCCCAAGGAAGTGCAGAGTCTTAACCACTGGACCGCCAGGGAAGCCCCCTCATTATTGAATTTTGAAAGTTCTTGATATATTCTGGATACAAATCCTTTATCAGATATATGATTTCCAAATATTTTATCCCATGTGGCTCTTTTCCTTCTCTTAACGGTGTTCTTTTAAGAGCAGAAGTTTTAAATTTTGATAAAATCCGATTTATCTATTTGTTCTCCTTTGCATCATTCTTTTCTTGTTATGTCTAAGAAACTTTGCCTAACTCAAAGTAACAATGGTTTTTTCCTATGTTTTCCTCTAAAAGTTTTATAATTTGAGTTTTTACATTTAGGTCGATGACCCATTTATAGTTAAATTTGTATATATTGTGGGTTATGAATGGAAGTTCACTTTTTTGTATATAGGTATCAAATTGTTCCATTTTTTTTGTTGAAAAGACCATCCTTTCTCCACTGAATTGCCTTTGTACCTTTGTTGAAAATAAGTTGTCCACATATGTGTGGGTCTATTTCTGGGCTCTATTTTGTTCCACTGATCTATTTGTCTATTTTTACACCAGTTCCATACTATCTTAACTAATGCAGGTTTATAATAAGTCTTGAAATCAGGTAGTGTTAGTATTCCAACTTTGTCCTTCCTTTTGACTATTCTAGTTCCTTTATATTTCCATGTGAATTTTAGAATCTGGTAACAATTTATACAAGAAGCCTATTGGGATTGCTTTAAATCTTTAGGTCAGTTTGGAGAGAACTGGCATATGGACACTACTGAGTCCTCCAGTCCCTGGACATGATATATCTCTTGATTTATTTAGGCCTTCTTTAATTTCTCTCAGCGGTGTTTTTGTCATTCCCAGTGTACACACCTTTCACATATTTTGTCAGATTTATTTTTCATATTTTGGAGTATATTATAAATGATATTTTAAAATTTCAAGTCCTGATTGTTCATTACTGGTAGATGGAAATGCACTTGAATTTTTTATATTGGCCTGCTATTCTGCCACTTTGTTAAACTCACTTGTTAGTAGTCTTTTGGTAGATTCCTTCAGATTTCTATATAGGCAATCATGTAATCTGTGAATAGTGACAGTTTTACTTCTTTCCAATCTGAATGCTTTTTATTTATTTTTCTTGCCTTATTGTCTAGAATTTCCAGTATAATGTTGAGTAGAAGTGGTGAGAGAGGACATTCTTAGTTTATTTCTGATCTTAAGGAGAAAGCATTCAGTCTTTCAATATTAGGCATGGTATTCCCTGTGGGTTTGTCATAGATGGCCTTTATCAGGTTAGGAAGTTCCCTTTTATTCCTAATTGGTGAGGGATTTTTTAAAAAATCAGGAATTAATGTCAGCTTTTTCCAAATGCTTCTTCTTTGTCTATTAAGATGATCATGGTTTTAAATTTTTTTAGTTTGTTAATATGGTAAATTACACTGATTGATTATTCAAACATTAAACCATCCTTACATTCCTTGGACAAAACTCCACTTGGTTAGGATATATTATCCTTTTTATATATTGTTGGATTCAATTTTCTAAAATTTGTTTAGAAATGTTCTATGTTCCTGAAGGATATTGGTCAGTAATTTACTTTTCTAGTAATGTCTTTGTCTGGCTTTGGTGTCAGGGTAATACTGGCATCATAGAATAAGTTGGGAGGTATTGCCTCCTTTTCAGTTTTCTAGAAGAGTTTGCATATAACTGGTATTGTTTATTCCTTAAATGATTGGTAGAATTCACCGGGAAAGCCATCTGGGCCTGCGGTTTCCCTTATGAAAAGGTTTTTCACTATTAATTCAACTTTTAAAAAAATAGATATAGGGTTAATCAGGTTATTTATTTCTTCTTAAGTGAACTTCATGGTTTGACTTTCAAGGAATTGTTTCATCTAAGTCGTTGAATTTATTGACATAAAGTTTTTCATAACATTGCCTTATTATCCATTTCATATTTGTAGAATCTGTAGTGATGTCACCTCTCTCATTCCTGATATTGGTAATTTGTGTCGTCTTGCTTTGTTTTCCTGATTTGTCTGTTGGAGGTTTATCATTTTTACTGATCTCCAGGGACCAGTTTCTAGTTCCATTGATTTTTCTGTATTGCTTTTCTGTTTATTTCATTGACTTCTGCTCTGGCCTTTATTATTTACTTTCTTCTATTTTAGGTTTAATTTGCTTTTCTTTTTCTAGTTTTTGTTTTAGAGTGGACACTGAGGCCATTGATTTGAGAACTTTTTTTTTCTAATAAAGGCATTTAGTGCTATAAAAGTTCTCTTCAGATGCCACTTTAGCAGGTTATCACACAACTTGATATATTGTGTTTTTGTTTTCATTCAGTTCAAAATACTTATTTTCTCCTTTGGCTTATTTTTTTTTTTTGTCCCACAGGTTACACAAAAGTGTGTTAGTTTCTAAATATTTGGGGATTTTCAAAAGGATCTTCCTTTTATTAATTCCTACTTTAACTTCACTGTGGTTGGGGAACATGTGCTGTTGAAAAGAATGTGTATTCTGTTGTTGGGTGAAGTGTTGTATAAATGTCAATAGGTCAAGTTGGCTGCTAGTATCGTTTTTGTTTTTCTGTTTTTTTTTTTAAATCCTTACTGATTTTCTGTTGACTTGTTCCATCAATTACTGAGAGAGGGTATTGACATCATTGGCTGTAATTATGGATTTATCTATCCCTCCCTGAATTTCTGTAATTTTTTTGTTTCATGTAGTTTGAATTTGTTGTTAGGTGCATAAACATTTAGCATTCTTTTGACTTCTTCATGAATTTATCATTATGAAATGACCTTCGTTATCTCTAGTAAAATTCTTTGTCCTGAAATCTCTGAAATTTTGTCTTATATAAATATAGCCATTCCAATAATTGATTAGTATTAGCATGGTATACCTTTTTCTATATGCTTCCTTTTAACCTATATCTGTGTTTTTATATTTAAGGCATGTTTCTCATAGGCAGTATAGAGTTGAGTTTTGCTTTTTTAGCCATTCTGAAAATCTCTGCCTTTTAATTGAATTATTTAGACCATTTACATTTAATGAGACAATTGATATAAGTTTAAATTTATCATCTTGCTACTTGTTTTCTATCTGTCCCATCTGTTTTTCCTTCCCTTTTCTCTCTTTTTATACAACTTTGATTTTGTTAGTTTTTATAGTTCCATTTATCACCTTGTTTGATTTATTAGCTATCATTTTGTTTTTTGTTTTTTGTTTTTAACTTAGTGTTTGCTGTAGGATTCATAATATATATCTTTAACTTATCACTGTCTACCATTAAGTGATATTATACCACTTAACATATAATGTAAACATTTTACAATAATATGCTCCCATTCTCTCTACCTGACCTTTATGTTTTTGTTTTCATATATTTTACTTTTACATATGTTATAAAGCTCATACAACATTTGTTGTTAATTTTGTTTAAATAGTCAGTTAACCTTTAGGAGATTTAAATACTAAGAAAAACTGTCATATACTTATTTACATAGTTACCATTTCTGGTGTTCTTCATTTCTTTGTGTATATCCAGACTTCCGTCTGGCACTATTTTCCTTCTGCCTGAAGTCTTCCTTTAACATTTCTTATAAGAATCTGAAGACAGTGAATTGTTGCAGCTTTTGTATGTCTGAGAACGTCTTGCCTTAATTTTTTTTTTATAAATTTATTTTTTATTTATTTTTGGCCGCGTTGGGTCCTCGTTACTGCGTGTGGGCTTTCTCTAGTTGCAGCGAATGGGGGCTAGTCTTCGTTGTGGTGCATGGGCTTCTCATTGCAGTGGCTTCTCTTTGTTGCGGAGCACGGGCTCTAGGCACGCAGGCTCAGTAGTTGTGGCACGTGGCTCTAGAGCGCAGGCTCAGTAGTTGTGGCGCACGGGCTTAGTTGTTCCATGGCATGTGGGATCTTCCCAGACCAGGGCTCAAACTCATGTCCCCCATATTGGCAGGCAGATTCTTAACCCCTGCACCACTAGGAAAGCCCCTGCCTTCATTTTTGAAAGATACTTTTGCATGTTATAGAACTCTAGGTTGACAGATTTCTTTCAGAATTTTAAAGATGGTACTCCACTACCCTGTATCATTTCCAACAAATCTGCCATCATCCTTATCTTTGCTCCATTATTCATAATGTGTCTTTTCCCTGTCTGCTTTTTAAAAAACATATTTAATGGTGATAAAATACACATAATGTAAATTTTACCATTGTAACCATTTTTAAGTGTACAATTCAATGGCATTAAGAAATTCACATTGTGTAACCATCATCATTATTCATCTCTAGAACTATTTGCATCTTGCAAAACTGCAACTCTGTACTCACTAAACAATAACTCTCTATTTTCCCCTACAGCAATCCCTGGTAATGACCATTCTACTGTCTGTGTGTGAATTTGATTACTCTAGGTATCTCATATGAGTGGAAGCATACAATATTTTAAAAATACTTTTTAAAATTGAGGTATAGTTGATGTACAACATTATACAAGTTTCAAATGTACAACATAGTGATTCACAATTTTTAAAGGTTATACTCCATCTATAGTTATTATAAGATATTAGTTATATTCCCTGTGTCATATAATATATCCTTATAGTTTATTTATTTTATACATAATAATTTGTACCTCTTGTTCTCCTACCCATGTCTTGCCCCTTCCCTCTTCATTCTCCCCACTGGTAACCACTAGTTTGTTCTCTATATCTGTGAGTCTGTTTCCTTTTTGTTATATTTACTAGTTTGTTTTATTTTTCATATTCCATATGTAAGTGATATCATACAGTGTTTGTCTCTGTCTGACTTATTTCACTTAGTCCCTCCAAGTCCATCCACATTGTTGCGAATGGCAAAATAGCATTCTTTTTTATGGCTGAGTAGTATTCCACTGTATACATACACCACATCTGTTTTTATAATCAATTAATTAATTAATTTATGGCTGTGTTGGGTCTTCGTTGCTGTGCGTGGGCTTTCTCTAGTTGTGGCGAGTGGGGGCTATCTTTGTTGCAGTGTGTGGGCTTCTCATTATGGTAGCTTCTCGTTGCAGAGCACGGGCTCTAGGAGTGTGGGCTTCAGTAGTTGTGGCACTCGTGCTCAGTAGCTGTGGTTCACAGGCTCTAGAGCATAGGCTCAGTAATTGTGGCACATGGGCTTAGTTGCTCCGCAGCACGTTTTTGGATATATACGCAGTAGTGGAATTGCTGGATCATATGGTAGTTCTGCTTTTAGGGGTTTTTTTTAGTTTTTTTTTTAGTTTTTTTGCAGTACGCGGGCCTCTCACTGTTGTGGCCTCTCCCGTTGCAGAGCACAGGCTCCGGATGCGCAGGCTCAGCAGCCATGGCTCACGGGCCCAGCTGCTCCATGGCATGTGGGATCTTCCCGGACTGGGGCACGAACCCGTGTCCCCTGCATCGGCAGGTGGACTCTCAACCACTGCGCCACCAGGGAAGCCCTGTTTTTAGTTTTTTGAGAAACTGCTATAATGTTTTACACAGCAGCTGCACCAATTTAGATTCCCTCCAACAGTAAACAAGAGTTCCCTTTTCTCCACGTCCCTGCCAACACTTATTATTTGTGGTCTTTTTTTTTTTTTTTTTTTTTTGCGGTAAGCGGGCCTCTCACTGTTGTGGCCTCTCCCATTGCGGAGCACAGGCTCCGGACGCGCAGGCTCAGCAGCCATGGCTCACGGGCCCAGCCGCTCCGCGGCATGTGGGATCTTCCCAGACCGGGGCACGAACCCATGTCCCCTGCATTGGCAGGCGGACTCTCCACCACTGCACCACCAGGGGAGCCCTTTGTGGTCTTTTTAATGATAGCCTTTCTGACAGGTGTGAGGTGATATCTCACTGTGGTTTTAAATTGCATTTCTCTGATGATTAATGATGTTGAGCATCTTTTCCTGTGCCTGGGCCATCTGTATGTCTTCCTTGGAAAAATGTCTATTCAGGTCTTCTGCCCATTTTTTAATTGGGTTGTTTGTTTTTTTGATATTGAGTTGTATGAGCTGTTTATATATTACAGATATTAACCCCTATTGGTCATAGCATTAGCAAATATTTTCTCCTATTCAGTAGGTTGTCTTTTTATTCTGTCAATGGTTTCCTTCGCTGCGCAAAAGCTTTTAAGTCTCCTTAGGCCCCATTTGTTTATTTTTATTTCCTTTGCTTTAGGAGACAGATCCAAAAAATACTGGTTTGATTTATGTTGAAGACTTTTCTGCCTATGTTTTCTTCTAGGATTTTTATGGTTTCTGATCTTACATTTAGGTCTTTAATACATTTCAAATTTATTTTTGTATATGGTATGAGGAAATGTTCTAATTTCATTCTTTTATGTGTAGCTGTCCAGTTTTCCCAGCACCACTTATTGAAGGGAATGTCTTTTCTCCATTGTATATTCTTGTCTCCCTTGTCATAGATTAACTGATCATAAGCATGTGGGTTTATTTCTGGGCTCTCTGTTCTATTCCATTGATCTATGTATCTGTGATTGTGACAGTCCCATACTGTTTTGATGATTGTAGTTTTGTAGTATAGACTGAATGCAGGGAGCATGATTCCTCCAGCTCTGTTCTTCTTTCTCAAGATTGTTTTGGCTATTTGGGGACTTCTGTTTCCATAAAAATGCCCTTGGTATTTTGATAGGGAATCTGTCAATTGCCTTGGGTAGTATGGTCATTTTAACAATACTGATTCTTCCAATCCATGAACATAGTATGTCTTTTTTAAAAAATTACTTTTATTTTATTTTATTTTATTTTACTTATTTATTTGGTTGTGTTGGGTCTTAATTGCAGCTCACGGGCTCCTTAGTTGTGGCTCGTGGGCTCCTTAGTTGTGGCATGGGAACTCTTAGTTGTGACATGCATGTGGGATCTAGTTCCCAGACCAGGGATTAAACTCGGGCCCCCTGCATTGGGAGCACAGAGTCTTAACCACTGCACCACCGTGGACGTCCCCATGACATATCTTTTGGTCTGTTTGTCATCTTCAGTTTCTTTCATCAGTGTCTTATAATTCTCTGAGTTCAGGTCTTTTACCTCCTTAGGTAGGTTTATTCCTAGGTATTTTATTCTTTTTGATGCAATGGTAAGTGGGATTGTTTTTCTTAATTTCTCTTTCTGATAGCTCATCGTTAGTGTATAGAAATGCAACAGATTTCTGTATATTAATTTTGTATTCTGTAAGTTCATCAAATTCATTGATGAGTTCTAGTAGTTTTCTGATGGTGTCTTTAGGATTTTCTATGTATAGTATCATGTCATCTACAAACTTTGATAGTTTTACTTCTTTCCAATTTGGATTCATTTTATTTCTTTTTCATCTGTGATTGCTGTGGCTAGGACTTCCAATACTATGTTGAATAAAAGTAGTGAGAGTGGGCATCCTTGTATTGTTCCTGATCTTAGAGGAAATGCTTTCAGCTTTTCATCACTGAGTATGATGTTAGCTGTGGGCTTGTCATATATCACCTCTATTATGTTGAGGTATGCTTTCTCTATGCCCACTTTCTGGAGAGATTTTATCATAAATGGATGTTGAATTTTGTCAGAAGCTTTTACTGCATCTATTGAGATGATCATATAATTTTTATTCTTCAATTTGTTATTGCGGTGTATCATATTGATTGATTTGTGGATATTGAAAAATCCTTGCACCCCTGGGGTAAATCCCACTTGATCGTAGTATTTGATCCTTTTAATGTATTGCTGGATTTGGTTTGCTAACATTTTGTTGAGGATTTTGCATGTATGTTCATCAGTGATATTGGCCTCTAATTTTCTTTCTTTCTTTTTTTTTATATCTTTGTCTGGTTTGGGTGTCAGGTTGATGCTGGCCTCATAGAATGAGTTTAGAAGTGTTCCTTCCTCTGCAGTATTTGGAGTAGTTTGAGAAGGATAGGTGTTAACTCTTCTTTAAATGTTTGGTAGCATTCACCTGTGAAGCCATTTGGTCCTGGAGTTTTATTTATTGGGAGTTTTAAAATTACTGATTCAATTTCATTACTGGTAATTGGTTTGTTCATATTTTCTATTTCTTCCTTGTTCAGTGTTGAGAGATTATACATTTCCAGGTATTTGTCCATTTCTTCTAGGCTGTCCATTTTATTGGCATATAGTTGTTCATAGTAGTCTCTTATAATCTTTTGTATTTCTATGATGTTGGTTGTAACTTCTCGTTTTTCATTTCTGATTTTATTGATTTGGGCCCTCTCTTTTTCTTGATGAGTCTGGCTAAAGGTTTATCAATTTTGTTTATCTTTTTAAAGAATCAATTCTTAGTTTCATTGATCTTTTCTATTGTTTCTTTAGTCTCTATGTATTTCTGCTCTGATCTTTATGATTTCTTTCCTTCTACTAACTTTGGGTTTTGTTCCTCTTTTTCTAGTTCCTTTAGGTGTAAGGTTAGGATGCGTATTTGATAGTTTTCTTGTTTCCTGAGGTAAGCTTGTATCCCTTTGAACTTCCCTCTTAGAACTGCTTTTGCTGCATACCATAGATTTCGGATTGTTATGTTTTCACTTTCATTTGTCTCCAGGTATTTTTAAATTTCCTCTTCGATTTCTTCAGTGATCCATTGGTTGTTTAGTAGCATATTGTTTAGCCTCCACGTGTTAGGGTTCTTTGCAGTTTTTTCTTGTAGTTGATTTCTAGTCTCATAGCATTGTGGTCGGAAAAGATGCTTAATATGATTTAAATTTTCTTAAATTTACCAAGGCTTGTTTTGTGTCCTAGCGTGATCTATCCTGGAGAATGTTCCAAGTGCACTTGAAAAGAATGTGTTGGAATAATACAGTATGTATATTTTTGTGACTGACTTATTTCACTTAGCATAAGGTCCTCAATGTTCATCCATGTACAATGTGCTGGAATTTCCTTTTTAGTAGGGGCGAATAATATTCCATTGTATGTATATACCACATTTTGTTTATCCATTCATCAGTGCACACTTGGGTTGCTGCCACCTTTTGGCTATTGTGAATAATTCTGCTATGCACAGGAGTATATAAATATCTCTTCAAGACACTGCCTTCAATCCTTTTGGGTATATACCTAGAGTGGAATTGATGGATCACATGGTAATTCTATGTTTAATATTTTTTGAGGAACTGCCATATTGTTTTCCATAGCAGCTGCACCATTTTACACTCCCACCAATGATTGCACAAGGATCCCAGTTTCTCCAAATCTTCACCAATACCTGTTATTTTGTTTTTTTGAAAGAGTATCCATCCTAATGGGTGTAAGATGATATCACATTTGATTTTGATTTGCATTTCCCTAATGATTAATGATGTTGAGTATCTTTTCATGTGCTTATTGACCATTGGTATACCTTCTTTGGAGAAATGTCTGTTTAAGTTGTTTGTCCATCTTTAAATTGGGTTGTTTTTGTCTTTTGTTGTTGTTGAGTTGCAGGAATTCTTGACATATTCTGTCAAAGTTTGCTTTATATATTTAGGGTCTGATGTTTGCATATGTTTGTAATTATATTCTTGGTGAATTGACCCTTTCATCATTATATAATGTCCTTCTTTATTTCTTGTAATAGTTTTTTAAATTTAAAGTCTATTTTGTCTGATATTAGCATAGCTACTCCTGTTCTCCTGTGGTTACTATTTGCACAGACTAACTTTTTCCATCCTTTTGCTTTAAATCTGTGCAGGTTCTTAGCTCTAAAGTGAGTCTCTCATAGACAGCATCTAGTTGGATTCTCTTTTTTAATTCGTTCTGCCAATCTGTGTCTTTTAATTGGGGGAACTTAATCCTTTTACATTTAGTTACTGATAGGGAATTGCCATTTTACTTGCTTTCTGTATGTCTTATACCCTTTTTGTCCCTTCCTTCCATACTGCCTTCGTGTTTAGATGAATTTTTTTAGTAGTGACATGTTTCGATTCCCTTCTCATTTCCTTTTTCTTTTTTTTTTAATAAATAAATAAATTTATTTTTTTAAAAAAGAAGTTTGGGACAAGAAGGAAAGTAGATTACCAACTTAATCTAATCTTTCAGATTGCTTCTATTTTTCGTTTTTTTGAATTTTATTTTTTTTATACAGCAGGTTCTTATTAGTTATTTATTTTATACATATTAGTGTATATATGTCAATCCCAATCTCCCAGTTCATCACACCACCACCACCACCCCCGCCACTTTCCCCCCTTGGTGTCCATATGTTTGTTCTCTGCATCTGTGTCTCAATTTCTGCCCTGCAAACCGGTTCATCTGTACCATTTTTCTAGGTTCCACATATATGCGTTAATATATGATATTTGTTTTTCTCTTTCTGACTTACTTCACTCTGTATGACAGCCTCTAGATCCATCCACGTCTCTACAAATGACCCAATTTCATTCCTTTTTATGGGTGAGTAATATTCCATTGTATATATGTACCACATCTTCTTCATCCATTTATCTGTTGATGGGCATTTAGGTCCTGGCTATTGTAAATAGCATTGTATGAACATTGGGGTGCATGTGTCTTTTTGAATTATGGCTTTCTCTGGGTATATGCCCAGTAGTGGGATTGCTGGGTCATATGGTAATTCTATTTTTAGTTTTTTAAGGAACCTCCATACTGTTCTCCATAGTGGCTCTATCAGTTTACATCACCATCAACAGTGCAAGAGGGTTACCTTTTCTCCACACCCTCTCCAGCATTTATTTGTAGATTTTCTGATGATGCCCCTTCTAACTGGTGTGAGGTGATACCTCATTGTAGTTTTGATTTGCATTTCTCTAATAATTAGTGATGTTGAGCAGCTTTTCATGTGCTTCTTGGCCATCTGTATGTCTTCTTTGGAGAAATGTCTATTTAGGTCTTCTGCCCATTTTCGGATTGGGTTCTTTGTTTTTTAATATTGAGCTGCATGAGCTGTTTATATATTTTGGAGATTAATCCTTTGTCTGTTGATTCGTTTGCAAATATTTTCTCCCATTCTGAGGGTTGTCTTTTCATTTTGTTTGTAGTTTCCTTTTCTGTACAAAAACTTTTAAGTTTCATTAGGTCCCATTTGTTTAATTTTGTTTTTATTTCCATTACTCTAGGAGGTGGATTAAAAAAGATCTTGCTGTGATTTATGTCAAAGAATGTTCTCCCTATGTTTTCCTCTAAGAGATTTATAGTATCTGGTCCTACATTTAGGTTTCTAATCCATTTTGAGTTTATTTTTGTATATGGTGTCAGGGAGTGTTCTAATTTCATTCTTTTACATGTAGCTGTCCAGTTTGCCCAGCACCACTTATTGAAGAGACTGTCTTTTCTCCATTGTATATCCTTGCCTCCTTTGTCATAGATTAGTTGACCATAGGTGCATGGGTTTATATCTGGGCTTTCTGTCCTGTTCCATTGATCTATATTTCTGTTTTTGTGCCAGTACCATATTGTCTTGATTACTGTAGCTTTGTAGTATAATCTGAAGTCCGGGAGCCTGATTCCTTGAGCTCCATTTTTTTCCCTCAAGATTGCTTTGGCTATTCGTGGTCTTTTGTGTCTCCATACAAATTTTAAGATTTTTTTTGTTCTAGTTCTGTAAAAAATGCCATTGGTAATTTGATAGGAATTGCACTGAATCTGTAGATTGCTTTGGGTAGTATATTTATTTTCACAGTATTGGTTCCTCCAATTCAAGAACATGGTATATCTCTCCATCTGTTTGTATCATTTTAAAAAAATTTATTTTATTTTTTATTTTTGGCTGCGTTGGGTCTTTGTCGCTGCACGCAGGCTTTCTCTAGTTGCTGCGAGCGGGGGCTGCTCTTCGTTGTGGTGCACGGGCTTCTCACTGTGGTGGCTTCTCGTTGCAGAGCATGGGCTCTAGGCGTGCGGGCTTCAGTAGTTGTGGCACACGGGCTCAGTAGTTGTGGCTCGCAGGCTTTAAAGCACAGGCTCAGTAGTTGTGGCACACGGGCTTAGTTGCTCCGTGGCATGTGGGATCTTCCTGGACCAGGGCTCAAACCCGTGTCCCCTGCACTGCCAGGCAGATTCTTAACCACTGTGCTACCAGGGAAGCCCCTTGTATCATCTTTAATTTCTTTCATCAGTGTCTTATAGTTTTCTGCATACAGGTCTTTTTTCTCTCCAGATAGGTTTATTCCTAGGTATTTTATTCTTTTTGTTGCAATGGTAAATGGGAGTGTTTCCTTAATTTCTCTTTCAGATTTTTCATCATTAGTGTATAGGAATGCAAGAGATTTCTGTGCATTAATTTTGTATTCTGCAGCTTTACCAAATTCATTGATAAGCTCTAGTAGTTTTCTGGTGGCATCTTTAGGATTCTCTACGTATAGTATCATGTCATCTGCAAACAGTGTCAGCTTTACTTCTTCTTTTCTGATTTGTATTCCTTTTATTTCTTTTTCTTCTCTGGTTGCTGTGGCTAGGACTTCCAAAACTATGTTGAATAATAGTGTTGAGAGTGGACATCCTTGTCTTGTTCCTGATCTTAGAGGAAATGCTTTTAATTTTTCACCATTGAGAATGATGTTTGCTGTGGGTTTGTCATATATGGTCTCTATTATGTTGAGGTAGGTTCCCTCTATGTCCACTTTCTGGAGAGTTTTTTTTATTATAAATGGGTGTTGAATTTTGTCAAAAGCTTTTCCTGCCTCTATTGAGATAATCATATGGTTTTATTCTTCAGTTTGTTAATATGGTGTATCACATTGATTGATTTGTGTATATTGAAGAATCCTTGCATCCCTGGGATAAATCCCACTTGATCATGGTGTATGATCCTTTTAATGTGCTGTTGGATTCTGTTTGCTAGTATTTTGTTGAAGACTTTTGCATCTATATTCATGAGTGATATTGGTCTGTAATTTTCTTTTTTTGTAGTATCTTTGTCTGGTTTTGGTATCAGGATGATGGTGGCCTCATAGAATGAGTTTGGGAGTGTTCCTTCCTCTGAAATTCTTTGGAAGAGTTTGAGAAAGATGGGTGTTAGCTCTCCTCTAAATGTTTGATAGAATTCACCCGTGGAGCCATCTTGTCCTGGACTTTTGTTTGTTGGAATATTTAAAATCACAGTTTCAATTTCATTACTTGTGATTGGTCTGTTCATATTTTCTATTTCTTCCTGGTGCAGTCTTGGAAGGTTACACCTTTCTAAGATTTTGTCCATTTCTTCCAGGTTGTCCATTTTATTGCCATAGAGTTGCTTCTAGTAGTCTCTTATAGGATGCTTTGTATTTCTGTGGTGTCTGTTTTAGCTTCTCCTTTTTCATTTCTAATTTTAAATATTTGAGTCCTCTCCCTCTTTTTCTTGATGAGTCTGGCTAATGGTTTATCAATTTTGTTTATCTTCTCAAAGAATCAGCTTTTAGTTTTATTGATCTTTGCTATTGTTTTCTTTGTTTCTATTTCATTTATTTCTGCTCTGATCTTTAGGATTTCTTTCCTTCTACTAACTTTGGGTTTTGTTTGTTCTTCTGTCTCTAGTTCTTTTAGGTGTAAGGTTAGATTGTTTATTTGAGATGTTTGTTTCTTGAGGTAGGATTGTATTGCTATAAAGTTCCCTCTTAGAACTGCTTTTGCTGTATCCCATAGGTTTTGGATCGTCATGTTTTCATTGTCATTTGTTTCTAGGTATTTTTTTATTTCCTCTTTGATTTCTTCAGTGACCTCTTGGTTATTTAGTAACATATTGTTTAACCTCCATGTGTTTGTGCTTTTTATGTTTTTTTCCCTGTGATTTATTTCTAATCTCATAGTGTTGTGGTCAGAAACGATGCTTGATATGATTTCAATTTTCTTAAATTTACTGAGGCTTGATTTGTGACCCAAGCCATGATCTATCCTGGAGAATGTTCTGTGCGCACTTGAGAAGAAAGTGTAATCTGCTGTTTTGGGATGGAATATCCTATAAATATCAATTAAATCTATCTGGTCTTTTGTGTCATTTAAAGCTTGTGTTTCCTTATTAACTTTCTGTTTGGATGATCTGTCCATTGGTGTAAGTGAGGTGTTAAAGTCCCCCACTATTATTGTGTTACTGTCAATTTCCTCTTTTATAGCTGTTAGCAGTTGCCTTACGTATTGAGGTGCTCCTATGTTGGGTGCATATATATTTATAATTGTTATATCTTCATCTTGGATTGATCCCTTGATCATTATGTAGTGTCCTTCCTTGTCTCTTGTAACATTCTTTTTTTGGGGGGGGGCAGGAGTTTATTTATTTATTTATTTTGGCTGTGTTGGGTCTTCATTTCTGTGCGAAGGCTTTCTCTAGTTGTGGCAAGTGGGGGCCACTCTTCATCACGGTGCACAGGCCTCTCACTATCGTGGCCTCTCTTGTTGTGGAGCACAGGCTCCAGATGCGCAGGCTCAGTAGTTGTGGCTCACGGGCCTAGTTGCTCCGTGGCATGTGGGACCTTCCCAGACCAGGGCTCGAACCCGTGTCCCCTGCATTAGCAGGCAGATTCTCAACCACTGCGCCACCAGGGAAGCCCAACATTCTTTTTTTTTTAAGTCTATTTTATCTGATATGAGATTGCTACTCCAGCTTTCTTTTGATTTCCATTTGCATGGAATTCTTTTTCCATCCCCTCACTTTCAGTCTGTATGTGTCCCTAGGTCTGAAGTGGGTCTCTTGTAGGCAGTATGTATATGGATTTTGTTTTTGTATCCATTCAGCGAGACTGTGTCTTTTGGTTGGAGCATTTAATCCATTCACATTTAAGGTAATTATCGATATGTATTTTCCTATTACCAGTTTGTTAAGTGTTTTGGGTTTGTTTTTGTAGGTCCTTTTCTTCTCTTGTGTTTCTCACTTAGAGAAGTTCCTTTAGCATTTGTTGTAGAGCTGGTTTGGTGGTGCTGAATTCTCTTAGCTTTTGCTTGTCTGTAAAGCTTTTGATTTCGCCATCGAATCTGAATGAGATCCTTGTCAGGTAGAGTAATCTTGGTTGTAGGTTGTTCCCTTTCATCACTTTAAAATGTCATGCCACTCCCTCTGGCTTGTAGAGTTTCTGCTGAGAAATCAGCTGTTAACCTTATGGGAGTTCCCTTGTATGTTATTTGTCATTTTTTCCTTGCTGCTTTCAATAATTTTTCTTCATCTTTATTTTTTGCCAATTTGATTGCTGTGTGTCTCGGTGTGTTTCTCCTTGGGTTTATCCTGTATGGGACTCGCTGTGCTTCCTGGACTTGGGTGGCTATTTTCTTTCCCATGTTAGGGAAGTTTTCGACTCTAAACTCTTCATATATTTCCTCAGGTCCTTTCTCCCTCTCTTCTCCTTCTGGGACCCCTATAATGCGAATGTTGTTGTGTTTAATGTCCCAGAGGTCTCTTAGGCTGTCTTCATTTCTTTTCATTCTTTTTTCTTTATTCTGTTCCATGGCAGTAAATTCTACCATTCTGTCTTCCAGGTCACTTATCCGTTCTTCTGCCTCAGTTATTCTGCTATTGATTCCTTCTAGTGTAGTTTTCATTTCAGTTATTGTATTGTTCATCTCTGTTTGTTTGTTCTTTAATTCTTCTAGGTCTTTGTTAAACATTTCTTGCATCTTCTCCATCTTTGCCTCCATTCTTTTTCCGAGGTCCTGGATCATCTTCACTATCATTATTCTGAATTCTTTTTCTGGAAGGTTGCCTATCTCCACTTCATTTAGTTGTTTTTCTGGGGTTTTATCTTGTTCCTTCATCTGGTACATAGCCCTCTGCCTTTTCATCTTGTCTGTCTTTCTGTGAATATGGTTTTTGTTCCACAGGCTGCAGGATTGTAGTTCTTCTTGTTTCTGCTGTCTGCCCTCTGGTGGATGATGCTATCTAAGAGGTTTGTACAAGTTTCCTGGTTGGAGGGGCTGGTGGTGGGTAGAGCTGGCTGTTGCTCTGGTGGGCAGAGCTCAGTAAAAGTTTAATCCTCTTGTCTGCTGATGGGTGGGGCTGGGTTCCCTCCCTGTTGGTTGTTTGGCCTGAGGCAACCCAACACTGGAACCTACCTGGGCTCTTTGGTGTGGCTAATGGTGGACTCTGGGAGGGCTGACGCCAAGGAGTGCTTCCTAGAACTTCTGCTGCCAGTGTCCTTGTCCTCACAGTGAGACACAGCCTCCCCCCGCCTCTGCAGGAGACCCTCCAACACTAGCTGGTAGGTCTGGTTCAGTCTGCTATGGGGTCACTGCTCCTTTCCCTGGGTCCCGATGCGCACACTACTTCGTGTGTGCCTTCCAAGAGTGGAGTCTCTGTTTCCCCCAGTCCTGTCGAAGTCCTGTAATCAAATCCCACTAGCCTTCAAAGTCTGATTGTCTAGGAGTTCCTCCTTCTGTTGCCGGACCCCCAGGTTGGGAAGCCTGACATGGGGCTCAGAACCTTCACTCCAGTGGGTGGACTTCTGTGGTATAATTGTTCTCCAGTTTGTGAGTCACCCACCCAGCATTTATGGGATTTGATTTTATTGTGATTGCACCCCTCCTACCATCTCACTGTGGCTTCTCCTTTGCCTTTGGATGTGGGGTATCTTTTTTGGTGAGTTCCAGTGTCTTCGTGTCGATGATTGTTCAGCAGTTAGTTGTGATTCCGGTGCTCTCGCAAGAGGGAGTGAGAGCACGTCCGTGTACTCCTCCATCTGGAACCAATCTCCTCCCTTCTCATTTTCCTTTGTGTATCTTCTCCATGTATTTTGTTTGCAGTGGTTACATTTAACATCCTAAAGTTATAACAGTCTATTTACACTGGTAACTATGTAACTTTGCTCACATACAAAACTGCTACTTCTGTACAGCTCCTCTACACCCACCTTCGTTATTGACGTCACAAATTACATCATTACATGTTATGTACCCACTAATATAGATTTAGAAGTATTTTTATGCTTTTCTCTTTTAAATCCTATGAAAGAATAAAAAGTGGAGTTAAGATCCAAAGTGACAATAATACAGGTTTTTACTTGTCCATATATTTACCTTTACCAGAGAACCTTATTTTTCATAGGACTTTGAGTTACTGTCTAGCATCCTTTCATTTCAACTTGAAGGAGTCCCTTTAGCATTTCTTGCAGGGCAGGTCTAGTGGTGATAACTCCTTTAGCTTTTGTCTTGGAATGTATTAATTTCTTCCTCACTTTTGAAGGACACTTTGTTGTATATAGAATTTTTGGTTGACAGTTTTTTTCGTTCAGCACTTTTTCCTTTTTTCCCCCAGCTTTATTGAGGTATAATCAACTGTATATATGTAAGGTATATTTTGATATACCTACACACTGTGAAAGGATAACCATAGACAAGCTAATTATCACATCTATTACCCACATAGTTACCAATTTTTTTTTTGGTGTGTGATGAAAATACTTAAGATTTACTCTCTTAGCAAATTTCAGTACAATACAATACAGTATTGTTAGCTGTTTTCACCATACTGTACGTTAGGTCCCCGGAGGTTATTCATGTTATAACTGGAAGTTTGTTCCCTTTGACCAATAGCGTGCCATTCCTTACCCTGCCCCTGATAGGCACCACTCTACTCTCTGTTTCTGTGAGTTTGGCCTTTTTAGAGTCCACATATAAGTGAGATCATGTACAGTATTTGTCTTTTTCTGTTTGACTTATTTCACTTAGTATAATGCTCTTGGGTTTTATCCATGTTGTCACAGATGGCAGGATTTCCTTCTTTTATAAGAGTGAATAATATTCTTGCATGTGTGTGTATCATATTTTCTTTATCCATTCATCTGTAGATGGACATTTAGGTTGTTTCTGTATCTTGGCTATTGTAAATAATGCTGCAATGAACATGGAAGTGAAGATATCTCTTTGAGATACTGATTTCATTTCCTCTGGATATATACCCAGAAGTGGGATGGCCAGACCATATGGTAGTCCTATTTTTAATTTTTTGAGGAACCTCCATACTATTTTCCATAAAGGCTGTACTAATTTACATTTCCACCAACAGTACACAGTGGTTCCCTTTTCTCCACATCCTCATCAACACTTGTTATCTCTTTTTGATAAGAGCTATCCTAACAGGTATGAGTTAATATCCCATTGTTGTTTTCATTTGCATTTCCCTGATGATTAGTGATGTTGAGCAGATTTTCATATACCCATAGGCCATTTGTACAGGTATACCTTAAAAGTATTGCAGGTTCAGTCGCAGACCACTGCAAAGTAAGTAAAGTGAGTCATGTGAGTGTTTTGGTTTCCCAGTGCATATAAAAGTTATGTTTACACTATACTGTAGTCTATTAAGTGTACAATAGCATTATGTACACTTAAAAACAATGTACATTCCTTAAAAATACTTATTGCTAAAAATGCTAACCATCATCTCAACCTTCAGTGAGTTGTAGTAGTAAAGTCAAAGATTGCTGATCACAGATCACTGTAACAACAATAATAATGAAAAAGTTTGAAATATTTTGAGAATTACCAAAATGTGACATACAGACATGAAATGAGCAAATGCTGTTGGAAAAATGGTACCCATAGATTTGCTTGACATAGGGTTGCCACAGATATTCAATTTGTAAAAAAATGCAGTATCTGTGAAGTGCAACAAAGCAAAGCACAGTAAAACAAAGTATGCCTGTATGTCTTCTTTGGAAAAAATGTCTATTCATATCCTTTGCCCATTTTTTTTTTTTTTTTTTTTTGTGGTATGTGGGCCTCTCACCATTGTGGCCTCTCCCGCTGCGGAGCACGGGCTCTGGACGCGCAGGCTCAGCGGCCATGGCTCACGGGCCCAGCCGCTCTGCAGCATGTGGGATCCTCCCAGACCGGGGCATGAACCCGTGTCCCCTGCATGGGCAGGCGGACTCTCAAACACTGCGCCACCAGGGAAGCCCTGCCCATATTTGCTTTTGGTTTTGCTATTGAGTTGTATGATTTGCATATTAACCCCTTATCAGATATATGGTTTGTAAATATTTTCTATTCTGTAGGTTGCCTTTTCATTTTTTTGATTGTTTCCTTTGCTGTGCAGAAGGTTTTTAGTTTGATGGAGTTCCACTTGTTTATTTTTGCTTTTGTTTCCTGTGCTTTTGGTATATCTAAAAAGTCATTGCCAAGGCCCATGTCAAGGAGCTTTTCCTCTGTTTTCTTCTTGGAGTTTTATGGTTTCAGGACTGACATTTAAGGCTTTAATCATTTTGAGTTAATTTTTGTGTGTGGTGCCAGATGAGGTGAGGGTCCAGTTTCATTCTTGTGCATGTGGATATTGAGTTTTTCCAGTAACATTTATTGAAGACACTGTCTTTCCCTCCACTGTATATTCTTGGCTCTTTTGTCATAGATTAGTTGACCATATATGTGTGGGTTTATTTCTGGGCTTTCTATTCTGTTCCATTGATCTGTGTCTGTGTTTTGTTGTTGTTGTTTTTTGGCTGTGTTGCGCAGCTTGTGGGATCTCAGTTCCCTGACCAGGGATTGAACCAGGGCTGTGGCAGTGAAAGCCCATAATTCTAACCACTAGGCCACCAGAAACCCCCCTATGTATCTGTTTCTATGCCAATACCATACTGTTTGGATTACTATAGCTTTGGAGTATAGTTTGAAAACAGGAAATGTGATGTGTTTCCAGATTTGTTCTTCTCTCTCAAAATTGCTTTGGCTATTTGGAGATCTTTTGTGGTTCCGTACAAATTTGAGGATTGTTTGTTCTATTTCCATGAAAGATGCCATTGGAATTTTGATCAGAATTGTACCTGTAGATTGCTTTGGGTAGTATGGACATTTTAACAATATTAATTCTTCAAGTCCATGAGCACGGAATATCTTTCCATTTATTTGTGTCTTCAGTTTCTTTCATCAGTGTCTTATAGTTTTCAGTATACAGGTCTCTCACCTCCTCGGTTAAATTTGTTTATTTTTAAAATTTTATTTTTGGCTGCGTTGGGTCTTTGTTGCTGCTCATGGGCTTTCTCTAGTTGTGGTGAGTGGGGGCTACTCTTTGTTGCCGTGCACGGGCTTCTCATTGTGGTGGCTTCTCTTGTTGCGGAGCATGGGCTTTAGGCACACGGGCTTCAGTAGTTGCAACACGCAGGCTCAGTAGTTGTGGCACATGGACTTAGTTAAATTTATTAAATTTATTCTGAAGTATTAGGCTGGCCAAAAAGTTCGTTCGGGTTTTCAGTAACACCTTACAGAACGAACTTTTTGGCCAACCCATTATTTTATTCTTTTTTATGAAATTCTAAACAGGATTATTTTCTTAATTTTCTTTCTCATAGTTCATTATTGGTATAGAGAAATGCAACATATTTTTGTATATTAATTTTATATCCTGCAACTTTACTGAATTTATTAGTTCTAATACTTTTTGGTGGACTCTTTAGGGTATTCTCTATATAATAACATGTCATCTGCAAATAGTGACAGTTGTACTTCTTCCTTCCCAATATAGATGACTTTTATTTCTTTTTCTTGCCTAATTTCTCTGGCTAGGACTTCCAATGCTATGTTGAATAAGTGGTAAGAGTGGGCATCCTTGTCTTGTTCCTCATCTTAAAGGAAAAGCTTTCAGCTTTTCCTTCTTCTTGAGTCAATTTTTGGTAGTTTGTGTAGGCATTTGTGTATTTTATCTAAGTTAACTAATTTATTGGCATGCAGTTGTTCAATGTATTCCTGTGTAATTCTTTTTCTTTTTAAGTTTTTTTTTTTTTTTTTGCCGTGCCGTATGGCATGCAGGATCCTTGTTCCCTGACCAGGGTTTGAACCTGCACCCACTAGAGTGGAAGGTCAGAGTCTTAACCACTGGACTGCCAGGGAAGTCCTTTTTTTTTTTTTTTTTTTTTTTTAAATAGGAACTATTTCCAACTCACAGAAAAGAATAGGGAGAATAAAGAAATCAACTGCCAGTAAACAAGTGTTAATATTTTGCTAGATGGCTATAGAATTACTAAAGAAATAAATAGAAAAAATAAATAAAACCTTCAATATTAATTGAAGCCTACTTTAATTCCTGCAATCTAATTCCTTTTCTTTCCACAAGTATCTTGAATCTTGGTATTGACATGAGTCCTTACCACCCATATTTTCATATTTTATATAAAAAAGTAAACAGCATTGTTGATTTAAAATGTTACTTGAATTATGTAGGCTTCATTCTGCACTTTTCTTTCCCTCAGCATTTTGAGATTGATTTACATTGGCACATTAGATTTAGTTCATTTGTGTAAATTGCTATGTTTAAATGTTTGCAAAATGAAAGGTCGTTTTCAGTGTTTGCTTTGTAAACTATGCTTTCGTGTAATTCTTGCACGTGATTGCCTGTGGGCATGTGTTTCTCAAGGATGAGTATCAAAAAAGTTGAGTTGCAGAGTTTGTATCTTCAACTTTACTAGATATTGTAAAATTGCTCTATGAATGCTGGGTTTTTGCGTGTGCTCAAGTGGCTCCAGGTACCCAGCCCAGGTTGGTAGTTTTGTGAGTCATTGTGTGTGGCCCCACCTGTGGGCTTGGGCTTCACTTAAGGTGCCCTAGTCTTGTAACCCAGGTTCTGGTTGGAGTTAACCTAGTACAAGCTGTACCGTGGATGCTATTAACCATCCGTGTGAGTAGCTACTTTGTAAAATGTGTGAGATTGAGGAGACTTGAGAGACGCCCAGTTGGGGTGAACCTCATGATTGACATGAACTAAGTAAGTCTGCTATAATCAATTGGTTTTGTCACGTATCTGAACAAAGACGTTGGAGTGAATGTACCGAGTCTACAGAAATGATCCGGGCTCTGGGATGTCAGAAGCTTGGTCTCACATCCACACTCTGCTTTCTTTGTAATTTCGGGCCAGACATTTCCCTTCTCTGTCCTTAGTTGCCACATCTGTTAAATGGGGATAGGAAGAGCTCCTTGCTCGTAGACTTGTTAAACGAGGGTTTTATACATAAAGTGTTTGGCACAGGACCTGGCATTTAGCAGCATCTACTACCGTTGCTGCTGCTTCTATTAACCTGTCTCCACTTGCATTCCTGGGCCTTGGCGCTGTGTACCAGGGACGTGGGGAGAAGGGTGAGTACGCACTGTGGTTACCGCCCACAGGGCCATGTCAGCAGCTTCCTCCTGGAATGATCTGTCACACGGTCATTTCCACAAGGGGCAGTCCGACAGTTGATTAGTGGCCTCATGTTTTGTCTAAGTATACACTGTGGGTTTAGTTTTAATAACTGGTCATAAAAATTAGCAGAAGAGATAGCCAGGATGTCCAAATGGGGTTTCTTTCTGAAAGTTAATATCCATCAGAAAGGGAAGCTATTTGTGGAAGGAGGGGCAAAGGAATGGTTGTTAGGTGACTTGGGAAATCTTCAAGACGGTTATGTGGCACATAAAATTGTTGGTGACATGTAGTTTACATCTGTCCTGAAGCTGGTCTTTCCTAGGTGTCATTCATTTCCAGCCATCACCAAGTGTGTGGGTGTGTCTGTGTTTACAAGTGCTTTTGTAGTCCTGTCGACTCTAGAGCAAGTGTGCTGCAGAGGATTACAAAGGTGCTCAATGGTGACTGTGTCCACTATCTAAAAGGCTTTCGAAGGCCTGTATTACCCAAAGGAAACAGAATTATCTCCAGAAGAGTCTTAAGCCCCTTGAGGTCTGGGATTCTTAAATGCTCTGCTGTCGACGCTTCCAGACTTTGTTTCCCAGCACTTCTTGGCCAGATTCTGTCCTTCAGCCCAACTCCGGCACCTAGCCCTCGGCCTGGCACAGAGCAGGGCCTCAGCCAAAATCTCTCGCTTTACTCTGACCTCCCCCAAGTGGTTTTCTCTGTTTGGAATGTCCTTTGCACATCCTAACGCATCTCTTCCAGCACCTTCCCTAAAGCTCCCAGCTCTGTCCCTTGCTCATTCCTGGGACTGCCTGGGGCACTTTCTCTTTCTCTCCCCAAGGGAAGGATCTTGGCTGGTAACATGTGATGTTACAAATGTCTTAGTTCGTTGGAAGCATCATCTACTTACTGGTCTGTTGAGGCTGCTCCCTTGGTCCCTAAAGGTAGCGGATAATGAACATTTTGTTGTAGTTAGGTAACCAGTGATCTTTCTTTTCTCCCTCTCTGAGGGTGATACGACACCCACTTTCATAGTCAGATATTGATATGAAAGTTTTGGCTGTTAGTCAGGTTTACCCATTACTGTTTTATGTCATCAAAACTCTATTTTAACCATGGGCTTCTGGGTTGAAAATCAAATGCCATCTTACTAAAATAAACTGAATTCTAAAGACCGTTTCTCTTGGTCTATAAAAGCACCTCATATAAATAGTTGCTTCTGAAATGTGGCTGAACTGAAGGATTACCTGGGTCTTTTGGGAATCTTGTTGGTGGCTCACTTATTACTGTCAAAGCGAGAGCCAGTTTTCCCCAGGCATGTGTGTACACACCCACCCCCCGGGGACCACAGCCTTCACCACGTCTCTCATTCGGGGTTTCCTTATGATTGTGAGAGAATGCACATGGTTTTGGTGTCAAATCTTGTCATGGTCAAGTTCAGTTAGGTACCTGTTTCTATTTTGTATCCCACGATCCTGGACCTGGGGGAGGGGAGGTGTGCACCGGATGTGTGATTCACAAAACCTGCCTCAGCACACCCGCTTGTTGTGTCTGGTGACTGCTGTAAGGCTTGTTCTGAAGGCAGTGTCTCCTCCCCGCCCGCCCCCCTCAGCTCTCCTGACCCCATAGCATGTGGTCTTTCCTCTGCATAGCAAGAATCATAGTACATCAAAATGTTTTTATTTGAGACACAAAAATGCAAAATTGCTGAGATATCAAACATTTCCCGATCAGCTACAATACGGCCACTATGTACAAAAAGATCTGATGATAAATGTGCACACATATAAAAATACAGTATGCATTACCTATGTACAGTACATGTGCAAAATGTATGGCATTCAAACATGATATGGAATTGATTTCAGGGGTGCAAACAGCAAATACAAAGGCATCATGGTTTTTCTTTTAAAAAACAACATAAAGGCAATACATGAATGGACCCCCGATTGCCATAGTTTTTTGTTTATTAAACTAGTGCTTTGATAAGCAGGGCTCTGCAGATTGGTATCTTTCTCCTTTTTTTCATAGAGTGAGATGCTAAGACATAATGTGACAATGAAAATAAGAAGAGAAACACCTATCACATCTCATTTCTATTGCAAGCAAGAGAAGAAAACTAATTTGTACGTAGAAAGGAAAAAACTCTGTATTACTGCTAAATACGTATTATTCTTAACCCAACAAAACAAATCTATACTATTTTACATGAAAACAATAGAGAAATATCTACATCTTTGTGAAAATTATAACCTTAAATGGATAATACCTTTTTGGGACTGATTTTTGAGATCTCATTAGTCTCAAATTTTAAATAAAAAGTGCCTCCTTTTGGCAAATACTTGGCAATGCCTTTGGTTCCACTGAAGCAAGTTTGCATTACTATTAGTTATTCGAGGTTAAGTGCTTTTGGTAGCAACTAAACCCTTTCCTAAATGCTTCCTCCTCCTCCTAAATCAGCAAGTTTCCTTACAGCATAATGTGGAGAGGTAATCGTTATGAGTCTCGGTGATTCTATGAACTTGGTTAAAGCTTTGTCTTAGTAGTTGGCACAAAGCTCTGTTGAACACGACAGCCAGGTTGAGATCGCCAATGACATGTTTTATTTGATTCCAGACAGCACCTTGCAGGTCCGAGATTGCCATCCTCTTGTCACAGAATCGTGACATTTTCCAATGATTCACAGAGCAACGTGTTTGTGTGGAGGGGAAGAGCTCTTTTGTAAACATGTGCAGCTTTTTGAATTACAGGCCTCAAATCAGAGATTTCAGGTAGAAACCCTTTGCAATGATGCATTTCCTCAAATACTGCAAGAAAGGGTGAATGGGGACAAACACAGACCTGCTTATTGCCATGCAGTCACTTCACAAGTAAAAACGTAGCTCAGAAACATCGCTGAATAAGCAAGTTATCAAAGGTTTGAACCAGGAAGAAGAATGACTACGTATTAATTGTTATTTTCCAGTTTTGACTGAAACCACTTAAAAGATGCGCTGAAATGCAGTTAGGATGCTCTCCAAATACACATTTCTGCACTTGTGAGCTGTGTTCCTTGATAATAACTCTGACCTTCCAGTTAGTGTTCTTTGAGAGTGTGGGCTAATTTTGTGGCCTCCAGGCAGGGGACACTTTGCCTGGTGTCTTGCTCCGGTGCCAGTGGTCGGGACTGATGTGGTGGTGACGGATGGCGACACGCAGAGGGCTATTTGCGAACCTGCTGTGGAGCCCCGGGTGGCTCTGCTGGTGGACACTGACAGCTAGTCTCTTGGAAGTTCTTGAAACAGCCCCTGGCTGCCACCCTCCACCTGGCTCATGGCAGGAGCCACCAGATGGGCCCCAGAAACAGCGTGAGGGTGTGGCGGAAACCCGGGCAAAGGCTGTTTGTGGACAGTAAAGGGACGGACCCGGCACTGTTGTGGCTGGTTTCAGCTTGGGAATTGCGAAAGGACTCTGGAGAAAGCTGTGTGGCCTGGAATGATCTGGGTTGATCTGGGGTAGAGGAAGCCTGAGTCAGCTTTGGTGACAAAATGGGTAACACTCCTGATCCATCATCACTCGGGGTCCACGGACTGCACGGCTTGTGACGGTGCCCTCTACAGGTGGCAGCCTGGGGGGGCGACACCACACTGCCTTTGCCACGATTCTGAAATGGCACTTCCAGGGATCACACAACCGTGCAGTTTGTAAAAAGGAGATTTTAAGTAAGATCTCTTTTGTGCCATAAAAATATTCATATAAAACAAACACAAATAGTATCTGAGCAAGAAGTTCCATGAATTCAGACTACATCTATGTACAAATATGTGGCAGGTGCTATACAGTAGATTGCACATTTCAGGAAAAACACTAGAACGTGAACCACTCACACTGTCCTAAGAGGTTTCCTAGTACATGCTTTGCTGAAATGTACAAGATGACCACATAGGCCTGAAGCTTCGGTGTACCTTCTCTTCCTCCCATCCTTAATGACGAGACCTGATACCTATATACACTAGCAGGGGCAGCTTGATACCCCTGTGTTTCAGGAATATTTAGGAAATAAGACTGGATACGAGATCATGTTTCTAGGAGCTGCTTTCCTGCTTGGCAGTGTGCCGTTCTGCAGGACGGGGCACAACAGCACCACTTCCAGAGCCCACACACGTGAACACCTGCAGATCCAGCCAGCGCTTCTGCCCTCTGTGCAAAGGGCTGTGACGCTCACCTCAAACCCCGAGTCCTCCTCTTTGGTAAACACACGCCTTTCCCACTGCGCCTACCATCACGTTCACTGAGTTAGGGCAGAGGGGCTGTGATCACAGAAGGTCACCTTTGGTCATGTCACACGCTGCGCACGGTCTGTGTCCTCACTCTCACCTGGAACATTAGCTGAGACCCTGGTGAGCAGCACTGGTGTCACAGAGGCCCAGCTGGCTACTCAAGCCAGGACGGAGGGCCGGGTGG
The DNA here is from genome assembly GCF_964341445.2 of Mesoplodon mirus. Classification (NCBI taxonomy): domain Eukaryota; kingdom Metazoa; phylum Chordata; class Mammalia; order Artiodactyla; family Ziphiidae; genus Mesoplodon; species Mesoplodon mirus. The sequence continues at coordinate 53,750,739 of NC_138991.1, forward strand.
AATGCTGCGAGTGGGTGGCTGGTAGAGTCAATACTAGGCGCCCCTTGCCTGCCTTTAAAGGAAATGCTGGTACGTGAAGGTCTGGACACACATGTGAAGTGGGCACTTCAGCAATGTGTAGTCGAGAGGCCAGGCTCATGAGATGGCATCCTTTGCAATGCAGTGTGTATTTTTGGAGAGCACCCTTCCTGTGGCATGTTTCAAATCTATTTTAAAAAAGCACTAAGGGGAGCTGAGGGCTAGAGAACAATCTATGTACACAACTCGGGAGGATGGAAACAGAGTTACTCAACAGGAGCCAGCACCGGTAGCCGTTCAGTTGCCTCCTGCTGACTCACTGGTATTTGGTGCTAATTTAATCAGCCATTTAAATCTGGAGGAAGATGCTGCTCCGAGTCCAAGTGTGGACCACAGAAGCCCCAGACAAAAACCCAGGGCCCAGACTGCCCCTAAGAAAAGTACCTTCCCGGGTCAATAGCCCTGCCCCTGGCCACAGGCCCTCTGAAAGGAACTGACTCGAGATGCACGTCATGCCCAGGACGTTAACTGTCCCACTGGGCTTGGTCAGGTGGCGGCGCTGTGGTTAACGGTTACTGGTTCCCACATGTTGGATTACCAACTGCTAAACACTCGAAGTACCTACTGCAGACCACACTGTGCGTGACTGCCTCTGCTTGAATCATCCAGAAGCACTTTCCAGTTGGGAGGGCCTTCAACTGAGGGCTCGAGGGTTGTGGGCAACTGAATACTGGGAAAATGGACTTTTCTTACATGTAGTAAAATTTACAAACTGAAATAAAAATATACAGTAAGACCAGTTCTTAGGCAAAACACAAACCCAGAAATGATTCACAGACTCTTTCCAAGTAGTGGGTCAGGTTCCCACAGTGACTTGCAAGAGGCAACTTTCACCATTTAACAACCGAGAGAACACCTGACCATACGTAGGGTTTATACAAGGTGAGGTGGAGAGCACAATGATGTTATGTAATAAAAACCTCCACACTTTGGGGTAGATTTCAGGTGGGTTTTTTTTCAGTTATTTATATTTTATCATATACTTACTTAAATGACTAGCTTGATTGAAATAATCTTGGAAATCCTGTGATAGTTGGCATTTTAGAAAATTATGAAACTACTCAACAAATCTTTTTTCTATATAAAAAACTACTAATAAAACCTCCAGTTTTTCCATCTTCAGCTTGATGATATAGTGAGAGCTCAGGTATGACATCCAGTTACAAGCCTGTAAAACAGTAACAAGGGATAAGCGACAGAGAAGAGGACGGCCAGGGCTGGGTCCACTGGCCAACCTGGCGCCTCTGTCTCACCTGTAACCGTTGTAGGAATGTCCTAGGTTGATGACAGACTTCTCCCTTGCCTTCTCTTTGCAACTCACCAGCTCAGAAATATATTTTATGCTAAAGCCTTTTCTTGGTTCTTTGAGATGGGTCTGGTTACCTGAAAGTTAGTCAGCAATTCTTTAAATACGGAAATACATGTGGCTCAAGTACTCCAGAAATATTTGAGTTATTACAAGAAGTAGGACCACTGGGTACCTAATGCCTTACTCCAGTGTAGGCTGTACACATCACAATGTCAGAGCACACATACAGATATCTAAGATACACATTAAAATCAACCTAATCAACCCAGAGGGCTGCAAATAGAATTTTCAGTGTTATCAGTACACCTGACTTCTTACAGTGGATTGTTTATGACAGTCTTTTGTAGACACTGTCTGGCTATGGTGGAAGATCTTCCATTTCAATTTAAATTTGGAGATCTAAAGATTCCCAAAAATCACAAAATAAACTATAACACACAAAAAAATTACATTGGTTTCTGAATGGAACCAAAAAGTCTTCAGTGGGAAGCTGTCACTGAACTGGCTGGTGCTGACCACTGCCCTTGACCCCTGCTGCATCTTGGGCTGGGCTCAGGCCATTTCTAGGAAATACCCTGTGCAGTGGTCTCTCACCTCCCTTCTTTTTGAGCGGAGCCGTTTGCCTTTTATTGAGGGTCTCAAAGTGACCACAGAGGTTTAAATGTAGCTGATGACCAGAGGCCCTGGTATCACCGCCCTGCACACATCACTCTGCTTCATGTTTTTATCTAAAGGTACCTTTCATTCTTTAATGAAGTCTGGAGAAATACATAAGTCTTCTTGGAGTAGTGTTTTTTCAGAAGGCTCTGTGCTATATTTAAATCGTAGACATTCACTGCTGGATGCAATGAAATGTTTTCAAACTTGGTTTCCAGCCTCTGACCATCCCTCCATTCTTTCTGTGACAACATATTATAATTGCAATGATGCAACTATGGATCTGTCTCTAAAAACTGACCTTCTCCAATCATCTTCATCTTCTTGACCCTCATGGAATCTGGGATGAGAAATCTGCCGTTAGTCCCATGGCAGTGGTAGGTCCTGTGGGTCTAGGAAGTCGGCAGAGAACATGCTCGGAGCAGTGGCGCTGAGGGGAGTGAGTCCCGATGACGTGCCGGGCATGGTAATGTCTAACCACTCCATGTTGTCCAGGTTTGAGTCAGAAAGGTCAAGGGACAGGCAGGGAGTACTTGCAGCAAACTGGGCCTCGGAAGTTTCCATGGGTGAGTGTGAGTGGTCCAGCACGCCTGAGTGACTCAGCAGGTCGTTCTGGAGATCCTCTATCAGGGAGAAGGGCTCCCTGTCCTCGCTGCTGCTTTGCAGTGGAGCAATTTCACTGGCTGAAGGCAAAGTTCCATCCAAGAATGCTTCTAGTTGGTTCTCTAAGCTGGCAGATAAACTGCTCATAGGTTCTAAGGATATGGGTGGTGCCATTTGGACTTGGGGTGGTGGCCGGGACACCACTGTGCTGACTGGCATTGTGGTGATGCTGGCTGTCACTGGTCTCATTTTGGAAATAGGAGAAGGTTCTTCTTTTACAGGGAGGGAAATCTCTGCAAAATAATTGAAGTAATTAATAATGATTTGGTACTATTTAAACGTTTTTTATTCATTACCAGGGCAATTATTTTGTATTTTTGTGATGACTTATACACAGTCCATCTCAGAGTTAGGAAGAGGATGCTGTTGGTCGGGTATGGTCCTGGATAACCTTTAGGAGGATGGATATTTTAGTTAAATAGATAAACATTTAAGCTGATAACATTCTGATATGCTTTCAATTCTTTTTAGTAAGAGTAAGCATTAAAAGCAGTCTCTACCACCAGATGGGAATCGATGGTTTTAGATTATTTGATCCTTTTCTTATTCTAAGTCATTCCAGGCTGAAGACAGGCTCCTGTCTTACCCTCTACCTTGAATCTGCTATTACAGCGGCACACCACCCTTACAGTGAATGTCAAAGTGGATACCCTGAGTTTGTACAGGCTTCATGAAGTACATCCTTAATATTATGAAAGCTCTAATTATATTCTTTTTTTATCATTATAGTTGAACTGTGTGCTGAATTTAGCCATTTACATTCTATATAAAGTCCTTAAAAGAGACAATGTTCTCTTATGTCATTTCTGAGTTAAAGCTAACACATCTTTTCCAAGGTGAGGTGGATTACCTTATTTTTCTTTTCTTTGTCTCATTTTCTGAGTTCATATAAAATCTTGAGGATTTGGAAAATGTCTTAGTAAGCATTAATTACATGTTATTCCTTGCCAGATCAAGTGGCAAATTAACGGACCATCTGCTATAGATGTGTTCACTTAGCTACATATATTTGAATAAAGTATCCTTTTTACTTTCTTATGAGTATTTGACTGGTTTCATTTATATGCAGATACACTAGGAAACATGTATTTAATAATGACTCTGACAGCTCAGTGATGGGGATGCATGAGTAAGTGAGAGAAAGAACTTGCAATCTGACTGCTGTATGTGGACTGCAGACTGTGCGCTGCCTGTGGTTTTAGGACAGTTATGCTGCTCTTCATTATCTGTTGTCATCTCTAGGACTGTTCTGAAAGCTGAAAGTGCAATCTAAATGATTAGTTTACAATCAACTATTTAAATTTCTACTCTCATTATTACTGGTATTAGTATACAATAAGATAAAATAATATACTTATTGGATACTTTGCCATAAGAAATCATCCCTTTTAGAAAATAACTCAATTGTTATTTTGTTACTGTGACTTTGTCATATTTTAATTTCCAAGTTTAGGCTGTAAACATTATTCTTTTTAATCATTTCAAAAAGTATTTTCACCAGATTTGGCAAAAAGCATTTTATTATTTTTTTAACCTTCAATTCAGGCCATGGTCTATCTATTTCTTTAATTTCCATAGTTTAGATATACATCATGAGTTTAAAAAGAAAATGCTATTTGCACATGTAGATCTATAGTCAAATATGAAGAATTTTTTATGTTTGTCAAACATTACAAAATCATTAACTTCAAAATCAAATAGAACCTGCTATGAATGGAGAAATTTTGATCACTTTAAAAACCTGAATAAAACTCTTTCACCAACGTAATTTGAGAATACTTTAAAAATATTCCAAAATAGCATCTGAAGTTTTGAAATACTGATTTTATACTTATTTTTAAAGATATGTAAGCTGAGGCAGAGAGATCCTTGATTTTTTTTTCTTGTGGTTAATGTCCCTTATCCCTTTTTAAGATGACAAATTGTAAAAATCTAAGATTTTCAATCATATGTAGAAAGTGCTTGCCTTTGAAATTTTAATAAAATTACTAGAGCCCAAGCTAGGTAACTAGGTTTTATGAAACTAATGCACAATGAATTTTTATCCCATCACAACATTTACGTGGAGCAAGTTTTGAAGTTTTTCAGTGTGGTCTTGAAATCTGGTTCTTCTGTGTTATTTTGAGGTAGTCTATCTTTTTCAGCAGGCATACATCTATTGCTAAGTCTATTAAATTATTGTGTTATAGTGAAACAATGGCTTTTCCTTCATTTTAATCACCTAAATTTAACAGATTTAAAAGAGTAAACTGAAGTAGAATTAGAAGAATATGTTTCTCACTACTCAGATATGCTGTGAGCTCTAGAGGAAAACTTTCATGAACTTGTGATAAGACCCCTGTGGGGTCTGATGTGACTTTGACCCACCTCCGCTTTTAATGAGGATGTCAAAGAGGTCGTCCATCTGCTGACTGTGTGCATTGGAAATCTACAACAAAGGAGAATATACGTTAGCTTTCTTTCGTACAAACCTGGAAGCATTAGACAACTGGGAGCACTACAAACCTTACAGAACATCTAGCCTAATCTATCATTTGATAATTTTGAAAATGCTGAGGTCACCTGAGACATTATGCCATTTTCCCAATGTGTCACAGCTGGTTAAGTTGACAGAGTGAGAATGGGGTGAAAAAATTGTAAAAATCTAAGATTTTTTTTTACCCAGCTCAGCTGACTTATTTTCTATCACTGGTTGCATTTTGAGAGGCCTCTGACACTTTCTTTTAAAAATGTCTTTATTCATTTGCATTTATGTAAAAATATAAGGTATGTATAAAGGTGCTCATACTATATTTTTTCAGCTTTATTGAGAGTTACCTGACATACAAAAAACTACACGTACATAAAGTATACAATTTGATAAGTTTTGACATATGTATACATCAACAAAACTATCAACACAATCAAGATAATGAACACATCCGTTTCCCCTAAAGTTTCCTCATGCTCTTTTGCAATGTTCCTTTCATCCCCAGGCAACCCAGTGATCTGCTTTCCTTGATTACAGATGAATTTATGTTTTCTAGAGTTTTATATAAATGGAGTCATACAGTATGTACTTTCTTTAGCAAGGGGAGGGTAGAGGCGGCTTCTTGCATTCAACATAATAAATTTGAGGTTTAACCATGTTGTAGAGTACAGCTGAGGAACAGTTCATTCCTTTTTATTGCTGAGAAGTATTCCATTGTATGGAAATATCACAGTTTGTTTGGATTGTTGGCATTTTTTGGCTATTACAAATAAAGTTGCTGTGAACATTTGTGTACAAGTCTTTGTATAGACACACGCTTTCTTTTCTCTTGGGTAAATATTCAGGAGTGGGATGCCAGAATCATAGGGCAGGTGTATGTTCAACTTTCTAAGAGATGGCTGTTTTCCAAAGTGATCATATTGTTTTATATTTCCACAGCAATGGATATTTCCAGTTGTTCTCCATTCTCATCAACACTTGGTATGGTCAGTCATTTTAATTTTAGACATCTAACAGGTGAGTAGTGGTATTGCATTGTGGTTTTAATGTGCATTTCCCTAATGACTAATGATGTTGAGCATTTTTTCATGTGCTTGTCATCTGTGTATCTTCTTTGACGAAATGTCTGTTCCAATCTTCTGCTTACTCCAGAAATTCTCATGCATACTGTTTGCATGGTATATCTTTTTCCAATCACTTACTTTCAACCTGTGTCTTTGTATTTAAAGTATGCCTCTTGTAGATGCATATTAGTTATCTATTGCTGTATTACAAATTAGTCCAAAAAAACTTAGTGGCTTAAAACACTAAACAGTGATTTTCTCTCACAGTTTCTGAGGGTCAGGAATTTAGGAATGGTTTAGATGGATAGTTCTGGCGTGGGGTCTTATAGGATGTGGTAGTCAAGATGCTGGCTGGGCTACAGCCATCTCAAGGCTGGAGAATGTCCTTGTAAAGGTGACTCACTTCATGACTGACAAGGTGGTGGTGGTTGATGGGAGGCCTCAGTTCCTCTTCACATGGGCCTCTGCAGAGCGCTGCTGGATGGTCCACACGGCATGCTCCCCACAGCCAGCAGTCCAAAAGAGCGCAAGCGGGGTGGCTTTTATGACCTAGTTTCAGAAGCCACACACCATCTCTTCTGCCAATTCTATATGTTAGAAGCAAGTCACCAAGTTCAGCCCAGGGAGGGATGTCAAAGAATTTGCAGATGTATCTTTTTTTTGTTTTTGTGGTACGCGGGCCTCTCACTGTTGTGGCCTCTCCCGTTGTGGAGCACAGGCTCCGGATACGCAGGGTCAGCGGCCATGGTTCACGGGCCCAGCCACTCCACGGCATTTGGGATCTTCCCGGACCGGGGCACGAACCCGTGTCCCCTGCGTCGGCAGGTGGACTCTCAACCACTGCGCCACCAGGGAAGCCCACTGCAGGTGTATCTTAAAACCACTAAAACCACCTCACAGCATACAGTTGGGTCTATTTTTTTATCCATTCTGAAAATTTCTTTTTTTTTTTTTTTTTTTTTTTTTTTGCGTTACGTGGGCCTCTCACTACTGTGGCCTCTCCCATTGCGGAGCACAGGCTCTGGATGCGCAGGCCCAGCGGCCATGGCTCACGGGCCCAGCTGCTCCGCGGCATGTGGGATCCTCCCGGACCGGGGCACGAACCCGTGTTCCCTGCATCGGCAGGCGGACTCTCAACCACTGCGCCACCAGGGAAGCCCAATTTCTGCATTTTAATTGTATTGTTTACTTCACTAGTATGTCTTGTATAATCACTGATATGGTTAAGTTTGGATTTACCATTTTATTATTTGTTTCTATTTGTCCTGTGTTTTGTTCATCCTTTCTTGGCCTTCAAAAAGATTGATTTTTTTTTTGAATTCTAACTTAATTTTTCTATTTTTAAAAAGTGATACTTCTTTAGTTATTACTGTAGGTATACAATACACACCCTAAATTTTTCATAGGCTACTTAATGTACCATTCCATATAAAATATAAAACCCTGGTAAACATAAAGATCCATTTATTTCCTCCATCCTTATTAGTTTTTTTTTTTTTGGGGGGGGGGTGGTTACGCAGGCCTCTCACTGTTGTGGCCTCCCCCACTGCGGAGCACAGGGTCCAGATGCGCAGGCCCAGCGGCCATGGCTCACGGGCCCAGCTGCTCCACAGCATGTGGGATCCTCCCGGACCAGGGCATGAACCCGTGTCCCCTGCATCGGCAGGTGGACTCTGAACCACTGCGCCACCAGGGAAGCCCCTTTATTAGTTATTTTAAGTATTATAGCTATATATTTTATAAGCCCCTCAAGACAGTGTCATTTCTTATAATGCAGGTTTTCTAGTAATGAATTCTTAATTTTTCCTTATCTGAAATTCTCTCTACTTCACTTTCATTCTTAAAGGATATTTTTAATTGATATAGAATTGTGGGTTGACAGTGGCCCCACCCCCCCACAAGAACTTTAAAGATGTTCCATTCTTTTCATGCTTCCATAGTTTCTGATGGAAAGTCAGCCATAAATCAAATACAGTTGACCCTTGAACAACATGAGGGTTAGGGGCACTGCCCACCACCCTCAAGAGTTGAAAATCCATGTATAACTTAATTTTTTAAAATATATTTTTGGTTGTGTTGGGTCTTTGTTGCTGCACGTGAGCTTTCTTTAGTTGCGGCGAGTAGGGGCTACGCTTCGTTGTGGTGCAGGGGCTTCTCACTGTGGTGGCTTCTCTTGTTGCAGAGCACGGGTTGTAGGTGCGCAGGCTTCAGTAGATGCAGCATGTGGGCTCTAGAGCACAGGCTCAGTAGTTGTGGTGCACAGGCTTAGTTGCTTCGTGGCATATGGGATCTTCCTGGCCCAGGGCTCGAACCCATGTCCCCTGCATTGGCAGGAGGATTCTTAACCACTGTACCACCAGGGAAGCCCCATGTGTAACTTTATAGTTGGCCATCCATATCCATGGTTCTAGCCAACCACGGATTGTATAGTACTGTACTGTGTATGTACTGAAACAAATCTGTGTATAATGGACCTGTGCAGTTTAAACCTGTGTTGTTCAAGGGTCAAAGGTGGTTGTTAAAGGGTCAACGGTAGTTGTTACCCTGTGTGTATTGTACTGCTTTGCTCTTGATGCTTTCAAGATTTGGTCTTTAAATTTGGCTTCCAGCAATTTGACTGGGATATGATGAGGCCTTCTGTTTATCCCATTTGGTGTTCATTGAGCATCTCAAAGCTGTAAACTTGTCTTTCATCATATCTGTAAAAAATCTGACCAGTATTTCTTAAAATATTTTACCTGCCTCATTCCTTTCTCTCCTCTCCTGGGACTCCTATCATACCCATGTTAGACTGTTTGATGTTAAATAACAGGTCTCTGAGGCTCTGTTCACCTTTTTTTAACGCATTATTGACCGGAGATGTATTAACACATCTTTTGTTAACCGAACATTATTGACTGGAGACGTATTAATACATTTTTAGAGAGTGATACAATTAATATCACTGTGCGAAGTTGTTAGAGCTTAAAATTGATCAAGGGTTCATTATACAACTTATGATTGTCCTTATCATTCACATTTCTTGCTCTGTTAGGTTTTTGTTCCAACCTTGTGTCTATTATAAACGTAAAATTTTCAAAACTGACGCATCGCGAAATTTTGAGTGCAGAGTTTCTCAGTGCATGTTATGCAGATACTTTCTCTGACTGTCTGAGCAACATACATACTAGTGTCCCAGAAGTTCTGACAGTTCTTCAGAACACAGTTCTGATTCAGATGATGTGACTATAAGCCCAACAAAAAGACAAAAAACCTTAGTGATTGATACTGATACGGAAGGTGAAAATGAAACTCACGGTGCTGGAGAATGCTCCTGTGCTTCTACAGAAGAGCAGATTGAAGACATCTCATGAAAATTAGAAGACTTTACAGGTGTGTCAGGTGTAAATACTGAATGTAATAACCCACAAAGTGTTTGTTAGTGAAATAACAGAATTAATTTTTGGCTGGCCAAAATAAAAATTGCCAGCCACAGACATTAATTTCTGCAAAAATCCCATGGTCAATAATGAGTTAAAATCTTTTTTTTCCTCTGTTATTCAGATTGGATAAATTCTATTGATCTTTCTTCAAGTTCACTTTTTTACCTCTGCCATCTCCATTCTGCTAAGATCATCTATAATTTTTTTCATTTCAGATACTGTAATTTTCAGTTTTAGAATTTCCATTCATTAAAAAAAAGCATTTCTATATTTGCTTACATTCTTTTATCTTTTCCTTCATTACAGGTATATTTTCTTTTACATTATTGAGGATAGTTATAATAGTTGTTTTAAAATCTTTGTGTGCAAATTCTAACATTCAAATCAGCTGGGGGTTGGTCTTAGCTGATTGCCTTTTTCCCTTGAGAAAGGGTCACATTTTCCTGATTCTTTGTACATTGCCGAGTTATGGACGGCTGTCATGGATATCAAATCGTGGAGACTGTATTCTGTCATTTTTCTCAGATGAATGGTTTCTTTTGTTTTAGGAGGCGGTTACCTTGGGTTGGACTTGAACCTCAGAATGTTTCTTGGGCAGAAGTTCCAACCTCAGGTCAGATCTTTTGTCTTTAGCTGATCTGCTATGACTCTACTCTCTACCTATGTGGCTTAGGGGTCAGCCAGAGATGTGGGCAGACAGAATCTGGGCATCTCCTCTCTCAGTTGAGAGCAACCCAGAAGGCAAAGAACCAGTCCTCTGGTTTCCCACGGCATAAAGGCTGTGGTTTTTCTACCAGTAACCTCACCACTTAGCTTGACCCCAGAGTAAAAGCAGCAGAAAGAGGGAACTCATGCCATCTGACTCCCTTCCTCTCAGTGCAGACTCCTCATCAGAATATGACTCTTTCTAGTCACTCTTCAATGACTTCATAGAATTGCTTTTTGTGTTATGACCAGGCTTTGTAACTGTTATCTGTGGGAAGACTGAACTGGTAGGGCCTTACTTATTAGCCAGTAGTGGAATTGGAAGTCCGAGTAAATGTATCAGCATCCCTGGACTTTGATGCTCAGTGGTATATAAAGGGGAACCACAGCTAGCTCCTCATCCGAACAGAACTTGACTCCCTCAGTCTGTATGCATGAACCAGAGACAGACAAAGGGCAGGGATTCCAATCAGCTCTCTTAGGGTAAGGTGAGAGGAGGATTCTTTGTTGTCGTCACACTGGTGAAGGAAATGGTACAGAGTAACCTACACGTGAGAGCCAGATTTGGAAGGATCTTCTTGAAGATATGTTCCTTCTGGATGGACCAAGGGGAGCACAGCCTAGGCCAGCACCATTTGTTTCAATTCTTTTTGCAAATATCTAAACCTAGTTCTGAAATGTGGCTTTTCCTCACATATAGGGGCCCTGGCTGAGTCTGGAACTAAAGGAACATCTTACAATTAGTCACCTTCCTTCGGCAGTAAGTGGATGTGAAGAAGCACGTGGAAACTGTCTGCTTCCTCGAGGAGGCCGTCTGCCCGGGCACCCTGCATGCCGTGTGAGTGTGCCACACCAGGCACCCTGGCCGCCATGGAGCAGTGTCTGCAGCTGCTTGCTGGGGTGACCACATAGGTCAAGGTGGCCACGGCATGGCTGCCACTTGCGCAGGAAGTGCTGAGTCCTTGGCTCTGCACGCCCCCCTGCACGAGGAGGCCCCAGGGAGTGGCATGGGGACCGAGGGAAGCAGCACGACTCTGCCGGGGCACCTGCTGTGGCTGTGAGAGCAGGTCTACCTCTGATCAGCACACCTCTCCCTCCACTGTCAGCACCCACGCAGTGGCGTCAGGTTCACTCCCTGCATCCTCTTGTGAGGCCGGGGTTTTTTCTTGAAAGTGAGTTGAGTTTTAAGCTTTAAATAGGCAGCGAGCCCAGGAGGAGCGTTCAGGGTAAGGTCTGATGAGGCTGTCGTTTCTCGGCGCCCACCGGAGGCCAGGTGCTTTTACAAGCAGGAGCTCTACCTTTTTCCATCCCTGGAATAGATGCGGCTCCTCCTATCTTATCAAAGCAACAAGGCAGGCTCAGAGGAGAGGGACGCACGGTTATGAGGCGGGAATCAGTACATGGCGGGGCCGGGAGGGCCTCAGTCTATCCCTTCCGAAGTGCATCTGCTCAAAATATGAGCAGAGTTGCTTGCGTGAGCCTGCCTGCTGGAGCAGAGGGTGATGGGCAGTCTGGAAGGCCATCCGGGCAGGAGAGGGTCAGTTTGATGCTGGCCTGACAAATGGTGGCTTTAGAAAAGGGTCCTGTATAAAATACGTGCCCTGGTCACGTATACACACATCTATCCCTAACACAACCTGCCTCTGGCCCCCAGGAGAAGTTAAAGACAAACACTGAAATTCTGAGTAAATAGGAACTGCAGGTTATATGGCTGCTGAAAACCACTGGGAGTCTCCAAAGTGAATGATATTTTGATTTTAAATAGCATTTAAAAGGCAAGCAAGGCTACTAGTCATGAAACTTGTGTCTCTCTTGAGGCCAGTCCATCTTAGACCGGGGCTTCAAGCTGAAGAGGACCCACCACATCAGAGCTGCGGCCTCCTTACCTCTGGAAGGGAAGACTGGGCACTGCGCGTCTGCTTGATGGCTTCCTCGTAGCGGGGAGGGTCTTTCGTCTTGGGGACCGGGCTCCCAAACAGAGAGTGCTGGACCGCAAACTGCTGGGGCGGAGGGGGCGAGCCGGGCTGCGGCAGACAGAGGAGGAGAGTCAGCCCGGCGGCAGGCTGGCCTCCCGGGGATCCTGGGTGGTGAGGCTGAGGCGCCAGCAGGCCGGGCCACCCCCACTGTGCTGACGGCTAAGCTGCCCCGGAACAAGTACTATCCCGGGACTTTGGGCTGTTTCCCCCCGTTAATGCCGATACTCGGCTGTCCAGGCCCGAAGCCCGGGGCTCTGGGATGAACCTGCACCCTGTATGTGCTGGCACAGCTGCCCCGTGGGCTGGGTTACCTTGTTGGGAGGGTTGGGGCCATTCTGCAGGGACGGAAGTGGCGTGCTTCTGGGTTGAAGGATGCTGCTGTTTGTCTTGTTGATAAAGGGCTGCTGCACCGCTGGAGCGGGTGGTCTCTGATACGGAAGAACTGTACTGGATGCTGAGTTTGTGAAAACCTGTAATGAATAAATATTTGCCCATCAATTTGTTCTTCTGCTCTTCCTAATAAAGAAAACCACATTTTAGAACAGGGGTTCAGGACTTCCCCGGTGGTGCAGTGGTTAAGAATCCACCTGCCAATACAGGGGCCATGGGTCGGAGCCCTGGTCCGGGAAGATCCCACATGCCGCGGAGCCACTAAGCCCGTGCGCCTCAACTACTGAAGCCTGTGCTCTAGCGCCCAACTACTGAGCCGAAGTGCAGCCAAAAAAAAAAAAAAAAAAGAACAGGGGTTGGCAAATGTTTTCTATGAAAGCCACAGAGCATATAGTTTAGGGCCGGGCGCTGTGCAGCACCCGCTGTAACTGCTTGCCCTGCCCTGCGGCCCGGAGGAGAGTGAGCGTGCGTGGCTCAGGACAGCTCCACCTACAGACACGGGCGGGGCTGAGTGTGGCCCACAGGCTGCGATTCCCCAGCGTCAGTGGTCTCTGTTGTGGACAGCAGCAGGGACAGTGTGCTGTGGGAAAGCTCAGTATGATTCTCCTCATCTGCTCTCAGGGCTCTTTAGCTCATAGCTGCCAAGCCCACCTCTCTCTTCCAGCCTTGCTCCCAGGTGCCAAAGCCACACTTGTAACGTTTACAAACACACACCTGGGACATCTCAACGTTAATGTGTTCCAAATTAAACTTTCCCCTTTCTTCCCACTGCCCCCAGCCTCTGCACAAAAATAATTCTTGGTTTTGCCTTCATTTATTTTTGAAACTTAGGTAAAGGGAGCCCTCAGCGCTCACACGTCTCAGACACACCTCCTGGGTCGGGACCTGTGGTCTGCTGTTCTGATCTGGCTCCTCACTATCCATCACTGGAAAATTGCCACTGCTGTCTACCTGCGCCTACCTGCCTGTCGACACACACACACACACACACACACACTCTCTCTCTCTCTCTCTCTCTCTCTTTGGGGGTAAAATCCTCATCTTTGGCTGGCATGTCAACCTTCTTACTACCTGGCCCCCTTTCCATCCTAACTGAAAGGCTGTGCACATGCTGTGGCCACACTCAATTTTCCACTTTTCTGAAAATTTCTCCAAATCCTTGCAAGGCCTCATTTAAAATCTGCCCCCTTCTGAGAAGCTGTTTTCTGCTTTGTCAGGCAGAGGTGAGAACTTCTTCCTGTGGAATTACAAAGTGTGTTGTTTAGCTCCCATCAAGAGCCAAAGGTTTTAGGGCCTGTGGCAAATGTATGGCCATAATGTTGGTTTTGTAACTGTATTTCACAGAACTGGTTTGCTCATAAAAATTTTAATATACTTTATACTACTAGTATTCTGAAAGAGAAAAACTTAACCTATGTATTTTTATTATAAATGTGTATAAGTATTCCTTAAGCATGAAAATATGTGTGTGTGTGTGTGTGTGTGTGTGTGTGTGTGTGTATCCCTCCCAACAGTACAACTTCTCTGGGTGATAAGTTCTATAACTATATTCTTCTTATTTATCCATCTATATATTGTTTTTCTCTCTCCTCCCTCAAAGAAAACTGTCTTACCATTTCAATATTCACTAAGTTTCTTTCTAAACTGTTATTTTTGGGCCCACCTCTAACTCCTTGCTCACGGCACTCCTCAGAGGAGATTCCAGAAAGCATGTGTGTTAACACGGCTGTCTCTGTCCCAAGAGGTCATTCCTGTCTGTTCCTCAAGTTGTCTTAGCCCAGAGAGTTCACACCAGCCTGGGGCATATCTACAGGTACACCTAATTATTGAGGTTCTTTTACACTGAAGATTAAAACTCTGGGATTAATTATTCTCAAGGTTTAAAATAGTTAAGATCTACTTTTGAGGCCTTAAGATTTTTCTGGCAAGGAGATGGGCACATAGCTCCACCTACTGGATAACAGGGAGTCTGGGTGACTTTTGGGGCTCTTCAACAGAACTCTTAGTAGAAGTCCTGTAGAGGACACTGAGCCCTAGATCAGCACCATCATTTTAAAGATGGGGAAAATGACACTCAGACGGTACATGAATCCTGCATAAGGCACAACACAGAGGAAGTGGTGAGCCAGAATGACAGCCAGACCTAGGCCGCTGGGCTCTTAATCCCTGAGAAGGCAAACTCTTAAAAATATGTAAAGATCTCACTCAAGATAAACATTTGAACAAGTGTCTTTTTCACCTTCAAATACCTTTTCCCAGGGCACTTTTCTTCCCCCCACAAAATGATTACTTTGAAAAGAAATGTTAAAACCCAGAAAATTCTATATATGAGGATTGAAAAAATAGTTTTGAAACTTTTCTTGGAAAAGGGGCTTAATTGTTAAGATGAGCTATCTTTTAGTAATAAAGAACTCTTTCTGCAGCCAAATGGCATCTGACCCAAAGCTCATCCGGTGGGAGATGGATCACAGAAAAGAACAAACAGGAGCTTCCCACGGAGAAGGCTCCTATAAGATGCTTGTTGAATGTTCAGCGGATGATAGTACAAAAATCAGCAACAGTCTGTCACTTATTAGCATTCACCAACCTTTCTGACTTGCTGAGGTTGACTGAGCACATGTGGCGTGAAAGTGTCTTGTTTCTGAGGTGCAGTCTGGGCCAGGCCTGAGGACAAGGTGGCAGTTGCTATCTGAGGCTGAGTCTGGATGCCTGTTTGTGGTGGAGTCTAGGAGGAAAAAAAAAAAAAAAATCAAATGAATTGTCAAAATCAAGGTTAGAATGAAGAGTTTAGATGTGGAATAACTGGTCACTTGGGGATCACATCTAAAAAGAAAAATAAGATAAAATGTTTATAGATACACACTTCAATTCATTGGCACATAAATTTGAACCTTCGTTTGAAACCAGAGAGTTAAACACCAGATCAGTTATTTCCATGCTCTTACTGTTTCGTAAGTGGCTCAGATTTTCATTTGAGAATTTGGGGAAAATAGAAGACTGAAGTCAAAAGAACCTACAGCAGCTCTACACATAATAAACAGGTCAGGTGTTATAATAACAATTTTAACAGCAGCAAGGAAATTTGTGAGGCCTGACACTGCAAATTCCTGCTTTTAAGCTGCAATATGTGCTTCCTATGGGAGAGCCAGCCACGGGCTGGGCGCTCACAGGCCCAGAATAAAACTAATTCCTGTTCCTCGAACATCAACTGTAATGGAAGAGCTGGACAGGAAAACAAATGTTTAGGAAAGCTGTATCACAGAGCGGACTTTCAGTTTCAGACACTCTACTAAAGATGAAATAGGGGAGTTAGGACTTCAGAACATGCCGAGGGCCCTTGGGTCAGGCCTCCTGACCCCGGGGGTATAAGACTGCTCCTCTCTGGGTGGTCGAGGTAGAGAAGCAGGACTCCAAATGGTTTCTGTGTACTGTGGCCCATGTTTTGTTTAAAAAAACCTTCCATAATCGAGTTGCACAGAAACGGCTGCAGGCAATGTTGGCATAGAAGTAAACTTCATGCTCACCAGTGTTTCATCGTTTCTCAATACCAGCCTCACTCCTGAATCTGTGGTCGCATTCTCCTTAGTTTAGGCATCTTCACCTCAGCGGTGACTTTTAAGAACTACAATTAGGAGCCAGAGCACAGGAGTGGGTGTGAGAGCAAGAGCTCTGCAGTCCGAGGCCTCGGCTTGAGTGCCAGCTCTGACCTTGGACAACTTACTAAACCTCTGAAGGCCTCGGTTTCCTTTCTAGAAGGGGGCTTTCTCACTGGGGTCTTCTGGGAGAAGGGAGGATTAAATGAAGCATGCCACCTGAAGTATCTGATGCTGTGCCTAGAACACAAAAAGCACTCAGGACAGTAGCTGTCATCACTATGAGAATGCCACTGGTATTTTAAAACGTCTACACATAACAATACCATGCTAGGGGTGAAAGGCAGCAGAAAGGGAAAAGCACCCCTTGTTTGTTTTTACTATATAAAAAGTGCTAGCTGTTCGCGTTTGTGAATAACCCCCCAACACGTGCACATGTTTCCTGCAACCGTGAAGCCTGACTCGGCTGCACTCATGAAGCAGCTCGGCTCTGAGATCTCCACAAGCAATTTCCGGTCCATGCAAACTGTAAGGCAAAGGAGTTAGAAGACACACTTCACACCTGGAGTTTGAGGCTGCCTACTGGGAGCTGCACTGAGGTGACACCGGAGCCCCGGATGGACACGGGGAGCAGCAGCTGCGTGGTGTGCGTGGTCAGTAAAGCCTGTGGCTGAGCCACCCCGGCGGGCGGCTGGCCCTGGGAACTCACGTAAAACTGCGGGACGAGGCTTGGCGGCTCGGCCGGGGCCACGGGGACCTCTTGCTTGATCACTATGGCCTTTTTGGCAACGAGGGTCTGGCCGGCCACTAGGCTGGGGCCGTCTGGGACCAGGGCCTCGTCCTTGGCGGCGGGAGCGGTGCCGCCCCGAGCCTGGTCTGACTTGGGGACTGGAGGGGCCGGGGCGCTGGGCGGGGGCTCCAGTGGCCGCTGCTGCTGCCCTCGTTTCTCCACCTCCAGCTGCATCTTCAGAACTTCCACGAGCTTCTGCTCTTGTTCCAGTTTCCGCTTCAGCTCTTCGATCTGCTTCTCTTTCTCCTGGAGCTTGCGGTCCTTCTCGGCCGCGTCGAGCTCCAGGGTGGACAGCGTGCTGCTGGTGGGGCTGAGGCTGTCCTCGGTACTCGTGGCTCGCAGAGGCGACGAGCACAGGAACTGCGACGGGGACATCATGGTCATGATCTCGGTGAACGTGTCTGCCACACTCGCGTCCTCGGCGCTGAGACTGGACTGTTCAGAGGGTGCGGGTGAGATGGGCAGCGGGGAGTTAACACTGTCCGCGTGGGCTGTGCTGCTGGATCCAGCGGGCGGCAGCTCCCCCTTGAAAGTGGAGCCTGAGCTGGTCACAGAGCTCTGCAGTGTTGTCACTGGCAGGGCCATGGTAACTTCTGGGTTACTGGGGACGACAGCAGATGCCGACAGGGCCACGGTGCCACCGGTAGCAGCACCACCGCTGTTCATTTCCTGGTAGGGTTTCAGGCGTTCAATGAGGTCCAGTTTGGTGCCTGACACCGGAAGACCCCTTAACTTCAGTTCTGTCTTCAGCTCCGACACCTGAAGTACAAACAAATAAGATCTCTTTTTTCGTATTATGACCTTCTCACAAACCTTCAGTGCACTTCTGAGATGGAAAAGGTGCCTACATCTGTCAGACATCTCCGTATTACTACATACATGAAAGTGGGACAGTTCCTTTTTCTTTTTTTTAACACACAAAAACACACAGAGCTGTAGACCTAAAGGACTTGAAAGGCCAGTGATAAAGCAAGGGTTGTTAGAGGGTAATTCCTTTACTAGATCAAAAGATTTATTACCAGAAATGATGAGGCTAACAGTTACATTTATTGAGGAATTACCATGTGCCAGACGCTGCCAGAAGTGCTTTATTCTTTCAGTTAATCTTCACATGAGGTCCAGGTAGTATTTTTCCCGGTTTACAGATGGGGAGAGGGTGCGTCACTAGCGCAAGCTACTGCAGATAACAGAAGGCCGAGCGGGGTAGAACCCGGGAAGGATGGCCCTGGAGATCACGTTCTTAACTGCTACATTTTCCTGCTTCTCCCAAACTTGGCAACGAAGAGGGAAGAAAAAAATCCGCTTCTGGAGTCAGGAGTGGTGTGGTGCTTGCACATGGCATTTGCTCAATAAATGGAGGTTTATTCCTGGTCATTTTAAAGGAAACTTAATGGACGCAGAAAGAAAGTACCTCTATAAAGGTTATCCTATTGGTGGTAAAGGTGAATATCTATTAGGAACTACCTACACCTGCTAGGCAAATCTGGCAAATCATTTACATCTTTGTGGTACTTATGGGTGAAGAAACCCCACTTGCAATGATCACCTTTAAGTCATCCAAGCTAGAAGGCAGAGGCCCTGGCTTTCTCATAGGAGCAGATGTATTCTGTCTTGGAGTGTTAGACGTGGTGTTGTTCAAAGCTGGATTCCCACTGTTGTTATTCTTGTCATTGAGTGGCCTTCAAAAGAAAAAGAAAGTTAGAGCTTCTAATAACATAATTTCTGGGACTGACATTGCTCCTGCTAACAATCTGTTAACTTACGAAGAGAAAAATACCTGGTCATGGATTGGCAGACTCAATATGGTAAAGACGTCAGTCAAATTAGACCCCAGTCAGAATCCCTGCAGGTTTTGTGTGTTGTTTGCTTGCTTGGTAGAAATTTAGAAGGTGATTCAAAGCTTTATATGGAAATGCAAAGAACCAAGAACGGCCATGACATCTTTGAAGTAAAAAAGCAAAGCTGGAAGCATCATACCACCAGATATCAAAACTTATGGTGATGCTGATGCAAGGTCAGAACAACAGACAAATGGGAGAGATGAGAGAATCCAGAAACAGACCCCCACGCACAAGGACCCTCAAGTCATCACAAAGGCGGCACTGCAGTGTGGTGGAGAAAGGGTGGTTCTTCTCGTAACTGCTAACAGCCTAAACTGGATATTCTCACAGAGCAGAACAGGGCTTCTGATCAACCCCTACCCTCACACCATCCCAAAACCTAAATGTGAATTGGAAAACAAACTTTGAGAAGAAAACTTAGGATAATATCTTCATAGCCTTTGATAAGCAAAGATTTCTTAGACAGGACACAAAAAGTACTCATTAAATAGGATATCTTTCAGAGGGTGAAAAGTCAAGCCCCAGGAGAAGATTTTGTAATACGTTCTTTCTGACAAAAGCCTCATCTAGAATACACACAGAAGTCTTGCAAATTAGTAAGAAAAAGAAAAGCCCAATGGGAAATTGGGAAAATCGTGAACAAGCATATCACAAGAAAGTATATCCAAATGGTCGATAAATATGTGAACAAGTGCTTAACCTCATTAGGTATGAATTACAGAATAGACAATAATAAAAATTAACTGCTGCTGTCTGCATCAGGAAAGACGCATCTCACAAACATAATGTTGAGCAGAACTGATCTATGGGACAGAAGTCAGGATAGTCACTGAGGGGGACGCAAGGTGGTGGTAATGGAACTGACAGTGCTCCATTTCTTGATTTAGGTGGTTACAGGAGTGTGCTTACTTTGGCATCAATTTTCACTTATGATTTATGGACTTCTCTACCATATACTACATTTTTAAAAGCTTATTTTAAAAATATTGGTGAGGGCTTCCCTGGTGGCGGAGTGGTTGAGAGTCCGCCTGCCGATGCAGGGTACACGGGTTCGTGCTCCGGTCTGGGAAGATCCCACATGCCACGGAGCAGCTAGGCCTGTAAGCCATGGCCTCTGAGCCTGCGCGTCCGGAGCCTGTGCTCCGCAACGGGAGAGGCCACGACGGTGAGAGGCCCGCGTACCGCAAAAAAACAAAAACGAAAACAAAAACAAAAAATATTGGTGAATCTGTTGCACTAATTTCCCTAAACTCCTTTCCACGTCGAAGCCAGGTCCTCCCAACCCCTTCCGACTGTAATACTCCTGGCAACAATGGCATTTCCTTTTCTGGCTGGTTGATATTCATTAAAGAAAGGTGCACATGGTGGTTGATACTGTACAGCCGATTCCAGTGCAGCCTCAGGCTTTACTGTCAATGTAAGCTTTGGTACTGAAGCCAAAGAGACCTTGAATTCCACGTTCTGAAATAGGGATCTAGGTCATGGTGCCTATGGGGCGAGGTCCATGGCTGGATGAGCTTTCTCAAATGGGTTTTAGGAAGCCTGTGTTTGAAGCCAGTTCTGGCCTTGTCAACAGCTAATTCTTGACATACATTTGAGTCTTTTTAAACCTGCCTGCATTTTGCTGAAATTAAATACTTGAAGTATTCGAAATGAAGTTTCTTGAAGTTGGAGGAAATGACAAATATTTGAAAATGTATCACTATTCTTTCTAAAAATTCAACTTTTAAATCTTATTTTAGAATTACGAAAACATTTTATTTTAATCATTGTTTCTCAGCCTTATATTCATTATTGTCCCCCCGAGAAGCCTTTTTAGACATTTTTTCCCTAATCACTCTCCCTATGAAATTTTAATACCGTAGATGTACTGCATTTTTGTCCACATACTATGTATGTAGGTCTATGCTTTATTAAATAAAAAGTGTAAAATTCCCTCCAAGGAACTTTTGCTCCTTTGCGAATGACAGGCTCTCCTTGAGAATGCACGATTTAAATTAATTATTCTATTCACGCTGTCTTTTTGGTTGAGATTCTACAATACTCTACTTGTTACTATGATTAACAGTACAGTGTTGAATTCAACTTTTAAAATAACTGAAATAAGTTGGTCTATTTTTTTCCCCAAATCAACCAGAGGGAGAAAAGGGGGATGGATGCCTGATGAATGTGATCACTGTGTAGCTGAGGATGCTGAGGTCCAGAGACCCTCCAGGACCCTTCCTTTCCGTCAGCGTGTGGCCACTCTGGGACTAAAGTCCCATGTCTTCAGGCTCTTGCTTCTTCCAAGATACCAAAGGGCTGTGTTATCAGTAAAATTCCACCACTGCGGGCACTAGAGAACTGCCACATTCAGTTTCTTGTATGGAATTTTGGTAAAAAGAAACAATGTGTTAGAAAATAACATCTCCATTTTTAGGACCTGGAAATTAAATAAAACTGGCTTTCCCTCTTTGGCTGGTGCAATAAGACACAAAAATGGGGGCTCCTTCTTCCTCCTAGTTCTTGGATCTTTTTGGATGATGCCTTCCTGGGTCAGGAGGCTTGGTTACTTCAGTGGCAGGAATGTCTGAGGAGGAGAGGGGGACTGAAGCCTTCACGGAAAGACAAAGAACTTCAGAGTTCAGGTACCTCACACCTCAGATGTTTTCTTCCCATCTACAAAGTTGGCCCCATACAGACAATTTCTTGCATTACAGAAAAGACTATTTCATGGACAGACACCACCTTTTATGTGATTTTCAGTTAAGTTTCCTCATCTGGGAATGGGGTCAGGAATAACATCAACTCCTCTGAGAGTCACTGTGAGGAGGAGGATGCTGAGCACACGGTCAGGCACCGAGAGTGGCACCTACATGTGAGCCACCGTTGCCGTTATCCTCACTGGTGCCCAGTGGTGGTGACGGTGGGGGCCGCCTCCCTGGGTCCTGGACGAAGCTGTAAAGCAGCGGTGGTTTGTCTTTGATACTCGTCCAGTTCTCTGGCCTTCCCTGGGTCCCTTCCAATGTCAACAGCTCTCTCAGGCCTGCTTGCTCTTAAAATAATAACATGCTACAAAAATTCTTTCTTCCTTCATCTCTGTGCCCTGATGTTTTCGATTTAAGTACTTCACAGGAAGGTCTGAATGACTAATAGGTCTAATCTTCCTCAAGATATTTGTATCTTACAAGAAAAAAGTGAATTGATAATTATTAGCATATGAGGAGATATTTCTTAAAGAGAAGCTTTTTAGTAAGTCTTAATCCTTTTCTACTCCGAGAAAATAGGAGCTCTCCATGGAGGAGTGCTCAGCCTACGTGTAGCAAACAGAAGTAAAGCTTCTATAGATCATGTAATCATAAACTGAGTGCATGGATCACAGAGTATCATTTTTCCCTGTCATGAGATTTTGGATCTTTTTCTAGAGTTCCTTTTCTCGAGTTGACTGTAAATATTCCTTTTTCCTGAAAAGTGAATGAAATGAAGGACAGAGTCCTTGCATTTTTATCTGTTTCCCAGAAAAGTGTACTGAGGATTTGTTATCTAGAGATTTCCTCTAGTACATAATTAAAATTAGCTGTGCACGTCCTGCTATGAATTCAGTCTCAGAAATCGTCAGAACTTACTCCCTTCTGTCCCTCCTGATTGGGCTCAAACTTTGGAAATATGTTCCTTCTTCACAGTTATCGCTCACCAAGACCTTTCACTGTCTTTTGAAACATCTGTCACCTGTTCCTGCCTTCCCATTATCAGTGCCCTTTCAACTTCTTGCATCTACTTTATCGCAGAGTTTCTAACTGGTTTTCCAATGGCCAGACTCCCCTCCAATACTGGTGTCAAACTGTTCTTTCATGCATTTTGATTTTACCATGTCACTGTGGCCCTCTGAAACATCCACTGTATCAAGATTAAAGTCGTCCCAACTTCATGTTCCTCTAGACATTGGCTCTACTCAAATCTGTCTTCCACTTTTCTTAAAAACTAACCACATTCTTTATTCAGGCTCTTTTTCCTCACCATGTAATAAATAGGCATTGTTTGCTCTATACTTGCACTCAGATCATTCCTCTTTGCTTGGAAGGCTCCTTCCCAAGTTTCAGGCCCTTTCCCATGTAAATATCCTGCCTTTTTCATAAAGCTTTCCCTGACCACTGCAGCCTCCAGCTTTTATGCTCCTCCGTCCTTTTTTTTTAACTGTTTATACCAGGTTTACACTTTTTTTTTTTTTTTTGTGGTATGCAGCCCTCTCACTGTTGTGGCTTCTCCCGTTGGGAAGCACAGGCTCCGGATGCGCAGGCTCAGTGGCCATGGCTCACGAGCCCAGCCACTCCGCAGCATGTGGGATCTTCCCGGACCGGGGCACGAACCCGCGTCCCCTGCATCAGCAGGCTGACTCTCAACCACCGTGCCACCAGGGAAGCCCACCAGGTTTACACTTTTTATGCTTTTCTCATAGCATCTAATACTATTCAGGTGAAGAACAGGCAGATCTTTCCTGGATGAATAATTGCGAAAAGTGATCTTTAACTTGAAAAGTTCAGAACCTGTTCTGGAGGACAAAAAATGAACTGGAAGGGACTGTGCTGACTTCAGACACTGTGTGAGCTTTGATGGTAATAAAATGAAAAGAATCACTGAGCACAAGTAAATCACAACATCCAACCTCCAGCAACTAATGGCCCCTCACAAACAACCAGAGTCCACCCCGCTTGACGGAGCGCCTCGACCCCAGCCCGTACTTGAGTGGCGCAGGCAGGATGGTCTGGTAGTTGTAATGCTGCTGCTGCTGCTGGCTGAGGATCTGCAGCTGCAGGAAGAGCTGCTGCTGCTGGAGCAGCCGGGCGTAGTTGGAGTCCATGGGCGGCTCGCTCTTCTCCCCCTTCTGATCTGGCGGGATGTACTGGTGGTACTTCAGCTTCTTCACCCGGGGCTTCGGGTCCTTGCACTTTTTGCTACGGTGCTTGTCATTTGGATTCTTGGGATGGCTTTGCTATTTTCGAGAAAAAGACAGTAAGAAAATTCTAAGAGAATGCAATCCATTGTACTGTGTGCCTAACTGATTTGAAAAGAAAACGCAACGCACCTTGGAAATCAGTGTCGCTGCTCTGGAGAGCAATATACTAAATACATTTCAAGAGCTGTGAGAACATCTGAGTACTCCCTGTGACCAAAAACTTGCTCCTAAGGACTTACTTCTGATGCATTGGTCCCTTAGACTAAGGGCAAGATGCTCAGCTCAGCATTATCTATTCAAGCTCAACAAACATTTACTTTGGGTCTCCTGTGTAGATATTGCCTAGTACTTACATATACTATCTCCTAGTGAAAAGCAGGTCTCACACTAAATATACAATAGGGAAAAGATTAAGTATACTTCACCATAACTATGTCATATTTTACGGTCATTAAAAAAAATCTATGGTGAATATGTAAAAGCAGAAAAATGCTTCTAATGAGAATAAAGCAGAATATAAAGCCATGAATTTCTATGGCAAATACGCAGAAAAAATACAGAGTAATGTGAATACGAATTTTTAAAAAATTTTCAAAAATATTACATTTTTATTTTGAAAATGGGGTGTGAGACCCTGTCTTATGATTAAGAATCAGATGACTTTTCTGATTCTTTTCACCTCCTCCATTCATAAGTTATCGGATCACTTTCTACTTTTTAGTATTCAAATTGTAAGATAACTCCATCTGGAAAAAAAAGTCCACCAACAAAACAAAACAGCACAAAACAACAAGGTATAGAAAATTATTTCTCAGATGCTTTAGGTAAAATACTCAACTTAGTAAGAAGACTTTGAGAAGTACTAAATTAAATATAGCTATCAGTGTGATCATGTTATATAAGTTCACATTCAAAGAATTAGGACATTGCAAAACCCCCCAGAAAACAGAAATAAAGAAGAAAAGAAAAATCACCATATTCTGTATATCAGAAATCGTCACTATTAATATTTACTTTTTACTGCTTGGCCATCTCTCTTCAGTTGAACTGGCTTCCTTGTTCAGTGACATTCAATTTTCTGCCCACAGATGTCCTCACAGCTACTCCCTCACCCCCTTTAGATCTCTGCCCAAATGTCATCTGCTTATTTCACCAGAGCACTCTATTTAAAACAGAAACGTCTCCCCTTGCCTCCATCCCCGAGCTTGGCTTTATTCTTCACCACCCGGCACACTCTGTGTTTTATGTCTGTTCACCTCCAGCTCCTATCCAAGGCGGAGGTACTGTGATGTTTTCTTCACTGCTTTATCTACTCCTCGTTCCCAGAAGAGCACCTGGCTGGCACCTTCTGGTGCACACAGAAGGTGCTCTATAAATATCTGCTGAATTAATGAATGATAAATGTGTATGCTAATTAGAAATCACTTGAATTATCAGACACTTAAAATACATCACAATGTTAGAAAATATTCTTGTCGCTAAAACAGCCTCCTCCTGCAATCTCACAATATTAATCAATTCACTGTCATCTGCTTATTTTATCAATAATAAATTTTATTTCTAATCTTTTCAGACTGATCATAAAATGAATGGGGTCTGGGTTAAGAATGGTTGACTATAATTGTTATGTAATAAAACAACGGACCCAGACACAGTCAGGAAGGGGACAGAAATATAATAACCAGCATTCCTCAGACTAAATTGGCTGTTACCTGTTAGCCTGCACATGTCTATTCTCTTAGGACTGAGAATGGGAAATAGCTTTCCTCATAGAAAAACCCCAAAGAATTATGGTCTGTTTCCTAATGTGTACCTATCCTTTCCTCTACTGGCAGAGTTCCCATGATAGTCTACTCAACCCCTCGGTCTTAAACAATGCCTTTTGCTCTAGAACTAATGCCCTCCTTAGAGACAGACACTAGTGAGGAGCAGAAATTCAGAGACCAGGAGAGGCAGTGAACAAATTCTCAGTATCTGCAGGGAAAGACGGGCTGGCATTCGAACCCCCTTTGTGCTATTGGTGGGACACGCTGGGGGTTGTGGGAAGCGGAGGTAAGAGCTGATTTTATTGGCACAATTACACTTGCCACGCTTTGGGATTTCTGGTGAAATACACTGGTATGTGCCCTGAAGGCATGGACACCTGGGCACACGGATGAACGAAAGTGCCTTCTCTCCAGGGAGGTCAGGACAAGCACAGGTCCTGGGGACGAGGGGAGTGAGGAACACGCCCCAGGCTAGCTGCCTTCCAGGAGTGCTGCAACGGCTAACTGGGAAGGAAGGATGAAGGCCAGACTGAGATTCGGAGACGGGATCCTTCTGGCCTTGTCACTTCCTCACTTCTTTGGGCCTCAGTCTCCTCATCTGAAAGGTGCTGAGAGGCTTAGCTAGCCCTCTGAGGTTCTTTTTTAGTTCTAAAAGTTTGAGATCTGTGTTCTGCTAGTTTTGGCAAAAGTCACATCTGAAATGATTAAACTATTCCTCAGTTTATAACACCCCCCCTTTATTTACCAGTTCTAAATACACGTTAAAAAACTTAAAAAATATATTATATATTGAAAATTTTAATCTTCCTTGGAACTTCTGACTGAATTATTTTGACCAAGTAAAATGCACAGAACAGTGCCACAAATCTGCAGCTTATCTGAAGAACAAATCAAGCTGTATCAGGCCAAATCTGCTAAATCAAAAAAATGTATTTGCTTCTCAAAAACCTTTAACCTGTCACATATCTGCATTACCACTGAGTCTGACCTTGTGTATAAAGCCCCAAATCACGTTACCATTACAGGCATCTGCTTGTGAGATTCATGAATCCCAAGTGCTACAGACTCTCCCTCTCTTTCCCTTGTTTGTTTCATCTTAGTGGCCTGGGTGGAAGCAGAATTGGGAACTGCTGATAAAATGATTCCTAAAGTCTTTCTGCACTGCTGCAGTCATTTATACAGACTGAATTTTGTGCTGTTCTTCTGTGACCATCGAACGAGAGGTCATTTGTTGAAGGTGGTGGTGGTTTCAGTTATGAAGGCCTGGGTGAGCAAGTCCTTCAGTGGTTTTGTTTTCAAGGCTTCAGGCTAAAAGGCAGCCCAGGCAACATGGACACAGCCTTTGTCCTCTGTGCTCAGGGCTACACACCACAGTTGAAGGTAAAGACGCTCAAAGCGGCATGCATGCAGGGTACCCACCTTCACCAGTGCTGGCCCAGGCTTTGCTGAGGACACGGTGGTGGTGGGGAGGACAGGCGCTGTGGACCGTGTCGGGGGCTGGTCTGCAGTAGGCGTTTTCAAGAATTCAGGAACTGCTGGGGACACTGAAGTAAACTGGTGGAAAAGGCAGAAAGGGACAAGTCTGTGAAATCAATGACAGTGAAAAGAGAAAAACCAAAATTATAAGGGAATGACCTCACTTTTTAAAAAGTCCACTAGAAAAGAAACAAAAGAAAAATATAGTATTATGTCTGAGACCCAGATGGCGGAATAACATGCTTTACATCCGTCGAGCCAATGATTTAGTCTTTGCCCTGATAGCAATGAAAAGCTAAAGCTAAATAAGGATAGATTGACAAAACTCTAGTGTTTTCTCAGAAATATGGCCAGAACTGTCCTTTTTTGGCAGAAAAAAAGTCCAAGACTCCTGTAAAAATGATCAAAACAGTACATGGTACTTGAAAGGTTTTCTTGCCCTATAGGTCACACTAATCTGGGCTAATTCAGATATGA
This sequence comes from Mesoplodon mirus, assembly GCF_964341445.2. Taxonomy (NCBI): domain Eukaryota; kingdom Metazoa; phylum Chordata; class Mammalia; order Artiodactyla; family Ziphiidae; genus Mesoplodon; species Mesoplodon mirus. Next base: position 53,778,349 of record NC_138991.1, read on the forward strand.
TATTTAGTCTATGAATCCGCTCGACCACACCCCAGATCCACCGTCAGGAAGCCTCTGGTAAGAAAGCTTCCACTTCCTGGAGGCCCACTCCATGCATGTGTCCTTCAATGTGCTTTACAGCTTCTGTTCCCCATCTCCAAACCTGACCAGCACTCTTGTCAACCATCCCATCGCCCTCCGCCCCTCCCATTTCTTGCAGCAGGAGAAAACCTGAAGAATATATTGATAGGATTGACCTGTGCATTGACAGTCCCCTCACACTTAAAGCAAGAAGTGAATTCATTGCCTAGGCCAAAATAAGCAATTACTGAATCTCAATGTGGGGTCGTATATTAATGAAGGAAGCATCAACAACCCAACAGACTATTCCCACTAGCAATCTTCTTTAAGTAGATTTTAAGTATTCACTTACTGGAAAGAGATAGTACTATTGTAATAAATCAGTTAAACGTTGCACTGATTGCTACTTGGACCCAACAGCCTTATCTTAAAGGAAAATGGCTTTATCATTTCCACTTCCCAGAACAACTGTCCAATTCATTATAATAATCAAAATCTGTTCTCTTGTTGAAGCACTTGGGTTTAAAAAATAGCAAACTGTATTTTCCCTCCTTAAAATAAATGACCTGAAAACTCAGAGGGCTATTAGCAGCAAGAAATATGATGCTTGGCACATACTAGTTACTCAATAAATATTTGTTTAATGGGTGAATGGAAATTCCTGGTGGCGTTACTCATGCTGGGTCACGCCCTCCGGCCCCGCTGAGCCTGGGAGATGTGTGTGGGTGCAGTTGACTGTCCATGCCCATGTCGCCTCTCTCCCTGAGCTTTGTTTTCATTGTGCCACTGATTTTGATTTTTAAGTAACTGTTAGTAAGTGTTGATGGTATAGAAGACTTGACTTTTTAAAGATGGCCACACTCAATTTCATTTTCAAACAGAAATGAAGGAACTCCTCCAGGAGTCTTGACACCTATGTTCCAAGGTGACGTCTGTCCCCAAACAGCCCCGAGACAGCCAGCTCCTCAGTGAACCTCTGAGATGTGCAGTGAACGATGACGGCCAGCTGATCCCTGATTTAAGGGATATGGTTTTATGTTATTTGTTTTCCTTTCACTTTGTACTTTTTTTGGACACGAGGATACTTATCTCTGGGTCAGTTTTTTTTTTTTTTGCGATACGCGGGCCTCTCACTGTTGTGGCCTCTCCTGTTGCGGAGCACAGGCTCCGGACGCACAGGCTCAGCAGCCATGGCTCACGGGCCCAGCCGCTCCGCGGCATGTGGGATCTTCCCGGACCGGGGCACGAACCCATGTCCCCTGCATCGGCAGGCGGACTCTCAACCACTGCGCCACCAGGGAAGCCCCTCTGGGTCAGTTTTCACGCAGGGGAAGAACATTCTTTGGCTATTAAATAGTTGGCATGTAAAGGAGAACCAGATATTTGAATTCTGAAATATAGATATGTATATATCTCCTTGCAAATAAATTCTACTAACCTGGCAAGCTATTTTTACCAGCCCAGACCCTGCTGACTGATAATGATAGTAATGATTTATTGGAGAGCAGTCTTAATAATCTGAAAAATAACCCAGGTACGTGAATGTGGTATCAGCTGTAATATTTATGAAAACGTTTGGCCTGTATTTCTAGACTTTGCCTAACTGACTTCATCCTTGATTACTAATACTCCCACCTTATTAGCTTCTTTGGTATTTTAGTGTGACTCTGCTACCCAGAAAACCACAGACTTCAGCATAATACAAGAATAGCTCAACTGAGATACACCGATTGTTAACTTTACCTAATCTGAAGATAAATTCTGGTTAAAAAGGGAGAAATATCTAAACACTTCTTTACATTTTGCTGATCTTTTTTATGTGCCTTAGAAAGAACCGCCCCCTGCCCCCACTCCAATCTTAGATCATATCTAAATGTTAGAATTCTAGTGGTGAGAATTACCCCCAAAGTCTAAATATTAATATTTTTGAAATGATAGTATTCCAAAAAGGACCACAAGAATATTCAAGGCATAGAGGATACTACACTTATTTTGTTCCTCAGTAAGTTGAGCAATATGTTAAAATCTTAAAAGAGTCCTTTATATATGTTTAAATTGACACCAAGATCTAAATTCACCTTATGGACTATCAAAATTTAATCTCAAAATGATCTTTTCTCCAAAGAAACAAAAAAGCTTCAAACTGTGCTTTGTTTTACTGGATCTGATACACTGTTCTCACCATAACTTCGTCTCATGACAACGGTTCTTTGTCATCATAACACCATGAAAGGAAATGTCAGGAAAACGTTGTTTACCAGTGGATATTTATGCTTTAAATAAAACTCAAAAGAAAGCACTTCAAATTCTAAAGACTGATCTTTCTCTTATTAGAAATTACTATGGAAAAGTTCTGCTACAAAAGAAAAAAGAGCAAATGTTTAAGCTGATTAGAGTTTTATAATATTTTAGGTATCTGCACTGGCTCCTTCTGAAAAGATGATACATTTGCCAAAGACCAATCATTCTTCTCTGGTAAGTTCCTTTTTTATTAGAATTTCTTTATGCAGTCTAGAGGGATAGAAACTAGCTATTTAAAAACAAAACTTTTTTGTACTGTAGATTTCAAATCTACAATAAATGTGTTTTTAATTTAGGATGTAGCAGAGATCTTAATTAAGATGGCAGTATGCAAATTAGAAATTCAAGATGGAGTTATTCTTTAAATATTTCCATATTCCAATCCTCAAATAAAATGAATGAGTTGAATACAAATCAAAAACATATGCTTTGTATATTCAGTGGATGGATATTTTATGTAAAATTCTAGCTTTGTTAAAACATATCACCTAGCATTACCCCTTGTTTCTGTAATATACAGTTATAAGTTTAAGTGTTTCATTTATAGAACAAGTAGCTGAACATTAAAATCTACTGGCACGCACTTCCCTGTGGCCCAGTGGTTAAGACTCTGCGCTTCCCATCAACAGAGGAATGGATAAAAAAGATGTAGTATACATATACAATGGAATATTACTCAGCCATAAAAAAGGAATGAAATAATGCCATTTGCAGCAACATGGATGGACCTAGAGATTGTCATACTGGGTGAAGTAAGTCAGACAGAGAAAGACAAATACCATATGATATCACTTATATGGGGAATCTAAAAAGAAATGATACAAATGAGCATATTTACAAAAGAGAAGTGGACTCACAAACTTAGAGAATGAACTTAAGGTTACCGGCGGGGAAGGGTGAAGGGAAGGGATAGTTAGGGAGTTTGGGACTGACATGTACACACTGCTGTAGTTTAAAAGGGTAACCAACAAGGACCTACTGTAGAGCACAGGGAACTCTGCTCCATGTTATGTGGCAGCTGGGATGGGAAAGAAGTCTGGGGGAGAATGTATTCATGTATACGTATGGCTGAGTCACCTTGCTATGCACCTGAAACTATCACAACATTGTTTATCAGCTATACTCCAATATAAATTAAAAAGTTAAAAAAAAAAAAAAGACTGCGCTTCCAATGCAGGGGGTACAGGTTCAATCCCTGGTCGGGGAAGTTCCACATGCTGCGCAGCACCACTGGCGCAATAGCTAGAAGACTTTTAGTTGGTACCTGATTAGTACTGAGCCTTCATGTATCCCTCATTTTAAAAAATCGGTTACTGTTTAAAAATTGTGGTAAAATGTACATAGCATAAACTTTACCAATCAAACCATTTTAAAGTGTGTAACTGAACGTCATTACGTACATCCACGTTGTTCTGCAACCATTACCACTATCCATTTCCAGAACTTCATCACCCCAAACTGAAACTCTGCTCGCTAAACAACAATATTCCATTCTCCCCTCCCCGCAGCCCCGACAACCACCATCTACTTCCTGTATCTATTAACTTAACCACTCTAGGTATCTAATGTAAGTGGAATCATACATTTTCCTTTCTGTGACTGGCTTATTTCACTTAGCATAATGTCCTTAAGGTTCATCCATGTTGTAGCTTGTGTCAGAATTCCCTTCTTTTTAAGGCTGAATACTACTCTGCTGAATGTGAACCACATTTTGTTTATCCATTCATTTGTCAATGGACACATGGGTTACTTCTCCCTTTTGGCTATTAAATAATAGCCAAATAGTAAATAATGCTGCTATGAGCATGGGTGTACAAATTGCTGTTCAAGTCCCTGCTTTCAGTTCTTCTGGCCATAAACCCAGAAGTGGAATTGTTGGATCATATGGTAATTCTATTTTTAACTTTTTGAGGAACTGCCATACCATTTTCTATAGCCATTTGCATCATTTATTTCACAATTCCACCAACAGTGCACAGGGGTTCCAATTTTTCCAGATCCTTGCTGAGAACTTAATTTCTGTTCTTTTTGATATTCTAACGGTATGAGGTGATATCTCATTGTGGTTTTGATTTTCATTTCTCTAGTGATTAGTGATGATGAGCATCATTTCATATGCTTGTTGGTCATTATATATCCTCTTTGAAGAAATGTCTGTTAAAGTCCTTAGCCCATTTTAAAATCAGGTTATTTATAGTTTTTGTTGTTGATTTGTGGGAGTTCTTTATATATTCTGGATATTAGCCCCTTATCAGATACATGATTTGCCAATATTTTCTCCCATTCTGTGGGTTGCTTTTCACTCAGTTGATAGTGTGCTTTGATGCACAGTTTTTAATTAATTAATTATTTATTTATTTTTGGCTGCGTTGGGTCTTCATTGCTGGGCGCAGGCTTTCTCTAGCTGCGGCAAGTGGGGGCTGCTCTTTGTTGCGGTGCACAGGCTTCTTATTGCAGTGGCTTCTCTTGTTGTGGAGCACAGGCTCTAGGCACGCAGGCTTCAGTAGTTCCAGCACACGGGCTCAGTTGTTGTGGCTCATGGGCTCTAGAGCACAGGCTCAATAGTTACGGCACATGGGCTTAGATGCTCCACAGCATGTGGGATCTTCCCAGACCAGGGCTTGAACCCGTGTCCCCTGCATTGCGAGAAGGATTCTTAACCACTGTGTCACCAGGGAAGTCCTGCACAGTTTTTAATTTTGATGAAGCCTGATTATCTATTTTTCTTTTGTTTCCTGGTGTCATATCTAAGAGAGCATTGCCAAATCCAATGTCATGAGGATTTCCCCTATGTTTTTTCCCTAAGAGTTTTATAGTTCTAACTCTTATGTTTAGGTCTTTGTCCATTTTGAGTTAATCTTCATATATGGTGTTAGGTAAGGATCCAACTTCATTCTTTTGCCTGTGGACATCCAATTTTCTTAACACCATTTGTTGAAAAGACTGTCCTGTTTCTATTGAGTAACCCTGACACTGTGTCTAAAATCATTTGACCATATATGTGAAGATTTATTTCTGGGTTCTTTATTCTATTCCATTGGTCTGTATGTCTGTCTTCATGCCAGAACCACACTGTTTTGATTGCTGTAGCTTTGTAGTAAGTTTGAAATAAGGAAGTACGAGACCTCCAACTTTATTCTTTTTCAAGACTGTTTTGACTTATTTGGGGTCTCCTGAGATCCCATATGAATTTTGGAATAAATTTTTCCACTTCTGCAAAAAATTGTCCTTGGGATTTTGATAGGAATTTGTACTGAATCTGTATATTGCTTTTGGGTAGTACTGACATCACCACAATATTAAGTCTTCTAATCCGTGAGTGTGAGATGTCTTTCCATTTATGTATTTGGTTGATTTTTTGTAGTGATTCCTTTCTCATTTCCTTTGTGTACATTCTATAGATATTTTCTTTGTTGTTACCATGGGGATTACACATAACATCCTAAAGCTATGACATTTAACTTACATTGACACCAGCTTCAGTTATTTACAAGAACTACTTTACAGCCATGTCTCCCCACTTTATATTATGTCACTAATTACATCATTATATATTATGTAGCCGTTAACATAGATTTATAATTTTTGTGCATTTGTTACTTAAATCCTGTAGAAAATAAAAAGTGGAGTTATACATCAAAATTACAATAATACCATTCCTTATATTTGTCCATGTATTTACCTTTACCAGAGGACTTTATATTTCTGAATGGCTTTGAGTTATTGTCTAGCATCCTTTCATTTCAACTTAAGGGCTCTCTAGCATTTCTTACAGGGCAGGTCTAATGATAATGAACTCCTTTGATTTTTGTTTGTCTGGCTTTGTTGTTTTAATTTCCCCCTCATTTTTGAAGCACAGTTCTGCTGGATATAGAATTCTTGGTTGACAGTTTTTTCTTTCAGCACTTAGATATATCATCACAATATGTCTTCTGGCCTGCAGTGTTTCTGCTGAGAAATCCACTGATATTCTTACTGGGAGATTTCCTCTTATATGTGATAAGTGACCTTCCTTGCTGCTTTCAAGATTCTCTCTGTCTGACTTTTGACAATTTGATTTTTATGTGTCTCAGTGTGGATCTCTTTGAGTTTATTCTCTTTGGCATTCATTGAGCTTCTTGGATTTGTATATCCTTGTCTTGCCCCAAATTTGCAAAACTTTGGGTCATTATTTCTTCAATTAATTTCTCTGCCCCTTTCTCTCTCTTCTCCTCTCGGACTCCCATAATGCCCATATTGATCTGCTTGATGGCATCCCATAAGTCTCTTAGGCTCTGTTCACTTTTCTTCATTCTTTTTGTCCTCAGACTCAATAATGTCAAATGACCTGTCTTCAAGTTTGCTGATATTTTTTGCTGTCTGAGTCTGCTGTTGAAGCCCTCTAATGGATTTTTCAATTCAGTTAGTGTATTTTTCAGCTCCATAATAAAAAAATAATAATTTCTGTTGATATTCTCGTTTTGTTCATATATTGTTTCCCTGATTTCCTTTAGTTCATTGCTTGTGTTTTCCTTTAGCTTTTTGAGCATATTTAAGACAGTTAAAGTCTTTGTTTAGGAAGTCTGATGTGTGTGTTTCTTCAGGGATACTTTCTGGAGATTATTTTCTTGCTTCGAGTGGGCCGTATTTCCCTGTTTTTTGTATGCCTTTTTGTTTTTTGGTGGTGGTGGGGCATTGTATCTTTGGTTTAAAATTGGGCATGTGAAGAAACATCCACCTCTCACAATCTTTGCAGACTGTTGTTGAAGACCTTCACTAATTTTATTGGCCTCTGGGTCTTGGGATTAACTCTGGGTGGAGGCTTAAGGTTTTGTCAAGTCTTTTCTGAGCATGTGTCCTGTCTGGGCCTAAGTGCATGTTTTTTTTGCTTGGTTCTGTTTATTAAATTTAAAAATTTCCCCTCATGCATGGCTGCTTTTAAATGTCTTAATTTCCCAGAGTCTCACCCTAGCTTCTTCTCAGGGCCTTAAAGAGTTCTGCTGCATTCTTTGGCCTGCAATCTACTGCCCTCAGGTGTCTGGGTCTGCAGTTTGTCACATGATGTGGCTCCGGCCACTACCTTCTACAGCTTCTGCTAGCGTGAGATCCAAACTATGCACTTTCCCCCGTCTGAGTTCTGAGTCAAGTCAGAAACTAGTCCCTTGGCCAGCCCCCAACAGGCCAGAATACTGCAGACAAACTCTGTGCTACTCCTTCCATCTGGAGGGAGGGAACTGGGTGTCGGGCCACTTCCTCTGACTATGCCATGCTGGGAAGGGTGTGGGCAAGGGTGAGTGAAAACACCATGACATTTTCTACATTTTTGAATGCGGCTTTTTCTTGATTGGGTGTTTGGTTGGTGTAGATATCTGACTGGTTTTCAGAGCTCTTATAAAGTTATTTTAGTTAGTCTGTCATTTATTTAATGCTTCTGTGAGAGAATGAGGGCCTGGACCTTCCTATTCTGCTGTATTGTTGATGTGCAGTATCTTTTATAGTGACACAGTGTTAAGTATGCAAATACATGCACAAAAATCTCAATGTGAGCCTATTTATTTAGTACTTCTAATTTTTAATAGTTCAATTATAACCAATACTACAACTATTAAAATAATTCCACACAGCAGAAGGGTGATTAGTCAGAGTATCACCAACTACTCTAATCATTAATGAATTTGTTACTTTTGGTGGTAACTTCATAACATACAAATTTCATTAATACTTTAGGATCAACTTCGGAAAACCTAGAGCCAATGTCCACCTTATTTAAATATACTCCTCTTTATAAAGTTGTCACATATTATTTATTATATTCTCCAGAATCATGCAGAATGTCTATTACAACCTTTGTGTGACCATGTTGGTGATTCACAAGTTAGTTAAAGTGACCATTAGGGGCCAGAATGTGGAAGCATAATAAATATTAAAATTACTGTTATTCATTTTTGGTAAGTGAATGATGTTACTTGAGTAGACTATATAGTAGAGAAAAAAATGTTATGTATGTTATTTCTTGGGTAATACAAATACCAGTTGTCACTATGAGTCATAACAGGATGAAACAGGATGATGTTCTGGAAAATAGTCTTAAGAAGAATCTCACACTGTTGGCCTAATAAGAACAAAGTCATTAGTTCAAATCCCCTGCAGGCCAGATAGATGCTTTTTCATGATATCTGCCCCCAGATAATATATATAAAGTAAGTCGTTCAGTGCCTGAACAACACTGAAGTAAGTGTAATGGCCAGCAGATGTTGGCCATTATTTATCATCATCTCAGTTATATTCAATAAAGATTTATTTATTAATAAATAAACAGGAAAGGCCTATTCTGCATAATGCACCATTTTAGGCACTTTTCTGTTGGTCACAGGAGAACTGAGTTAAGAATTGGGATGGAACATAGCTTCACAGTTAATGTTGAAAACCAGCTCAAAAATCTATTAATAGTGGCAGACTCCTCTTGATATATAAGTTATAAAAAGCATAACTGAAGGGGTAATCATAGGAATTACAGTCAATATCTTTGATGTCCTATTCAGGCCTTTAATGATAAGTGTTTGTAATAAAAGTCTAATTTTGATTATTTAGTATATATGTACGTGGCTTACATATCAGACCTTGCTCATTCTCTTTGTTAGCTTAAACCTAAAATTTCTCTATTATTTGGCAAAAGGTCACCTACCTGAAAGTTACTTGAAACAATGGTAAAAAATAGTTTGCCAAATTCTCCTAAGCTTGTCTTCCTGAAAATACACAGAGTAAGTGTCCAAGAAGGTTCCTTTCAGTACTACTTTGAATTTGAACACAGATCCTGTCAGATCATACTTACAGTTAAACATTTGGGTGTTTATAATAAATGATTAATTAAATGACTTGAGAGAAAAAAAGTCCTCAGATTAAAAGGACCAGTGTCACAGCTTGTGGTACCCATGTGTGGCTTGCTGGTCTTAATTTTCTACGGCTTTCCATTGTTCAAGAGTTGCTTCAGCATAAAAATAAATTGAGCTCCAATATGTGATGTGTGTTTCATTAATATTTTGGCAAATTCCTTTCCAGCTGTACTTTGATCAGAATTGAAAAGACAAGAGGAAAGTCCAAGGAAAAGCAGTTTTAGTCTCTTACAAATGACAAAGAAACAAGAGATATATCAAAGAATTTACATTTTGAAGGAAGGTCATGGTTGTGTATTACACTGTTCACATTGTGAGGTCATTAGCTTTCTAGCACTGGGACTGTAAAACAAGTGCCTGAAAAATCTGTTTCTTGCCTAGATATTATGTGTTAAAATTTTTTTTTTGGTAGGGAATGTTTCTTTTATTTGAACACTTTCCTGTAGGACTTAAACTTCTGGTATCTATCCGTGTGTTCTGAAAAAGAATTAAGGAGACTATATGTCATAAGACATTTTGGAATACAGCAAGGCATATGGAAATCTTGAGCCTAATTTTCTCCCAACTAATTATCTGTAAGTATAACTTTTAAAGAACCTAGAAGAAATTCCCTGAATTGGTCTTGAACATTACAGTAGGCCAAGTATGAAAATAATTGAACAGGAACATTAGAAAAATGTGTTTAAGCCATAGGATTAAATGCGCAGCATAAAATGATGATTAATCACCATATGAAAAAACTTGGTTCAGGTAAATAAGAAGCAAAGTGAAATATATGTCAGAGCCACTCAGAAGTGTGGTCTGTGGACCTTTGTTACCTGCCAGTGACAAGGACAGGAAGTCTTAGGAAATTTGATGTTATCCCACTACTTTTATTTTATTTTACAAGAGGATTAGTCCACAATGCATTGGAAATTAAACTATATAAAAAAACAAACATATTGGGACTTCCCTGGTGGCACAGTGGTTATGAATCCGTCTGCCAATGCAGGGGACATGAGTTCGATCCCTGGTCCAGGAAGATCCCACAGGCCGCAGAGCAACTCAGCCCATGCGCCACAACTACTGAGCCTGTGCTCTAGAGCCCGCGAGCCACCAACTACTGAGCCCGTGCCCCACAACTACTGAAGCCCTTGCGCCTAGAGCCCGTGCTCCGCAACAAGAGAAGCCACCGCGATGAGAACCCCGTGCACCGCAATGAAGAGTAGACCCCACTCGCCACAACTAGAGAAAGCCTGCATGCAGCAACAAAGACCCAACGCAGCCAAATATAAATAAATTTAAAAAAAAAAGAAAATGATTTAAGAACATGATTAACATACAGGCAAGTTCACGATATGTTGAGTAGTGTTTACAGCAGAATTTCAAATTGTAAAAATAAAAAATAAAAGGAATATATGTATACTTAGGAAAGTTTGTAAGAGGAATTACGGGTGATTTAAACAAAACAAACAAAACAAAACAAAACAAACATATTATTCCTTCACTACAGGCAGTTTGAAGACCACTGGTCTACAGTAACTAAATTCACCATCAAACTCGTATACTGAGTTTCCATTTTAAAGATTAAAAACTAAGAATATCAAAGAACACCCAAAACACAAGATGTTTATGTTGCTCTTTTAAAATGAGGGGCTGTCCCTTCCCTCTGTAAACTTGATGTCCAATGAGAAGGAATCTTTTCAGGTACTTTCCCTTAAACTAGAAAATGTGAAAGTAATTATATTTAGGGAGATAAATATATTTTACATATATATCAAATGAGGTGCCTGGACAAACACTAGATAACAGTGAATATAATTAAAGTATAAAATTTGCCAAAACAGGGCTTCCCTGGTGGTGCAGTGGTTGAGAGTCCGCCTGCCGATGCAGGGGACACAGCTTCAATGCCCCGGTCCGGGAAGATCCCACATGCTGCAGAGCGGCTGGGCCCGTGAGCCATGGCCGCTGAGCCTGCACATCCGGAGCCTGTGCTCCGCAACAGGAGAGGCCGCAACAGTGAGAGGCCCACGTACCACACACACACAAAAAATTTGCCAAAACAAAACCTAATTATCACTTCTAGACACAAAAATCCCAAAGACTTTACAGGCATCATAAAGTTGGCCTCTGCAGTTGATTAAGAAAACAGAAACAAAACAAATACCTACAACATACTTGCGATCTGACGTCAATATTGCACAGTTAACATGGAGATGCTTTTTTAATTGCACAAATCAAAGTATAATATTAAGAACCTTTGTCAGAGTCCTTACTTATAAATACTAAAACACAATCAAAAGGAATTTTATAAAGGACACAATTTAAGAAGGTTTCAAGATATACGGTGCAGGAAATGTGCAATGGGTAAAGGTGCAGTAAGCCAGCCCTGATTCTAGGTTCTTTTACTTGAACGTGTAAGTAGGGAGGGCACCATTCTCTAAAGTGGGTCTTTTCCCAAAGGCACTACTGACAGATAAAAAGCAGACTATTAATGGTCTGTGTGTAACAGGCAGAACTGGCATTGCAGCAACACTAAAGAGTGTTATAAAAACTAATGTTTAAGTTCATGAATGACCTGAGGCTTAGTGTGTGCTGCACTGGCAATAAATAGGCTGTATTTATTCTTCAAGAAACACTGCTATTCCTTTTTTCCTTCAAGGAATTCTGGAATGTCAGCCCACTGGGTGGGACAGCCTCCAGTTAAAGTTTCTCACTTATAAACTTAGCTGGAGACCAAGTTTCAAGACCAAAGCTAAGAATGTAATAGTACAAGCAATGCAGGGAAAAGGAGAATGATAGTCTCTTACATAGGTGGAACTGTCATGAAGCCATTACCAGGTAGATGGCTGAGGTGACAAAAATTCTCTATTACTAAAAAGCTAAGGCCATGCTAATAGCTGTCTGATGTCCTGACCTACTCAGACAGAAACAGAACAAACAACCCAAGTGGATAAGTAGAACTGCTTTCTAATGGTATGTACTTACATATTTGACATTCTTTTTAGCCTTTTTTTTTTTTTTTTGGCGGTACGCGGGCCTCTCACTGTTGTGGCCTCTCCCGTTGTGGAGCACAGGCTCCGGACGTGCAGGCTCAGCGGCCATGGCTCAAGGGCCTAGCTGCTCCGCAGCATGTGGGATCTTCCCGGACCGGGGCACGAACCCGTGTCCCCTGCATTGGCAGGCGGACTCTCAACCACTGCGCCACCAGGGAAGCCCTAGCCCTATTTTTAAAGCTCAAAACCAGGGTGCAGCAAATACGGTGAGAACAGTAGGGGCTGGTCTCCCTTCTCTCCATTCCTGCCTGCTTAGACCTCAGACCATGGGCTGGTCGCTGACCCTCATCCTTCCTCCAGGCCAGGTTCCAGCGAAGCTGAGGGGCCAGTCACACTTGCCCTGTAAACTCTGACAGGAGAATATGAAGTGTAGCTACCCACACTACCTCTTGTGACTCCAAGAGGGAGAGGCTCTACTCGCAAATGAGAGAACACAAACACTGCTTCTGCAAGCCGGCGTCAGAGCTCATGGTGCTGAATGCAATTCAACATTTATTGAGCACTCTTTCTGTACCAGGCCCTGTGCTAGGTGTTAAAGATAACCCCCCTCCCCCACCCCCCTATTTCAGATCATGGTGATAAGTGCAATGAAGAAGATAATGCTGAAAGACACAGTCCCCAACAAATAGATATTCATGAATGAGAAGAAATGCCATAAGAAAATGTGCAAACATTTTTAATCCCCAAATTTCCATATTTCTCTGAACCCAGGCCTCCCCCCATGAAAGGGTTAAGGCAGATTAATTGCTAAATTCCTTTCCAATTCAAAAATTCTATGATGCTGGGCTTTAACAAGAAAATTTTCTACTGAACTTGACCAATCCCGTTAAGTAGTTCAATAGTTTTGACTTTAATGTAACTAAATACTATTAAAATTTCAGTAAGGTAAAAACACCATAAAGAGAGAGAAAAAACAACAGATTACGTGCAGCACAGAGTTCTTATAAAACCAAAAGAAACACTAACACTCACTGAAAAATAAGAAATGTAAATTTCCAATGCAATTATCAAAAAATATTAGATCTTTTGCATGCACTAGATGCACTAGATTCTGACACATAATAGGTGCTTGATAAATATTTGTTGAACAAATGAATTCAATCTAACCAAAATCAAGGGGCCAATTAAAACATTCAAATCTCCAGTGTGCAAGGTTTAAAGTAATGATATTACCTACTTGTGATAAAGACTTAGTGATGGTGGAATAAAGACTGTATTCCTTTCCTGGAAGGCAGTCGAGTGCCTACCTTTTGCTTAACAAAAGATTGAAATCCATTTCATTATCTAGTAATTATTCAAAGAAATATTAGACAAATGCCCAACAATGTATGTATGAAAAAACCAGCATGTAGCAAGAATGTGAGAATACAACAGGGGCACTTGTGTGTTTAGGAATGAATAACAGGAAACAACCCTAGGTAACAAATACCAGGTAACTGGTTAAAAGAGATACAGTGTATTGGTTCAATTAAATACTGAGGTATAAAAGCAAGGAACACATACAGTTACCATATGACACAGCAATTCCACTCCAAGGTATATACCCAAGAGAAGTGAAAACATATGTCCACATAAAAACTTGTCCACAAGTGTTCACAGCACCATTATTCATAATAGCAAATGTTCACTAGCTGATGAATAAACAAAATGTGGTATATCAACACAATGGAATATTACTCAGCCATAACAAGGGATGATGTACTGGTACATGCTACAACATGGATGAACCTTAAAAGCATTACACTAAGTGAAAGAAGCCAGTCACAAAAGGCCAGATATTGTATGATTCCATTTATATAAAATATCCAGAATAGGTAAATCCAGAGACAGAAAGTGGACTCCTGGTTGCTTAGGGCTGAGTGGAGGAGCTAACAGGGAGTGACTGCTGAGGGGTATGGGCTTCTTTTGGGAAAGATGAAAGTGTTCTGGAATCAGATAATGGTGAGAGTTGCACAAGTCTGTGAATATACTAGTAAGCAATGAATTATACACTTTAAAAGGGTGAATTTTCCCAGTGCCTTTTTGTTTTTTTACAGAAATAGAAAAATCCATCTTAACATTAATACGGAATCTCAAGGGACCCCAAGTAGTCAAAACAGTCTTGAAAAAGAAGAACAAAAGTTGGAGATCTCACACAGGAATTCCTGATTCCAAAATTTACTATGAAGCTACAGTAGTCAAAACAGTGTGGTACTGACATAAAAACAGAGATATAGGCCAATGCAATAGAATAGAAAGCCCATAAATAAATTCCTTTGTACATGACCAGATGACCTCTGACAAGAGTGTCAAGACCATTCAGTGGGGGAAAGGACAGTCTTTTCAACAAATGGTGTTGGGAAAACTGGATATACACATGCAAAAGAATGAAGTTGGATCTTTAGCTTATACCATATTACAAAAATTAAAACCAATTAAAGACCTAAATATAAAACCCCAATCCATGAAAATCCTAGAAGAAAACAGGATCCAATCAATCCAAAACAATACAATTCATGACACTGGATTTGGCAATGATTTCTTAGTATGACACCAAAAGCACAGGCAACAAAATACACAAGTGGGAGTAGATCAAACTTAAAAACTTCTGTTCATTAGTGGTTACTATCAACAGAGTGAAAAGGTGACACATGGAATGGGAGAAAGTATTTGCAAATTATATATCTGATAAGGGGTTAGTTAATACCTAGAACATATGAAGAACTCCTACAACTCAACAGAAAAACAAATGACCTGATTTTTTTTTTTTTTTTTTTTTTTTTTTTTTTTTTCGCGGTATGTGGGCCTCTCACTGTTGTGGCCTCTCCCGTTGCGGAGCACAGGCTCCGGACGCGCAGGCCCAGCGGCCATGGCTCACGGGCCCAGCCGCTCCGCGGCATATGGGATCCCCCCAGACCGGGGCACGAACCCGTATCCCCTGCATTGGCAGGCGGACTCTCAACCACTGCGCCACCAGGGAGGCCCCAAATGACCTGATTTTAAAGAGGGCAAAAAGATCTGAATAGACATTTCTCCAAAGATGATATACAAATGGCCAACAAGCATGTGGGAAGATGCTCAGCATCACTAATGATTACAGAAATGCAAATCAAAACCACAGGTGAACATACTCAATATCTTGTAATACTACAATGGAAAAGAATCTGAAAAAAATATATAAGTATATATACACACATATATATTTATATGTATAACTGAATCATTTTGCTGTGCACTTGAAACTAACACAACATTGTAAATTAACTATACTTCAATTAAAAAAAAACACAGTGAGATCACTTCGCACCACTAGAATAGCTACTATCAAAAGAACAGAAATTAACAAGTGTTGGTGAAGATGTGGAGAAATAGGAACACTTGTGCGCTGTTGGTGGGAGTGTGAAATGTTGCAGTCAGTATGGAGGTTCCTTAAAAATTAAAAATAGAACTACCATATGATCCAACAATCCCATTTCTGGATATATGCCCAAAAGCACTAAAAGCAGGGTCTCGAAGAGATATTTCCACATTCATGTACTCATCATTATTCACAATAGCCAAGAGATGGAAGCAACCCAATGTCCACTGATGAATGGATAAATAAAATGTGGAATATCCATAAAAGGGAATATTATTCAGTTTTAAAACTGAAAGAAACCCTGTCACATGCTACAACGTGAATGAACCTTGAGGACATTGTTAAATGATATAAGCCAGTCACAAAGACAAATACTGTATGATTCCATTTATATGAGATATTCAAAGTAGTCAAATTCATCGAGACAGAAATAGAATGGTGGTTAGCAGGCCTGGGGGAATGGGGAGTTGTTGTCTAATGGGTTTAAGTTTCAGTTTTGTAAGACGAAAAAGTTCTGGAGATCTGTTGCACAACAATGTGAATATATGTACCACTACAGAACTGTACACTTAAAGTGGTTAGATGGTTAGAAAAAGGGTGGATTTTATGGTACGTGAGTTACATCTCAAAAAAAAGTTACATGAAAAAATTTTAAAGTGAGTTATAAAACTATAAAATAAAAATATGTATATAGAACAGAAATAATTTAAGAATCTATTGAAAATGTTAGTAGTTGGATTACATGTGACAAACCTATATTTTTCTTCACTTTCAGACTTCTCCTCTGGTGAAAACGTATTATGTTGATATGTAAAAAACAAGGCACTTTCTCTGTTGAGGGGTAAAAACAAGAAAGGTGATACCTGGGCTGGAGTGTTTGTAGTCACAGGAGATGGCGATTCACTAACTTTTGGCTCACTTGGGGACGCGGCTGACCCCTGCGACTCCTGGCTGGCTGGCTGGTCTGGAGACAAAGCATCACTGCTGTCTTCGTCAAATGAGAAATCGCCCTGAGTTTGGGGATAGTCCTCCTTCCCAACACCTAAAGAAAGAAATGATTCTTAATTTATCTTCGCCTTGGAATACCAAGGTTAAAATGAAAAAGGAGAAATATTATTCATTATAAGGACTTAAGAAGCTGGTTAAAAACAAAATTGAACATAATGTACTTCCCCATGGAAGAACACAACACTATCTAAGATGAATACTTGGGGGAAAAAACCCAACCTGAATCAGATCAAGTCTTTGGATCCAAATACTAGTTATAGGAAGTACAGGAGACAAGAAAGCTTTTAATGACACCTAGGGATGCAAATGCATTCAGAAAAATCTAGTAATGTGGAAATGCTAGAGGATAAAAGCCTGTTCATCAACAAATAAAAAGTAAGGAAAGAAAGGAGGAGGAAGACCCACCCAGGAGATTGACTTAAGAGATACATCAGCTAAAGGCAATGTGTGGACCTTCTTTGGATCCAACTTGGATCCAACATTTGGAATCCAACTGTTAAAAAACATTATAAGGCAAAATGGGGCTCTGACTGGGTATCTGTTGATAAGTCCCACTTCACGGAGCAGCCCTGCTGTACTGACATCTTACCTTTTGGGACCCATTTCTTCGGAACTGAATGGAATCATAGTGAATTGTACTACTTAGAATTACTGACTACAGACTACCTAAGATTTAAATTCATACTAATGCAAAATATGAAGTCCCCATGAGTAATGGAAACTATAATAGTTTTTAAAGTAGGATATTAACTTTTCAAAATTGCTTGCTGAAAAAGTGGCATTATTCTGGAAAAAATTTTTTTTCTGCTGAAGTTTATGCCAGAAAAAAATGGTAAATATTAGTAACTAAGTATGATAAGACTGGGATAAAATGGGCAGATTCTACCATTCTTAATGAATACATCTATATGCATCTGCTATTCACCTTGCTGAACTAAGACTGAACAAACTCTTTTTATCTTTCCTAGAAGTAAACTGAACTAAAATAATGAAAAATCTGTAAAAATCTTAAAACAACAGAAACTAAACATAATACAATAAGTTTAACTTAGAAAACATGGTAACAAAATCAGAACTTAAAGGCTTAAACATTGTAAAGCAACTATACCCTAATTAAAAAAAAAAAAAGAAAGACAGACTTAAACCTCAGATGTAACAAGAGGAATCTCTGTGTTAACTGGTAAGAGATGCTTGTCTTGTAATACATAATATAATAACACTAACAGTAATAATGGGAATCAGTGCAAATGTTCATCAATTTCTAATTTACCCAGAAAACGATAGTCATGATAGTGCTGGCTTTTTAAATTAAATGTTTCTTATTTAAAACTTCCAAGTTTCTTTTTCTCCCAGAAAACAGTAAAATTTTAGAATCTTGCCTATAATTGCTTCCTTAACACTGGAGTCTACAGGAAGGATGTTTTTCTCTACCAGCTCCATAGGACCAGGTCTTTGAGAAATCTTTTCATTCAGATCATCAGCTAGTCGAGCTCTTTTCAACTTCATCTGAGTAGCCTGCAGGGATGGCTCTGCAAATGTTTCTAAAACAGGAAACACAGTTTTAACCATTACTTGAATTACTATTTCTATTCCATAATGTTATTTCAGGCCAACTAGTTTAAACTGGTATAAACAGACTTATGTGTTCCTAACATATTTATGGAGAGACAATGACTGTTTAAGAACGTTCCTGTATACAATTTACATTTTTAGTCCTAGATAGCTTTATACCGTCTATACAATATGGATGTCCTCAGACTCAAATTAATATGAACTCAAGCCAAAAATGGGGTCCTGCTATTGCTCATTTATGGTAGGAGAGTCAAATTCATATTTATTAGGCATTGGGGATACAGAGGATGAACAAGAGAGATGGGGTTCATGGCTCAAGAAGTTTGCAGTTTTAGATTTGGCTTCATTGGAAAGTCAATTTGTAGAAGGGGAGAAACTGTTATCTCAGGATATAAGCTTCTCTGCAGGAGTCAGTGGGAAGAGCTACAAATCATATCCTTAGATCAATCCATGTGCATCTCACAGTCCTTCATCATAATTAAGAATTTGGGTTTATTCTGAATACATAACCTTGGGACATTCAATTACATAGTAATTAATAGTCATACAGAAGCATCAACTCATCTACCCACATATGCATAAAGTTGTATAACAGGTGTGAAACTACTATAAATATCATAACTCATTCATTTGCATAATTCTGTCAATTACTTGTGTTTCTGGTAACTCATTATTTTATTACACTGTTCTAAATAATGTTTATGATTGATTAAAGATAATGATGAGGGGTTAACCCAATACTGAGTTGAAAGTCGCTTGCCCCTTAAATTATTCAGTATAAGGTCTTTTAATGAAATTCCCTGTAAGTAACCTCAGGATTATCTGATGTTCTTCATTCTGTAGGTTAGATGGCCTGGCTGAGGCCCAAAGAGCACTGAGACCCCAAGGGCCAATAAACTACCCTCCAGCACAGCTGATCACCTGTCTTTCTACTGGTTAAGTTATGTGCTTACCAAGTATCAATCTTGATCGTCTACAAAACAGCTCATCACTATTGTGACTGCTATTGTCAATACATAATTTAACCAGATGTTATGGGGAAATCATAAACTTCAAAAATAAAATGATTATTTCTTGGAAACCTGAGTTAAATGCTTTGGAATGACTTGATAAAGGTAAGCCATTAAAAAAAAATCACTGTCACCATTACTTAGGGCAACTAACAACAGTAAAAGATCTGGGGAAAAAAATTATAAAATCTAGGATTTTTAAACTCAGATTGCTTTTCAAGCATCTTTGAGTATTGTTCCACCATGAATGGAAATTGTAGATGATGCACAATGGCTATGCTTTATACAAGAAAGATGTGAGCTCCGTTCGTTAAAGCCTTCCCCGCACGTGAAGGTCCTACCCCTAAGTTGGAATACTGGCAAATAAATTCATGTTTCTATAAGTTAAAATAACATGTATGCCCATCTCATTTTTATAATTTTCCTGTATAAACAACTCTGGCCCCAATCTTATTAGACAGAACCCTTCTAGCCACACAGGAAGACGATAGGTGGGGGGGAAGCAGATCGTGCAAACCACTTTTAGGTTGATGTTTAAAAGCTTTTGTTAAGATCTAGGCAGGAGAGTCTTCTGCCTTTTCCTCTCTTCCACTGACATTATCCAAGTGATATCAGGAATGTTTGGGAAGAAAATATTCCAAAAGTAAATAATTAGAGGCTGGCATTTTGGTATGCTTCTGTTCCTGGTCTGAGTGCTTCATCATCTCCATGAGGCCGAGGCTGGGTTTCGGCTGCTGAACTTCAGGAAATAATTTAGACTTTTGCCTGCCAAACATCCAATTCAATCAAAATTGGGATAATGTTATAATAAGTTGGGGAACGTGGTTTTAAGGTATTTTTGAAATTATAGATGAGACATTCTTTCTTACTTCCAAAGTCTCTACTTTAGAAGAGATGTCCTAAAAACATCACTTATGGTTCATTCATATACATAGTTAGGTTTTTAAATGCTGAGTAGTCTCTTTTTGGAAAAAGCAGATATGATTCCTTTTGATAGTTAAATGTATTTGCCTTAGTTTTAATTATATTAATAAAACCCGTTACAGTTAGAAGGCAAGTTGAAACAGACAGCATCATTCCTACAAAAATGTTCCTTATAGGTCAAGATATTTTGAGGCACAGAAGGAGCCATTTACCAAGTTACTTACCAGCAAATTTGCTTCTCTGAAGATTCACTTATCCCTGACAGCTGGTAGCTGCTGCTACCCTACCACTGGAGTTCTGGAAAAGCTTTTTTAGTCCAGGAGACTTCTGAGATGTTCACAACCCAAAGTAGAGACAGGAACAGACCTCTCACCTCCCATCCCAGACATGAAGATAGTTACATAATCATAGATTATTTGGATTAGAAGAGATGCTACTTGGGGTTACAGAGGCCAACTTGATAGTTGGAACTTCTTTACAACATCCTTAATGTGGTTTCAGCCTGTGTTTATTCCCTATCACAGCAGCCTGTTTATTCCCTATACAGCACTTTTCACAATCTGTAATTTACTTGTTTTGCCTGTGTATTATCTGTCTCTGCCACTAGAATGTAAGCTCCATGAAGGTGGGCATCCATCTGGCTCACTTGGGTCTCTGGTGTCTAGCTTGCGGGCCAGTGAACTAACAGCTCTAATAATGGCAGCCGTATCACTTCTTGAAGATTTTATTTTGGACATATCTGACTGACCTTTATGCTGAGCTATAATCTAATACTCTGTCATATCAACCTAATTCTAACACTAACTCTATCATTGGGCCAGAGAACACAAATCTAATCTTCCTCCTACCTAATAACTGTCTCTAAATGTTTGAGAAGTCTCTGTTTCTGCTCCGGGTTTAACACTCTCAAGACTATCACAGGGTCAAGCTCCTAGTCTTGCTCCACAAATTAGTCAGTAAAGCAAAACAATGAAAGAAAATGTAACTCAGGAATTTATGGTGGAGATACCAGATTTCGAGAATGCTCTGTTTTTAGAAAAACATCACGGCCTGAGCCACATGTCTCACCAAAGATGGAGTGGAACTGTCCTTACTAGCTTCGTAAGAGATGAGGCTCAGTCATCGAGAAAATCTGGTGGGTCAGGTGGAGCTAGTTTGTGATAATGGTCAGATCAAGCTGGATTGTTGTGGGTTAAGTAGCAACAAAGAGAAAATGTCAGGTATGGGCCTTGCCCCAGGAAGACCTAACAGGGTCCAAGTCGTTGAAAATCTAGGGTTAGACTTGTGGCTATCATACCCCTTACGACCAAATGAGCAGGCGCACATGCCTCACTGATGAAGAAATCCTCTGGACCGAAAATGTTTTTCCAGAACTGTATGGTAGAGATACCTATAGCACCCCCAGCTGGCGGGGAAGAGTCAGTCCATCAATTGGCTATTTGGAGAATCAAACCTTCCCCATGTATCTAACATAACATTTTTAGCTTTGGGTCTTCATGTTGCTATCCAGTTTGGAGGATGTCAGCCTGTGGGGTAAAAAGTTATTAAAATGGGAATAAACAGAAATGGTGGAATTCTCACTTCTTTTCTTGAGAAAATGTAGCAAAAGAAGCAGAAATAGAATTTTTACCTTCTAAAATGTGCATCCTGACAAGTTCAGAACGATCTGGTCGGCTCCGAATCTTGTGCTTCAAAAAGTTTTCGGTCTTTAAAAAAGAGAGAGAGAGAAAAATTCTTACCATAAATTGTTTATGATTTATTGTAGTTTTACATTTTTTTCTCAAGGTACTCTATTTAAATAAACTGTATACTCTTTTGATCATGATTTTGAGAGGAAGAGTAGAAATTAGTACTTTGAAAAACTATTATCCAATACATGATTTAAATTGCAGCCTTCAAAGTGGTACAGAGATTTGAAGTGTATGCTGGTATAAAGTAAGCACTTTTATTTTAAAACCTGGAAAAGGCAAAGGCTCATAATTTTGAAGATGACTTTTGAACAGAGGATTTGAACATTTAAATATCTAAAATCAATAAAATCTACACTTCAGGTCAAGTAAAAATCCATCTAAGATAACACATTTCCTAAAAATCCTAATGTATTTTCTGTGATGAATTCCTATCTTTAATCATACTTTCTTATTCAGAACTGTACTCAGTTCTAAACAATAAGGCTTTAAAATGGGTTTTGTATTTTATAAGACTCTGAGAGATCATTATTGCATCCTGGGAAAAGTCTTAAGGAATTTTTGGAACATGCTTATTTTCATATTGCATGATAGAAGTTTCCTCTGAAACAAAAAGAATAATGGCACTTTTAAAGAAAAATGATAAACACCGATTTAGTGTGCAACTGTGATGGAGTCATTTCAAAGAATAAAACAGGGCTGAATATGGCAATATTCCTCACTCAGCCAAATTCTCCCACCCTTGGTCAAATGTACTGCGAACACAGACCCAGGAGGGAAACGAAGGAAGGATCCGGTGTCAGTACATCACTTGGGCTGTCTGTCTGCAGAGGTAACAAATGGCAGAATGACTCCATCATTATTCTAAAAACTGTTGTTATGCTCCAAAAGTAAGAAAAAAGTGTGACTTGTCCTTATGTACAACACTAGTTTACTAGTTTTAAAAGAACAAAATTTGAATGTCCTGTATTTTCTATAAACCTCCAAGATAAAACTACCCCAGGATATATTACTCTGTATGCCATGTATCCTGAAAATACACTATATTTTCTCTATTGATATACGTAGGAGTAAGACATTACTTGTCCACAGGTACTTTAATACGAAAGAGAGAAGCAGAATATTTTAAACTGAAATTTCTTACTCTGGCTCGTTCCAAGCTTTTTATCTGCTCGTGGAATGCTGCTGGGCTCTTCAGGGCTGTGAGAGGAAAAGAAATCATTTCCGTGGTATAAATAGAGGAGTTAATACTTCAGTCAAATGTTACAGCGTATCATGGTGATGTTTCCTCTTAATCTGATTAGTGTGCCTCTACAGTTCCATTTATTTCCTAATTCCTTTAGGAGATCTGTAAAATTGAAACCTTAAATGTTTCAGAATTAAAATTATCTGTTTCACAAATAAAACAAGTGAACATTCACAACAGAGTTGTAAACATAATGACAATGCATATATCAGGTCAGACTAGTTCCAGCCCATAATTTGGGGCAAATTACCATTACCAAGGGAACTGTTTGATGGTTCCTTAATAGGCCTTTGCTCTTATGGCCCTACAAGTTACTGGGAAAAGCCCACATGTCCTCAGGGCATTTAATGTTGGAGGGATCTAGCCTTGAACTTGAGGACACTCTGCAGTTCATGTCTAAGAGATCAGAGTTACCACCTACTGAGAACCCACAACACACTGAGCCCCGTGCTCTGTGGCCCATCACAGTTATATTGTTGCTCATCATCACAAGAGCCTTGTGACATAGGTATTAGCCCCAGTACAGATGAAAGGCTCAAAGAGGTTAAATGAATTCTTGAAGTTATACAGCTAGATGGTGGTCAAAGCGGGATTTACATCTAGAATTCTGAATTTGGCAGGTTCATGCTCTTTCTACCATACCACAATGCAACTCACTCTAAAGACACAGTGATTCCTTAATATGTTAACTGCTAGTACATTATTCCAAAGTCCCAGAGAGAGAGAGGCAGTGTTTATTAAAACATCACATACTACAGTATTTCTATCAATTATCTTTGCAAAATCTTCTGTGTGTATGTCCACTGCTGTCTGATTACACCCTGCACTTATCACTATGGGCAGTCAGAGAATGTGGATGGAATGCAGGACTAGGCTTAACCTGGGCTATCACCTCCCAATATTGGCCAATCAGCTCTTGGTAACATTCTTTTCAATTCTGGTACTTAAAGCATTGCAAAGACTCACAGAAGCCCAGCCCAAACAGGTTTGGCCAGGGACCAGCTCCTAAAAGCAGACTATACAGCTGGCTTCACAGTGGTATTTAAAGCACCACACTTTGATCCTGTTTGATTGGTTCATATCAGGAATGTAGTGGTGGAGAAATCTGGCAGATTATCAAACCAGCTTCTGATAACTGGTTTTATCACAATGCTAGATTTAAAATATGTAGATACTCAATTAATAGTAGTTCAGAAAAAAAAGTTTTCACAGGGAAAAACATTTTTCACAGAGAAAAATCGTTCCTTATCATAAACCAAAAAAAGGCAACAGCAGTGACTGTGAAGACTGGGAAGCGTAAGTGCATTTTGTAATTTCTTTCTAGTTTTTTAAGCCAAATAAGTTACTTCTTAGAGAAATCAATTTTTAGACAAAAATCCCAAAATAATGCTAACAGCCTATACAAAACCACCACTCTTCTCCTCTAAAATATAAAATCACCTCCAAATTTGGTGATTAAAGGTAAAGAAGACAACTTGGACAAATATTCTAAAATTAACAGACTCTCAAAAATGAAGGAATGAAGCCTAGAGCTACTTGGGAAAATACCTGTACTTGGGCAAGAAAGATTTTATTAATTATAAATAGAACGTTTATTAGTCCTGTAATTGAGATACATAATTATACAGACTATACTGTAGCATCAAAGATAATTAATTTGAATTAAATTAAAGTAGAACCAGGTTTTGAATTAACTTATCATGTTACTTTTGCCAGTATCATTGGATTCATTATCTAGAGTGATTACTTCAGTTATTTTAAAACTAAAACTAATGCTCAAGTTTGAAGTAAGAACTGATGTTAGCCTAATTACAGAACTTTAAAGGTATTCTTCGATAATATAAAATTCGTGTCTATCTTTTAAGTTGCATCTGGTTTCCAAAATGTATTTTAAATGATTCTGTTAGGTTAGCAATGCTGATGCCTGGTGTTTCCTTATAAATTGTATATGGATTAAATGGATACCACTGAAAGTACAGTGTGAAACAGCTTCTTCTTAGACATGCACAGTTTGTTACATCACATTAGAAATGACAGTGACACTTCAATCTTACGTGGCATGATGCCCTGGTCCACTAGTTGTTCTCTTGTCCTCCTTTGTTGCAGCCTCAGCTGGAGCACTGTGAAAAGGAAATAATCACCATTGGAGTTTACAGGCAAACTGTTGGGTCCAACTTACAAAGTTCCAGAGGAGATACAATTAAGCTTACTTAAAAAGCTTATACTTCATAATTGAATAAGGATACTACCTGGCACCATTCAACCTGTCCCCCCCCCAAAAAAAAAATCAGTTTGTGATTTCTGCCTTTTGGGTGAACTCTGAAGTTCTCTCAGCTTATCTTTTGTTTAGTCAGTTAATAATCTTAAGTTGATGATTAAAGCTAAGTATTTGTTGTTTAAATACAATCACATCATACTCAGCAAATAAACAAAAATGGTTGGCTTATATATTCTTATTAATAAAAATAGAAATGTGAGATACCTTGACATTCCTTAGTTTTTTAAAAAACAAGTTAATAGCAAAAATGTATTTTAAGGAAAGATGAATGTATTTGGAGGAACTCACTCCATCTGGAACAAATTTTAAATCGCTTTAATGAAGGCCAACTTCATAATACAAATTAGACCTATGAGATATTACTAATGACCCAAAGGAAAATTTCTGAATTAAGACTTTGAAGTTTAACAATCTTTGCAAAACATAATACTGCATCTCACTCCAGAAGTTCTAAGAAAGCCACAAATCAATTGGTACCTAATTATTTTAATTAAAAGAGTAAATAAATCATTAAACTTGTAGAAAACAAGGTATACATCACAAAACGTGGAAATCCCGCTTGCCAAATTTAATAAAATATACTTTTTCCCCTAGATTTCTCAAGCAGATTCCTTTCATAGCATCTCTATGTTTTTGTCTGGAAAGTGAGCTGATTTCAAAAAAGAGTAATATATGAAGTAACTTTGAAAAATATTTTCCTTGGTTTGCCTTACGTTCAATTTTAAGTTTCCATTTTTAATTTTTCTTTCAAACCATGGATGAAAACCAAGGTTAGGATTATTAAGGGTCCGCCTAAGGGTTGTCAATATGAAAAAAAAAATTAACTATGTGTATTTCTTAAATGGTAGGGAAGGAAGACAATTTTTTAGCAAGGGCGTGATGAGGCTGGCTTGGACCAGGCTCAAATGCAAGGCACATACGGCTTCTACTTGCAATTAACCCCAAGACCTGAAGATGCAGGGCCTGTGGCCCTCATATCCTTTGCTTTTTGCTTGCCCTTGTGCTGACTGCAGAGCAGAGCCCAATCTTAGTTATATTTTAAATATATTTTCATATTCACTGCTAGATATGAATGTTGTCCTTTACTTAATACTGAAAAATTTTTTTATATGCTTCTTTTGGGGGCCACAAAGCTTCACTGACATCCCATTTAGAACTGAAGCAATTGACATAAGATTCTATTACACACAGCAAAAGAAAAACTTAGAGTCAAAAAATATATGCACATTTCTCACATTAAAATGTTTTGCAGTTCTCTGAATCAATTATGCTCTAACACAAAGATCTTTTCCCTGATAACTTACAGTTTATTGAGAATAGTATGTTCCCACTGTACTTTACTAGGAACAAAAATAACCAAGGAGATGACCTGTGGATCTGACAGCACCCAAACGCCTGCACACTCCGACATTCTTCTATGAATGCCGAAGTTAATTCTTGTCTGAAATCACGGTGGTCATATTCGAGAGGCAGAATACCAAGAAAGGGAATACTGAGAGGAGAAAAGGGTCAGAACAATCTCTAGTTCAAAGGCTGACACTTCTGGAACACAGTGGTCCATGTCTGTTGCAGACTCTCTAGCAGTAGTATTTTTCCTTTCTCCCACGGGAGTCTTCAAAGAAAGGAGTAAAATAAAAAGGGTAATGAAAATATCAACAGCCTCTTTTTTGGTTTAAGACAAACAAAGCACCATACTAGTGAGACAAATGTGTCAAACACAATACATATTTCTAGGCGAATGGCATCTTGGAATGAGAGATACATTCGCAACAGCATGGTGACAACAGCTTGTTAGTCTTGAAGCATCTCCTGACTGTACGCTGGCCAGCTGCCCTCATGCGCCTTCATGGCAGTCCTGTCAGCTGTATTATCTTTCACCAGAGACTGCATTTTCATGCTGTTGTGCGAAGGTATCTGTTGCCATGAGGGTGATACGCAAAATGAATGCATGTCACCAACCACCAATTGTTAAAATAAAACAAAACCACTGTGTTTTCCATCCATTTTTCTTCACAACAAAACAATCAATCCTATTTATTTCATACTGCTCGAAGGTGGGAGAATAATCTTCCCAATCAATGCTCTCACTGCCTATTAATTTTCCCAAGTAGCAATATCCTTACACTACAAATATTACTCAAAGCAGGTGTGGCAGGCAGCCTTCCCGAGGCATGTTCATTCATTAAGAGCCTATGTATTAGGTGTCTGTTAGTGACTGCAGGGTGCATGCATGGGAAAGAACAGCAGCAGCTGTGAACAGAGGGTCTGTTTTTAGGCAGACATTAGGAAGAACATGAATGGAAGAGGAGGCAAATAACTAGCCATGTTGTTAAGACTGCAGATTACCGAGCTTGATTTAGTCTTCATTTATACCAAAAGATGGGCAGCACGGGACACAATATGTTGAATATAAGGCACTATGCCCTATCAAGAGACTTGGATACATTGCTACTTTTGGTCAATGTTAAAACACAATTATAGTATTCGTTCATATCAAATACAACCGATCACTTGCAACCTGATGGAGGCTCTTCTGAGAACTAATGGTTATAAAAAGTACCTATCAGATAGGTACAGGCTCATAATTTTGGACAATAGCAAACTTCCTTTTACTCTTTTCCACTCATCAAATGAGTGGAAAAAAAAAAGTTAACACAATAAATGACAAGCAATACCTGTCCCTTAAAGGCAGACCACCCAGGCCGGGAAGAACGAGGCTTGAATGATGCAGACAGCTTAACTGTCCTACAACACTAGAAAGCTAGAGCTGCCCAGAGCTGGGCAGAGCTTATCCAGACCTTGAAGGGGGAAGAGACCCTGAATAGAGACTGCCTGACTCTTAACGATCATAGAGGCGTTCACCGTTGTGGGCATGTGAGCATCTCAAGATGCTTTATCAAGTTAACCTTGGAGACCCTCTTCCTCCCTTTGCAGCCTCCAAACTCACGTCTGTGTGGAGGGCAGGACGGCCCAGATCACTGAATGCTACTGGGCCTGTTGCACAGTTGCAGTTCTTAAGACCAGTGGATAACCCGGTAGGCTGGCTGATCCCTGGAAACCTGACATACTCTGCACACGTTCACGAGACTGCACTCCTGTAGCCACAAACAGAAGACTAGACGCTGGTCCAGCACTGCTTTCCTGTGGCAGCAGTGGGTGGTGGTGGTGTATGGCTGCCTAAGAAGCCAACCTCGGGGCAATGGCCTTGTGTCTGAAAACAGACCTGAGAGCATTCGCCCCCGGTGCCTTGCTGGATTGATAAATTGTGCTACTGGGCTGACATCATAGCTTCCAACACATTAGGAAACTGACTAAAATACAGCAACTCCATGGCCATCTTAACAAATAATTACATGCCAGAAAAGAAAACATGTAAATCTACAGAATTCTGGAAGGAAAAAAAAAAAAAGAGTTCAAAACACTCAGTGAGTGAGCAGCTACATCCTTTCAGAAAACAAAGGACACAGTAATAATGGTGTTGAAATAGAATTCATGTTACGACTGCTCACATTTGAACATTTTCAAAGAATGTCTTTATCTTTGAAACATGTAGAAATGAAAATAATCCGATACAGGGACCTAAGAAGTTCTTACGTTTAAAATGGGTGGGGTTAAACCTGTTTCATTTTCTCAAAAAGGTGGGGGGGGGGTGGCACACAGGTGTTAACAGCGTATCTCATTATACAGCTAGCACTGTATTCTCTGTGCAAAAACCGTTACCACAGGCTGAGAAGTCTGTAACAGCTCTGTGTTTCCCGATGACAAAACTCACAAGAGGTACACAAAGGAGCCCCATTGACAGAAGGAGATGAGGTTACAGAGCCATTTGCTTACCCTTTGTGCCACATCTTTTTTAACTAGCCTGAGTCCAAGGTTTTTATTTTTTATTAAAAAGAAAATAAATCTCTTTACCTATTAAAAGAGTGATATATGTTCATTACAGAAAATAAGGAAATTTTAAAAAGGAGGAGGAAGAAACCAAAAAAGAAAATCACCAATAATATCATCAACCAGAGAGACATACAACTACTGTTATCATACTGGTGTATTCCTCTGTCTCTTAGCTAAGCATAATTTTTTTTTTTTTTTTAAAGAAGATGTTGGGGGTAGGAGTTTATTAATTAATTAATTTATTTTTGCTGTGTTGGGTCTTCGTTTCTGTGCGAGGGCTTTCTCTAGTTGTGGCAAGCGGGGGCCACTCTTCATCGTGGTGCGTGGGCCTCTCACTATCGCGGCCTCTCTTGTTGCGGAGCACAGGCTCCAGACGCGCAGGCTCAGTAGTTGTGGCTCACGGGCCTAGTTGCTCCGCGGCATGTGGGATCCTCCCAGACCAGGGCTCGAACCCGTGTCCTCTGCATTAGCAGGCAGGTTCTCAACCACTGCGCCACCAGGCAGGCCCAGCTAAGCTAATTTTTGATTCTCTGCTTCTACATACTATGATCGCACTGTACAATGATAAACATTCTTGTTATTTCAATGGCTACATAAAATACTCTATTGGGTGGACATGCATAGTTTACTAAATATACCCCTATTATTTATCACTTAGGTTGTTTCCAACTTTTACAACTACTATAACTAATGCTATGGTGGGTTTTTTGTGTATGAAGTTTATTCCTTATTTTTAGTTATTTCCTTAATTCCTAAAAGGAGGAATATCCCTATGTGGTCCATATAAGGCATGGCCATAAAGTAAGGAGACTAATTCATATGCAAACCATCATCTTTGAAATTATAGTAGACGTGTGAAAACATGGATACAGACTACTTTATATCTGTTGCATTTAGAGAAAAAATTTTAATTAATTTTTGAATTTTTCCAAGATGATGTGTGTTATTGTTTCTTAGGGCTAACATTCATGGTTTCCGATTACATTTCAACAAAAAGAAAAATGCATATAATTTTGAAAATTCTACTTAAGTGTTATGCCTTGTTACAATAGACAAAAACAATATTCTGTCAACATAAATGTTTTCAACTTGCTCTTTTTTTAATACAAGAAAAGTACAAACTTAATTTTAACCACCATTCTGAAAAATGAAAGGTAGCTCATCTAATGGCAAAGAGGAAATGTCATTCTTATTCATCATCAGAAATAGTTTAGAATTAAAAAGTATCAACTCTGGGCTTCCCTGGTGGTGCAGTGGTTGAGAGTCCACCTGCTGATGTAGGGGACACGGGTTCGTGCCCCAGTCCGGGAAGACCCCGCGTGCTACGGAGCGGCTGGGCCCACGAGCCATGGCCACTGAGCCTGCGCGTCCGGAGGCTGTGCTCCGCAACGGGAGAGGCCACAACAGTGAGAGGCCCGCGTACCACACACACACACACACACAAAGTATCTCTTAGTTCCTTCCGCCTGAATCTTAAATGGATTAAAGTGCTTTTAGAGCAAAATTTTAGGATTAGTTTCCAATATTAAAAAAAAAAAACAACCTCAAAATAGAATAATGTCTTTCATATAATATTTACACCCCCTTCAAAATTTTTAGCTGCTTTTTGAACCAAGTTATGTCTTTTCTCTTTTGTTTCTGTAAGTAGAATGTTTGAAATGTTTCCATAATATGACATAAAGTGCCTTTTTACTCTAAAGAAAAAAACCCACATTATGCAGCATTTTAATAACATATAGCAATTTGGTATGAGTTGAACAAGCCAAAACAAAGCACAGTTTTGGGCCAGGGGATTTGCAAGGGGACATCTGAGGAACATATATAACAAAAACAAGGCAGAAATGACACTTTCTGGGAAGCAGTATGGCAGGCAGCCATGGTCTTAAGAAATTCTTTATAAATAGCTAGCTTCAGTTATGGGGTATGAAGGAGGGTGGGATGAGTGGGGACGGGGCGTGGGGGGGGATGAGCAGCTGCCTGCAAGTCAAAGAGAAGATCCAATGTATATTATTTAATTACAGGACACTGGATAGAATAAACTGCAGAATCATGAGGGGAGGAAAAAACACCCCAAAACCCTGAGCCAGTCAAGTAAAGGCTAGGTAAACCAGTGGCAAAAGCAAAGATGGGAAACTGAAAAATACTCTAGAATT
This sequence comes from Mesoplodon mirus, assembly GCF_964341445.2. Taxonomy (NCBI): domain Eukaryota; kingdom Metazoa; phylum Chordata; class Mammalia; order Artiodactyla; family Ziphiidae; genus Mesoplodon; species Mesoplodon mirus. Next base: position 53,809,724 of record NC_138991.1, read on the forward strand.
GACTATGTATTGACTCTGAAGATAATATTAGGCAAAAAACAGACCCTGGTTTCAGTTTTTAAAAATTTGTTTAAAGATGTTTGAGTAGTTAAGAGAATGAAGCAGTTGTACTTTGGCAAAAATTTATTATGTATTGTTTAAAGAGTGCTAATTTAGGGGCCTGGTCCTATAAAAACAAGACAATTTAGAAAAGCCAACATCTTCATATTATCTTTTGAACTTAGATACAGGAGGGATTAACTGGCCCCTAAGTAATACCTTAGAACAGTTACATTTGGGGGCCCCATTCAACCCTGATTTCAGTGTTCTATCAAGCAGCAGTTCAGCAGTAAAGTTTACAACTGCATTTGTTCAATCAGGTAGGGGCAAATGACATCTTGAAAAAATCTGTATCAAAAGACTGATGGACTACTTTTCCTGTTCCTCAGAAGTAAATGTTTAAAAAGCTGGTGGTGGTTATTATTATTGTTACTACTACTACTTTAGATAATTGGTGAAGATAACCACGTTTTTTTCCAAACATAATACCATAAGGATTAAAAAAAAAACTTTTTTAGAGCAGTTTTAGGTTTACAACCAAATCAAGAGGGAGGTACAGAGATTTCCCATACACCCCCTACCATCAAACATACTGAGCTTCCCCATCATCAACAAGATTAAACAAATTTAACTCCATAAAGATTCCCATATTTTTAGTTCTTTGCTGTGAATGGGTATTTTGTAGTCACAGGGTAAGCAGTCACATCCTGAAGGCTTTCCTTCTAAGCCTGGGATTCAGAAATATACAGTATATGTACCACTAACACCTATATTTAAACATCCATGTTTTGGGCTTCCTTGGTGGCATAGCAGTTAAGAGTCTGCCTGCCAAGGCAGGGGACACGGGTTCGAGCCCTGGTGCGGGAAGATCCCACATGCCATGGAGCAACTAAGCCCGTGGGCCACAACTACTGAAGCCCGCACGTCTAGAGCCCGTGCTCCATAACAAGAGAAGCCACCACAGTGAGAAGCCCGCACACCGCAACGAAGAGTAGCCCCACCTGGTGCAACTAAAGAAAGCCCGCGCGCAGCAACAAAGACCCAACACAGACAAAAAAACCCGAAAAAGTTTAAAAGATATTTTCTTAGATCAGTCTCCCTAGGCAAAAGAAACCAAAGCAAAAATAAACACATGGGACCTAATCAAACTTAAAAGCTTTTGCACAGCAAAGGAAACAATCAACACAATGAAAACACAACCTACAGACTGGGAGAAAATATTTGCAAATGATGTGACCAACAATATCCATAATATACAAACAGCTCATAAAACTCAATACCAAAAAAAATCAAACAACCCAATCAGAAGATGGGCAGAAGACCTAAATAGACATTTCTCCAAAGAAGACATACAGATAGACAACAGGCACATGAAAAGATGTTCAACATCGCTTATTATTAGAGAAATGCAAATTAAAACCACAACGACCTCACACTGGTCAGAATGGCTATCATCAAAAAGTCTACAGGGAATTCCCTGGTGGTCCAGTAGTTGAGACTGTGCTTTCACTGCCGAGGGTTCAATCCCTGGTCAGGGAACTAAGATCCCACAAGCTGCACGTCGTGGCCAGTTACAACAATAACAAGTCTACAAATAATAAATGTTGGAGAGGGTATGGAGAGAAGAGAACCCTTGTATGATGTTGGTAGGAATGTAAATTGGTACAGTTGCTATGGAAAACATTATGGAGGTTCCTTAAAAAAACTAAAAACAGAGTTACCATGTGATTCAGCAATTCCACTCCTGCATATGTATCCGGAAAAAATGAAAACACTATTCCAAAAAGATACATGCACCCCAAAGCCAAGATATGGAAACAACCCAAGTGACAATCAAGACGACTGATTTAAGAAGATGTGGTATATACAGGATTAACAGATACACAGATACAAACTGCTATAATAAATAGATAAGCAACAGGATTTACTGTATAGCATAGGGAACTATATTCAGTAGCTTATAATAACCTATAATGGAAAATAATCTGAAAAAATATATGACTGAATCACTTTGCTATATACCTGAAACTAACACAATATTGCAAATCAACTATACTTCAATTAAAAAAAAAAGTGAAAGTCAGTCCATCCCACCAGAGATCTCCAGTCCTCCCCCATAAAGGTAACCACTATTAAATTTCTATGGCTCTAGAGAATGTTTCGTGAATATTCTGGCAATGTTAAGTATAAAATGTGCAAAGGAAATACATGTGGAGGGGTCATACCATTCACATAGTTCGATAATTTGCTTAAAAAAAAACCACCCATGAAATCCAGCTCATTCTTCTTTCTGGCTATCTTAGTGGCTGTATCTAACATATGGATGTATCAATCATATACATTTAAGTTTCTAGATTTCCTGCTATTATTGTTATTATTAACAATGCTGCAGTGATTATCTTCATTTTGTGTCATCATGTGTGTGTATGTGTATGTATAAACACTTAAAGATATATGTATACACACACACACACACAAAATACACACACACACACACGCACGCACACACACTGAAAATTTTGATAGGGACCCTTTGCAATCCAAATGGTTGTACCAATCTATATCCTCACTTACAAGGCAAGAGAGAGGACCTTTCTGTTTATCCCTTCCCCATAATATACATCATCATGCTTTAAGGTAATTTTAAATTCAGAAACAAAGATCACTTACTCTTACCTAAGGCTATCAGCAATATTATGCCAAAGTAATAGTAAAATTTGAAATAACTATTAAGCAGTAAGGGACCAATAGATATCAAAAGAATTAGTGAGAGTGATGGGGCTGGGTTTTTGACTGAATGCAGAGATATTTACAGTGGTTGTCAGAAGTTCAGGTTAAGCTTTCTCTTGTAAACCACATATTTATTTATAAATTTGGTAGAATTTTTCTCATGTTCCAGGACAGAAACCTAATAAGCGTAAGACTTCTCATTCTTTTTTCTTCAATTCCAACACAGCTGAGAGATGTAATAGACAGATTTGAGAAATACTTAGAACAAAATCAACACTGTGTGCTGAGGGACTGGATGTTGTGTTTGAAGGAGAAAAGATAAAGACGATGCCTGGGTTTCTGGCTTAAGCACGTGGGTGGACCACTGACTCAAGAATACATCATGGCCATTTAGGGAGCTCAGTCTTGGACATGTCTGAATTAGAAGCTGAGATGTCAAAGCGACAACTGGCTCTATGGGTCCAGATTTCAGAAGGTAGCTCTTGGCAGGAGGCTAAAATTTGGAAGTTGTCACTTATGTAGTATCTGAAGCTATGGGAGTTTACCAAGGTAGAGAATATAGAAAGAGGAGGCAAGAAGAAGCACAGGACCAAGTTCCTAGGAAATCCAACAATTAAAAGCCCATTTTTATAGGTCAGATAGGGGATGAAGGTCCAAAAAAGGAAGTGAGAGGAAGCTGCCTAAGGAGGAGGAGGAGCCTGGAGAGTGCGTATAAAAGTGTTTCTAGAAAGGGGTCACGACCAACTGGGTCCAATGCTGCTGTTGTAATACATGAAGGAGCTGCTTTTTGGAGTGATGGATGGAAATCAGGCTGGAAGAGGTTAGGGAGGGGTAAGAGTAAGAATGACAGTAATGGAAACAATGCTTTCAAGATGTTGCCCAGGGGGCTTCCCTGGTGGCGCAGGGGTTCAGAGTCCGCCTGCCGATGCAGGGGACACGAGTTCGTGCCCCGGTCCGGGAAGATCCCACATGCCGTGGAGCGGCTGGGCCCGTGAGCCATGGCCGCTGAGCCTGTGCGTCCGGAGCCTGTGCTCCGCAACGGAAGAGACCACAACAGTGAAAGGCCCGCGTACCGCAAAAAAAAAAAAAAAAAAAAAAAAGATGTTGCCCAGGAAGGTAGGAGAGAGGTGAAAGCTTGAGGGGTGTGGAACTTCAGGTTGGAAATTACTTGAACAGGTTTACAAGCGATGAAGAGCGAGAGAGAAAAGGGGAGGGGAGAGAAGGGAGAGAATGGGAATGAATGAATATGAATGAGAATAAGGGAGAGAATAAGAGGTAGCAGATCCCTTGAAGGGGAGGGGATTCAGAGCAAACAAGAACAACCTTGTTACAACCTTGTTAAAAGACACTTCCTCTATCATGACAGGAAGGCAATGAGGATTGGATACAGCTGCAGATAGGTTTATAGATGTGGTCTGGGACGTCCAGAGAGTTCCCAGATGATGGCTTTTATTTTCTCAGAGAAGGAGGAAGAAAGGTCATCTTTTCAAAGTGAGATGAATGAAGGAAACGTCAGTTTTGAGGCTAGTGAAGGAGTTTGAAATAATCATTGCAGACTGTGAAGAACAAGTTGAAAAGAGAAACATGGTTATTTTGTCTTGACATGCTCCAACTAATAATGGCAACAGCTTGGGGGAAAGAAGTCAGTTAGGAAACGGCGAGTCACTCACTGCCTGTGAACGATATCATTTCATCAGAGAAAAAGACCAGAAGATACAAAATTAGCACATTTGGCAGTTCTTTCTCAAGCTCATTATATAAAATTTTAGTTAGGAACAGTTGCAGCCCAGCAAATCCACTTCTAGGTGAACTGAAAAGAAGTTAAAACAGGTACTCAAACACACACATGTACACCCATGTTCACAGCAGCACTATTCACAACAGCCAAAAGGTGGAACAGTCCAGTCCAAATGTCATCAACAGATGAATAAACAAATCCTGGTCCATCCATACAGTGGAATATTATTCAGCCATAAAAAGAAATCAAGTACTATATAAGCCACAACATGGACGAACTTGAAAAACATTACGCTAAGTGAAAGAAGCCAGATGGCAAAACGTCATATATATGATTCCATAGATGTGAAACATCCAGAATTGGTAAATACACAGAGACAGAGCTCAGATTGGTGGCTACCTGGAACTGGGGGGAAGTCACTGCTTAATGGCTACAGGGTTTTTTCTTGGGCTGATGAAAATGTCTTGGAACTAGGTAGAGGTGTACTTGCACAACACTGTGAATACATTAAATGCCCCTGAATCGTTCACTTAAAATGGTTAATTTTATGTTGTGTGAATTTTACCTCAGTAGAAAAAATGGAACAGTTGGCAGAGCAACTGACTTTAAGAAACTAATTACTCAATAATCAAATTTCTTATTTCCCACCCATCGCTAGCTAGCCCCCCTCACCATCATAATTCCATTAACCACCAACGGTGACTTCATCTTTTAAGGATTTGATAACTACAATAACAGCTATATATTATATCATATTCCTTGTCACACCAAATTCTAGGTTTTGTTGGTTTCTTGGGGGCCTCTAATTCCCCTTCTAGATCTCATCCTTATATTCTAGCACCTTCTACAATGCTCACCATATAGAAGTTTTAATAAACATGTTTTACTTAATTTTGCACGGTATACTTACAAGTATATAACTGAGTTACTATTTTCTAAGGAAAAAGAATTCTAGCCAAATTTAAGAATAAATCACCAAGAGGATTTTGTACGGGCAAGTGATTATCATGGGACAGAACCAACACTTGTCTTGCTTAGTTGTATGAATTGGAGGCTTCAGGTATTTCTGAATTGATGTTGGTGGTAGAACAGAAGACAAAATCTAATTATATTGTTTTGAAGGGTAAAAGAAGACTGAAAAAGGGAACACTAAGGGCAACGGAGTAAAGAAGAGCATGAAAAACTGGTAGACAGTAATTTCTTTTCATCTCCATTTACAGTTAATGTGAAATTTAGGTTGCATTAGAGAAGCGTATAAGCACTTAAGCACTCTCATAGATGATAAAAAGTAGCAACCGAAGATTACAGACTTTTGGTTGTATTTTCAGGGGTCTAATTTGCCAATTATAAAATAAGGTTCTTCTTCAAGTAGTTTAAAATAATGAAATGCAAAGAGGCCAAAGATAAAATGGCGGTTTGTCATGTAAGAGCCATGCTATCTGCACTGATTAAGCAAACTCCCGTCAACACTCCTCTCTGAAGCAAAAGCAGAGTTAACACAGTATGCACATAAATCTAAACCTCTGATACTACCGAGCGCAAAGAGCATTCTGATCAGGAATTTTTATATTATGATTATTTTCCACTTAGGAAAAGGAGAGACAACATTAAGTTAATTTTAAAAAAAACTGCGCAAATCAGTGTTTGAAAGTTAGGCCTTAGACTACCTAGGAAATACTGCCTTTCATCCAATATCAGAAAGTCTACTGCATCCTTTGAAGTCCACTGGGGTGAGGGGTGTGGAGGAAGACGCAGGTGATAACAAACTGGAATTCTAAACCACTGTCCCTTGCTGGTAGGGAGGTCACAGTCAAGAATGCAGCATTGGGCCTCCCTGGTGGCGCAGTGGTTGAGAGTCCGCCTGCTGATGCAGGGGATACGGGTTCGTGCCCCGGTCTGGGAGGATCCCATATGCCGCGGAGCGGCTGGGCCCGTGAGCCATGGCCGCTGGGCCTGCGCATCCGGAGCCTGTGCTCCGCAACGGGAGAGGCCACAACAGTGAGAGGCCCGCATACCGCAAAAAAAAAAAAAAAAAAAAGAATGCAGCATTTACTCTCTATTATGAATTAAAGAGCAAAAATGAAGTAAAAACTAAAAATGCTAGCAGTTCAGGCTAATGCACTGCAGGTTTCCTGCATTAATCTGCACCATGAGGTCAGGAAGACAATGTTTTCAACACTCAGCCCTTGGAAATTTACAGGTACTTTGATAACTCTGTGGTTGGCTGCTGCTTCTGTTTCCATGGAAACAGGCTGCTAAAAATGGGGCATGTTTCTTTAAACTGATCATACCTTCACACAAATTCCCCTCTCCTTTTTGTCAAAAGTTGGAATGAATTAAGTATGCTTCTCATGGTATGACAACGTGATGTCAAGCCAGGGGACCTGGTACAGAATGGCAGGGACAACGTTAGCCTGTGGCACACATACAGAAAGATATTATACATACCTATGTGCATCTAAAAAAATCTCACTCGGTTAAAAAGCAGTGGAAATAAATTACACAGTGGAATAAATGGAAGTATAACACAAATAATAGGCACTGCAAAAGTAAAATCATTCACTTAATGCCTGATCACCAGCAATGTAAAGAGATTTAAAAAAAACTTGATTTCTTTTTTCAGACAATTAATTTTTAATATGTAGGACCATGCTGGTTCTATACCTGAATGTCTAGATTTCTTAACCTTCCATGTTTCCAAAAGAAGATAATGTTTATTTTTCTTATTTGGGGGGTAATCAAAAAGTCTACGTTTCACTGCTGCATTAGAATTTCAGTGTGAGGCCATAGGCAAAGGTGCTGACAGCTTTTTTTAAAAAATCTTTATTGGAGTATAATTGCTTTACAGTGTTGTGTTAGTTTCTGTTGTACAACAAAGTGAATCAGCTATATGCATACGTATATCCCCATATCCCCTCCCTCTTGTGTCTCCCTCCCACCCTCCCTATCCCACCCCTCTAGGTGGTCACAAAGCACCAAGCTGATCTCCCTGTGCTATGCAGCTGCTTCCCACTAGCTATCAGTTTTACATTTGGTAGTGTATATATGTCCATGCCACTCTTTCACTTCATCCCAGCTTACCCTTCCCCACTGTGTCCTCAAGTTTGTTCTCTACATCTGTGTCTTTATTCCTGCCCTGCCACTAGGTTCATCAGTACCATTTTTTTTAGATTCCATATATGTGCGTTGTGCTGACAGCTTAAAGCTCTTTCCTAATCCCTCTAAATTGGGAAAATGTACGTTGTTTAAAAGATTCTGGGGCTTCCCTGGTGGCGCAGTGGTTGAGAGTCCGCCTGCCGATGCAGGGGACACGGGTTCGTGCCCCGGTCTGGGAAGATCCCACGTGCCGCGGAGCGGCTGGGCCCGTGTGCCATGGCCACCGAGCCTGCGCGTCCGGAGCCTGTGCTCCGCAACGGGAGAGGCCACAACAGTGAGATGCCCATGTACCGCAAAAAAAAAAAAAAGATTCTGAAATGCCTTAGTGTAAATTCCTAAGGCAGCTTCTCTGAATAAAAAGACAATTAACAATGAAACAGGAAAATAGTGGAATATTATTTACCTCCAGTTTTTCCCAGAATAGTAAGCACATGCTACTCTCTTGAGGTCATTTGATCCTGGCTCAATATCTTGGTTTTTCTTCCCATTTTGTGGATTCAGGAATGGGACACACACACACACACACACACTTGACTCTTGAACAACGCGGCTTTGAAATGCACAGGTCCACTTACATGTGGACTTTTTTTCAATAAATACAGTACCTGTATTTTCATTTTACACATTTTTAACTAAGTGGGGGAAAAGTTTGTGTTTGATTAGAGATCACGATATGTGGAGTCAAAAGAATTAGGGTCTGAGTCCTGATTCTACCCAAACTGTTTTGGTTTCCTGCCCTTGGTTGAGTCATTTGTCAATTCCTTTGTTTCTGAGGCAGGGAGAGCAGTACTCAGATTTCTGACTGCGCATGGCAGGGGGGTGGGAGGCCAGCGCCCTTAACTCCCACGTTGTTCAATGTTATATATGTATACCTACACACACATGTGCCAATTTGCCCACAAAAACATAAGGAGAACAGAGAACTTGTGACACAACTTGTGTGCAATCCTAATGTCAGAGCAACTGTGCATGATGATGCAGATCAAAGGATGAGCTGCAGTTGTTCGGGCCAATGGGGTGGGGATGGGTGGGCAGGGAGAGGCGTTCTGGGAGAGAACAGCTGCGGAGGGAGAGAGAAGTAGCACAGAGGAAGGGCCTCGCTGAAGGCGGCCAGAGTGTAGGCGGAGATCAGCTGGGCAGCTCTATCTCTGCTTGAGTAGATTCCTGTTGAGATTCTATTTGAGGAAGGGGACCTGGATAAGGGTGGGGCTGTGGTGAAACAGTGCTGTTGAGAAATGAAATATTTTTGAGGTAGAATTGACAGATTCGATAACCAGATTTGGTGACAGGCTATGAGGAGAAGGTCAAGGAAGGTGTCAGGGATCACTCCCATTTTGGGTTCCTGCCGTGAGCTAATGGGGGGACAGAGGTGCCACTGACCGAGAGACAGGAAACCCTGGAGGAATGTGTTTCATGGGAAGAAGTAAGGGGCCTACTGGAGCCGTCAGGGATGTAGATGACCGTGCAGGTCTGAAGCACAAGAGAGACACCTGGCGCTCAGTCTGTGATCCTCACTCATTTGGACCAAAGCACATAGAGGTTTCTTCTGCTATCTCTTTTGTGTGTGTGTGTATTTTAACTTCTATATTATCAGTTCAGTTTCCCACTTTGCAGGCTGTGAGCTCCTTGAATGCCATTGCTTATAGAGGTTTACAACCTCTAGAATGATGCTGTGGAGAAGCACTCAAATTTCTGCCAAATAAAATGATTTCCAATAAAAAGTTAAATTATACAATTTTATCTCAAAGGCAGCATATACCCATTTTTAAAAGACACTGAATTACATCTGGGAAAAAGAATCTTCTACTTTTTCCTTCATACCTGTATGTTATTTGAATTTATTTTAAGGACCGTATCTTACACTTCAAATTTATCTTTAAAAAAACCATTAATTTAGCAATACCTCACTTGTACAACACTTTTAATTATGTAGAACACTGGCAGAAAACAAAGAAAGAAGAAATTCCCAAAGAAATAAAAATAGATGCTGCAAAGTTCACGTGCTTTACTTATAGAAGAAGGCTCGGTAGCATTCTCTATTTTAACTGCTTATTTGTCTGCTTCTCCCAGTATGACTCAATAAATTTTAGTTGAATCAACAACAGAATCAGGATTCCACTATTACATTTTGTTTATTTGTTGCTTACTTGGAAGATTAGAAGCAGCAGGTCAGAAAAGGGAAAAGCAGCCGAACGTGGCAGATGACAAAAATCAAATAATAAACAATGATTCTAGAAATCTAGTAATGATCTAGGGATCATTCTGTGCATGGGCAAATGGTTTTATACACCTCAACAATGACTTAAGGCACCAATGCATTACGTTTTGGGTTAGCCATTAATTTATAATTGAATTTTAAATAATATCTGAAGGTAACAGTTCAAACTATATTGTTTAAGAAGGCAGAGAGGGGTATAATATTCTTCAAATACTTATTGCATAATAGTAATGTGTCTTTGAGATGCAGGACACTGGGAGTGAGGTATAAAAATCATCCAAACAATGACAGTATCTCCAAGAAATATTATGATCTAATAGTGAAGACAGTACAGACACATACCACAGTAGCAAAAGGTGACATGCCATAAAAAGATGCAGAGCAAGTTACTGGGAGTATATGATAGAGAAGAAATTATTTTTGGCTGATAGGATCAGGTGACTTTCTTTAGGAAATGGCACAGGGATTGGGTTTTAAGAGACTCTGGACCTGCAAAGCTGGGGTGAGCAGCTTTCCAAGAGAACGTCCAGCAGTGATGGAAATGTTTTATAATCTGCATGGTTCTATACAGAAGCCACTAACCAGGTGTGGCGTCTGAGTAACTGAAATGTGGAGAACGTGGCTGAGGAGGTAAATTTTTAAAAATTTTACTTCATTTTTAATGATTTTAAATGTAAATCTGAACAGCCATATGAGGCTAATGGACAGTGCAGGTAGAGTATGTATGAGATAATTTGTCACTTAGAAAAGTTTTGGTGCTTTAATAAAGGTATTTATTTAGTCTATTTTCCCTAGGTTGAACTGCTCAGAACGTCTCAGACAAATGTGCATTTTTCCCACACACACATCTCCTATAGCCATGTCCCAGCGCACCCCATTAATCCACGCCGCTGTCTGTGATGCAGTCTGCCACAAACTTCCACATGCTTTGTCGCAACTGTTACTAGCCAGTCTATGACAGAATTGGGAATGTGGTTCCCCAAAGCAGTAGCTCTTTTCCCCACCAGCCACAGCTGAGCCACACAATAAAAGGAGCCCAGATCCCCGAGTCATTTCTTAGAGGACAGCTGACTAGGATAGCTGCCCAACCCACCTGGGACTATGTTTTGAGCAAGAAATGTGCTTTGATTGGTTAAAACACTGAGTTTGGGGGCTGTCTGTCAGAGCAGGTAATTTAGTCAAAGTAATTAATACACAAGCCAGTTTTCTTTCTCTGGTGTTTCATTTTTACCATTAGAGAGCTCTGTATATTGAACATCAATTTTTCCTCTTTACATTGATTTGCTACCCTTTTGTCTTTGATAAATATGGGATATAACTAGCTGGTAGCACTGGCATTATGATTCATTATCTCAATAACGCTTCATATTAAACCACTTATCTGAATTAAACATCTCAATTTATTTGATTTTTCCAAGTTTCATGATTATTAATTTGTTAAGTTGTCAAGTCAGCGATGTGTAATATCCTTTAGTTGTTAGAACCAGAAATTAAATTTAAATCTCATCTGTGATGAGCGCTATTAAAAAAATGTTCTAAACCTTTTGTGGATAAGTCAAAAGGTGAGATTCCCTACTGCTGCTTTGACAAAAGAAACTAGTCTAAGGAAAATGTCCTATTTTGAAGTTGATCAGAATTCATGACATTTATTATTTCTCACCTGAAGCAAAAAATAATTAAATTCTCCAATTATATATGTGGGTTGGTATTTATCAGAAAGTTTATATAAGCATTAACAAAACTGTGAGGAGATATGCTTTATTATCCAAAGAATTCTCTGGTATGTGGTGACAACTATTCACAGGTGGTTGACACTTGGAACATTTTTCCCTTAAATTTTCAACAGGTATTACTAAATTTTCTTGTTAAGGTGTCACATAAATTTTGAAACCTATGATTATCTGCTTACAAAATCTGTTTTTCCCCCTAATAATAATTTCAGCTAATTAGCACTGTCAACAATAACAGGCATTCTAAAATGTCCCCAAATAAGCAAGAACTACAGCAACTACTTGAGAAGCAGAGACCTCCCACCCCTCGCAGCAGACACCATCACAAACGCCAGAGACCCGGCTGTGTCACTACGGTTAGAATGGAATGGACCAAAATGTATCCTTCCTTCATGACCTGAAAACTTTTGATTCAGACACTGCCACAAATGAGTGGAACACCAAATATTCTTCATGTGAAAGATAGTATTTTAAATTAGTATCCCTTCACATGAGGCATAAACCATAGACATGACTAAATAGTCAGAAATTTGTCTTTTGACAAGACAGCATAGGATCTAATTAGACTCTGGGGCATTTTAGTGTTTGAACATTGCTGCCGTATCAATAAGCTTTCACAGATTAATAAAACTGACATATGACCCAGGACCTAGCAGCAGAAGAAGCTCAGCAGTGGCCTGTCCCGAGTCTGATGAGGTCACTGCTGGTGCTCATCTGCAGGCAGTGCCTGTGACACACTGAATTCCAGGAGTTCAACCCTGCAAAGGAACGTAGTCATTTTCAGAGGACACCAAGGAAAAAAAGTAGCTTTCTGCAAAATGTCTCCTATTTTTTTCTGTTCTAATTAAACTCAGATCTAATCCTCTTTCGGTGTCACTACCTTTGAGGTAACAGATCACCTTTGAAATCTTCCCCCCACCCAGCCCTATCGCTAGCAAAAAATAAGTAGAAATACAGTCTGTTGAGATAGAAAGCGAAGCCTAGTTCAGTGCAACTGTGGTGAGGTAGATGAATTTTATCATCCAGTCATTTCTGTGGAGTGTTTAAAAATATCAAAGTTCTCTCCCTGTACACCTCTTTATACTGATGAATTTACATGACAGTAAGATATATAAATACTTCTCTACTTTGTCAATATACACAAGATTTTAAAAATTAAATTTTAAATGGAAAAAGTAACAAAGGGTTAAAAAAATAAGAAGAGGGATGGCAAACTGGCATGAAACTTGGTATCTCATAAAGACACTATGAAGTAGGTATTGTTTATCTTCATTGTACAAAGGAGGAAATTAAGGCTCAGAGCAGTGAACTTGTCTAGGGTCACAGAGCTAGAAAATGGGATTTGATCCCAAGTATATCTCACTTCAGAGTCCATGCTCTTGCTCTGTGACATTATACTACAGCACATGTATAAATTCAAAGCATGGTCACAACTGTTAGGGAAAGAATCGATACATTATGTAATCATCTCAAGGCAGTTTTGCTGTTCCTGTTGATAATTCTCCTACCCTGTTTTTATATTTTTAATTCTTGCTCTCTACACGCCTTATCATACTGTTGTTGTAACATCTTTTTATTTCTCCAATTGCATTCTCCTCCACTTTTCCCAGTTTTTCAAGTAGCGTAAAAATTGTTAAAAATTTATGATGTTAATAGGAGCTTAACACTAGAACTTGACTTCAATGATACATAGATAATCCCCCTTTTAAGTTAATGATTAAAAAAAATTAAGTTCTCCTCAGTGAGTCTCTAGAACGTGCCCTAGAAGCTCTACCGGTGTTGATTTTACTGGAGTCTACAAGAAGATCTGCAGTGCACGAGCGGGGGCAACCCCGCCGTCTGGTTCCTGGCAGCAGCTATTGATACTTCATTGTGTGTCCTTTGTTTCCATCTACATGTTTTTTTCAACCAGTACCCAAAAGAAGTTCATCTCCAATAAGAAAACAACTATCGTTCCTTCTTATTGTTCAAATATGCAACAATCCGTCACCACATTCTCTTTTTCTAAATGTGTGAAAAAGAAAAGAAGGAATATCATTTTGGAAGAAGCTCAAACTGCTGCTTGGGCAGATAACTATATTTACTGTCTGGGTCTCCAGAAGATGAGGAAGAGCCAGTGGAGAGGTGAGGGGGCAGCTGATGGTTATTGTGGGGGTGTTTTCCCCCCAAAGAACACTAGAAAATCAAATTTCAAATTAAACAAGCATCGAGAGGGGTGACTTTCATATCTCAAATTCAGAAAAAACTTATTCTCTGAAGATTCTGAATTTCTTACTCCGTGGTCCCTGGTCTCCAGCTGCTGTAGTAAAGCACACTGGGCACTGGTCTTGCCACACTTCAGTATACCAGGACACAGGACAGCAGTGCCCAGAACTTTGGACATTTTCTTAAATCATTCAGGGAGGTACCTGCATGGTGGCCACTAACAATCACTGACAGCATTCTTAAGCTTACTCTTTGCTTTGTTAAAAAAACCCACAAACCTACGCAATGTGCCTAAAAAACAAAACAAAGTGATGGTGCAATGTGCATTATAACCAACTGAACCAATCATTTAAAGATACAATTAAGAAAGAGCTAGCTACCTTCCTGCTTTTAAACAATAAAAAGCATAAACATGTTAATTGGAAAAAGAAATCATTTCCCTGGAACTACATGTTCGTCAATGTACAAGAAGCAGGGTTCTGCATAACACTGAAAAGGAAATGGCCTCTCCTAAAGTGAGGTGGGGGGAAACAAAAAAATTAGAGGACATGAGAAAATCGACAAAACGAACCTGGCAGGATTTCACCGAAATGAGGACTGGCCTCGTAAGTCCCCTTACTCTATCAATTACTGCTACCCCCCTGGAGTCCTGTCAGTTAATGAATCTTCAGAAAGAGCTACCAAGAACAGCATTAAGCTTTCATTTCAAAGAACTTAGAGCGCGTAAGGTACGGCAGTGGACGGAGAGCAGACACACGGCATGGGAAGCAGACACACGCTCAGCCTGGCTGACGAGAGTATGAATTTGGCAGCTCTGCCCCTGTTCACAGACAGACTGACCTTCCTTGAGACTTTTCTGGTTGCTCCCTTCAAGGCATTCCTTTTCTTTTAGTGGCTCGAAATCGCCAGCAGCTAAAATCTCCGGGAAGCCCTGTTGCTGCTTCTTGGAGCTATCGATCATGGTGAGAGGCTTCTGGAGACAGACAGCATCAAGCAAGAGAAAAGCTCAATCTGCCAAACAGCAGAGGCCAGCGCTCGGAATCCTCTGGTCCCTGGGTCCTGGGTGGCAACTCACAATACCCCGATCACTGGGCAATTATGCCTTTAAGCAGCTGAGGGAGCCGTTACCCTTTAGTTGCCAGCTGGACCTGCAAATCGACTCCTGCTGCTGGAAGCCCGAAACTCTCTCCCACGTTGGGAGGCAGAGGCACGGAAGCACGATGATGCTGAAATCCCACCCCTTTTCCCAGCCAGCCCAGCTTCCCCCGCACTGGGGACTTCAATCTGCAGTTTGATGGTCCGCGTCATCTGACAAACACTGACTCAAGCAGTTAAAAATAAATCCTCTAGTTGTTAAAAGACAAGACTTTGCTGATACCTAAGAAGACAAATTGCTGCCTGTGGTCTCTCTCCGGCTTTCTATAAACACAGCCACAGGCTGTGGAAATACTTTCTATCAGCCAGCCAAGCACATCCATTACTCATTAAGTTCTCCAGCTAAACAAACGGCGGTCTAAAGCACCCGAAGGAAGAGGGTCTTATCTCAGCAGAGGCACCACACTGAATAAACATGTTACTAGCATATCTGGATAAAAACAGAAGCATGTCACCACCACACTGCTTTCGTGGTGTGCTTTTTGCCGTTCCCGGCTCTCCCAGGCACAGCCGGTTCTCTCTGTCACAGGGAATGCCCGTAACTGCAGCTTTCAGCCTTCGCCAATGCAGACCCGGGCGGCAGTTTTCTTTTGTGCCACTAGTCGGCCGAGAGAGTTAACATCGCCATGATTGTGCTAAGGAAGAAAATCTCCCCTGTATTAAAGGCAGATACTGAGAGCTTCTAGTTCATAACAGGTTCCACCAGCAAGCAGCCAAGTTTAATTTCACGTGAGCTATCAACGGGCACTGCTTCCCCAGGTCACTGGCTGCCCACTAGGCACAGGGACGCTGCCTGAAGGAAATCTGCAGGTAAGGCAACTCCAGGCAAAGTGGAAATGCCTGCTTTCATACACACCAAACATCTATCTATAGCTGTAGCCAAAAGAATCTGATTTTCATGGTTTGAAGTATGCTCCTTTGCAAAGAGGTCCCATAAAACCCATCAGAGGTTGTAAGAGCAGGAGACTGAATCCTCCCTCCATGAGAGATCTGCTTTTGCTTTGTTCACTTTTAAAATAATCAACATCTAACAGAGTGCCTGGAATATTAGGGAGTTCTCAACAAATACCTGTTGCATGACTAAGTGAATGAATGAAAGCAGAAGATAATACTCAGAGCTCTTCTTCTGATAATACCCAGAGTTCTAAAGAAGTCCTAGGTCAGTGACCAAGAGTCACTAATTTTTAGATGAACAGCTACGTGTTCTTTAAAGGAAGCACATTTTCTCTTTAAAAGAAAATACACACATACACTTTGAATGTGCATGTGACATGATCCTTTTGCGGGATAAAGAAAGGTTTATATTTTTCCAGCCAGAAAAATCAATATTCTCTTCAACATATAACAGAGGTGGGGACTGGATGAAGATTCTTTCCTTTGTCCCTGGTTCCAAGGCTGGTGTGCACTAAATCTGTGCTGTTCTAGAAAGATAGTTATCTATCCTCCTCCTCCAGCGTCTCTCAAGAATGGGATTACACAACACATGACATGCTTCTTGTCAACTGAAATTCCTTCTGAGGCAATTTAAGTCCATCGTTGGTAGTCTTAACCCCTGCAGGAACATACTGCGACGACCTTAACACACTTCTCAATAAATGCCCTCAAATGCTCTGCTACTATTTCTGATCCTAAGGCCTCCATTCTTCTAAATTAACTGTTCCTACACCTGGAAAGGAGTAAGAAAAAACCCCATCATTTTCTGCGGACATTCTTTGGGTCGGTCTGCAGAAAGTTTTGCGAAGTTTATCTCATTTAACCCCTAATAGCCCTTTGTGATCACTATGATTATTTGTACATTCTAGACATTTTACAGACCAAGACCAAAGTCACAGAGCTTGTAAGCAGCAGATGTGGAATTCAACCAACATCTTAGTTCTCCAAAGCCCACGTCTTTTTTCTATGGCACTGCAATGCCTGCTGTCTTCTAAAACACGCTCCATTTCCACGCTTTAGTTTGATCTTGGGACAGGTTTAAGAGCAGAGACCATTACTTTCATTGCCTTCAGGTAATTCTACTCCTGGTGAGGGAGAAAGAAGGCAACATAATCATACTAGAGTGCTTTTATGAAAGCAATTTAACTTTTCCTGAAATAATAACAACAGCAGCCAACTTTGTTCAGTGCTCTAAACAAAGTTGTAGTGCACAACACCATCTAAGTGCTCTTCATATATTATCTCATTTATTCTGTTGACAGACCTGTGAGTTCAGTGTTGTTATCCTAATTTACAGATGAGAAAACTGAGGCACAGGAAAATCAAATATTTTGTCAGAGATCAAATATCTCATAAGTGGTGGCCAGGATTCCAAACAGGCAGCTTGTTTCCAGAGCCTACATTTTTAATTGCTTTGCAAAAAGAACAACAAAAACAATAAACCCCAACATTCTCCTTTTCAGGATGTTGTTTATAAAATTGTACCCAATTTTTTGGCCACAAGTTTAGAAACCTAAGTAGATACAGAGCTACACCACCCATTTAAAAATTCTTTATTGGGGCTTCCCTGGTGGCGCAGTGGTTGAGAGTCCGCCTGCCGATGCAGGGGATATGGGTTCGTGCCCCAGTCTGGGAGGGTCCCACATGCCGCGGAACGGCTGGGCCCATGAGCCATGGCCGCTGAGCCTGCGCGTCCGGAGCCTGTGCTCCGCAACGGGAGAGGCCACAACAGTGAGAGGCCCGCGTACTGCAAAAAAAAAAAAAAAAAAATTCTTTACTGGCCATGTGTATGTGTGTGTGTGTTTAGTATGTTAAAAAGTAATACAAAAAAAAAAAAAGTAATACAATTCTCTTTTAAGGATCCTCTGTAGTCTTATTATTTTTGTTTCTGATAAATATAAAAGATCTCAATAAGGAAACATTTTCTGGCTGTAGATTTATGTTAAAAGTGTTGCCTTTGTAGTTTTGAAAGGGAATAATAATTTCTCTAGTGGTGAATATGCCTAAAAGAACATTTATTTTGCTATTTTAAAAATTCTGAAATAATTTCAAATTCAAAAAGCCTTTTTCCCCTGAACCATCTGTGAGAAGGCTCTGACACGATACCTCTTTACCCTAAGTGCTCTGGTTTATAGTTCCTACAAACAAGGCTATTCTCCCACATAACCGCAATATGACCATCAATATCATGAAATTAACACTGATATATCACTGCCACCTAATCCACAGACTCCATTCAAGTTCTACCAGTTGTCCCGACAACATCCTTTATAGCAGAAGGACCCAAACCAGAATCACATATGGCACTGAGTTTTCAAGTCTCTTTAGTTTTCTTCCATCTTGAACAGTTAGTTCCTCAGTCTTTCTTGATATTTCTTTCCTTGACTTTTGAAGATTAGAGGCTGGTTACTCGGTAGAATTATTCTCAGTTTGAGTTTGTTTGATGTGTCTTCATGATTACATACCAGTCGTGGCAGGAATATTTTTGGCAGGAATACCACAGAAGCAATGTAATGTGTTCTTTGCATCCCATCAGGTGGTGCACAAATTCAATTTGTCTCATAGCTGATGATGTTTATTTTAATTTATTAAAATGGTATTGACCAGGTTTCTTCACTGCAAAGTTAATTTTTCTCCTTGTAATTAATTATTTCATGGGGCTGAGTTATTTATTACTAGAATGACTCCAAATGATGATTTTGAAAATTCTATCATTCCTTCTACATTTATTAGTGGCACATCCTACTGTAAGAAAAAATTCTCTTTATTCAGTTTATGTTATCTATTTATATCAGCATGGACTCAGTGACTCCTACTTCTTTCAATGGGTTATAACATGTTCCTATCATTATTTATTTTGATGCTCAAAAATAATTCAAATAATTCCAGATTTGGCCAGTGGGAATGCCTTTGAGCTGGCTTCAGCGTCTTATTGTTCTGAGCACTTTGAGCACTTTCTTACTTTTTGGCATAAGATGTTCCAAGCTCACCTTTTACTTTTCCTGTTCTGTTGAGAAACCAAGCTAGGTGTGCTCAATGCTATTTGGGTGTCACTGTTCCCAGGCCCTTTCTGTAGTCAGAGGTAGGAAATATGTGTGAGTTTATGTCTCTGTGTGTGTAAACACAAACATATTTACATCTCTCACTATTAACAGATGTAAATACAGACCTATACTTAAGTACGTACATCTGTATTTATGTATATTGAAAACCATGCGTTCACCCCAATGCCTCCAATTCCAGTCCGACCCCACAGAGTCATTCTCAGTTTCTTTCTTTTCTATATTTGTAAACTCCTCCTCCTATAGTGAGACTCTTGTCCCATGGTCTCTGCCACCCCACTCATGGATACCCCGTTCACCCCATTACTGTCACTGCTGTGGCCAAACCCAAGGCAGATGTCTGCTCACCCACTGGCTCTGCAGCGTGGTATTGGACTGCTGCCCCCACTCCCACGGGGCAGCTGCCTTGCTCAGCCCCACATAATGTCTCTTGGATTGAAGTAGGGCTGGAGGGAGGAAGGAGACCTGCCTTCTCTCCTGGTAGGAGAAGCCCACAGTTATCATGTGAACTGCTTTCCGGTAGGTCTGCCCTCGTTCCTTATGTGCTACCTCATCTTCAGGGGCACTTGGCTCTATTGTCACGAGTGGTATTTAACTTCAAATGATAGGTGATTAAATTCACTTTGGCTATGATAAATATGCTTCCACAGTGTTTGTGTCTACACTCAAAAGAGCTGTTTTAGTATGAAAGAGAGTACCATAAATCAAGTCAATTTTCCCACTACCCCAAGCATAGATATTTAATAAGCGTGAGAAAAACTGTATGGCTTGGAGACGAGGAACAATCCAAGAAAGGCCTCAGGGAATCAGAACAGAAACAAACATGGCTCAAGGGACCTACACAAAAACCTGGCAGAGTCAATATACGTTTACAAAACTGCTGACAAGAAAGACTATCATTGTGATGATGCTGTCCTTCAACAAGGAAAAACCTGAGGATGTTACCAGCTGGGCAATGTTCCGCCGACGTAAAAATATTCAATAGTAATGAATAAAATAAAAGTAATGAATAAAATAATTAGCAACAGAATGCAAAGTGACTGCTAAATACTAAGTACTGTTTGTACTTCTCCTGCAGCATTCTGGACCTCGGGATTGAGGAAGGTGCCCTTTTCTTTTTGCCTTCCACCTCTGGGTGCTTTGGAACAGGTCCTCAGGTACCATTCACTGAAGAAAATGCCGGCACTGTGGGGCTTCCTTCACACAGTCTGAGCATGGTATTACAACATTTATGGAGTCATAGTCAGTCAGACTGGATGCATTTAGGGAGAAAAATTTCAGTCCAGGTTACACCTAAATTTTTTTCCTAAGGGTGTCATATTTTCAGTAAAATACATATTTGATCTTTAATTTTCTCCTTTTTAACATTACAAATGCCACTATAAAATATATCTTTAGACAATTACTAAATGGTATGGTAAATTCCATTAATTTCATAATTATTAAGTCCAATTTGATAATACTGATAATTTAAAAAATTTTTGTAAACAAGGACAAGTACAGAGTGCTATCTGTGAAATCAGACAGCATATCTTAAAAGTCCTTCATTTTTACCACTGTTTAAATACATGGATATTGAATAATACCGCAGATATAAAGAGATTATGGAAACAACTGTTTCATGAGGAGGGATACATTTTTCTAACACTTCTAAGATAAGATTTTGAAAGAATATCAATGATTTGAGCAACTAAGTATTGTAGCATAACTGAACACTACAACAGGGCCAAACAGCCTGATAGTTTCATTTGTAATCTGTGCTTATCATAATCTTTCATCCTAGAATGCAGCCATGACCGGCACGGAGGCACTTCCCTCCTGTGTTTGCCTTATCCTCTCTGAAGATGTGAACGGCAACCCTGGCAAGGTTTTTCAGGACTGAATTTGGACCATTAACACTTTGCTGATTAACCCCTGCTTACACTGAGGGGAGAGAACTTCCTTTGGGGCGGGGCAACCAGTGGGGGAGGCAGAGGACATGTTTCCTAGCTCCTCCTCAGGCGGGTCCTCACGTGACAGTGGCACCACTCAATCGCAGCATTCTGACAGCATCTCAGTTACTGGTGCCCTTTGTCTTCTCCCACCACCCCAGATCTTTAGTACGGATAATCAAGAGACGAGAGGATATACTTTATCAGCTTTGAGAAAGTCATCCAAATCCTTTCTCTACTTCTAAGCCTGAGAGTTACTTATAAATGTATAAATACAGACAACCGGCTGGAAGATTTACAACCAAGAGCTTTCCTTAGATTATATTTCTTCAAAGCAGACTTCCTTGAATTCTGAGTTATGGACTATAAGGGAGAATGAAATGACTACAGCTTTGAGGGTTTAGCACAGATGGGAGGAGTGACAAGTTAAGAGGATCGAGTCCTAGCGAAGACTGGAAGGCACATCATCCAGTTACGACCAGTTTGATGCTGAGGTCAGTGCCTGTAACAAGGAAACTGACTACCATAGTATTTCTCGACCTTTTTTACATCATAGCTCCTGACCCTTTTTAATATAATTTTTTAAGTCACTTTCCATGAAATTTTAGTATCAAGAGATGTACTGTATGTATTTATGTACTCTATGTATATCTGTATATTATACATTAAAAAGATTTCTTTGCCTATACCCCAAGAGCCAATTTTCATTCCTGTTGAGAATGCTTAATTTACAAGAGGGAAAGCCAGTATTTCCTATTTTATTGAGGAAAAAAATAATAAGATAATAAGAATGAACTGTATGTAGGAAACCCTCAATGAGAATATAACAAATGTTCACCATCTGTGATAATGGTTTTTAGATCACAAGTAAATTTAGCAGGATCTTGAGGATCTTTCTGACCCTCAGCAGCTCTGAGGGAAACACGTATCGATATTTGTTTTGTTAAAAAAGAAAGTGCAGCTCAGCTACGAAATGATGTGTTTTCAAGTCGCTCTGCTGGTGAACACATATCCTTAATCCTGGTTTTCTCACTCCAACATTCTTTTCACCAAAAGCAAAAGACTGTGGGTTTTTTTTTTCCTGTTTACTAAATTGACATGTGATTTTCAGAGGCATGTATTTAAGAAAAATTGGTAATTTAATTTCAGGGGGATATAAAATCACAGATGGATTTTATGAAGGTTAGAGCCAGGATGGTTTTGTGGAAGGAACACAACTTCAGGGTTAAACATAATTCGGTTGTGAGATCTATGAGGTCTTGGAAAAGTGGCAACATCTTTGTGCCATGGCTGCCTCGTCTACAGCAGTGCATTAACGATAACAACAGCAGTAGCTGTTTTCTGTGATTATAAAAATCAGGGAAAAATGCATATGAAATTCCTAGGACAGGCACAACTGGCACTCCCCAACGGTGGAGTCTGTCGGGGCTCATTTCTGGAATGATCTCCTTTGTCTGTCTCCCCCATGGCTGCCTGTCTGCTAGGCTTGCGGTTTCTCCGGCAAGACATACACACACAGACGTAAGTGCAGACCACCACACTAACCACCACACCACACGCATTCTGTTTTCCAACCCCACCCTCTGAGGCCGCAGCGGGGTGCAGATAAAGTTCATCATTTTTTGGTTTGGCACTTAACACCTTCTGGTGTCTTTCTACTACTTGAGATTTCATGTATTAGATTAAATTTGAAATTTGTATACTCGCAGAGAACCCTGCTGATTCTTTTTCACTTAACTGGAATAATGAAATAGAAAAACTGCCCCAGGGGACTAATCACAGCCAAGTAGTCAGCCATGGGATCTGAGAACTGGGTAGAACAAACCCGAGGACATACTTTCAGGAATCCAAGGATGTCTTCTTGGATGAGTTCTTTGTGGAAAATTTTAAAATTTCGTGTTTTCATTTTGTTAACCTTGAAAAAAGAATCAAGTGTTGCCATATAAGAATGCAAAGTAAAGAGAGCTGGACCTTGTGGTGATGACATATTCAGGCCTAGAGAAGGCAAAGTGATAGCAGCCTGAAGCGGTCTTAACAGAGAAGCGGGTGGGAGAAGCAAGGCACCGTGGCAGGGGGCAGCACAGGCTTGAGCCTGGGTGAGAGCAGTGAGCACCACGGTCAGGTGTCCACAGTCACATTTATGCAGAAATGCAGGTGTCACAGGAAATTAACACCGATCTGAATTTCACTAGCTTTGTAGATTTCTGTAAATAACATACAAAAGTGTTCTTATTTTGTAGCTGTGTAAGTGCTAGGAGTTTATACTTCTTTTACAGTTGTACCCAATTCCACAACATTACACTAATAAACATTAAGTCATCTCCTAACTGTTCTTAAAGGGTGAGTATGTTCTTAAGTTTGTGAACCACTGCTTTACCGTATAACTCAAGTGGGGAGAGGGGACCCATTTACTCTGCTGCTCACCTTCCACAACATTTTCCTGAGGTGAGAATTAAGCATTTGCCTTTGTTTACCTAATCCGACTGGGGATCCTATTTTGCCATCTTGGGAGTCATGACAAAAGGTGGAGATAACACTGAGCATGGCTTGAGAAATTAAGGAGGCAAGAGGACTATGCAATTTCAATATAAAATCATGTCATGCCCTCACCCCTGCTCAAAAATGTTTCCTTTATCTCTTATTGACTCTACTTTGAATTACCTGAGCCACTGTTCCAAAGCATCTCCATTTTCCTCAAGGCCACGCTACATAACCACCCTTATACCTTTCTCAGCAAGTAACTTGGGATCCTAAGATTTATGAATATTGAGGTCTTCAGACATAAACTCCACTCCACTTTCCAACTCCCATCCCACCTCCTGTCTTTGAGGAAAAAGCAATCTTTTTTCTTGCAGAGGGGAATCCAGACAGGACTGTAGTTCCCTCCCACCTACTTACAAAATTGTGATCAATGAATGAACCTTCTCCGCGAGGATCCTTTGTGCCCACTGAGATTGCACTGGCATCAACTGTCAACCCTAAACACCCATCACTGCACACAGAAACACACGTGCCCTACTTTGGATTCAGGAGCTTCTTGCTTTCTAAACAGCAATTCCTAAATGAGTTTTCCTTCTGCAGTTAAAATACCCTTGATGTTAAGATTATATGCTCTACTCAGGACGCAATCATCTCTAATTTTGTAAGTTAGGCTTTGCTGAAAAAACAAAGATGTTTGTTTATTTGTTTTAAAGGGAAGCAATGGGCTTAGCCTAGACCTCAGGTAGGTCCAGCTCCAGACAATGCACTTAAAACCAAAGCTGTCTCACTCATCCTCACAGTCTCAGTGCCTGGGACACCGCCTGCCCAAGTAATGGTGCCTGGGTAAATAAAAGAATGTCACTCAACCGACCCACATTGATCCAGGCCTCTCCTTACCAATGTAATTCCACCCACACTTCTTATCTTGGCATTCAAAGCCACTGATGCTTTGTCTCCCACTTTCCTGAGGAGCGTTATTAACCCCCAACATGTTCCCTATGCTTCAGCTAAATCAAGCTTCTTTTACCTCCTGATACACTGAGTTTTCCTTACCTTTGCTCAAGTTTTTTCTTCTGTCTGAAATTCTCTATTTCTGCCCATGGAAACCGTACCTAAGCAAGAACTAGCTCCAGTATCAATCTCTTTCAAAAGCTTTTCAGGGTGTCTCTCAACACCCCCAAAGAGTCAGATCTGAACACTCATGATACCTGTCATGGGAGGACTCAGCCTTCTGTGAATAATAATGAAGATGACGACGATGCTGGTACTAACGTTTATATGTCACTTACTGTGTACTGAAGTGCTTTATTTATACATGATGCTAAACACTTCACATATACCCACTCAGTTTACTCTTCTCAATAACTCTATCTACTACTCTCTCCTTTTTATACTGGGGTACTGAGAGGTTAAGTAACTTTCCAGCTACACAGCTTTTAAGGAGTAGAAGATGGATTTGTAACCTAGGCAGTATGGATGCAGACTACTAGCTTTTCTCAGAGCCATCCCAGTGTTTAAGTCAGGTTCACATGGTCATGTTTCTCTTTAATTAAGTAAATTCTTACATTCAGTAGTCCAGGCTAGTTGATAAGCACCTTCCTTACAGGAAACTAACAACTAAAACTACCTGTTATATTTTTTTGGTTGTATCTGACAGGCATTTAAAAATCAAGATTACTGAGGCATAAAGACAATGAGATACACCCATTTAAAGTATATAATTTGGTGAGTTTTGACGGAGGTACACACCTGTGAAACCATGGTCCCATGTGAGGTACAGAACATTTTCATCATTCCCAAAAGTTTCCTCTTGCCCCTTTGCAGTACATACTTCTGCTGCACCCAGCTTCAGGTAATCACTGATCTGCTCTCTATCATTACGGAATAGTTTGCCTTTTCCAAAATTACAAGTAAATGAAATCATACAGTATGTCATCTTTTGTGTTTGAGTTCTTTCACTAAGCATAATGATTCTGAGAGTCACCCATGTTGCTGCATACATCAGTAGTTAGTTCCTTTCTATTACTGAGCAATAATTCATTGTATGGAGAGACCATATTTTGATTATCCATTCACCTGTTGATGGACATTTGCGTACTTTTCAGTTCTGAGCTACTATGAATAATTCTGTCATGAACATTTTTGTATAAATCTTTGTGTATATAATTATACTCCTTTCTTTTGAATAAAGCCTTGGTCATATAGTAGGTATATGCTTAGCTTTTGAAACTATGGTTTCTTCAATAGAACTTTATTGGCAGCTTTATTTGTAATAGACAGAAACTGCAAATAACCATCTATACATAGGTAAATGAATACATAAATTTTGGTGTATCCATACAATACTAATCATCAAAAAAGAATAATAAACAACAATATGGATAAATCTCAAAATAATTAGGCTGAAGGAATGAAGCCAGACAAAAAAAAGAGCACATGATTCCATTTATAAAAAATTCGAGAAAATGCAAACTATAATCTATAGTGACAGAAAGCAAATCAGTGGTTGCTTGGAGACAGTGGTGGAAAGAAGAATGAAGGGGCATGAAGAAATTTTTAAGGGTGATGAAAATGCTCTTGATTATGGTGATATCAAAATTCCTCAAGTTGAATACTTTAAATATGTGCAATATACTGTATGTCAATTATACTTCAATAAATTTGTTTTTTTTAAGACAATGGCACTTGTGGAAACAGACAAATTCCTTGATGTGATATGATAATTTTGAAACAGTCTCTACTACTTACAAACTTTAATGCAGTCTAAGATTATTTTCCTGGGTGTCTGAACCCTGAAAACAACTGAGCAGAATTGCTCTAAAGAATCTTAAGACAAAAACAAAAAAACAACAACCTATTAAAGTAAGTAAAATAAACTAAGTCCCATGTGTAATAACTGCGTTATTTCTCATGTGCATGCTAGTGGTGTGACCTGGAGCATTGTGACTGACAGGCCTGCATGATTTGGGTGGACTGATGTGTGTTACAGATGAGGACGGTGAAGGGGTAGTGATCCTGAGCACAGAAAACATAAAATTCAAGTGAAAAACATTTTACATGACAAAGGACATCTTTTAATGCTAAAAGCCGGATTCAACAATGAGGCTATAACAGCTGTGACTATGTACGAAACAACATAACTACTGTTATAAAACAAAAAGGACAGGAGATGCAATGTGACATAGATAAAAACACACAAATAACAGGAGACTTTAATCTCCCAAGCTCAGTACAAGACAGATGAAGTAGACAAAAAATAAGTAAGGATATACAAGGCCAAAACAGCATAATCAATAAGGAGATCTTATTGCTATATAGTGAACTTCACACCCTGATGACAGAGAAGACACTTTCTCAAAAAACACGGACTATTCAAAAAACAATCATATATTAGGTCACAAAGAAAACTCCAGTGAATTCCATAAAATAAAAAATATTATAAACAACACTCTGATGTCAATGTAATAACACTAAAAATTATTAATAAAATAAAAAACTAAAAAGTTTTGTCTACTTGGAAATTAATAATATCTTCTATTAACTCACAGAAAAGACGAAAAATACAAACTGAAATGAAAGAATTTTTTTTTAAAAGATAGTTTTGGGGGGTATAATCAGAATCTATGGCAAATATTTAAAGCAGTGAGCAGAGAAAAATTCAAATCCATAAACCATTATATCAGTACAAATGAAAGAATGAAAATAAACTATGTGCCTCAGAGAAAAAAGATCAAAAAAACAAAGAATAGAGTCCTAGAGACCCTTGGGATGATATCATAAGGTTATGAGCAGCTGGCGTTCCAGGAGGGCAGAGAGAGAATGAGGCAGAAAACATAACTGCAAATATAATGCCTGAAAACTCCCCAAATTTGATGAAATACATAAAGTTACAGATTCAAGAAACCTGGCAAACTTTCAAGTAGGATAAATTCAAGCACATACAGAAATCAACAGGCTTCAGATACACAAGCAAGCCATTACAGAGCATAATAGTAGAGAAAACTCCATTAATAATAGCAAAAAGACAAAAACTCAGGAGTAAACTTGACAAGAAATGCATAAAACTCCTGAAAAACACAAAAGTAGGCTTGAACACATAGATAATCCTTGTTCATGAATAGGATAAAATACCACATTATTAAAATGTTGGTTGTCTCTAAATTAATTTACACATTTAATGCAATTTCAATAAAAATAGCAACAGGCTTTTTAATTGAGCTAGACAAGGTGATTCTTAAGTTCATATGGAAAAAATAAAAACACCCAAGGCAAACCAGGAAAACACAGAAAAAAAAAAGTGTCATATAGGGGAGGAAGAAAGAGTCTGATTAGATAAAAATAAATTTGAAGTAGATCAGGGATGAAAATGTTAAAATAAAAAAAAAAATCAAACCATGAGTACTGTAAGTAAATACTGATGGGATCCTTGGACATACGGGAAAGTTTTCTATGACCCCGTACCCAAATGCAATAAAAAGACTGATAAATTCTGGCCACATTAAAAACAGAACAAAAACACTGAAGAGGAAGGGCTAATCTCCTTAATACATAAATAACTCTGTAAAAATGAAAGAGTTTAAAAACCTGACAGAGAAATGAACAGATAATTCACACTCTTCTCCAAAAAAAGATTCTCAAATGGCCCTTACGCATATGAAAAGATGTTCGACCTTACTCATAATTAGAGATGTAAATAAACATTTCCCCCACAGCCACACCTACAGAATGTGTTGTCATACTTTTTTGCCATCTGATGTTCTGATGTAACTTTAATTGCACTTCTCCCAGAACAAGACGAGAAAAAGAAAGGGACTGAGAAAATATTTTAAGAGATTATAGTTGAAAACTTCCCTAATATGGGAAAGGAGATAGTTAATCAAGTCCAGGAAGCACAGAGAGTCCCATACAGGATAAATCCAAGGAGAAACATGCCAAGACACATATTAATCAAACTATCAAAAATTAAATACAAAGAAAACATATTAAAAACAGCAAGGGAGGGCTTCCCCGGTGGCGCAGTGGTTGAGAGTCCGCCTGCCGATGCAGGGGACACGGGTTCGTGCCCCGGTCTGGGAAGATCCCACATGCTGCGGAGCGGCTAGGCCCGTGAGCCATGGCCGCTGAGCTTGCGTGTCCAGAGCCTGTGCTCTGCAATGGGAGAGGCCACAACAGTGAGAGGCCCACGTATAACCAAAAAAACCCAAAAAAAAACAGCAAGGGAAAAACAACAAATAACACACAAGGGAATCCATAAGGTTAACAGCTGATCTTTCAGCAGAAAATCTGCAAGCCAGAAGGGAGTGGCAGGACATATTTAAAGGGATGAAGGAGAAAAAACTACAACCAAGATTACTCTACCCAGCAAGGATCTCATTCAGATTTGATGGAGAAATTAAAACCTTTACAGACAAGGAAAAGCTAAGAGAATTCAGCACCACCAAACCAGCTTTACAACAAATGCTAAAGGAACTTCTCTAGGCAAGAAACACAAGAGAAGGAAAAGACCTAGAATAACAAACCCAAAACAATTAAGAAAATGGGAATAGGAACATACATATCGATAATTACCTTAAATGTAAATGGATTAAACGCTCCCACCAAAAGACACAGACTGGCTGAATGGATACAAAAACAAGGCCCATATATATGCTGTCTACAAAAGACCCACTTCAGACCTAGGGACCCATACAGACTGAAAGTGAGGGGATAGAAAAAGATATTCCATGCAAATGGAAATCAAAAGAAATCTGGAGAAGCAATTCTCATATCAGACAAAATAGACTTTAAAATAAAGACTACTAGAAGAGACAAAGAAGGACACTACATAATGATCAAGGGATCGATCCAAAAAGAAGATGTAACAATTGTAAATATTTAGGCACCCAACACAGGAGCACCTCAATACATAAGGCAAATACTAACAGCCATAAAAGGGGAAATCGAGAGTAACACACTCATAGTAGGGGACTTTAACACCCACTTTCACCAATGGACAGATCATCCAAAATGAAAATAAATAAGGAAACTCAAGCTTTAAATGATACATTAAACAAGACAGACTTAATTGATATTTATAGGACATTCCATCCAAAAACAACAGAATACACATTTTTCTCAAGTGCTCATGGAATATTCTCCAGGATAGATCATATCTTGGGTCACAAATCAAGCCTTGGTAAATTTAAGAAAATTGAAGTTGTATCAAGTATCTTTTCCGACCACAACACTATGAGACTAGATATCAATTACAGGAAAAGATCTGTAAAAAATACAAACACATGGAGGCTAAACAATACACTACTTAATAACGAAGTGATCACTGAAGAAATCAAAGAGGAAATCAAAAAATACCTAGAAACAAATGACAATGGAGACACGACGACCCAAAACCTATGGAATGCAGCAAAAACAGTTCTAAGAGGGAAGTTTATAGCAATACAATCCTACTTTAAGAAACAGGAAACATCTTGAATAAACAACCTAACCTTGCACCTAAAGCAATTAGAGAAAGAACAACAAAAAAACCCCAAAGTTAGCAGAAGGAAAGAAATCATAAAGATCAGATCAGAAATAAATGAAAAAGAAATGAAGGAAATGATAGCAAAGATCAATAAAACTAAAAGCTGGTTCTTTGAGAAGATAAACAAAATTGATAAACCATTAGCCAGACTCATCAAGAAAAAAAGGGAGAAGACTCAAATCAATAGAATTAGAAATGAAAAAGGAGAAGTAACAACTGACACTACAGAAATACAAAAGATCATGAGAGATTACTACAAGCAACTCTATGCCAATAAAATGGACAACCTGTTAGAAACGGACAAATTCTTAGAAATGCACAACCTGCCAAGACTGAATCAGGAAGAAATAGAAAATATGAACAGACCAATCACAAGCACTGAAATTGAAACTGTGATTAAAAATCTTCCAACAAACAAAAGCCCAGGACCAGATGGCTTCACAGGCGAATTCTATCAAACATTTAGAGAAGAGCTAACACCTATCCTTCTCAAACTCTTGCAAAATATAGCAGAGGGAGGAACACTCCCAAACTCATTCTATGAGGCCACCATCACCCTGATACCAAAACAAGACAAAGATGTCACAAAGAAAGAAAACTACAGGCCAATATCACTGATGAACATAGATGCAAAAATCCTCAACAAAATACTAGCAAACAGAATCCAACAGCACATTAAAAGGATCATACACCATGATCAAGTGGGGTTTATTCCAGGAATGCAAGGATTCTTCAATATATGCAAATCAATCAATGTGATACACCATATTAACAAATTGAAGGAGAAAAACCATATGATCATCTCAATAGATGCAGAGAAAGCTTTTGAGAAAATTCAACACCCATTTATGATAAAAACCCTGCAGAAAGTAGGCATAGAGGGAACTTTCCTCAACATAATAAAGGCCATATATGACAAACCCACAGCCAACATTGTCCTCAATGGTGAAAAACTGAAAGCATTTCCACTAAGATCAGGAACAAGACAAGGTTGCCCACTCTCACCACTCTTATTCAACAGAGTTTTGGAAGTTTTAGCCACAGCAATCAGAGAAGAAAAGGAAATAAAAGGAATCCAAATTGGAAAAGAAGAAGTAAAGCTGTCACTGTTTGCAGATGACATGATACTATACATAGAGACTCCTAAAGATGCTACCAGAAAACTACTAGAGCTAATCAACGAATGTGGTAAAGTAACAGGATACAAAATTAATGCACAGAAATCTCTGGCATTCCTATACATTAATGATGAAAAATCTGAAAGTGAAATTAAGAAAACACTCCCATTTACCATTGCAACAAAAAGAATAAAATATCTAGGAATAAACCTAAGGAGACAAAAGACCTGTATGCAGAAAATTATAAGACACTAATGAAAGCAATTAAACGCGATACAAATAGATGGAGAGATATACCATGTTCTTGGATTGGAAGAATCAACATTGTGAAAATGACTCTACTACCCAAAGCAATCTACAGATTGGATGCAATCCCTATCAAACTTCCACTGGCATTTTTCACAGAACTAGAACCAAAAATTTCACAATTTGTATAGAAACACAAAAGCCCCCAAATAGCCAAAGCAATCTTTCTTTCTTTTTTTTTTTTTGCGGTACACGGGCCTCTCACTGTTGTGGCCTCTCCCGTTGCGGAGAACAGGCTCTGGACACGCAGGCTCAGCGGCCATGGCTCACGGGCCCAGCTGCTCCACAGAATGTGGGATCTTCCCAGACCAGGGCACGAACCCACATCCCCTGCATCAGCAGGCGGACTCTCAACCACTGCGCCACCAGGGAAGCCCCAAAGCAATCTTGAGAATGAAAAACGGAACTGGAGGAATCAGGCTCCCTGACTTCAGACTATACTACAAAGCTACAGTAATCAAGACAGTATGGTACTGGCACAAAAACAGAAATATAGATCAATGGAACCGGATAGAAAGCCCAGAGATAAACCCATGCACATATGGTCACCTTATCTTTGATAAAGGAGGCAGGAATGTACAGTGGAGAAAGGACAGCCTCTTCAATAAGTGGTGCTGGGAAAACTGGACAGGTACATGTAAAAGTATGAGATTAGAACACTCCCTAACACCATACACAAAAATAAGCTCAAAATGGATTAAAGACCTAAATGTAAGGCCAGAAACTATCAAACTCTTAGAGGAAAACATAGGCAGAACACTCTATGACATAAATCACAGCAAGATCCTTTTTGACCCACCTCCTAGAGAAATGGAAAAAAAACCAAAAATAAACAAATGGCACCTAATGAAACTTAAAAGCTTTTGCACAGCAAAGGAAACCATAAACAAGACCAAAAGACAACCCTCAGAATGGGAGAAAATATTTGCAAATGAAGCAACTGACAAAGGGTTAATCTCCAAAATTTACAAGCAGCTCATGCAGCTCAATAACAAAAAAAACAAACAACCCAATCCAAAAATGGGCAGAAGACCTAAATAGACATTTCTCCAAAGAAGATATACAGATTGCCAACAAACACATGAAAGAATGCTCAACATCATTAATCATTAGAGAAATGCAAATCAAAACTACAATGAGGGGCTTCCCTGGTGGCGCAGTGGTTGAGAGTCCGCCTGCCAATGCAGGGGGCACGGGTTCGTGCCCCAGGCCGGGAAGATCCCACATGCCGCAGAGCGGCTGGGCCCATCAGCCATGGCCGCTGAGCCTGCGCGTCCGGAGCCTGTTCTCCGCAACGGGAGAGGCCACAACAGTGAGAGGCCCGCGTACCGAAAAAAAAAACCCAAAAAACTACAATGAGATATCATCTCACACCAGTCAGAATGGCCATCATCAAAAAATCTAGAAACAATAAATGCTGGAGAGGGTGTGGAGAAAAGGGAACACTCTTGCACTGTTGGTGGGAATGTCAATTGGTACAGCCACTATGGAGAACAGTATGGAGGTTCCTTAAAAAACTAAAAATAGAACTACCATATGACCCAGGAATCCCACTACTGGGCACATATCCTGAGAAAACCATAATTCAAAAAGAGTCATGTACCAAAATGTGCATTGCAGCTCTATTTACAATAGCCAGGAGATGGAAGCAACCTAAGTGTCCATCATCGGATGAATGGATAAAGAAGATGTGGCACATATATACAATGGAATATTACTCGGCCATAAAAAGAAACGAAATTGAGTTATTTGTAGTGAGGTGGGTGGACCTAGAGTCTGTCATACAGAATGAAGTAAGTCAGAAAGAGAAAGACAAATACTGTATGCCAACACATATATATGGAATCTAAGAAAAAAAATGTCATGAAGAACCTAGGGGTAAGACGGGAATAAAGACACAGACCTACTAGAGAATGGACTTGAGGATATGGGGATGGGGAAGGGTAAGTTGTGACAAAGTCAGAGAGTGGCACGGACATATATACACTACCAAATGTAAAATAGATAGATTATGGGAAGCAGCTGCATAGCACAGGGAGATCAGCTCGGTGCTTTGTGACCACCTAGAGGGGTGGGATAGGGAGGGTGGAAGGGAGGGAGATGCAAGAGGGAAGAGATATGGGAACATATGTATATGTATAACTGATTCACTTTGTTATACAGCAGAAACTAACACACCATTGTAAAGCAATTATACTCCAATAAAGATGTTAAAAAAATTTAAAAAAATTAAAGAGAAGCTGAACAACAACAACAACAAAGACCTGTACTCAGAAAATTATAAAGAAATTGAACCTGAAAGAAATCAAAGATGACACAAATGGATGGAAAGATATATCGTGCTCATGAATTAGAAAAAATAATGCTGTTAAAATGACCATACTACCCAAGGCAATCTACAGATTCCATGCAATCCCTATCAAAATACCAATGGCATTTTTCACAGAACTAGGGCAAATAGTTCTAAAATTTGTATGGAAACGCAGAAGACCCTGAATAGCCAAAGCAATCTTAGGAAAGAAGAACAAAACTGGAGGTATATCACGCTCCCTATTTCAAACTGTACTACAAAGCTACAGTTATCAAAACATTATGGTACTGGCACAAAAACAAACACACAGATCAATGGAACAGAATAGAGAACCCAGAAATGAACTCACATTTTTTTTTTTCGGTACTCTGGCCTCTCACTGTTGTGACCTCTCCCGTTGCACAGCACAGGCTCCGGACGCGCAGGCTCAGCGGCCATGGCTCACAGGCCCAGCCGCTCCACGGCATGTGGGATCTTCCTGTACCGGGGCACGAACCCGTGTCCCCTGCATCGGCAGGCAGACTCTCAACCACTGTGCCACCAGGGAAGCCCTGAACTCACATTTATATGGTCAATTAAGCTACCACAAAGGAGGCAAGAATGTAGAATGGGGAAAAGACAGCCTCTTCAATAAATGATGTTGGGGAAACTGGACAGGTACATGCAAAAGAATCAAACTGGACCACTTTCTTACACCATATACAAAAATTAACTCAAAATGGACAAAAGACTTAAATGTTAAGACCCAAAACCATAAAACTAGAAGAAAACATAGGCAGTCCGCCCTTTGACATGGGTCTTAGAAATATTTTTGGACATGTCTCCTCAGGCAAGGGCAACAAGAGCAAAAGTAAACAAGTAGGATTACATCAAACTAAAAAGCTTTTACACAACAAAGGGAACTTTCAACAAAATGAAAAGGCTGCCTATGGAATGGGAGAAGATACTTGCAAATGATATCTCTAATAAGGGGTTAATATCCAAAATATACAAATAATTCATACAATTCAACATCAAAATAAACAACCCAAGTAAAACATGGGCAGAGGATATGAGCAGATATTTTGCCAAAGAACATATATAGTGGCCAATAGACACATGGAAAGATACTCAACACCACTGATCATGAGGGAAATGCAAATCAAAACGACAATGAGATATCACCTCTCATCTGTCCAGAATGGCTATTATCAAAAAGACAACAAATAACAAGTGTTGGTTAGGATGTGGAGAAAAGGGAACTCTAGTATTGTACACTGTTGGTGGGAATGTAAACTGGTGCAACCACTGCAGAAAAACAGTATGGCAGTTCCTCAAAAAATTAAAGATAGAACTACCATATGATCCAGCAATCCCACTCCTGTGTATTTACCCAAAGAAAATGAATACACTAATTCAAAAAGATATATGTACCCCTAAGTTCATTACAGCATAATCTACAATAACAAAGATATGGAAGCAACTTAAGTGCCCATCAATAGATGACTGTATAAACAAGATGTGGCGCGCGCGCACACACACACACACACACACACACAGGAATATTATTCAGCCATAAGAAAGAATGAAATATTGCCATTTGTGACACTGATAGACCTACAGGATATTATGCTAAGTGAAATAAGTCAGAGAAAGACAAATACTATATGATTTCATTATATGTGGAATCTAAAAATCAAAACAAATGAACAAACCACAACAAAACAGAAACACAGTCACAGATACAGAGAACAAACAGGTGGTTGCCAGAGGCGTAAGTGGTGGGGGATGAGGTAAATAGGTAAGGGAGATTAAGAGGTACAAACTTCCCATTACAAAATAAATGAGTCACAGGTATGAAATGTAGAGTGTAGGGAATGGAGTCAATAATTACGTAATATCTTTGTATGGTGACAGATGGTTGTTAGACTTATTGTGGTGATCATGTTGAAATGTATAGAAATACTGACTCACCATATTGTGCACCAGGAAATAACATAGTGTTGTAGGTCAATTATACTTCAAAAACAAACTCACAGAAAAAGAGATCAGATTTGTGGTTACCAGAGGTGGGAGTGGGGGGAGGGGGAATTGGATGAAAGCCGTGTAAGGGTACAAACATCGACTTATAAGACACATAAGTACTAGGGACGTAATGCACAACATGATACATATAATTAACACTGCTCTATGTTATATAGGACAGTTGTGGAATTCCCTGCTGGTGCAGTGGTTAAGAATCCGCCTGCCAATGCAGGGGACACAGCTTCGAGCCCTGGTCCGAGAAGATCCCACATGCCACAGAGCAACTAAGCCTGTGCACCACACCTACTGAGCCTGCACTCTAGAGCCCTCAAGCCACAACTACTGAGCCCACGTGCCACAAGTACTGAAGCCCACACGCCTATAGTCCGTGCTCTGCAACAAGAGAAGCCACCGCAATGAGAAGCCCATGCACTGCAGCGAAGCGTAGCCCCCCGCTCGCTTCAACTAGAGGAAGCCCAGCGCAGCAATGAAGACCCAATGCAACCATAAATATATAAATTAATTTAAAAAAGAAGTTGTTAAGAGAGTAAATCCTAAGAGTTCTCATCAAGAGGAAAGAATTTTTTTCCTATTTCTTTTATTTTGTATCTATATGAGATGACAGATGTTCACTAAACTTAACGTGGTCATCAATTCATGAGGTATATAAGTCAAATCATCATGCTGAACACCTTAAACTTACACTGTGTATTTATTTTTCACAGTGGTATGGGTTAGTAATTCTGAAACTACTTTATGTGGATTCAAGAATTAAACACATAATATATTGTGGATGGTGGGACGAGGGGTTCTTCACTGTCAGAGAAGAGCATTAAAAACATGGAAAAGGGGAAGGGTAGAATGAGCCCTGTGATGCTGGGTTGAAACTGGAGATATCAGTAAGGATGCCTAATTTTTAATATATACAGTGACACAGACAGACAGGAATAGATATAGATGTATGTGTGTAAATGTGAATACACACATGTATTTCCTATTCTGCCTACTGAGAGGATCTAGAAGCAATGAACAAACAGAACAAACAGTAGCAATGAATACAGCTCGCTCCCAGATCTTGGTTTATAAATACTGCACTAAAATGAACTAGACTTCCCAGGAGAAAGGGCTGATTCCAGGGCTAGGGCAAAGTACAAGCTGAGGCTGGAACATCTTTCTGTGCCAGAAAGCAAATAAGTTCTCAAAGAATGAAGGGAACCTGTCAAAAGGACATAGATACAGCAGAAACTAACACACCACTGTAAAGCAATTATACTCCAATAAAGATGTTAAAAAAAAAAAGAAGAAAAAAAGGACATAGAAGCCAGCTTGAAGGAATTCCCACTGGCCAAATCTAACACAATCTGAGCAATAAAATAAATAATAGTAAGAGAACTGCTCTTAGTACATACTATTATTTACTAATAATTAGAATAAAATAAGATTCCATGATTCCACAATGATATAAATTAACAGATAAAAGCAGCAGAAAAGAAAGCTTGCCTTTAAAGTAGAACGTTGTCTAATAAAATGTAAGGAATGATGAAATTAGAAAATCACCACTTAGCAATTACCAGCATAATAATTGTTTTAGGCAACAATTACCAATTGATACTAAAACTATTTAGTATAGGTGAGAGTTGGATGAGGAGAGAGTTTACATAATGTAAAAGTATTTCCTTATACTTATTAATTACAAAATTACAAAGGGAAAGCTGAGAAGACAGCATCACTTCTGTGGTCTTCCTGCCAAAGGGGAACGACCTGATCTAATCATAAGAAGCCAAGAGATGAACCCAAATTGAATGTCATTCCACATAATAATTGACCTATACTCTTCAAAAACATTATAAAAGACAAAAAATGAAAAAGTATAAGATTACAGAAAAGATTCTATTTTAAAGGAGACTGAGAGACCAGACAATTAAATGCAACATGTGATCCTGGACTGGATTGTGAAACGGGGAAAACATATTTTATTTCTTTTGCTACAAAGGATACTATTGGCATGATTTGAATAAGGTCTGGGATTGGTTAATAATGCTGTATCAACGTTAATTTCTGATTTAAATAATTGTACTGTGGTTAAATAAGAGAATATCTCTATTTTTAGGAAACACGCACTTAAGTGTTTACAGGTAAAAAAGCAACATGTCTGGGCTTCCCTGGTTGGCGCAGTGGTTGAGAGTCCACCTGCCAATGCAGGGGACACGGGTTCGTGCCCCAATCCGGGAGGATCCCACATGCTGTGAAGCGGCTGGGCCCGTGAGCTATGGCCGCTGAGCCTGCACGTCCGGAGCCTGTGCTCCGCAGCGGGAGAGGCCACAACGGTGAGAGGCCCGCGTGCCGCAAAAAAAAAAAAAGAAAAAAAAAGAAAAAAAGCAACATGTCTGCAACTTCCTCTCAAATGTTCAGGGAAAAAACATTATGTATAGATATGGAAAGAGCATGATGAAGCAAATTTAATTAAGACATTAACATTTGAGGAAACTGGATGGAGGATATACAGGAATTCTTTGTATTATTTTTTGTAACTTTCCTTAAGTCAGAAGTTACTTCTAAATAAAGTTTTAAAAAAACTCATCCCACTGTACATATTAGAGCTGTGCATTTCAGTGTATGCAAAACATAACTTCAACTTTAAAAAATTTTAATGACAAACATTTTTCAGATAAGAATGCTGTGAATACTGTCAAACACTGCCAATAAAAGTATAAATTGGTATCATGTTTCTAGAAAGCTCCTGGAAATATGTTAAAGAACCCAGAAAGAGGTCTAAACTCTTTGACCCTGTAATTCAATATCTATGACTTTATTATAAAGAAATATTCTGGAATATATATAGAAATAAAATGACTTATGTGCAATGCTATTCATCTTAGCATTAACCACAGCAGCAAAGTCCAGGACATGATCTTAAATGTTAATCAATAAAGGGTGATTAAATTATAGCAAATATATAATGATATATTGTACAGCCACTGAAATAATGGCTTCAAAATAAAAAAGTAATTATTGGATGCTTACAGTGAGCCAAAGAAGTAAAAAATGATTTCATTTTCAGAGGAATATTTTAATAACATGGAAAAATGTGCACTATGAGGGTGAGGGGAGAAAAGGAGGCCATAATAATGGACGCTCATTATGGTCCCCATTTTGTTTTTCTAAAAACTATATGAATGAAAAAAAGATTAGGACAAAATACTCTGAGTGGTAGGACTTACAGTTTACTTACATGCTCTGCTTTTTATCCTTCAAATTTTAAAAACTGTCTAAAATGATTATGTACTATATTTATGATGAAAAAACTAAACCTTAACAAGATATTTCTTATATTAAAATGTCTTGAATTGGTAATCCAAACTGTTTCCTCATAGTAACAGCCTGTATGTAATTCACTTCAACAAATCTTGAGGTATTGTAATTCTAGATAAGCAAATATAGAATTCTATAAAAAGAAGCAAGACAACTATTGAGAAAATACTTATTACAATTTTAAAGCATTTCTATAGATTTAAAATGGAAAAGAAATGAGTATTTTATTTCATCAGACCTCTCAGCGAATCATTGTATTCTGACTCTTTGCAAAATAGGTATTTCCTTACCTCATATGATTCTGATATTGTTCTAGGAA
The DNA here is from genome assembly GCF_964341445.2 of Mesoplodon mirus. Lineage (NCBI taxonomy): Eukaryota > Metazoa > Chordata > Mammalia > Artiodactyla > Ziphiidae > Mesoplodon > Mesoplodon mirus. The sequence goes on from NC_138991.1 coordinate 53,848,992, forward strand.
ATGACTCATATATTACACACTATCATCATTCTCTATGATTTTTGGCAAATAAGTTATGCCTGACATTTCTTTTAAAACATTAAGAATGAGGCCACTTGAAAAGAATTAACAAGATTAAATTTTTTTTAAAAGTTTCTACATCATCCAGGATTGCAGTTTGAGCGTCTGAGGGAGAGTCACACGACATACTACCAACCCCAAAGCCACAATTCAGTAAAGCAGTCTAGTAAATGCTCACTAGAGAAAAACATTTTAATGAAGAGTCTATAAGAACAACAAGCACTCCAGAATTTTGAGCTACAAAATTAATTTACAACAAGAGGACTTTTACCATCTCACAAATTGAAATTCTGTTTACCATGTAAACATATTTTAATGAACCACTCAAAAAGAGCAGATGACATTCTAGGCATAATATATAAATGAGACTAAATTTCATTGTAACTCCTTTATTCCTATAAAATAGAAACAATTAAATAATAGTAATTATTAGAGACATTTATTGAAAACTAACTGTATATAAGACATGATGCTAGGGGGCTTCCCTGGTGGCGCAGTGGATAAGAATCCACCTGCCAATGCAGGGGACACGGGTTCGAGCCCTGGTCCGGGAAGATCCCACATGCCGCGGAGCAACTAAGCCCGTGCGCCACAACTACTGAGCCTGCACTCTAGAGCCCACAAGCCACAACTACTGAAGCCCACGCGCCTAGAACGCATGCTCCGTAACAAGAGAAGCCACCGCAATGAGAAACCCGTGCACCGCAACAAAGAGTAGCCCCCGCTCACTGCAACTAGAGAAAGCCGGGCACGCAGCAACCAAGACCCAATGCAGCCAAAAATAAATAAGTAAAAAATAAACAAAAATTTTTTAAATTAAAAAAAAGACTATGCTAAGAACTTTGTTTTATTTCATTTTATTTCCTCAACAACCCTAACAGATAAGGACGTTTATTTTACTTTCATCCCAATTTACAGATGACGAAACCAAAACAGTGGTAAGGTAAAACTGGCTGGGATTCTTAACCTCAGAGCTGTCTGCGCCCAAATTCCCTGGTCTTAGCCAGGATACATCTGAAGACTTTACATGAGCTAATAAGGCATACCTTAACAAATGGAATTAAAATGTATTTTAACAATTTCAAAAGTGGTAGTGTATTATCGTATACAAAGATTTTAACCTATGGCAAATAAAAGCAAAAACAAAAACAATTTAAGTGTCCAAGAGTGAGGATCTGGTTAACTGAACTACTATCTGATGCACTTACTTGAGTGGATATGAAATGACTAAACTGATGCTTATAAAACAAAATATTAAAAATTACCAAAAACAGTATGTGAAATTGAAAACGAACAAACCCAGGAAACAAATTTATATAAATGACATTTTAAAACCAAAATAGCCTACACAGTAAAGATTAAGGAGATACTAAAAAATTTAAGTGTTATCTGAGTAGTGGGAATATGTATTAACTTTTTTGTGTCTCCTCTTCTTTCTCACAAATTTACCATAAGTATATACCACTGCCATTTTGAGAACGAATAATCAAACTATTTTCAAAAGAGCTAAGTAGCTCAGCAGCACACGTGCACGCGTGCACACACACACGCAAACCAAAGAAAATGCAAAACCAAGAATGAGAAGTGCAAACAATGACTGACAATGAAAACACTTAAAAACTAATACCAGCTTTTTAGTTATGTATGATCACAATGGTTTCTTTTCCAGTATTATGTTTGTTGTGGTTTAAATTTTCCCACTATATACTATTTTTGGAAATCTGAATTTTTTTTTTTTAACCTTAGAGAACACTACTTATATGCTAACCTAAGAAGAGTTAGGAAGTTTCAAAGAGAAGGGTAAGAACTTCTAACAAGGAAAAGATAAACAGGAAAGAAAATAGGAAATAGCAGGGCAAAGCATTGTCAAGGAGAATCATTTTCTTGGTCACAGTGTTAGATACTATTTATACACAGAATACAAATATAACCAAAAAATTTAAGAGAAAAATGAGAAGTGGGATACTAGATGTATTATGAACATTTTATATATACGTATACCTAAATTTATTTAATAAGGAAAGACAAGAAACCTTGGGAAATACCATGACAAAGTACATCTCTACTGTTTTCATTAAAGTACATACAATTTTCAAATGAACCAAGAAAACAAAGAATGGGAAACCAGAATATTCTAGAAATAATCTTAAAATAACAGGGCAAATTCTTGAACATGGAGATCTGTAAAGCACTAAATTGTGTATAATTAAATACATACAGCTCAGAATGATATTAATGTTCCCGGCAATCAACAATTCTTTTCAAAATGAGGCTCATTACCACTTCAGAACACTCATAATACCATATAACTTCATGAGCATCACACAACCTGAATATATTCTAGGGCCCAAGCAGGGACTTTTCATTTCCAGAGTGTGGTGCTAGTTCTGTGAGCCAGACGGGGGAAAAAAAGTAGATTTCCTAAAGCATGTGCCAGCTCACTGACAAGAATTTTCAGTCACAAATGGCAGTATATATACTTAAGCAATGAAACAAACAGTATACTGTTCAGCAATAACACAGAAGCCCTCTTTTTAACAGATAAGGAATATTTTCAAAAATATATGACGAAAATTAAACCAACTTTCTTGGGTTTCTTTGTATCTGGTTGATCTGTTTCCATAGCAAACAAACCCCAATAACACTTACCAATGGCTGTGGAATGAACTAAACTGTTGGATTGTTCCTTGAGAGGAGAGATTGTAGTTTTCCCCCTTTGCAGCCCTGGCATTTAGCACAAAGTCCAACACTTAATAAATATCTGCTATGTCAATAAACAATACTCATAAAACCAGTTAGGTCAAAATGCATCCACCGACAGCTATCTAGTATTGTTTTTTTTTAAATATCCGTTATCTATACACACTAAGTGACCATAACATACAGGCACCAATAAACTCACTCTTTTTAGAGGTTTCTAGCAGTTTCGGCAAAATAAATCCTAATCTGAACTGCTGCAGAATGAAATGTCTTTCAAAGGGGTTTTCAACTTATGCTTCACAGAAATGTAAATTAATATGTAACGTCCCACCTCAATAACAATTAGTTAAGGGTTATTAGAAGTCTACAAAATCATCAGCAAAGCAAAACAGAAAGCAGTGTTTAGGTCATAAAGTCAGAGTATCTAAAATGAAATTTGAGAAACCATTTCACTGGCAACATTGTTAAAAATAAATTTATGTATAAGACCTCTACACTAAAAACTAGAAAACTTTGTTGAGAGAAATGAAGGAAGGCCTATATAAATGGAGAGCTATCATATTGATAGACTGGAATTAACCTCAAATTAATCTACAGGCTCAACACAATCTCAATCATATTCCTGCTAGGTATTTTTTTCTTTTAAAACAAGCTGATTCTAAAATAGAAATGGAAATGCAAAGGAACTAGAATATCCAGAGCAATACTGTAAAAGAAGAACAAAGCTGGAAGACTAACCCTACCCGATTTCACGACTGACTGTAAAGCTATAGTAATCAGGACAGTGTTTCTGGCATAAGGATTAAGAAATAGATCAATGGCACAGAATGGAGAGCCCACAAACAGATCCACACTTAAATGATCACTGGATTTTAAACAAAGGTGCCAAAGCAGCCCAATGGGAAAAGGGAGACTTCTTAACAAATGTTGTTGAAACAACCAGAAATCCATTGAAAAAAGATGAGCCTTGACCCCTACTTCATACCAGACACAAAAGTCAATTTGAAGTGCATCATGGACATAAATGTAAAATCAAACATGATAAAGCCTTTAAAAGAGCATAAAGGAGAATACTTCCATGGCTTGGGGGTAGGCAAAGGTTTTTCAGGACGCAGAAAGCAATCATCATAAAAAATGGATAAATTAGACTTCTTCAAAAATTAAAACTTTTGCTCATCAAAACACACTTTAAGAAAATGAAAAAGTAAGCCACGGACTGGGAGAACATATGTGCAAAACACATTATTTGACAAATATAAAGCATATATGAAGAACTCCAACAACCTCATAATAAAAAGACAAACAACCCAGTTTAAAAATGAACAGCTGTGCTTCAGGCACTACTATTGTGTTTTAAGTAATATTCAGAACCGGGCCTGCGGTGGACTGATTATCATCTCATAGCACATCTGGGCAGGGAGGGTAGGCAATAGATTGAGGTGAAGGAAAATGGGATGGAGAAACATGGATAATTTGTTCTCAAAATAAGGGCATTTTAAATAAATATTGAGCTCTACATTAATGATATATATGCTGATGTCTTTAGGGAGACAGGTACAGATGCCTGCAATTTATTTTGAAACATGTAAAAAAAAAAAGGTTAAGACTGACTGATGGCTGGAGGGAGACACATGAGTACACACGAGATAAAACAAGCATGGTGAACTAGTAATGGTAGAACCCGAGTGGTGTATACTTGAGTGCTCACTGTACAATTCTTGGAAAAATGCACAAAAGCTTTGGAAAAAATCTTTTACACATACAGCCAATAAGCACATTAAAAAGTGCTCAGTATCATTAGATATTATAAAAATGCAAATTAAAACTATGAGACACCACTGCATACCCACCAGAATGGTTTAAATAACTTTGCCAAACGTTGGTGAGGATGGGCCCAGCCAGAACTCGCATACATTTTGGGGGGTGCAAAATGTACAGCCACTTTTGAAAAAGGTCTGCAGCTTTTTAGAAAATGAAACAAACATCCAGCAATTTTCTTCCCACATATATAGCTACAGAAATAAATAACTGTACAAGAATATTCATAGCAGCTTTATTCATAATAGCCCCAAACTGGAAAACAGCTCAGGTGTCCTTTAAAAGGAAAATGGATAAACAAATTCTGTGGCACACAATGGAATACTACTAAGCAATAAAAACGAATGAAGTATTGATACATACCATGAACCCCAAGTGCAAGAAACCTTACACAAAAGAGTATATATTGTATGATTCCATTTATATACAACTCTCCAAAAGACAAACCTCACCTGTGGTGAACAAAACCAGAACAGTGGTTGTCTCCAAGGGGCTGGGGTGAAGACTGACCGGGAAGGGGCATGAAGAAACTTTTTGGGGTGATGGCAATGTTCTGTATCCTGATTGACATGGGTTTGGGGTACATATGCATATGCAAAAACTCATCTAATGGTGTACTTTAGATTTGTGCATTTCATTACACCTACATATGATATGTATTTTGCCTTAGAAAATGTAAATCACTTTTGTACTTTTGATGCTCATTCTAAAGTGTTTAAAGTGTACTAATAATGACCACAACTTTTTTTGAAGTACACGAAAAATTTGATGGATTGGTAAATGAACAGAGGTCATACAGAAAAAATGTTAATTACAGAATCTAGGTATTTATTAGATGGGTATTTTGTGTATAATTCTTTCAACTTTTCACTATGGTTGAATTTTTTCAAAATAAAATGTTGGCTGAAAAATAAATTAAAAACCCAGGATTTTTAAAAATTTCTGTAATTAGAGAATAATACGTCATCTTATTGTTAATTTTAATTTTATTTTATTATTATTATTTTTTTGAGGTACGCGGGCCTCTCATGGTTGTGGCCTCTCCTGTTGCGGAGCACAGGCTTCGGATGCGCAGGCTCAGCTGCCATGGCTCACGGGCACAGCCCCTCCGCAGCATGTGGGATCTTCCCAGACCGGGGCACGAACCCGTGTCCCCCGCATCGGCAGGCGGACTCTCAACCACTGCGCCACCAGGGAAGCCCTCTTGTTAATTTTTAAATGATAAGATTGACACGCACACTTGGAAAGAGCCACTCTGTTTTGCACAGAAAGCAAATATCACAATTTCTTCCTTCAAAGTTATTAGGCTCTACTTCTTACTTTCAAGGAAGGGGGAAGGAGAAATAGAAACAAAGTTGCAGAAAAACTGTGCCTCCTGTCATTTAAAGTAAAACACTCAGAGAAGGTTAAATTACAAAATAGTACCTAAAAAACAGGGAACACTAAATATTTTATATAGCAAAGTATACCAGAACTGAGAAGACGCCCAAATTCAGGTTTAACACTCAAGGCAAAGATTGTTGACTGTTTCACTGCACAGAATGACTAACAGCAGTTGACTCTGAATCATCTAGTTGGATGAAAGCCATTCTATGGTGCAGGGCAAGAAGTAGGAGTGTTGGAAGATGGTGCAACACGAATAAGGTGCGGGTGAGAGGGGCAGAACATGTATAAGAGGCAGGCAGAACAACCTGTACAAAAATATAGAGTCCCAAGAGTGAATAATGCACGGGAAAGAGCTAGAGGTTCAGCAGGGCTGGAATGCAGCGTGCAGAATGGCACAAGAAAAGATCGGATAGCTAGGCAAGGTTTAGGCCATAAAAGGACTTAAAAGTCCATAAGGTGTCTGGACTGTATCCTAAAGGCAATGTGGAGTCACTCCACAGTGGGCAAGGGTGTCACACCTAAATATATGAAGCAGAAAGATGGTCTGGCAGCTGTGTGGTTGGGAGGAGGAACACAGCAAGCTTATTGCAATTTTCCAAGGCAGCAAAGATGGAGGAGGAGGTACAGAAGTCACTTTCCTACGGTTTCTCAGATAATCCTTCTATTAACCATGGGATCTATCCTCAACTGGTAGTGCTGACTAGATTTCAGAGCAATATATCAAGCAATTAAATTATCTAAACTTTCAACCTACTAATACTATATACATCCTTATCTTAAAGGAAACTCAGTATTAGGACAAAAAGATCAATAATTATCAAGAAAACTATATTTCAAATCAAGAGAGCAAGCAACAGTTTGATATTTTTTAGCTTGGAAAGAAATGCTAAAATCTCAATCCTGAAACTTGAAAAGAAAGGAAGACACAATTCGAAATATTTTCTTTGTCTTCAGTTTTTTTCTTTTTCATACAGAGCCAATCCTAAATCTCAATTAAAAATGATCTGACTCTAAGAACACAAAAGATGCTCATAACTGAGCATCTGCACTGGAGTCATAAAGATCTGGATTCAGACAAATCCCAACCTGCCATTTCCAGCCATGTAACTTTGGGTAAGTTTCCAAATAATAAGGTAATGGTAAGGTAAGTTCCCTATTGTAAAACAGGAAAGATAACTCTTACCTATCTTGCACAATTGCAGGGAGCATTAAATGAGGTAATGCAAGTAAAAGCACCCAGAGCAGTGTCTACACTATAAGAAGCCGTCAACAAACATGGGTGCCCATTCCATTCTTCTTCATACCTATAGTTTCCAGTGAAAATAACTAAGAGAAAGAGAATAAAGGTTTGCTTTTCCACGTACAACATAAATATGTGTGAACTATTTGGAAAATGGTTTTCACATGGGCTTTCTCTCTCAACACCCTCATTAAATTAAAACGTACCTTGGGCTTAGATCTCAAATAAATTGATAGATAATGCTAAAATATTGGGAAATGTATAAACAGAAGTCAAGGCTGTAATGACTATTGATTTCCCTGCAAATTAAAATATTTCTCTTCCTTGGGAAGTTGAAACCCCTCTTTAAAAAGTCTCTTCAAGGGCCTCCCTGGTGGCGCAGTGGTTGAGAGTCCGCCTGCCGATGCAGGGGATACGGGTTCGTGCCCCGGTCTGGGAGGATCCCATATGCCGCGCAGCGGCTGGGCCCGTGAGCCATGGCCGCTGAGCCTGTGCGTCCGGAGCCTGTGCTCCGCAACGGGAGAGGCCACAACAGTGAGAGGCCCGCGTACAGCAAAAAAAAAAAAAAAAAAAAAAAAAAAAAAAAAGTCTCTTCAAAATGGTCATGCCTGACTTGCTCCCAACTGAGTCCCAAGAAAATCTACCCAAATGATATAAAAATATAAAAAATGGTACACTATGAAATCTATTACCTATTTCAATAACAGTAAATAATAATGTACAAGGAATAATAATGAAAAAAAAGCAAAAGGATAAGTGTGAGTGGGGGAGAAGAACAGAAGGGAACGAGTCTTTTCTGAGTATCCTTTTTACTTAATTCTTTGGATCATGGTAATTTTTTACATATTTTTAAAAATGAATTTAAATCAATAAGGATTGGGAATAAGTTAAAAATGAATACAAGCAGAAACAAATGAACCTAATTATATATCACACTGATAATATCACAAAAGAAAGAAAAGAATCCAAGAAACTTTTAAACACAGTCATGACTGTCCACCCTCAATGGGATACAGTCTAAGGACAAAAACAAACGACAAAGAAATTTTGAATTCCATGGGTTTGTTGCCAGTAGTAGTATTGGAGTGTAATCCTGAAATCAGTTTGTATATTGTAGGACTGAGCTAATGAGTAAATAGATGGATGTTTTGGGAATCAAGGTTTTCATTTTGGAGAAAAGATATACAAATAAGAAATGGAGGAAAGAGAGGAAAAAGCCAATGGTGTTAGACTGAAATTAGATTTAGGATTTTTATTTTTTAACTTTTAATTTTACTGTAATATCCATACAAAAAAGTGCACATATCATAAGTGTACAATTTGCTGAGTGTTTACAAACTGAACACACCCATGCAACCAGCATTAGGAAACCAAACATTTCTCGTACCCTAAGAGCTCCTGATTTCTGCTTCCCTTCTATTTCCTTCTCCTGCAATAAGGATAACTACTACTCTGATTTATAACATCACAGACTAGTTTTGCCTGTTTTCGTACTTTAATGGAATATATAGCATGTCCTCTTTTGTGACTAGCTGCCTTTGCTCAATGTTATTTTGGTGAGATTCATGCATGTTCTTACATGTAGCTGTAGTCTGCTCGTTCTCGTGGCTATAGTCCAGTGTGACACATCACTATTGTAACATTCTACTGTACACGGGTATTTGGGGAGCTTCCAGTCCTTCCCTATAACAAGTAGTGCTGCTATGAGTATTCCAGTAGATTGAACCACGTGCAATTGTTGATAGTACCTACAAAAAAATGGCATTTCATATAATTCAAATGAATACATCATCTTCTGATGAACATATGTATATATTTCTGTTGAGTTAAACCTAGAAGTGAAATTGCTGATGTTTAGAATTACACAAAACCGTTTTCTAAAATGGTTTGATACCAGTTTACATGTCCAATTGCTCTATATCCTTGATGAACTGGTGTTTTCTTTCTTGTTGCAGCCATTCTAGTTGCTATGCATAATACGTCACTGTGGTTTTCATTTGCACGGCTCTGATGACTAATGAATATATATCCATATCCATGCACACCATTTGGATTTCTCTTTTGTGAACTTTGTGTCAAGGCTTTTGTCCATGTATTTATACTGGTTTGTAGGAGACCTTTATATACTCTGGACAAGAATCTTTTGTTAAACGTATGTTTTACGAATTATCTCTTCCCACTCTGTGGGCTGCCTTTTCTCTCTCAGTGATGTCTTTAGGTGCACAGGAGTAATTCATTTAAATATAGCACAATCAGGACTTACCTGGTGGTGCAGTGGTTAAGAATCAGCCTGCCAATGCTGGGGACACGGGTCCAATCTGTGGTCCGGGAAGATCCCACATGCTGCGGAGTAACTAAGCCTGTGCACCACAACTACTGAGCCCACGCACCATAACTACTGAAACCTGGGTGCTCTAGGGCCTGCTTGCCGCAACTACTGAGCCCATGTGCCTAGAGCCCATGCTCTGCAATAAGAGAAGCCACCGCAATGAGAAGCCGGCGCACCGCAACGAAGAATAGCCCCTGCTCACCACAACTAGAGAGAAAGCCCACGCACAGTAATGAAGACCCAACGCAGCCAACAAATAAATTTTAAAAAAAGTTTAAAATAAAGAAATATAGCACAATCTATCACGCTTTTCTTTTATGAACAGTGCTATTTGTGTTCTATTTAAGAATTTTTTGTTCACCCCAAGGTTATAGAGATGTTCTCCCCCAAAAGCTTTCTTTACCTTTCAGAGTTGAATTTTTTCTGTTTATGGTATAAATTGCAGGTACATTTCTTTCCACTGGATATTTAACTAACCCAGAGCCATTTATTTAAAAAGACCATCTTTTCCTCACTGCCTGTACAGGTCACCTTTGTAATGAATCAGGTGACAGAATATTGTCTGATTTCTCTATTCTGTTCTATTGGTCAGGCTGTTTATCTGTCTAAACTGTTATACTATAGTGTTATAGTAGGTCTTGATATTTGGTAATATAAATCCTGTTTTTTAAAAAATTTATTCATTTATTTAATTTTTGGCTGCATTGGGTCTTTGCTGCTGCATGCGGGCTTTCTCTAGTTGCAGTGAGCAGGGGCTACTCTTTGTTCCGGGGCGCAGGCTTCTCATTGTGGTGGCTTCTCTTGTTGCAGAGCACAGGCTCTAGGCACGCGGGCTTCAGTAGTTGTGGCACACGAGCTTCAGTAGTTGTGGCTCGCAAGCTCTAGAGCGCAGGCTCAGTAATTGTGGCGCACGGGCTTAGTTGCTCCACGGCATGTGGGATCTTCCCGGACCAGGGCTCGAACCCGTGTCCCCTGAATTGGCGGGCGGTTTCTTAACCACTGCGCCACCAGGGAAGCCCATTCCTCTGGTTTTATTCATCTTTTTCAAGACTATATGGCTATTCCTGGCTGGATTCATAATTTTAAAAAAATTTCCTAGCTCTGTCTATTGAAAAGGGCTAGAAGCAATGACAGCCAAGTTAACAAGAAGTATGCCTAGCTCTCAGATCTTGATTTCCTCACTAAAAGGAACCAGGGATCTTAGAAAAAGGGCTCATTTCAGGCAATGAAAAGTATAAGGAGATCCTGAAATATCCTGTGCCAGAAAGTAGGTAAGTGCTCAAAAATTAAGGGGGATATGTCAAAGTGATACAAAAGCCACCTTTAACAGGCTCTTTTTTAGCCAAATTTGGGCAATTTGTATATCAAAAATGATGATAGTAGTGGATAGTACCTTTCCAATTTTAAAAAATAAACAATCTATAAGTCCGTAGAGATACTTCCCTTAAAAAAGGTTCTTATTTCCAGAAAAATGCCAGCTAATAGAAAGAAGGAATGTTAGAGAAACATCCATTTCAAGTATCTTTATAATAACTTGGGCAAGAATGATCATCAAAACCATGGATGAAATCTTACACATTACTTTATAATTAATTATTAATTACAAAGAGGACAGGGTATATTTACATAGGAGAAATAGGAGTTGAGGGGGAACACTACCTTAACCAAGTGATCAAACTGAGTATCACCAATAATGGAGCAAACTGTCATGTACGTCTTGATGGGATCCACCAAGTACACAATGTCACCTGTGTAATATTCCCACCAAAATGTTTAACCTGGACTGAGCACAAGGACCCAAACAGACAAATCCAAATTGAGGGTCATTTTGCAAAATAACTGGCCTGGACTCCCCAAAAATGTCAAACGAAAGATTTGAAAAAAAAAGAAAGTGGTTGTGAATACAAAATGGTGCAGCCACTTTGGAAGATAGTTTCTTACAAAACTAAACATACTCTTACCATACAATCCAGTGATCACGCTCCTTGGTATTTACCCAGAGGAGCTGAAAACTTATGTCTATACAAAAACCTACACACAAATGTTTATAGCAGCTTTCTCCATAACTGCCAAAACTTGGAAGCAACTGAGATGTCCTTCACTAGGTGATTGGATAAAGAAACTGTGGTACATTCAGACAATGGAATATTATTATTCAGTGCTAAAAAGAAATGGCTATCAAGCCATGAAAAGACATGGAGAAAACTTAAATGCGTATTACCAAGTGAAAGAAGCCAGTCTGAAATATTGTATGATTCTAATCACATAGTATTCTGGAAAAGACAAAACTACGGAGACTATGTTCGGGGAGGGGGGACAGAGAAAGAAGAGATGAACAGGCAGAGTACAGAGGATTTTTAGGGCAGTGAAACTATATGATTTTATAATGATGGATACATGTCATCATATATTTGTCTAAACATACAGAATATACAACACCAACAGTGAACCCCAAGGTTAACTATGGACTTCGGGTGACTTTGATGTCAGTATACGTTAAACCTTGGTAAAAATGTACCACTCTGGGTACACTCAGGGGAGGCTATGCATGTGGGTGGGTTATGGGTATACAGGAAATCTCTGCACCTTCCTCTCAATTCTGTTACAAATGTGAAACTGCTTTGAAAAAAATAAAGTCTTTAAAAAAAAAGTAGGGGAACTATTTTAGATTAGAGGAGATTAAAGGGAGATGACAACTAAATGCAATAAATGATACTTGATTAGATTCTGTTTTTTAAAAAAAACAATGAAGAACATTATTGGGGAAAGTGGGGAAGTATGAACATGGGCTATATAGTAAATATACTTTTGTACCAATGTTAATTTTTATGAGGGTGATAACTGCATTTTGGCAAAGTGAGAATGTATTTATTCTTAGAAGATGCACGCTGCCATATTTAGATACGCCTACAACTTATTAGTAAATGGTTCTCAAAAAAAAAGTTAATAAACTGCTCTAAGTTCAGGAGTTAAAAAGAACACACAAAAAGATTGCTACCCTATTTAGGAAACTAGAAGAGAAAAAATGTCCATTTTTATTTTTCCATAGAAAAGATACAAATGATTTATAGCAAGTAGATCTTTCTTTTAGTCTTTTAATGTCAAATACTTTAATATGAAATAAATTGCCATTAACAGGATGATCTATTATTAGGTTCTCAATTTTACTAGCAAATCTGAAAATATATTTAAAAGATTAAAAAGGACAAAATGACTAGGTGGATATCTTCCACTAGAGGAATTTTTAAATTTTCCTTATTCATTTAGCTGAGTACCTTCAAAGGTACTAGGCTAGAATGTAGAGAGACACAAAATTGACTAGAGTTCTCTGTTCTAAACTATCAAGGTGCGTGTTGCTAAAGTAATTCTTCCTCACATGGCAATGTCTGAGATGGGTATAAAGTGAAATATGACGTGAGAGGGAAATACTGAACATGCCTGAGTTTTTCTTTATTTGTATGAACGTCCACGTGAAGAAACTTTCTACAGCACCCACACACATGCTGGATGAGCTGAAACGGGAGGAGATCCTGACAGATTCAATGAGGTTGATGGTGACTGCAGAATGTCTTAATCTTCAACAAGTTTTTTAGGTAAAACTATTCTGTTCAAGTAAAATCTTAAACATTTAAAATTTTAGCTTTATATGTGGTTACATGCATACCTTTTGTAACTATTTTCTTTATATGAAAGTTAAAAGCAATAGTTTATCTTAAAAATACTTTTAATTGTCTTTCTTCCAAATAAAACTTATCTTTCCTATTGTAATAGTGGTCTTTATAACCCTAGGCCTTACAGCCAACTCCATCTTTACAATTTTACTCCTTTTCAGCTGCTTATCTTTGCATTATTTAATCCCTCTGACCCTCAGTTTACAGGTTCTATAAGACGGGAACAATTAAAACCTACCTCATAAAGTAAAATGTCTTTACCTATTCAGGGAAGAAAACCTCTCTTCACTGGCAGAATTTAGTACTTTAACTTGGCTATTTACCAACTTGGGTTCCAGGCCCACTGTGTGAGCAAGGGGGAAGAATGAAGAGATGTTCAGAAACATGTGGAAGAACACACACAGTGCCCTTGGTGTAGCTGGATTAAAAAACTATGCACTGATTGGTTATATCACAAAAGGGAGTGAGAAAAAAAGTGTTTTGTTTTCCTGAGAAGACACAGGGTACTAAGAAGGTCAGACTGTAAGTGTTACGTATTTAATTTACATGATTATATTTCTTAAAAAAGCAAAGGTAGGGAACAGCACTTTATATAAAGTGTACAGCTTAAAAATAAAAATTCTATTGGAAAAAAGTTCCATGTTAGTATATTTAAACCACTTAACACATTAATTCAAATAATTATGTTTTCAAACATTTGGGACAAGAAAATGGAGTTGCATACATGAAACATTTGATAAAAAAACAAATATAGTATATTCTAAAGTATACCATAGGAGTATACATTGATGATTCTAATTTTCAAAAAAATAATCACTTTTTACTTTTCAGTTATTCAGTAGTATCTTATTTATTTGATTTCTCTCTGTTATAATCAACAGGTCACCTGGACCAAATAAGAGTGAGAACCAACCCTGACAGCTCTTTAATGGGGCTGCACACCTGCTCCAGGCCTTGTCCTTCTGGGTCTCTGGGGCCAGCTTTGACACGTCAGCCTCATTCACTCCACCCACTACCAGCGACTCCCATCTGTTCTCTGTCTCCTAACCCACGCAAGCTTCCCAGTGACTGAGACAGCCACACAAGGGCACAGACAGGCAGCGAGGGTGGCCCTGTGAACCGAGGTGGGAGCCTTCAGCCACTGAGCCCAAGGGTAAAGTAGGAAGTATGGACTACGGGAAGCAGGACTACAGAGATTTTCATCAAATTGTGTTTCTATGATTCCCAGATCACCTCAGTGATAGTCTACTTTATTTCTATTACACCATTTACCACCATGATAAAACTCTTTATCAACAAAAAGTCTCATTTGAAGCTCTGTTCGTCAACAAAGGATGAGGAGCTGTGACGTGTTGTGAAGATTCAACTTGACATTTGCTTGGCTCTAAGTAGAACCCCTCCAATATCTATATAATTGTGAGCCATCAAATCACGATGATATTCCCATTATATAGCATTTTGCCAAGTTGGATAAAATTCAAATACTGAGGAAAAGAGAATTTTTCTTAATTTCAATATTATAAAGAGAAAATAATATGAAGAATGAATTCTGCCAACCAATGAAAACTTTTCTCCTTGAGGCTCCAAAAGTTTTTTTAATAACTATTTTTAAATTGAGGTATAGTTGATTTACAACATTATATTAGTTTTCAGGTATACAACACAGTGATTCAAAATTCTTATAGATTATACTCCATTTATAGTTTTCATAAAATATTGGCTATATTCCCTGTGCTGTCCAGTACATCCTTGTAGCATATTTATTTTACACATAGTAGTCTGTACCTTACTCTCCTACCCCTATCTTGCCCCTCCCCACTTCCTTCTCCCCACCGATAACCACTAGTTTGTTCTATCTGTGAGTCTGTTTCTTTTTGTTATATTCACTAGTTTATCTTTTAGATTCCACATATAAGTGATAACATACAGTCTTTGTCTTTCTCTGTCTGACTTATCTCACTCAGCATAATACCATCCAGGTCCATCCATGTTTGTACAAATGGCAAAATTTCATTCTTTTCTGTGGCTGAGTAGTATTTCAGTGTGTGTGTGTGTGTGTGTGTGTGTGTGTGTGTACATCTTCTTTTTTTATTTATTTTTTATTTTTTTGCTTTATAACAAATTTAATCAGTTATACCCCATTCATCTGTTGATGGACACTTAGGTTGCTTCCATGTCTTTGCTATTGTAAATAATGCTGCTATGAACCCTGGGGTGCATGTAAAAAGATGAGTTCTTGAACCAAATGAATAATTATGTCATTGGCTCCAAGTGATCTAAGGTCTAACATGTTATCTTTTATGACAATCTTGCTGACCATTCTGTGCCAAGAGCAGAAGCTGGAAAGCTACTTGCCACGAGAACCAACCATAACTATCAGCCTTAGTCTTTAACCAAAAATCTGGTTTCATTCATTCACTGATCAAATAGCCAGGAGCACCTTGGGGTGCCCAACAAGGTCTGAATATTTAGGTGGATCCCAAAGTTAAAATGACACTGCTGCTGTAGTCTAGTCAGAAAGCTAAGGTACCTGTATACAGAGAGGAAACATGCTTCAGGGGAAAAGCACAGGCCTTGTGTTAAAATCCCAATCCCGACTCCCGTTTTCGGCTGTTATGGAATAACAGGACTGCTCTTAACCTGTCACTATAAGAAACTGGAAAAATGGACAAAATACACGAAAAACTTGGCTTTCCTACATTGGGAAGCAGGTAACACAGGACTGTGACCCTTAAGAGTCGGGAAACAGGGAGGGGGAAGGGTAAGCTGGGACGAAGTGAGAGAGTGGCATGGACATATATACACTACCAAATGTAAAACAGATAGCTAGTGGGAAGCAGCCGCATAGCACAGGGAGATCAGCTCCGTGCTTTGTGACCACCTAGAGGGGTGGGATAGGGAGGGTGGGAGGGAGATACAAGAGGGAGGCGATATGGGGATATATGTGTATGTATAGCTGATTCACTTTGTTATAAAGCAGAAACTAACACACCATTGTAAAACAATTATACTCCAATAAAGATGTTTTTTTAAAAAAAAAGAGTAGGAAAACAAATGAGATGAGCCTTACAACCTCCCTAGCTTTCTGTCTGGAGGCAATTTCTAGACTGTAACTCAAACAGACTCGCTGAATTGAGACAGAGATGAGAGCTTAGGGAGGCTACGGCAGCTAGAAGTTGCAGTGTAGAAAAGGAGCTCCAGCAGTCTGCATAAGGGTGCCTCTGAGTCTTTGCTGAGTGCTAAGCTATAAGTCTACAAAGTAAAATTTCATAAGGCTGGGCAAGAAACGACCAGGAAACTGTACTGAACAATTCCCAAAGTGCACACAAGGTTTGGGAATGTTTGAGCTCCAATCAGCCATAGTGAAAAGTCCTCCCTGAGAACCTAGTAGGGCATTCAGTAAGATTCCAAAGGGGTTCAAGCCCTAGTAGTTAAGGTACCATCTGTGCAATGAATGCTACCCTAGATTTTTCCTAACAAAGCTTTAAAAAGGCCTTGTGGGTGATCCAGAAGTCCAGCACTCTTACCAAACCAAAGCCTAACACTTAGGAAGACAACAAAGACAAAATCCAGCCACTCAGCAATGTAACATTCATAATGTTATCTCCAACAAAAAAAATACGAGAGTACTTGCCAAGAGGCAGGAAAATGTCTTTAATAGTAGAAACATTTTGTCAATAAAAACAGACCCAGGAATGACAGAAAAAAAGGAACTATTAACACCTATTATAACTATGTGCAAGTATTTAAAGGAAAACATAAATATAATGAAAAGAGAAATGGACAATGCAAAAAGAGCTAAAAATATCTAAGATAAACATTTTATTGGATAGCATTAGCAACATATTACACTTGCATTAGAAAAGATCAGTAAACACCAGAAAAAAAAGAAGCATAGCTAATGAGATGTAAAAACAATAATGAAATACTAAAAAAAAGAAAAAACAAAAAAACAGAACAGGCAAGAAGAGAGAAATAAAGGAACAGAGAACGAAATGAACAAACATGACATACAACAAAATGACAGATTTAAACTCAATTGTGGTAGGTAGCCTCTAAGACATTCCCCAGTGATCCCAGCCTTCTGATGTTTATGGCCTTGAATAAATAATCCTCTCCCCTTGAGTAATTTGCTTCTAATCAATAGAATAGGACAACGTTAAGGAAATGTTGCAAAACTTTTGTCTTGCTAGCATTCTTCTCTCTTGCTGCCTTTGATAAAGTAAGCTGCCATGTTGGAGAGGCCCATGTGGCAAGCTGTGTGGCTGCCCTCACAGCCTCCAGCCAACAGCCAGCAAGTAACTGAGGCCCTCAGTCCAACAGCCCTCAAAGTACTGAATCTTGCCAAGAACAATTTAACTAAGGTTAGAAGTGGATCATTTCTCAGTTGAACCTTCAAATGAAACCTGAGCCTTGCAGGCTTGTGAGGCAGAGGTACCAAGTTAAGTTGCTCCTGAATTCCTGATCCACAGAAACTGCCAGATGATAAAATGCATCCTGTGTTAAGCTGCTAAGGTATGAAGTAGTTTGTTACACAGCAATAGGTAACTAATATGCCAGACATATCAATAATTACCTTAAATGTAAATGATCTAAACATCGCAACTGAGAGACAGAGATTGTCAGACTAGAGTAAAACAAGAAAAATCCAGCTCTATGCTGTCCATGAGAAATGTACTTTTAATATAAAGGTACAGATGGGTTAAAGGTAAAAGCTGGGGAAGACTATATCATGCAATGCTAAACATAAGAAACTTAGAGGGGCTATATTAATATCAACAAAGTAGACTTTAGGAGTGGGTCATTACCAAGAATGGAAGGACATTTCATAATGTAAAGGGATCAATTCATCAAGAACACATAAGAGAGGCTCAAAATACATGAAGCAAAAACAATACTGAAAGGAGAAACAAACAAATCCACAACAGGAGATATCTCTCTGAGTAGTTGATAAAACAAGTAAAAAAAAAACCAGTAAGGGTAATACAAGACTTGAACAACCTTATAAACCAACTGGACCTAATTGAATTTACATAACATTCCACTATCAATGGTATATAAAATTTCATGGTCATTTAAGAAATGTAATACATTTTTATGAGAGAGTATACTTTAAATAGTTTCAGTGTAACAGGTGATAAAAACAAAAATCAAAGTATTGTCTAAAGCCCCTGGACTCTGAAATTCAGAGTTTACGACTAAGTTCTTGGATTTCTTTAAATTTCAATTTTTTCAATCCTAATTTGATCTGATAGGAGTAAATTTAAATTCCTTTATTTGGAAAATCCTCCAAATTAAAATACTTGGGTGTCCAAATAAAATCTTCAAATTTTTGAAGGTGTATGCATTTGTTTCTGTTGAGGGTGGAGAAAGCAGTCAAGCAAGCAGCTTCTCCACTTCTATGCAGAAATACACAAAACAAGCATACAATTACACAACTAGAGATTTCACTACTTTATTAGCAAGTTATTTAACCAAATTCCCTTTCTTTGAAAAAGAGACTATTTCGCAGAAATAGTGAGCGATAGAAAAATCTACGTTTGAAAAATGTATTAGAAAAGTACTACTTTCTCCTAAGAGCATATCTAGTTAAAATATCACTTTTTAATTCTTGGCTTGAGAAAAATGATAATATAAGCATATGTATCTTTTTCATCATATATATTTTATACCTCAATCAAGAGCCACAAAATTCTTTAGTACATTCAATAACTATTCATGATCAATTACTAAGCAACTTTCTATTTCATTTTCATTTCCATTTTACTAAGAAGACCTCTTTTTTTTTTTTTTTGGCCACACCATGCGGCTTGCAGGATCTTAGTTCCCCAACCAGGGATCGAACCTGAGCCCCCTGCAGTGGAAGCGCAGAGTCCTAACCACTGGACCATCAGGGAATTCCCACTAAGGAGACGTCTTAAACATCCTGGGTTTGTGACAGGTTACTAAAATGTGATAAAATAAGTTTTCTTTTTACTACTAATTTTAAGAGGCTTGGTTGAGATCATATATTAATTTACTTCCTGTGTTTCATTTTAAAATTTGTTCAAAACACACTACAATTCTATGACAGAATCTGATATCAAATCATAAGAAATTTTTGACTGTGTACAATTCTTTTATTTAATAGTTAAAACTTTGTACATTCATCCAAAGGATTAACTCACTGAAAAGAAACATGCACAGAAGGAAACAAACCATACAAAATCCCCCAATAAACCTGATCCTTCAAATGTGGAATGCTGCTCATCCCTGGAATTTCATACATGCCACTCAGACTTCAGACTGGGATAACCATGAGGCTATACAGCATTTAAGGCCAACTATAAACCAAATAACCCTAATTACCCATTTCCTTAAGTTGTCCAGCCTTCAAATCTCTTGGGTTCTGCCCTTCTCATTTATTTTTAACATTATATTCTTTTTTTAAAGAAATGTATAATAATATACAAAATATTTTGAGAATTCAGATTAATTGAAAATCAATTTATAGATCTGCCCCCCCATGACCTTAAAGCATCATATGAACAACTGTCATAACAGCAAGATATCACAGAATATTCTACAACACTAGATCTGTTTCTGTTTTCACACATTCCAAAGGTCACTGTGAAACAAGTCACCATATACATGTACATATTTTAATATGTATATCTGTTTTTTAAAAGGTCGTTTCTGATTTTAATGAATTTGTTAAATAATTGGGTTCATAAATGAAAGAATTTTCGTTTAGAGATGTGATTATGGCATAGATTTCCTGGAATCAAAATGAAAAAGAAAAAAATTTAAAAGACGACTCAGAGCAAGAAGTCTCTTTAAACATAACAAATAACTGTTTTATTACTTCAAAATACCAAAAGTCTTCTGTATAGTACTTATCATATACATCAGATGCCTTAAAAGAGTCTCAGCAACCATATCTACTATCTTAATCTCTTCAGAACAAGTACATAAGGAGAAGAATCTATAAATCAGTCCTTGATGACAGAGGGTTTGTTTAGGGGTTTACCAAATGGAATGACCCTGCTGGAATTCCTTCAAGCAGCCTGTGAAAATGTCAGAACAGAGTCTGTTTTGGAGGTCATAGTCCCTAGAGAGCTCTGAGTTTTGGCCTGTTTGTCTTTTCACATGCTTTAATATTTGAAAATCATTCCTTGTAGACACTGACTGATGCCCAGGGAATGCTAGGATTGTGGGAACTGGCAGTACCAACAAGAGAGACAAACTTCATGGGAAATCCGTGCCTACTACATTTGCCCTCTCAGCTCCCATAGGGTAAGTGCTCTTCAAATGTTATGTAGGTCCATGGCGAGACATTAAAAAACTGCATGTCATTTTGACGTTTTTAAAAAGAAATACTTGTGGAAATGGGGGCAAAAATTACTGGGACTACTGAAAGAAACATTAAGGTATAAAACACCATGATGGAACCCTGAAAAGCTATTCGCTAAGTATTAATTTAAATATTGAATTCTCAAAATATATATAACAAATAATTATAAAGTGCTAATTATATGCCCACATTGTTCTAAATACTTGATTTATATGAACTCATTTAATCCTCACAACAACCCCCATGAAGCAGGTACTATATGATCCGCATTTTGCAGAGAAGGAAACTGAGGCAAAGAGAGGAAGACTAATTTGTCTAAGTTCATATAACTAGTAATGGTAGAGCCAGATGGGACGGCTCCAGAGTTGGTGCCCTTAACCACTGTGCATATTTAACCACTGCCTATTTCATGGTATTTTACATCAAGCATGCAGTGCTGGGTGCCTATGGCATGTACTGAGTACTTACGCTGTGTCATGTACATGTAGTTACCATCAGTGCTTTATTTCATTTAAGCCTCCCAATAACCTAGGAGGTACATCTAGCGTGACCCCTATTTACAGATGACAGACACAGGCTTGTGTGGCCTCACACCGCATGTCTAGTGCCACGGAGCAGGTTCTAGGCTTGTCTCTGCACTCACTTTCTTTACAGTTAGGTTCTTCTTCCTCCCAGTTATCTGGGAGAACCATCTCTAAATTAATTTTCTTTAGTTGAGAGAATTACTTTCAAAGATCTATGCATGCAACAATTTTATGAGAATATCTTACATTTTGAACTGCCAACACTGAACTAGAGGTATAAGATCTAAGAATTAGTTAGGGTAAGAGACACAATGATTATTCAATAAATGTTTTCTAATAATAAAAAGTAAACCCATTTCCACTCTTGAAATACTGATTTCTTTTAAAACTTTGGGAAAGCTGAGCATTCTGATATGGTAAACTTCTCTTTTATATAGTACATGATGGCTGTCTGATCAAGAACTCTAATCGATATACTTCTTAACTTTTATGCCGGGAACAGGGATTGTAAAAGAGCATCTCCTATTTTGTAGCTATGAATCCGAAATCTGCAGAGAGTGCTGACAAATTCTAACATTTGTCAGTTTTTAAACTTAACCTACAAGAACCAAAGGCAAGTTGTGAATCAGACTTTTTGCTTTTCTTGTTCTATCTTTACTAAACATAGAGGTCACACATCAACAATTTAAGTTGGTGAAACAGATACCTAACTATTAGCATTTTCTTAATGAAGACAACATAAACAACCAGAAAAGGACATGAATAATTTGGGATTAAAAAAAAAGTTACAACAGTGTCTTTTAACTGAGTCTGATCCTGTTATAAAAATGTTAACACATACCTGCCAACCCTTGGAAACCACGAACAGAAAGATATTGCGTATTCTAAATTAGATATATTTTTTTGAGGATAACACAAATTGAGTCAATTTCTTTTCACTTTTAAATATGGGGGGGGGAAGTCTGACTAATTGAGAGAGCTGGCATGTATGTTTAATAATACATCTGTGAGGAACGTATTAAAGAGAGACATTAATTCATATCTATGGAAAATTCCATCCGTTAACTGAGATGGAAGTTATCTTCCATTCTTTCTGTTTCTGCTGCCCAATGAATAGTACAAGGCAAAAGTGATAATGAGCTAGCTATAAGAACACATGATGTAATGAGAAAGGGCAGCCAGAGAAAGAAGACACATGGGCTGAAAGCTACCATACGGATATTACAATGGGCATAACCGTGACACAGAGAGCTCGAGACTTACCCATGCTCACAGACTGAGTCAGCAGAGGAGACTGGAGTCCTGACTCCCAAAAGACTATACTTCCTGTTAATAATAGTGAGGGCAGCAGGTGAGGGTAGCCAGCAGTATGGATTAATTTAAAGGAGTTAGAAAAACATTGGGTATGATATTTGCTAATTAGTTTGGGTGATTATTAACTATAAACCAAAGAGAACATTCCAGTTCATTTGTAACTCCAACATATTTGCCCTTTTGCTTTCTGTCACAGTAGTGTCACTGATGTCTTAAAATAACAAAGAAAAAATCATGGGTCACTTTTTTTTCAATACACTGTGTATTTATCAGGTTTTTTTAGAGTTATGGTAGAGAGCAAGTGTCCCATATCAACCCTTTCTCTTCCTTTGTAGCTAGAAGAGGTCACTGTGGTTGGGTCAGAGGCAGACATAAGTAAGAAGAGCCCTGACTTAATTTTACAAAGTCTCCTGGCCCAGCACAAGGTCTGATTATAAACTAACTATTCAATTCCAAATAGCCTTGAAGGGCCTAAGTAGCTAAGAGGTTACAGTTGAGTAATATTTACTAACTAAGCATTTATAACACATATGCTATTTTAAAAATTGCTTGCTGAGGAAGAGGAAAGACTGTTTCTTAATAGTTTCAGTTTATTCACTGGTCCAGTGCTGAATATACATCACACGGTGGTCTCTAGTTTTATGAAAATTACATCAATCTATACCAAAAAAAAGTATTTCTATGACTCTAGTAACTCTAAAAAAGTCTTGTAAAAATTTTAGGTAAACATTTTTGTAAGTTTAAGATGATGAGGTCTCATGCTGGATTAAACTGCTAATTACTATTATGTTCTAAATCTTACTTTAAATAAATGTTAATTGCTGACGCTCCAAGGGCATTTTTGCAAGAGGACACGATTTAAAGACTGGATAAATAACTCAGAATGAGGTTTCAAGGGTGCTATAACTGGGGCCTATGGTCTTGCTGATGCACTTCTGAAACTGTTATAAGCTTCACACACCCCCTCAGCAAAAGCTAAAGCACTCCTAAGTTAGTGTTCTGACACTGCCGGCTACAAACACGAGAGGCTGTGAGTTCATGCCCAGCCCCCGCCTTCCCTCTGTCCACATACACACTGCCTGGGTGTGTCCAGCAATGCACTGAGTAAATGAAATTCTCAGTAACAGCAAAACTATCGAAATAAGAAACCGATAGTAGAAAAAAGAAGGTGGACAGGGTTACAGGTGCTTATTTACACTGTGGAACAAAACATGCTATTTAATAGGAGACTTTATAGAGACCACTGTGAAAGAGAGTACCTCACCCTTAAGCTACTTATATGGCTTCCTTTTTATTTTGAAGGGTTCAAGAAGCTGTCACAAACAAAAAGTATGAGAGTTGGCACAATTAATCAAGAAATTCATTTGCAGCTGCCAGGAAATTCATAGCTAACTTTAAACTTTTAATTGTGTTTAGTATAAGTCCTAAAGCCTAATTTAAAAAATGTATTCGAAACTAAGGAAAATTACAGTCAAGGAGTATATATTTCTCTTCTCAGTCTAAGTACTCCTCAGTAACTCCTGAGAGCAGGAAAAGAAACTGTCTAAATGTATCAGAATGTTTATTAATATCCTTGAGAATTATTTTAAATATTCAAGAACCTAAATACATTAATAATAAAGCCAATGACAAGACAATTTTACATAAAAGTATTCATTTCTATTACGTTCAGTTATAGAAAGGGAAAGCAGGAATCCCACAGTTCCACGTCTTGGCTATTTAGCATCTATTTATTTCCTTCCCATTTATGACACTATGAGAATTTCGTGTCTGGCTGTTTGCTCCAGAGAAAAATAGAACTATCCTCTCTTTCCCTCACCAACCTCTATTAGTCCATATTAGCTAGTGTACATTCTAAGGAACAGGGTTTTACTCAAGAAAAATGCTCAACACCTTTGTACTATTCCCAACACCTAGACTGACAGTAAGTCTAACAGGTTAATGAGGTGTGGGTAAATGTTTTCAAAGTAAAACCAAAAAAAAAAAGACCAGCTGCAAACACATACAATTTATTTTCTATGGTACAAGGCAAGCAGTTTCCTTTGGCTGGGCTCCATGGCTAGGCAAAGTTCATCTGTTTGCCAATATATTAATACCTGTACTGAATCCAATGCAAAGAGCCACCTTGATTTCCTTGGGTGCAACAAACTTTGGAATACATTATTTTCTCTCTAGTAAGTGGTCACCTGGAACAGAACAAGAGAAGTCTAAAACTGTTCAGTGACCCATTTAACAGATGGAAAATCTTTAAAAAAGTTTTCAAGATGGGACTATAAGCTCAAAAACCTAACAAGTGCAGTAACCAATGATATTGAAGTTTAAAATATGAATAACAAGTCTCTCCTCTTTATGGAGGCCTAAAACACACTGACTATTTCATAATACACATAGCTTCAAAAAGCCTGCTAATACAGGACGAGAAAGGTGGCAGATACTCATTTTCCACCTACATGATACTACTAACAGCTGGCCTGTGGTATGTCCGGGGCCATGTTAACATGACTGAGCCTCATCTTCAGAGATGTGCAAAAAAGTATTAAAATACCAAACTGTTTCATAAAGAGAGAATCTATGTCAACTTATTGGCTTACTCTGTGATAATGCTGGCAATGACCTAAAAGCTTAAGTTCGCCAACCAGCATACTTAATTATCAGTTTTGCAAATGACCTCATGAATGAAAAGTTTCTTCCTCATGGTCTCATCTAAGTATGGGCAGAAAGAGCTGTAGCTCTTTCAGGTATGTTGTTTCCATCTACTTTGCCTTTCCCTGCTTTTATAAATTTATATTCACCTTATAGCACCTGAGCTTTTCCTTTTTAAACAATAAAAGGACTAACTCTCCCTTTGACTGATTTCCCTTTTATTCCCAGTGTTAATACTGAAAATGTTAATGTTGAAGCATGAAAATGGATCTATTACGTGCATAAAATGTCAAAACAAAGCTCAATTTTCCTGTGTATGCATTGTTTTAGTAAAGGTACATTATTTAGTAAAAGTACACCCACTTTCCTTTATGAAGGACTATCTTGTTGGGAAGAGTCCATTGCCTAAATGGTTGCCTTACTATTGAGGTGCCACTAACTACAGAAATATTTTGGCCACGTTCAGGGGTAAAAGGAAAGCCCTAACTTATCTTTACTAAACATCTTTCATACTTACTCCAGTAGTGGGAATATTCTGTCACTCCACTACCACTGCCAATAGAAGTATTAACCAAAAAAAAGGGAAGATCCTAGAATTGTTACTGTACTTAAATATCAACTTCATTTTCCTTGTAAAGTTTAATTATAAACTATTTGGTGATATAATCCTTCTATACACCAATCCCAAATTGAAACATCTTCATTTCCTTCCCCAAAGAAAGTAATTCTGACAAGTGAAATTCAAAGGCTTAGCAACAACAATAAAACACAATCACCAAGAAACTATGTTCAATTATTTCATAATATCTAAACAGTATTTTGTGTTAATTAATTTTGAGGCTAACATCTACTTTTTGTACATGTTATGATTTAAACATGGCATTAAGAAGACCTGAAAAGATGAAGAATAAACATTTAAAAATCACTAAGGTAAGAAAGTTACGGTTCTTCCATCTATAGATGGCTTGATGTGGTTCTTTCTACTCCGCTCACATCAAAACCTGTATCAAAAACCTAGATTTCTGATAGCTGTACAATTCCATTTACGCCTTGGAATGTATACGCAAATTAGGCTAACATATCATAAGCCTGAAATTAAAGTGTAATATGCCTGAATACAAGGTAAGGTTTTTAACTTCCTGAAGTCACTAATTAGAAAAGAGGAGACTGTCTCATATTTGAGTCCTTACACAGTATCTCGTATCATGAGATGCTCTTCTGTTTACTTAAT
This sequence comes from Mesoplodon mirus, assembly GCF_964341445.2. Taxonomy (NCBI): domain Eukaryota; kingdom Metazoa; phylum Chordata; class Mammalia; order Artiodactyla; family Ziphiidae; genus Mesoplodon; species Mesoplodon mirus. The sequence continues at coordinate 53,875,241 of NC_138991.1, forward strand.
ATTGAACAAAAAAGTACTTGAGGAAAACGCATTAGCTTAAAAATCAACCTCACTCGAAGCTAGTTTTAGGATGTTTATAGAAACATCTTAAGAGAAACAAGGGGGGAAAAAAAAGAAGAAAAGAACCAACACATTAATTATTCCCAGATAGTAATCTTAAAATTTAAAGTGTTGGATATTGTTACAAAGAAGATTTTGAAACACTGCTTTTAAAAAAGTAGTCAAGAGGGCAGATAGCAGAAGCAAGAAGAACTACAATTCTGCAGCCTGTGGAAGGAAAACCACTTCACAGAAAGACAAAATGAAAAGGCAGAGGACTTTGCACCAGATGAAGAAACAAGATAAAACCCCAGAAAAACAACTAAATGAAGTGGAGATAGGCAACCTTCCAGAAAAAGAATTCAGAATAATGATAGCGAAGATGATCCAAGACCTCGGAAATAGAATGGAGGCAAAGATCGAGAAGATGCAAGAAATGTTTAACAAAGACCTAGAAGAATTAAAGAACAAACACCTAGAAGAATTAAAGAACAAACAAACAGAGATGAACAATACAATAAGTGAAATGAAAAATACACTAGAAGGAATCAATAGCAGAATAACTGAGGCAGAAGAACGGATGAGTGACCTGGAAGACAGAATGGTGGAATTCATGGCTGTGGAACAGAATAAAGAAAAAAGAATGAAAAGAAATGAAATCAGCCTAAGAGACCTCTGGGACAACATTAAATGCAACATTTGCATTATAGGGGTCCCAGAAGGAGAAGAGAGAGAGAAAGGACCCAAGAAAATATCTGAAGAGATTAGAGTCGAAAACTTCCCTAACATGGGAAAGGAAATAGCCACCCAAGTCCAGGAAGCGCAGAGAGTCCCAGGCAGGAGAAACCCAAGGAGAAACACACTGAGACACATAGTAATCAAATTGACAAAAATTAAAGACAAAGAAAAATTATTGAAAGCAACAAGGGAAAAACGACAAATAACATAAAAGGGAACTCCCATAAGGTTAACAGTATAGAATTTCCTTCAAAAACTAAAAACAGAATTACCATATGACCCAGCAATCCTACTACTGGGCATATACTCAGAGAAAACCATAATTCAAAAAGACACATGCACCCCAATGTTCATTGCAGCACTATTTACAATAACCAGGTCATGGAAGCAACCTAAATGCCCATCAACAGATGAATGGATAATGAAGTTGTGGTACATATATACAATGGAATATTGCTCAGCCATAAAAAGGAACAAAATTGGGTCATTTGTAGAGACGTGGAAGGATCTAGAGACCGTCATACAGAGTGAAGCAAGTCAGAAGGAGAAAAATAAATATCATATATTAACGCATATATATGGAACCTAGAAAAATGGTACAGATGAACCGGATTGCAGGTCAGAAGTAGAGACAGATGTAGAAAACAAACGTATGGACACCAAGGGGGGAAGTGGAGGGGGAATGGTGGTGGTGGGATGAATTGGGAGAGTGGGATTGACATATATACACTAATATGTATAAAATAGATAACTAATAAGAACCTGCTGTATAAAAAAATAAATTAAATAAAATTCAAAAATTAAAAAAAAAATTAAACTAAAAAAGTAGTCAAATACTGTTCTTTCAGAAAGGACACAAGTAAGAGTAGTTAATTCTGGAGAAGTAACTGGGTAGCTGAGGGACAAGACTGGGAGGGTGACCTACTTTTCACTGTGTACCTATTTGTACCCCCTACATTTCAAGCCAGATAAATGTATTACCTATTCAAAAAAAAAAAAGTGATTAAATTCTATAACAGAAATTACAGCCTCGTAAAATGTTACGACCAATCACAAATCAAACATGAGTGATGATGACTACCACACTGTAAGACACACAAAAAACCAAAAACAGCCCCACTGTTTTGTGAATGGTACTTGTGGTTTAGACATAAAATCTTCAGTGTCAGATCGTGCATGCATCCAAAAACTGCTGTAACTCTAACAAGAGAGACTGAAATGAAGATACGCCCTGGATTTTAGTGCTAGCTGGATGATGCAGAGGTTTTCTACTGATGATAAGAACACCACACAGATACACAGGCAGAGTTTGGGCAAGATAGTTTTATGAAATATGAGTGTGGATAAAGCAACCCTTTTATTTTATTGCACTGCTTCATAATATGTGGTTTTAATTACGTACATGTTAACTAAATTAATAAATTCTAATTTTTACCATTCATCTACCTCCCTCTAAAAGTTTATAAGGGGAGGACTACCTCATATTTGGGCTTACCTTATGTTCAGGCATACATATTCAAAAGAACATTCTTGCAAGAGAATGTGGCAAGCTATATCAAGTAAAATCACCACAAAGCATAAGCTTTCCCCTTACACGTCCCTCCTCTGCTACATATGACCATTTTCTTGAGCAACTGTATACTACTGCAATTTTATACCAGTTCAACTCTTATTTTGGTCTTTTTTTTTTTTTTTGAGGGAAATAATTTGAATATTATACTGGTCCAAGTATACTGTGTAAATCTGACCAATTTAGTCATGTTTCAGTTTATGTGGTTATACTCTCTCAGCCACTGCCTAAGATAAAGCTAGGCTCCTAACTGATGGAAGGCTCTAAAGCCATCACCAGCCAACCACAGCCTCCTGAAGGCTTTGACAGCTCCGAGCAAGATGTTGCTTTATACCAATCGCACTGGACAAGGGTTGTGCCCAACAAGCATCAGACACAAGTATCAGATATCTTGTTGGAAGGGAGAACAAGTACATCCCAAAGACATGCACTGAAGAACTGAGAATAGCATCGTAAGTCTTTAATCCATTTTCCTGAATAAGATAAGGCCATTATTTGAAAAGGATCAGGAAACACTTAGAACCCAGAAGATAAGTAACAAGATACGTAAGGAAGTGCTCTATAGGGAAAGTTTTATTTCTTCTGGCTTTTAAAACTGAAATTAAAAAAACACATTTGGGATTGTAAGACTCATCAGAACTGTGGAAAGCATGGGAAATCCAGTTGAAATTCTTAATTCTTTCCCTGTAATATGTATGCTTGGTGTGTTTGTAAATTTTAATACTTTGTTAGTTTTTATGTTTTAAGTATTAAAAATAGACGTATATCATCTATCTCTACTCATTTTTGTTAAAAACTGACAGTACTGTGTTTTCTGGAGACTACGGGATGCTTCTGATTAATCAGGAGAATTTCCTGAATAGATAACAAATGAACAGAAGATATTCATTTTGTATACAAGTATAAGCCAGCCGAAGACTGAGAATATGGCCATATCCTATACTCATTAATACAAAAAATACTCAAACAAGAAATTCTTGCTTTCTTAGTGATCATTAAGATAGCTCAAATTTTGCCAATTCCGAAATTAAGGTGCAACACATTGGAGATGGGGAACATGGCAGGAGAATCTAGTCAAATCCACCATCTATTTTCCCCGGAGTCAACATAGGAAGCTGCTTTCCAGTACCATGCTAGCGTGAAATCTTCTGCTTGTGCTAAAATGGTTGAACCTAAAGCTTATTTCCAAAGATAACTTTGCTACCAGAGATACTTATTGGGGAAATAATGAAAGAATTGGATAGAAAGTGAAACTCTGCCTGTTCCTCAAAACCAGCCAGCACCCCCTGAGGTTCTCTCCTTTGTGACAGGCCGCCCAATGGAACGGACCAAAAAATTACTACCAAAGAGGGATACGTTTAGCTCACAAAGAGGTAAGCCCCTACCACACACGCTGAACTCACCATTCTTCCTTTCGTTCAGAGGGGGCAGGTGCTGACTGGACTGCAAGGAGAGTTCCTGGAATTCGTGGGCAACGGCTTCACTTTGAGGACTTGGAGCAAGATGGGCTAAAGGTCCCAACTCATCCTCGGTGTCCAGTGCCCCTGTGTGATCCATTGTGTCCCAGCCACCGGCAGCAGAGGGTACGAGACGCCTCTTAAATGTGGCCTGTTGAAGAGACTGTCAAAATAAAGAATGTGTAAATAGATGGTACTTTTATTTTTCTCTGAGCTGCACGAAAGTATTAAAATGGGAACCCTGGGTTCTAGTTCAGTTTCACTGCTATGTGGCAAATGCCATTCGTTTACCCTCTCTGCATTCAGGTTCCTTGTCTAACACACAGGAATATACCTCCCATCTAAAAAAGTGCTTACTAGATAAATAAAAGTTGAAAGGTATTTTGTATAATTTTTTATACTATGGATCAAAGAAAGTTATAGTTATCGGTGTCATTACTTAAAGATTTTAATGCATCCTAAAATGAGACAAAAGTCAACTAATGCTGATGAAAATAAAAAAGCAGTCTGGTTTGAAAAATCTATCTCAACTCCTACAAATCAAACAACTTTACACGAAGTCAACATTCCCAGCAACCAGCAATGTTTCAGATAATGAATCCTCTGTCAGCCTCGGTCTCAAGAGTGAGAACAGAGAACAAAACTTTCAGCCAACCCACAATGGACATAGAGTTCACAACAAAGAGACAAAACTTTATTTTAAGCCACTGAGATTTGGGGTTGTTTACTATCACAGCATAACCTGGCCCATTCTGACTGATATAGAAATTAGTAACAGAAATACCAAAGACACAATAAAAACCCTAAATATGTGACATTGGCTTATGTGGGGATGAGCAGTGGGCAATAAGAAAACTGTTATGGAAAGTTGAAAGCTAAAAGGATGGTGGTCCGTATTATGTGACGGCAAAGCATCTGATAGGCTACCTGCTTAGCAGCATCCCACATCACAGTGTGTTTATCCATTCACCTACTGATGGACATTTGAGTTGTTTTCAGCTTTTGACTATTACAAATAAAGAAGCTATGAACATTATTGCATGAGTATTTATATGTATATATGCTTCCACTTCTCTTGGGTAAATACCTAGGAGTGAAGTGGTTGGATTGTTTGGCATCTGCATGCATAAATTTTAAAGAAACTAACAAACTATCCTCTAAAATGGCTGTGCCCTTGTGCTCTCCTACCAGCAGTGAATGAGAATTCTACTTGTTCTACAACCTTGCCAACACTTGATTATGGTCAATTTTTAAAATGTTAGTTATTTTAATGGGTGTGTAGTGATATCTCATGGTTTTATGTATGTATGTATGTATGTATTTATTTATTTATTTTGGGCTGCACTGGGTCCTCGTTGCTGTGCACAGGCTTTCTCTAGTTGCGGCGAGCGGGGGCTACTCCTCGTTGCAGTGAGCCGGTCTCTCATCACAGTGGCTTCTCTTTGTTGCAGAGCATGGGCTCTAGGCGCACGGGCTTCAGTAGTTATGGCATGCAGGCTCAGTAGTTGTGGCACACGGGCTTAGCTGCTCTGCAGCATGTGGGATCTTCCCGGACCAGGGCTCGAACCTGTGTCCCCTGCATTGGCAGGAGGATTCCTAACCACTGCACCACCAGGGAAGTCCCGATATCTGGTTTTAATTTGCATTTCCCTAACGATGTTGAGCATGTTTTAATGTGCTTATTTGCCATTTGTATATCTTCTTCGGCTAATATCTGATCAAATATTTTGTTGATTTTTTTAAATAGGTGGTTTATTTTCTTATTATTGTTTTGAGAGTTCCTTACATATTCTGGACAAAAGTTCTTTATCAGATGTGTGATTTGTAAACACAGGCATTCCCTGTTTTATTGTGCTTCACTTTATTGCACTTCACAGATACTGCATTTTTTTAAAAATTGAAGGTTGTGGCAACCCTGCGTTGTTCAAGGTTATTGGCACCATTTTTCCAATAGCATATGCTCATTTCTTGGCTCTGCATAATTCTTGAAACATTTCAAACTTTTTCATCATTATTAAATTTGTTGCGGTGATCTATGATCGGTGATCTTTGACGTTACTGTTGTAACTGTTTGGGGGTACCATAAACCACGCCCATATAAGATAACCAACTTCACTGATAAATGTTGCGTGCTCTGACTGCTCTACCAACCGGCCATTGCCTGTCTCCTCCTTCTCCTTGGGCCTCCCTATTCCCTAGGACAGAACAATATTGAAATTAGGCCAATTAATAACCCTACGATGGCTCCTAACCCTACAAGTGAAAGGAAGAGTCACACATCTCTCACTTCAAATCAAAAGTTAGATATGATCAAGCTTAGTGAGGAAGGCCGAAAGCCGAGACAGGCTGAAAGTGAGGCCTCTCAGCCAAAGTTAGCTTAGTTGAGAAAGCAAAGGAAAAGCTCTTGAAGGAAATTAAAAATGCTACTCCAGTGAGCACATGAATGATAAGAAAGCAAAACAGCCTTATTGCTGATATGGAAAAAGTTTTAGTGGTCTGGATAGAAGATCAAACCAGTCACAACATTTCTTTAAGCCAGAGACTAAGTCAGAGCAAGGCCCTAACTCTCTTCAATTCTATGAAGGCTATGAGAGGTAAGGAGGCTGCAGAAGAAAAGTCTGATGTTAGCAGAGGTTGGTTCATGAGATTTACGGAAAGAAGCCATCTCCACAACATAAAAGTGCAAGGTGAAGCAGCAAGTGCTGATGTAGAAGCTGTAGCAAGTTATCCAGAAGATCTAGCTAAGATAATTAATGAAAGTGGCTACAATGAATAACAGATTTTCAGTGTAGACAAAACAGCCTTATATTGGGAGGATACTTTCATAGCTAGAGACTTTCATAGCCAGAGAGAATAAGTCAAATTCCTGGCTTCAAAGCTTCAAAGGACAGGCTGACTCTGGTTAGGGACTAATGCAGCTGGTGACTTTAAGTTGAAGCCAGTGCTCATTCACTACTCTGAAAATCCTAGCGCCCTTAAGAATGATGCTAAATCTACCCTGCCTGTGCCCTATAAATGGAACAAAAAGGCCTAGATGATAGTAATCTATTTACAACATGGTTTATTGAATATTTTAAGCCCACTGTTGAGACCTACTGCTCAGAAAAAGATTGCTTTCAGAATATTACTGTTCACTGACAGGGTACCTGGGTCACCTTAGAGCTCTCATGGAGATTTACAATAAGATTCATGTTGTTTTCATGCCTGCTAACACAACATCCATTCTGCAGCCCATGGATCAAGAAGTAATTTCAACTTTCCAGTCTTACTATTTAAGAAATAACATGTTGTAAGTCTATAGCTGCCATACATAGTGATTCTTTCAATGGATCTGGACAAATAGTAAATCGAAAACCTCCTGGAAAAGGATTCACCATTCTAGATGCCATTAAGAACATTTGCGATTCATGAGAAGTCGAAGTATCAACATTAAAAGGAATGTGGAAGAAGTTGATCCCAACACTCATAGATGACTTTGAGGGGTTCAAGACTTCAGCAGAAGAAGTAACTGCAGATGTGGTGCAAAGAGCAAGAGAACTAGAATCGGAAGTGGAGCCTGAAGATGTGACTGAATTGCTGCAATCTCATGATAAAGGAGTTGCTTCTTTTGAATGGTTTCTTGAGATGGAATTTAATCCTGGTGACGATGTTGTGAAAATTGTTGAAATGACAACAAAAAATTTACTTTATTTACATAAACTTAGTTGGTAAAGCAGTGGCAGGATTTGAGAGGACTGAATCCAATTTTGAAAGTTTTCCTGAGTAAAATGTTAACAGCAATGTGTGCTATAGAGAAATTGTTCATGAAAGGAAGAGTCATTTGATGCAGCAAACTTCACTGTTGTCTTATTTTAAGAAATTGCCACAGCCACCCACATCCTGATCAGTCAGCAACCATGAACACTGAGGCAAGACCCTCCACCAGCAAAAAGATTACAACTCACTGAAGACTCAGATGATGGTTAGCATTTTTTAGCAGTATTTTGAATTAAGATACATAAATTGTTTTTTAGGCATAATGCTATTGCACACGTAATGGACTACAGTATGGTGTAAACATCACTTTTATATGCCCTGGGAAACCCCCAAATTTGTGTGACTTGCTTTATTGTGAAATTTGCTTTACTGCAGTGGTCTGGAACCAAACCTGCAATTATCTTTGAGGTATGCCTGGATTTTCTCCCGGTCTATGGCTTACCTTTTTGTGTTCTTAATAGTGTTTTTTAAAGAGCAGATGTTTTTAATTTGAGGAAGTCCAATTTATCCATTTTTTCTTTTATGGATCATGCTTTTAGTGTTGTAGCTAAGAAATCTTTGATTAACCCAAGGTCACAGAGATGATCTCCTATGGGTTTTTTTAGATATTTTATAGTTTAATATTTTACATTTAAGTCTATGATCCACTTTGAGTTAATTTTTGTATCTGCTGCGAGATACGAATCAAAGTTTTCTGTTTTCTGCATAAAGATATCTGATTGTTCCAGCACCATTTGTTGAAAAGGTTATCTTTTCTCCACTAATTTGTCTTTGCACCTCTGTTGCAAGCCAGCTGACCATGTATATGTGGATCTATTTATTGACTCTTTATATAGTTCCCAGAAAGGAGAGAACCACAAAGGAGGAGACTCTAAATTCTGTGTATAAACTCTGCCCAAGTCTCTGGCTGACCCCTAAACTATGCACATGCAGGACAGGTTCCCAACTCCTTTTATTAAAGCAAAAATAACAGAACTGACATCTAAGCTGCTGCTCACCATTGGAAAGACAGAGTTTGCAAAGGTGAGTTCAGCAAAGTTAACTGCCTGCTAAAATAAAATAATACTCTAAGAGGGAAACTTACAGAGTCCAAATCTCCACAACTGTCCATCCAGAATTCCGTATCCAACAAAAAAACCCTTTAATAATGAAGGCAAAATTGTCACCAGCAGACACACACTACAAGAAATGCTAAAAGAATTTCTTCAGGCTGAAGGAAAGTAATGCCACATATTACTTGGGTCTCAGTAATAAAAAGCATCAGAAATGGTAAACATGTAGATAAATACCAAAGACTAGTTCTTCCTCTTGATTTCTTTAACATTACCATTCCAAGTAAAAATTATAGCACCGTGTTATGGGGTTTATAATGTATGTAGATGTAATATATATGACAATTATAGCATAAAGGATGGGGGAGGGGTAACCGTATTACAACATTCTTATAAATACTTCTATACATTATAAAGAAGTTGTACCATTTTAACTTGAAGTAGACTGAGAAATTAAGGTTGTACAGTGTAATTCCTAGAACAACCATTTAAAAAAAGACATAGTTTTAGCTAAAAAGCCAATAGGGGTATTAAAAAGGAATTCTAAAAATACTTATTCAACTTAAAAAGAAGGAATAGAGAAACAAAAAAGAGATGGGACAAGCAAAAGCAAACAGTAAAATAGTAGACCTAAATCCAACCTTATCAATAATGATATTAAATGTAAATGGACTAAACATTATGATTAAAAGAAAGATTGACAGGATGGATTTTTCAAAGTCTAAAAATGTATGTCTATAAGTGACATGCTTTAAATATGAAGACATAAATAGGATGGAAGTAAATAGATAGAAAAAGACGGGTCACACAACAAGATGCCCAACAAGGCTGGAATGACTACATTAACATCAATCAAAGTAGACCTCAAAGGATGTGTTAGGTAGGTGAATTTGCATGTAAAGTGACTTATTTTGCTATGAAATATTAAAATATGACTCTTAGATTTTTTCAAAATTATGAATTTTCATTTCAAATTATTTATTCATATAAAATAAAATCTGTTAATAGCAAATTAATTCTAAGATACAAGTACCATAATGCCCTTTTAATGGCAAGATGTACAAACTCTGAACATTAGCGCTAATGATTTGGAAGATCCTTTAGGCATACAATTTAAAAATATTTTCATGCACTATTATCTGCACTTCATATCGAAGAATTTTTTTCAACCTATTATTCCTTGACATTATGCTCACCTCAAACTCCCACACATCTCTCCAAATTAAGAACATTATAAACTAAGAAAATCTTTATGAAATGTAGCAAAAGTGTTCAAAATTTTTAACTTAATATTCATGAACATTTTTAATGGAGTACATACAGACTCTTTCTATTCTGAAATTCTACTACCAAATTTGCAAGCTGTCATCTAATATCTACTTAAACGCTTGACAATTTTGTTTTGAAATTGAAATTCAACGTCAAACATAAAGAAACACTTTCTGTCCAACAGTCTCTAATTGAGATGTTAAAGAAATGGCATTAGAATGAATTCTTTCATTGGGTCATAATCTAGTTATGAAAGTAAAGCAATCATTCAGCTTTAATAATACAAACTGTGATAAAATATTAATTTGTCTAGAACTGACAGAATGAATGACTGTGGAGTTAATATCTGACACGTCCCAATAATATAACTTCACTCCAAAATGAAACTAATCCAACATTTATCCAATGCTAGGTCAAAGCACAGCACAACAGTAGTATAAGATCAACCTGGGATATGGCTTCTGCTCTCAAAAAACAAATCACTTCATTGTCAGATACTACACCAGAGACAGAGAAAATAACACAGGAAAAAACAAGAGGCATCACACTTTCATTTGTCCATCTATTGATTCACTCGTATCTTTTTTTCTCAATGGAGTCAAGATAACACCAATAATGATCTTATATTTAAAAAGATGCTGGGCTAAGGTAGTTCCCAAATCAATGCTAACGTTTGTTTTGAACCAAGTGAAGTCCAAAGCCAAATCTCTTTCCACTGTACCTTACGGCTCGTAATGACTAATTCGTGTGAAATATTAATAAGTAAAGTAGTATATAGTCATTGCTATATAAAAGAAATGCTAAAAAATAAAGGAGTTCAAAGAATATCAATATCAAACTTAAGAAGTTTAATATATAATCAGCCAAATGCAGACAGGTAGAATATCCAAATACACTCAACAAAAAATGTTTTAGCAACAGCAAAACTGTTGTCCCTGCCCTTAAAGCTCCCCTGAATTACAAATATTAGGGAAATGCCTGGCTAACAGCCCGCAAAAATTTATTTACATTCAAACAAGATAAAACTTGGATCAAGAAGTTCAAAGACAAAGCTGACCACACACAAAAAGTAATTTCTGCATTACAAGAGTATTTACTATTAAGTCCCATGATCAAACAAATTGAAAATTTTACATCAAACACACTTTTGAGAAACAGAACATTTTGTCATTGGGTTGGGTAAATTAGTGACATCAACCTTAATTGATTATTTTATGCTATCAATTCTCCCTTCAAAGCTCCTGGTGGCAATTTGTTAAACATAATGTTAGAGCTCAAAATTTATTTATGAATATAAGGACAAAACTCCTGTCAACTGTATATGCAAAGATATTTTCTAAATATTATACAGCTGTTTCTGTATTGTGTTCTAAATAAAATTTCTTAATGGTATCAAGAATTCAGGATCAAGTCTGTTTACATTTTTGTATAAGTAACATTCTCCTCCCAGTTTTATAACTGGGGAAAAAAAAACAATCACAAAAAGGAACACTTCATCCAATTTGTCCATATTCACTCGTAACAATTAGGATGGAACCAGAAAATCAGAGTTCTAAAAGCACATGTTTCTACACAAATATTATTTTACTATGTACTGTTTTCATTAACTATTATTATTATGAAAAGTATTTTTGTTCCCCTATTTTTTCTAATTTAACTCCTGTTTTTGATTACTTGAATGTACTTATATGTTCAAAGACTATGGAAGTTCACAGAATAACAGAACATTTTAGCTGAAAGGTATCTTAGAATCTATGCCTAGTAGGTGCTTCTCAACCCTCCTCACAATATGATAATCATTTGAAGAACTTAAAAAAATTCCTAATGGGTAGGGGTAAAGGAGAATCTCTCCATAGATTTTGATACAGTTACTTGAAAAGAGTGATTCTAATGTGTAGCCAGTGCTGAGAATCATTGACCTAGTGGAACCCCCTTATTTTATAGAGAGGATAAATCATTTGCCCAATGAGTGAGAACAGAGGTCAGAACCAAATTTTTATAGCATGTGTGAAAACAACAGAATATAAGTAGGTACAAAGTGCTGTGGAAACCAAAAGAATTAAATGTCTAATTGTATTTGGGTAAGTTAGAACAAAAAGGACTTTGCAGACACAGAAGTTTTTCTCATTAGTAAAAGTACAGTGGCATGAACAGCTATCATCCAATAGCAGAAAGTCTGATGGGGCCAGTGCAGAAAGAGCATAACATGGAGAAGCAGAAGACAAGGCTGGTGCAGTGAGTTAAAGCACAATTGTGAAGAAATGTTAAGAAACAGTGATATGATCAGATTTGTATTTTAGAAAGATCATTCTGGCAGAGGTATGTTACTGATAAAAATCTCATGCTGAATAACCAATGTTGGCAAGGATGTGGAGAAAAGGGAACCCTCCTACACTGTTGCTGGGAATGTAAATTGGTGCAGCCACTATGGAAAACAGTATGGAGGTTCCTCAAAAAGCTAAAAGCAGAGCTACCATATGATCCAGCAATCCCACTCCTGGGTATATATCTGAAGAAAACAAAAACACTTATTTGAAAAGATACATGCACCCCAATGTTCACAGCGGCACTATTTACAATAGCCATGGTATGGAAGCAACCTAAGGGTCCATCAACAGACAAATGGATAAAGATGCAGTATATATACACAATGGAATACTACTCAGCCACAAAAAAGAATGAAATAATGCCATTTCCAATAACATGAATGGACCTGGAGGGTATTATGCTCAGTGAAATAAGTCAGAGAAAGACAAATGCTGTATGTTATCACTTATATGTGGAATCTAAAAAATAAAACAAACAAGTGAATGCAACAAAACTGAAATAGACTCACAGATACAGGTTACAAGCGGGGAGAAGAAAGAGGGGGAGGGACAAGATGGGGTAGGGGATTAAAAGGTACAAACTATTCTGTATAAAATAAATTAGAAGGATATATTATACAGCATAGGGAATATAGCCAATATTTTAAAATAACTATAAATGGAGTACAATCTATAAATATTTTGAATCACTATGTTGTACACCTGAAACTAATATTGTAAACCAACTATACCTCAATTAAAAAGTTAATAAATAAAATATGGTTACTCATTAGTCCAAGCTGTTATTGGGTTGGCTAAAAAGTTCCTTTGGTTTTTAAGTAAAAATAAAAGACACATTTTTCACTTTCACCAAGAACTTTATTGAACAACGTATTCACTGTTTTGTTCCACTACCTTCGGCCATTTTTCAGGCAACTTCGTAAATCCATCTTCCCAAAACTTTTTATCTTTTTGAGCAAAGAATTGTTCCAGGTGCCTTTTACAGTCTTCCAGGGAATTGCAATTTTTTCCATTAAGAGAATTTTGTAAAGACCAAAATAAATGGAAGTCCGAAGGTGCAGTGTCTGGTGAATATGGCGGATGAATCAGAACTTCCCAGCCAAGCTGCAGCAGTTTTTGCCCGGTCATCAAAGAAACATGCGGTCTCACATTATCCTGATGGAAGATTATGCGTTTTCTATTGACTAATTCCAGACGCTTTTTGTCGAGTGCTGCTTTCAGTTGGTCTGAGTGGGAGCAGTACTTGTTGGAATTAATCGTTTGGTTTTCTGGAAGGAGCTCATAATAGAGGGCTCCCTTCCAACCCCACTATACACAACATCACCTTCTTTGGATGAAGACCAGCCTTTGGTGTGGTTGGTGGTGGTTCATTTCGCTTGCCCCACGATCTCCTCTGTTCTAAATTGTTGTACAGTATACACTTTTAATCACCCGTCACAATTTGTTTTAAAAACAGAACGTTTTCATTACGTTTCAGCAGAGAATCACATGCCGAAATACGGTAAAGGATTTTTCGCTTAACTTATGTGGAACCCAAACATCAAAGCGATTCACGTAACCAAGCTGGTGCAAGTGATTTTCAACGCTTGATTTGGGTATTTTGAGTATGTCGGCTATCTCCCGCGTGGTATAACATTGCTCGTTCTCAATTAATTACTCAATTTGATTGCTATCAACTTCAACTGGTCTACTCGACCATGGAGCATTGTCCAGCGAGAAATCTCCAGCACAAAACTTCGCAAACCACTTTTGACACGTTCGATCAGTCACAGTACCTTCTCCATACACTGCACAAATCTTTTTTTTTGCGTTTCAGCTGCGTTTTTACCCTTCCTGAAATAATAAAGCATAATATGCCGAAACCGTTGTTTTTCTTCCATCTTCAATATTAAAATGGCTACACAAAACCCAATTTTGATAAGTTTTTTTAAAATGCACGCTGATAGGACGGCTGTCACATACAATGTAACAAAATTGTTTCAAACGAAGTTAAAGACAACTAAGCGCTACTAGAGCCATCTTGATGGAAAAAGAAACCGAATGAACTGTTTGGCCAAAACCATTTTAAAAAATTTCATGCTGAAAAGCTGACAGACTAAGTTAAGATAGTGGTAATGCAGAAAGGGGAATAAATTCAAAAAATAATTCAGAGACAACATTTCAAGGCTTAATGACTGGCTCAGTTGAAAGGTAAAGGAGAATAAAGAATTGAAGGTGGCTGACTTGGGCAGCTGGAAAAGCTGGCAGGCAGGGATGAGTAGTGGGGAAGATGAGTGTTCACTGTGAGAGACTACAGGCCCCTCAGAGGGAGCTCTGAGAAAGGCTGTGGCTGACGGGACAGCTATTTGGTTTGAAGCAAATCACTTAACCTCTCAGGGATCTGGTTTCCTAATTCAAAAATATGGAAATGACAAATGAAAAGAAGAAAAGGGAAGAATATTTACTACATTTCTATGTACTCAGTTTGGCACTAAGTTTTTTACTCTATGCTTTCCTTACCTTTGCCCTAATGACCTCCCTGTGGGCAGGTATTACTCTCATTTTACAGATGAGAAAACCAAGACTTGGAAAGATTAAACAAAAGTGAGAGATTAGCGCAAAAGCCAGGATTCCAACTTCAGAGCCCGCAGTCCTTCTAAAATAATACATTTATGTGCCAAAGCTCAAATGAGTTGGAGCAAATGACTGGGAGGGACAGATGTGACTGGGGTAGGAGGAAGTGGTGCGGAGGGGAGAGGCAGCTGTGGAAGGCTCCATGGGCACGACTCTTCACACACGCACTGGGGGCCCACGGCCCGCTCAGTCACACCTCCGTGTAAAGACCCTGTCCATTAGGCAGTTATGACGTATCAGTGCTGAACAGGAGCTAGCAGCACGCACCTGCTTCGGGGCAGAGGAAGAAAACACTCTCCTCTTACTGTTCCCCTTGAGCAAACACACAAGGTGTAGCTGGAAGTAAACTCCAGATTGGAAGAAGATGAAATCTAAAATTGTAGATGTACTGCACATAAACAGGACACGTTTTTGACATCAGGTTATATAATTCTTTCAAATAAACAACTTCTAAGCAGGGTTTTTATTTGTAGCAGTTGGATTTTTATGTGTAGCCATTAAATACATAGCCGAAATGTACTATAAATATACAGAACACTGACAATACACTACATAGAAGAAGTTATATAACTGCTCTTCTGTGCTTGAAGTGGCTGTTATAGCTCTAAACATGCCAATGTGATCATTTTTTTTTTAACTTGCTTACTGCAGACATGTTTCAAACGAACGTAACATGGAGCAAAATGCATACCTAACACTCCACAGTGAGACATTCTGAAGTACTGTAACTAACATTTACGTAAAGAATGTTTCTGAAAAATTCATTGTAATCCATCTATAAATAAAAATTTGAATTAGCAAAAGTTTAAAACACATGTGGTTTTAAAATTACTATCTAAAAAGAAACAAAGAACTAGAAAATTTTATTTGTTTCCCAAGTAAAACACCCAAAACCCAAGTCTTTTTAGCTTGAACAGTTGCATTTTCCAAGTTTATTCAAAATGAGTGATTCTCAGAGAATAATAATTGATTGGAGGATTAATTTTAAGCTGAGATGATTTCCATATTTATCAAATACTGGGTTAAAAACAAACTCTAGTTTTGTTGAACCATAAATTAGCCTTTGATCTAAATGCTAAGAAGTAAATATTTATAAACAGATTAAACAAATGTTTACTTAACAGAAAAAAAATATACTGTACTCCTATTTCTGAGTTCTCTAAGGCAGGGAGAGGAGGTAGAAGGGAAAAGGAGGAAGGGAAGAAGGAAAGAGAAAAACAGAAAGAAAGGGGAAGAGAAAGGGCCACTAAAAGGAGGGCAGTCTCTTCTTGCTGTTTTCTAGCTCTTTACACTTCTTGGTAGTAGAAATCAGTAAATTTGAATTTAAATTTAAACAAAGTATTGTAAAATACATGAAGAAAGATGAAGTTTAATTTACTTGTCCAAGCTATCTTGACTAGTTAAATAACAGAGCTGGGACCATGAGTCCTCCTCTGTATGAGTCCCCCTAATTTATAATCTAGTTCTTTGGTTCCTAATTAATCCGAAGAGAAACCCTCTTGCCTGAGGCGACCACGCCAGATAGTAAATTGGTAAACTGAAAAACTTAGTTAATAGAGGAGCCATTACAACTGATACACATAAATCTTAAGACATTTTCTTTTAAGTTAGAATGCAGAAATGTCCATGTGTTTGCCAGTATTCCAACACAGGGTCAAGGCCATCTCTTTGCAGATGTGTCAGCTCTCTGGCACAAACCACCACTATCTATGACTCCTAGTTTCCATTTCTTTAAAGTAGAAAAAAAATTTAAAGGATTTTGAGCACAGCGTGTGTTTATATTTTTACAATTCTGAACCCAATTTATTTAGTTTCTCGCCCACACCCAATCCAATAGTATTAAGTAACATGGCTTTGTGGTCCCAGACACTTAACATTTTTGCATTCATAGTTAATCAGTTTACATAATATTTAGTTAAACTGCGTAATTATGATTACTATTACTACTGGCATAAACATATTTAGGAATAAACACAGCTGACTTTTGGTTAGCACATAACTTAGTTAGTGAGAGCAGAAATGCATCACCACACTTCAGGGTCACCTCCTCATCACGCCCATTCAGTGTGTCCTGGGACAAAGGGGTTGGAGAAGGCTGGTCATCCCCTCAAGCCGAACAAGTTTAGGATGGATAACACAGGTTCCACCCCGAAACATTTTAAAATTCATGTTGATGCCAAGGGCACTTCAAATTGGAAACTTGATCTTTTTAAGTTTTCTGGAGTCTGTTAATACAAATTACTTCATAGATATTATCTCATTACTGTCTAACTTCATGCAAAATGCGTTAATATTGTACTCTGAGACAACAGAGTACATACCAAATAAATGTTAATATTCAGAGTTTTATAACAGTACTCTAGCAGATAGTACAATTATACATAAGTTTCTAATGCCGTTAGTTAAATACGAAATAATCTATTCTCACTATATCACAGTCCTTTCAAAATACTTGTGAATTCTTCTCTCCATTAAACGCACTTTGGCATACATCATAAAACAGCAATTTCAATCAGCTGTGAAACAACAGTGTGGATAAGTGTTTTTGTTAATTGAGATATAATTCACATACCATAAAATTCACCATTTTAATGTGTACATTTCAGTAATTTTTAGTACGGTCACAAGGTATGCAACCATCACTATCTAATTCCAGAACATTTCATCATATCTAAAAGAAATCCCACCCCCATTAGTAGTCACTTCCCAGCCAGGAAGTGACTACCCACCCCCAGCCCTTGGTACCACTAACCTACCTTCTTGTCTCTATGTATTTGCCTATTCTAGACATTTCATTTAAATAGTTTTACTTCCTTTCTAATCTGGATGACTTTTATTTCTTTTCTTGCATTATTTCCCTGGCTAGACACTCTGTACAATGCTGAATAGAAGTGGCAAGAGTGGATATCCTTTCTTGTTTCTAATCCAAGTGGGAAAGCTTTCAGTCTTTTACCATTAGTATGATGCTAGCTGTAGGTGTTTCACAGATGCCTTTTATCAGGCTGGGAAAGTTCTCTTTTATTCCTAATGTTTTGGGTGATTTTATCACAAAAGGGTGTTGGGTTTTGTCAAATGCTTTTTCTGTATTCATTAATTGTGGGCTTCCCCCCCTCTTTATTCTGCTATATAGTATATATTACATTAATTGATTTTTAGATGTTAAATCAATTTTGCATTCTTGTGATAAATCCTACTTGGCCATGGTATATAATCCTTTTTATAAGCTGCCGGATTTGGGTTGCTAGTGTTTTGTTGAAGATTTTTACATTATATTTACAAGGGATATAGTCTAATTTTCTTTTCATGTGCTGTCTTTAACTGGTTTTGGTATCAATGTAATACTGGCCTCAAAGAATGAGTTGAATGTTTCCTTGTCTTCTATTTTTTGGAGGAGTTTACAAAGAATTGGAGTTAATTCTCTTTAAACTGGTGAAGCCATCTGGTTCTGGGCTTTTCTTTTTGGGAAGTTGTATGATTACTCATTCAACTTCTTTGCTATAGGTCTATTTCAGATTTTCTGATTATTCTTGAGTCAGTTTTGGTAGTTTGCATCTTTCTAGAAATTGGTCCATTTCATCTGGGTTGTCTAATTTGTTGACATGCAACTGTTCATAGTATCCCCATATAATTCTTTTTATTTCTGTAACATTAGTAGTAATATCCCCACTTTCATTCCTGATTTTGGTAATTTGAATCTTTTCTCTTTTTTTCTTAGTCTAGCTAAAGCTTTGTCCCCTTTTTTTTAATCTATTAAAAAACCTACTTTTGGTTTCATTGATTTTCTCTGTTTTCTTTATTATTTAGTTCTGCTCTAATCTTTATTATTTCCTCCCTTCTGCTTGCCTTGGGTTTAGTTCTTCTTTTCTAGTTTTGTTAAGGTGGCAAGTTAGGTTACTGATTTCAGTTTTTTGGAAAAGATATTCTTAAAGCTCCAAACTTTTCACAAGGTGATATAATATACATCTTAATGCACAGTATCCACATTATCCTTACAATGTGTGGTGTTCACAAATTTCAAAAAGCACTTATTATTATGTTCAAACTAGTTAAGCTTAAACGTTCCCAGAAGGATTTCTACAACACCAGAGTATAAGAGGATGAAAATCGCTTCAGATATCAGAACCACCATACCCTGTGCACACCTCGCTGCCTTCTGAACATACCCAATGATGAAAATGTCTCATTCCTCCACAGGCAGTCCTTTTCATCTCAGAGAATTCTACCACAACGCCCTTCCCCACACTGAAAGGAAACCATCACTGCAGTAGGCTGTAGTTTCAAGAAGAAGACATGACACTATCTTCAACTCTACATATTCTTCTTACAATGTGACTTCAGCATTCTTCTCATCAAAAGGTGGGGACTAAGCTGTCTCTGTTTGAATTTGTGCTAGTCTGTGCTACAGGGTAAGGGATGTTATATGACTTACAAGATTAGGTCATAATAGGTCTGCCTAGGTCTCTTGGAATGTTCATCTTTGGAGCTGCTGAGATGCCACATAAGCCATCTGACTGCCCTGAGGCTGCTATACGGTGAGGAAACCAAAACTAGCCCATGACTAAGGTGAAGTGAAGAGACAGACAGAGATGCCCACCCAATCACCAGCTACTTCAGCCACCTTCCCTTGCTGTTGCAGTTTCAGCCACTGTCTGACTGCAACCAAAACAGAGACCAAGCCAGAACTGCCCAGCTGAACCCTCCTCAAATCCCTGATCCACAGAGGTCATAGAAGATAATAAGTAATTGTTGTGCGTTCAGCCACTAAGTTTTGGGGTGATGTGCTACACAACAATAGTAACTGGAATATTGACTCTAGGCAACATGTACTCCTTAATCCCAGAGTCTACACCTGGGATCATGAAGACTAAGTCCAATTAATTTTTCAATACTGGAAATACTAAAAAAAATCATAGTTGATTCTCAGTCTTCTGTGAGAGTATTAAATCATTTGACAATTTTATATTTTAAATCATGGTTTCACTTTTCACAATTCTGGTCATACTAGCCTGAATTAGTTAAAAGACAGTTTATCTACATTTTCTTTTTTCTTTTTTTTTTTTTTTGCGGTACGCGGGCCTCTCACTGTTGTGGCCTCTCCCGTCGCGGAGCACAGGCTCTGGACGCACAGGCTCAGCGGCCATGGCTCACGGGCCCAGCCGCTCTGCGGCATGTGGGATCTTCCCGGACCAGGGCACGAACCCATGTCCCCTGCATCGGCAGGCAGACTCTCAACCACTGCGCCACCAGGGAAGCCCTATCTACATTTTCTTAATCATGAGACCCAGAACTATATCCAGTCCTCCAATGACAGTATACATGAACTGTTGAGAAATGTAGGAAGACTATGTCACTCACTGGCGAGGCTTTTATTAATTTGGTGTGAGTTCATATGTATAAACTTGGAATAAAATCCTTTTCCACAGGAAATGGTATAGTACAGGATATCAGTTAAGAGTTAAGGTTTTGGAGTTAGACAAATATGGAGACAAAGTTCAGCACTATCACTAAGAAGCTATATGACCTTCAGTAAAGTGTATAACCTCAATAAAGCTTAATTCTTCATTTATAAATTGGGGTCACAGTACCCAACTCATGGGATTATGACAAAGGTTAAACGTAAGCACACAAGTAGCTACTGTTATAATGGTTTCTCCAATCACAATGCTCCTCATCCTCTTCCTGTTGAACTGATTTTTTGTTTGTTTTGATCCAAGGTCAGGGCCTCATATTTATCTCTATTAAAGTAGCTCTTATTATATACAGCCCATTGCTTCACTCACTTATGATCTTTTACACAAATAACCGTTTATAGAAGATGTAGTGGAAGAAAAAACCCCATTAACAATAGCAACAAAAAGATAAAATATCTAGAAATAAATGTAACTGGGAATGTATAAAATCTTTATAAGGAAAATGTTAAAACATGACTGAAGAACTCCAGAGAAGACTTGAAGAACTAGAGTGTATTATATTACTGGATAGGAAGATTCAGCATCATAAAGATGTCTGTGCTGCCTAATTCAACTTATAAAATTTAAATGATTGAAATAAAAATACAAAAAAGGTTATTTTTCCTTTGGAAGTGGGGTGGGGAACCTAGACAAGTTAATTTTAAAGCCCTTAAGGAAAAGAAAAAAACAAAACAAAACAAGCAGAAGTTGTCTGAAAAACCAATGAAAAAGAGGAGAGAGTGCTACTAGACCTAGCACATATTAAAATATATTACAATACCTCAATGATTAAAACAGTATGATATTAGTATACGAAGTGAGAGACAGGAAAACATATGATACAGAGGAGAATGTCTAAAAATTAGATACATATATGCATAGAAATTTAGTATATAATAAAGTTGGAATTGCAAATTAGAGTTAAAAACATGGACTTTTTGAAGAAAGGTACTAGGATAACTGAGTAGCCATTTGGGGGAAAAAAAGTTAGAACCAAACCTAACATAGTTCAGCAGGATAAATGGCTCATGAATCAGAGATTTAAAGGTTAAAATATGAGACAAAAAAGGTTACAGAAGAAAATATGGGAAGTCCTCCATAGCCTTGGAGTGGGGAAAACCTTTCCATCACTCCAACTCCTGAAGCCATAAAAAAAGATGGATAGGGGCTTCCCTGGTGGCGCAGTGGTTGAGAGTCCACCTGCCGGTGCAGGGGACACGGGTTCGTGCCCCGGTCCGGGAAGATCCCACATGCCGCGGAGCGGCTGGGCCCGTGAGCCATGGCCGCTGGGCCTGCGCGTCCGGAGCCTGTGCTCCGCAACGCGAGGGGCCACAACAGTGAGAGGCCCGCGTAACGCAAAAAAAAGATGGATAAATTATATAATTATATATGCATATGTACTTATATGTATATTCATATAAACTTTACATGCCAAGAAAACCATAAACAAGATGAAAAGTGACTTACCAGGAAGTCTGTATTTACAACTTACAATACACAGAAATAAGCCCCTACAAACAGAAAAGGAAAAGATCGATAATCGAGATTTTTTTTTTTTTTTTTTTTTTTTTGTGGTATGCGGGCCTCTCACTGCTGTGGCCTCTCCCGTTGCAGAGCACAGGCTCCGGACGCGCAGGCCCAGCCTCTCTGCGGCATGTGGGATCTTCCCGGACCGGGGCACGAACCCGTGTCCCCTGCATCGGCAGGCGGACTCTCAACCACTGCGCCACCAGGGAAGCCCCGATAATCGAGATTTTTAAATGAGCAAAGGATATGAATAAAGCTCAGAGAAAAGGAATATTCTTTTAAAATATGACAAGATGCCCAACCCTCCTCACGAAGAAAGAAATGTTAAAACTACCACGAGAAACCGATTTCATTTAGATTGGCAAAATTCTGAAAGTTTAATAACACAGATTGGCAAGACTGGGCCTTACCTCATAAATTAGAGGAATATAAAATGGTACAACCTTTACGGATAAAAATTTGTCAACATCTATTAAAATTACAAATGCACTAACTCCTTGACCTAGCAATTTATCATCTGGGAATTTACATGTTCAAAATGAAACTGTAGGTGGGACTTCTAGAATGGCAGAGAAAAGAGCTCAGCAAATCCTGTCTCTAATGGCAATGATAAAACAAGACAAAATTGCCAAAAACAACGTTTTCAAAACTCCAGAAATTGATGAAAGGCATATACCAAACGGAGAAACATTTATTCAATAAAAAAACTACTGAACCTTCATTTAAAAAAAAATATTCTGTGGCATTTTGCAAATCACATCTATCTGGTAAGGAACTGACTGCATCCAGAATATAAAGGATTTAACATTCAAAATAAAAGACAAAAAATTTCCAATTTAAAATTGGGCAAAATATTTGAATAAGCATTTCACAAAAGATATACAAATGCCTGATAAACACATGAAAAGATGCTCAGTATCATCAGTCACTAGGGAAAATGCAATTAAAACCACAATGAGATACCACTTGACACTAGAATGGCTACAGTAAAAAAGACAGACAATAAAAAATGTTGGCAAGGATGTGGATGGAGAAACAGGAACCTTCACACAGTACTGGTGAGAATGTAAAATGATACAGCTACTTTGGAAAACCATTTCATTTGGTATTTCCTTAAAGTGTTAAATATAATTTTACCATGATCCAGCAATTCCACTCCTCGTTATCTACCCAAGAGAAACGAAAACATAAAATTCACACAAAGATTTGTAAACAAACGTTTATAGCAGCATATGCATAATAGCTCAAAACTATAAACAACTTAAATGTCGATTAATTAGTGAATGGATTAACAAAATGTGGTATATCCCAATGGAATATTATTCGGCCACCAAATAAAAGGTAAGAAATACTGATATAACACAAATAAACCAAAAAACATTATGCTAAGTGGAAGAAGCCAGATGTCAAAGAACACATGTTGTATGATTCCATTTATATGAAATTTCCAGAAAAAACGAATCTGTAGAGGCAGAAAATGGATGAGTGGTTTTCCAGGGTTGGAGATGGGAATAGGGATTAACTGTAAATGGTCAAAGATTTCTTTTTGGTGTGATGAAATGTAAAATCAGATTGTAGTGATGGTTGCCCAACTCTGTAAATTTACCAAAAACCATTAAAGTTTACACTTTTAAATGAGTGAATCTTATGGTATGTAAATGATACCTCAATAAGGCTGCTTTCAAAAAGTATTGTAATCTGTGTGTGAATGCTTATAGGAGCTTTATTTATAATTGCCAAAAACCGGAAACAACCCAAACATCCTTCAATTTGAATGGAATAAAACACTGTGGTGCATGTGTATCACAGAACACCACTGAGCAATAACAGGGATGAGCCACTGACAACTGCAACAATTCAGGCAGAATCTCAGATGTGTTATGCTAAGTCAAAGAAGCCACCCTCAGAGGGCTTCAGTACAGGGACGCTGCAAGAAAGCCAAAGCTACTGGTACAGAGAATGGATCCCTGGCTGCCAGGAGTGGGGCTGATACCAAAGAGGAAGCCCAGGGAGTTTCAGGGGGATGGAACTGTTCTGTATTTTGACTGTGGGTGTGGTTACACGACCCTATATATTTGTCAAAAATCAGAACTGTACGTCAGAAACATTGACATATGTGTATATTAAAAATAAATTTAGTGATGTTGTATAAGATTATTCATTGCAGCATGATTTTTAATAGCAACCAATCAGAAACAACTCCGGTCAAGATCAATAGGAAACGGGTTAAATAAATTATTGTACATCCATACAATATAATACGACACAGTTGTAAGAAAGAATGAGAAGCTCTCCGGGTAATACTGATATGGAAAGATATCTGATTTATTGGTAAGTGAAACAGTGAATTAGAAAAAGAGAAAAAGAAGAATATAAACACATTCATTTTTGCTAAAAAGAAACTCTGAAGGAAGACACAAGAAAGCAGAAGAGCCGTTTTCAACTATGTGAGTGAGTGTGAATGGGGTGTGCAATGCGGTGGCTGCTGCCAGAGGTGAGAGTGATTTTTAGGATTGTTTTATTATTATCTTTGAACATGTGAATGTAAAAAGGAAACAAATCAAAACAGAAAGAATTTTTTGAATATTGTTCCATCCTCCAATATATACATACTCTCAACACTGTGTCATCCGAAATTTGTTTGCCTTTTGTATATTCTTCTTAGTCAGTGATTAAAATATTGAATTGAAGAGAACTAGAGAAGTCCTTGCAATAAACTAATAAAAATCTTAAATTAATGTTAATCCATTACCACACACTATCCCGACTTCATGAGTTGCATGAAGCTCAACTGTGGGCGAGTTATTTAACTTCCCTAAACTTCTTTGTAAAATGGGTGTGACTGATATCCCCCTTGTGGGGTGCAAATTAAATGAGGCAATATATGTCAAGTGCTTGGAATCGTGCTTGGCACTGAGCAGGCATTCAATAATTGCTCATTGCCTTCATTTTTAGTTATGGGTGCTTCCTGGCTGATGCATTCATCTAACCGTCACAGCATTCAGCCCATATTTCATGAGAGACCTTGTCACACAAGACCTGTGGTGGTGAAAGCTTTCTTCTGTTTGCTGGGCTGCCTGGGTTCAAATTCCAGCTCTGAAATTTTCTAGCTGGTGGGCAAACCACTTAAACTTCCAAAGCCACAGGATCTTTAGTTTAAAATGGGGGTGGCAACGGTACTTATTTCACAGGATTAAAGGGAGAATTGAATGGAGTTGAGGTGCAGAGCTTTGAGCACATAGTAAGTAGTCAATAAATATTAGCAATTGGTACTATTATTTTGTCTACCACATTCCTGTTTCCCTACTATGTGAAATAACGTAAGAAATATTGCAATTATTATCTGAATTTCATAAAAACTTCATGCTAAATCTCATTTCTAGCTTCTCTTGACTTTCTAATTATACTTCAAACTTCCAAATAAAGTTTATTCCTACCAACTCTTCTGACACACATACACACACAAACATTCTGATGAATAAATGATAATAGGGTTTTTAGATTTCCCTAACACAGGCATAATACAGGCTAGCTCTAAAAGTAACAGAGGTTGAAATCAATATTCATATTTTGTATTGTTTTCTCTAATATTTGAGATTTACCAGGCTTTGGATTTCTAGATACTTGGCAATATAACATGGCTATATATATACACCAATTTTTTTCTGAAAGAAAAAACAAAACAAAACTAGGTACCCACACTAATCTTGGTGATTACAAGAATTTCACAGAGTTGTTTTTTTTTTAAGTACCATCAGTAAAATAAAAGCTGTCTAAATACTTTTATTCCTTATAACACTGTTATCTCTTTAGCTGTTTCCTAAAGTAGCCAGAAAAGTTCAGGATTTAGAATTTAGTCCTTGAAAGTAATTGTTTAGGGCTACAATTTCTGTACTGGAAATGACTAAACCAATGCAGGGGAAGGAGCTTGGGTTTCTGTGTTCCGCAAGCCCTTTGTTTTTCAAGCAGCATTATTTTAATTATTTCCTATAAATATATCACTGTCCTTAAGAAAAATATTTTTCAGATAAAGATTAAAAATCTTTAATCATCACTTGGAACATCGCTTGGAAATGACCTCAGCACATTACAAAACTTCTAAAACAGATTTAGTGCATGAAAACCCATTTGCCAAATAAGAAAAGCAACTATTACACGGAATTTCATTAATCAAATTATTTTAAGAAGAAAAAGACTTAAGGGTTTTTATCAGATGAGCGGCAACAGAGTATTTTCAGAAAATTCCGGGAGATATGGTAAAAAAAACAAAACAACAACAATAAAAAACCTGCCATCTGGAGAGAACTGAGGTGTTAGCCAGAGAGGGATTCTGCTTACCCTCACCCACCCCTACTGCTGCCCTCACTCCTCTGAGGTTCCCTCTCCAAGCTGCCCCTGTTGGCTGACATAACCATTCTTTCTTTGCCAGGCCAGGATTTCCATTAAACCTTGGGTAGGAATTAAGATTTCCTTTCGAATCCAAGAGAGACCTGGAACCCCAAGTATTTATCCCCAATGGAATTCTGACCATGAAGCAAAGATGGCCTTTCTGGAAGGGCTGAGCAGAGGGTGTGCCAGATACGGCTGTTACATACACCTGCCCCCAGGTAGAGGCAGCTGCCCTCGCCGACTTATCTGAGGTAGACAGCAGTGAGCAGACACCCCTGTTAGCACGACATACAGTCTCTTTCTCCTTAGCACGCTGCATGGTTAAAGACTGTCAACCTTAAATGGTCCTGGAGGCTGAAGGGAAGTGATTCTAGAGAGGTCTTTACCTGAACTGCTAAGGGGATTCCAGTAAGTACCAAAATACAAAACAAAAGGCAGATTTCTCAGTTTTGAACAACTCAAGCCCATGCACACCAGCAAAGTACTCAAAGAACACACAGGGGGGGAAAAAAAACAGGGAAAAGTGTAGTTATTTTAAAAATATTTATAGAGAAAAACTGAAAATAATCTATTGCCCATCAGTAGGTTAAATAAATATTGGTACATTCATTTCACTGAAGTTATGCTATAACTGAAAATAAAAACCATATAGAGCTATACAAACTGAAAAGGGAAAATGTCTATGAGATATATATATATATATATATAATTAAGTAGAAAAACGTGGCTACTGAACAGAATGGATTATGTGTACAGATAACACATACACAGAGCAGTCAAGAGAAAGAATGGGGCAGGTAAGGAGAGTGGCATGTAGGCTGCAGCCAAGGGCAGGCAGGGAGAGTGTGTGTAAGGCAGGCTGAATGCCAAAGAAACAGAGAAGGTGAGAGGAGAAGAGATGGGGCAGGAGACAAAGAAAGAGAAGAAATGGGCAGGAGGCAAAGAGAGACCAAGTGATGCACAGGGACAGACATGGAAGTATACACTCAAAATGGCTATTACTCTGAGTGTCCCATACAGTGGCCACTAGCCACATGTGTCTATTTAAATTTAAAATCGTTAAAATTCAATAAATCTAAAAATTCAGTTCTGCAGTCACACCAGTCACATTTCAGGTGCTCAGCAGCCACATGTGATTCGTGGCTACTGTACTGGCAGCACAGGACAGAACGTTCCCATCACTGCACAAAGTTCTACTGGGTAGTGCTGTTCTATATGCTTTGGTATTGTGTAAATTTTTTTACAGTAAGTGTGTTGTACTTTTCTAGTCTGCGAAGAAAATAAAGATATTTCCATTTTGGGAAAAAAAACAGGTTTTGGGTTTTTTTCCCTCATTCTGTACCTCTTTTAATAGTTATTTTTCAAACACCACAGAAGCACCAGAGGTTTCATAAGGGCTTAATGACCTTTATTCTGCCAATTTTCTCCAAGTTGTTTGATTCTTACTAATTCAGTTCTACTTAACAAGAGTTCAGATGCCACCAAAAGAAGGAAGACAACGACATATATTTGGAACATCGTGACACTGCTCTCGTTCTCTAAAATCTAAAAAGGTTATGTTACTCATTCTTAGTAGAAGCAAGCACAGTTGACAGAAACCCTCTGCAGTTTAGACAAACATTTTAAATTGAAGGTTTTCTTCAAAAGAATAACAGCACTTAAAAATAGTATTCATTTTTTTTTCTGATTCAATTCGGTACAAAGTAGAGAAGAAAAAAAAAAAAACAGCCTAAAGCTTAAAAAAAAAAAAAAGTGCCACTTTAACTGAAAAAGAGAATGGCAATGCTAAGAACCAGTTTTCAACTGAAGGCTGTAACATCAAAGTGGTGAATGTTCATAATAACCAGTTCCTCAGGGCTTTCTCATGTAATAGAAGTTTGAAGCATCTGGTGAGGTTTTAAGCAGGTAACATTTTAAAGAAAAGTTAATAGAAAGGTCTCCAGGAAAAAACATAAGGCACATGTACAAGTTTGTGGGGAATGCACAGGTAATACCATTTGGAGACCCTGAGTCCCCTCTGAAAAACCACTGACTGCTGCTGGAAGACTGCAGCCCCAGTCCCTGCTGGCATCCCCGTCAGCATCCAGTAACCCACAGGGTCCCACGGCAGATCTACTCTGTGCCCTGAAAGTTCTCCTCAAAACCCTCCACAGATCACATCCACCTACTTTCCTAATGCAACCACCCACTAGCCTATCACCAGACCTTAAATTCCAATCATAACCATCTATTCAAGGTACTTACCACAGGGTCATGCATAATATATAAAGATATAAAGCCACAGTAATTAAGACAGTGTAGAAGTGACACATGGATAGACTATAGACCAGTGGAGCAGAGCCCATGCATAGTGAGCGATCTGGATACAAACAATCTGGATACAAAAGACAAAGCGGCAGAACAAACCAGTGGGGGTGAAGACAGACTCTGCAATCAGAGATGCCGGCCCGTGCAACTAGTTTATATTCACATGGAAAATTGTTCCCTATCTCAGAGCCACACACAAATAAATTCCATGTGGATTAGACTTATGCTGAAGAGCAGAACTCTTCTTTTGGAAGAAAATATGGTAGGATCTCTTTATGACCCCAAAGTACTCAGAGTACAGAGGAATTTATTAAACATGGTATAAAAAGTACCAACCATAAGTGAACAGACTAATAAGTATGACTTGATTAAAGTGTAAAACTTGTACACAACAAAGCACACCATAAAGAAAGTGGGAAGATAAGCCACTGGGAGAACATATTTGAAACGCAGAATATCAACTAAGGGCTTCCCTGGTGGCGCAGTGGTTGGGGGTCTGCCTGCCAATGCAGGGGACACGGGTTCGTGCCCCGGTCCAGGAGGATCCCACATGCCGCGGAGCGGCTGGGCCCGTGAGCCATGGCCACTGAGCCTGCGCGATGGGAGCCTGTGCTCCGCAATGGGAGAGGCCACAACAGTGAGAGGCCCGCGTACTGCAAAAAAAAAAAAATCAACTAAGATAAATAGCCAGAATATATGAAGTACTAAAGATATACAAGGGGGGGGGGAAGTAAACCAATAAAAAAAATACAAGTCACAAAAGAGAAAAAAAGAAACACACAAAGTCACAAAAGAGGCAACTGAAACAGCCAAATAAACATAAGAAATGATGCTCAAACACACCAGAAATCAAGGAAATGCACTATTTCAAATTAGCAAAAATGTCAAAGTCTGGCAATACCAAGGCTTGGCAAGGATACAGAGCAACAGGAACTCTCAGACAGTGCTGTTAGGGGCTGAAATTTGTACAACTACACTGCGAAATGATCTGGCAACATCTAGTGAAGTCAAGGATGCACATGCCCTATGCACCAGCAATTCTACCTCTAGGTACAAACGCTAGAGAAGGTCTTAAATATGCTCAAGAAGATATGTTCACAGTAACATTGTTTAATAGCGAAGCATGAAAATAACCAAAACTTCCACTGACAGAGAAGGAATAAACTATAGTATAATCCTGGAATACCATAGAGCAAAAAGGAAGAATTACTGTTACATACTTCTACACAGATATATCTCATACATAATGTTAAATGAAAACTCAAGTTGCGGAAATATATACACAAGATCCACAAACTACATACACTGTTTATTAATACGTATGCATGTAAGGTAAGTAGAAAGCCAAGCATGGGAATGACACACACCCATTTCAGGATGATGGTTCTCTGCATAAGGAAGTGGGGAAATGTCAGCTGGGAGGGTACACAGGAAGCATCAAATATGATACACGTGCAATATTTTATTTTATATCATCTTAAGCTTTTAATGTAAAGCCAAGGTAGTAAAATGTTGAAATTTGACTAAGCTGTTTAAAGATTATATTATTCTCTACACTGTTCTGTATTCATGAAATATTTCAAAAGCATGAAGTAAGTTGTATTTTAAAGAAAGAGAAGAAGAAGCAGAGGCTGAAATTTATCAAAATGGTTGTCTTCTGATACTGAGCCCCTGGCTATGGATAACTTTTCTTCTTTCCTTCTTAGTTTTCCATATTTTCTAATTTTCTTCCCATAAAGTCAACCCAGATACTTCTAGTCCAATTTATTCTCTCCCATCTTACTCCCAAAACCAAAACTGTACTTTCTTGCTCCTTTGGTACAGACTTGGTATTGTAGTATGCACTGTCTCCTACACTGGAATATGGGTTCTTGGAGGGCCCATCACATGCATTCTCATTTTTACAAAAATTATGTACTGAATACCTACAATGCACCAGATACCATGCCAGGAGCTACGGAAGGATAAATGAACAAAACATATGCTGTTGCTTCCTCCATAGAGTTTATAGTCTCAAAGAATAGAAACATTAAACATAGAAAAAAACTACTGATATATAATTAAAACTGTGAGGAATACTATGAAGGAAAAGAATAGGTGCCATGAGACCACATAATAGAAAGGCCTAATATAATTTACATTGGATAGGAGAAATAGCAATATGCCAGGAAGGGAGGGGTGGAAGGGCCTCCAGACAGAGACAAAACCCACTCGTGTCTTTCCTACTAGCCTGAAGCAATGATGGCAGGGGTTGCTTCTGACCCATAGCTGTGCCCACTACTTTCATGGTGCTTTAACAAACGCTTCTTGGTTGGTTCTAAGAAGCCTCTGAGCAATCAGGAGATTCTGTGCCTATAGCTCTAACGCAAGAAAGAAGTCCTTGGGGATGGCCCAAAAGGCAAAAGAAGTAGTCGTTCAAGAGGCAGAACAGAGTCTGAGCCCACTGAGTGGTAGCTCAGTTCCTCAAAAAGCACTTGCCATATATTCTCTCATCCTCCTGTCCTGAAAGAGCTAACCTTTCTCTTCAATCTTCCAGCCATCCATCCCCTTCCTTGCCCAGTAACTTCATCCCCTAGTTACTCAATTCAATACATTTAAGTGGACCTACATGTGCCAAGCTAGGTTTATGAAGATCCACACAAGCATAGCCTCTGCCTCAAAGAGCTTTCCTTCTAGACCAGTGGATCAAATGGGGGTGACTGTGTCCCCCAGGGGACATTTAACAATGCCTGGAGACATTTCTGGTGGTCACGTGGGGCAGAAGGGAGGGGGGGTGCTACTGGAATCCACGGGGTAGAGTCCAGGGATGCTGTTAAACAGCCCCTCCACAACAAAGAATTATCTGGCCCAAAGGTCAGTAATGCCAAGGTAGAGAGACTTGGTACAGGTTACTTAGAACCACGTCTGTAAGTTGACTGCTAAAGCAGGGCAAATGTCAGAGGACGATGACCAGAGGCCTAGCAGAATATTAAACACCAGGTGTAAAAAAAAAAAAAAAAAAAAAAAAAAAGTCAATAGTGCCGAGGTTAGACAGGCGTATTTTTTTTTAAATGTCAGTAGTGTTGAGGTTGAGAAACCTGCTCCAGAGAATTAGCAGCATTATTACATCACAATGCAACAGGAGTACAAGGTGTTCCATAGGAAGGTGAGGAGGTATCTAGTATAGAACCAGGGGTAAGAAAGATTTCCTTGAAAGTGACACCTAATTCAAAACCTGAAAAACAGATGAGTTAAGTATGGGATGAAAGGACAGAAGCAGGATAAAGCAGCTTCCAGACAGAAGGTACAGCCAGTAGGCAAGGGACCATGGAATAGAAGAAAAATGTTCGTTTGATGGGAACATGGGGAGTGGCTAATGGAAGGGCTGAGGAGATAAACGGGCCCAGATCATAATGAGCTTGCGTAATGGGTTAAGAAATGCAGACATTATCTTTAGGGCAATAAGAAGCCACCGAAAGGATTTACACAGAGGAGGGATATGGACAAAGCTTGTTTTAGGACAACCGGCCCAGAGAATGAACTGCTAGGGAACTGAGTAGGAGGGGCTCCTGTGGTTCAGGTGACAGAGGCGTGGCTTGACCACATGGTGGTTCTGAGGGCGGAGGGAGGCACTCAGGGATGCTCAGACACAGGCTGTGATGTGTACCTATCACAGTTCTCGAACTAGCCGTTCCAGAGCCCTCAAATTCCAAAGCTAAGTTTTCTGCAATTCATCTGTGGCCCAACCTAACCAGAATTATGGGGCAGCAAAACCAGAACCTGAACTGACTTGAAGCTATTTATAGTACATTTATCCTATTTAATGTGAATGTTTCAAGGCAGAGGATTAATGTTTGACTGCAGGATGCTGCCCCAGACCTCACTGGGTAGCATATTCACTTTTTAAAATTCAAAGAAGTCTGTATTCCAAAATGCAGCTGGACCCAAGGGTTTAAGATAAGGGATTGTGGACCTCTATACAAGGTGCTGAATAAACTTTTGTCAAACTACATGAAATTAGGCAAAGTAGGTTACTAAATTATTATTTGTTCAAAGTATTTTTCTAAAAGCAGTATGAAACTTCCAGATACCACATATATACATACACATACGTTTTACGGAACTTTGCCTTAAAAAAACCTAGAAATTTGGCATGTGATCCTAGCAGACTCACAGTAGTGGGATTTGGGGAAAGAACTTTAAAAAATTATTTCACAAAAACTTATTTACTTCACAATTCCTCCTCCTGGGATTGCTGCACAGAAGGAAGAGTAGGTATAATCAGTAGCAAGAACCAGATCTCCCTTTTAGTAGAATAATTCCAAGTAAAGCCAGTTGGAAGTTAAAAGAGACTTGAGGTCGCCTTCCTAATCGCCGGTAGCACAGCCGCAAACACATCAGTAACTTGCCTGACGCTTGCTTGATAAAGGAGACCTGGCTGTTTTGTACTTGGCCTGAGTACTGCAAATACGAATAGCTGTGTCAAGTGGTCACAGGCCACAGCTGCAGGGGCAAGGAGGCACTCACTCTCATTCATTCATTCCTTCATTCAACACACGGCTGTGAAGAGGTTTCTGTGTGCCCAGCACTGTTTGTTCTAGATGCTGGGGATACAGCGTTCATGAGACCCCTCAGAGGTTATGGATTCTACAGGGGCACACGGACGTGAAGCATACAATCACAATCAGGTGTAAAAAGTTATGATGGGAAAGCATGATGACAATATACAGCAGAGAGACCAAATGTAGCAGGAAGAAAAGAATCTAGAAAGACCTCTCTGAGCAAGTGATATTGAAGCTGAGACCTAAAGGATAATTAAAAATTATCTAAAGGGATCTAAAGAGAGTAAGAAACTGAACTGAAGCAAACCAGAAAATTGGAGAAAACCAGAGAAGAGAAGAAAATAATGCCTGAACTCAGAGACTGCAGCCTCAAGTGTAGGCTTGAAAGAAGCTATTACCCTGAAGAAATCCTACTGGAAACTGGACTACATTTTCTGATGTTCTGGAAGGTACTTTGCACTTAAAGACAGAATAAATGTGGGAAGTGGGGTTTAAAATACTTAAACATTTATTTTACGCTTATTTAGACTAAAGGAAAACAACCCTTCTATGTAATAAAATACACCTAAAATGCACTTCCAACAGATAAATTGAATAGTTGTATATTGAAACATTTAGAACACTTACAATGAGTTTGAATCATAAATTAGGTCATCAGCAATATGCTGCCAACTTTGTAAAGCACTATGGTCTGGCAGGGTATTTTAAAATAATAAATTTACCAGAAACATAATTGAGATATTCAGATGTCATTTGAGAAGACTTTGGCAACATTAAAGATTCCAACCACAAATACATCAGTATAAGTCATATGTTATATTTTGAACCTATGACAGTTTGAAAAGCAACTGCTTGTATTCTATCCCAAAGACCCGAAGGAACTAGCCATCCATAGTAGCTATTTTTATTGACAAACTCATTACTCCATGCCAGAGTACCAGAGTTTTAAAAACTAGTGTTAGCACATTTTCGTTCTATCTGTGTAATACTTTTTATCCTAAAAAAAATTCAAGAGATCTACTAAACCAAAGGCACCCACATTTGACTAGACAGACCTGGGAGAATTTGGGGAAAAAAATCAAGCTTGATGTAAGAGGAGGCAATAATACCTCACAACTGTTACTCAGTATCTTTGTGGGTATTCTTTTTTTTTTTTAAACAATCTCCTCCCCAATTTTTGTTAGGGTCATCTACTGACCATCCA
Source organism: Mesoplodon mirus (assembly GCF_964341445.2). Taxonomy (NCBI): domain Eukaryota; kingdom Metazoa; phylum Chordata; class Mammalia; order Artiodactyla; family Ziphiidae; genus Mesoplodon; species Mesoplodon mirus. The sequence continues at coordinate 53,909,480 of NC_138991.1, forward strand.
GACACTCCTAAATTCCTTGGTGACTGGGCCTGATTTGTATTTTTTCTTTCTATGTAATCTCTGCCATCATGCTAGAGGAGTTGGAATTCCCTCTAATTATCCACTGTCCCAGTAATTCAATTTCCTCAACAACAGGAACCTTCCCATTCTCTCCAACCTCCCACAAGAACAATCACATCCTAGATGCATCTTAGAATCTGAATTCTGGAACAACCTCCTGTGATTACACTGTTTCCTCGTGCCTCCCGTACCTGTCCCACCACCCCTCCTTTCATCCATCCATCCATCCATTCATTCATTCTACATTCAACTACTATTCACTACTATTCAACTACTACTATTCAACTACTATTCATAAATAGCTGCCTTTTGCCAAGTTTTGTTCTAGGTACAGGGGGAAAAGCAGTATTAAAAATTAAAATATAATAACCCATATAGAAATCTTTGCCATCATGGAATATACAAATAAGTAAATAAGTAAAATATGTACTGTCAAGTAGTAATAAATGCTGTAGAGGAAAACAGAAAGGCAGGGAAGGGGGTGTGAGTGCTTGGCAAGAGGACACCGTTTCAAACACGGTGGTCAGAGATGCCCCAAGAGGGAGACAGCTGAATGACCTAGCCCTGAAGGAGGTGAGGGTCAAGCTACAAAGGGTGCCCTGAGTAAGATGGGGATGAGAACACCGGCTTCTACTGTAAAACCACAGCTCTGGCTGCTGGGCTGAGAGCAGACCTGGGAGGAGTGAGAGGAGAAGCAGACCTGGCTCTCACCTGGCTTTGTCGCGGCTCTTTCACGTGGTGCTGGTTGTCCCTCCCACAGCCCTGGCGCTACTGGGCTGGAGGCAAGGTGGCATCACCCTGGTCATCACTGTGGTTTCCAAACCATTCTCTCCCTCCTCCCTAAGTCTCTCGGCTTTGAATGTCATATCATGAGACTCTGTCGCGACTACCGTGGCTGCTGTCCAACAATTCATCTTTCCTCAGCCACCTGTCCCCACGATCATTCACCAAACCAGGACTTAGCCTCTGGCATCACAATTTCTGGCACCTACCCTCTGACCACCACCTCTCAGATTCCCAGCTCACTTTCTTTCCAATTCTGGATCCAACAATCCGTTCACCTCCTGGGGTCTCCATGCCACTGACCCCACCACCATTTTACTGCCCCTCATACCTTGATGGTCTCTCCCCTCCTCTACGTCACGGTCGGGCACTCAGCTGCACTGCTTCTTTGTGCCTGCTTGGCAGACCCTCAGTGCTGCTTAAACCCATGCCACCCCCACTCCACACTTGCCCCTGACCAGGGAAAAACCGATGGGCGGGAGGGAAGCCGAAAGCCAGTGGAGCAGCGCCCTTGGGCAGGGGAGAGGATGGCATCCTGTACGGAAGGAATGCCTTCGACGTGAGTGGAGAACTGCACGCAGTTCTGAGGGGGGAAGGCTGGGTGTGGGGCACACATCTGACGGGTGCAGGTTTGGCAGGAAAAGGTTGAGGATGTTCTCTTCTGGCTGCTTCTCAGTGAATGGGAGTGAGGCCATTAAGTGATTGTGAGGCAAGGAAAGAGGTGTCAGAGGATTGAGAAAAGGAGAAACTAGCAGAGTGAGAGAATGAACACATGTGGCACATCCCTGAGGCTGTAGCTCCTCCCTCTGCTAAGTTAACCAGCCCCTCTGCCCTCACTTGCCTCTGCATCCAGCCTAGAACTGGGTGGAGGGCAGCAGAGGGATAGAACCACTTCAACAATTATAATATCGAAGTCAGGGTTTCCCCATGTAGACCCCTAAAACCAAGCACTGCTGAACAAATTCAGAAAACTGAAATGAGTCCACCACAAACTCATGATAATTCATTTCAACTGGATTCGTAATGTTTTTCAGTAAATACTGTATTCACCTCTGGTAACGCCCATCCCAAAGCCCAAGGCAGGTGGTGGTTTTCTATTTTCTTCAAGTTCCTAGCATCACTCCCCCGACCCCTGCCCCCATCACTCAGCAGATGCACTTGGCTTCTATTTTACTGAAGGCAAAAGCCACTTGATGTATGTGAGCTTCTTTAAAATTTCCTTTCTCTATGACTGAAAATCTGTGCATGTTTAACCTTTACCTGTCCTTCCCCCTGGCTCCTGAATGTCCTTTCCTTCGGGCTATGGCTAACCCACCTCTCTCTCTACCACTCCCATCTCCAAGCTACTGAGCCTTATTCAGTTACCCTACCTTTCCTGCATCTTGAATTTGTTAAATGTATAGGTTATGAAAAGAAAAAAGTATTCCAGGTGAAAGAAACAAAATAAACAAGTTATACAGGCAGGAAAGGGTACGGAATGCTTATGAAAACAGTGCTAAAACCAGCCTTATTACATAGTGGGGTGTGTTGGAAAGTGGTAGAAAACAAAGTTAGATGGATAGGGTGGGACAAGATTACAGAGTATCTTACCACAGAGTGTCAGGCTGATGATTTCTAAACAAGAAAATGCTCATGATGAAAGCAGGATTTAAGGGAGATAAGACCCACAGCACGGGATGGGATGGTTTGGGATGGGAAAGGAGGGATTTACACTTGGACCAGAAATAGGACGTTGTGGGGGGGGGGGGTGTCGGAGGAAAGGAGGGCGAGAGGCAAGCGGGTGAGGCAAACATCCTGACGAGCACGGTGAGAGCCTAGTCAAATGCGGAGGTAGTGAGAAGGAAGAAAGGAAAAGAAAAAAGACATTTCTCAGAGAGAAATGAACAGAACCTGGTGACTGACTGCATACTGTGGAACAATGTCAACCCAAATTCCAGGAAAGGGGCTGTGTAACTGTCACGAGATGGAAGACACGGTGCTACACTGGTGAAGTTCTTAGAATGGCAGCACTTGGAGGCTGGTTTGGAGGCTGGGAGGGGTCGGGACTTCTGAGATCATGGGATTCAGCTCCCTCACTTTACACATGAGGAAGCAGAGGCCCAAGGAAGTGAACTGATTTGTCTGAAGTCACAAAACTAGTCAGCCGCTGACAGAGTTGGGACTGGACCCCTGTCTCCTGTCTGCCTTCGGAGCTCCTTCCACGACAGCCCTTTCCATTTGCCCACTGAGACCCTTGGTGCCACACTTCACTGACAAATACTACACGATGGAACCAGCCACCTGGCTCTGGCCTCTGCAAATATCCAACCAGAGCTTCAAAGCTGCTGCACTGACTCCATCCAGGACCTTCCTGAAGATAAGCCTGCCTTGTCCTTTCGTGGGGAGCCCAGCTCAGGCACTGTTTTTAAGTTTCTAGTAAGTCTCAGGGCAACAGAGTAACTAAGACACAAGCCCTACCCTAAGGCTCATTAAAATTATTTTGAGAGTAAAGGGCAAACCATACTGACCCTTACTGTTTCCTTCTTCCCCTCCTATTCTGATTCAGTAACAGAATTTCAGACGCTGTTTGCCTCATCTGTGATGGAAATCTTGTATGATTCCTTGGCAAAGACCAGAATTTGTGTTTGTTATTCCTCATACTGTCAGTGCATAGAACTCTGCTGATAACAAAACGTAGCCATAATATTTCTAGCAAGGCTTCTACATATTTTCCCAGACAATTAGTAAAATAGGAGTTTCTAGGTAATTTGCTAGTGAACTTTGAGCCTTGACAGAAGTTAACATGAATAGACCTTCCAGTGTTTTATGTAAACCAAGCACAATTACTAAAAAAATATAGACAAGTTGGCTATCTCATTTCTTCTGTCAGTGTCAAGAAGAACTGTAACAAGCTACCACGGACTTCAGCACGCAGATACTTGTCCATACTAAAGCAGAAATATAGAGTGGACTGCCTGAACTAACTGAAGTCAACAGATAAAGCTGAGTAATTTTACAGCAGAATTATTTAGTATTGTTTATTTTTCTCCTCTTGCTATTGCACAGAGTGCAACGAAAAAATTTTTAAAAAGAAATTTAAAGAACTATAAAATACGCCAAATCCTTCTTTGGGAAAACAGTGACAATTCTGTGTTTTCAAGGACAGATTTTCAAAGTACTAGTCCCTGCAGTGATGACAGTATTGGGATTAAAATGTACACAGTTCAGGTATCAAACATGACCCCTTGGTTTGTTTATGCTTTCTTCTGACTTTATTTCCTCATACTATTCGTTTTGGAATTTATTTTTTTACCACATGCTTTGAGCATCTCAAAAGCTTGAACTGAGTACATCTGTTTGCTTCGCAGCTTCAAGACATGCCCTTTGTGACTAAGTGGCAGGTGCTGTTCAGTTTATTTTCATGCACGTAAACTAAGCCCTTGAACTTGGAGTGAGGAAAAGCACTCAGCTTAAAGTTTAGAAAGGAAGGAACTACAGAACAGCTTCCTTTAGAACAGCCTGCTTTTTCAGCTTCCTGTATGAAAATAGTATTGTATTTTTATAGAAATTGCAAAGAAACAATGAAGAAATTATATTTAAGCCTTTAGACAGTTAAGCTGCAAATCCTTTAAACAATTTCTTCCAATAATTTTGATATTTAAATCAAGCCAGGAACAGAAAAATAAACTAATAAAATAGAAATGTGGTACATATTTCTATAATCCATTAAAACGTATTACACATATTTCAGATTACTGTAAGGACTTCACATTTTCTTACAGTAAATAACAGGCATTAAGACTCTTGGCTTTTAAAGTCCCAAATATCAAGCTACTGTAGTACTTGGCAGAGATGACGGGACAAAGCTTTGCTATTGTTGTTATGAAACTTTTGACTGAAACACACAAGCACACATACACACACCAAGTTCATTATTAAACACAGCTTTTCAGACTCTAATAACTGAACAAGAGATAACTGAGTATTCTCTTTAAAAATAAAAATAAATGTGTTCAAAACCTTGAATCTCAGGGGAGACAGAAGTAACCACACACACCCCCACTCAGGGTACAGGCCTTAAATGTTGTCTCCCAAACTTCTATGAAGTGGCCAAGTCACCCACGGTGCCTTGTTTCCATGGCCATCTCTCTCACACGGATCTCAACAGTCAATGTACACAGCCAGAAAGCCGTTTACGCAGTCCATCAGCTCTAAGTTCCCTCTGTGCGTAATTCAGTATGTTACTACTATGCATTTAGGAATTTTTATCAAGGGCTGTTAGATGAACTCAAGCTTATATGAAATTCAACCTCCCATTCTCACAGTATTCTTTTCTGAATATTAACCTTTCATCATATTCAAATATTCAAGATTCAAGTGTGTTAAGAGAATTCCAAACACTTGGACTATGTACGAAAGAGCAATACAGACATGCGACACTATAGATACTATGGTTCCCTGGATATCCTTTAACCTGCCCCAGTCCTACCCCTTCATAACACCCAACATCAGGGTCAGCAGCGATTTCAAATCCAGGGCTCAGAGAAGCATATGGCCCTTGTCAAGGAGACTGAAGCCAGTGGACAGCAGCAGGACTCACTGAAAGCTCCCACTCGGGAAGCACTGCAGTTCACTGCTGTGCCCTGGACCCCCTGAAGTAAAGGGGTGCCTGGAGGAGAGGCAGTGGTGGCAGATGTTTGGAATGAGAGCTCAGGGCATCCTGTCTCTGCCTGGAATGAGACACTTGGAGAGGACAACAAAGGAAAGTGTGCCTTGTAGAGTTCCCAAAGTCCCCTGCTATGCCCTGTCCTTGGTGTACTTCGCCACTAACCTTCCTGCACCTTCCTCTCCAGTAACTGCACCCCATGTGCACTACACTTACCTGTTTACCTTTGTCTTTTCACCTGCCCGTAAGATTCTAAGGTCACTGAGGTGAGGAGCTCTCATCTTTTCATCTCTGTGTTTATCCCTTGTTTCTAGCAGAGCAGATGGTGCAAGGCAGTTTGTTCTTGAACTTTTTATTGGGGAGTTGTTAGAGACCAAAACTAGGTCTGACTTCTGGCATGTTCACCCCCCTCCTCAACTGCACCCACCTCCTATTCTATACTTAGCACTCATTCCTATATCTGATCAAAAACTACTATCAGCAAAGGATACAATAAATCCCTTCATTCTAAAAGAAAGATGACAGATAGGTGGTTGACCTCTTAAGTGGCCCTGCAAAATGATGGAATTTCAATTACCCAGATGTGAATGGGAGAGAGAACTAAGCGGTAGCTCTGGAATCACACCATGGGGGCAACTGCTTCCCTCTTACATCCAGCAGGTCCACCACACAGAAAAGTTTTTCCATTTTTTCTTTTTTTCTGAGTCATCGGTAACTTTGGTTCTGCCTAACTACTATCTCTACCCTCTGTGCTCTCTCTGGTAACTATGCCTATACCCCCTTGAAGAGTAACTGGGCCACATAAGCAACTATACAAGCAGACCTCGGAGATACTGCAGGTTCAGTTCCAGACTACCACGATAAAGCGAATATCGCCGTAAAGTGAGCCTCACGAATCTTTTGGTTCCCCAGTATATATAAAATTTATGTTTATACTATACTATAGTCTATTAAGTACATACTAACATTATGTCTAAAAAAAAGTACATACCTTAATTAAAAAATATTTTATTGCTAAAAAATGCTAACCATCATTTCAGCCTTCAGTGAGTCATAATAACATCAAAGATGACTGATCACAGATCACCATAAAAATATAATAATAATGAAAAACTGAAATATTATGAGAATTACCAAAATGCGACACAGACACTAAGTAAGCAAATGCTGTTGGAAAAATTGCACCAATAGACCTGCTCGATGCAGGGTGGCCACAAACCTTCGGTTTGTAAAAAGAAATGCAGTATCTGCAAAGTGCAATGAAGTGAAGTGCAGTAAAACAAGAGATGCCTGTACGTTAATTAATATACTGAACATGTGCACAGACAGCCGTATAGTACAGTTCAGTGTGCACTCGCTTTTTGTCAGATTTTCCCATTTTCATTCTCAGCTTAGTTGGACACTGCCTGAGGATAGGAGCTATGCACACTTCCCCCACATGGAGTCCCAGCCCAGTGCGGAGCACTCGGTCACTACTCAACGGGACACTACGGACAAGCAAGCAGAGACACAGAACCCTCAGTAACAAAAAGCATTCAAAATTGCCAGAAGGCTAGAATGAACATTGATAATGCTGATGCTGTTAAACAGCAATTCACATTTACCTAGAGCTTACTAAATGTCCAGCTTTGAAGTATGCCCTTCACAAACAGTCTCTCCTTTTATCCTCACAAGGTCTAGAGAGGTTAAATACCTTGGAGTTGCAGTCAAGTGGGGCAGCTGGCAGGTTGACTCCAGAGTCTACATTCAACTGGCTCATGAATTCAAAAATTTAAGATTCCCCCAATATATCCTACAAGTATGGCTAAGAAGACGTATAGTGATTAAAAACAAACAAAACAAACAACTCTTCACCTCTCAGCCCCTATCCAGGCAGTTCTTTTGTGGGAACACAATCCTCATCCCACATCCCTGTCTACCAGGAAATTCCACACATCCTTAAAGTTACCTCAGGCACTCCCTTCAGCAACATTCCCGTTGCACCGTGCACACACCAACATTCTGTCAATGGTCCTGCTCTGGTCCATGTGGCTGTTTACTATTTCCCTACAAGAATCTGAGCTTCTCAAGGCTGAGAACCTTGTCTTTCCAGCTGTGTACCGGGTCTCCCACACAGTACCTTCCAAACAGCAAGTGTGTGGTCAATATTTGTTCTTGAAATAGTTGTAGGAGTAGCATTAAGATTCTTAGTTTGCAACATCTATCTTTCACAGCAGATCTGTATAGAGATCTACATCATAAATTTCAACTCAATAATTTAAATGTGATTCCATAGCAACTAGGCAAAGTACTTCTTACAATACTGGGAAAGGCAAGTTCTAACTTGAGGTTCAACACACTGAAATACTTCACAGTCATCTGCTTTTGTTCTTAGTATGAAGAGACACAATGATAGCATTTAACTTTCTGTAACTTCCTCTCTCTTTAAGAACACTCTAGCTTTACCATTAACAATAAATCAAAACACTTTTTCAAACATAACTAGACTATAATTTCCATAAACAAAGGGACAGAATCTTATTACTTCATAAATCTAAAATATCTATTCAAGAACAGTACACCTAATCAGGCCATAGCTGTATTTCAGACTCCCACAGACCAAAAGATACAAATTGTGACATTTTATTTTTAAAGTAACAAATGCCACTCCTTTCTGACAACTGACTTTTTATAAAATATGTCATGAACAATTCTATATATAAGAAAGAGATTATGGAGAGACCTCTGTGGGCTAATTTAAAACATGGCCTAAAAGAGGCAATGGGGTGTGGTGGCAGTGGAATAAGACAACCTCTGAAGGCCTCTACCAGCTCAGTCATTTTAACTCAAAGGAAAGGAAAAATGGGTTCAATTTTTCATTCTTAATTAGGCTGCTTATTTTCTGAAAGTTTGCTGGTTTCCATAATATTAAATTTCAACATCTGGGCATTCATTCACATCTTATTTTTTCTTTTTTTTTTTTTTTTTTTTTTTTTGCGGTATGCGGGCCTCTCACTGTTGTGGCCTCTCCCGTTGCGGAGCACAGGCTCCGGACGCGCAGGCCCAGCGGCCATGGCTCACGGGCCCAGCCGCTCCGCGGCATATGGGATCCTCCCAGACCGGGGCACGAACCCGTATCCCCTGCATCGGCAGGCGGACTCTCAACCACTGCGCCACCAGGGAGGCCCTATTTTTTCTTTTTTTAAAAAAAAATACAAGGTCTCCTTCCTCCTAGCCACTACCTTCACTCCTAATTATCTGACCAACAAAAAGCACTGCTGCTATCTTGACAGCCCTAAGTCCTTAAAAGGATAACAATGTAGAAATGTAAATACACCTCAGCTCAAAGGTGGGCTAACTGTACTCGGCTATAATTTCTGCAGCATGGAAGCCACAAAACATAGTGATCACCTACCCTAACTAGGAAAGCTGTCCAGTGAATGGGACAGCTACCCAGGGAAAATGGACTGTGGTGCCTAAGTCCATGAGTTAATTAAATCTTAAAGGAAAAGCTCTCATCTGAAATTTACTAAGTCTCTCAAAGCTTACATTTAAAAACCTGTCTTTTTCAAACTTCACCAGTGGAAATAATTGTGTGTTAACAAAAACAATTTTCATTTTTTTGGTTTTGATTCTTTTTGACAAATGGGATGCTCTTTGGTTTGTAAGGTGAAAGCCCAACAATTTAGTTAATGAACTTCAATTAACACTGATACATTTAAGAGCTAAGATTCAGCTAAATGAATAGACTAACAGAACTTCACTATGTTGTCCTGCTGAGTGAAAACTATAGAGACATCCATCTACTTCATGAGCTTCATTCATCACGTTCACTCGTCAGGTTGCTGTTGCATCTGATGAACATGAATTTCAGGAATAAGTTAGGAGACTGTGTCATGTAGCTCTGTGAAGTCTCTATCAGAATCTCTAAGAAATGGTGAAAAGGGATGAATGAGAAAATATGCTCAGCCCAGATAATTCAAACAAATTAGGCCTTTACAGGTTCCTCCTGATCCGAATAAACAGACAATGTTCAGTACCCAACAACAGATGAATGGATAAAGAAGATGGGGGTGTGTACACACACACACACACACACAATGGACTACTACTCAGCCATAAAAAAGAATGAAATTTTGCCATGTGCAGCAATATGGATGGACTTGGAGGGCATTATGCTAAGTGAAATAAGTCAGAGAGAGAGACAAGTATCATATGATATCACTTATATGTAGAATCTAAAAAATACTACAAACTGGTAAATAAAACAAAAAAGAAACAGACTCACCGATACAGAGAACAAACTAGTGGTTACCAGTGGGGAGAGCGAAGCGGGGAGGGGCAGCATAGTGGTAGGGGGTTAAAAAAGGGGTTATTATGGGATTATATGAAATCATGTGTGTGAAACTTTTGAAAATTGTAAAGCACTAAAGAATTTAAAGAATCTGTCATTCAATAAAATAAAAAATAGACTAAAAAAACCAACCAAATAAACAAAAACAGACAATCTTTTGTCTTTCTGGCTAAACTTTGGTTCAGGACCTCGCTGTTCTATACCATGTCAAAATTCATTTGTAATCTGTTCTGTTTTTCTCCCCCATTCTGGTTCGAGAACACGCTTTTTTTTTTGCTTTTTTTTTTTTTTGCGTTACACGGGCCTCTCACTGTTGTGGCCTCTCCCGTTGCAGAGCACAGGCTCCGGACGCGCAGGCTCAGCGGCCATGGCTCACGGGCCCAGCCGCTCCGCGGCATGTGGGATCCTCCCGGACTGGGGCACGAACCCGTGTCCCCTGCATCGGCAGGCGGACTCTCAACCACTGTGCCACCAGGGAAGCCTCCGAGAACACCCTTTGAAAAGAAATTGTCATCCATTAACTAGGTAGATTATAAATTAAATAATACATATGTCACGTCATCATGTGATTTCATTGTTTTTTCTTCCAATAATAATCATGGTTTCTATGCCTCAGCATCCGGAAACTAGACAGAACAGAAGTTCTGAAGGGAAATTAAGTATCATCTGATTGACAGCAGCAGTACTTTAATCCTCTTTACTATTCCATAGTATGGAAAAGGGGAGCAGGGACCAGTGCCTCTTTAAAATTGCTACTCTTTCAATCTCAATTTCAATTTCAGCACCTAAGTCACTGCAGCTTTGCTGGATTGGCTTTGTGAAGGTATTACAGACTGCAGCTGCAGCCAGCTGGCCTATGTATGTGCCTAATGCAAAAGTATAGTTTTTTGCTATTACTGTAAGATTCCATTCTCCTAACTGAAGCAGTGGAAATGGGAATTCATGGATGTATCCCAGGGTTCCACTAAAGTCCCTGGATCTAAGAAGCACAGAGCAATAGGATGTCAGTAATATTAAGGGTGTTTATGACACTAAGAAAACCCCTGAGCTCATTGTTGTAGCTCAAATGTTTCCTTAGTAAAAACAAAGAACAAAAACAAAAAAATGAGATGAGGCTTGAATATGGAAGAAGAAATACCTTCGTTAGATAAATAGCGTATTCTTATGGTTCTCTGAAGGTAATGCACCAAACTCAAGGCTTCCTTCCAAACACAATTTCCCTGAGCACCTTTAATCAGGCTTTTTGCTGGGTGCTGGGATATGGACATGATCAATTCCCTGACTTTAAAGTTTGTTAGGAAGACAGACAAGAAAACAGAACAATCACAACATGGTGTGGTAAAGAACATTAGATGAGACAAGATGTGATGGGAGCATGGGAGGGAGGCGTTTTAACACAACTGGGCAAGAGGATCAGCAAAGGGATCTCAGAGGAAATAGGAATGGAGCTAAATCCTAAAAAGTAAGATAGGGGAAGGACAGGAAGGTGAGGAAGGAGGGACATTCCACGCAAAGGGAGATTATTTGCAAATGATCTCTCTACACCAAGACTTCTTACCACTCAATGGGAAGTCCTCAATTAGAGGAAGATGCACATTCCAAAGTACCTATCATGAGAGAGAGAAAAGCGAGCACCCTTGCCCCGCCCCCCCCCCACACAATGTTATATAAACTTCAAGACTTGTAGAGAGAGAGAGAGAGCGCATGCGCCAACACTTGTTTTAGAACATACTGTTTGCTGGTCACATCGTTAACAAAGTTTGAGGTCAAACAAAACTAAGAGCTAATCTTTGATGGTTTTAAAGCAATTATCAATGCATGAACATTCAGTTACGTTTGCTCAATTAGAAAAAAATTATAATTCTAAAAGAAGATTAAAAAAAGAACAAAATAATGCCATTTGCAGCAACACGGATGCAACTAGAATTATCATACTAAGTGAAGAAAGTCAGAAAGAGAAAGACAAATACCATATGACATCACTTATATGTGGAATCTAAAATATGGCCCAGGACTTCCCTGGTGGCGCGGTGGTTAAGAATCCGCCTGCCAATGCAGAGGACACGGGTTCGAGCCCTGGTCCGGGAAGATTCCACATGCCATGGAACAACTAAGCCCGTGTGTCACAACTACTAAGCCTGTGCTCTAGAGCCTGTGAGACACAACTACTGAGCCCACGTGCCACAACTACTGAAGCCTATGCTCCTAGAGCCCGTGCTCTGCAATGAGAAACCACCACAACGAGCAGCCCGCGCACCGCAACAGAGAGTAGCCCCCGCTCTCTGCAACCAGAGAAAGAAAGCCCGCATGCAGCAACGAAGACCCAACTCAGCCAAAAATAAATAAAATAAATTTATTAAAAAAAGAAAAGAAAATATGGCCCAAATGAACCTATCTACGTAACAGAAACAGACTCACTGATACAGAGAACGGACTTGTAGTTGCCAAGGGGGAGGGTGGATGGGGGAGGAAAGGACTGGGAGTCTAAGGTTAGTAGATGCAAACTATTACATATAGAATAGATAAACAACAAGGTCCTACTGGGAACTATACTCTATATTGTGGGATAAACCATAATGGAAAAGAAGATAAAAAAGAATGGACCTATGTGTATGACGGAGTCACTTTGCTGTACAGCAGAAATTAACACATTTTAAATCAACTATACTTTGATTAAAAAATTAATAAAAAATAAATAAAAGTAGATAGAGTGCATGAGGTGGAATCACTTTAGGAAACAAAAACTCTAAGTAGCTTCTTATCTTCATATTACTCTTAATTATTTCCTCTAGTCCTTGAGAAGAGGAAAATGGGTCCCCTACCCAAAGTAGTATTAAATATCTGAGTGATAACTCACACATTTTCTCATTTAAACCACACCAGAAGAAAAGTACCATTAAGCTAAACTCTTGGTTACACAGAGAGCAAAGGAAGGAGGGTGCGTTGGAACTCAGGTTTTCTGACCTAGGAGTCTGGGTTCTTGTCTGGACACCATCACAACTCGCTGCTTAATCCCATCACTGTTTTCTCCTCTACAGACTTAAAGGATGGAAAATTTGATAATTTTGAGAAGCAAACAGTTAAAGGAGTAGCTTGCTCTCTCAACCATAACTTTTTTTTAAAAAAGGCTCAGGTTCACATTGCTGCTTTTTTTTTTTAAGAAAAAATAAAACAATACACATAATTCTTGGCCCTCATGGCCATTTGAAAATAACTCCTCTACTTTTTTCCCTTTTGTTTCTTCCCTACAATTGACCACCAGCCCTACTAGTGCCTCCCAGCAAACATCTGTTATATATTTTTCAAAATCCCTAAATATAGTACCTTGATTCAGATTGGAGGGGAACTCAACCTTGTAATATGGACACTGAGATGTTACTACATCATGTTGGTTTCACTCCATTTATAAAATAATTACAGAATTAAGGCTTTTTAATGATAAAAGTACTTTTTAAAAAAGTTATAATGTGTTAAACAAGGAATAGTTTGTTAGAGAAATATTCATTACTAAGTGAGACTAAGTTTGCAGTGAGATACTGATGTAAATCTTTATGACAATCCCCCCACATTCCACCCCCAGATTTTCCTCCTATTCAACATACTCTTGTCAGCAAAACCTGCCACCACTGTTACAGCTAGAGTTACCACGACCACCGCAAAAAGTCTTAATAGAAATAAAAAGCAGATCTGTCAATTAAACCCAAGGGAACATTAGGTGTATGCAGAGTTAACTCCTGGAATATTCTAACTCATTTTTCAGAATACAGCAACCAAGAGGGAGATCTGCAACCAATGTAAAATAAACTAATACGCTGGATTTGGTCTCACAGATTTATTCTAGACCTCAACAAAATAAGATCCCTTAGACATCCAATTCTCCAAAGAGGTCCTGTTACGCACTCTTTACAGTCTCACCCCCTTCTTATGTGGTCCCACTGCACTTTTACTTGCCTCTATCACAGCATTTATGACACTAAGAAAATGGATATAAGGCTATGAATTTTAACTGTTGTCTCAACTTCTCTGAGCCTCTATATCCTCATTTACCTTGGGGAGGAAACAATTTAAATCAAGATCTTTAAAGAACCGTATTGTATAAACTTAGAAAAATTTAGCAAAAAGAAAAATAATTAAAATTACACACACACACAGAGTAAGGAGAAGAAAGGAAATAATGAGGATCCAAGCAGAAAACCAAATTTTTAAAAAGAGAAATAAAGGAAGCACAAGCTGGTTCTTTGAGAAGGTAAATAAATTTGATAAACCTCCAAATGGACTGATCAGGAAAAAAGAAAGACACAAATTACATACCAATATAAGGAATGATAGAGGTGATATCACTATACATCCTACAGATATGAAAAAGATAATAAGGGACTGTAATGAAAAACTTTATGGCAATAAATTTAACAACTTAGACGAAATGGACAAAATCTTTGAAAAATACAAAATACTGGGACTTCCCTGGTGGCACAGTGGTTAAGAATCCACCTGCCAATGCAAGGGACACGGATTCGAGCCCTGGTCTGGTAAGATCCCACATGCTGCGGAGCAACTGAGCTCGTGCGCCACAACTAATGAGCCTGTGCTCTAGAACCTGTGAACCGCAACTACTGAGCCCACGAGCCACAACCACTGAAGCCCACGCGCCCTAGAGCCCGTACTCTGCAACAAGAAAAGCCACTGCAACGAGAAGCCAGTGCACCACAACAAAGAGTAGCCCCCGCTCGCCGCAAGACAGAAAGCCCACGTGCGGCAATGAAGACCCAACGCAGCCAAAAATAAATAAATTAATAAAAAAACAAAAAGAAAAATACAAAATACTGAAACCCAGTCAAAAAGAAATAGATAACCTGAATAGCCCTAGACCTATTTTTTTTCCCTACATCTATTTTAAAAATTGAATTTGTAGTTTAAAAATCCTCCCGCAAAGAAAACTCTGGAACCAGATGGACTTATTAGTGAATTCTAAAAAACATTTAAAGAAAAAATATTACCAATTCTTTCAGAAAACTGAACAGGAAGAAATAATTCCCGATTTATTCTATGAAGCCAGCATTAACCAGATACTGAAGTTAGGCAGACATTACAAGAAGCTATTATCTCCCTCACAAACACAGATGCAAAAATTTCAAACAAAATTTTCACAAATCAAACCCAACAATATATAAAAAGGATAATATATCATGACCAAGTGGGGTTTATCCCAGGAATGCAAGGCTGGTTTACCATTTGAAATATATTCAATGTAATTTACCATATTAACAAACAAACAAAAACTATACAATTATCCCAATAAATGCAAAAACATATCTAGCAAAATCCATTCCTGAAAAAGCTCTTAGTAAACTAAATATAGGGGAGAATTTCCTCAATCTGATAAAGGGAATCCACAAAAAAATCTACAGCTAACATCACACTTAATGGTGAATGACTGAACGATTTCCCTCTAAGATGAGGAATGACATAATTATTTACATAGAAAATGCAACAGACTCTACAAAAAAGCTACTGGAATAAGTGAGTTTAGCAAAGTTGGAGGATATAAGGTCTATATACAAAACTGAATTGTATATCTATAAATTGTATTGTACTTCTGAATTGTAATAAACAATTTTATATTGAAATTTTTAAAAACACCACTGATAATAAGGCCAAAAAATATGAAACAGGCTAAATCTGGCAAAAGATGTGCAGGATCTGTACTTTAAAACATTGCTGAGAGAAAAGGGTTGGAAGACTCAACACTGTTATAAGAAGTCAATGCTCTCCAAATTGACATACAGATTCAAAATAATCCCAAACAAAATCTCAGTAGGCTGTTTTGTATAAATTGATAAGCTGATTCTAAACTTCACATGGATATGGGAAGGACATGGAATTGCCAAAACAACTTTGAAAAAAAAAGAACAAAGTTGGAGGACTAACACTACCAAATTTTAAGACTTAGTATAATATAAGGCTACAGTAGTGATTAAGACAGTGTGATAGTAGCATAAAGACAGACAAACAATGAATGGAACAAAACAGACTCCAAAATAGACCCACAAGTGATTTTTTTTTTTTTTTTTTTTGAGGTACGCGGGCCTCTCACTGTTGTGGCCTCTCCGGTTGCGGAGCACAGGCTCCAGACGCGCAGGCTCAGCGGCCATGGCTCACGGGCCTAGCTGCTCCGCGGCATGTGAGATCTTCCCAGACCAGGGCACGAACCTGTATCCCCTGCATCGGCAGGTGGACTCTCCACTACTGCGCCACCAGGGAAGCCTCACAAGTGATTTTTGACTAAGGTACAAAGGCAATTCAGTGAAGAGAGAATGGTCATTTCAACAAATGGTGCTGGAACAACTAGATATCCATATGCAAAAAATATGAACTCTGATCACACCTTGTATCATGTGCAAAAATCAAGTCAGAATGGATCATATGCCTACATGTAAAGCCTCAAACTGTGAAACTTCCACAAGAAAACAGGAGATAATCTCTATGATCTAGGATTAAGAAAAGATTTCTTAAATATGATACCAAAAGCATAACCCTTAAAAGGACAAATTGATAAATTGAACATCAAACTTAAGAATTTCTGCTCTTTGAAAGACACTGTTAAGAGAATTAAAAGTCAAGTCGGTTTGGGAGAAAATATTTTCAGATCATTTATCTGATAAAGAATCTATACCCAGAATATATAAAGAACTCTCAAAACTCAGTAAGAAAACAAAGATACAATAAATACATGGATAACAGATCTGATATTTCACAGAGAAATGGCAAATAAACACATGAAAATATGCTCAACACATTAGTCATTAGGAAAATGCAAATTAAATGCACAATGAGATGATACCAAGACACACTTATTAGAATGGCTAGAATTAAAAAGACTGACCAGAGCTTCCCTGGTGGCGCAGTGGTTGAGAGTCCACCTGCCGATGCAGGGGACGCGGGTTTGTGCCCCAGTCCGGGAAGATCCCACATGCCGCGGAGCGGCTGGGCCTGTGAGCCATGGCCGCTGAGCCTGCGCGTCCGGAGACTGTGCTCCGCAACGGAAGAGGCCACAACAGTGAGAGGCCTGCGTACCGCAAAAAAAAAAAAAAAAAAAAAAGACTGACCATACCAACTGCTGAGAGAAATGTGGAGCAACTGGAACTCTCATGCACTGCTGGTGAGAAATGTAAAAGGACACAACAACTTGAAAAATAATTTGCCAGTTTTTAAAAAGTTAAACATACACCTACCATATGATCCAGCCATCCCACTCCTAGGTATCTGCCTAAGAGAAAAGAAAGCATATGTCCGTACAAAGACTTGTATATAAACTTTCAGATCAGTTTTATTTAAAATAGTCAGTACTGGAAACACCCAAATGGCCATCAACAGTGAATAGATACATACCCAAACCGTAGAATACCCATATTTCTCAGGAATAAAAAGGGAAAAACTACTGATACACTCAACAACATGGATGAATCTCAAAATAGTTATGCTGAGTGAAAGCAGACAGACAGGGCTTCCCTGGTGGCGCAGTGGTTGAGAGTCCGCCTGCCGATGCAGGGGACACGGGTTCGTGCCCCGGTCCGGGAAGATCGCACATGCCGTGGAGCGGCTGGGCCCGTGAGCCATGGCCGCTGAGCCTGCGCATCCGGAGCCTGTGCTCCGCAACGGGAGAGGCCACAACAGTGAGAGGGCTGCGTGCCACCAAAAAAAAAAAAAAAAAAAAAAAAAGAATATCAATGGAAATAGGATGATTCTTCTAATACGGTCAAAGCTAAAATAATAAATGCCAGTGATAGATGATTAGAGAATTGTACACTGACAGCTTAAAATTACAGAACAAAGGTATATCTTGAAACCTAAGTGAATTCAGGACAAATACTAAAAATGGTACTTCCATACACAGCCAGAGTGGAGCTTGTTATCTTCAAGAGGTCCTGCCAGCTTGCAAGTATAAAAAGATGTGAAAAACAGGTAGACAGACCCATAATTAATTAATTAACTATATATAATAACTAGGCAACTTTAAGTAAATTTCCTATTAGTATCAGAGATGACATTCTACCACAGCACATTCTCTATTGTTTAGAGAATTCCATGCCTATTGGACCAAGGATGGTAATTACGTCTGATGGAAGATATAAGCTTATTTATTCATCATAAATCTCAGTAAGTCCACATCTCTTACCACTAATATATAGGAAAATTTTACAGTTTATCAAGGGTATCCATTTGACAACCTATACCGTCTTTTTTCCCCTCCAGTAGTACTTCTCTTCTAGGATTTTTTAATAAAAGAATCCAATGAACTCATGCAATGGACAAAAAAATCAATAATTATCCCTTGTTAGAGAAAACTGTTGATGCACTGTGATTCAGATTCCCTTAGACATTGTTATTCCTTTCCTAAAACTTTCAGGCTGCCTTTGAACTATCATGTTTTCTGTTCTCAAAGGAACAATTTTACCAAACGATAAGCTTTTAGTGAATTTTGACTGACACAATGATTCCCTGTCACATGTTCTAAACACATCATACCCAAATTCATATCCACATTAAACATGGTTAATCTCCTAAATATTCGGTAACCACGGCATTCCAGACCACAGGTTCTGAGAGCATAGTTTGTGAATATTCTCATTCCCACAGAGAAGCAATAACCATTAAAACAAAAGATGAAAAACCAGAGTATTCAGTCATTTTAACTTCTGGTTTTTGTTTTTCAGATTTGTAAAAATGAAAATGATTTTGTTTTAGGTAAAGTGGTAGGAAATATGTCCAAAAAGTAGAGACGGTCAACAGCTGTTAACATAAGCTTCCCATTAAGGAACTTTTCCATCTCTCCTCCAATATTTACTTTAATTAAAATGGTGAAATGACACCTGTTGCAGTCGGAGTTCCACTCAAGCTGAGAACCAAATCTGTGTTTCTTCACAACACCTCCGCTGTCCATTAATGCCCTGTTACATTCCCTTTTGGAGGGAAGTATTGTTCCGTCACCTAACGTCTACCGACAACTTATAACGTGCCAGGCACTGTGCTAACCACTTCAGAGGCAGCATTTCCACGAGCCCAAACAACAATTCTGTGATGGAGCATTTCACAGCTTGGTAGAGTGCTAATGACCTGAAGAACCTGCCCAAGGTCACAGAGCTATTCCCCTTGACAAACAGCACAGATGAAATCTTAAAACTCCTCAGCAGTGAGTCTCCCAAGCCAGGCCCCAAGCGGGAGCACACCTGTCTGAGAATGTGGACTGTTGGAGCTGTGAGCACTTCGTGTTTGTTTTTTCTCAGTGTGGTGACTATTCTCTAATTCACTTTAATCGGACTGTAAGTTTTAGCACGGAAGAGAAACAACGTCGTGACAGGACTAGGTGTATATGACAATTTCTCTCCCACGCTTTGTTATCATAATCGTGCCGTCAGGCAAGGTCTCTTTTCTAAGACGACAAGACTGCCGTAGAGCTATGGGGTAGAGTAGCTAGCAGTGTGATTATTACTTCGGACCACGTGTAAAGTGGTGCTGAACATTTAAAACAATTCTGATTTAAAAGCGTATCCGTGTTTTTCATGGAAGTAAATTAATACAGCATAAAGTTATAAATAGGATACACGAAGGAGTACTTTATCCTTCATTCCTCCCCAGGCTTGACCTTTGATTCACGACAGCCTGAACAGCGGGTGCAAATGGTGCTCCTGGAGCCCCTTTGGAGTGCCAGTCCAGCCTTCCGCTGCCCTCTGAAGATGAGCTGTTCTATGTACGAGAGTTTCATGGACAACACACTTGTAAAAGAAGTTTACAAACCACGCTCTTCCACCCTTATAGCATTTCTGCACACTATTTTGCTATCTCTGAGATGAAGAATAAAACTGACTTAAATTCAAGCGTTACAAACACAGGAGCAAGAACTGGTTGAAGACCTTCTGCATTCTCTGTCTAGTAAGAAAGACTATCCAGTGAGAGCATAATCAAGATCTGTCACTACTTAAACTATGGAAACCACAGCTGAAGTACATTAGAAATGTCTGTTTACATACAGAATACGTATTTATTACTTAGAATGACTTACCAGAATCTTTACAACTGCTAGGTAACACGTTAGCCTAAATTCCACACTTAATCAGAGGTGCGTTTCAATTGTACATACTTTCCATAACTCAAATTTTTCCCTAATTAGACTAAATCTGAGTAGCAACAAAATATCTGGATTCCCCCCCATTATTTAATGCTCCTTTTTGAACTGTATTTATCAGTCATCAAAAAATCCAAAAATTAATGGATGGAAGTAGTGCATATGTGAAAGCGATCTTTTTCTTTTAGGTGGTGCAGTAGAAGAGTGACCCTGACAAACCCTGAGCCCAGCTGCATAAAGGATTCAGGCCTCTTTCTTCAGGGCCGCTGTTCACCAACATCTGTAAGGGCTGCTGACTCCTTCTCTGACAGCTAGGCTGTGAACTTTTCTAGTTTGAATCATGCTACCTCTGAAGAATTAATTAGTAAACAATGAAGCTAAGTATCTCTTAATAAAAATCATTTCAGAATACAGAATAAGCTAAACTCTATGTGAGGCACATTAACTATTTTTTTCCCAGGAGCTGATAAGGGGTACCTCCAAAAATCAACATTCTTTAATTTCAGCTCTGTAACTGATTTCAACAGGGATACAGTTTGCTGGGGTCTGGGGTCTCAGCACAGAGATTTTTCCTTGTATTATTTCACTAATTTATGCAGGAGTCAAATCCATAATTTTGATCATTAAAATCTGAAATGTATTCTCTTTCCCAGTCTTTGAGCAGCTTTGGTAAAATTCAGAATGCACAAAGTCTTAGTCTATTAGATATGTGTTGAAACTCCATTTGAAAGAATAAGCATTAATCTATAAACCAAAAGAAAATTATCTGTGTTATATTTTAAATATATACCTTACAGTAATTTAAAAAGCAGGGATGCTATAATCTATTCAATTTGAGTTTTTAGAAATGCTCCTTTAGATTAACTTGCTAAAAGACACTTGCCTGCATCGGGGGTCAGGCAAATTTAGTGAAAGTTCTTCGGTGAAAATTTAAATAAATAAATAAATAAATATGGCTCACCCCTACTGCAGGGGGGAAGAAAGGAATCTAGGCAATAAACAAAGACACTTAAAATATACGCAATTTACTAGAATATCTTGTCATATGGCAAGGTAGTAGGACGAGAGTGTTTAGCCCACAAAAGTAATACAATTGTATTTATGCCTTAAAATGAAAAAAAAAAGGCACAAAAACCAAAAAACCATCATTCCCAAGTGTCAACATAATATTACTACTTTAGATAAACAAGGCCCTATTTTTCTAATATTTAAATAATAAAAATTATGCCATATCCAAGCTACCAGTGATTTGGTTTTCTTGAATATAGGGGGAAGACAAAGCTGGAAGCACACTCACCTCAAAATTAAAGGGTAAAAAACCAAAGTCAAATGCCATTTCTACACTAGTGTTCCAATGGCTATTAAGAGATAGGAATCAGGAGTCAGATTTCAAGATGCCAAGATCTGAAATCTGCAATTCATTTTATTTTTATAGAAAAGATGAAACTAAATTAACATCTGCTATTCAGAACACAAAATTTAAGTTTTGGTGTGAACTGAGTTCTTACTTTTAAGGTGAACTTCCAGTCTTTTCCATTCACAAATAGAACTTTATTTATTAAGTTCCCTGCTTTGTATCTCCAGAGTTGATCAAAGCACATTTTCTTAGTACAATCTGTATTGTTCCAAGTGTTTTATAAACATCTTTTGTGAGAGTTTACAGGTGTGATCTGAAATCATATCCAAGGTTTCATCCTATGAGTCAGTTATTCTTAAAAGGAACTAGAATCTCTGTCTTTATCACCTTTATTTCCCTATCTACCACAAATCTAATTCTAATCACAAAATTTTTAAAAATAAATAGCAGAACTGTCAGTAGATAATTACTGACATTAAATACTCGGCAGGACAAAGGAAAAAAAAAAAGGAAAAGGAATAAGTTCATTACCTGGACATGAAAATTACAGGTCTATACAATATCTGAGCTTAGCCACTATGTAAGCTTGTCCACTATGTAGCCCTATACTGATAACTCCCAAATCCATATTTCCTGTCCTCACCTGAAATCCAGACTGTCCATACAGCTGCCTGTTGAACCTGTTCTCCTGAATTCATTCACAAAGATATTTACTGAATACCTATTATGTGCCAAGTATAGTATGCTGGGCTCTGAAGGTTCAGAGAGAAGAAAACAAGACAGTCCCTGTCTTCAAGGGGCTTCTAACTGTAAAGAAAGCCAAACTAGTCTAATAATCATAAAAATATGTAACATACAAATTGTGATTAGTCCTATGTTCCAGTCTAAGTCGGTCTAAAACTGAACTCAGTTTACCCACTGCACTCCGGTCTGCCTGCTCCCTGAACTCATTCTCGGATGGAAATGTGCCATCACAGGTTACCAAAGTCACAAATGTGGGAGGCATTCTTGGCCCTCCCTTCCTCCTCAGATTTTCTTAATCTCAGAATTTCCAGAATAGATGTACATGGTTGGCTCTGCCCAGAACAACCTTCTTCCACTTCTTCTGGGAACCCCCAATGAGATGGTGGTAGACAGCTTCCAAAGATCCCAGTGCCTGGTGAAGGCACAAAACCCAAGGCCAAGAGAGCCCCTGGGATTTTAAAAACTAAAGTTGGGAAAGAGGAGCTCTTTCCTCCTCTTGGTTGGAGAGTATGACAACGGCCCCTGCCATATGCAGACGCCCGAGGGAGCAGAGATGGGAGAAAGAATCTCTGTGTTGAGGAGACCAGTTCCAATCCACAAGGTCTCTGGCTTTTCCTGGTTTCTGCAGCATATCATACCTTTTACAACCTTCTCCAGGAACCTTCCAATTAATCCCTCTTTGAACTTAAGATAGTTTGAGGAGGGTTTCTGTTACTTGTAGCCAGGATTCTTGACTAATAGCTCCTAAACACTTCCAGCCTGTGTCTTATCCAACTTTGCCATGAATACCTTAGTTCAGGTCCTCATCACCTCCTGGACTAGTTCAACAGCCTAACGGGTCTCCTGTCCCCAGTCCTGCCCTTGCATCTAGCATCCATAATACAGTAGCCAGAGGGACCACATCACTCTCCCCCTGCTGGAGTGGCTCCAGCATCAATACAGGCAAAATCTAACTTCCTTAACAGGACACACTCAGCTCTCTACAATCACCCTTCCTCTCCAGGCAAGCAACATTTCATGCTCTGACTATATGGAAATACCTGGGCTACAGCTTAGACAGACACACGCACACACGCACACACGCACACACACACACACCCCAATGCTGAACTGATTGGTAAGCAGGATATTTTCCTTTCTGAAAACGTGGAAAACCTGAAGAAATTAAAGAAAAGTGGTTTCCTTTAGGCTCACTTCTAGGCATCAAAGTCATCACACCTATGCCTACATTTGCCTACATTTTATTACACTAAGAATGATAAATACAGCTACTAGAAGATACCTGGTCCCAGACATATTGTATACACAGTAGCAAGAAACTGAAGGAGAGAATCAATGACCCTAACTAAAAGTTCTGATTGTTACCCACCTTTGTGAATTGAGCACAACACTTTGAATATACTAAAATCCACTGAGTGGTATACTTTAAATGGGTGAACCTCATGATATGTGAATTATATCTCAACAGAGCTGCTGTAAGTGGCCACTCTTCAGCGAGGCATTCTTACTTAGATACAGGAGACTACTCCTTCCTGCCTTCTGTGGACCTCCACTGTCCTCCGTGGATGCTTCTAGCTTGGCATGTGAGCTCTTGTTCACATGAGGATAGGGCCATGTCTCACTCACCTCTGGATCCCCAAGCCAAATCAAGTGCTCAGTACATACAAAACACTTAAAAATGTTCACAGAATGACACATGAATTCTGAGCTAGGCAGAACACCGTAAGACATTTTTGTAATTTAGAAAAAGGCACATTCGGTATTAGATTAGGAAACTTGGTCTTCTCACTTTGAATTAGATGAGAATATTTGAAAAACATGAAAGATATTTAAAACCTCTAACCCACTGTATAGTTAACAGCTGACCATTTAATTTTGCACCAATTTTAAAAATGAGAGATGTGTAGAAATAAGGTGTGATTTTTTTAACTTACAGAAAATCTCAAGCAGAGACAAGACTACATAAGCAACCAAAGAGAAATAGATAAGCTGGTCTTCATGAAAATTAAAAACTTCTTCAAAGAACATTTAAAAAAAGTGAAAAGACAATTCACAGAATGGGAGGAAATTTTTACAATTCATATATCTGATAAGGACATATGCCGGGGTGGGGGGGTTCATCTAGAATATACAAGGAAATCCTATAACTCAACAATAAAAAGACAACCCAATTTTAAAAATGGGAAAAGAATTTGAATAGGTATTTCTCTAAAAAAAGATATACAAGTGGACAAGAAGCACATGAAAAGATGTTCAACATCATTAGCCATTAGGGAAATGCAAATCAAAATGGGATACCACTTTACACCCACTGGAATGGCTACTATGAGAAACAAAACAAAACAAAAAATAACAAGTGTTGGCAAGGATGTGAAGAAACTGGAATCCTCTAACATTGCTGATCAGAACGTAAAATAGTACAGCCGCTTTGGAAAACAGTTTGGCAGTCCCTCAAAAAGTTAAATATAGAATTACCATGAGACCCAGCAATCCTACTCCTAGGTATAAATCCATGAGAAACGACAGCAGATGTCCACCCAAAAAACTTGTACATGAATGTTCACAGCAGCATTATTCATAATAGCCGAAACATGGAAACCACCTAAGTGGCCATCAAGGGATGAATAAACAAAATGTATATCTCCGTGCCACAGAGTTATTTAGCAACAAAAAAGAATGAGTTCTGATACATGCTACAACACAGATGAACCCCAAAAACATGCTAAGTGAAAGAAGCCAGACACAAAAGGTCACACATATTTTATGATTCCATTTATATGACATACTCTAAATAAGCAAATCCATAGACACAGAAAGTAGAATGGTGGCTGCCACGGGCTAACAAGAGGGAAGAATGGAAAGTGACTGCTACTGGGCCTGGGGCTTCTTTTTGGGGTGATGAAAGTGTTCTGGAATTAGTGGGGATCTGTGTGCAACTCTCTGAATATACTAAAATCCACCGAATTCTATGCTTTAAACGAGTGAACTTTATGGTATGTGAATTACATCTCAATAGAACTGTTAACAAAAAAAATCACTGCACAAAATCATATAGTGACACCTCTGTGTAGAGGTCTGATTGAATCACTTTGCCTGCTACAGGATAATCTGTCATAAAAGAAAACAAAAAAACACACAATCTGTTCAAACGAGGAAATGATTTATTTTCCTACCACCAAATCCCAACCATAATATCAAATCCAAAGTAAAAAGAGGAAAGAAGGAAAGAGCACACTGCACTTCCCTGGCAGGTATGACATGGAATTAACCAAAGACTGTGCAAAGAAAAATGTTTATCAGAACCACTCACTTCCCTTTGATTCCACAGATTTCAACAAGTCCAAGGCCTTTTTAACTCACGAGAAAATGTGCCAGCTTCTTTATTAGCACAGAGCGAGGAAAAACAAGCATTCTCTCCTATAACAAAATTAACATCCCACAGAAGGTCTGTTTGTACTTGGCCGTCATGAACCTTTCATCTCAGAGCACTGCTAAATTAAACAAGCCTATGTTGTATTGAACACAATAAGCCAGATACACTGGCAGGCTCCTCAACTTTATCAGTTAATGTTGAAGAACATTAGAAATAAAAAGGAGGGTAAGAAGGATGGTGATGGTGGTAGTAAAGCAGCTGTGTCTTCATTCCACCCAACATTTCACTTACCTACAATAATGGAAACATTCTAACAACCGTGAGACCCTTTTCTCTGTTGGTGTACACAAGAAGAGCCAGAGACATCTGGATTCAAGTCATTGCTTTGTTTTTCTTTTTTGTTTTAAGCCTACTAGCTGAGTGCCGAAGGACAAATCTCATAACCAAGGCCTTCTATTCTCTAAAACTGGAGTGACTGTATCTAGCCTCAGAGAGTCATTAGAGAACAAAATGAGAGAATACACACAAGAGGTAGAGTCCAATGCTCTATATGTACATCCCCACCATAAATATCCTCACTGCTCTCAACTCTTCAATGCAAATACTGATTCTGGAGCTTGTATCACAGTGTAAGTAATTGACATCAACCTTTCTTTTCTACCCCAAGGACATCTAAGCAACCGAAATATCCTATGAAAATTCCATATTGAATAAATTATTCCCCCTCCCATATAGCTGAAAGTAAGAAAGCCATCAATAAAGTCTGTTTTAAATGTATTAAATCAGGGCACGACACAAAGCATTCATTCACCTAAGAGGTATTTAAAAGCAATGAACTGAGAGAGACACACCAAGAGAAACACTTACTATGAGAGACAAATGTCTATTTTCCAGTGCAATAATTGGTAACCTTTCCATAAAGATTGATGCAATCTGATTATAATTCCCAAGGGTCAGTAATCAGTTCTTAAGGTAAAAGAAAAAGGAAGTGGGATGGTTTCAAACGCTCCAGAAAAGATGTAGGAGGATATCCCTTCCCACTGACAGCAATTAACGTTTGAGTGATGGCTGCTAGAACATTCAGACTGAAAAACTTTGTTACATTAGAATAGACTGAAATCTACTTAAAACAAAACTTACTGGGTTTAGCAGACACAAACATAACCCTCACCATGAACTAGGAGTCCTCTCTGAACACACTGGAACGAAGGTAAAGCTTGTATGGACTTCCCATATTTGTCATCAGTGCTAGGATATGCCATACTCCCATGCTGGAAGTCTACTTAAAGAGAGCATCTAGACTCTGCGGCGGTAGACGGTCAGACTCCCTCCGCCCAGCTCCAGACAATGTTCCATCACACCACAACACCAGGAAAAGTTTCTAGGGTTAGCAAGGAGGGAAATGTCTCAAGGGTAATGGGACATTCGGAGGCTGGAGATAGCTATTCCTGGAGAGTTTCACTAAGCACCACGTTCATTATGGAACTTGTGGCCCAAAGCTATTGTTCTCTCCCCTCTTTCCAAAACTCTCCCGTTAAGACTCAGAGTTTAATAAAACCTCTCTGGAGGCTTCCCTGGTGGTGCAGTGGTTAAGAATCCACCTGCCAATGCAGGGGACGCGGGTTCAAGCCCTGGTCCGGGAAGATCCCACGTGTCGCAGAGCAACTAAGCCCATGCGCCACAACTCCTGAGCCCATGTGCCATAACTACTGAAGACCGTGCGCCTAAAGCCCGTGCACCTAGAGCCTGTGCTCCACAACACGAGAAGCCACCTCAATGAGAAGCCCGTGCACCGCCACGAAGAGCAGCCCCCACTCGCCTCAACTAAAGAAAGCCCGCGCGCAGCAATGAAGACCCAACACAGCCAAAAATAAAATATAAATAAAATAAATAAAAAATAAAACATTGATCTCACAAGTGAAAAATAATACAGCCCTCTAAAAAAAACCAAAAAAACAAAACAAACAACAAAAAAAAACCCAAAACAAACAACAAAAAAAAAAACCTCTGTGAGAGACCACCTCATTACAGATACTACAGGAGTAAGGCCAGAGTGCCGGCTTTGCTAGGGAGCTGTTATCTATATCACATACAAGCACTTAACAAGTTTTTTGCCCTCCTACTGCAGTTCAGTACTCTCACCCTGACCATGAAACAGTTTCACCTAAATATTCTACCACCACACACCCTGTATATGAAGACAGAACTTCTCCTCTTTCTAACTTTCCAATCAAATAACCACTTACACTGCCAGTCTAAACTTTAACCTTTATGCCTAAAATAGGAGGAAACTTGCAAATGCACAGAATCCAACCCATTAAATACATAAGAATGTCTTGAAATCTGTTTAAATACAGTATAACATTTTTTACAAATGCAGCTAAAAGGAGAAATAAATGCTAAAGTCTTAAGTTTAATTAAGACTCCAGTTTTACTACTACTAGTAATGCCTCACTTTCCAGGAGTATTTTTAGAATTGGGGTTTTAAAGCATGCAATTAAAGAAATTAACTCATCAGTGAAATGAAAGCTACAATATAAGCAAATCCCTATACTACTGCAGAAAAGAGATATAAGAACCCAGAACTTTGGGTATTTTAGAAAACGAATACAGGATCATACCATTTGCCACAATATGATATCAGAGGGTAAAGTCCAGGAAATCTAATTAATTTAGACCCTACTAATGAAGACTCAATAATTTCCTTTCAAGTCTGCCTAGATTTAACTTTAGACTATTTATTAAGGAAGGAGTTGCTAAGAAAATTAAAGTACAAATAAAAATTGCTAGGGGATTATTTAATAAGTTAAATTTTTTTTACATGAAATAACTGCTGCTAAAATACTGATTAAAACTAGCACACGGGCTTCCCTGGTGGCGCAGTGGTTGAGAGTCCGCCTGCCGATGCAGGGGACACGGGTTCATGCCCCGGTCTGGGAAGATCCCACATGCCGCGGAGCAGCTGGGCCCATGAGCCATGGCCGCTGAGCCTGTGCATCCGGAGCCTGTGCTCCGCAACCGGAGAGGCCACAACAGTGAGAGGCCCGTGTACCGCAAAAAAACAAAAACAAAAACAAAAAAAAACAAAAAACTAGCACATGCATTCTTTAGAATACCATACTCTAGTGGAAACAAAATGTATGAAACAAGAGTCCTCAACATTGCTTTATTCTATTAGATAATTGTTCCATTCTCTCTGTTTATTTTGGCTGTGAAAAACGGGTTATGAGTCAGAAAAGCTTAATAGGCAGGATACTTAACAAAGATTTACACATTCTTCTTAATGGCTAGCAATCTATTTATCTACTTTATTTTTTTTTTTTTTTTTTTTTTTTTTCTTTTTGCGGTATGCGGGCCTCTCACTGTTGTGGCCTCTCCCGTTGCGGAGCACAGGCTCCGGACGCGCAGGCCCAGCGGCCATGGCTCACGGGCCCAGCCGCTCCGCGGCATATGGGATCCTCCCAGACCGGGGCACGAACCCGCGTCCCCTGCATCGGCAGGCGGACTCTCAACCACTGCGCCACCAGGGAGGCCCTATCTACTTTATTTTTAATAAATGCTGAACCCCAACTAAAACATAACTCAATTTCTCTCCATTATAACTTAAAATATATTTGGGGGCATTTACTTTATCCTTGTCTTCAAATAACATAACTGTAAGATATTCCCATGCCTGTAATATGAAACAAATAGGGTTCTTTAATAAGATCTAGTACCTGACCTACTTCACTTACTTTGCCCTTAACAGCAACAACAAAAAACAGACAAAAAAGCAGATTTAAAACACAGTAGTATATGTGATTCTGCAAAGAAACAGGACAGAATCCAAATCAACAGTCCAAACAAAACATCACAAAATGTTATGGTAGCAAGTGTCACTACAATTATGCATGTCTAGATTTAGATGCATTTAAAAATCACAAATGCTAGTTTTATTCTCCAAGAAATTAAATTTCTTAATTAAAATTTAAGGCACTTCTCATTTACATCTTAATTCTAACTTAACAGTGATGATATTCACCAATCATTAATTCCTTCAAAAACGACCTGAGTGTCTGCCATGTACGTGCCAGATATCACATTAGTTGCTGGATGTAAGATGGTGAATAAAACACACTTGGTCCCAGCCTCAACAATGTTAACTTGAAGTGAAAAGTAAAGTACCCACATGAAAGGCATTCTATAAGATACATTTTATGTCAAGGAAAAAGAGATGAATTTTAACTGGCTTTTTATTAAGTCAAAGAACAAACAGTAGGTCAATAACAAAGTTGGTATCTGTTTCATGTGAGACCTTCCTTAGGTAACCCTTATTTGACTGAAATAAAATCTAAAACAAACATAAAATTAGATCTCACATTCATATCAGAAACTGGCAAAATCCTTTGGACAGGTGAGACTCAACATCAGTATTCATAGGTTTACACGTGAACACATATTCACATAACTCAGCAATGTTCTGTTATCACCCAAATTTGTAAATCACATTCTGTATGCTATTCTACAATTGGTATCCATGTTTGAAAGATGTTAGTTTTTAAAGCTTCTTTAAGGTCCACTGTAAGTGAATAAAAAACAAAGGTATTGCTCTCTATAAAGGAAAACTTTCAGTATCCAAGACAGTTAGTTGCCAATAATCTTAAAATACTTATAATGAGTTAATCAGGGCAATAGACCTAAAATCAAAGAACTCAACATATTTTAACATTTTCATCACATTTAAAGTCCAAGAGAGTGTCTCACTTACACATGAGAATCACAGGTATGCTCTCAATGAGGAAATTCTTTATGTAAGACTATCAAATGAAAGAGGTCTTCAAAACATAAAAGGTTTACTCCAGTCAAAAACCCTGCTATCTCAAAAAAGATACTGGTGGTGCAGTGGTTAAGAATCCGCCTGCCAATGCAGGGGACACGGGTTCGATCCCTGGTCCGGGAAGATCTCCCATGCCGCGGAACAACTAAGCCCGTGTGCCACAACTACTGAGCCCGCGTGCCACAACTACTGAAGCCCACATGCCCAGAGCCCATGCTCCACAACGAGAAAAGCCACCACAATGAGAAGCCCGGGCATCGCGACGAAGAGCAGCCCCTGATCTCTGCAACTAGAGAAAGCCCGTGCGCAGCAACAAAGACCCAATGCAGCCAAAAATAAATTAAGGAATAAAATTAAAAAGAAAAAAAAGATACCATTTTTTTCTCCTATTGGACTGGCAAGGATTAAAAAGATGAACAAAACTCAGTGTGGGTAGTTATCCTTCTAAGAAGATAAATGAACACGTATACAATGATTTAAGTACAGGGTTAATCAACACACTATTATCCACTAGAAACAATCTAAATGGTCATCAAAGGAATGATTCAATAAGGTATGGTGCCTCTAAAACAATGGAATATTACATGGTCAGTAAAGTGATCATATATGATTATGCATGCCTCTTACAATTCATGTGTAGATATATAAAAATATTGTTGCATTTAAAAATGACCACCATATATAGTATAAACCAATTTATTTAAAGATTTGTATATAAATACTTCTATATTCATAGATAAATTTCTAAAAGGATTTTCACCAAAATATTAATATTAATGGCAGCCATTTCTGGGTGGCAGGAATTAGGTGTCATTGAGGGAGGTTTTTTCTCACTATTATAATAGGAAAATAAACAACACATTTTCATTTAAGAAAATAAAGTGTTGCAATCTCACCAAGTGGCTTCAAATCCCTTCAACTCCCTACTTTAAAATCAAAGTTCTCACTGAATGTTGCAAGTATATATAATCACCAAACAGCTTATGGATTTCCACCTGTGGGACCTCCTTCTCAGCACCATGCTTTAAAACCATGAGATGGGGCTTCCCTGGTGGCGCAGTGGTTGAGAGTCCGCCTGCCGATGCAGGGGACACGGGTTCGTGCCCCGATCCCGGAAGATCCCACATGCCGCGGAGCGGCTGGGCCCACGAGCCGTGGCCGCTGAGCCTGCGCGTCCGGAGCCTGTGCTCCGCGACGGGAGAGGCCACGGCAGTGAGAGGCCCGCGTACCGGAAAAAAAAAAAAAAAAAAAAAAAAAAAACCATGAGATGATGGAAATTTAAAGATTCAAGTCAAAGAAGTAAGGAAGCCAAATGACCTTATTCAAACAGCCTACATTCCTGGCATCTACTTTAAGAACCTCAGGTTCTATGAACTTAAACACTCCTAAAACAATCTCCCTCTTACATCTTAAGAAAGCAGGCTATGGAAAGGAATTTTTAAAAAATAAGAGACATTTCCTTTAAAAAAATTAAATCATAAAAAACTTACCTCAGTAAAAATATTTAGTTATTTTCCTGTCTTACATTCTCTTTCTTAGCACCTTTACTGTGAACCTAGGGGGGAAAAAAGTTAAAATTACTTTTAATTGAACATCTACTCATGCCAGGCAGGGTGGTCAGAGAAAGCCTCCTGGAGAACATGAAGTCTGAGAGGAATCGGAGAGAGTAAAATACAAGTTACTAAAATGGCACGACTGGGAAGGAAAATGAGCAGGTGCAAGTGGAATAAATAACTTTTCTTAAATGGGTGGAGGGCCTACACATGACTGTATTCAACCTTACAGCAGGTGAAAAGCTGGGTTGCTAGACTTAGAACACCTGCACCTGAGTCTCACCTCTACCACTTCCTAGCTTGTCTGATCTTGAGCAAGTCCATAAACCCATGTGCCTCGGTTTCCCCACGTGCATAATAACAGGATCCAACTCACAGGACTGCTGAGGGTTATGTGAGATAATCCACATTGGGGACCTTAAAACAGTTCCTGTAACATAATAAATGTTCAGTGAACATCAATTTTCGCTTTTATTATTACATGTTCTTATATAAAATAAATCCATTTGCCTCTCACCACCTCCACCACCACCATTATTACTGTTACTATTATTATTGAGAAATGGCATAAGCCTTATCTTCAAGGGGTTTACAATGTACTGGGTGACAGATGAATTACCCAGACACATAATACAAGGCAAAAGAAAGATCGAAGTCAATTATTCATTTACTTATTTTAAAATATCTGAGTGTCTGTTCTTTGCCAGGTATTCTGCATTCTTTGGTGGACATGAGGGACACAGTTTCCCTCCTCACAGTTTCCAGTCCATCAAGGCCAAGCTATAGGACCGACAAGCTACACATGGAGACAGATCGTGTTTTTTACTGGGTGCAGGGCAGCACATATCTGAACTGGTAGAATTAGGTAGCAGAACATTCTGGGTGGAAGGGATGGCATTATAGGAAACACGGGGCCTTTGGGGAAAGCTAAGCAGCCTCTGGTCAGGGTGCACCGGAGAGGGCAAGCAGCACCAAGGCTAGAAAGGCAGGCAGGAGGGCCCTCAAACACGGGGCTGAGTTTGTTCTCTTCTCAGTATACTGATTATCCTGCTCGGAGTGAATCACAACTTGCTTTTAACTTTAAGTCTAGCATCATTTTATTATTTTTCTTCTTTTCTTTTTTTCTCTTTTAAAGGTGAGAGGGGAAAGAGGAAGAAGAAAAAGAGCACAGCAACCTCAACCTATGTTGCCGCTGGCAGTGATGGTGGTGGAAGTGGCACTAAGTGATGAGTCCCAAGCTCTTTTTAATACTCCCAACATTCTTACCAAGCCAGAAATGTTCCTTTTACTCATTAGGAAACTGAGGCTCAGAGTAGTCAAATAGATCCCCAGATGTCCACAGAGCTCATAAATGCAGCCACAGAATTTAACTGTAAGCCTGACTCCCAAGGCTTTCTTTTCTCTTAGGCAAAAATGTATAAAGGATTCTGCAGAATTTAACGTCTGTTAAAAACTACTTAG
This sequence comes from Mesoplodon mirus, assembly GCF_964341445.2. Taxonomy (NCBI): domain Eukaryota; kingdom Metazoa; phylum Chordata; class Mammalia; order Artiodactyla; family Ziphiidae; genus Mesoplodon; species Mesoplodon mirus. Next base: position 53,942,728 of record NC_138991.1, read on the forward strand.
AACTTCAGGGTATATAAACCTCTGTACTTACACAGAAATAAACAGCCTTCATACAAACAATCAAAACCACTTAGAGGGACTTCCCTGGTGGCGCAGTGGTTAAGAATCTGCCTGCCAGCGCAGGGGACACGGGTTCGAGCCCTGGTCCGGGAAGACCCCACATGCCACGGAGCAACTAATCCCGTGTGCCACAACTACTGAGCCTGCGCTCTAGAGCCCACGAGCCACAGCTACTGAGCCCACGTGGCACAACTACTGAAGCCCGCATGCCTAGAGCCTGTGCTCCACAACAAGAGAAGCCACTTCAATGAGAAGCCAGTGCACTGCAACAAAGAGTAGCCCCCACTCAATGCAACTAGAGAAAGCCCGCGCACAGCAACGAAGATCCAATGCAGCCAAAAAATAATTAATTAATTAATTTAAAAAAACTAAAAACAAACCTTAAAAAAAAAACCACTTAGAAAAGATAAAGGAAAAGAAGATCTCACAAAAACAATATATATATAAACACATGTATATGTGTATATATATACACACACACACACAATAAATTTAATAAGAAATGGGCAAAACCTATATGAGAAAAACTTGAAAATGCTCCAGAAGGATTCGGGAGTAAAACCAAACAAATGAAAAAATACACAATGTTCTTGGATAGGAAAATTCAATATCTGAAAGATATCAATTCTCCCTATGTTAGTTTATAAATTTAACACGATCTCAATTTGCTTAAGTTTTTTTTTTTCTGGAACTGACAAATGATTCTAAAGTTCACATGGAAAAATAAACAAGCAAGAATTGCCAGGAAAACGAAGTGCAACAGGCAAAACTAGTTTTACAAGGCATTAAGACATTTTATAAAACCAATAATGTGTACTTGTGCAGGAATAGAAAGACTTAATGGAATAGAACAGAAAGTCCAGAGATGCACCCCAACACATCTGGAAATTCAGAATATAATGAAGGTGTATTGTATTCTGAAACAAATGGGTAAAGATAACTGGTAGCCATAAGGAAAAAGTTGAATCTATATATCACTCCTGAACACCAGAATAAATTCTAAATGGATCAAAGGTTTAAGTGTAAAAATGAAACCATAAAAGAAAAAAACACTGAAAGAAAAAAAATGGGCCAAATCCAAATTCTTGGAGGCCTTTCCGTGACTCAAAATCCAGACACCATAAAATATTAACTACTTAAAATTTAAAGAAAAAACTTTAAAGACTTCTCTATACCAAAATACATGACAGTAATTTTTTAAAAAACGACAAGCTTGAGGAAATTGCAACTCACATCACAAAGGGCTAATCTCTCTAATTTATAAATTCCTAGAAACTGATAAGAAAAAAGCGATCCAAAAGAAAAACACGGAAAGGGCATGAACAGATGGTTCATAGAAAAAGAAACAGAAACAGCCTTTAAGCATGTGAAAAGATGCTCAGCCTCATTCATAATCAAAGTAATGCACATTAACACCACGAGTAACTTTTCACCTTTCAGACTGATACAAATCCAAAGGCTGGTAAACACTCTATTGGGAGAGGCTATGGAGACAGGTACTCTAATGCATTACCTGCAGGAGTTCAAAATTGTACAACCCTGAAAGAGGGCAGCATTTGTCACAATTATAAATGCACTGCTCACTGACCCAGCAATCCCACTTCTGGAAAGATATCCCACAGATACACCTCACATATACGAAATGATATGTGCACAAGGTTATTCACCACAGGCTGTGACTGGAAGAGACTGGAAAACCCTCAAGTATCCATCATTTATTGGGATACTTCATCATTTATTGGGGCTACTTAAACTCTGGCACAGGCCACACAATGGTATATTCTGCATCTGTTAAATAAATGTTTTCTATATACTAATGTAGAAAGATACTAAAGGTATACTAACTGAAAAAAAAAACAAGGTCAGAACAATTTACATTTTATATAAAAAGGAGGGAATATATAGAGTATACTGGTATCTGCTTGTATCTACACAAAGAAACAATAGACATCTATAGGAAACAAATAGAAAAAATTACCTGTGGCCGAAGGGAGCATATTAGACCAAGACAGAGTTGGAAATTAGACTCCTCAAAATACTCCATTTTAGTTTTTGAACCACATGAACATTTTATATATACAAAAAGAATTTTAAAGTGTTAAAAGTATAACTCACAGGACGAAGAGAAAGAGAACTACTTATCACCTAGAGTCAAAATCCAACATGCATTAAAAGAGAATTTTTTCCTAAATTAGGAGTTTGGGATTAACAGATACACACTACTATATATAAAAAAGATAAACAACAAGGACCTACTGTATAGCACAGGGAACCATATTCAATACCTTGTATAACCTATAATGGAAAAGAATCCGAAAAAGTATACATATGTGTATATATGTATATATGTATGTATGTATAACTGAGTAACTTTGCTGTACACCTGAAACTAACACAACATTGTAAATCAACTATACTTCAATTAAAACAGTAATAGTAAATAAAAATGAAAGAATTTTTCTCTGAAATTAGATATTAACAAGCAAGATTAGTGTGGCCATCACTAAAAATCATACAAGACAATCGATTTTTTTTCCTTTAATCAAGCTAAAGCACATGATTATAATAATCTATAAAAGCGCTATTTGGGGGGCAAGGAATCAGAAGAGAGAATAGGAAAGCGCAATGAGGATGCTTTAGCCTAATGCTTCTCAAAGTATGGTCCCTGGACCAGCAGCATCAGCATTACCTGAGAACCTGTTAAAAATGCAAATTCTCAAGCCCCAGCCCAGACCTACTGAACCAGAAACTCTGGGAGTGGTAGGGAGTAATTCTGGTAATACACACTCAAGTTTGAGAGCCAGTGATTTGGTCCAATGCTTCTTACACATCGTCATGCATCACTTGGAGGAGGATATTGTTAAAAAGCAGATTCTGGTTCAGGAAGTCTGGGGTGAGTCCCTGAGTCAGCATTTCAAACAAGCTCCAGGAAGCTGCTGATGTGCTGCTGGTTTGGGGAGTGCACTTGCGAAGAAAAGCTCAAATCCACCTGGGGAAGAAGGTATATAGTCTTCACGTGGCTGAGTTTCCTATGAAGTTTGCCCGCAGTAGCAGAGTCCGTACACAGGTTTCCAGGATGGGAGACATCATGTAGCCTCCCATATAAATTCTGTCTTTAACTCGGAATAAATACATTTTCAAGCATATGTCTTATTAAAATAACAGTGAATTGCTGAAATTCAATTTAAGGATGTCTCATTTGAGACAACTTTCATTTATAAGTGGACCCATGAACCTTCCAGAATGGGAAAAAAAAACCAAGAAGGCATATTCATACATCTGCCTGGTTATACTGTCTGATTAACTTTATTTCAAACACATTAACCATACCATCTGCTTTCCATGAAAAATCACCAGTTTGTTTCCTTCTAAACATTTTGAAAATGGTTCTTATATTTACAAACACTGATTCTCCATTTGTTTTACATGGGGGGAAAATCTTTAAAGGAATCTTCCAAGTAAAGAATTCTAGTTGAGATGGAAGGACCTGGAACTGTTATGTATCTTCATTTTGCAAGTCATCCTTTGTATAAAGTTTTTGGTGTTAAACATTAATCAATGTGCTGAAATTTCTACATATCCCTATCTTACTGCATCTATCGATAAGATGCCATCATTTCCAGACACACTATTATTTTATGTACCACTAAGAAAGAACAAAAGTTGCCAATTAAACCATGACTTGTCAATTTTAAGATACCAGTCCATCTCAGATATGCATCTTAAAAAATATATCAATGAAATAGCTTAATTATAAGTCTCAGACATATGCACATAATAAATTATGCATTTTCATCCACAGAGGCATGGATTTTTGTCCATATGACAATCTGTCCCACGCCTAAACACTGGAACGGTTTCAACTTCCACGCAATATTATTTGGTTCATTTTTGTACATATGAGTATTTTTTTAAAAGGTAGTGATTAAAAAAGAGTGACCTCTTTTTACCCTGGAACATGATACTGCTTGCACAAAGTAATACAAATTAATCACTCAATTTGGATAATTTTCCAATCCAAAAGTATTCAATGTAGCTATCTCTAGGCTATTTATTTATTTTCCCCCAACAATAAGTGTTTAATGAGTGAGTAAATAATGTCCCCCTGAAAAGACCCCCAACCCAATTAAAGGCCAACTGCAGTAACACTTCAGGGTTGAAACCCTGCTTCCTTCCTGCTAGGAGGTGCCATGTCATTTATTGAAACAAAACAAAACAGGGCAAACACATTTCTTAATAAGTGCAGTTTGTTAAAGTCCTGTTAAAACATATGGGTCAAGGGGAAGTAAAAATAATCAGAGGATCACTGTAAGAAAAACCTTTAGGTCTGGCACCTGGGAGACCTCTGGAGAGGAGGCAGTGGGAGAAACTTCACGTTCTGAAAGGAAGGAGCCCCCCAACTCCCTTCTTCCCTCTCACCCGATTAATCCCACCAGAAACTACCAAGACTCCGGGATAAAAGGTTTCAAGTTCAATAGTCACACTCTCTCCAAATACAAAAAGCAGGTACAAAATATATCCTTCTTTTCTGACAAAAGCCTTTACTTACATGCTTGTTTCCATAGCACCTTTCAAAAGTAACAAGCAATGAACAATAAACAAACATCTTATAGCAAAGAAGCAATTTATCTATCCAAAGAAAAGGAAAAATAAACTTCCTTTGTAGATTTAACAAAAGTTGAAGAAATTCATCATGTTACACTGTAGCTATATAATAGTCGGAGTTGAACTTTCTCAACTCAATTTGCATTTTCCCCATAGCAGCAAGACTAACAGAGTTTCAAATGAAAACAATTTCTAATGAATCATATTAGGAGGACTGAGGACAATATGATTATAGGTCATTTTAGTTTTGTTGAATTGTTTGAATGTCAGTTAAATTCTGCCCCACTCCCTGTTATAACTGACTAGACAACGATGACTGTTCTTTAGAGTGGATCTCAAAGGAGCTAGTACGGTCCTCTAAGAGATATGTTTAGTTATCAAGTGACTAGGGCACACCACTGGCATTTAGTGTCTGGAAGCCAGGATGCTTGAACTTCTCACAATGCATGGGACAGATCTACATAATGAAGATTTATCCTGGTCCTGAGAATCGTTTCAATGACCAGCCAGATTTATCACCATAACTGGTGTTACTTTAGAACACAATACTAAACAGTTTTCACAAGAAACTATGGAAAAACCCCAGTAATTCAGGGGAAGGTAGCTAACGTGAGGGAAGTTGAGATTGAATAATAACTAGTGTCTGAAAATTAGTGACCATTTCCTCACACCATGCATTAACTCAACATATAATTGCAGTGTCACAATACTGAGCATACCTACACTACTAAGTAACATACTGGCACCGAATCAAAAACAAAGCAAAACAAACAAACAAAAAAACCCTTTCAATCTAGCTAATATTTTATTCATTATTATCAGTGATAAGCGGTAGGAATCCATCATGGTGCCTCGAAGCAGCAGTACCTCCAAGCTTGTGGCACAAAAGCTGCCCTACAATGTCGTTTGAAAATGTGGCGATCATGGAGGGATTATATTAATATTATTTACATGTTGATTGAGATAGTCTGTACTTTATCTTGGCATGTTATTCCTAATTCAACCCGGACTTGTTTCTCTCTTCATTATCATAAAAAGTTTATCCCAACACTTAGGCGTCCCCTACCCCTGTGTCTATCTCTCTCTCTTATCTTTCCTTTTCTTGTATTAAATAGCTCCTGATATTTTTACCTCTCTTCAAGCCAAGCTTATTCACTAGAAGCAGGTACAACACAGCAGTATGTGCTAGATGTGATATGGCAATGCATGTCATATATAGTTCTCCTTTTACTTCTCCCTTACATTTAAATCGGAGCATCACACTGATTTTCAATTATGTATGTAGGTAGGTTACATTACTGACGAAGTTCATTTCAGAGCTGTAATGGGGGCTTTACAAACTTCTGCTGCAAGTGGGAGGAGCCTTGGTCTGACAAAGTTGAGCACCACTGCTCCAAAGAGTGGAATCACGTGCTTAACCAAAAACAAACTTGAAAAGTTTCCTTTGCTTAAAGCAAGCCCTGGGCTCCAATATTCCACTTCCATTCGACCTGACGCCCCACCCCCGGCACACACCGCTGCTTTTAAGTCCACTTCTGCCTTCACACAGGGCCAAACAAAAGTTATTGACCATTTCGGGAGCAGGGACCCTTTTGGGAAATCGACAAAAGCCAAGGACTCTCACCCAATAAACTCATATGCCATGCTGCATTCAAGTAGGGGGAGGGGGGTTCCCAGACACACCCTCTGCAGCCCAATCGGGACCAGAGTAGAACTCGAGCCCTAAAACCCAGCGAGTGGGGGTGGGGAGAAGGATGGGAGGCAAGTACGGGGCGGGGCGCTGGACTCGCTGTGCCTGGGCTTAAACCCCGATTCCACCGTGTCCCAGCACCGTGACCCTGGGCAGGGCGCTTCACCTCTCCGTGCAGCCCAGCAGTGGAACCGCGTAAGCGCGGACAGACGGTTAAGGCTCAATAAATGGTGTTGCCGCGGGCAGCAGCGCCGCGTCCACGGCGCCAACCCGCCGCCGGGGAAAACTGAGGCGTGCCTCGCGGTCGCACCCGCGTGCGGGGACTGGCTGCGAGGGGACTGGCCCTGCGGCCCCGCGGCCCTGGCCCGGCAGCCCCGCCCCGCCCGCGCGGGTCCCGGGACGGCGCGGACCCGGCGGCTCCTCGCAGGGCCGGCTGGGGAGGCCGCCCAGGACACGGTCCGCCCGCCCAGCGGGCTCCCCCGTCCGGCCCTCGGTCTCCGCCGCTCTCACCCGCTCCTCAGCCCCAACGGCAGCCGCCGCCGCCGCTGCCGCCTCCCGCAGCTCACCTCCCGGGCCGCCGCCGCCGCCGCCGCCGCCGCCACTACAGCCGCCGCTACAGCCGCCGCGCGATCTCGCGAGACTTCGCTCCCCTCCGCGCTTCCCCGCCCTCTCCGCGGCGCGCGCGGACCCCGGCCTGTAGCAGGCTAGGCGCGCTCCCGAAGAGCCGCCCCCTCGCCTCGGGGTTAGGTCTAGCCGGGCTCGCGACCCTGCGTCCGGGTCTCTGCATCCGTTCCGCCCACCTCCGCTCCGTGAAGGTGAAGGGTTAAAAGCCAGGTGCGGGTCGGCAGCTTCCCTCTCACCTGGCTGACCGGGTGCGCGTGCGCATGCGCGCGCCCGGGGCCCCGGACCTTGGAGTGTTTGCAAAGGCTGTGACCACTGTGACAACAATAATCCCAGCAGCCAGTCTTGGAATGCTTCCTAGGTGCCGAGTACTTTTACAGCTCCTCCTGGGTCCTCACAAGAGCCCCCAAGAAGTGGGTATTACCATCCTATCCGTTTCAGAGAGGATAAAATGGAGGCTTGGCCAGGTTAACAACTGCTACCTCTAGGTCACAAAGCTAGGAGTGGGCATTCGGGGTTGTCTGACGCTCAAGACAAAGCCCAGTTTTCCCGCCTCCATGACAGTCCCCAGACCCTGTCCCTGTTCCTTCCGCTGAGGGCACCAAATCTCAGCCCTTCTTCACTTCCCTCCCAAGGTTCACCAAGGTGAGAGGAGGCGCTCCTAGGAGGGCAGTTGCTACAGTCCCTCTGGTTTTATGGAGCTGCCGTCAGGAAAATGCTTCTCCCCCAATACACGAACTTCCTAAACCTCCCTGTGCCAGACCCTGTACAGGGCCCTGAAAACTATTTATATTCGATGGTCTCCTCTTTATACTGGTGGCGTTTTGATGGTAGAGAGCACAGTAGAATGGGACACAGGACACAGAACCAGAATGTACATGGATGTCAGGGGGTGCAGAGAAAGGTGTGACTTCTTCCTAGGGGTAAAATCTTAACTTTATACATATAATTGTTTCTAAAAAAGAGGGGCTAACATTTATTGAGGGCATTTCAAGGTCACTACCAATATTCTTCCAACTCAAGTCATAGGAAAATGGAGACTCAGAGAGATGAAGAAATTAGCCTAAGCCTCCACAGTAAGACAGGGTTTGAACCTGGGTCTGAATCCAGAACCCAGTACTGCCTTGCACTAAAGTCCCATGAGCTAGCATGTCTGGGCCAACAAGCTGCTGTAAAATCAAAAGCCTTGGAGGTTCTAGCTATTCCTTAACCTTGCATCAGGGTCTGCAGGGGCTTGCCCAGGCCACCTGACAGTCACATCCATCTCTGGCCTGCCCACCCTGCAAGGCTGCTCACTCCCTCCAGAAATAATGCCACTTCCTGCAGGCCAGAGGTAATAGGTGCCCTCCATGTGTGAACAGCACCCAACCCACCTGATGGAAGAAGTGAGAGAGGAAGGGAAATCACATCTGATGGGCAGCTACAGGGTACCAAGCACTGCTCCAGGTGCTGTCCATTCATTAGCTAATTTAGTCCTCCCAATAATCCCATCGGGAGGGAGGTATCGTTGTCCCCATTTTGCGGGTGAGGAAACTAAGGGCATAAGAGGGGAGAGAAGTTGCCCAGCCCAAAGATACACACAGGTGGTAAGTGGGAAGGCTGGAGTTCCACCAGGTCAGGCTGTCCTCAGACCTGCAAACTTTGGCCTCAAGGACCAACAAGTTTCTCTCTGCCCCAAAGGCCTTCATAAAGCTGTAAAGGTAGAAATCCCCTGAGGTCAGGACTCCAATCTAAGATACCATACATATCTGGGTGGACTGTGCCTTGATATTCTCATCTAAAACAGGGGTCCCCAACCCCCGGGCTGCATTCGTGGCCTGTTAGGAACCGGGCCACACAGCAGGAGGTGAGCGAGTGAAGCTTCATCTGCTGCTCCCCATCACTCCCCATCGCTCGCATTACCGACGAACCATCTCCCCCCTCCCCCTGCACCCCGTCAGTGGTAAAACTGTCTTCCATGAAACCGGTCTCTGGTGCCAAAAAGGTTGAGGGCTGCTGATCTAAAATAAAGATATAAATAGGTTGCTGGGAAGAGGACCCAGTTAATGTATGTGAAGCATGTAGAAAAGTGCCTTGCACAGATTAAGCACTCAGGAAATTATAGCTATTATTACATGTCTGAGTTATTTTATTCTCTCCCCATCTCCTGATATAAATTCCAAATCAATTTGGAGAGTGTGACCTTATATGCTCAGATATGGAAATAAAATTAGTTTCTAGCTCACTGGAAACAATCCACTGCTCTTTAGTGGACAAAATTACCCCCGCCCTTCCTCCTGATGGTGGAAAGAGACCAGGCTCTCCTGAAGCTCTGATACACCCTCTCTTCCCAGTTTCCTGGGAGACTGGCAGCCTGTTTTACAAAAGGTTCCCCTTACATAGTAAAAGCCACCCAAATATTTTTAAGTTGTTGGCAAAAACAAAAAGAAACTTGTTAAGAGAATTTTCGTGAGGTTGGGGGTTAATATAATCACTGTGACATCATGAGGAAAGTTTTTATAGGAACTGAAGCTGCCACTACCCTCAGGCCATGGTACCCCAGGTTAGGTTTCTACCCTGATACAAGGCATGTCACATGTTCCCATCAATGGCAATGGCTCACTGTGGAAGTGATTCTCACAGGGCAGGGGTGGATGTAATAACATCCATAGAGGGCATTATAGATGGAGAAAAAAAATCAGGGTGATTCTAATATGTATACCTCTAAGGGTTTAACCTATGGTTTCCAAAAAGCACTATTAAAATGTCTTTGATCCAAGAGGAACTTTATAAATGACCATAATGGGATTTGTTTAACCCTCATTCATTCAATAAAAACTTAAGCACTTAAGTGCCAATTACTGTGTTAGTAGCTGTGAGGAAGACACAGTCTATGCTCCCATCATATTGATGGCCTAGAGGGAAGAGAGGTGTTAATTAAATAACTGAACCAATAAATGTTGAAATGTCTTGTGATATACAGAATGAAAAAGAAGAGCAAATGACCAGGAAAAACAAAAGAGGCTGGATGGAAGGGTAAGAAAGAATTTGCCTTGAACTTGAGTTCTGGAGGATGCATTAGTGTGAACTAGGTAAGGAGGAGAGGGGAGAGCATTGCGGAGACAGGGATGGGTCCGTAAAGAATAGGTGAGAGTAGGTAACTGGGAGAGCCAGGTGGACTGGGGCCTTAAGAGGCATCTCAGGCAGGTACACACCCTGATCACATGGGGACAGTAGAGAGGAGAGAGCCCGCCTGGAGACAGATGTGTGTCCCGGGCAACGCCATTGGTCTCCACATACCATCCTTCCCCATTGGTCTATCCAAGCTCATTATGGACTCCTACCGCCTCTGCCCCACCAGTGCTCTGTCAAGGATGGGCAGGCTGTCGTGACACAGCTGTTGTATCTCCAGCTGATCTGTATTTGAGGAGATCTCACATTTTACATCCCACCACCCTAGAGCAGAAATCAGGCTGCACACCTCCTGCCTCCCTTGCAACTAGGACAAGGGATATGACATAAGCTCTGCCAGCAAGATGTACCACGTGAGGCTGAATCTGGTCGTGAGCCTCGGTTCTGTTGATGTGACCAGTGGCCAAAGCAACCAGCTTTGGGGATGGCGGTTGCAGGGCTGAGCTCCCAGTGGAGAAGCCGCACGGGTGCTGACGGCAGTGATGGTTGTAGTGACGGCAAACTCAGGCAGGGTGATGGTTAGCTGATCAGGCCGGGCCTGCAGTGTGGTTTGGGGCATTCTTCCTAGAAGCTTAGCCTCAATTTCTTTCCTCCAGCCCTCCCAATGATTCTGTGGGTTACCTAACATCCTTTATTACATTCCCCTTTCTGCTTAAATCGGCCAGTGTTTCCACCAAGAACGCTGACCTCTCATAGGCTGAAGCTGGTTGGAGCCAGTGAGACTTGGAGAGAGACTCGCTGGGGCAGTGGCAAAGGGCACTTTCTCTACTGGAAGAGAGAGCCCCGGGAAGCCAGATTGCTCTCCCTGCCTGGCATGGAATCTCAGTTGCCATCAGTGGCTTCTTCCATAACTGCTGGATAAGGTAAAGTCTGCAAGGCAGAGCGGAGGAACCAAAAGATCCTGGGTCCCTGACTACATTACCAAGCTGCTGGACTGATCCCAGACCTACAAGTCCCTGGACATCCCTTCTCTGAGCTAATGCATGTGGTTAAATCAACCTGAGTTGGCTTCTCCGTTCCTTGCAGCCCAAACATTCCCACTGGGGCAGGGAGGAAGGAAGCAACTTATGGGGAACAGGCACTCATCTCTCCTGGGTGTGTCAGGGGCCACCCCAAATCCTGGGAACCTTTGACACCAACCTCCTTCATCCTCACCCAATATCAATCCCACTCAGGAAGCCCTACCTGGCCCCAAACACTTCATTCCAGAAAACATCTCCTTCCGTTGCCCTTCCCAGCCTTTGACTGTCTCTTTGATGGCCACAAAGTGGTTCTGTCACTTGCCCAGCTCACACATCTCGTAAGTGGCAGAGCTGAAGGTCTGGAGGCAATCCAGATCCCAGGCTTTTAACTACTATGTTTAATGCCATGCACCATCCAGCCTCGTTCCATTAAAAAAAAAAAAAAAAAAAAAGTATGGCCTTGAGCCAGGAGAAAAACAGAAAAAGAGCTCAAGTCCAGCTCCATATTTGCTATCTGGCCTTGAGCAAGCTTCTTAAGTCTCACTTTGAAATGAAAATGAAGTTAATGATGCCAGCTTCATAGAATCTGGCAGTCATCTGTGTGGCCCACCTCTGGCTCCCCACCTTCTGTGCACACACTGGAACCCACTTCCTGGGCCACCTGTGTGGGGTCACATGACGAGTCCCAGCCAGGGTGTGTGAATGGAGGGAGTATGTGTCACTTCCGGGCTGCTGCTCTGTCGAGCAGCAGAGCCCCCAGCCAATCCATCATGGATATATAATGTGAGCAAAAACCAAACCTTTATTGTTTGGGGTTGCTGGTTGTCATAGCATTTACTAGCCTATACTGATCGATACATACAGTACGGTCATTTACTCACTTACTCAAGAAACTTTTCTGCTATGGTTCTAACCACAGATGGATAAAAGAGAAAGCTCAAGCAGCAGTCCTGAAGGTTCTGGTGCAGTTATGCTGAGATGGGGCCCAGACCACTGCAGTTTTCTGGGGCTCCCCCATGATTCTGATGCACTGGCAAACCTGAGACCCTTGCATTACTATTGACCCACCATGTCATGGTAGAGCCGGACAGGATGCTTACCCCAGAACGCCACGTGGACTAGGCATGACAATTACAGAGAGAAAAAATACAATGCAAATATAGTCTAGTGATCTGAAATCTGTAAAATTAAGTGACAATATATAGGAGCTTTATGAACTGTAAAGTTGTATGTGTAATAGAAAGTAGATGTGCATCCTGGCAAATCCATTCATCAATGGTGTGATCCAAGATTGGGTACTTGGGCTCTCCATTTCCTCGTCCTAACGTAGATGGTATTATTTGCCTCTCTGTTTTCCAAAGATGAAAATTGAAACTCAGAGAAGTTCTAAAACATCACCCATGGTCACACAGCTTGTACAAGGCTGAACTGGAATCCACACCCAGGTTCTTCTGTATTTAGAGCTGACCTTCCGAAACACTGGGTGTAGCTGGTTCACACAAGGCCCCTGCTTGTCTCTCCAGCTATAGCTTTTGTCTACCTCTTCACCTAGCCTAGCTTCTAGCCACATCAAACTGCTTGCCTTTCTCGCCCACACTACCATTTCACACCTCTGTGCTTTGGCTCCTGCTGGCCCCGCTGCCTGGCATGCCTTCCCTCTCTTCCCACTACCCTGCCTCCAAACAGCTGCCAGATCTTTAGATAAATGGTTTGATAAACCCATCCTCCGTGGTTGACCATGCCCCACAGTAGGTCTTACACATGGCCTTGCAAATGCCTCCTCCATTAGATTGCAGCCTGTGGAGGGAGGGCCCCTCGCTTCTTTTCTCTAGGCCGCGTGACTAGCATCGTGGGCACTTCTGCTGATGCATCCGCCACAACCACCCGAATACCTAGCTCAGCAAAACCAAGACCCTACAGCTTACTGGACAGACCCTCCCAAGGAGACAACACAGCAGGATTCGAATCCAGCCACTTTGTAGCTTGGGGACTGCAAGCCCCGTATGTAGTATCTTGCAAGCCTCAGTTTCTTAGATGAAAAATGGGGCTAATGACAGTACCTGCCTCACACAGTTGTTGTGAGAATTCAATGAGATATGATGTGTACAATAAATTTATGTATACCACCCAGCTCATAAGGAAGAACTGAATTAATTTCCAGCTGATTTCACCGTTGCTATCACTGTTGTCATCATCTCCTTCTTATTATTACTATTACTATGGCTCAGCGTGCCGCCATAGTTATCATTGTTAAAATTATTACTCACCACATCCTCCTCCCTTCCCGCCAGCCCTAAGTGACTTTGCTAAGCATTCCTTCCAAGAATAGACAGTATTCTTGAAATTCTCGAAAGCAGTTCTTCATTGTCTCATTGATGGTTCAGTGCCCACTATGATTTAGCATCCCTGCTACCCCCTAGGAAGATGCCCAGTTGGCTCTTCAGGAAGTTTGTGGCTGCCAAGACCTTTCCATCCAGGCTTCCTGGATACAGCTAAGAAAATATGGGCTCTCCCGAGGTGCTCTCTCTCACTGACTTGACATCATCCCCCTCCGGGTTCATTCTGGGTTCATTTTTGGTCAGCCCAGGCCACTGCGAGGGTGCCCCGTCCCCTGGCTATGGGAGTGACCGGATACCAATCAAATAGGTCTGTGGGCTTCTGGAATTGTTGATAACACCAAAAGGAATAATACCTCCAATGGGCTTTTTTTTTTTTTTTTTTGTGGGGAGCTAAAAGAGTCAGGCTTTTGAGTTTCAAATAAAACGTGCTTCATATGCCATCAGAGTGAGCCACTCTTGCTCTTCCTTGCTTATCTTTCACATATCCGGAGTGTGGAGGGCAAAACATGGGTTTTCAGCAAAGAATTTCTTGAGGTTTCATGATGAACAACTCCAAGCTGTTATGAAAGGGCGGAAAAACAGAACATTCCCCCACACCCGAAGTATTACAAGAACAGGGAATGGAAGAGGAAAACCAAACCTCAGACAACAAAATTTTTTAAAATATGAAGTTGGCTTTTTTGATTGAGAAGGTTCTGAAGACCCAGCCATGAATGGTTTCTGCTGGGATCTGCATTTAAGTGAAAATTCACAAAGTCTGTGAAAATGGAAATGGGAAGTCAGAGGGAAAGAGGACAGCATGCATGTTGGGAGGAACAGAGGGCAGAAACCAATGAGGAGGTAAGAGGGCAGCAGTAAGAGGGCAGCAGCAAGAGGCAAGGTGCTTCCAGGAGCAAGGACAGTGGTCAGGGTAAGAGGACCACTGGGTGAGAGTTTTCTCCAGAGAGAAAAAAAAATAGGCAAAATTTTTTTTCCATAACAATGTTGATACACAACTGCTCGAATAAAATTTGCATTCCCATCTGACTCATTTGGCTGGAACAATGAGCTCACATTCCAGAGCCTGGGCTGACCCTCCTGCACCCCACTGCTGATAAAGTGTATAATTAGTGCTTTTTGCACTAAGAAGGACCATGAAATCTACTGGGTTCTCTTTTGTCTAGCTTCTGACAGCAGCCTCTAGCACTCAACGTCCTATTCTCATGTTAGTCATTTCCAGGGGAGAAAAGAAGAGGGTAGGCATGAGAAGGGAACATTTTTCACAATTTATCAAGCTCTTCAATTAAAAAACAAATGAAGTTACAAATCAGGAAAGTTACAAATAAGGAGGGAGGCATGGATGACCCTATGGTGATGAACTGAAATCAGTAGTATCAGTATGAACTAAAGTTTAAAAAAATAGATAGATAGGTAGACAGACAGATACAGATATAAATATAGAAGCGTGTATGCATGGATTAGCATACACAATATATTTCCAAGCTCTGAACACTGCGAGGACCTAGAAGCAAGGATTCCCCAGTAGCAATGAGCACACTTGCCACCAAGATCTTGGTTTCTAAACACCATTCTTCAATGAAAGGAACCAGGGCTCCTTGGAGAAGTGGTTGATTCCAAAGCTGGGGCAAGGAAAATACAAGATGAGCCTTGAACACCACGTAGCGTCAGAAAATAGGGAATTGCTCAAAAAAGGTTAGGGGCTTATTGCAAGGGTATATGAACCAGCCTGAAATAGCTCCCAGTGGTCAAAGCTGGAACAATTGGAGCAAGAAAATTATGATAGGATTGGATTATAAGCCATAGAATAAAATAAATACCCATGAGTCCATATTGATGGAAGGAAGGAAAGAAGAAAGGAAGGGAGTCTTACCTTAAAGAAGAATTACAATTAATAAATGTAGAAGGAATAAGGGAAGTAGAAGAATCACGTCCAGAACACCACAGTAATAATTGCCTCAGGTAAAATCCACAGATGGATACTAAAATTTAAGCGGTCAAAATTGTGAGGAGAAACAGGATAGTCTCAAAGTATCTCTCCCCAAATATTTACTAATTACAAAGGGAAAAAGTGGTACATTTACAGTGAAGAAACCCAACAGACACCACATTAACCAAGCAATTAAGTTTAACATCACTAGTAGTAAGTCACGTTTTTAGTTATCCCTGACACGATTCGATGAGAAGCACACTTCATCTTGGTGGTACACTTCCTCAGAACCCCAAACCCCTGTCTCATCAGGAGAAAACATTAAAAAAAAAAAATGGAAGTATTCTACAAAATACCTGACCAGTATTTTTTTTTTTAATATCAAATTCACACGAGACTAGGAAAGACTGAGGAACTGTCACAGATAGGAGGTCACCAAGGAGACACAAGGACTAAATGCAACGTGAGACCCTGGACAGAAAACTGATGTCAGAAGGAAAAACTGGTGAAATCTGAACAAAGTCTATAGGTTAATTAATAATATTATGCCCATATTTATTTCTTAGTTTCAACAATTGTACTGCAGTTGTAAAAGACGCTAACATTAGGAGAAGCAGGGTGAAGAGTATACGCAAATATTCTGCTGTTTTTGCAACTTTTCTGTAGGTCTGAAAGAAAAAGTTTTTAAAAATGAGGTGCTGAATTTACCTAGTTATTGCTGATAGGGAGCAACCTGGAAATAGTCCATTCTAAAACTGGTATAAGAAGTAAGGCCCTTGTAAAATAGCTAGTGGGAAGCAGCCGCATAGCACAGGGAGGTCAGTTCGGTGCTTTGTGACCACCTAGAGGGGTGGGACAGGGAGGGTGGGAGGGAGACGCAAGAGGGAGGAGATATGGGGATATATGTGTATGTATAGCTGATTCATTTCGTTATACAGCAGAAACTAACACACCATTGTATAGCAATTATACTCCAATAAAGATGTTAAAAAAAAAAAAAAAGTAAGGCCCGTAAGAGCTATCCATTTCTTGGAGGAGGGATTTGAGGGGGTGTTTCATTCAACCTCAGATGCATATTAAGTCCTCTGCTGGGCTCTGGGGATATGATGGTGAACATGAGACATGGTTCCTGTCCTCAGAGAGCTTACCATCTAGGGGATGAGACCAGAAATAAAGTACAAAAGAAAATGAAAATAACTACTATTTGCATGACAAATAGCATGAAGGAAATCAACAAGAGGTTTGGGAAAATATTTCTAAGGTGATAACACCAAGGCTGAGACCTGAAGAATGAGAAGGAGATAAACACGTCAAAAATGGAGAAGAAAGGGCTTCCCTGGTGGCGCAGTGGTTGGGAGTCTGCCTGCCGATGCAGGGGATGCGGGTTTGTGCCCCGGTCTGGGAAGATCCCACATGCCGCGGAGCGGCTGGGCCCGTGAGCCATGGCCGCTGAGCCTGCGCGTCCGGAGCCTGTGGTCCACAATGGGAGAGGCCGCAGCAGTGAGAGGCCCACGTACCGCAAAAAAAAAAAAAAAAAAATTGGAGAAGAAGAACCCCAAGCAGAGGGGACAACATGTACAAAACCCTGAGCCAGGAGAGGGCTTGGTGTGTTTGAGAAGATGAGGCACCGACCACCAGGCACACTAGGCCATAAGTTGACGAAGAAAAGAATCTTAACCCCACAGTGTCCACCACCACCACAACTACCACTGCATTTCACGTGGTCCTCCCAGCGACCCTACCGGGCAGCAATGAATGAAACCATCACCACCACCACCAGGCCAAACCCTCCCTAAGTGTAATAACAGACAGCGTAATCATGTGCTGTGCTCTAAATATTTGTGTCTCCCCCACCCCAAATTTGTATGTTGAAACCTAACACTCACTGGGATGGTGTTAGGAGGTGGGACCTTTGGGAGGTGATTAGGTCATGAGGGTGGAGCGCCATGGATGGGATTAGTGCCCTTATAACAGAGACCCAACAGTGCTCCCTCACCCCTTCCACCATGTGAGGACACAGTGAGAAGTCAGTGTCTGTGGACCTGGAAGTGGGCCGTCACCAGACACCAAATCTGCCGGCACCTTGATCTTGGACTTCCAGCCTCCAGAGCTGTGAGCAATAAATGTTTTGGAGCCACCCAGTTTATGGTATTTTTGTTATAGCAGCCAGAACAGACTAAGACACCATGCCAGTATTTTAAGGTTGTGTGAGGGCGTGTGGCATAATTTGTATCAGTGAGGAAATCAATCTTTCTGCTGCTCTCTTCCTTCATGAAACCTGCTATGAGTGGAAGAGGCCAGACTGGAAGGCCTGTTCCTTAGCAGAGCACGTTCGTGAGAGAAAAGACATGCGAGGGGATGTCCAGAGCAGAGCTTGAAATTAGGAAGTTGAGAAGAAAGTAGTTGTTCCTTTAAAAAATAAAAGTAGAGAAGAATATTGGGGGTGGGGTGGGGGTAAAAGAAGGGAGGAAGAGAAGGATATTCTGGGGACTTGTATGGAAGATACCAAGTACACATTTATCAATTGTTTGCATTGAAAACTCCTTCCAGACCCCCAGTCCCTTGTAAAGTCTACCACACACTGAGGTCTGGTGTGTCTGTATGTGTCTGTCTTTGTGTATATCTGTGTGTCTGTATGTGTCCGTCTTTGTGTATATCTGTATGTGTGTCTGGATGTGCATCTGTGTGTGTCTGTGTGTGTGTCTGTGAGTGCTTTTGTCTCAGTCTGTGCGTATCGCTGTGCCTGTCTATGCTTGGGCGTGTCTGTTTTCATGTGCCTTTGTTTCTGAGTTTGTGTATGTCCCTGTGTGTCTGTGTGTGTTTGTGTCTGGGTGTGTTTGTGTGTGTCTTTGTGTGTATGCCAGAAATCACAGCAAGGGACCGAATGCCTGCAGAGTGGAGATGATTGCCATGAGACACAGAGGGAGAACGAAAAGTGGGCTGAGACAGGAGGCAGTCGAGGCCCACTCCATTGACAGCGAGAGTGTCAGGCCCCAGGAATCCGATGACATCTTTGCAAGGACACTGGAATTTCCTTGGGACTTGGAATGCGGGTGGGTGTGGCAAGTCAAGTCAGTACTGCTGAGAGACCACAGATCGCAGGACCACCTGTCTCCAGATTGGCACCTGGCTTGTGGTGTGTTATGTCCATTTTACAGCTGAGAAAACTGAGTCTCACAGCTCCTACTTTCATGGGACTGAAGAGAAATACCAGTGGCTGAGCCTCCAGAGGCCTCAGGGTGGCTAACCCTGGGCTGAAAATCCTGACTCACAGAGCAAGAAAATCACCCCTCTTTCAACTGGCTGTCTGTCCTTCTGCTGAGAAAGTCTCTTGCTGGTGCTCCTTTATCTTTAACACCTGGCTGATGCCTGCTAATCTTTTTTTAAAGAAAAAAATTTCCTTTATTTATCAATCGACACTTACCAAGAGCATCACAACCTCAGGCACACTGACTGGAACACACTCTCAAAGCTCTATGTAACTAACCTCTCCAGACAAGTGATGTCATGACATTAGAACACCTCCCCCCCCCCCGCCACCAAACAATTCTAGCACCATTCTTGAGTCAACTTGCTTATCTTATCAACATAAATATGATGGCGGAAACACGGTATTTTTCCATTTGGTAGACATCTTAATTTTTTTAAACTATTTTAGGAGTAAATTACAAAGTGTTCAACTCATTAGAAACTAACATTGAAGCCCTCCTGAGCTTTTAAAAAATTCGAGAACTTTGTCATATTAGAGATACATTCAAGAGAGATGTTTCATTTGTTTGCTTGCTTTTAATTTTTATTCTGCAAAAAGCCAAACCTACAGAAAAGTTGCAAGAACAGTACAATAGACTGTCTTATACTTTTCACCTAGATCCACCATTTGTGGCATTTTTGCTTTCTCTGTGCGGGTGTTTATGTATACGTATGTGTACATACACACAAAATAGACACACATATATACATACATATATATGTGTGTGTACATATATATACACAAACATGCACATATACACAATTTTTAAAAATAGCATTTGAGAATAAGTTGCCAATACTGTGATCTTTTATTCCTAAATATTACATGTATCTCCTAAGAACAAGAACACTCCCTTGCATAGCCACCATAGAGCTACTAAATTCAGGAAATTTAATATTGATACTATGCCAGTATCTCATATGTAGTCCATAGTCAAAGTTTGTGAATTGTCCCAATAAAGTCATTTTAGTAATTTTCGATTTTCGGATCCGGGGTCCAGTCCAGAATTATATGCATTTATCTGTTACTTCTCTAAACTCCCATTTAATCTGAAACAGTTCCTCAGTCTTTCAAGACTTTGACCAAACTCCCCCCACCCCCGCTTTTTTTGGCCACGCCTTGACATGAGCGATCATAGTTCCCTGACCAGGGATCGAGCCTGTGCCCCGAGCAGTGGAAGCTCGGAATCCTAACCACTGGACGGCCAAGGAAGTCCCCAGACTCCCTTTATTTATTTATTTATTTATTTGGTTGTGCTGGGTCTTAGTTGCGGCACGCAGGCTTCTTAGTTGTGGCATGCAAACTCTTAGTTGCGGCATGCATGTGGGATCTAGTTCCCTGGCCAGGGGAGTCCCCAAACTCCTTTTCTAAGAAAAGAAAACTCAGAGCCTTGACTAGTAACAATGTCCAGCTAGAATGTAATCAATATTTGCAAGACACTGGTTTCTTTCTTGTGCAATGATAAATGGTTTCTCTAGATGTTTTTTAAAATTAAAAAGTGAACTAATGTAAAGGAAAAGATTAAGGAAATAATAGAATAGGTATATAGATCTATTCCAAGTTTCCTCAGCCTCAGCGCTGTTGGCATTTGGGGCCAGATGATTCTGCAGTGCGGGGACTGACTCGCGCAGTGTAGGATGGTTAGCGGCATGCCTGGTCTCTACCCACAAGATGCCAGAAGCAAATCCCGCACTCCTTCTGGTTGTGACAACCAAAAATATCTCCAGACATTGCCAAATGCCCCCTGGAAGGCAAACTCCTTGGTTAAGAGCCACTGATCTAGCCAAAACCCACCAACGTGGAGTGTGAGTGGCAGGAGTTTGGGAACCCTGGAGTAAAGTGCTTGCCTCCATCCTGTTCAGCTCAAGTGATGTTTACCAAGTGCTACCACGTTCCTGGCCCTGACCTAGGTACTGGGAGCACAGAGATGACACAGTCCAGCTCTCCAGCAGCTGCTGTGAAATAAAAAGTGGGGATGGAAGAGATCTAAAAGGCAGAAAAAGTAAACCCGAGAAGAAGGAGCAGGGAAAAACAATACCATCCCCTAGAATTAAGTCTCCTTAAGCCTCGTGACTCTCAAACAGTTCTTCTGCTCCAATAATTCATTTTAAGACGTGAATCAGGTCATTTCACACACACACCCCAATTAAAAGCTTCCAGTGACTTCTCTTCACACAGGGAGTAAGATCCAAGCTCCTTAAAGGACCTAAGAGACTCCGCATGATCTAACTCTTGTCTTCCTATACACCCTCCATTTGTCTTGCTCCCCGTGACTTGCATGCTCCAGCCACTCTGGACTTCTCTCTCTCCCAGGACCTCACCATGCTCATTTCTGAATAAGGTTCTTTGCTTTGCTATGTCCCCAGATCTTTGCAGGGCTGGCCCCTAGTCATCAGCTTTCTGTTCAAAGGTCCCCTCCCCAAACCAGGAGCCCTCCCTCCCACGATCCTGTTTGGTTTCTTCCATAGCACATTCTGTGTCAGACACTGTTGGTTGGCTGACCTGACTTCCACTGTCAGCATCCTTCTCCTTAGTGACCATCCAGGTGGAGGTGGCCATCTGACCCAGATCTGGCCAATGAGAGATGCAGGCACTGCCCCTCCCCCATCATCTACCTTTCTGCTGAATCACAGGGGCTATGACTGGAACTGTTCAGCCATGCCACGACCATGAGGGAAAGACCTGGCAAATATTGGATTCTTGAGCCATAGAACCAGCACCAGCATCCTTTTACCATCTTTTCCATGGAGAAAAATAAATCCCTAGGGTTTATACCACTGTATTAGGTTATCTGGTACTTGCAGCCCAAAGCATCCCAGCTGAAACAGTGTTTGAAATGAGTGTGTTGACTTTGCTGCTTTCTTTTTGTCCATGTCCTTCTCCTAGAGTCTAAGCACCATGAGAGAGAAATTCATGCCTGTTCCTATTCACTACCACATCTTCAGCTCCTAGGCCTGGTGCCTGACTCATGATACATTTCAGTTAACTATTAAGCTATCTGTTCCCTCACATATAAAATAGGACAGTCACAATACCTTGAAAGATTGTAAGGATGAACTGAGTCCACACGTGTATAATGCTCAGAGCAGTGCCTGGCACATAATCATCGCTCAAAGATTGCTATTATTTGTTGACTTAACTAATTAGTGTACAGAAGAAAGGATTCCTTCTCTGTGTGCTTTTGCAGCAGTGTCCTTTGGCTTCTTCCTCTTCAAATCAAAGCTGTATTTACTTGGTGCTGACAAGTTGGGCTATTGATTAAGAAACATGACCTTGGCAGTTGGAAGAAATTCACACCATTTACAGTGAGTGGCTGGATTAGCACCTTTAGGGGATAGCGAGGGAGACAGACACTGGCACACAAAAGGGTAGGGTGCATAAAGCCTGTCATATTCCAAAGTTCAGGCCAGGAAATGCTGGAAGTGAAATCTAATATGAGATTTTGCTGTTGTGCACTGTGGGAAGTACAGAGCTGGGCTTTGCCACTGGTGCTCAACCAAAGCCACTCAGAGGTCAGTAGGAGATTGTGGGGACAGAGATTCAACATGCATTGGGAAGGGTAAACCAAAGGGGTTCATTCATTCATTCACTCAACAAAATACTTATTAAGCACCTAATCTCTGCCATGCAAAGAGGGATCTGGCAAGGAAATGATGAGTACTAAGTTGTCTGCAATGATGACAACTGGGTGAATCCAGAGGACCCCACAGCCTTTCTTCCCTTAACTGCCTTGTAACCATGTAGTTGCCAGTCCAAATTTCAGGTCCCATGGATGTAGTTCATGACCAATATCACTGCTACTAACTAGCATTTTTCAGTAGTAGGCACTATGCTGAGATGACTTTACCAACCAGGGCAAAGATCATTTGCTAGAAACCTACCCAACACCCACTTTCTTCTTCCCTATTAACAAAAATCTCATTTTTATTCAGGGTAACACCAAAGAGCACCTATCCTCAAATAAAATTGGCACCCAATTTTTACTATTAGCACCCAAACACACATCCTAATGAACATGGGGCATTCTTTTATTTACTTCTCATAAGTCAGTGAGGTAGGGGTTAATATTATCCCCATTTTACAGTTGAGCAAACTGAGGTTCAGAGAGTTTAAGTGTTTTGCCAAAGGTTACCCAGCTTCTAGCTGGTGGGGGTAGAATGTCAACCCAAGAAGTTTGATTCTAGAGTTTATCCGCTCTGTATTTTTAAAAAATCTATTCCCATGTGTACAGATAGCATGCATATACATCTCCCGTTTAACCTTCCCAAGACCCTTGGCAGGTAGTGTAACAGGTAAGATTTTCAAGTATCTGCTGACATACATTTCCTCATCAGTCAGCTGGCTTCCTATACAGAAAACAGCTGACAGTTCTCGTGGGTGAGATTAATAGGAGTTGCCATGGGAGGGGTAAAGTGGCTCTGAGATATAGAGTTACAAAGTGACTAGAGATGACCAGGGGCAAATGGGTGTGGCAGCCAGACCCCAGAGGGAAATTCAGCAACAGAAAGGGTTGAGGTAGGGCCAGCTGGGCGCCTTGAGTAGACTGAGCTGACCACCAATTGTCCCAACCATGACCTGCTGGGACAGTGACCAGCGAAATGGGAATAAAAGATGCCACCTCCCAGGATTATGAGCGTAAAATGAGGGTCAGAGCCAGGAAGGAACATGACAAAGGTTACACACATGTCTAGTGGGTGTTCAAGACTCAGCCGCCCTTCTATCCTGCTATCTTGCCATGGATGCTGTCATTAGTGATGCCTGGAGCCACTGGGACCCGGATGGCAGCTCAGCGACAGGAAAGGAACAGACTTCACTTTTTTTTCTTTTTTTTAATATGCAAATTTTTATGTATTTATTTTTATTTTATTTTGTTTTTTAAATTAATTTTTATTGGAGTATGGTTGCTTTACAATGTTGTGTTAGCCTCCACTGAACAACAAAATGAATCAGCCATACACATACAGGTATCCCCTCCCTTTTGGACTTCCCTCCCATTTAGGTTACCACAGTGCACTAGGTGAGTTCCCTGTGCTATACAGCATGTTCCCATCAGTTGTCCATTTTTTACATAGTATCAATAATGTATATATATCAATCCCAGTCTCCCAATTCCTCCCACCCCACCCCTTTCCCCCTTGGTATCCATACATTTGTTCTCTACGTCTGTGTCTCTATTTCTGCCTTGCAAACTGGTTCATCTGTACTATTTTTCTAGATTCCACATATATGCTATACTATATTTGTTTTTCTTTTTCTGACTTACTTCACTCTGTATGACACTCTCCAGGTCCATCCACATCTTTACAAATGACCCAATTTCATTCCTTTTTATGGTCGAGTAATATTCCATTGTATATATGTACCACATCTTCTTTAAACATTCCTCAGACAGACTTCACTTTAATGAACCTGGACCTGACTTCCTCATCTTGTCACCAATCAGTGTTGATTGAGACTTAGTAGATTGATTAACTGAGTGAATGAATGAGTGAATGAACAATTAAGGTCTTTGCTGGAGAATATGGGAGTCATGGAAACATTTAAGATGGTGTCTTTAGATACATTCATATGCATTGAAAACATATTATAGGAGAGAAGAAATAGTTAAATGTAAATTTCTTTTTCCAGCACAGAACTGAGGGGGTTCAAGAAAGGAGGTCAGCCAGGGCTGGAGAAGGTAGGAAAGGCCTCCCACTGGACATTGCCACTGATGTCATATGAGGCTCTGGCATGCTTTTGGCAGGATCACCTAAATAGCAGAGGGAGTCACTTTTCAGTCTCAGTTCAGATGTTGCCTCCTCCAGGAAGACTTCCCTGATACCCCCACCCTGGTTTAGGTGCTTCCTCTGTGCTCCTGCCTCTCATTGCACTATATATACTGGTCTGTTCACTGTGGTTCTCTCACTCGAAGGTGAGTTCTTAGAGACAAGGTTCTGGCTCATTTCATCTTCCTGTGTCCCTAAAACAGACTCTGGCCCCAAGGAGGGCACTGGGGAAATAACAGGAACCATTTATTGAGTGCTTTCCAAGTACAAATCACTAACGTGCTTTAGTTGCCAATGTCCTTGACTCTCAATAACCTCGGAAGCCCAGATGGCCTTATCATGCCATTGTATGGTTAAGAAAGCTGAGGCTCAGAGAAGCTAAGAAGCTTTCTCTCTCTTCTTTATTTCTGCATCCTTCTCTGCCAGAGTGCCTGGCCTAGATTCTTGAGGTCTGGGAACAGAATGGAAGCTCAGGGTGATGGGGCGGTCTGTCCGGGTGGGTGGCTGGTTGGGTGAGTAGGAAGGATGGAACAATGAAGAGGGAACACATGTTAGCAATTGGCATCTGCACCACCTGCCAGACACCAGGCATCCTCCCAGACCATCCGAGGAGAGCTGCCTAGTGGCCTCGGCGAGGAGTGTAAGCCATGTGCCCTACAGGCGCCATCTGCTCACTGATTTGGGACAAATGGGTGCAAGGGAACATGTGCTGTTAGATGCATGATGCTTCTGGCAGAAATAATTAGGGAAAAAAACAACAACCTCAACAACCTCCCAACACATGGAAGTGTGCAGAGGTGAGCTGACGTGGAAGGTAGGCAGTGACAGAAAAATGTCAGAACCAAGAGCAAAGAGGGAAGAGTCCACCACCCTGTTACACAGCCAATTTTTTTTTAAATTGGAGTATAATTGCTTTACAATGTTGTGTTAATTTCTGCTGTACAATGAAGTGAATCAGCTATATGTATACATATATCCCCTCCCTCTTGGACCTCCCTCCCAACCCCTCCATCCCACCTATCTAGGTCATCACAGAGCACCGAGCTGAGCTCCCTGTGCTATACAGCAGGTTCCCACCAGCTATGTATTTTACACATGGTAGTGTATTTATGTCAAACCTAATCTCCCAATTCATCCCACCCTTGCCTTCGCCCCCTGTGCCCACATGTCCGTTCTCTACATCTGCGTCTGTTCATCTGTACCATTTTTCTAGATTCCACACATATGCGTTAATATACGATATTTGTTTTTCTCTTTCTGGCTTACTTCACTCTGTATGACAGACTTTAGGTCCATCCATGTCTCTACAAATGACCCAATTTCGTTCCTTTTTATGGCTGAGTAATATTCCTTTGTATATATGTACCACATCTTTATCTATTCATCTGTCGTTGGACATTTAGGTTGTTTCCATGTCCTGGCTATTGTAAATAGTGTTGCGATGAACACTGGGGTACATTACACAGCCAATTTTTAAAATAAAATAAAGTAAAATAAAAATAAAGGTAAAGTAAAATAAAATAAAATAAAGGTAAAGTAAAATAAAAAAAATAAAGTAAGGTAAAGTAAAATAAAATAAAGGTAAATTAAAATAAGGTGAGGTAAAGTAAAATAAAATAAAGCTAAAGTAAAATGAAATTAAAATAAAATAAAAGTAAAGTAAAATAAAATAAGGTAAAATAAAATAAAATATAACAGAGCCACAATTTTGCTTTTCGAGGGAGCCCCAGACAGACTCCAGAAGTCCCCCAGGGGATCTGTGCCTTTGTGGGCCTTTCCTGGCTGCACTCTGGGCTACCCGTAAATTTGGCCTTCTTCATGGCCAGCAGGCCTCAAGCACTTGGAGACTCACCGGAGCAAACAACTTCACAAAAACAATCTGTCCCATAAACAAAGTTGGTGGAAAGCGTCCAGCCCCACACAATGGAGCTAATCTTCTGGGCACACATTTCCCGTCCAGGGTATTAGCTTAGACACCACTTCCTCCTAGGTGGAGGTAACGCCACTTGGCCTGCGGATCCGAGAACAATACTGCTCTGTAGACTCCCCACTCGTCAGAGGTATATCAGGCAGGAATTCAGAAACAAGGAGCTGCTCTCCCCATCTCCTTTCTTTTCTTAAGGAAGCACTGAAAGTTTAAAGGCAGGGTCAGGTACTGGAAAGAACATGGGGGTATGGACCTCATAACCCTGGGTTCTGGTTTGGCTTCACCACTGACTAGCTCTGTGCTTTAGGGCAAGTGACTTTATCTCCCAGAACCATAATGTCTCCATTGCTCAAGTGGGATTATGTAAAATATCCAACCTCTCTCAACTCAGGAAGGTGTAAAATGAAAATGTTGACTGGTCATTATAAAAAAAATACAGAAAGGGGCTTCCCTGGTGGCGCAGTGGTTGAGAGTCCGCCTGCCGATGCAGGGGAAACGGTTTCATGCCCCGGTCCGGGAGGATCCCACATGCCGCGGAGCGGCTGGGCCCATGAGCCATGGCCGCTGAGCCTGCGCGTCCGGAGCCTGTGCTCCGCCACGGGAGAGGCCACAGCAGTGAGAGGCCCACATACCGCAAAAAACAAAAAACAAAAAACCCAGAAAATAACATGTGTTGGTGAAGATGTAGAGAAATTGGAACCCTTGTGCACTGTTGATGGGAATGTAACATAGTGTAGCCCACTATGGAGAACAGAATGGAGGTTCCTCAAAAAATTAAAAATAAAATTACCATGAGATCCAGCAGTCCCACTTATGGGTATATATCCGAAAGAATTAAAAGAAGAGATATGTGTACACCCATGTTCATGGCAGCATTATTCACAATAGCCATGAGGTAGAAGCAATCCAAATATCCACCTACAGATGAATGGATAAAGAAAATATAGTTTATCCATACAATGTAATATTATTCAGCCTCATAAAAGAAGGAAAACCTGTCACATGCTACAACAGGGATGAAACTTGAGGACCTCTGCTAAGTACATAAGCCAGTCATAAAAAGATAAATACCATATGTTTCTACCTAATGAGTAATCTAAAGTAGTCAAACTCATAGAAAAACAGAGTAGAATGGCGGTTACCAGGGGCTGGAGGGAGAGAGTAAAGGGAGTTATTGTTCAATGGAGTATAGAGTTTCAATTTTGCAAGGTGAAAAAGTTCTAGACAGCTGTTGCACAACTATGCGAATAGACTTAACATGACAAAACTGTACACATAAATTGGTAAATTTTATGTTATGTGTTTCTCACAATTAAAAAAACAAACAAACATTGAGATACCATTTTTCTACCCATCAGATTGGCCAAAACTAAAATGGCTGGCAACATCAAGAGTTAGTAATATTGTGGAGAAATGGAAACAGTATTTTGTAGGGGAGTGTAAATCAGTAAAATCAGTATAACTGTTTTAAAGGGCAATTGGCCCCATTCAGCAAAATATAAAATACACATATTCTATACCTCAGCAATTTCTCTTCTCATTATCTATCCTAGGACATGTACGAGGATGTTTCAGCCATCATTGTTATAAAAGCAAAAAATTGGAAACAATCTAAATGGCCGTTAATAGGGGAATGAATAAATGATCATTTAAGGGAATGAACCAAATCTATTTAGAGCAACACAGACTGATCTCAAAAACATATTATTGAGTGGAAAAAAAGGCAGATTATATATTTATATATAGCATATCACTCATGGAAATTAAATGAGCACAACATATTAATATATATTTTCTCTGTGTACAAATATAGATAAGGTAACCAGAAAAATAGTTAACCAGAAAATAAAATTCTTATTCATTTCTATTGTGTCAGTCTCTGAGCTAGCCCTCCATGATCCTTGCCTCCTGGTATTCATGCCCTTGTGTGGTTCCTTCCCACAACGAATAGGGCTGGCTTGTGCTTTGTTCATTTCACAATCTCCCAATAGGATTGCTGTGGAAATGATGGTGTATGATTTCTGAGGCTAGGACACCAAAGACACTGTGGCTTCTCCTTGCTCTCTTGTTTTCTCCATTGCTCTTTCTGGAGGAAGCCAGCTGCCATGTTGTGAGGATGCTCAAGCAGCCACACGACAAGCAACTGAGGGCTCCCTCCAACAACCAGCACCAAGTTGGTTCACTTTCAAGATGTATATCTACCAGTCCCAATCAAGCCTTTAAGTGATGACACCTCATGAGAAGCCTTGAACAAGAACTACCCAGCTAGGTTGTTTCTGAATTCCTGACCCATAAATGTGAATTGTTTTAACCCACTAAGTTTGAGGGTAGCTTGTTACACAGCAATAGGTGACTAATACAGATATGGTTGCCTGCCTACGGCTCTGTGCCTGAGGCCTGCTTTCCATTTGTTCTGGCAAGTGTCAGAAGGGCATTAAAGGCACATTAGTACTGAACCAAATACTTTCTTCCTCAAGTAATCAGAAGAATTGATTGTTCTTTAAGGCTTATTTCTGCATTTGATGTAAAGTCAATTCTAACGGTAGCAGGAGACCATACTTTGGGAAACACTGATCTGGTCTGTTATTGGCTGAATTGGGCCCCCTCCCCAAATTCATATGTTAAAATCCTAATCCCCAATACCTCAGCATGTGACTGGATGTGGAGATAGGGTCTTTAAAGAGATGATTAAGTTAAAATGAGGTCATTAGGGTGGGCCCTAATCCAATATGACTGGTGTCCTGACAAGAAGGTTAGGACACAGACACACACAGAGGGACAACCATGTGAAGACACAAGGAGAAGATGTCCATCTACAAGCCTGATGAGAGAGCTCTCATCAGAACCTGACCATGCTGGCATCTTGATCTTGGACTTCCAGCCTTCAGAATGGTGAGAAAATAAATTTCTGTTGCTTAAGCCGTCCATTGATGGTACTTTGTTTTGGTGGCCCTAGCAAACTAAAACACAGTCTAACACATTTGCTTTGCAAATAATGACCCGAGGTGTAAAGGGTGGAAGTGACTTGGCCAAGGTCACAGAGATAATACACAGCAGAACGGCAACGAGAGCCCGTATCTCCCTAACTGGAGTCCAGGGGTTCTTCCAAACAGTGAGAGTTCTCAGAAAATGCTTCTTGGCATCATTTGAGCTCCTGTACATGATAGAACCTCTGCCGATAGCCTCCATCACCTTTGCCTCACATGCTGCAAATTTCTCTCTGAGAACCAGCCCTGGTTTGATTTTCTCTCCCCAGGTTCACCTCCCATCAGAAGATCAGCCATCGGAGAAATGTGCTGTTTTCCAGGAAGCAATGACAGAAAGCCTTTCAGACCATCCAACATGAAGGTGTGGCCAGAAGACCATGAACTTTCAGAACTCAGAAAAGTATATAAAGAGTAAAAAAAAGGTCTTATCTCTATGTAAAGAGAAACTGTCTTCAATAGAAGACACCCCTCCCCCATATGAAAATCTCCTTCCCCCACGCACATTTCCAATTACCTCTGGACAACTCCATCTGGGTGTCTCCCCAACAACTAAAACTTTACGGGCTCAACATGGAATCAGCTTTGCTGGAACATCTCCGCCTACCACAGCCCTGACTTCATTTAATGTCATTGCCATAATAATCACTGTGATCTACCACCTACTGAGTGCCAGCAATATGTCAGGTAATTTACACGAATCATCCATCCCTCAAATCAATCACGCGAAGTGGGGATTATCATTGCCCTTCTGCAGATGAGGACACCCAGGCTTCCAACGATGACGTGGTCACAGATCTCCTAGATGGCAGAGCTGGGACACAAAGCCATGCCTGCCTGACTCCAAGGCAAACTGGTGAGCCACCAGCCACATTTGGTCTGCAGATGGGTTTTGTTTGGCCTTGACAGTGGGTTTTTGTTGCTTTTTTATTTTTAATCCTAATTAGTTGCTAACATTGAAAAAGTCAGGACATTTCACATAAAAAGCCAGATTTCTGGAGTCTCCAAAAAGAGAGAGAGAGAGAGAGGGAGAGAAAGATGATCTGGCAGTGTAAGCTTGACAAGATCATTAACTTCTCTGGACTCAGTAGGGATAATAAAAAGGAGGCAGTTGCTACTCAGCACTAGAGAGTGTTTGGAGGTGGGGTGACGCTGGCCCAGAGTGTCAGGATGCTAGTAATGGTGAATGTTTACTGTACACTCATGGTGGGCCAGGAGCATGCACAGTGGAGCTGGAGTGCTGTCCCAGGCCAGATTCTGAAACAGTAAGCCTGTGAAGCCCCAGACCATAACAGATATAGGTAATCCAGGGACCAGAGATTGGTCTGTGTCCCCTGCTAGATTGTGAGGCTAGCATTCAAGACATCCTTTCTCTGCCTCCGCAGGGGTGGTCCAATACATGTTTCTTACATCACATTGAATAAGAATTGGTGACCAAGACAAAGTTAGTTTATAGCCTGGCTGCTGTTCTGTTCACTCATAGGAGAGGCAAGGAATCAGGGTAAAGATAAAGTAATATACGCATAGGCCCTTCGATCCAAGAAGTCTACTCTGATGCATTTATCTAAAAGATATATTCACCTGCATGCAGAAATCACACATGTCTGAGGAAATTCATAGCAGTATAATAGTGGCAAAAGATTGGATGCTGATCAAATCCATTTAGGCCCATCTATCAACCAGACACTTACATGGGAGACTGTGGCACAGTGAGTAGTGCAGACCATGAGTGCAGATTCTAGTTCTGTGGGGCCTCGGGCAAGTGACCACAGGGCCTCAGTTTTCTCATCAGGAAAGTGGGGACATGATAGTACCTACATCATGGAGTCACTGAGCATTAATATATGATGAACGTTTAGATAAGCGTCTGGCACACATTTTAGTAACACGATCTAAGCATATCAGTAGAAGTGAGAGAAGTTATCACAGGATTACTACTGCCCCATAGCCATCAAAAGGCAAGATGCAGCTGTGCAGTTTGCACCAAGTCTATCTAAACTGCCTATTCAACAATTAACTAAATTTTCAAGAAAGAAAGGCAGGAAGAATGCCGTGGAGCAGATCGGTTGGAATAAAAGCAGATTTGGGGGTCAGAAGATGCACACCTGGGGATCCGCCACCCGTCGGCTATGCCCCGCCGCGGTCACACAACTCCTCTATTCCTCAACCTGCTGGTTTCTAGGAAGGGGATTATCACAGGGCGGGGAGGAGCACACTTGAATGCATGCTCTGCCAGGTCAAGTTCAACGCAGGGACTGCCACAGTTGTTTAGGGTGTAACTGAGCATCCTTTGGCAGCTTTGACTACTCTTGGGTTTGGGGGATCACATCCCGGAGTATGGCCACCCCAGAAGTGAAATCTCCAAAGGGTCAAGCCCAGCTACTTCCTGACCATATTTTTGTCTCCACTGATGGAGGGAAACATACCCTTCCTGGAAGCCAAGACAGGGCAGACCCAGCAGAGAGCATGGAGGAGACTGGGGCCAGGAGAGGGAGGCTGGTGGGTGTGGGGTCCTCCCTTCCCCTCACTGAAACAGGCTGATTATGAGTTGAAATTGTGTCCCCCCAAAAGAGGTTGAGGTCTAACTCCCCAGTATCTGTAAATGTGACCTTGTTTGGAAATAGTCTTTGCAGATCATCAAGGTTAAGATGTGGTCGTACTCGATGACAGTGGGCCCTAACCCACTGAGACTGGTGTCCTTGTGAAAAGGGGAAATTTGGACACAGAGAAAGAAACTTACAGAAGGAAGACCACGTGAAGAGACGGGAAGTGCACCATCTATAAGCCAAGGGATGCCCGAGGCTACCAGAAGCGAAGAGAGGCATGGAAGAGATTTCCTTCCCAGCCTTGGAAGAAACCAACCCTACCAACATCTTGACCTTGGAGTTGTAGCCTCCAGATGGTTGGACAACAAATTTCTGTTGTTTAAGTCACCCAGCTGGTGGTACTTTGCCACAGCAGCCCTCAGCAACTAATATAAGGCCTGAATGACAAAGAGCAGTGGCAAGGCCCTGGCCTAGGCCCTCCTCTACCTTGGTGGGTCCTGGCGAGGAGAGGGGAAGGGTAGGACCACCTGTTAGTGCCAAAACAGACCTTGGCTCACAGCCACACAACAGGGAAGAGGAACACGGGGCATCTTCCCCTTCATCCTCTGGTCTGTCCCCTGAGTAGTAGTGGATTTCCCTTTTAAACGATTTCATGCCCCATCGTGGTTTTTAATGCCTATTTTAAGAACACAAGGGTTTGGGGGACCCCGGGTCCAGAGCTTCCCAACTGTCAGTCATTCCCCAACAATAACTTTACTGATTTCTGCAAACCCGCTTACCGCTGGCCCTATTACTGAACATTTCTTATCCGCTTCAAAAACAATCTTAAATACTTCCTTTACACTCATCTGGAATATCATATTCATTTGATCGTGGATTTGACGTGCTAGTCATTTTTCTAGTACATATTGAAATATGTAACTACTGAAATGATGCATTGGTCCACCTACCAAAGATTGGGAAGCAAAGGCCTCATCTAATCCTGGCCTTTCTCCCTTTTATTTTTTTCCCTAGGTGACCCAAAGAGAGGCCCAGGGCTCCAGGGCTTTGCCCCATCCTGCAGGCGCCCTGGATGCTCTGCCCCAGATGTCTCATCAGAGACTTGCCCCTGGGTCTGTCCTCACAAGATAGTCCCCTCTTCTTGGATGTTTCTTAACGCTCAGGTCTCTCAGTTGGGGGCTATTGGCATTTGGAGCAGGACACTTCTTTGTGTCTTTCCTGAGGGACATTTCCCATCTCTGGGCCCCTCCCATTACAGGCCCACTGTGGGCTCTGTCATCATGACAACCAGACCCCCCTCTCCATTCACATATCCAAGGCCCTCAGTTGAGACAACTCCTAGGAGTCTCCTGGTCAAAACAAACCAGTTCCTGGTCTCACCCCACAATGCCCAGCCTCTAAGTCTCACCATTTTGCTGAGAAGCCAATGTATGTGCACAGCAATGACATAACCTTAGATAATCAGCTCTAATCCCCAGTGGCAGAGGAGCTACTCAGTGAGTCGGCGCCTCCATTTCCCCTTCTGTAGATTGACACTGAACTAGCACCTGCCTGTCGGGAGGATGAAGTGAGTTAATACACGCAGAGCCTCTAAATGGTGTCTGGCACACAGGAAGCAAAGGAGGTCAGCTTAATACCCACACAGTTTCATTGTCTACCGTGTTCCAGCTGTGTACCTTGCACACTTTACTTCATCCTCGAAGCAGTCCTGTGAGGTTCATATTATGATCCCATTTCACAGGTGAGAAAATGAAGGCATAGAGTGATGTCCTCCACAGCTTTACCTTCGCAACAAACAAGCGGTGGAATCAGGGGCTGAACCCTGTTATATCTGACTCTGTGGTAACGTGGTGAGAGGGGGAGGGGAGAGCACTAACTGGGAACTGGGAAACCAAGTTTGGGAAGCTGTTTTGCTCCTTTCTGTGCAGGGACGTTCCCGACCTTCTATGGATCTCAGTTTCCCCATCAGAAAATAAGAGCTTTGGACTGAACGCTTTCTGAGGCTCCTGCTCTCTCCTAAGACCTGTATTTTCAGGGAGACCAGGCAGCGGGGCCAGAGGGGAAGTCAGCGGCCCTGTGAAGGCAGCAGAAGCTTGTCTTCCAGAACACTGAGTTCTCCTCCTCACTGTGCCCGCTGAGAGCCTGCTGGCTGATCACAGGCAGGCTTTCACGCCTCGTCCTCCCCTCTCCAGGCCCAGGCATCTACCCTACGAAGCTTAGGGCATCTGAGGACGAGGAGAGTGTTATCTGGCCCAGAACGCTGGGGCCCAGTTTCCGGGGAATGAGTCGGGTGAGGCTGCAGGTAACCCACATAGCCACTGTCTGTGTGGTCCCCAGAGGAGGCTGCCCAGGGGACAGCACACAGGGCAGAGGCCTCGGCTCTGCTGTGATGGCTGGCCATGGATTCCTCACGACAGCCACGGGGGTGGAAGAGGAGGCAGTGCCTACAGCTCCAAACACCTGCAAATTCTGTAATGCCATTCCCTACACGTGCGTGCATGCAGTAACCATGAAGACAATGGCGATGATTGAGAATTAGCATCCCTGCCATTTACTGAGAACCCCCAAGTGCAGGGCATGGTGCTAAGTGTTTTGCATGCAGTATTTTTTTCTTTCCAAATACTTAATGCTCACATAGCCCTCTGAGTTGGGGGCCTTTGTCTACACTTTAAAGTGTGGAAACTGAGATTCTAAGGCCTTAAATAAGGTGCTGAGGGTTGACACAGAGCAAAGCTGGGATAGGAATCCAGGCAGCCTGACCCACCACCAGTACACAGCATCCTGGCACCCTCACCAAAGCCCTGACCACACCCCTGCCCTGTAAGGCCTCTTGAGATTGCCCGGGATGCTTGTTTTAACTTACATGCAGCCAGATACAGAGAGAAGTCAGTGCAGTGGATCAGTGGGAAGAACAAACCCACCCAGAATGCTGGGCCCACCTTCTCCATTGGCTCCTGCTGCACGTTACAAACAGGAAAGTGAAAGGCACCTCTTCCCTGAACAAGAACCTGCCCAGCTCTCAGTCCTTGACCTGAATAATCTCAATGTCCACACAAGAGTCTGGCAAGTTAAGGGGATATTAATCCCAATTTACAGAATGAAACACTGAGGCTCAATTAGATGGTGACATGTCTCAAGATCACCCAACTAGGAAGCTGCAATGGGGATTGAAACCCAGGCCTAAGAGTCTCCGAGCAGGGCAGTACAGTTCAAAGAGCTGCAGGCAGGCAGTTCAAAGAGCCCAAAGCCCAAGCCTGTGCCAGGAGAAGAGGCTCCTTCTCCCCGGGGCCATCTACCCAACCAAATGGCCAGAAAGGAACCCTGGGAAGACTGTCCCCTGCCAGGCCTGTGCCAGCGCTGGTGCCCTCTGCCCACCTGTTTGTTGCTCTTCCAGGTATCTCCAGCTCTGCTGCTCAGCCTCACAGACATCCATCTCTGGCTCCAGGAAACCCGAGCCTCCCTGCATCTGCTCAGCCAGGATCCCAGGACACAGGGCCTGGGGGAGGGGAACCAAGGAGCACGAAGCTCTGGGCTCCTTTTTTCTACCTGCAGAGTCAGACGAGGACAGACATTGCACTAAGCTTCTTCATTTACTCCCCAGTCACT
Source organism: Mesoplodon mirus (assembly GCF_964341445.2). NCBI lineage: Eukaryota > Metazoa > Chordata > Mammalia > Artiodactyla > Ziphiidae > Mesoplodon > Mesoplodon mirus. Next base: position 53,978,181 of record NC_138991.1, read on the forward strand.
TGTTAAGTTCTTGTGATTTGCTATGCACTGTGGCAGTGGGGAAATAACAGTACATAAGACAGGACTGCTCCATAAAGATACTTCATCCTTTTTTATGGCTGTATACTACTCTATCACTGGCCCCAAACTTTCATGAGTAAGCCCCTTTAAAGTTTTTGTTTTTAATTTAGAAATAATTTTTAGACTCCTAAGAAGTTTCAAAAAGAACAGAGTTCTCACATATGTTCACCCAGCTTTCTCCAGTGATAACACCTTACATAACCATGGTATACTTTCAAAACATGGAAACTGGCCATGGTACAATAGGAAACTAAACTAGAGAAACTCATTAAACTACAATAGTAAATTAAACTGCAGAACTTATTCAGACTTCAGCAGTTTTCCCATGCATTCATTTTATTTTTTTTTAGCATAAATATCAACACATACACAGATTGTGTAACCACCATCTCCATCAAGAAAAAGAACTGTTCCATCACCATAAAGAAACCCTCTTATGCTACCCCTTTATGGTTAGGCTCTCTCCAACCCTAACCTCTGGTAACTACTGATCTGTTCTCCATCTCTATAATGTTGTCATTTCAGGATACTATCTATCTATCTATCTATCTATCTATCTACTATTTATCTATCTATCTATCCACACACACACACTGGCTGAGTAGTAGTTGTTTGATCCATTTGCCTGTTGAGGGACATTGGGTTGTTTCTGTTTGGGGCGATTACAAATAAAGCTGTTATGAACAGTCATGTATAGGTTTTTGTGTGGCTCTTATGTTTTAAATGTGCAGGCGCGCAACTGCTGAGTCCTATGGTAAGTGCATGTTTAACTATGAGAAATTGACAAACTTTTTTCCAGAGTCACCAAACCATTTTACATTCCTACCAGCAATGTAGCAGAGATCCAGGGCTCTACTTCCTCACCAGCACTTGGTATGTCAATATATTTTTGTTTGAGCCTTCCTGATAGGTGTGTAGTTATATTTCATTGTAGCTTTATTTTGCATTTCCCTAATGGCCACATCTTTTCATGTGATTATTTGCCATCTGTATTTCCTCTTTAGTGAAATGTCTTTTCACATCTTTTGCCCATTTTCTAATTGGGTATTTTTTTTCCGCTTTTGAGTCTTTAAAGTTTTTAAAAATCTATTCTGGATCTAAGTCCTTTATATATTCTGGATCCAAGTCTTTCATATACTTTGGATCCAAAATTTTGCAAATATTTTTTCACAGTCTGTGGCTGTCTTTTCATTCTCATAACTGGTTCTTTCATAAAACTAAAGTTTCAAATTTTGATAAAGCCCAACTTAATAATATTTTCTCTTTTATGATTGTTCTTTTGGTGTTATGTATAGAACTCTTCACCTAACTCTAGATCATGAAGATTTTCTCCTATATTTTCTTGCCAGTTTTACATTTTCCTGCTTTACATTTAGATCTAGGATCCATTTTGAGTTAATTTTTGTACAAGGTGTGAGACTTGGTTCAAGGATCATACTTTTGCCTATGGATGGCCAGTTGTTTTCGTATCATTGTCAAAAATCAGTTGGGCATACTTGTGTGGGTCTACTTCTTTTTTTTTTTTTTTTTTTTGCGGTACGCGGGCCTCTCACTGTCGTGGCCTCTCCCGTTGTGGACCACAGGCTCCAGACGCGCAGGCTCAGCGGCCATGGCTCACGGGCCTAGCTGCTCCGCGGCATGTGGGATCTTCCCGCACCGGGGCACGAACCCGTGTCCCCTGCATCGGCAGGCGGACTCTCAACCACTGCGCCACCAGGGAAGCCCCTGGGTCTACTTCTGAGTTCTCTATTCTGATCATTCATCTCTCTACCCTGCGATTACTGCACAATTTCAATTACTTTATATAAGCCTTAGCATCAGAGTAAGCATATAACCTCTCACTTTCTCCTTCTTTTTCAATTTGTTTTAGCTATTCTAATTCCTTGGCTTTTCCATGTAAATTTTAGAATCATATTGTCTATATCTACAAAAAACACCGCTGGGATTCTGATAGGAAATGTGTTCAACCTATAAATCAGTTCAGGGAGAATTGACATCTATACTATATTGAGTCTTTCAATCCATGAACATGCTGTATCTCTTCATTTATTTAGGTCTTTTTACATTTTTTTCATCAATATTTTAAAACTTTCAGCATATAGTTTCTGTACATGTTTTGTTGGGTTTATACCAAAGCATTTTATTATTACTTTTTTGGAGCAATTTTAAATGGCACTGTATTTTAAATCTTGGACCCAGTGGTTCATTGCTATCATTGTTAGTAATGGAAAAATGATTTCTGTGTGTTGCACTTGCATCCTGTAACCTTGTTATGCTCACTTAGTTGTTCTAGAAGTTTTTTTTAAAGGTAGCTTATTGTTATTCCAGGAATCCCCAGCTCTGAAGACCTTCATCTCCATGCTCAAGAAACCTGAGCCTCCCTGCACCTGCCCAGCTAGGACCCTAGGACACAGGCCTGGGGGAGGGGAAGCAAGGACTACAAAGACTGGGCTCCCTTTTCCTACCTTCAGAGTCAGACTAGGACAGACATGCACTAACCTTATTCATTTATTCCCCAGTTCCTGGCCAGTTCTTACTATGTGGAAGGTACCTTAATAAACACCAGAGAAACACAAGTAAACAAGACAAAATTTGCCCATAAAACCTACTTCAAAGTCAGACACAGAAAGAGAAATATCGTATGATATCACTTATATGCGGAATCTAAAAAGAAATGATACAAATGAACTTATTTACAAAACAGAAACAGACTCATAGACCTAGAGAATGAACTTATGGTTACCAGGGGGGAAGGGTAGAGGGAAGGGATATAGCTAAGAAGTCTGGGATTGACATGCACACGCTGCTCTATTTAAAATGGATAACCAACAAGGACCTACTGTATAGCACGGGGAACTCTGCTCAATGTTGTGTGGCAGCCTGGATGGGAGGGGATTTTGGGGGAGAATGGATACATGTATATATATGGATGAGTCCCTTTACTGTGCACCTGAAACTATCACAATAGTGTTAATCAGCTATACTCCAATATAAAATAAAAAGTAAAAAAAAAAGAGACCTACTTCATCCTTTTTTATGGCCATACACTACTCCATAACTATCTCAAAACTTTTGTGATCAAGAATCCTGAAAGTTTTAAACTTTAAACAACCCTCAGCTGTTGCATACTGCTTTTTTACACTTTAAGACATGAGCCACTATATGAATATATTACATACATTACAAAAAAGAAAAGCTGCTTAGCGTAGTGATTAATCCCACTTATTTGGGAGTCAGGTTGCCTAGATTCAAATTTCAGGTTCACTGGGTAACCTTGGGGGAATTACTTAATTTCCATGTGTCTCACTTTCCTCATTTATAACATAGGGATAGTAATAGCACCAACCTCATAAAGTTGTTGTGAAAATTAAATGAGTAAATAGGGTCTGACTCATAGCAAGTTTGTTCTTATTGACACATGTAAAGTATAAAAAATATGAAATTTAATAATAGAGATAGAAGTTCTACATTTACTTCTTGCACCACCTCTCAGAAGATGCTATGTTTTATTTAACCATTCCTCTTTTGATGAAGGTTTAGCTTGTCCCTGTTTTGCTATTATGAAGGATGCAGCCATGAGCATCCTTCTCTGTGGCTTCTTTGGCATGTGTGCCAATGTGGCTCTAAGGTGTCTTCCAAGAAGTGAAACTGCTGAGGCATGAGAAGTGCCCATTTTTAATTTTAATACCCACTGCCAGGCTGCCCTCCTCAGTGGCCATATCAATTTACAATGTCTGGGCATTTCCATTTTTCACACCTACAGCAATACTTGATACTGTCAGTCTTCAGTCTACTTCTCTCTGGGGAGGAGAGGAAGGGCCAGGAGGAAACACAGTCTCCAAAGGAGACATTAGCTTTATCCTCAATGTTTCCACTTGTTTACAAAATGTATTCTTGATGACCTAATGTAATTAAAAATTAATCATAAGCAACTCCCCTCAACATAATAGCACTGGAGCTTAAATCCAGTGCAAGTAACATACACTGAGCAAACACACAGATAAAAATTGTGGTTGCAAATGGTAAAAAAGGGCTGTGAAGGACACCAGCAGGATGTGGTGATGTGGGTGCTGATAATAAGGTGGATGATGGAGATAATGGCAGCTGCCACTATGTGTCAGGCCCAGTTCCAAGCACTTGGCATGTGTAAACTCATTTCTTCCTTGTAACTACCACATGGGGCAGACATTACTCTCTCTCCATTTTACAGATGGTGAAACTGAAGCATGCAGCTTAAAAACCTGCCCAGGGTCACACAGTAACCAGAGGGACAAGGATTTAAGTGCAAGCAATATGGCTCCAGAGCCCAGATTGTTAACCAACTCTGCCAAAGCTGCCCCTTCCTGCTGGAGAATTACTGGAGGTGGCAGAGGGGCCACCAGACAACATCAGAACAATTATAGCACCATGTGACATAAGAACAATAAAAATAACAATGACTCATGTATGTATGCTGAATTGATGAAGTGCTTTTGTGCATGTAGTTTTATTTAAACTGAAACTGTAAAATGGGATGATGCTAGGGTTGTTAAGCCTTGGCTCTCATCCCTCCTCTACAGACGTAGAAGTTGGAATTTAGGGGATTAACAGGTTTGCTCATAGTTACAGTCAACGTCAGAGCAAGAGTGCAAATTCCATTACTCTGCCTCCTTGCCCATTGTGGTGGGCAGAATGGCCCCTCAAAGATGTCCACACCATAATCCCTGGAACCTGTGAAGAGTTACATTACATGGCAAAAGGGACTTTGCAGCTGTGATTAAGGTTATAGATCTTAAAATAGAGAGAGTATCCTGGATTGTCCTGATGGGCTCAATCTAATTATATGATTTTAAAAAGTCCCTAGAAGCAGAGATCTTTGTCTGGCTGGAGGCAGAGAGATGTGGCAGAAGAAGTCAGAGAGAGTCAAAGCATGAGAGAGAGCCATTCCACTGTTGCTGGTGCGGGGACACCTGGAGAGCATGAGAAGAAATACGGGCAGCCTCTAGTTGCAAAGACCAGCCCCCAGCTGGAAGCAGGTACCTCAGTCTTACAACCATAGGGAACTTAATTCAGCCAGCAACCTGAATGAATTGGAATTGATTCATCCCCAGAGCCTCCAGACAGGAATGCAGTCCTGCCGATACTTTGGTGAGACTCTAAGTAAAAGACTCATCGAACCACTCTGTACTTGGACTTCTGATGTACAGAACTGTCGTATAATACATAGATATTGTTTTAAGTAACTAAAGGTATGGTAATGTGTTAAAGCAGCAATAGAAAACGAATATACCCAGTGTTGGTGTCACCACACCTCAGGCAATTTGCAGGGCCTGAGCACTAACTCGGTCTAAAAATATCTCTTCTACGGACCTGCCACACTGACTGATATTCCTGCTGTCAGAGGCACGTCTTGAAATTAAGGCATTTGTTTTCCTTCAAAAGTATTGTTGAGAATCACAGACACTATCTGAGACAAAGTAACACATTCGTAATCTATCACTAATTAACATGCAACCAGAGGCTTTTCCTGCTCTGGAACATGAAACAGGCATGTTCTGATGCAGAGACCACAAATTCCAAACAGAAAAAGATACTGCTCTAAAGTGAAAGATCTAGGTAGGAGACATAAGTGAGTCCCAAACAGCACGCAGAGACTAAGGGTACATTAGAAACAGGAAGGAGAGTCGCCCCCAATATAATTTATCTGGAGTCACCATGGTCTTGCAGTTTTCCTGCCTTATACCTTGGCACCTGCTCTTCCCTAGGCTGAGAATGCCTTTCCCTCAGCTCTCCTTGGGGCCAGCTTCCTTTCATCATCCAGGGCCAGATCATCAAAAAGGCCTTCCAGGGCTTCCCTGGTGGCGCAGTGGTTGAGAGTCCGCCTGCCGATGCAGGGGACACGGGTTCGTGCCCCGGTGCAGGAAGATCCCACATGCCGCAGAATGGCTGGGCCTGTGAGCCATGGCCGCTGAGCCTGTGCGTCCGGAGCCTGTGCTCCGCAGCGGGAGAGGTCGCAACAGTGAGAGGCCTGCATACCGCAAAAAAAAAAAAAAAAAAAAAAAAAAAAAAAGGCCTTCCGTACCATCCAGTTAAAGCAGCATCCCCTTCCCCTAGTCACTCTGATTTTCTCCATGGCACCTCTGAAATGATCTTCTTTGAATTTTAAGGTGCTTATACTTCCCACCCCAACCAGCTATAAGCTCCAAGAATGCTAAGACTTGGTCTCTTTTAAGGTATCCCCAGTGCCCAAACAATGGCTGAAACATTATGGGCATTCAGCAAGTATTTGCTGAATGAATGGAACACTAAAATTCAAGGTAATGTCTGCCATACACAATAAAAGACATAAAGGATGAGATTCTATAAGGGTATAGAGGAGGATGGAAGAGAACTAACTGGAAAGGACAGGGATGCTTTCATGGTGTCTGACTTAGATAGGATTTGGTCCACAGGAAGGTGAACTAACACAAGCAAAGTCTCAGCAATGGGTGTCAATCTAGTTTGACCAGAGTGAAGAGTGAAGCTTGTTAAGGTTAAGCTTCAGGGTTTATCACTTGCATGGGAACTTCCAAGGCCCTAGCAAGGAGCTCACATGATTGTACATTTCTGTAAAATTTGCAGGAATATGATAGTGTCACCTTAATCAATTAAGACCAATGTTTCTTTCCACTTGACTTCCCTCTGCCTCACCCGTCTCACTTCCTCTTGTGTTGGGGGGCACTGGAGTTTCCGTGGGTATTTTTTGGACCTAGCTAAGGGAAGTTGAGTGGGGGATACATTTAGTTTGGGTTGAGTGGGCTATATTTGTGCAGTTCACAGTCACTTCCTCGTATAGTTGAGTAATTGCTAAAACAAGAGGGCTGGATAGTGAGGGAAAAGGTCAGAGGACAGAACCTTGAGCATCATCCTCATTTAACCGGAGGAAAGGAACTAGCATTATTTTCCAGGCATTGTGCAAAGGGCTGGATGTTTACTCTCTGGTTTAATTTTAAACAACCCTATAAGGCAAGAATACTGTACCCTTTTCATAGACACAAAACTGAAGCTCAGAAGCACTTAGGATTGAACCCGGGTTTATTCTGCTCTAAAACTCATGTCATTCCCACCCAAGAGGAATGAGATGAGAAAGAAGTGCTTTGGGGGCAGTGACAAGGAAGCTGGTGGGGGAGAGAATGTGAGCAAGAAGCAAGCAGTGGCCAATGGGTAGACATCTCGCAGAGCCAGAGATGGAAAACTCAAATGCCTGCAGGGCCGAGCAGTTCAGTAAGTGAGTGAGGGTGTTTATAGCATAAAACTCATAATCGTCGTCTTTACTTACACAGATTAATTTACGTTTTCTTTTAAAAAATAAACAGCTTCCTTGGTCTAGCTTTCATTTTCCCGGGTACAAGAATGATTTTTTTGACTGAAAGGAATACGACTAAGTATGTGAAATGATCCTGGGCTATGGATTCTTGGTTTCAGTGCAGAGGATGGATGGGGATTGTGGAAAACTGAAGAACTACTCTAGCTACTCAGCCCCAGCCCACGATGTCAGATGGAAATGTGGACCGAGGATGGTCAGATCCGATTTTCCATGAGAAGCCAAAACGTCAGATTTTTGTATGAACTCTTAATTTCTAAATTTTGTCAATGAATTCATTTTTTTTAGAATAATGTTTAGCCCACAAGACATATCTATGAGTCAGACAAGGAACCATGTTTGATCTAGAATTAATGAGGTCAGTGAGAATAATACATAATGAACCTAAAATGATGATGATGAACAGGAGGATATTTAATATATGCCATGTACTATTTTAAATGTCTGACCTGAATGAACTCATTTAATCTTTCTCACAACCCTGTAAAGTTAGATATTATTATCCCCTTTTTAATCACTGGGGAAACAGAGGCTCAGAGAGGCTCATGTTCATGTAGCCAGGAAGGATGGAGCCGGGATTTATAACAAGCAGTCTGACTCTGGAACCTGGGTTCTTCATCCCCAAAGCTGGTTAAGAAAAGACCTCTGGATTCCACACTCGAGAACAGGTTATTATCCTGGGGATTAAGGGTGAGGTTAAGAAGGCACATGGACTCTTGAAATTATTTACAAATTTGTATGTGGATACAAGAGTGTGTTTTCACTGGAAAGGAAGTCCACAGCTTTCATTAAGTTCCCAAAGAGATTCAAAAGGTGAGGAGTGTCTGATTTAGGACCATGTATAACTTTGAGCCAGAGACTAAGGTACAGAAGCTGGATGGTCATGGGTCAAAGAGAGAGTCAGCTGTAGATGGTGGGTACGGGCCCTTTCTAGAATATTGGCAGTGAAGGGAGAAACAGTGGGGAGAGTAACTTGAAGAGAAAGCAGGGGTAAGGGAAGATTCTTAAGATAAAGGAGACCTGGGCATTTTGTCCACTGAGGAAGGGGGCCAGAGTGGAGGGAGAGACTGAGGGATTTATGGTTCTCACAAAGCAAGGAAAATAGCCATCCTTGGCTCTCAAGCTTGAGCATCCCAAGGAGGCTGGTTGAGCTGAACCAAAACAGGGTTTCACAAAGGGGGAGGAATTTCCCTCCTATTCTCTGCCCACCCCCTCCCCAGGAGTAAAGCTGGACAGCGTTTCCCACCTGCCCACCCTGTCCTGCTTTCGCATGGGGCTCCTGCCAGCAGCCTGCTCACGCTGAAAGAACTGGGGTCCGTGTGCTCAGAGGGTCTGCTAGCATATGTCGCTCACACAACCATCCAGCTTCTGCTTCTTTCCAAGACTGGGAAATGGTCGCTGCCTCTTTGCATTCTCCAAGAAAAACAGCCTCCCTGTCCCCCTCACACGTGTTCTGTTCTTCTGACATAATTATCAGATTCATGTGATCTCAATGGTATCCTAGCACCACTTCTAACAGGAAAGGACTGTGTGATCATCTCTTGTTGGGACAGAAACCTTCTGAAGTACATCCTGACTTCAGTCTAGGATGAATACATCCACTCAATTCATTCTTCTATCCAAGCTATTTACAGAGTACCTGCACTGGGCTAGGGGCTGAGGGTAGTCAAAACACGTGGGTTTCTCTGTCCTCATGGAATCAAGAGCCTGGTAGGGAAGACAATTTTTACAACACATAAACTATGAAGAGTAGTGGGTGAATTTAAAGGGACAAGATACTATGAATGTATGCTGTGGACTGAATGTTTGTGTCCCCCTCAAAATTCATATGTTGGAACCTCACCCCAATGTGGTGGTATTTGGAGGTGGAGCTTTGGGGAGGTGATCAGGTCATGAGGGTGAAGCCCCCATGAATGGGATTAGTGCCCTTATAAAAGTGGGTGGGGCACTCCCTCACCCACTTCCACTATGTGAGGACACAGTGAGAAGGCAGCTGTCCATGAATCATGAAGTGGGCCCTCACCAGACACCAAATCTGATGGCACCTTGATCTTGGACTTCCTAGCCTCCAGAATGGTGAGAAGGAAATTTCTGTTGTTTAAGCTGAACAGTCTATGGTATTTTTGTTATAGTTGCTTGAACGGACTAAGGTGTTGCATAACTCAGGATAGAAATCAGTGTTTGCTTTTCTAGGATACTGCTTATGAGGTGAGACATGAAGAATTCAAAGCTATTAGATGAAAAGGTAGAGGGGTGGTGGTTAGGATTTGAAGAGCAATTCAGGCAGAGTGAACTGCGTGGCCTTGTGAATGGAGAAAGAATGCCCTCAACTTGGGGGAGAAGTACACAAATGAGAACTAAGTGTCATCATAGCTGTAGACACAGGTCCCATGAGAACACAGAGGTAGCACCTAACTCTGAGTAGGTGTCACGGGTTAGTGGTAGTAGTGACATCTTAGCAGAATTAGGAAGTTTAATGTACAGTTTCTTGTGCTTTTGGCTGCACCTCTTACATACAATGCCTAGGGAAATTTTCCAACTTAAGGGTCTCTTCCCCTAAAGGTGGAAGCCAGAAACTCACTTTCCTAGACTCCTTCAAATAAGATGCGGGTACCCTCCAAGCTCGATTATCTGGTCCTGCTGGAGATTCTGTGAGTTCCCTTTCTTTTCAAAGTAGCTAAAATGAATTCTGTTGTTTGCAACCAAGAGCTCTGACAAATACAGGAAGGATGATTAAGTAGGGGGAAAAGGTAGGAAAGGAAGCAGGAAAGGAGCCTATGCACAGGGGTGAAAAATAGTCTTACATGGCAAAGAGAACATAACAGCTGAGGATGCCAATTTTGCCAAAGTCTGAGATGGAAGTATCTTCAGCTTGGGGGCAAACAAACCTTAGGGTTGCTTTGGTATTCCAGACACTATCGGGAGCTTATTGGGCACCTGCTACTGCAAACAGAAAATTAGGGCTGTGGGGACATGTAAGGAGGATCGTGAATAGAGTACTTACCTTGTTCATGAAGTTAGCATGTTACCCACATCTCCTCAGACCCTTAAATCATCTGCCACTGGTATGTACAAAAGAACATACTCTTGAGAACCAGAAGCCCTGGGCTGGAGACCACACACAACCTGCTAATTGTGTGGCCTAGGGCACAAAAGTCACTTTAGTTCTCTGATCCTCAGTTTCCTCACCTATAAAGTGGATAATACATGGTTATATGACATAGCACAGCAAAAACCCTTTGTAAACTGGGAAGCGCTGAATAAATGTGATAGATGGTTCTCACCATATGTGTGGTGCTAAACTGATGCAAAAAACAAATGGAAATTAAGATGAATAATGTCAGTGGGTCACACCTGGGCATATATCTGGACAAAACTATAATTCAAAAAGATACATGTACCCCTATGTTCATAACAGCACTATTTATAATAGCCAAGACATGGGCCTCCCTGGTGGCGCAGTGGTTGAGAGTCCGCCTGCCGATGCAGGGGATACGGGTTCGTGCCCCAGTCTGGGAGGATCCCATATGCCGTGGAGCGGCTGGGCCCGTGAGCCATGGCCGCTGGGCCTGCGCATCCGGAGCCTGTGCTCCACAACGGGAGAGGCCACAACAGTGAGAGGCCCGCATACCGCAAAAAAAAAAAAAAAAAAAAAAAAAAAAAAGACATGGAAGCAACCTAAATGTCCATTGACAGATGAATGGATAAAGAAGATATGACGTATATATAAAATGGAATACTTCTTAACCATAAAAAAGAATGAAATAATGCCATTTGCAGCAACATGGATGCAACTAGAGATTATCATACTAAGTGAAGTGAATCAGAAAGAGAAAGACAAATATCATATGATATCACTTATATGTGGAATCTAAAATATGACACAAATGAACTTATCTGTGAAACAGAAACAGACTCACAGACTTAAGAGAACAGACTTGTGGTTGCCAAGGGGGAGAGGGAAGGTGGAGGGATGGAGTGGGAGTTTGGGATTAGCAGATGCAAACTATTACATAGAGAATAGATTGACAACAAGGTCCTACTGTATAGCACAGGGAACTATACTCAATATCCTGTAATAAACCATAATAGAAAAGAATATGAAAAAGAATATATATATATATCAATTTGCTGTACACCAGAAACTAATGCAACATTGTAAATCAACTATACTTCCATAAAATAAATTAAAAAAAATAATTTCAGTGGGTCAGTGGGTTTAGATGGGACCTGAGAACACAGGTTGGAAACAGTCAACATTAAGAGAGGAACAGCTCTTGACAAGGACGTTATGAATAGTGTAGTCAGTCAGGACTCTGTTATGGTTGCAAGCAACACAAAACTCATGCCAAAGTGGCTTCAGAATAAAACGATACAACTTATATCTCATATCATTAAAAAGCTCAATGATTCAGAAACAGTTGGATTTAAGGACTCAAGTAATAAAATCACAACTCCGTCTCTCTATCTCTTTTTCCATTTCTAGCTGGCCATCCTCAGACAAATTCCCTCTTCCTGATGACATGAGGTCTGCAGCAGCTTCAGCCCCATATAAAGCTAGGTTTTGATCTATGTGAAAGGAACATGGTGGCATCTCAGAAATTCTTGTAAAAGCCTTGCATCTCATTGGCCCAAACTAAATGACATAGTTTGAGGGGGGAATGTGATGATCTAATTGGCCAATTCTGAGTCACATGACCATATCTGGAACCAATCAATACCATATCATTCACTTGGACTGGAAATGGGGCTGGGTGGTTTACACATATAAAAGGAGTAGTTAAAACAACCACACCCACCCACCATGGATAGTTACTGACAGAGGGTATTTATTATTCTTTGAAAAATGTAAGTGGGATCCATCTTTAAAAAAAACCAAAATCATGCTTAAAAATGCTGCAAACACTGCAAGGTTCACGTCTTTTTTTTTTTTTAATAAATTTATTTATTTTTGGCTGCGTTGGGTCTTTGTTGCTGTGCGTGGGCTTTCTCTAGTTGCGGCGAGCAGGGGCCACTCTTTGTTGCAGTGCATGGGCTTTTCATTGCGGTGGCTTCTCTTGTTGCAGAGCATGGGCTCTAGGCACATGGACTTCAGTAGTTGTGGCACGAGGGCTCAGTAATGGCTCACAGGCTCTAGAGCGCAGGCTCAGTAGTTGTGGTGCATGGGCTTAGTTGCTCCGTGGCATGTGGGATCTTCCCGGCCCAGGGAATGAACCTGTGTCCCCTGCATTGGCAGGTGGATTCTTTTTTTTTCAGCGGTACGCGGGCCTCTCACTGTTGTGGCCTCTCCCGTTGCAGAGCGCAGGCTCTGGACACGCAGGCTCAGCGGCCATGGCTCACGGGCCTAGCCGCTCTGCGGCATGTGGGATCTTCCTGGACCGGGGCACGAACCCGTGTCCCCTGCAGCGGCAGGTGGACTCTCAACCACTGCATCACCAAGGAAGCCCGGCAGGTGGATTCTTAACAACTGCGCCACCAGGGAAGTCCCAGTTTCACATCTTATTTCTGGATGGGAAGAGCCTTAATCCAGGGGCTTCCAGTAGTTATTCCTCATGAGGGTGACTTGAATCCTGCTCTCTGAATAGATCTTTTATACCTTATAACTCTTCTAACTTTCCACAGAGCTCTTACATCTGTTCCTTTATTCGATATACATTTAACAACACTCCTATGAGCCAGAGAAGTTAAGTAACTTGCTTAAGTCACACAGCCACCCCAGATTTCTTGCCTCCTGGCTTATAACCAGAGCAGTGGGTCTACCCACTCTGGTCCTGGTTGCTAACAAGAGATATGGGGAAAATAGGATAGGGGAGAGGCAGGATGACAGGCTAATTTAAACATGAAAGTTTCTGAAGGCAGAAGGTGAACCAGACAGACTTGGTCCCTGTATGCATAAGCTTAAAGTCTGGTGTGGGCACAAAGAAGCACACCCTACTGTTCCCTGTACTTACGACACAGGTAAGCACAGAGCCCTCTGGGAGAAGCCGGCCGACTTTGATGGCGACAGCAGTCTTCAAGGGAAGATGTGAACGAACAAGTGTGCATCTTTAAGGATCACATAACCCCCATTTTTTTTTTTTTGCGGTACGCGGGCCTCTCACCGTTGTGGCCTCTCCCGTTGCGGAGCACAGGCTCCAGACGTGCAGGCTCAGTGGCCATGGCTCACGGGCCCAGCCGCTCCACGGCATGTGGGATCCTCCCAGACCGGGGCACGAACCCACGTCCCCTGCATCGGCAGGCGGACTCTCAACCACTGCGCCACCAGGGAAGCCCCTATAACCCCCATTTTAATTATTAACTTGCTGCATTATTAACTGACCAGCTGTGTGTGGCAGAAAACCAAGGGTCAGAACTCCACAGCAACGATTCATTCCTGGTGGAACCTCTAGGACCTTCTGAGACCTTCTTAGGGCACATTCAGAACCTGATGAATGATGGCAACCTTCCTTCCAGAATAGGGCACGATTTGTCTGCAATTCAGGATTCAGCTAAGATTATAGCTCTAGGTATTTCCTCCCAGTGTCCTGCAGGGCTAGTGTTGTCTCCCATCGAGGCCTAATGTTGTCCCAAGTCCCTTACCTTTCCTGGTCTCTTTCTCAATAATAAAGACAGCCTTGGGGGAAAAAGAAGGGGAGGAGATCAGGAGGTGGGATTTAACAGCAGGGAGCTAAATTATTGAGGAAGAGAGGAAAATACAGTGCTCTTCACTGAACTGCCTTTCCTAAGGCACTGGCCAAACAGAACTCGAAGTGGCTATTCCCAGGGATGAACGCGCACACAGGCTGCGTTCAGACATGCGCGTGCTTATTCATTCCCAAACGTCAGTCACGCAGGTACCACCTTCAAAACTTTGGCTTCATTCCACCTGCACTTTTACAATTTTTCTCTAAAACAATACACTTGAACTTAAATTTCTTTTAAAAGGAAACTTTCTATCCCTACCATAATTGGAGAGCCATGACTGTTATTTGAAAAAAAAATGAAACATTCAGAAAACCAAACAGTGTTATCAAATCCTAGCTGGTCTTGGTAACTGTACTTAGCTCTGAGCCCAGAGATGTTCTTTCTGTTAAAAAAAAAAGAGGGGGGAGAGTAAAGTGGGGGGTGGGGTGGGTGGTAAGGCGGGTGGGGAGGGGATAACAAGTGTAAAAGAGATGTTAGAGATGCATTAACACAAAACTTGGATACTTGATGTTATCAGAGGGACTGCAATGATTGCAAAGGCAATGGCTTTCTCACCAAATGGTTCACTCTTACTTCGTTCGCCACCCGGATTGGGAACACCATGATTTATTGAACAAATATTTATCGAGCTCTCTGCTAAGTGTTCTTGGCCCCAGAGGAATGGGTATGTGTGAGGAAGAGACATAGGGCTGGGGAAATCCTCATGGGGGAGACAAACGAGAACACGGAAAATAAAATAATTTCAAATTGGATGGAGTATCCCTAAACAAACAACAAAATAAAAAACGACAAGTGTTGCAATAGCAAGTTGGAGAGGCATGGGATATACCAGGGTGGACTTCACATACTGAAGCCAAGGTCGGAAGGCACTTTGGTCCTTGACTGAGTGAAAGCTGTGTTTCCGGTAGAAAACTCATGTTCAGGATCGGATTCTCAAGGAGTGGGAAAGTGGTTAGTGGCTGTAACTTGATATCCCAGGCATAATCTCAAGGACACTAGAGAGGCCTGCTCTTTGCCCCTGATTCAATCGGAAAGCAAAGCAGATGTTGTCTTAATAGTTTTCCAGTCCAATGGCCAAGAGAAAACAAAATATGTTATACATGTGGTTGTATTTAAAGGCAAGATTACAACACATGTCCAGCCAACGTTGGTTGTTACCAGAGCAAAGGGAGTCCATCTGTAACCTCAGCTGAGTTAACCTAATTAACTGCAAAGGAAGAGGCCTGTTTTCAAGTTCAGCCAAAACGGTCACAAGGACACAGTATTTACAATGGTTTTCCCTCTTTTCTCTTTGTAAGGCCCCCCCAACCTGCCATTCTATTTTTGAATGCCAAAGTGCTGGTGACATGACATGAGGGTTTCTGTTTGCTGTTTTGGCTTGATCACCACACAGGCAAAGCTTCAGTGCCCTTAGGACATTAGATTTGTGAAAAAACAAATTGGTACAACTGCTTTTGATCACAGTTGATCTGTATCCCGTCCCCAAGATTTGGAGACTGCACAATCCACCAATAGGTACCCTCCATTCATGCAATTACTGCTCCATGCCCTGCTTCCTCATCCTTGCTGAGAGCCCAGCCTCCCACCTACCAGCCCGTGCCTCTGGGCTTCACTTAGAGGGCTCTGGATATGGGTGTTGGGCCCTCAAAAACAGTTCCTGAAATCTCAGAATTCACACTGGCCTCTTAAGTGCTGGCGATTCCCGGGGGAGTTAGTGGGAGGTGGAAGGGATGAAAGGCTGATTTTAGCTCTGCTTTTGGGGCCTCTTGAATCATCTTTGAAGGCTGGAGAGACTGGGGGAGGATAATGGATGAAGCTCATTCCATTGAAAAGAGCTCACTCAGATATAAGGACAAAGCCAGATGATGACAGTACTAGGTTTATAAACCTCAGGCAGATTGGGCCCCGTCCCCATCCCCTACAGGATTAATGCTCTAGGGTTGCTACATTTTAGACTCCAAGGAAGAAGGGTTAGGGTATGGGGCTTTGGACTCAGGAAGCCCCGGGTGTAAATTCCAGCTCTATCATCTACTTACTACATGTTGAAATGTGTAAATATTTTAACATCTCTGAGCTTCCGTTTCCTCATCTATGAAATGGACATGACACCACCGGCCTCTCAGAATTGTTCTGAGGATGGGAGACGATGCATATGAAAATGTCAAGGTCAGCGCTTGGCTTGTCGATTGCATCTGCATTCAGTAACCATAGCTTCTCCGTGCTGCTCCGCACCTTCCCCAGATCTGCCCTCTTCTCTCACTTCTCTGGTTTCCTCTTGTGGCTACCCCCACTCTAAGCAATCTCTGTGATGTCATCCAATCCTGATCTTTCACATTCTTCCTTAGGTCACACGCTGTTCGGGGACCGCCATGGGTGATGGCCATCAATATAAGCTGTGGCCCCAGAAAGCGCTCCATCCCTGCGAATGGCGATTCCCAAGTGTGTTCTGTGTAATCATAACTAATGCCTGTAAGCATTTCTTGAGAGAATTTTTTAAAAAATGGAGTTCTGCAGTCATATCAATTTGGGAAACACTTAGAGATTCACAGTGCACATAAGCACTGAAGGAATCATGCAGCAGATAAATTCATTTAGCTTTGTTTACTGTAATTTTCCTACTTCATCTGACCCAGTGGCATCCAATTATCCCTGGTCTTTTTTCTAAGTGCTTTCATTTTCATCCTCTCAGGTCATCCTCCCAATAATCCCCTCATCACAGATGCAGAAATGGGGTTCAGAGAGGTTAAATGACTTGCCCATGATGGTCCAGCTGGGTAGTGCCAGAACCAGCTGCTTTCTCTCTGAGTCCAAGGCTCTTTTCTTCACATCTGGAAGAAACAGCTTAATATATCCCTTTCTGGCTAAACAACCACAGAATCTATAAATCACTGGATGGGCTCTTAGGATTACATTGCCCAACAATTTCATTTTCTTGGCAATGAGAAAACCAGAGAGGGGAAGTGATTTTTCCCAAGAATGAGGAGTGGCAGAGCCAGAATGGGCACCGAGCCTACTAACCTCCAAGCCTGGCTGCCTTTACCTAACACCTAGGGCTCACATGTCTGGCTCAAGCTCCTCAGCCATCTTCTTTAATTCCATCTTCCCTCCCTCCAGAACTAGAGCAATGTGTCCAACAGACCTTTTTGAAATGATGATGGAAATGTTCCATATCTGTGCTGTCCATTCTGCTAACCACGAACTCCATGTGGCTATTGATCACTTGAAATGGATCTAGTACAAATGAGAAACTGAATTTTTAATGTTATTTAATTTTAATTAACTTACATTTAAATAGTCACACGTGGCTAGTGGGTACCATATTGGATAGGGCAACTCTAGAGACCAGAAATCATAGTGAGTCTATAGACCTAATCCATGCAATTATCATATGAGTAGAAGATCCTTGTGATAAAAATCGAGCCTAAACTACTCGGCCCTTGTTAGGGGCAACATTTAGTTTCATTTAATGGCAGGGCACAACCTGGGACAACTTTGCTCAAACCTATTCCTCCCTTTCCTGGCAACATCCTACCCATCCTTCTAATCTAGGTTCAAAAGCATCCTCCTTCAGGAAGCGTTTGATGATTTATTTTTCTATCATCAAGCAGAGTGAAGGGGTTCTTCTATGGAATGCCCACATTTCTTATACTTGTCCCCAGATGGATGAGAAAGAGGAGAATTTTTGTATTGCTGAAAGCCCTTTGGTGAGCAAGTAGATGAGAGAGGAGAGAGTTGCCTGGGGGGAGAGAGTGTGACAGGGGTGCTTGGGGAGTGGTGTGAGAGAGATAAGGAAGACTTAATTAAAGGAGATAAGTGATGGGCTTCCCTGGTGGCGCAGTGGTTAAGAATCCGCCTGCCAATGCGGGGGACACGGGTTCGAGCCCTGGTCTGGGAAGATCCCACATGCCGTGGAGCAACTAAGCCCGTGCGTCACAACTACTGAGCCTGTGCTCTAGAGCCTGCAAGCCACAACTCCTGAGCCTGCACACCACAGCTACTGAAGCCCGCGCACCTAGAGCCCGTGCTCCGCAACAAGAGAAGCCACTGCAATGAGAAGCCCGCGCATCGCAACAAAGAGTAGCTCCCACTCGCCACAAGTAGAGAAAGCCCGTGCACAGCAACGAAGACCCAATGCAGCCAAAAATAAATAAATAAATATTTTTAAAAAGGAGATAAGTGATATGTGACTTAACCTTTTCCCCTATCTCCCCTATAAAATCTTTAGTAGTAGACGTTTCAAACTATAGTGACACATGGATAAATCTCACAAACAATGTTGAGAGGAAAAAGCAAATCTCATGCTTCACAATAAAAACACTCAACGAACTAGAAATTGAAGGGAACTTCCTTAGCTAGATAAAGGGCATCTGTGGAAAAACTCAGAGCTAACATCATACTTAATGGTGAAAGGCTGAATCCTTCCCCCTAATATCAAGAACAAGACAAGGATTCTTGTTCTTGCCACTTCCGTTCAACATTGTACTGGAAATTCTAGCCAGGACGATTATTCAGGAAAAAAAAAAAAGTCATACAGATTGGAAAGGGAGAAGTAAAACTATTTTATTTGCAGATTACATAATCTTGTGCATAGAAGATCCTAAGGAATCCATCCAAAAAAAAAACTATTAAAATTACTAAATGAGTTCAGCAGGGTTGCAGGATAAAAGATCAATATACTAAAAGTAGTTATATTTCTTCTATATATTGACAATGAGCAAATTGAGAATGAAATTAAGAAAATAGTTTTATTTACAATAGCATAAAAAAGAATAAATACTTAGGAATAAATTTAACCAAAGAAGCATA
The DNA here is from genome assembly GCF_964341445.2 of Mesoplodon mirus. Lineage (NCBI taxonomy): Eukaryota > Metazoa > Chordata > Mammalia > Artiodactyla > Ziphiidae > Mesoplodon > Mesoplodon mirus. The sequence continues at coordinate 53,997,073 of NC_138991.1, forward strand.
AGACTTTTGAACTGAAAAACTACGAAATACTGTTGAAAGAAATTAAAGACCTAAATAAATGGAAAGACATCCCATGTTCTAGATTGCAAGATTTAATACTGTCAAGATGGCAATACTCCTCAAATTGACCTATAGATTCAATGCAATCCCTATCAACATACCAGCTAACTTCCTTGCAGAAACTGACAAGCTGATCCTTAAATGCATATGGAAATTCAAGGGACCAAGAATGGTAAAAACAATCTCGAAAAAAAAGAACAAAGTTGGAAGACTCACACTTCCTGATTTAAAAACTTATTACAAAGCTACAGAAATAAAGACAGTGTAGAACTGGTATAAGAATAGACATACAGACCAACAGAATAGAATTTTGAGTCCAGAAATAAACCCTCACGTTTATAGTCAATTGATTTTTACAAGGGAGCCAAGACAATTCAAATGGTGGTGAGACAGCTGGATAGTCACATGCAATAGAATGAAGTTGGACCCTTAACTCACATCATAAACAACGACTAATTCAAAATGGATCAAAGACCTAAATATAAGAGCTAAAACTATAAAACTCTTAGAAAAAACATAGGGTAAATCTTCATGACCTTGGAGTAGGCAATGGATTCTCAGATATAACAACCAAAGCACGTGCAACCAAAGAAAAAGTTGATAAATTGGACTGTGTCAAAATGAAAAATTTTGTGTTTCAAAGAGAACATCAAGAAAGTGCAGACAAGCCACAGAATGGGAGAAAAGTTTTGCAAATCATATATCTAATAAGGGACTTGTATCTAGAGTATATAAAGAAGTATTACAACCTAATAATTAAAGGACAGCCCAATTACAAAATGAGCAAAAGATCTGAATAGACATTTCTCCAAAGAAGGTAAACAAATGGCCAATAAACACATGAGAAGATGCACAACATCATCAGATACCAGGGAAATGCAAATCAAAAGTACAATGAGATACCACTTCACACCCACTAGGATGACTATAATAAAAAAAGACAGACAATAACCAGTTTTGGTGAGGATATAGAGAAATTGGAACCCTCATACATTGCTGGTGGGAATGCAAGGTGGTTCAGCCACTTTCTGAAAACAGTTTGGCAGTTTCTCCAAAAGTTAGTCATAGAGTTACCACATGACTCAGCAATTCCACTCCTAGATATATAGAAGAGAAATGAAAACATGTCCACACAAAAATTTATACATGAATGTTCACAGCAACATTATTCATAATAGTCACCCAAATGGTGGAAACCACCCAAATGTCCATCCTCTGATAGAGGAATAAATAAAATATGGTATATCCATATAATGGAATATTGTTTGTCAACAATGAAGCAGTGATGCATGCTACAATGTGGATGAACTCTGACATCATTAGGCTAAGGGAAAGAAGTCAGACACAAAAGGCCAGGGATTCCATTTATGGAATTCCATATGTGGAATGTCCAGAAAGGGCAAATCTATAGAGACAGAAAGGAGCTTAGTGGTTGCCAAGGTCTGAGGCGGGCGGGGAAGGGGGGTAATGGTTAAGGGGGTGGCAGTGTTTTGTTGTGAGGTAATGAAAATGTTCTAAAATTGACTGTGGTGATGGACACACAGCTTGTGAACACACTAAACATTTGTACACGGATACATTGAATTGTACATCATAAATGAGTGAGTTGTATGGCATCGATAAAGCTGTTTACAAAAAGCAAGTTGCAGATGGTTACATATAACATGGTATCATTTATTTCTAAAAATAGAAACGTGCAAACAACACTCTTTTTTAGGAACAACAACACTCTTTTTTAGGAACAAGTACAAATGCAGTGAAAACATAAAGACATGCATGTGAATGAGAAATACACAAATTCAGGATGGTAGTTACAAGCCAGGGAGGGGATGGTTAGTGGACGAGGGAGAATGCAGGGTGCTTCTACTATATTTGTAACATTGATTTCTTAAGCTTGGAGATTGGGCGTTCCTGATATTATTTCATATACATTTTTTGTTTACTTAAATGCTTTGTAAACACTTTTCATAGACATTCGCCAACATTTTGGAAGTTGGCCATGTGTGTCTGATGCAGGTAGGTGGGAGGTTGGCCTCAGGAGCCCCGGACTGGGTGAGTACAGGGCCAGACCGAAGAGAGCTGGGCCTCTGTGGGTTCCCCACACCCAGGAGACATACTTTGAATGGAATCAAACAGGGTACCATCTCTGGAGCATCCTGGCTGGCATTTCTGCAGCAAAGAGCTGGAGTTTTGGGGCCAGTCAGCCCCTGGCTTGAATGTCCACTCTGCCATCATTAGGCTCCTGACCTTGTGCAAATTACTTGACCTCTCTGAGCTTTACTTCCCCATCTGCCAAATGGGAAAAATACCACCTACTCCTCAAAACTGGTGCAGATTGAACGCATAAGCCTGCACAAGATGCCCAGATGCCCCGCCTGCTCTGGGTGAGGCTCTTGTCTGGACCCCACTCCCCTCCCGTCTGTTCCATCCTTCACTCCTTTGCAGGGTGTGTGATCGGCCATCAGTCAAAACTTGCTGAGTGGAATTAACTTTGAGAGCCAGGCTTCCTTTCTCTCTTCCTCACTACTTTGAAAAGGCCTGTGAAGAGAGCTCCCCTCACTGCTCTTAAAAATGAAGAAATGTATAAATAAGCTGGCTGTGTCATTCTCCATGGGTCATTTTTGTATTCCCAGCTGTTGTTCATCAATTCCCGGAGGCTCACAGGGCAGGGCCAGCCCCCTGCGGCCAAGGGAAAGGATGATGGTGTGCGTGTGTGTGTGTGTGTGTGTGTGTGTGTTTATCTGTCTGGAACCTTCCCCCATACAGCCAGGTGGGCTCTCTCAGCCCTTCTTGGAGGCTAGAAGGTTGGATGCCTTGGTCCAGGCCCTTGGCAGGTAAAATCCAAGTGCCTCTCAGCCCTCCCTGCCAGGGCAGCCCAGAACCTGCAGGGAGAGCCGGGCCTCAGAAAGGGGGCCTGAGGGGCTTCCCTGGTGGCGCAGTGGTTGAGAGCCCGCCTGCCGATGCACGGGACACGGGTTCGTGCCCCGGTCTGGGAAGATCCCACATGCCGCAGAGCTGCATGAGCTGGGCCCGTGAGCCATGGCTGCTGAGCCTGCGCGTCTGGAGTCTGTGCTCCTCAACGGAAGAGGCCACAGCAGTGAGAGGCCTGCGTACCACAAAAAAAAAAAATAGAAGAAAGGGGTCCTGAGGCCAGGCAGGCAGAAGGGACCTGGGCCTGTGCTGGGAGCTGACCAGGTTGGCCGGTTGTGCTGGAGCAACCGTAGGAGCTGCTGGGGAATTGGTCCCATGGAGGTAATTCCAGCCACTGAACAGAGCCTGGGAAGTGCATTCTCGGAGCTCTGGGCTCAAAGCTTTTGCCTCCAAATGTCCGTTCCAGGGCAGAGACCTGGCAGGGGGCCATTCCTTTGGTTGCTCTGAGACTCGGCTGGTTGGTTTGGAGAGGGCTGTGGTCTCTGTGCTTGGGTCGGGCCTCAGGGCTACCCAAGGTCTGTGGCTGATGGGAAAGGGGAGCAGGGTGGCAGGGCCCCGTGGGGCCCAGTGGGTGGTGCACTGCCCAGTGTGGCCCCCAACGGCGCCCACGCATGTCAGACCACAGGCCCTGTTTGCTCCACTTCTGGCTGAGCTGCAATTATCCCACTGTGACTCCCTGGGGTCACAACTTAGCCTGGAAAATGCTGCATCACTGTAGCTCTCCCATGGTCCTTTGGGACCACATCTGTCCAGTGACTGACCCTTATTAACCTGTGGTCTTCCTGGCCAACAGCGGGCCAGGATGGAATGGGATGGATGGTTTTAGGAACCAAGGGAAAAGTGATGGTTCATTCTCCCCACTCCCAGTCATTGCTCTGGTGTCTAGCTGGGCCATTCTCCCCCGAGATGAGGGCCTTCCAGAAGTCAGGGTCCAGGGCTGCCACCAAGCCCTTTTCTTCTCCAAGGGGCTCCTGGGAGTTGCAGCTTATGACCCACAGCCACTGGCCCTCCTCCTGTCCCTCCTCCACTCTGCTGCCAAAGCCATCTCTCTACTGATACAACTCAAATGGGGCTGTGTCACAGGCCTGCCTGCAAAACCCTGCTTTGCTCCCTCTATGGACTGGTGGCCCCCAGATGTGTTTTTGCTTGGTCGGCATTGAGTTTTTTAAAAATTAAGCTTTGCGGGGCTTCCCTGGTGGCGCAGTGGTTGAGAGTCCGCCTGCTGATGCAGGGGACACGGGTTCGTGCCCCGGTCCGGGAAGATCCCGCATGCCGCGGAGCGGCTGGGCCCGTGAGCCATGGCCGCTGAGCCTGCGCATCCGGAGCCTGTGCTCCGCAATGGGAGAGGCCACAACAGTGAGAGGCCCGCGCACCGCAAAAAAAAAAAAAAAAAAAAAAAAAAAAAAAAATTAAGCTTTGCATGAAAAGCTGGCTTTTCCAGCTTTTTTTTTTTTTTTTTGAGACACTGAGCCCTATTCCTGTATAACCACAGTTGGCTGGACTGAGCACGATGCCTCTCTAGGCAGGTGTTCCTTGGGGAACAGTCTCCACCACTCCCTGTTGTCTTACAGCCAGTATTTTTTACATGACCTGCCTGGTACCTGCATGCTCTTGAGTTTCCTCCTCTAGTCTCCAGGCAAAGGCTTGGAGGGGCACTAGATGACATGACCTCTGTCTGCTTTCCTGCTCAGCCCTCCATTTCCTCCCTCCCCTCAGCCCTATCCCCCAGCATACTGGTCACACCAATCTCTCTGCTCACCAAACCAGCCAGGTACCAACACAGCTCTACATTCCACACAGTTTCCACTATCTGTACTTCTATATATCTTCACTTAGCAGATATATATTATGTATGGTGGATCCGAGCCAGGTACTGGGGATAGAAAGATAATAAGGCCCAGTGTATTAGTCTGGGTTCTCCACTAAAAATTGTCAGTGGAGAGAACTAATAGAATAGATAGATAGATAGATAGATAGATACTTATTATAAGGAACTGGCTCATGCAATTATGGAGGCTGAGAAGTCCAAGATCGGCAGTCAGCAAGCTGGAGACACAGGAGAGCCAATGGCATAAGTTCAAGTCCAAGTTCAAAGGCAGAAGACCAACGTCCCAGCTCCAAGACAGTGAGGCAGAGCGAAAGAATTCTTTCTTACTAAACCCTTTTCTATTCAGGTCTTCAATGGATTGGATGAGTCGTCGCCCCCCCGCCACACACACACACTCTGAGGAGGGCAATCTGCTTTATTCAGTCTCCTGATTCCAATGTTAATCTCAACCAGAAACACCGGCACAGACACACCCAGGACGGTGTTTGACTGAATGTCTGGGCGCCCCATGGCCCAGTCAAGTTGACACATAAAATTAGCCATCACATCCAACCCCTGCTCTCCTGGAGCCTACAACTCAGCAGGGTATTCAGAGAGGCTGGAAAAGAATTCCAAAATAAGCAATAAGTGCAGGAGGAATTCTCACTTTTATTTCAAGCTTCCCCTTGAATAGTATCTCCTCCAAATCTTTTCTGATCTTCCCATATAATCAGTGACTCTCTCTTGGATGCTCCTAGACACATATCTCTCAGGAGAGATGATTGTCTCTCTCTCTCTTTTTACAATACATAAAATGTTCTAAGTCTACAAAAAGGTACAGAGATAATGTAACAAAGTGCCATGGACTGACCACCCATCCTTAATAGACAAAGCATTGCAGATACAGCACTGCCTAGAGTGGCCAAGTTGTCCCCATCTGCCCAGATTTTTCTGGTTTTAGCACTGAAAGTTCTGCATCCTGGGACCCCTCAGTCCTGGGCAAACCAGAATGGATCACCCTAGAGCAGCCCTCCTCTACCCTCACCTCCGTGTATACCCTTTCCTTGAAATCATAACCCCCCAAGCTTCCCATCAGAGGAAACCATTGATATATTAAAATTGAGGGTTATTTCACTTTGTTATAAAGAAGAAACTAACACACCATTGTAAAGCAATTATACTCCAATAAAGATGTTAAAAAAAATTGAGGGTTACCATTTGTGTGTCTTTCTTTATACTTTAATCAATCCCTAAATGATATTGGAGTGCTATTTTGCACATGCATGCACACACACACACACACCTGAGTCCAGAAAATTGGATGGCCCTTTCCTGATGGGTGGTGGCGTTATGAGTATGGGAAGCAGTGGGTGAAACTTCCTGCAACTTTGAAGGCAAAAACTAGAAGAGCAATAAACTGCATAGCACAAAAAGCAGAAAGGGGAGAGGGAAGGTGGGGAGGGATGATGTGGGAGAGAGGGGACGAGAGCAGAAGCCGGGGGAGGGAGACAGGCTGTCAGAAAAGGATCAGAGAGTGAGGACCCAGGTGGAGAAGGTCTTCAAGAAAAGAGAAACGTGCAAGGGATGTTTGGAGCAGTGGCTGCCAACCTCCTCTTTGGATGCTCCTGTGACATCCTCAGGAAAACCTACGGCCCTTACCAACGTGTAGGGGTAAACAGGTGCTTTCAGGGAGCCCTGAGAAGAGGTACCAGAGCACCAATGCTGATGGGAGGATGAGGCTGCACATGGGGCAGCTGACAGACTACTAGTGCTTCCCATGGTTTCCAGCTGCTAGTGCCTGCGCCCCACTCAGCTCCGTGAGGGATCCTGACACAAGGTAAGTGTTTGATATTATTTGTGGAAGGAGGAAGGGAGGGAGGGAAGGAGGGAGGGAAAGAAGGAAGGGAGGAAGGAAGGAAAGAAGAGAAAGAAAGAAAGAAAAAGAAAGAAAGAAAGAAAGAAAGAAAGAAAGAAAGAAAGAAAGAAAGAAAGAAAGAAAGAAAGGAAAAGAAAGAAAGAGAGGGAGAGAGGGAGGGAGGGAGAGAGCGAGAGAGGGAGGGAGGGAGGCAGGGAGGAAGGAAGATGGGAATGGTTCAGCAGTGGTCTTTCCAGCCAGGCCATAAGAGCACGATCTGCAGAACAGGGAGGGAGGTTGCGTGCCATGGCACTGCTGTGGCCCTCGGAGCTGGGAGACACTCAGGGACTGTTCTCTGATTTCTAAGCCCGGCAGGGAGGCGGGGAAGAGCTGGGGTGGGGGTGGAGGGTGGAGAGAGACAAAGGCACAGAGCAGAGGGAAGTGGAAAGGGGTGGAGGCGGGCTGCTTAGCAACCGCAGAAGATTTAGGGAAGTGGCAGGACCATTTCTCCCGGTCCTCTAAGGCAGGATTTTTTTTAAAAGAACTGTTCACACGCCCACACTGGCTGGTCTGTTGTGGCTGTTCTGAATTGGGCTTCTCTGGAAGTCAGGGCCATTGGAGGAAGGGTGGCGGCCACGTGTGCGGTGGGAAGAGCCACAGGAACTAGGGGAACATTCTCCAGCCTCTCAAGAGAAGGGAAGGAAGGCTCGCAGGAAGATGTGGGGACACAGCCTCACTCTCCTCGCAGCTTTTGTCCGGCTCCTCCAGCTGCCCCTCCTCCTAGGCTGCCAACATCAGGACACGAAGGTGTCTGGGGACTTCTCTTTCCGTTTTCTTTTCCCCAGGACCCTGTGAGCAGCCCAGACCCTGCTCCTTCCTCCCCACTGAGAATTCTCTGTTGCTTTTCTTTCTTAATTTGATTTTCTCTGGCTCAGAATTGAGATCAAAAGAAAAAATTCTTTCCAGCCTTTTAGGAATAATTCCCAGAATCTCCCACTGGAAATGCATACATAATAACCATAATTATTTTTTAAAAATTGTTCGTACTCTCTTATCCATTTCTTTTCCATCTCTGCTGCAGGCTGGGGGAGGAGGGGGGAGAGGGGAAGTTTCGAGAGTGCCTTTGGGGTTACAGATCAACCAGTATCAAATAGTGGGCAAGCTGTGAGGCGTGGCCCACTCCCTGGCAGTGAGAATTTTCGATGTACCAGCACTTGAAAAGCGTTCAACACCACGAAATCACCTGGTGGGAAGTTATTCCCTTTCTAAGTTGTTTCAATTGTCTTAATTTCATCAAGTCTGGAGCTGGTGCTGGGTGGGTCCTTAACGCCTCCCTGACACTGGCTAACCTTCCTTTCAACAGCAGACCTCAAGCTTGGAGCACAGGAGAGCAACTGGCTGCAATTTAATAACAGTGTTGCTGTGCATTGTGTTTATTTTGGGGCACCATCAAGGGACATTTGCATTATGGCTGGTTTCTTTTCAGAGGAAAGACAAATAAGTAGTAAATCACAATGGAGGTGGAACAAGGATTAATGATGGAGGCTTTTGGAAAGGCCCCCAGTTTGTCAGCCTCCCATCCAGGATGCTGGCTTTGCACCTGGCAGGCTGCAGGTCAGGCTCCGGGAAGGATCCTGTTTGAGTTCAGCTGGTCCAGTTGGTCAGAAGCTGGCACTGAGGGAGTCTCGGATGAGAGCTCTTAATTTTGGTTGGCGCCAGTCTTTGCAGCCCAGCTATAGTCCGTTCTGTTCCCTGGGATTACAGAAGTCCACACATCAATGTCCACTTTGGGATATCAGGCTGTAAAGTGCGGGCAGTTGCCAGACATCAGACACCAGATTCCCCTCTGGACACCACTGCTCTCTCCTCTCGGACCTGGGGTTTGAGTGGAGCAGACCCACTCCTGACTCTGGGGCTGGCACATCATCCGGACCTGTCTCCCTCTAGGCAACTCATTCCTCTGACCACAGTGATGGATGGGCTCAGGGATGGGCAGTGAGATGCATGGAGGTTTTTGCTGGGAATGCTGGGGCTGGTTCTTTCCTGCTGGCCTTGATCCTAAGAAGATGAGCTGGGAGCTCCTACAGCCATTTCTGCCACAACGAGGAGGGAGCCAGCAGGGAGGGAAGAGAGCTGAGAAACTGGGAGAGAGAGAAAATTGATCTTGATGGTATTGCTTCCATCCCTGGATCCAGCTGTGCCTGAAGTTAGCCTCTACCCTTGGCAGCCTTTAGAGCTCCCTTCTGAGCCAACAAATTTCCCTTTCATGTAATCCAGTTAGGATCGGCGTTTCGGTCACTTGCAACCACAAGAGTCTTAACTGATGAAATGGCTCGTGCAAATCCTTGGCCACTGAAAGAAAAAGAACTCAAAGGGCATGTTCAGTAGATGTGGGTGAGTGGCATTGTCACTATACACAAACACCGGCACAGGAAAAGCTGTCACTGTACTAGGAAGCTCCAAATTTCAGATCATTGTGTAGATGATGCGGGTTGAGTACATTGCATGCAATGGCTTATTTAATCCTTGTAACAGTTGTAGCGTGTATGAATACTTTTATCACCATTTTATAGATGAGAAGATTGGGGCTCAGGGAGCCTCCTTGCACTTTAGTGGCAGATCAAGGCTTGTTCCTCAAATTGGGAGATTGGGACTGACACATACACACTACTAAATATAAAATAGATAACTAATAAGAACCTGCTGTATAGCACAGGGAACTCTATTCAATACTCTGTAGTGACCTATGTGGGAATAGAATCTTAAAAAGAGTGGATATATGTACATGCATAACAGACTCACTTTGCTGTACAGCAGAAACACAACATTTTAAATCAACTATACTGCAAAAAAAAAAAAAATACTCTGTAGTCCCAGCCACCCCTCCACAGTAAACAGTAGTTTGCTCACTGGACTGTACAAAACTCTGAGACTCTGTGATTGGCAGGGAACCAAGGGGGCGGTGCCGTCAGGCAGCACGTGATGATGCTCATGTCACAGGTGATGTGAACGCTCCCCCTCCTGTGGAACCCAGCCAACATGGCTGTAGGGGGAGGGCTGGGGCTGCAGAAAGGGAATCAAACTCTTTTTATCCCTGGCCACTGACGGACAGGCAGAAAAGGCCCTGGGTTTAGATCAGAACACATTTGTACTCATTGGCTGGGTGACTTTGGACACTTAATTTTTCCGAGCCCCACTGGTTTTCTCATCTGGAAAATGGAGACCTCCAGCCCCAGCCTTGCTCATCCCACCCAGCTACTGGAGCATCAGATGAGGGCAAAGATGTGAAAGATTATTTGCAAAATAAAAAGTGGGGCTGCAGGAAGAAAGGAATCACTTGATTTCCCAGAGGTGGATGGGCAGGTATGGACAAAGGTAAACCAACCACCTACATCTCCTCCTCCCCATACAGCGCCTGAGGGAGGCAAGCCATGCGGTGACCTGAAAGGAACCTTTCTGTCCCCAAGGCAGGGAGAGATAAGAACTGTGAAGCAAGAGAAGCAAGCGCTGCTCCCGGCGCTTGGGGGTTTATTTTTACCCTGTTATCTCTATCCTGAAATGTCAAGCGTGGAGCCACCTCACCCCCCAGCCCCCCCACCCTCCCCAGCCATGAAACGAGGCAACACAGCCTGGAAACAGGCCCGTCTCCCCCTCTGTTCCTCTGCCTCTCCAAGACAGTCACAGTGCTATGGCGACGGGAGGCATGGAAACCCTGAAATAGAGAAGTGGGAGGAGAGACCTTTTATTTGGGTTCTGGAACAGGCTCACTTCCTCCTAGAGGCCCGGGGTGCAGAGGAGGCCCTTGGCACTGTCAGGTACCTATTCTAAGATTTCCATCATATGGGCTTTTTACGTTGCAAGATGCAGAAATCCTTATTTAAATTGGGTTATATAATAAAGAACATTTAATTGGCTGAGGCCACTAAAAAGCCCAGCAACAGGGCAGGCTTCAGGCGAGGCTTGATCCAGGGGCTTGATGCCATCACAAGGACTCATTTCTCTCCTCTTGGCTCTGCCTTTTGTGGTGTTGGCTTCATGCTAAGGCAGCATGTTGTGTTCCCCCACAATCTCTAGCAGTTTCAGAATCTTCCTCCATGGTCACAAATGGTTGCAGTGGTCCTAGACCTCACATCCATAGACTGGTGCTCCCAAGGAAGAGAGAGGAAAGTTCTTTTTGCCAGAAGGTCCCAAGAAATGTCTTCTTGTGTTTTGTTGGCTCTGACTGGGTTCTGTGCCCATCCCTGAGCCAATCATTTGGGTGTAGGGGCAGGATGTGAAGAATGCACTGATTAGACTGAGACAAACTAGATTGCCAAGAACAGGGAAGCAATGATTTCCCAAAGGAGATTTCAGGCACTGCCCCCAAAATGTGATGGAATGGATGCTGAACAACAAGCAGGAGACTGTTTTGTGGTTTATTTACTTTGTACTTTCATCCTCTCCTACCCAGGAAAGCCTCCAAGATTAGGGGTGACTGTTCTTATCCAGAAACAGGCCAACATTAATTTCTTCTCTTTCCATCTATAGGTTTACATGGGGTTCTGAGTTCTAAGACTTCCAGGTCTGTCACTTTCAAAATTTCACCGAGGCAACAGAATCTCCCCCAGGCTGATAGGTAGGTACAGGCTGAAATGCCATCAGTTTACGTGCCAAATGCTTCCTCTAAATTCAAAATAAAATTCACACTCTACACCCCAGCTTACGCATCACTCACCTCCCTGATATGCGTTTAGCCACATAAACTACTTATTATTCCTTAAACAAACCAATCACCCTTGTGCCACAGAGCTTTCCTATTTGTTCTTTCTCTCCATCTAGAATGCTCTTCCCTTAAATCTTTTCACAGTTGGCTCCATCTCATCATTCAGGTTCTGCTCAAATGTCACAATTCCTGAGAGGTCTTCTCTGCTCAGCCTAGCATGTACAACCATCTGAAATTCTCCTGTTTCTTGAAGGTTTGAGTGGCTCTCTCCCTTCACTAGACTGTAAGCTCCACAAAGCCAGGGCTATGCTGGTCCTATTGATACATGTACCTTCCTGGTTCTGTGCAGACACATTGTAGGCACTCAATAAATATTTTGGGATCAATGAATGAAAAATCTTTTCTGAATGGCCTTGGAAATTCTTACAGGGCAGGGCAAGTTCTTATATTTTTTCCTTGGCTTTAACTTGGTGCCTACAAAAACAATGGGCATAAAAGAGATGATACACAATACTATTTTTCAAATAAAGATTTGAAAGGATTTGTTGAAAGGATTTGCTCAAAGTTGCACCCAAGTTAGTCCAGAAACATACCTGGGAGCACTGACTGCTTCTTTGAGGAATTCCCTTTCCAAAGCAGTGCATGTGAACATTTGAAGGCATGAAAGTACAAAGGGGGACATGGGGCCATCTTCCAATTCAGATCTCTGAGTATGGTAGCATTACTACCATGCACAAGTAAAAGCATGAAAACAACACGTGGGGACTTCCCTGGTGGCGCAGTGGTAAAGAATCCACCTGCCAATGCAGGGGCACGGGTTCGAGCCCTGATGCGGGAAGATCCCACATGCCACAGAGCAACTAAGCCTGCAGCCACAACTACTGAAGCCCGCGTGCCTAGAGCCTGTGCTCCACAACAAGAGAAGCCACCACAATGAGAAGCCCACGCACTGCAATGAAGAGTAGCCCCCGCTCACTGCAACTAGAGAAAACCCATGCACAGCAATGAAGGCCCAATGCAGCCAAAAACAAATGAAATTAAAACAAAACAAAACCACACGTGATGATGATACTCTTTACTCCTTGACCCAATGAGACACAGTAAGACGAACGTCCCATAAGAAAAAGCAGATTTCATCCTGTCCATTACAGACCCATAAATCAATGTCAAAACCTCAGCAAGCTGATGACTCGGAAGGAACCCCCATGCTCTCACTGGACACAAACTCTCCCCAAGGAGGCCTGTGACAGTCCTCAGGACAGCCAGGTGACAGTGTGGATGGCCCAGCGCAGCTAATGGAAACTCGAAAACACACCCCATACACATAGACCTCATTGTCTCATTACTTGGTAGACAACACACCATCTGGGGCAACACAAGGATTCTTAGTCATTGCTAATTCTCTGCTCCCCCAACCAGGTCAATCCCTCTCTTAGGCTCTGAACTTTGCTCATGGCACCCTGAACTTTGCTCTACAGAACTGGCCAACATTTGTAATAATAATAAATAATCTATATTTAGGTGATTATTTGATTAGTATCCATCTTCCCTACTGGACTCCAAACTTCTTAAGTGCAGGGATAGATATCTTTAGCTCATTACTATACCTAGGCATTCTACCTGTTCTTAACATGTAGCCCATGTATTTTCCCTATGTACTTTCTGAATGGAAGAATGGATAAATGAATGGAGCTCAGGGCCTGCTGGGAAGACACCTCACAGCCAGCCTGACTGAGCTGGAAGAGAGTAAAGAGGCTGAAGTTTTTTCAATGTAAATCAGACCTTGTCATCACATGACTGCCTTGTCTTCTTCATCAAGGCATCTCCTGTGCCTAGAACAGTACCTGACACAGACTAATGGATCAACACATATTGGGAGAATTAATACATGAATGGACACTTCCCCGAGAAGCTTGGTTACCTTCTTAAGATAAAGTCCTGGAAAGGGAGAATGGGGGAAGCTATGATATGCAAATATCCTGAATTAGACCCCAAAGCACCATTTAGGTCATTCCCTTCAGACTCAGTGGGTCTGGTTCTAGGAGTCACTAAACCAGCAGGTCAGCATGGGGACAGATGGACTGTAAACCAAACTAGTTTTCTTGAGATAATGCTCCTTTGGACTCTTGTGCACCACATTCTGGGGTTACATACTTAAAGTTTAAGTGAGTTATGGCTCCTGGTCCTCATCACACACACTGGAAAAAAAAACCCCAAAAAAACAAAGCCAGGAATGGTACTGTACCTTATGAGATAGCCTGCCCCAGCCTCTGCTACCAGGTCAGGAGGGTACGGAAAGGGATCTTTCTTCTCCATTGCCACATCTTCCTTACTGAGAGATCTGAGTCCAAACGGGTCTCTTTGTGTCTGAAGTTTAAGCAACCAGGGGCACAGATATTTGGTTGGTGTCCCTCCTTTAAGGGTGAGAGAGGTCCAAGATCTGCTCTTCGATCACCAATCCAAAATCAAACATCAAAAACCTCCCCCAAACCATTATGAAAAACCATTACAAAACCAAATTTCTAAACATGCCTGGGTCTCCAGCCCACCCCAGCCCAGCAAACAAAAGTGGCTCACCTCTGAACTACAGAATCCCTTCCAGAACCACAAGGAAAGGGAAAGGGATTTACGGTTTGTCTCAGAGTTGTAGGCTCTGGCTTGCCCCCAGGATGAGTTCATTATTTATTCTTAGAGACGGGACTTGAATTAAACAAACAGTGCCTATAAATAGAGCGGGATACACTCAGCTCGGTGTCACTGGAAGGTCCTTTTCACAGGGACAGATGCGCTAAATGGATGTTCTCAGGTTACCCTGCTGGTACTACGTGGGGAAGGGTTGCCCTCTTTGTAAGCGTGGTTTAAGAGGGGGAAAAAAAGCAGGTGAGTCAGACATTGGGATTCGGCCCATTTCTGTCTTCTTCATCTCTTTTTCTAAACACTCATTCACATTATAGCCGAGAGGGAGCCACAGAGGAAGGATGTCGCTCTATAAACACCCTGGCCGGGCACTTTGGCAGGTCCCCTCTGGGAATGGATCCTGGTTCAGGCTGTATTTGACAGAGCGTTCTGCTCTTTTAGATTAGATTGCAAACTCCCTAAGGGAAGCGACCGAGTGCTCAGATTTCTTCTTGGTTTTCCCCATTCTGCCAAGTACAGGGATGACTAGGGTTTCAGACCTTAGGCCATGAATTAAAGGACCCTTTTTAAGCATGGCCAGCTTTACGGTGCGGTGTATGCGCTCCAGGACTGGAGAGGCTTTGCTCTGAATTGCATTGAACTGTATGCTTGAAAGGTAATCACCTCTCCATGATAGACCAGTGGGGGTGGAAACATCTAGAATAACTGTGAATAAGCATCAAGCAATGTCAAATCACTATAGTAACAACAAGAGCAACCATGGATTCTGCATTTGGCAAGGTCATTTGAGACACTCTTCTAATCACTTTGTAGGGGCTTCCCTGTAGGGGCGCAGTGGTTAAGAATCCGCCTGCCAATGCAGGGGACACGGGTTCGAGTCCTGGTCTGGGAAGATCCCACATGCCTCAGAACAACTAAGCCTGTGCACCACAACTATTGAGCCTGCACTCTAGAGCCTGTGAGTCACAACTACTGAGCCCGTGCTGTGCAACAAGAGAAGCCACCGCAGTGAGAAGCCCGTGCACCACAACGAGGAGTAGCCCCCGCTTGCTGCAACTAGAGAAAGCCCACGCGCAGCAACGGAGACCCAACGCAACCAAAAATGAAAAACAAAAAACAAGAATAAGCACTTTGTAAAAGCTCATGTAAGCTTTCCAAAAACCCTACGAGGTAGGGACCATTATTATCTCTATTCTACAGATGAAGAAACGGAGGCACTAAGAGATTATGGCCCCTGCTCCAGGTCACACAGTTGGTAAACTGGGATTGGAAATCAGGCAGTTTAGCTCCAGAGCCTGGTCTCCTGCGGTAGAAATTGAGTACTTGGAGTAAAATCTGTTGGTTATACCACCTGGTGCTGGCCTAAGCCCATAACTCCCCATCAACATGGGACCCAGGACAGGCCAATGACAATGAATCTCAGGACTTCTGCTGGGAATGCTAGGATGAAGAGGTGCTGAATTTGCCTCTGGAGGGGAGGGCAGCCTCTGGCAGTCCCATGGCCATCCTGGTGCACTGGGGGAGCCTGGATGAGAATGAAAACAGCACTGAGCCAAAGCAGAGCTGAAGAACAGAGCCTGCAGACATCATTTGAACCCTGAATCCAGCTGGACCTGATGCCGGAACCTACTCCTCAACTTTGCACTTTCATGAGCCAATATTTTCCCTTTGCCGGGTAGGCCTGTCAGAGTTGATTTTCTATCACTTGTTGTTGAAAGATCCCTCACTGAGAGACGCTGGCCCATAAGAAAACATCATTTGGGTAAACTAACCACCCAGTCCCATCCAGAAGTAAGCGCTAATCCTGCACTCCCTTCTCTCACCCTGTTGGTCTCTTCCAGAAACACTTACCATCCTGCGACCATGCACGTGCTCAATGGCTTCATTCTCCATTTACTGAAATCCCAAATACTGCTTCCCTGCTGAGGCTTCCTCTGTCGCATCTCTCAGAATTTCCTATGGCCTCACTTGGTTGTCATGATACGGAGCTTATACACTTATTTAGCACTTACGTTATTCTGCCTTGCAATACAGTTAGCTATTTACAAGTCATTCGTTAACATTTATTGAAAGCTTCCTACGTGTCATATCCTCAGCTAAGTGCTGGGGATTCAGGAGGAATAATATCAGCATATATCTGAAATCTTTCTCAGTGCCGGGCACTGCGCTTAGCACTTCACATGCATCAATTATGCCATTACATCTCCTAAAAAACCCCGCAAGGTAAGTACAAATAACATCTCCACTCTACATGTAACAGGATGGTTAATTAGGAAGTTACAGAGAGATACAGAGATCAAATAGATAGGAAATTGCAAAGGGAGTTACCAGATGAAGATATAGATTTTCACAGCAAATACTTTAGAATTAGGTTCACAACTCTAACCTCTCCAATTTCACAGGTCCCTAATCCACAAAGAGGATAAAAAAGAATCGACAGGTATTCGGAGAGGATTTTTTTGGGGGGGCAAATACCATGCTGTCCTTCACTTCCCAATGAACACACACGCAGAAGGTGGGCATGTTTAACCCGTTCTTGCACCTCAAGTCTCGTGAGAGCAGCTTCTTCGAGACACTATGGAGAGTTTGCCAAAAGGCTCCTGTATCTGGAGAGATGGAAGCTATCCCCTGAGCAATCCAGAGGGTGAGAGATGTGGCTAGAAAGCCAAGAAGAGGATGAGTATTTCCTAAAGACTATCAGTGGACCTCACAGGAGCGGGCTGACTGATGGATCATCTTAGATTTTGTCTCACAGGGTGGCTGAGAAGGGCAATAAGTCCTCATCAGCAGAGGCTGGAGATGAATCACCAGATTCTTGGGGGTGTGAAGGGGCTGGTGGTATAAGTTGCATTAACCCATGCTGGGGACTCTCTAATACCCGTGAACATGACCCTCGGCCATGACCCTGTGTGGTACCTAAGCATATCCTGAGGATGCAATATCTTCTTTTGATTCTAATAGTCAAGTAAGTACAGGCATACCTCGTTTTATTATACCTTGCAGATAATTGCATTTTTTACAAATTGAAGGTTTATGGCAACCCTATGTCAAGAAAGTCTATCAGCACCAATTTTTCCAACATTTGCTCACTTCGTGTCTCGGTGTCACACCTCGGTACTTCTCGTAATAGTTTAAACCCTCCACCAGCAAAAAGATTATGACTTGCTGAAGGCTCAGATGATGGTTAGCATTTTTTACCAATAAAGTATTTTAAAATTATGTGTGTACGTAAATTATGTATGTACATTTTTTTAGACATAGTGCTATTGCACACTTTTTTTTTTTAATTTTTTTTGCGGTATGCGGGCCTCTCACTGTTGTGGCCTCTCCCGTTGCGGAGCACAGGCTCTGGACACGCAGGCTCAGCGGCCATGGCTCACAGGCCCAGCCGCTCTGCGGCATGTGGGATCCTCCTGGACCGGGGCACAAACCTGTGTCCCCTGCATCGGCAGGCAGACTCTCAACCACTGCGCCACCAGGGAAACCCAACACATAACTTTTATATGCACTGGGAAACCAAAAAAATTCATGTGACTCTCTTTAATGCAGTATGGGCTTTATTGCCATGGTCTGGAACCGAACCCACAATCTCTCTGAGGTCTGCCTGTACCTTCCTCCCCAACCCTTATTTGTCCTGAATTTTCTCTCTTCTACCCCCTTGTGTGTGTTTGTTGGAGGAAGATGGTGAGTGTCTATTTTCCTCTTCCCTAAAGGTCAGTAGCCCATTATGATGGGTGGATGGAGGAAGAGGAAAAACAGGTTTATCTTTAAATATAGTGTGAGGTATTATTAATAATTGGATGGGACATTCTAATTTTGGAAATGAGACTAATTTGTGACTTAGAAATCATAGGACTTAAAAAAAAAAACTATGAGTGAAAGGAAAGTCATCGTTCCCCCCTGAAGTCTCCATCCAGTGCCAAGATAAGGACTTAACCCACTGAAACTTCAGAGAGATAAGAGGAGGCAAAACTAAAGTTGGCTTCGTGATCTCATCCCCTAAGTTCTCCTAGACAGAAGGCCAGGCAGGTTAAGTGACCTACTCAGGGTCCCAGAGCCAGTGAAAAAGGCAGAAGCATGTTCTTAACCACATTATTAAATTATTTCCACCCTCAAGGAAATTGCTTTCTCTTCTGTTCCTAACTGGCCTATTCTTATCCTATTCTGTTATTCATCATCTTCTTCTTGAATTCCCTTCCCCTTCCTCAACTTATCATAAATGGCCCTGGACCCGTGTTGACAGAGCAGGGCATGATCAGAGGTAGGTAAGGTTATCCAAGGACGACTTCAATCAAGAATATGATTCAAGGGCTTCCCTGGTGGTGCAGTGGTTGAGAGTCCGCCTGCCGATGCAGGGGACCCGGGTTTGTGCCCTGGTCCGGGAAGATCCCACATGCCGTGGAGCAACTAAGCCTGTGCACAACTACTGAGCCTGCGCTCTAGAGCCCGTGAGCCACAACTACTGAGCCCTCGCACCTACAGCCCATGCTCTCCAACAAGAGAAGCAACCTCAATGAGAAGCCCGTGCACCGCAACAAAGAGTAGCCCCTGCTCACCGCAACTAGAGAAAAGCCCAGGTGCAGCAACAAAGACCCAATGCAGCCATAAATAAAATAAATAAATTTTAAAAAAAGAATATAACTCAATAAACAGCAAGGACCTACTGTATAGCACAGGGAACTATATTCAATATCTTGTAATAAACTATAATGGAAAAGAATCTGAAAAAGAATATATACACATATATCTGAATCACTTTGCTGTACAACTGAAACTAACACAGTATTGTAAATCAACTATAGTTCAATTAAAATTTTTTTCTAAAAAGAATATGATTCAAAGACCAGCAAATCCCTGAGCACCAAATCTGGAGAGTTTCCTATTTCCATCTACCAAGTGCTTTGATGATGATTACGATGATATTGGTATTATTAGCATGATCACTGAGACTCACTAAGTTCCAGGCACCAGGATGAGTGCTTTTTACATGCTTTCTGATTAAATCCTAGCAACCCCAGGCAATGGATCCACCTGTGTGTTAGCCCCACTTACACACAAGGGCACTGATGCTTGGAGGAGCACCTCACACAAGGATACATAGGCAGCTAACAGAGCCAGATTTCAAACCAGGCCTGATACTGGAGCTGCACTTCTAGCCAGGGTCCCTGGAACCTCACAGCCACCCTCCCCTCATGGCTGGGAGTTACCTGCAGGGAGTTTCCTGCTGCTATGCCCTATTCACTAAAATGGACCCTCTCACACTGTTTTTGTTGGTTTCCAATTAAAAAGTTTATTTGATCAGACCCAGTCATACAAGGCTGTTAGATCTTGAATTTTTTGAGAGCAAAAACATGGGGTGTGCTTGGGGGATGGGCAGAGGGATATGATTTGTAGTTATGAAGGTGGTGACAGGACTGAGGGTCTTCTCTACTATTCAGGACATGAGTACATGGAACATAGTCTAAGGCAGGAGCCAACATCCAGTAGAACTTGGTGACCACAATCTGGATCTCTCTAGACCTGTGATCTACCTCGTTATGGGATCAAGCAAAACCAGTGCCGAAGTTTTTCACCTACTCCCACAGTGGGGATGTCTCCAAAAACTATTTATCTACACTATCTAGATGACAGCTTTAGTGCAGTAGTTGAGAACACAGCCTTGGGAGTCAGATTGCCTTGGTTCAATTCATTAGCTATGCACCCTCCATCAAAGCACTTAGGTTCTGAACTTTGGTTTCCTAACCTGTAAAATGGTGATGTAATATCTTCTTCTTGCTATTTATGAAAATCATTAGTCTATTCACAAATATTCCAACTCCCCTTCCCCTCTAGGTACATGATAAAGTTATTATTATATTTTTCATCCCCTTTGAAGTTAATCATAACTGTGTAATTTGCTGGCCAGCAAAATAAGAATGAAAGTGATTTCTCACTACCGGAGGAAGCTTTAAGAATTGATGTACAGTTTGATTTTTAATTTCAGGTGTTTCCAGTAGCCCCCACCCTGAGGGTCTCTGATGAGCCCTGCCCCTCCTCCCAGTTCTAATCACCACTGGATATGTAGCAGGAGGGAGAAATATTCTTTGTTGTCTTAAGCCAATGAAGTTTAAAGATTGTTTCTTACCACAGAATAACCTAGCCTATACTGACTATTACAGGGTTGGTGGGAGGATTAGATATAAAAAAATGAAGTTTCACTAATATACCTTTGTACAACCACAAGAACGGCTATAAACGAAAAGAGAGACAATAGCAAGTGTTAGCAATGATGTGGAGAAACTAGAATCCTCATATGTTGTTGGTAGGAATGTAAAATGGTGCAGCCACTTTGGAAAACAGTTTGCCACTTTCTTAAAAATTTAATCATAAGCTTACTGTACAACTCAGCAACTGAACTCTTAAGTATCTTCCCCAAAGAAATGAAAATATATCTCCACACAAAGACTTGTATTTGAATGTTCACAGCAGCATTATTTTATACCACAATAACTAAGAAGTTGGAACAATCCAAATGTCCATTATACACAAATGTGGTATATCCATACGATGGAATACTACTCAGCAATAAAAAGGGAACAAAATACAGATGGTCCCTGACATGATGTTTGACTTGTGATTTTTCAGTTTTACAGTGGTGCAAAACTGATATTAATCTGTAGAAACCATACTTCGAATTTAGAATTTTGATCTTTTCCTGGGCTAGTGATATGCAACATGATTCTCTTTCATGATGCTGGGCAGTGGCAGTGACCACAACTCCTGGTCAACCATGCAATCGTGGGGGTGAACAACAAATACACTTACAACTGTTCTGGACCCAGACAACCATTCTGTTTTTCACTTTCATTACAGTGTTCACTAAATTACATGAGATATTCAACACTTTACTATAAACTAGGCTTGGTGTTAGATTATTTTGCCCAGTTGTTGGCAAATATGTGTTCTGAGCATGTTTAAGCTAGGCCAGGCATGATGGTTGGCAGGTTAGGTATACTAAATGAACTTTCCGCTTATGAGATTTTCAATTTATGATGGGTTTCTTGGGATGTAACCCCACTGTAAAGTCAAGGAAGATCTGTACTGATATATGCTACCACACAGACAGACGTCAAAAACATTGCACTAAGTGAAAGAAGCCAAAAGCCAAAGACTACATACTGCATGATTCAATTTCTATAAAATGTACAGAAAAGAGAAATTTGTAGAGAGGCAGAAAGTTCAGTGGTTGCCTGGGGCTAAGAGTGGGAGTGGGAATTAACTGTACACAGGTTTGAGGGAGTGTTGGGAAGGGATGGGATAGTCTAAAACTGGATTGTGATAATGACTGCACAGCTCTATGTATTTTCTGAAAATCATTGAATTGTATGCTTACAATGGGTCAATCTTATGGTATGTAAGTTCTATCCCACTAAAGCCATTAAGAAAAAACTGAGCACAATATCTGGCACACGGGGAAACCTCAGGAAATGTTTGTTATTATTCATCATTTTAGGGATGAAATGCTAGGACTGAGCCTCTACAATGAATTAATTAGGAGTAAAGATTTGCACTTAGTGAAGAAGGGAGGTCTGGCAATTGGGGCTTGTCAGGGACCCCCATTCTTATACCCCCCAATTTTGTATGTCCTCTATGCTGACCACCACCTGTAACAGGCCAGTGGATACTTACACTGTCCTGCACCAAGTTCCACTTGGAGACCAGGGGTCAGGGTCAGGTATCCTAGCCCCAGTCTATTGCTGTCCTCTGCTGACAATCCAGGATGCCTTGAAACTGAGCCTTTTCAAGATGCTACAAGCAGACTTAACCTGGTCTGGCTGAAAAGTGTTTCACTCTCCATTGCACCCTATCCTCAAACCTGTATCGTCAACAACAATTCCCTGGTGGTGCAGTGGTTAAGACTCTGTGCCCCTAATGCAGGGGGCCCAGGTTCAATCCCTGGTCAGGGAACTAGATCCCATATGGATACTGCAACTAAGAGTTCGCATGTCACAACTAAAGAGCCAGCAAGCCATGACTAAAGGAGCTGGTGAGCCACAACTAAGGAGCATGCCTGCCGCAACTAAGACCTGGTACAACGATAAAAAAGTTGGAGTGGGGGAAGGGCAGGAAACCTGCCTGGTACACGCAGTTGTCTGTCAAGCGCAGCTGTAGCATTTGCAGACCAGCTGATGAAACTCCAAACAATTTCGACTTAGGCCTTAGGGCTCCCCAGATAAGACAAAACTGATTCAGAGAGGCCTTGAATCCTAGTGGGTTAAAGTTTGAAGGGTCACAGTTACAGTATCACTGATGGAAAGATGGAGTCCAGCCCTTCACTAGTCTGTTCAGGCTGCTATAACAGAATATCACAGACCGGGTGGCTGATAAGTAACAAAAATGTATTGCTCACAATTCTGGAGGCTGGGAAGTCCAAGATCAAAGTGCTGGCAGATTTTGTGTCTGTGAGCACCCACTTCCTAGTTCATAGATTGTCATCTTCTCACTGCAACCTCACATGGTGGAAAGGGTGGGGAGCTCTCTGGGGCTTCTTTTATAAGGGCACTAATCCCATTCATGAGGGCTCCACCCTCATGACTAATCACCTCCCCAAGGCCCTGCCTTCTAATACCTTCACAGTTGGGGTTAGGTTTCAAACTATGACTTTTTAAAAAAAACTTATTTATTTAATTTATTTATTTTTGGCTGCATTGGGTCTTCGTTGCTGTGCGCTAGCTTTCTGTAGTTGTGGCGAGCAGGGGCTACATTTAATTGCAGTGCACGGGTTTCTCATTGCAGTGGCCTCTCTCGTTGCAAAGCATGGGCTCTAGGCACGTGGGCTTCAGTAGTTGTGGCCCGTGGACTCAGTAGTTGTGGCTCGCAGGCTCTAGAGTGCAGGCTCAGTAGCTGTGGCGCACAGGCTTAGTTGCTCCGTGACATGTGGGATCTTCCTGGGCCAGGGATCGAACTCATGTCCCCTGCATTGGCAGGTAGATTCTTAACCACTGTGCCTCCAGGGAAGCCCCCAACTATGACTTAACGGGATATAAACATTTAGTCTCTAGCAGCTAGAGACCACCATGGCCCTTTGGTTAGCATTCGGCAGGAAGCAACAGTAGAAAAGAGATAATGTGTATAGTAGCATCATCTGAACAACTGGCATTTTGGACCCATAGCCAGGTCCCCAACAGAGAAATGTGTTTTTGATCTTTTCTGTTTCCAGGCTCTCAGTCCTAGCTACGACATTCTCACAGTGCATCCATCTCTCTGGCTACTCACTGGAGAAAAGATAAGGTTTAAGTGGTTTTGTTATTCAATAAAAATGAAAATAAAAAGAGCAATTAACTAAACAACTGAGATAAAAACTAATAAATCTAAGGACGGTAGAAGGAAATAAGGAAAGATAAAAGCAGACATAAGCAAACTAGAAAACAGAAAAATGATAGGATTGGTAAGATAAATAAAAAAAACTAACTCTTTTAAAAGACCAATAAAACAGACAATCCTCTGGCAAGGTTACATGAGAAGAAAAGAAAAAATACAAGTAAATAGGCCTAGAAATATGAAAGGGATGAGACACAAAGACATGAAAGAAGATTACAGTTAAAAGCACGCTCTGTTCAAATTTATACTAATAAAATATTAACCAAAATAAGACAATATAATCCACTCAAGAAGAGGTAGAAAAATTCAAGACAAAAAAAGTCACAGAAGCAGCTGGTAAAGAGCTTTCCACAACTTTGCTGAAATGCGAACTCAGATGATTTGGGCGGGGGTGGGGGAGTGGGCAAATTCTGTCAAACCTTAAGGGAAGAGAGAATTTCTATATGACTGAGCTGGTTCCAGAGCATAAAAAATGTTTAAAAGTGTCTCAGATGATTTTACAAACTAACCCAGCTTTGGTAACCAAATCCTGAGAAGAGAGAAAAAGAGACAGAGACAGAAAACAAGAGCCTTAGACCAAACTTATTTAGGGATAGTATACTGGGTTGACTAGTGTCATCCCAAAATCCATATCCACCGGGAACCTCAGAATGTGACCTTAACTGGAAATAGGGTCTTTGTAGATGTAATTATTAAGATGATATCATACTGGATTAGGGTGCACCCTAAATCCAGTGACTGCTGTCCTTCTAAGAAGAGGAGAGGACACACAGAGATACACTCGGAAGGAGAAAGAAGGCCATGTGAAGATGAAGGCAGAGACTGGAAGGATGCAGCTACTTACAAGTCAACGAATGCAAATGTTGCCAGCAGCCACCAGGAGCTGGAAAGATTCTCCCCTGGAGCCTCTGGAGGGAACATGGCCCCAATGACACCTAGATTTCCAACTTCTGGAACTGGGAGAGAA
This sequence comes from Mesoplodon mirus, assembly GCF_964341445.2. Classification (NCBI taxonomy): domain Eukaryota; kingdom Metazoa; phylum Chordata; class Mammalia; order Artiodactyla; family Ziphiidae; genus Mesoplodon; species Mesoplodon mirus. The sequence goes on from NC_138991.1 coordinate 54,021,392, forward strand.
TAAAGTTCTGTTGATTTAAGCTACCCAATTTGTGGTGTTTTGTTATGGCAGCTCTCAGAGACTAAGCTGTCTTAGGGATGCAGGTATTTTTCTATTTCTTTGGTCATTTGAGTCATTTTGAAAGGGAAGAGAATATATGAGCTGAATTTACTATCTGGGAAACAAATGAATACAGAAGTCCCTACATTGCTTCCTCTTGTGGGTCTACCCTGGTGGTCTCATGATCACCTGGAGGACTTAGACTCAGCAATACTTTTTCCCCAAGCAATTATGGGACCTGGAGCAAGAGTTTGAAGGGAGGCCCGTATACCATACGGCTAGAGTGATTAAGAGATATAAGTAAGCTAACTGTGCTTAAAAATTGTTTCACTTCTACCTTGATGGATATTCTTTTATAACCACTTGGGAAGCCAAGTTTCAACTGAGAATTCTCCCAGTCTCCTTGGAATTCTAAGATATTATTGAGTGGCATAAGGACAGTTGAACACCCTTTCCTCATGGTCCCCAGCTCCGTCCTACATCATAACGGGCCTACGGGAATACTGTGGACATTTCAGCCCACTTGTCCAAGCTTTGTCCACCCTCCACACAATCAGCTATCCCTGGGACTTCCCTGGTGGCGCAGTGGTTGAGAATCCTCCTGCCAATGCAGGGGACACGGGTTCAAGCCCTGGTCCAGGAAGATCCCACATGCCATGAAGCAGCTAAGCCTGTGTGCCACAACTACAGAGCCTGCACTCTAGAGCCTGCAAGGCACAACTACTGAGCCTGCATGCCACAACTACTGAAGCCCACATGCCTAGAGCCTGCGCTCTGCAACAATAGAAGTCACTGCAATGAGAAGCCTGCGCACTGCAAGAAAGAGTAGCCCCCATTTGCCACAACTAGAGAAAGCCCACGCACAGCAACACAGCCAAAAATAAATAAATAAATATTAAAAAATTAAAAAAACAAATGCAAAAAAAAAAAAAAAATCAGTCATCCTTGGTCATCCTTCCAGGCCTGGGAGTGCAAACACCTGCCATGCTGTCCTACACTGGAAGAATGGACATAGGAAAGTGGCCTGCACAGGCCCTGGGTGCAGGCTTGGGCCATTTAGGTAGAAGGCAGGGAGCACAGGGCCCAGGCATTCAGTAATCCAGAATTCCCAACCCAAACAGGCCTGCACCCATTTGTAGGACCTTCACCCTGTGGTCTCCTTACCTTCTGGGGAGGAGTGTGGCCAAAAGAGGGACAGAGCAGGGCCCTGTAAAGCAAAGGCAGGAACTGCCCTTGCCTGGGTCTAGGGGTGGTTTTGCTTAATAGTTTGTCACATTGCAGAAAAAGACCCAATTCTACAGTACACTGAAGGCAATGGATACTTTATTAATAGCTTTATGAGACATCAGAGAAAGGGACCAAATTACAAACCACAGCAGACACTGTTAGACATCTCGGTCCCTTCCCCCCAGAGTTCTTTCCCCCTCTTCCTCAAAGAGCCTCTAAATAAACAAGATTTCTGTACTGAGAAGAATCGAGCTTGAACATTTCTCCCTCAGCAAAACAAAAGCCAAATAATCATCCGTCAATCCTCCAGAATGTCCGGGTGGCCATGGTGAAGTTTTACCACCTCTCCCTTCCCTCTACATGTCACACTATTTACCCAAGAAAACAAGGAGGAGATAGTGGTGGTCGTGCGATGGAGGCAATAGGTGAGTTTTGCTGCAAAAATAAAACAAAATAGACCTTTTCCCTCCTAGTTTTGTAACTCTTCAATAAGACAGAAAATGGAATACAACTGTATAATAAAAGAATAACATAATGTGACTAATTATAGCTTAGTTCCACAAATCACAAAGGCAAGGATGGTTCAATATTAGAAAACGTATGGATTCATCACATTCATCCATCAAAGAAGAAAACCATATCAGCTAATAGAATTCAAAATTCTCTCTTCGTATAATACTCCTGTTAGATTGGAGAGAGATGGAGGCTTCACGTGAAAAAGAATAAATCAGGAGTCTACAAAATAGCTAACTGGTCAAACAGTGGAGGCATTTTTACTAAACCAGGATGAGGCAAAAGTGCCTGCTACTCAAACTCAATACATTCTTATATTCTGGAAGTTCTAGCCAAAGGGGGTCATACTCCGAGCCTGGGTTGAACCTGACCGTCAGATATTCTATATTTGACTTGCCTGTTGTTTAAAACATTTGAATTCATTTTCAACACTTAAAAGACTTATAGATTTCACATTTTAAAAAACACCTGATTTTTGGCATATCTTTTAAAAAAATCTGACCACCTGTCAACACGTGGCCTGTTTCTCAAACGGCACAAAATGGCTGGAGCTGAGTAAGAACTTCTCCCTTTAGGTAAGACTTGTGCTCTCCCATTTGCCAAAGGCCTCACCGGGCCCAGTTCTCTCATTTATGTTACTTGCCTGGGCCCCATAGGCATCTGAATTCCTGTACCTGTACTGAAGCCAAGAACTAGAAAAAGAGGTATAAATGTGGAAAGGGAGACAAAATTATCATTTTTGGGGGAATGAGCTACCTGCAACATCCAAAAGAATCAATGAAAAACACTTAAAATGAATAAGAGTTCTGTAAGATGGCCAGTTACAAAATCCATAAAAATTAATATAGCAGAATGACTCGGGGTTGGGGAGGGAAGAGAGTTTAGTCACCATGTGCAATAACAACAACAAAAAAAACAACTTTGAATTAACTTCGCAAGAAATGTGCAGGATTTGTGTGACTCAAACTTCAAGATACTGCTGAAGAACAGGAAAATGACTTCAACACAAGTAAAGTAAAACACACCATTTTCCTAATATTGCTGTAAGGATGTCCATTATTACCAAAATAACATAAATTTAATACAATTCCAATAAAAATCTAAACATAACTTTTTTGGGGAAACTTGACCAAGAGAGTCTTAAATGTTTGCCTGGAAGAATAAATGCTTGAGGATAGCCAGCTAGCCAATAAAAATGTCAAAGAGCATAATAACAGGGAAGCATCGTTCCAAGAAATAATTAAAATTTATTATAAAATGATAATTAAACTTATAAGATATGACTAGGAACAAGCAACATAACAGGATGAGACTTGAAAGCACAAAAACAGATCCAAATGTGCACATAGATATAGTACAAGTCCTATTTCAAATCAGCAGGTAAAGGAAACATTTTTCTTAGAGTTACCATATGATCCAGCAATCCCACTCCTAGGCATATATTGGAAAAAACTCGAATTTGAAAAGATATATGCACCCTAATGTTCATAGCAGCACTATTTACAATTGCCAAGACATGGAAGCAACCTAAATGTCCATCAGCAGATGAATGGATAAAGAAGATGTGACATATATACATATATATATATATATATATATATACACACATATACATACACACACAATGGAATATTACTCAGCCATAAAAAAGAATGAAATAATGCCATTTGCAGCAACATGGATGGACCTAGAAATTATCACACTAAGCGAAGTAAGTCAGAAAGAGAAAGACAAATACCATATGATATCACTCATATGTGGAATCTAAAATATGACAAAAATGAACATATCTATGAAACAGCGATGGACTCACAGACATAGAGAACAGATGCATGGTTACCATGGGGAGGAGGAGTCGGGGAGGGGAGGATTGGGAGTTTGGGATTAGCAGATGCAAACTAGGATAAACAACAAAGTCTTATTGTATAGCACAGGGAACTATATTCAATATCCTGTGATAAACCATAATGGAAAAGAATATGAAAAAGAATATATATATATATATGTATAACTGAATCACTTTGCTGTACAGCAGAAATTAACACAACATTGTAAATCAACTATACTTCAATGACATTTTAAAAGAAAGAAAACATGTTTCAAGAAATGATGTCAGGCAACTAGCTAGCCATTTTGAAAAAGTTAGCTCCAGACTTCCCATCATAAACTGACATCATTTTTTGATGGGACAGAGATTTAAATGTAAAAAATTAAATAAGAGGGCTTCCCTGGTTGCGCAGTGGTTGAGAGCCCGCCTGCCGATGCAGGGGACACGGGTTCATGCCCCGGTCCGGGAAGATCCCACATGCTGCTGAGTGGCTAGGCCCGTGAGCCATGGCTGCTGAGCCTGCGCATCCGGAGCCTGTGCTCCGCAACGGGAGAGGCCATAACAGTGAGAGGCCCGTGTATGGCAAAAAAAAAACACAAAAACCAGAAATAAGAATACCCCCTAAAATTCAGGTGAATTTTACATATCCTCAAATGAAAAGGGAATTTTTAAAATACCAAAACATATCAGATTAAAAAATCTGAAATGCAAAAGTGTAGAAAAAAAGATAAAAGACAAATTTAGAAAAATGTTTGCAATGTTTACGAAACTGGTTAAAACCCTCAACAGATGTAGTTCTTACAAAGACATAAGAGAAAGAATATTGGGTCAATAAAAGGGGAGATGACACCAATAGACAATTCACACACACACACACACACACACACACACACAAGGGGCTGGGGAGGGGAGTGGGGGTTGGAGAGAGAAACAAATGGCCAGGAAACAGATGAAAAAATTAATCTCAATAATAATTGAAGAAATACAAGTTAAAATAGTGAAATGACATCGAACTTAAGAGTACTTTGATAGAAGTCACAATGCTGCTATTCTTAGTGAGTTTGTAGGAGAATGGGTTCTCACATCCTGCTGATGTGAATATGAATTGATAAAACCTTTTTGGAGAGCAAGTCCACTGGATATATCAAAAAGTGAAAACACGTTCTTACTCTTTGATTAGGAATTCCCACGTATCAGAATTTATTCTGAGAACATTATCATGGATGTGCACAAAGGCTTAGTGTAAATGAGACGCATGTCACCATTTCTTCTAATAGGGAACCATTGGAAACGTAAGGGTCGACAGTACAGAACTGGTCTGATAAAGTCTGGGGCCGATACGAGTGTGGGAGAGCAACTTGGATTGGTTGGTGGTGCTGATGCACATTTGATAAATATTTTAAATTCCACCCACACAAGGATATACTCTGTACCGCTCAAATAATGACGTGGAAGAACATTTATCATGTTGAAAAACTATATACAATAGCATCTATGGGAAGATTCCAAAACAGAAAACAGCCTAGGATACACGTCAAAATGCCAGAAATGATATCTCTGGCTAGTAAAATTAGACGTAGTTTTTTGCCTACTCTTATTTTCTAATAATTGCACAAGATTCTTAGTTTCTTTAGTAGAAGTTCTTTTTTTTTTTTTTTTTTTTTTTTTTAAGTAATTGTCAACCCTGGTGGAGGCTACTCCTGGGTCAAGGATGGTCACATCTAGAAAGTGTCCATGGCTAGGGTCAGGGTACTGGTAGTGAGATAAAGGGTTACAGCCTTTCAGGAGAAAGAGATATGTATATATCAGGAGATTAACATATGAATATGTATAGAAAAAACCCCAAATGAGGGGATTATGGTTGTTATTTTCTACATTCTTTTCTATAGCCCAAATATGATGAGATTATGTGTTGTTTATAATTGGGGGGGGAGGGGATGAACACATACAACTGGTAAATATTATAAAAGCCTACCAGGGCTGGGCTTCCCTGGTGGCGTGCTGGTTAAGAATCTGCCTGCCAATGCAGGGGACATGGGTTCGACCCCTGGTCTGGGAGGATCCCACAAGCTGCAGAGCAACTAAGCCCATGCGCCACAACTAGTGAGCCGGTGTGCCACAACTACTGAAGCCCGCATGCCTAGAGCCTGTGATCCACAACAAGAGAAGCCACCGCACTGAGAAGCCCGCGCACCACAATGAAGAGTAGCCACCACTTGCCGCAACTAGAGAAAGCCCGCATGCAGCAACAAAGACCCAACACAGCCAAAAATAAATAAATAAAATAAAAATAAACTGCAAAATGTCATTAAAAAAAAAAAACCAAACCCTACCAGGGCTATAAATCCTACCAGGGCCTGGCCTTGCCACCCCCCATATCCCACCCTCATCCCTCCCTAGGTTGCTGTGCACCAGTGTCTGGGGTTCTGTTGCTTCCTTTTTCCCACCTCTGCTTTCCTAGTTTCTTCTGCCAGGAGAGACTTTTCATTTTTTATATAAAATACAGATAAATATCTTTTAGATATTGCAATAGGAAAAGATTGATTAGACAATTTAAAAAAAGATTTCTTAAATTAAAAGCGTTAGTTACATCTTATGGTTACCAGTGGGGAAGGGGGAGAGGGATAAGTTGGGAGATTGGGATTGACATATACACACTACTATATATAAAATAGATAATAAGGGCCTCCTGTATAGCACAGGAACTCTACTCAATACTCTGTAATGACCTATGTGGCAAAAGAAGCTAAAAAAAGAGTGGATATATGTATATGTATAACTGATTCACTTTGCTGTACAGCAGAAACTAACACAACATTGTAAATCAACTATACGCCAATAAAAATTGGAAAAAAAAGAAAATTAAAAAGTGTTAGCTTGAAAAGAGTCCTGTACCACAATGTACATTGCAGCATTATTTACCGTAGCCAGGACATGGAAGCAACCTAAGTGTCTATTGACAAATGAATGGATAAAGAAGATGTGGCACATATATACAATGGAATATTACTTGCCATAAAAAGAAACGAAACTGAGTTATTTGTAGTGAGGTGGATGGACCTAGAGTCTGTCATAGAGAGTGAAGTAAGTCAGAAAGAGAAAAACAAATACCGTATGCTAACACATATATATGGAATCTAAAAAACCAGAAAAAAAATGGTTCTGAAGAACCTAGGGGCAGGACAGGAATAAAGACACAGACGTAGAGAATGGACTTGAGGACACGGGGAGGGGGGGAAGGGTAAGCTGGAACGAAGTGAGAGTGTCATGGACATATATACACTATCAAATGTAAAACAGGTAGCTAGTGGGAAGCAGCCGCATAGCACAGGGAGATCAGCTCCGTGCTTTGTGACCACCTAGAGGGGTGGGATAAGGAGGGTGGGAGAGAGACGCAAGAGAGAGGGGATATGGGGATATATGTATATGTACAGCTGATTCACTTTGTTATACAGCAGCAACTAACACAACTATGTAAAGCAATTATACTCCAATAAAGATTAAAGAAATGCATTAGCTACAGAAGAAAAGATTGATCTATTTTATTATCTTAAGAACTTTTATCCATCAAAAGGTACCTTAAAGAAAGTGAAAAGAAGTACAGCAAACAAAGGATTAGTATTGAGAACATATTAAGGACTGCTTTTATAAGAAAAGCACCAGCAATTGTAGAAAGATGGGCAAAAAAACACGCACAGACACTTTTCAGAAGAAAGGAGATGTATTTGGCCAATCATATTCAAAGGGATGCTCACCATCAAAGGTAAAAATGCGAATCAAAGCCACAGTGAGGTACTGTTTCACACACAATCAGTCGGCAAAAATGAAAAAGCCTGAAAACATCAAGTGTCGGAGAGGGTGTGGACCCATCACTTCTCATACACATTGCTGATGGGGGTGTAAACTGGGGCAACCATTTTGGGAAACAGTTTGGCTTTGTACTCTGAAATCGAGCACATGTGCACGATCCAACTCAACAATTTCACTCCTAGGTACATGCCCAAGAGAAATGTTTGCATATGTGTAAGACCACTTACAAGAATGTTCATAAAAGTACTGTTTACACTATCAAGAATCTGTGAATGACCCAAATGACCAGTAATGAGAGGGTTGCTGCATAAACTGTGGGACGCTTATATAATAAAATATTATAGAGGAGCCAAAACAAGCAAAAGACAGCAACATGCAACAGTAGATGAATCTTAACAGTGTAAGTCCTAAAAAACTGCATATAACACGATGTCTTTTCTATAAAAGTAAGAACATATATACACACATATAGACACATACACTTTTCTGAATACATATAATATATATATAAAACCGTGAGGCTAGATAAAAACGAAAGCAAGGGCATACTGAACACATAAATCAGGATGAGGGTTTGCTTTGGCTTGGGAGAAGCAGGGAAATAGGTTGGGGGTAGATCTGTGTGGTTAGTTGTAGGTTATAATCTTATTGTCAAGGTTCTAGCTTTTGTTTGGGGGGCGGGGCGGTAGCTTCATGAGTACTTCCTCATTATTAAAAATAACAAACTAAATAAAGCAGGTCATACATGGATCAATGGCGACGTGTTTCATGAACCAAGGATTATTAATTAGTTATGAACTTCTGTGCACTGGAGTCCAATACGAAATAAAAAACCTATGTTAAATGAAAGTTAGAATATGATAAAGGAAACACAGTTATTAACCAGAGGAAACATAGGAAGCTTGATTCTGGACGACAGATTGAAGATTCAGTTTGAAGGCATAAATGGAAGGTTTGAAGCACCTACTACACACCACATGCAAAGGTATCTCCGAAACTGCTCTAAGGAGTAAGTTATACAGACCTACCTGGGGCTTGTCTTTCATTTTATAAAAATTCTCTTCCATTTCAAAACCACCCTCTGACACCATTCAGCGAAACCAGGGAAAAGCCCAAAGACCTTCAGCAGCTGAGGACATTGGTTCCTTGACTTTTCAAGACAACTCAGCTCTCTCATCGGCTGGAAAGACTCATCTCATGCTATCTTATTCCTACAAGGCATTAAATGTGAAAGAAGGCCTTGCTGGGCAGTTTGCCACGAAGTCTACTTTTACAGCCTCTGTAACCTATGCTCATGGCATCCCAGAACTCTGTAATGCATATCACAGTGCTTGGAAGGTTTGGTCATTTCCAGGCAATGAGTGTGTGTGTGTTTAATCCAAGTAATATTTACTGTAATTCCATTATTACAAATTCAAAAGCTGGCTCTGCTTTTCAGATTCTTTTAAGATCTGGAAAAAACAACAACCTGTAACTCCAGCCCCTGGGCTGTGTTCTGCTTACCGTCTGGCACACAGTAGGTGCTTCATGAGTGTTTGTTGAGTTAACTGGCATTGTTTTCCAAATAATGATTTTGAAGACCCCGGATTTCAAGAGTAAACACTTGCTGAGTTATCCTTTCTACAGATCGTGTTTACACAGGCACACCTTGTTTTACAGTGCTTTGCAGTTACTGCGTTTTTTACAAACCAGTATCAATCATGTCTACTGGCATTTTTCCAACAGCATTTGCTCACATCATGCCTCTGTGTCACAGTTTGGTAATTCTGGCAATATTTCGAGATTTTTCATTATTATATTTGTTGTGGTGATCTGTGATCTTTGGTGTTACTGCCATGACTCACCGAAGGCTCAGATGATGGTAAGCATATTTTAGCAAAGTATTCTTTAACTAAAGTATGTACATTGTGTTTTAGACATAATGCTATTTGCACACTTAATAGATGACATTACAGTGTAAACATTACTTTTATAGGCACTGGGAGCCGCCAAAATTTGTGTGACTTGCTTTATTGTGATATTTGCTTTCTTGAGGTGGTCTGGAACCAAACCTGCAGTATCTCCAAGGTGTGCCTGTATAGCAAAAAACAGTCTAAAAAGAATGAATGCATTTATGGGGGGTATGTCAGGTAAATAGATGAAATTTGGGACTGTCTTTGGAAATTAAGGACACAGCTAGTATATGTGAGATCAGCCTCTGTGGCAAGGACATACCTTCAAAGTATATGTAGAATCCAGGGAGTCAGAAAACACACACACACATACACACAAGCACCTCCCCCCGCCACAGATTTAGTAACAGAGAGATGAGATTAAAACAAAGCTCTCCTATATTAATGACCTTGTAAAGATGACAAATTTTCCAAAATCACTTTGTTGTGTCCCTTGAAGTTGTTCACCAAAAGACAGCAGTCGACATACGGAACAATGAAAGAAATAATTAAAACCTTACCCACAAGGTTATCAGCCAGAAGCAGGTATTATCGAGAGAATCTCTCTAGGAGGAAGGAAAAGTCACTTTTCCTGTCCACCACGGGCATGTCATCTGAAAGCAGAAAAATATCACATACTTTTCAGACGAAGATCGTGAGCCAGCCCCTGCATAAACTCATATTCATATTTTCCCAATTGAGGTCGATCACATCTAAAAACAACTGGGCCGCTCCTCCCTTCATTGTGGCTCTTTCTCGATTAGCCCCACCTGCCAAAGCACTTGGTTTTTCTTTTTTTTTTTTGCCATCTAAGCACATATGTGTTCCTTTCCCCCTAAATTAACTTGCTTTCGGGTTTGCTGGCATCCAAGTGTTAAGTCATTTCACATGTGTGGGATCTGTCGGCACCGCCCATCGGCGAAGCTCCTGGGCGCAGTTATGCTGTTGGCTTGCTCTGACTTGTATTTGCTGAAATGGGAAGGCACCCAGGGCATAAACAGACGTCTCCAGTCTCGAGGCTGCTGGGGAGCAGGTGGAGGCAGGTGCATGGCAGGTCCTTCTTTTTGCCTTTGCTACCAAGCATCTACTCCCTCTCCAAATTTGTTGCCAGTCTGTACTTTACCTGTTCGTGCTGTCTTGAGTCAGTAAAAATAAATAACTCACCTACCAACACTACTCTGGGCGTGTGGGATCAGCACACCAGTGTTAGGTGGTATGACATCATCATCCTTTCATGCGTGTACACTTCCTCTGTGTTTGCATCCAAATACAAAGCAACAGATGGGTATGGATGGGGTAGTGAGGGCATACACGGAGAGCTTAAGGATAAATCACCATAAAAATGGGTTGGCCAGGTCTTTTCTTTTTACACCAAACTGTTAACTGTGTTTATTTCTTTAAAAAATCTTTGCGGTGTAATTTACATACAATAAACCGCACATAATTAAAGTGTATACTTTGAATGATAACTGGCATATGTATATGTTGTGACACTGTCACTGCAATATTCCAGACATTTCCATCAACTCCAAATGAGTTTCCTTGTGGAAATGGCCAGTTTTTATCTTCAATTTGGAAGGCTTTTTGGTTTTGAGGGAATCAGATCTCACCTAGGAGCCCAGGGCTTAGCATGGGGTCACTGATAGTATTGAAGAAATTAATAGCAAAAACACAGCACCCCCCCCCCGCCCCTCCACCTCCCCAAATCCACCACTTCCGCAGGGAAAACAATCCCTCTGACCAACAAAAGACTTGGGACTTCCAGTATGACTCACCCTCAGTCCTGGGGCGCATACTCAGGCTCTGATAAGAGGCAGTCAGTCTGTCCTCCGTTTGTTTATGAGTCATGCTGGAAATCAGGCAGCTCGTTTTTTTCTCTCTCCCATGTCACGGTTCTCTCCCATGTCACGGACAAGAATCAGAGGCAGATACACCCCATTCAAAGTGCAGTCCTCCTTAAAGTGTCCGGTGACTCAATGGGGACCCCTACCGGTGAAGACAGAGAGGGCCACGTCGTGGAGTGGAAGTCTGCCTTTCTCCCCACACTTCAAGGCCAGATCTTAGCGACCTGCAGATTTGCAAGAGACTTGGGAAATAGCAGCTGAGTTTTCTGTGCATCCTGTTCACCGATTATTAGTGACAGAGTGGGGCGTGAGTCACAGCTTGCAGCCGGTGCCCACACTGGAGCGATTAACCACATAATTGCTTCAGTGATGAACCTTCCCCCAGCTGCAACCCGCCTCCCCTGGTAGAGCTTTAGGCTGTAAGCCAACAAGTCTCAGTGGCAGGAATAGTGAAGGCCGGGGTTTAAAAAGCCCAAGTTGTGATTCCTTTAGCCAGCGCCTTCTTGGCCCCGATTTAAAATTCCGGCACACAGTCCTGATGGGAGCAGTGGGGATATTTCAACTAGAATTAATGTCATGATCAAGTCAACGTAAAGTAGATTGATCTGCTGTTTCAAGGTATTGCGGCAAAGTGCTCTGTTTGGAGAACAAATCACCATAGCAACTCAGCTGCCCCAGTTACAGTAGGCGCAGGACAACCAAAATAAAAATCCTTACCAAGTCACAGGATTGGCTAGTGAGAGCCGCTGAACAGAATATCAGTTTCCAGACGGCATGAGCCAGCACGTATTTTGGCTTCCTAAATCACTGAAAGGGACGCTTTAAATAATAATAAAACTATCCAGCCAGGTTACAAACAGAGGGGTTCTGGGCCATCCCCCCTCCAGCTTAAACACAAGCACACTTCACTGCCAAACAGCAGCATTTGTCCTTAAAACAGACTTCGGGAAAGGGTTCATTGTTACTTATTGTGGCTTGCCAGTTCCGTTCCGAGTTGGGAGTAGATGGTACTCTAAATGCTGGTTTTTAAGAAGAGCCAGATCTGTATGAAAACAGGTTTTATGTAGGTGTGAAAAGAAGAAAAGCAAAACCACTCTTTCTTCCCTCCACCCCCTGGACCCCCAGCACCGAGTTCTGGTTCCATTAATTATCTGTTCTCTCTCTAGCATCTTCCTTCTCTCACTTGGCTCTGTTCCTTCCTTCTGATCACCTACAAAATCACCTTGGTCGTGGGGCTTGCCCAACATTCTCTTCATCCGCACCGTCCAGGGCTTCCTTTGGCCCCTCGGTCTGGTGTGTGTCCCGGGATGCCCAGAGCTCTCTGCCTTGCTGCAAACTGAGGCCACCAGTGTTCCTACTGTTCCACTCCTGACCCTGTGGGTCACTCCCTTGAAATCCTCTCCTGCTTTTGATTCTGGTTGCTGCATGATTCAGAATCTTCTGTTTATAGCCTGTCTCCTCTATTGTCTCACTTCCTAAATTTAGGCATTTTCTAAAGTCCTGTCTGTTTCATACTTGCTTTAACCATTTATCTGATGTCTTCAATTCTCATTTCTAAGCAGTTGTCTACTATATCTTCAGCTGAGACTGTCCACCTATCGGTTATCTCAAAACCAACTTGGTCAAAACTGAGCTTAATCTCCCCAACACAATAGGATCCTTCTCCAGACTCTTTGTTTCTGTTAATGGCTTCATCATTTCCTGAGGCTTAAAGGCTACGTGTTATTTAGACTCTTCCTAGGCAGATATTTTCTTTGCTACGCTCCATAGACTGTCCTTTGATGCTTCTTCCATTTATGTCCTTCTTCCCATTTCCAAAGCTATCATCTGAGTTCTGGCCATCAGCACCTGTTGCTGAGGTTGTTACAACAGCTTCTGAAATGGTGTTTTCACCTCCAGCCCTTCCTTTGAGGTAGCAAGGTATGGTAGAAGGAAAGCAGGCTTTGAGTTGGAGTCCCATCTCAGCCATTTACTTCCACTGTGACTAATTTCTTAACCCCTGAGTCTTAGTCTTCTCACCAGTAAAGCAGGTATAATCCATATACTTCAGGGTGTGAGGATTTAATGGGGTAACATACGTAAAATACCTGGGGCACTTTAACTGCTCAACTGATGTTAGTTCCTTTCCATTTCAAACTCACTACTGCCAGACTGAAATCTTAAAACAGACTTCTTGGTCACGTCCTTCCCTTACTCAAGCATTCGTTTTTCTACTGAAATGAGGACCAACTCCTTGAGCCTAGCACATGAGAGGCTCCTGCGGTATGGCCTCCGTGTCTTGTTCCAACTCTGCTGTTCACGACTCTTTCTTTAAACACCATTCTATTTCCCATCTGCCTCTTTGCTAGTGCTCTGGACGGGGACTTAAGTGCACTGTCTGCATCTCCGTCTGATGAAATTCTAGCTGTTCTTTAAGAGTCATCTTGAATTCTATCTTCTCTCTGAGGCCATCCCTGCTCCCTACCATTGGATATGACATCTTCCTCTGGCCCCTGGAGCACCCTGTCTTGTGGCATTTTTATTATTCTACTTGCTCATGTTCTTCGTTTGACTTCTCTTTACTGCACGACTGAATGTCCTTGATGGCACGGACTGTTACAGCACTGAACCCAGAGAGTGCCCTCTGCCTTATGCAATACACGCTTTATGCCAAAAACAAACCTGCCTGGTCACGCTTCCCTTGGTCTACTGAGCTTTCTTCTTCCCTAAGCTTCTGCCGGGTGTCACTTTTCCCAGAAACAAAGTTGCACAGGGAAGCAAATCTCTTACTCAGTGAAAGCCATTCTCTCATTGACACCAAAATTATGGAGCTTATCATTACAGGAAAATTGTCCCCAAATATCATTTCAAATATACCGTGTCACCATTTCATCAGACCTAGTTTATTTACTATTTTCATGAACCCCAGGAAATTCCCTTGTTTGAAATCACAAGTTGATTTTGTTTACCTGTCTCCCAGGCCCTCAGGGAGCACTGTTCTTTCCATGTAGAAATACCTGCTTCATGCAAATGGATCCTTGGGAATATCTGAAACTTCTCTTTTTTCTCATTCATGAATCAAGTCTCTTTAACACTGATAATGTGACACAGAAAAGGAATTCAGATTAAAGATTCCATTGAGGTTTTATAAACCTCAATGAGAATGAGAAAGACAGGGCCACTGAACCAGCATCTTAAAATGTGTCTATAGTTCTTAAATATTTAATCAATTTATAGTTTTTAATATTAATGTCTTAGTTCCAAAGTACAGTTCTTAAATATATATATGTATATATATATGTAATAAAATCCACCTTCTAATTTACAAGGTTTCATTTTAGGATGAATGAGGCTGGAAATATGGATTCATCATTACATGGGAGCTCATGTTGGCAACACCATTTGCAAAGTACAATTTCAGAAGGTTAAAAACATGACTCTCATACAAATAGAAAAATAACAGAAGTCAAAGATTTTTTTCAATTCAATTAATGAGGAAACCAGTAAGATGTCAAGACTGATTCAAGAGAAAATTCAAGGACCTGGAAATTTGTAGTTGGTCAAAGGAATGCTGAATAAATTTGCTAGCAAATGCAAAACTGGTTAATGTCCCACCAGGCAATATTCTTTGTGGTGTTACTGTACAAGAATCATTTGTAATGTTATCAGTTTTCTGCAAATTAACCCCTATTCTTATAAGCTTGCAAAATAAGCCTTCCTAATCAGTCAGCAAAACGTTCCCAGCCCTAGAAAATCAGATAATCCCCGGGCAGCAGAGATCACTAGGCAACATCCAGGGCTACAGAGTAAGGGTACTCAGTACTCTCTTGGACCTCTTTCCAAGTTTTGCATACCTGCTCTTGACACTCTTCTCTGACAGGCATGGAAACAAACCAATCTGCTTTTTCTGTATTTGTCATTAGATTTATGAAAGGGGACACAAAGCACAGTCTCCCACTCTTCACCGGCCCTCCTTTGCCTCCGTTTTTCATCATGGGCTGTGGAGTCAAACTGCTTGAGTTCCAATCATGGTTCCACCATTTACTACTGGGTGACCTTGGAAAAATTACTTAACCTCTCTGTGCCTCAGTTTCATCATTGTAAAAGAGGATTTTAAGTAATAGTACCTTTATGGCTTTACCATGAGGATTAAATGAGATAAAGCACAAATGCTAATAAATGTGAGTTATATTACTACTGAGTAAGGGTTCATCATTCTACCAGAGTATTCAGACATTAAAACATTTTGAGAAATAAACTGTCTGACACCTTATGTTAAAGAGGGTTTCGGTTCTACATTTCAAAGCAGAAGCAAAATACTTAAATCATTGAAATGAGTCAATTAGTAAACTAATGATTAACTTGTTTAAGAGGCTACAATAAATTCGCAATGTGTTAAAAGAGTAATTTACTTCTTTTAACTTTAAAAGGAACGTTAAAGGAACAAAAATGTATGAGTCAGGGGTGGCAGGAAATTAATCTTTGTTGAGTTAAGGTGTCCCAGGCATTATACTTGCCGCATATTCATGACATTGACAACAAATGAGTATTTTCAGAAGGAGAATGGATTTCCCCCCGCCTTAAGGACACATGCTACAAAATGAAAAACGGTAAAGGAAAATAACCAAAAGAAAAATACTCCGATGCCTTAGAAACCGGGTTTACCAAGCAAGTCAAATGCCAAAGCAGTGGTTCAAAGCGCATTTCAGCTTTAATCGTTTACTCTGCGTAAAAAAAACCAATTAAATATTCTCTGAATTTTAAATTATATTTACCAACACACTGGTAACTATAATGTACTGGGAATATATTCCCTTTCACTATACATGGTTATTTTTATTTTGCCCACAGAATGCTGAGAATACTGAATAAATACACATTATTAAAACACACACAAACAACTCTGTTACAAATTGATGTAAATGGTTAGGTCTCCCTCCCATACAAATTTTGGCTTATATACCCTTACATCAAAAAAACAACAGTGGTGTAGGCCACCAAATACCCATGGATAAAGATGGTAACTTAAGCACTGAAGTCCAGAATCAGACAGGAAATAGCTATAAACCAAAATAGAAAGCAAAATAATGAAGAGAAGTGACAACTCATGTCAAAGTCTGGGTAAATTTTAATATGCCCAAGCCTGAGAAAAGAATTTTCCTAAAATGTTGGTTCTTAAGGGGACATTTGTAGGTTAAACTGAACAAAAAAGAAAAGGGAATTTCCCTAAAGAAGTTTTCTGAGCCAAAAGAATATCAAATTATGCTTGAAAAACTAAAGCAAAGACTAATAATTCCTGTCTTTCTCCCCTCACCCACTTCTCCAGATTCGCTTCAGTGTAGGTTTTCCTGCTGGAGGCCATTTATTAACTCTGTATTCTGTTATCTCAACACAACTGAATCTAGACTTAACCCTCTTCTGTCTCAGTGGGTTGATAAATGAGACAATTATTTTCAGTCCCTCATGAGCTGGGAAACTGCATTCTGGATGTGCCCAAACATACGTAGACATATAGACATACTAAGCCTCAGATTAAAGAAACAGTAACTACTGCCAAAAGGATATTATTTATGGTCACTATTAAAAATGATTTCTTCTTATATAACTTTAAGAAAGTATCAAGAGAGACACTGTGAGTTAACACTGAAAACGACTTCTCACAATATTTCATATGCTCAAAGTTTTATGCAAAAAACTTGTAACCTAGAGTAATGTTGGTCTCAAGTTTTTAAAAAAGGTTTTTAAAAAGCTAAGCTTGAGTTCATAAGTAAACTGGATGTTCGTGATTTTGAAAGAAAAAGGCAAAGTTAATAAAATGATGCTAGAAAATAAAGTGATATAGTTTTTCCAACTGCATGCATTTCTAGTTCTTTGCCAAATATTCTTAGATTGTAAAAATTTTAAAAGAATTTGGCAAAAGTAAATACATGATGGTTGTATTAAAGGGTTTCCACAACTGGAGACACTAAAATATATTTATTTAGTTGGGAGAGGAAGTGGCAGTGAGAGCCTTTCAACTATAATGACCATTTTAGAGTTCATTAGACACTATCATTCATAATTCAAACACACATGAGCTGGTGCACTGTCTTAAGATGCCTAGTAGGTACAACAGGAGGTAACAGAATTTGGGAGCCAGAAGACACTGGCTCTCTAAATACAACTAAGACTGTTTTCTATGTTGCAGCAGATAACAAGGACTGTTTAAGATGGTAGCTTTGAGAGCTTATTTTTGAAAACTTAACTTGGAGTGAAACCCTTATCAAAGAACGTGCTCTGTTAGGATTTTCCTCTTACGTAATGAAAGAACAATAAAAGGCAGGTGGAATTATACCAGGAGAAAAAAACAGAAATTACATCTCTCAAGCAGAAGTGCTAGGATAGAGTGAAGCAAAATTATAATAACCATTACTATTTGAGGTGGTGTCTATTTTAATGTACTTTTAACTATGACTGAATGCTTAAAGAAAGAAATGTATACAAAAGTGAAAGTTAACATATGAGCCTGACATTTTTGTTTTCCTATTCTCAAGGGTATATTTTTAACCCTGGGACAAAATTAGTAGCCCAAATCTTTATTCTGCCTTAAACTAATTTTTGTTTCTTGTCTTCTTCTCTCCTCTCCAAGTCACTCTACAGAGTTAGATGATAACAAATATGGTTCCTTGATACCCCTTAATTCATTCTTGTGGTATCCTTGTATAGAGTTCAAAAGCCATACACTTCAACATATGTCGACATACCAAGAAATCAAGATGAAAGGTTCGGTTTGGAGATGACAGTTGAAAGACTTCTGTTAAAGTTGAAGACCATTTTGCGTTACATGGTCCACTGTTGACTCTGAGTTCCAACAGTGTAACAAATAAAAACACGGCCGGGCTTCCCTGGTGGCGCAGTGGTTGAGAGTCTGCCTGCCGATGCAGGGGACGTGGGTTCGTGACCCGGTCTGGGAAGATCCCACATGCCGCGGAGCGGCTGGGCCCGTGGGCCATGGCCGCTGAGCCTGCGCGTCCGGAGCCTGTGCTCTGCAACGGAAGAGGCCACAACAGTGAGAGGCCCGCATACCACACACACACAAAAAAAAACACGGCCAACAAAATATGACCCTATGTGATGCGGCCAGCGAAACCGATGTCTACAGCAGCTCTTGAGGTAGAAAACTTACTACTCATCATTAAATATGTGAATAATACCTAAGTTAATAATGTTTCAATATAAAAGTTTAAAAATTGCACAAAGATGTTGTGAATGTCCTGTACGTATACTTCAGTAAGGACCAGAAGGTTTGGAATGAGACTGTTTTCTTTATGGATTTTCAAATATATATATATTTCTTTAGGATTTTTATATATGCTATGCATTGATCTTCCATCTCCTTACAACCCTTCTGACTCAACTCAAGGAAGGAAAATCAAACCTTAAAAGCTGTGGGTCCCTCCTTTGCTTGTGTGCCAGTCCCCACACAGAGGTGCAGGAGGCTGCTCTGGAACAGGGACGTGGGGGGGCGGAGACCCGGGAGAGGACCTGAGCTGGGGGTCCCAGGACAGGTGAGGAGAGGCTGGGAAGGAGGAAGTCTAAGAGACTCTGCTGGGACTTAGGAGGATAAACAGCTATAATAACGGAGCATTTTCAGGGCTCCTTCACCCACGCCATCCAATTCTGTAAATCGGTAATTCATTTTATGTTTTAAAAATACTGGTTTTGAACAATCCAGTTATAGTTATAGTACGTGCTACATATCTTCAGGTGATCAGAAGACCGATCGGCCGGTTTTAGAAGTGGCTGCCTTTCTTAAATTAGCAGTAGGAAGTCCCCATGAATTTATCCCCGAGGCAGACAGGTGGGAGAAGCATGCAGCTGAGGAAAACCTGGAGGGGAGAACAGGTCGGGAATGGCAGAGATGTTCCCTTCTCAGTGTCCTGGGAGCCCCTCTGTAGACAGAGGGTAAGAACACGATGGTGCGTTTTCAGTCTGTGGAGGAAACCTAAGTTTCTGCATGTTTCAGAAATGGCCTTCTATAAACACTGCAGACACTTTCCCTGATCCTGACAACACCTCATGTAAATGGAACATACTGGACCTGGCATGGATGGTGCAGGGAAGGAGGAGAGCAGGCGTGGGAAGTAAAAATGACTCCTGAACGCAAAGTTCAGAGCCCAGCCTTGGCCTCTGGTCCCCTGACCCAGGAAACAGCCTAATCATTCAGACTGGCAGAGAATAAGCTACTGGCCTAATAATTAATAAAGACCTGTGAGGGCAGGCAAGGAGCAGCTGAGAAGCATAGTCACGGGATAAGAAAACAGGCACCACCATTCATTTTCCCATTTTCCCTTTGGAGATGACCTCTGCGTAGGAGGTGTGAATGAAGTCATAGAGCTGCCTGGCGTTTGCCGCGTTCCCCAGCAAGAGCACCAGCTTGTCGAGGGACAGGCTTGCTAATTCGGCGATGTTCTTAATGTTGGTCATCAGGGAGCGACAGTTTTTGGCATTTACCCCTGGCATTTTTAACAAGAAGTCCTGGGGACCGGGATTATACTTCTCTGCCTCGGGGAGGGTCTCGGAATCGGCTGTCACGGCCATGGCCGTCGCCGCGTCCGGCTGTGGCTTGTTCTGCTTCAGCCCCTCAAACAGCTCCGCGGTGGCATGTGGGGAGGGGCACCAGAGGATCCGGAGCCTGGGGAAGTGCAGCGTAAGGAGCGTGAGCTTGGAGCTGATGTCATTGCCGGAGATCTCCTGATGGAAGGCACCTCGGGACATGAGAGAGAAAGGCTTAGTGGGGTCGAACTCGATCAGAAGCACCGGCCGCTTGTAGTAGCGGGACATGGAGATACACTGGCTGTAGAGGCGGCCATTGTTCAAAGAGCCGATCAAATCGCTGACGCTCTTGCGCTCCACGCACATTTCTGGAGTCAGAACGTAGTCTCCGACCTCTAAGGTCACTGGCTCAATGTCGATGCCCCGACGGTGGATCAGAGATGGGAGTTCGCTTCGAAACTCGCGCATGTCCACAACGATACTTTGCTGGGTACCATTCTGTTCCTGGCCGCCTATGAAGAAAAAGAAGCACTTTAAGTAATGTCACTGAGGAGTAACTCTCAAAGATGGAAGAGCACAAAGTTAAAAATCTATGTTTCTGCTGTTAATCTCCGATGCCTGGTTACACAGTATGACATGTTATTCCACACTTTTCCGTATTATAAAAAGGTTTATTTACAGTTTAAGGCTATTTCCCTTAAGCTAAATAGAGCTGGTAGGAAGTTGGGGTCTCTTGGTACTTAGAATTCACAAATACCAGCATTTGCCATCATCTTCCCTCTGTGGTTCCTCTATGGCAGCGGTCCCCAACCTTTCTGGCACCAGGGACTGGTTTCATGGAAGACAGTTTTTCCACGGATGGGGGTGGGGTGTGTGGGTGCTTGGCGGGGCTGGCTCAGGCGGTGATGCGAGCCACGGGGAGCCATGGGGAGCGGCAGAGGAAGCTCCACTCACCTGCCGCTCACCTCCTGCTGTGCGGCCCGGTTCCTAACAGGCTGCAGACCAGTATCGGTCCGTGGCCCAGGGGTTGGGGACCCCTGCTTTACGGTCCCTCACTGTTGCACTGACCACATTTTACTGATCATCGCCGTCCCAATTCCTAGGACATAGTAGATGCTTAGAAATGTTCTCTGAATAAACTGCCTGGTTGACTGCTGTGAAAAAATTTGGAGCTTTTAGTGCTTGTATCAACAAGTCCAGAGATGGGAAAATGGGAGAAGCTGGGAAAAACAAGTGCACAGAGCTTCTCCCACTAACGTGCATATGAATCACCTGGGATGGAGTTAAAGTACCTATTGTTTCTGTAGGTCTGGAATAGGGTCAAAAACCCTGCATTTCTAACAGGCTCCCACGTGATGCCAACACTGCTGGTTGAAGGACTCAAAAGTGCTGTTGTAGGCAGAATAGTGGCCCCCTGATGATGTCCATGTCCTAATCCTTGAAACCTGTAAATATGTTACTTTACACGGCAAAGGTGACTTTGGAAATGTGATTAAATTAAGGCTCTCAAGATTGGGAGATTATTCTGTATTATCCAGGTAGGCCCAAGGGTCCTTATAATGAAAGAGGGAAGCAGGAAGCTCAGAGTTGGAGCTGCTGACCTTGAAGTGGGAGGAAGGAGCCATGGGCCAAGGGATGTAGGTGGCCTGGATAACCTGGAAGAGGAAGGGGTTCTCCCCTGCAGCCTCCAGGGGGATCTCAGCCCTGCACACACCTTCATTTGAGCTCAGTGAAACCCATTTGGACTTTGGATTGTAAGATAATAATTGTTAGATAATAAATGTGTGTTGTTTCCAGACACTAAGTTTGTGGCAATTTGTTACAGCAGCAAAGGAAAGCTAACACAAGCGCTTAGAGGACTGAACTCGAAAGGGCAGATTTCTGTGAACAGCTTTCCGTGTGGTACCTACTTGCTCCAAACTACCTTATTCATATTGCCTGACATCCTGTTGTTCTGCATGACATGTCCCCAACCTATTTGAGTTAATAAGAATCTTCTTCAAAAGATACTCTGAGGCAGTGTTTCCCAATACGGTCCAAGGACCACGTCCATCAGACGCTGACCCCATTTCAGATCTATTGATTTGGAATTTCTATGGACTGGGGTCCGTGAATCTACAGTTTTAACAAGCATCAGAGGCTATTCTTAAGTACGCTAAATTCTGAGACCCACTGCTTTAACTGCGCTAGACCCCACCAAAGGAGAAAAGGGCTCAACTGTATTGTTTTTCCCACGCCTCTTGGCTGAAAGCAGCTGCTGACATGGGGAAACGGGGCCTGGGGCGTGGGACATGGCTAACCCTGTACCATGGTGCACGTGGCATCCAGCAGGTCTTGGTGGAAGCCACTGCTGGGACGCTGCATGGCAGTGAGAATACCACACACCTGGGACCTGGAAAAGCACCAAGAAGCAACCAACAAACACAGATATGGAAGTGGGAACGCACCCCAAACAATCCTGACTCTTTATCTATGGGCAAACTGGCCTCTTCAGGTAAAGGTAAGAACCTAATCACCACTTACAAAAGTTTCTTGGCAAAAGTACATTCTGAATCTCAACCAATGCTGGAGTGTAATTGATTTCCAATGCCGGTGCGTAGATCACAACCCCACTTATCTTACAGGTGAGGAGCCCGAGATCCAGGAAGGACACGTGGCTAGTAAACAGCCAGCTGAGACCAGGGTATGGGAGCAGACAGCCACGTTTAAGAGCTTATTGAGAAAAACCAAGCTTCTGCAGAGAAACTCTGGAATCTCACAGCCTCCTGCACAGGCAGCAGGAGTGTTCGGCAAAGGGCAGGACTCACCGGCTTTGCGTGTGTCGGTGGGAGCACCTGCAGATACACAGCCTCTTACGAGGTCGAGGTTCGATTCATCTCTGCCTTCTCTTTCTTCAGGGACAACCATGCTAGCCTTTTCCCTGTGGGTGGGAGAAAAACATCTTCAACATTTCTGAGCTAATTTCAAAATTCCAGATTTTAATCTCTTGTAAATTATAATATACAAAATGATCTATGTAACTGTAGTGGTAAAAGAGAATACAGGAAACATTAGAATATGCACAGTCAAGTGATGTGTAAAGGAAGCAGAAAGAGTTTCTTGGTTGGGCACTCCTGCTCATCTTCCAGAGTTAAAAAAATACTGTTATTTATTTTCTATTCTGTATGTCCTCTAAACACTTTGCAGCATGAAATAAGCATGTGAAAAATGCCACAGAGAGATTATTGAGACTTTTTATAAAAATGTGCTAGGGCTTCCCTGGTGGCGCAGTGGTTGAGAGTCCGCCTGCCGATGCAGGGGACACGGGTTCGTGCCCTGGTCCGGGAAGATCCCACATGCCGCAGAGCGGCTAGGCCCGTGAGCCATGGCTGCTGAGCCTGCACGTCCGGAGCCTGTGCTCCGCAACGGGAGAGGCCACAACAGTGAGAGGCCCGCGTACCGCAAAAAAAAAAAAAAAAAAAAAAAAAAGTGCTAAATGTGTTACTGAACATTGAAAAGGATTCAAATAATTTATATCCCAATATTTTCAGAGTAATCATAAATAGGATCGTTAAAAATCAATGATTAGGGACTTCCCTGGTGGCTCAGTGGTTAAGAATCTGCCTGCCAATGCAGGGAACACGGGTTTGAGCCCTGGTGCAGGAAGATCCCACATGCCGCAGAGCAACTAAGCCCGTGCACCACAACTACTGAGGCTGTGCTCTAGAGCCCATGAGCCACAACTACTGAGCCCATGTGCCACAACTACTGAAGCCCGTGTGCCTAGAGCCCGTGCTCCGCAACAAGAGAAGCCCCTGCTCGCGGCAACTAGAGAAAGCCCATGCACAGCAATGAAGACCCAACGCAGCCAAAAAAAAAATAATAATAATAATAAAAAAATCAATGATTAAAAAAATGAAAACAATACATGGTTAAGCTTTGATTTAAAAAACTCCAGGTGGGAGGCCCCATTAAACACCCGCGGTTTTAAAGGAAAATCAAGATTAATATTAGAAAGCAAATTCCCAACAAAAGATTTAAACAAAAAAATCAACATCTCAGGTTATGCAGTAGAGCAGCATCAATTCACTCACTTGTGCGTTTACTTAAAACATTTACAGAGGGCTCCCACATGCTATGCGAGGTATTTTGGATACAAATATGGTTACCCGATAATTCCTGTCTTCAAGGAAGCTCAGTATCTTAAACCCGGTAGATTGACAAGCCTGTACAATCCTAACTGAGATTAGTAATCAAGAACCAGAATCATGGCAAGATCCTCAATAACCACAGGAAGAGTAGGCCAGGTGTGCCGTAGTCTTATTTTTCAAAACCAGTAAAAGATGCTATAATCAGTTCAGGAAAGAGCAAGCACTGTGTGTTCCTCTGTGCCAGGCTGACAGAAAAGATGTATAAGGCTGGGTCTCTGCCCTCGCTGGGCTTGCAACTGAGTTTCACGGCAACATGAAAACCGTGGAACTGACTGACTGCAATAAAAGAGGCTGGGGAAGGTGAAACAAGAGGAATCTTCATCAGCAACTAATGATTTCAACAAGGGCTCAAACAAAAAGGATTTTCCAATGAAAGGAAATAAAATCAGATGGAGCAATTCCCCAACCACTCTGGATATGTGATGTTTTAGGGCAGGGTACCATGAAGAGATTCCACCAGAGAACAGAAACTCCAAGTTTAAATTCCTTACTATTTGAAACAACATACAAATGCAAAGTTATTATCAGTATAACATTTTATGGATAGACCGCAAGGAGGCAGGCAATAGTTCCAGTTCCGTGCTCCCTCGTCATTCTCAGTACCGGTGTCAACTGTTGCTGATGAAGGATTCTTTGCAGTGACAATGGCTCTGGCAGCCACTCATTACTGCCCCGTTACACCTACTAGACTCCAGCTGGGGGTAAGGGGCAAACCGTTCAAAAAACTTAATGCTCTTAAATTTCTTTTTCTTTTATATTTGGGATCAACATGGGGGATTTTTTTTCTTCATCTCCACTTAACTTACTGGCTAAGCTATCACACGTGAGGGCATCCTCATTTCCTGATTAAATTGTAACCATGGCTGTAGAGCACAGTGAGTTAGAATGCAGACTCTGGGCCCATGTTTCGTGAATTTGAAACCACTTGCTGGCTGTGTGACTTTAGGCAAGTTGTTTAATGGTTCTGTCCCTCAATTTCATCTGTAAAATGGGGATGATACTAAAATCTAACCTCAAAGAGACTGTTACAAGGATCACATAATATATGTAAGGCACTCAGAAGAGTGCCTGGCACATAGGAAGCACTATATAAATGTCAGCTGTTATTATAACCGTACTTTTCTTACATGTAGTAACCTCATCCCCTAATTATCCACGATTATGCTAAAAAACAGAAGATTTTCTTTCAAATGATTCCACAACTGTTTCAGTTAATACTGTTAAAAAACATCTAGTTTACTATGAAATGTTATAACTGCAAACTGAATCTGAGAAAAAAATATACTCCTGAAATGAAACCAGGGTTGTGAAGAAAATAGTTAAGTCTTCCTAATCAGTAACTCAGATTAATTTAACAGAAATTTGCCATACTTATATTCAGTCTCTTGCTTTCAACATTTGCATAATTTTTCAAGTTACTCTATGTGATAGACACAAAATAATAATTAAACAATTCAGGTCCCTATTTCCACTTCAAGTACTGTGGTTTCTTAATTTTGCTTTAACATCTTCAGTGATATTTGAATAGCTTGTACAACGTGATAACACAGGGAGGAGACACTGGACTAGAAGTCTCTTCAAATGGGCGTTTATTCAAGCCCTCATGCTAACCCATTTTGTGATCATATTTTCTAACTGTAAAACTTCAAATAAGCTAATAACCCTTTTCTTTGAAAGTGGTGACCTCTCCAAAACTATGTATACTCAGAATGTTATTACTAATTTTTTGACGCAAGGAGCATTTTATTAGCAATACTTACAAGTGTAACCTTTTTTCTCTTTACTTGTCATTTGTGATCTACTGATCTCCGGTTTAGTCAAACAGTCCTTTCACTGCCAGTTCGCCTGATTCATCCCTCTCTGGTTATTTTAAATAGTAGCATTGCTTTTGTTCTTACAACATCACTCATGGAGGTCCTGGCAAAAGCACATTCCCTCGGTCTCACATTAAATTTTTCTCTAAGTCCAGGCTTAGTGCAAATGCTCTTTCAGCCATGCACCTCACATATATTTTGCTTTTCAAAACAAACACTTCTCAAATTCCCCAAGTTTTCTGGGAATGTAAATATCTTAAGATTCTGAACGGCATAACTATCTGTGTAATATGGGAAGATCTAATATAATAAGTAGACAATCACCACTGAGAGTTTATAAAATTATGCCAGACCATAGATAAAATGACATCAAAACCTGGTATGGAAATTACTGTAGAGATTGAAACATAGGAGAAAGTCCATATCCCCGGTTCTGCTGAGTGAAGTTTCCAGTATGTGCCAGGCTTACCCGAGCCTTGTCACTGAGCCCTTCGAGTGTAAAATCACTTGTATAAGCCGGGAATGGCATGTGGTCCCCGATACCTGTCTACAGTCCACTGACGGCACTCTTTTTCTAGGCCAGGTTCTGATGCCCCGGAGAAGAGGCAGTCACGGGAAGGAGGCCTGGAGCATAGATCTCACCTACTCCGAGCCTACCAGACCCCCTTGGCTACAACACTGTGCAGGAAACGGTTAAGGGAGCAGGCCTGGGCTGCTCAAACCCTGCACATTCCCAAGAAAGGCCTGTCTCCTCAGCTTGTCTTCCCAGAAGCCCTTGGCCAGCTTCTGGGAGTTGAGGTCTGAGCTCTTGGAATACAACGCCTGATAAGAGGGTTTTTATATGCCTGGGGCGACATGGCACCAGTGTGATCAGATGGTTTATGCCAACAGTGTGATTTCTAGTGAATACCTGTTTTTGCTCCAGGTCTGTCACTTGAGTACTATGTCTATATGACTGACTCCCAATAAAAACGCTGGACGCCAAGTCTCGGGTAAGCCTTCCTGTGGACAACACTGAGCGAGTGCTGTCACACACTGCCACTGGGAGAAGTAAGCACGCTCCTGGGACTTCACTGGGAGAGGACACTCGGCAGCTTATGCTGGATTTTCCTGGACTTGGCCCCATGTGTTCTTTCCTTTTGCTGATTTTACTGTGTCCTTTTCCCTGTAATAAACCGTAACTGTGAGAATACCAGTTTTTCTGACTCCTGTGGGTCCATCTGGTGAATCACTGAGCCTGAGGGTGGTCTTGGGGGCCCTCAACATGAACGCCAACAACTTAATCTGAATATTTTAGCTCCATATGCTCTTTTGTGATTTAGAGACAGTTACTTTAATCAGAGAAGCCTTAGGCAAAGGATATTTTAAAAAGAGTGAAGGAGCAATTAGGAGGTACTGGCCCACATCCAGTAGCACCAATTCTTTGATGCCATTTCCTCAATATCTCTTAAATCTGTCCCCTTCTCTCCGTCAACCTAATCTTGGCTGCCACTGGTTCTTATCAGACAATTGCAACAGCTTTCCTGACTATTTCCCTGTTCCATCCATTCCTCAGTTTGATGCCAGAGACAGCCTTTAAAAAATACTCTATGTCACTTTCCTAATTAGAACTCTTCAGTGCTGTCTTACTGGCTACAGAGTCAAGTTCTAAATCCTTAACAGGCCTTGTGCACCTCGGAGCTTTCACACACACCCTTGTTCAACAGAACCCCTGGCCCACCTTGTCCACTTAGCAACCAGCACACATGCTCCACGGGTCAGCTTAAAGGTCATTCCTTCAGTGATGCCGTCCCAGACATCCCACACTGGGTCAGATCTCTTTGACAGACTCTTATAGGATACCCTTTTCTTTTACCTTGGCAGCCCACCGCCCTCTGCCCATGTCTATTTATGATATTATTCATAATCATTCAATCATTGTCTTTTCCACTAGGAGATAAGCTCTAGGAGGCAGGACAGAGTCTTTTTCTGCACCACTGTAACTCCAGCACTTTAACATTAGCACAGGGCTTGGCTCATAATAGATGCTCAAGAAATATGTTGACTGTTTGAGTCTTGGGAGATGAAGGTCTAGGAGACACAGAGAGGCGCTAAAAGCTCTAGACAAGAAGAGGTAGTCTGCATAACACCTGGTTTGTTATAACACTTTCTGGAATACTTTTTCAAAAAGCATATGTACACACATATAAACTATCCCACAGAACACATTAATAGAAAATACATATCTATGAAATGCAAACAGATTCCCAGACATAGAGAACAGACTTCACAAAGGGGAGGGGGCTAGGGGAGGGAAGGATGGGGAATTTGGGATTAGCAGATGCAAACTAGTATATATATAGGATGGATAAACAACAAAGTCCTACTGTATAGCACAGGGAACTATATTCAATATCCTGTGATAAACTATAATGGAAAAGAATATGAAAAAGAATGTACACATATGTATAACTGATTCACTTGGTGTACAGCAGAAATTAACACAACATTGTAAATCAACTATGCTTCAATCAAAATTGAAAAAAATATATACATATTTTCATAAGCTGAAAGGACTGACCAATAAATGCAGGACCAATAGCTATAAGAATCCATGGCTAAGGCATGCCACAATCACAGAGGATAGAAAGGGAAGGGAACTGCCCACGAACCGTGCTGAGTTTCTTCAAAGGGACTCAATGACACTGATTCAATAAGCACTCCTGTTTCTGGGAACGCATGCCCTGGATGAACTGGGGTATCTGCATATTTTAAGCATATACTGAGAGCCCACAGACAGTGTTGAAGGATGGCCGTCCATTTTGAAATTCTGTCTAGGTCCTGGCTGGCTAACTGCCACTAAAAATGGTTTCTGCCCTCTCGCTGTCACTGATATGTTACCAATGTCTGAGGCTTGAAAGACTGGTCTGGCCCAGTCACTGCCAGGCCAGGCCATGGTCTCCTCCCGTCTAGCCTTTTCTCTGGCTCGGATCAAGGATGCCCTGTCCAGCCCCCGCCCTGGCTTCTGGGGCTCCTTAGAGAGCTTCTGATCCATCTTCTCTCACCAAGCTGCCATTTCCTTGATAACATCCCTTGGGGGAGGCTATTAGATTTCTCAATTGCTTGCAGGAGTAAGATGTAGCCATGTAGTCTGTGAATATCTCAATTAGAAACATTTTCCCTACATTAAACCAAAAGCTTTTTCTATTTGGATTTGGAACATTAAAGGCTACTCATTCTCAAAAAACACACATCTGTTCAGACCAATGTCACACCTTTAAAAAAATATTTTTTCCCAGAGTGATTCTATGGATCTCAACTGACCAGGTCATAAAAATATTTCCCAGTAAACAGTAAAGCAGTCACCCACCCATGGACAATGGAAATTTTACAAGGGAAAAAAAAATCATGATTCCAAGGGAAGGGAGAAATCTTGTACATGGGGGAGGGGGAGAGAGTGTTTCAGTTCTATTGCTGGTGTTTTATGTTATATTTCTTTATTAACATAAAAGCAGTTTTCTTCACATTTCTAATATTCTATTAAACCCCTGAAAAGCACCTGAAGATGGTAGAGAAGCAGGGGAAGAGAAAAGGAAGTGTGGACCGATGTGCATAAACCCTGGAGTGAATCAGACTACAGGTGTATCTTGATGTGACCCTCCCCAGCAGCTTCCTCTCTCCATCTTTCCTGAGGGCTAGTAGATATTCCCCCACTCAGAGAAGCCTCTGGATCTTCAAAGGCCTTTGAGTCCTTCATACTGATCTTCTACGTATTTACCTTATGAGTTTTTCAAAAGCTTCCTTTTCTTTCCGCAAAGCAGTGAGATAGCGCTGTTCCTCGGTTGAACCTCCGTATATAAGAAAGTAAACCCTGCAAGTTAAGACAGAACTCTTTTAGGCTGCAAACACATAATTTTTAATCCCTGGAAGGAAGAGCATGGCATTTGAAATCAGCAACCTAGAGTGTTCAAATAATAAATATTTGACTGAGAAGAAAAGGTTCCATTAATCACACACTTATTAAAATTAAGCAGCCTAAACCCCACCTGTTAAAGCTCTCATTACCACATGGGTTTTTTTTTCCTTCTTCTTTCATCAAAAGGAGGAACAGAGTTTAGGTAAACACTGAAACATAACAAAGAGGGATAGAATAATTCTTTCTTCATAACTATAAACAAATCAGAAAACACAATCTTAGCGGCTTCTCTTTTTTCAATTTTTTCTTTGCATCTCTGCCAAACAATCGTTTAAAAAGTTGGATGGTGGTTATAAAGGCCAGCTTATGAAAGTTCATGTTAGTGAAAAATAAACAAATGAAATCTATATGACCTTTATCTTCCCAAGTAATTTCTCAGTTCCTTTTTATTCATGTCTTAACAGAACCGAGGCATCACACATTTTATATAAACACACACACAGAGAAGACATGGATTATATCAAGCTCCTCAAAAAATAATTTGACATATTCTCTTCTCTTAGAAAAGGCCAGCTTTCCTATCTTGTTGGTTGCTAAGAAGCTGAATGAAGCACCTCCTCTGCCCCTTTTCTTCACCTTCTATCAGAGACATTTTCCCTTTTTAGCCCTCGATTTTTCTTTTGGTCTTCATTTTCCTAGTTTATATTTCTTTGAAGTGCGGGCAGGGAAAAAACCATTGGCCAATGAGTCCAGAGACCTGAGCTCTTCCACGAATGTATCATGTGGCCAAGGGCAAGTCATTCACCATTTCTGGGCCTCAGTTTCCTATTGATGGATCAAGTGGTTGAACTCTGAGGTCCCTTCTTGTTCTGACCTTTTGTTTCTAAATATCACACTATTCCATATTCAGGCAACAGAGAACTTTTGTGCACACAAGCTATCTCCAATGTTGATCAACAGCAAAGTATGAAAAATTTATCAGCCTATAATTATTTCACCAGCTTTGTCTCATCTCTTCATCCTGCGTTATTTCTGGTCCACCTCCTCCATTCACCTCTACTCTGAAAGGTTGCATTCGTAAAACTGGCTAGAAAGGTTTCTTTTGGCTCTGCTTTTGGTTCAGGCTGAGTTCAGGATATTAACTTTGCCATTTATTTCCCTCAGATAATTGGAGAGCCAGAACACTATATTCTTTGGGAGGCATCATTTTCTCATCTGATATTTCTTGAAACTCAAGAATACGTGGTACAATAATTCCCCAAATACTTTAGTTTTATGTGGCTGTAACTTAGAGTCACTTTTTCGGATTTACAAGAAAGACGTTTTAGAATTATGAAATTTAGCTGAGTCATAATTACATTAACATTTGGTAGAAGTTAGGATATTGTAAATTTCCTAGGCTTGTTCAGAGACGGTGCCCCATAGGCTACAACCGATGCATAAAGAATATGGCACAGAACAGCAGAAGGGCAAGTAACAAGAAGGGGGGCATTCCCTCAGATTCCTGGATCCACTACAACATTCGACCTCCTTCCCATGCGTACTTCCCAGACTGATCAGAATGCCAAATAAGGTTTCATAAACTCAACCAACATCATAACAATGTAACGTTAAAGATAAGAAAGCCCATGGGCAACTGGTCTATCTGTGCTAAATCCTAAAGAACTGAAACTGAAGCCCAGAGATCGCAGTTCATATTCCTTACAACTTGCCTCAGGGGTTTCCCGGGCCGACTTGCCCTGTAAATTTCAAGCTGACGCACGAAGGTCAGCTCTGCGTCGTACAGGACCACGTATCTTGGCTCCACCTCATGGAGCACCCGTGTCAGAGCGTAGGGGTCACTGCAGCCCAGGAGTGGGTGGATAATGGTGAGGGGGTCTTTCATGATTCCGTACGCGGCATCTGAGGACACGTTTAAATCAAACTCCTCGTGTTTAATTTCTTCTAAGCAGCTTTCAGGGCTACTGCTTAGGTCTCTCGGACAGCCCTCCTCGACACCCCCCTCCTCCTCCAGTTCTTCCGATTGTTCCATCATCTGAGTTAAAGTCAGCCTTGGTTTCTTCTTTTTGAGAGCCCTCTCTTTGGCAGAAGCCCTGTCTTTGTTTCGGAGGCCTTTGGGCCTTCTGTTGGATTTCATAATTCTCTTTGAGCCATCCTCCTTCCTAAACCTCATCCACACGTCTTCGGCTTTGCTGTCCTTCTCAAAGGTTTTCCTGTAGAGCCTCAACAAGAAGGCCTCTGCTCCGACAGCGATGTACTCTCGCAGCTGGGAACAGGTCCTGTCGTCACTTGCGCAAATGAGAACATGTCCTAAAATTAGAAACAGCGTTATGTCCTGATTACCTCACTTGTCGCCCTACCTTATGCGCCCCCTCGTCCCTTCCCCCAAGAGACACAGCTCACCCCTTGGCGCTAAAGATACTTTACAGTTTGTTTAAAAAGGGTCTCGGATACTCATCAAAGGCTTTCGCCTCTATGGCAGGATTACTTAAATCTTCTGGGTAAAGGTGAAGCCAGAAATACTTAGAGTCTTAAGAAAGTATAGCTGTGGTATAATGGAGGCTTTAAAGAAGCTCTTTTTAATTAATAATTTTCCAGAGGATCTGGAAATAGATCTGGAAATACCAAAATAAATTCCAAATGGATTACAGTCAAATGTTAAATGATACATCATGAAAAAAAAGATGACTATTCTCCACCTCTCCATATGAGGATGATTTTCCAGGCTTACAAGCAATGGAAGAAATCTCAGAGAAGACTGATATCTGTGAGAAGATATCAACTGATCAATGAATTGACTGACTCTATGAGAATAAAAAACTGCATTAAAAAAAGCTAAAGACAGGCTGCTCCCAAGCCTTTTGAGATGGACCACATTTTGTCTATGGAATGTGCATCTCTAAATAAATCCACTTTTTCCTAAAAAAAAAAAAAGCTAAAGACAAAAAAACAACTTTATGTAACTATGATAAATGTTAATATCTTTAATATATAAAAAGCTGATACAAACTGAGGACATAGTCTAAACCAGCAAAGGAAACTAAGACAATTCACAAAAGAAGAAATGCATTGGAGAAAAAACTGAGCTCCCCAAGCATCAAAATTTGAAACAAGATAACATTTTTCTCCAATCAAATGAATAAGATTGTTATACATATGTAATATATGTAGACACACACACAAATATATACAGAATCTCCAGTCATTGCTAGCTGGGTGAAAAAAGATAAGCTCTTATACTTCCAAAAGAAATGAAAATTGATAAAAACTTTCTATAAATCAATGGGGTAATATGTCTTGAGAACTTTAAAAATGTCAGTATCATTTGGCTCATTAATTCTATATCCAGAAATTATATCTACACTATAACTTTAACAATGTGAAACAGAAAATACATGAAAGAAAACCAGGAAGGAAATATGCCAACGTTAACAGTGGCCGCTAGATGCAATTTTTTCCCCTTCTTTATTCTTTATGCTTTTTTTCTAAGTACACATGTATGACTTTGGGTCTTAAATCACAGCACCATAAGTTCTGGGATAATATCACAGCATAATTACTCATATAAGGATTATGTGCTTGCCTTTATTGCTTTAAAGGAGTTCAAAGTCTCAAAAGATTTTTTTTCTTAACATCTTCACTGGAGCACAATTGCCCCACAATAGTATGTCAGTTTCTGCTCCACAATAAAAGTGAATCAGCCACACACACTCACATCCCCTCCCTCCTGCGCCTCCCCACCACCCTCCCCATCCCACCCCTCCCTCCAGCTATCCATCCTACACTTGGTGGTGTGTATACATGTCCATGCCACTCTCTCACCTCGTCCCAGCCCACCCCTCCCCTTCCCCGTGTCCCCAAGTCCACTCTCCATGTCTGCGTCTCCACTCCTGTCCTGTCCCTAGGTTCCTCAGAACCACGCCTTTTTCTTTCTTTTTTCTATATTCCACACACATGCGCCAGCACACGGCACCTGCTCCTCTCCCTCCGACCCACTTCACCCCGCATGACAGACTCCAGGGCCATCCACCCACCACAAACAGCTCAACTTCGTCTCCTCCCGTGGCTGAGCGACACTCCATTGTGTATATGTGCCACATACTCCCCTCAATAGATACTTTTTAAAATTTAGTTTTATTTTCTATCTGGTTTTATTTTTAAAACTTAATTCAGGTTCAGTCTACAGTTCAGGTTCAGTCTACTAGTATACTTGTGTTTGAAGAGAGTAGCCCCAAAACTTGAAATATTTTTAGCACTAAGTCAATGTCATTCCATAATACAGTTGAGGCTTCTTTGAAAAGACACTTGCTAAGAACCTAAAACTTAAGCCCATTAGCTTTCTCCTTGAGGATTCCAAATTTAAAGCCTGGTGAATATATATGCAGAGATTTTGCTGCATCTTTTTTTTTTAATTGAAGTATAGTTGATTTACAATGTTCTGTGAATTTCTGCTGTACAGCAAAGTGATTCAGTTATACACACACACACACACACACACACACACACATATTTTTTTTATCTTCTTTTCCATTACGGTTTATCACAGGATATTGAATATAGTTCCCTGTGCTATACAGTAGGACCTTGTTGTTTTTATCCATTCTATACATAATAGTTGATTAGTTGCATCTTTAAATAGAAGTCCTGAGAACCCAACCAGTAAAACAACCTGCTTTCATGGATATACAGTGATTCAACCTGGAGAAAATCACATCAAATGAACAGATAGGCGCTTGTCACTAAGATTTCAGTGTTCATGTGGCACTTACTCTTCTACATTTGATAAAGAAGATAATAGTATAAATTATTTGTAAAGAGCTAATCAAAAAGACTCATTTGCTAGATTTTGAATGCAAATAGCATCATCTCCTTTTTTCCTACCTGGACCACCAAGGGCTTCACTCTCCTTATTCTCTGCCTCAATTTCTTTCAATACTTCCGAGAGTGCCTCCCATTTTGGGTTGCTTTCTAGGACCAGTTCCTTTCTTGTTTCTGTATAGAAATAAAAGACAACCTCATTCTATGTGATAATATTTATCTATAAAGTATTCCAAAGGCTTTTAAAACAACGGATAACACAGGCATCATTCCATAAACCCACTCCTTTGAGCTTCCTTCATAATACTCTATAGATAGAATCTGCTTCTTTGAGAAAGGTCTCCTTATGGTCTAAATGAAGACGCTTCAAACCAACATTAACACAGGTTCCATAATGCCTTGAGAAAAAGTGATATGAGTGGTCACTAATAAGAGATGATTATGTGTTAGTTGTCAACTATGACATTATATATAAACTGCTACATAAAATAAAGGACTTGGTATTTCTTATTTCTAAAATAACAGTATTTATTATTTCTAAAATCCCCAAGATTTTCACAATCCTGAACATGGGATATAAGCAGACAACAGTAAAACTTTTATTTTTGTAAGTACTCAAACATATTACTAATGTATTTAATTAAGTTTTGAAATAGACCTTTGAACTAGGCAGAAAGTAAACATTAACCCTATCCCATGCTTTAAAAAACCAACGATATTTATTATACCTACTAGATGAGTATGAAATAAAACCCATTATTTGCCTCATTCTAGTATTTATGTCCCTTAAAAGCTAAAAGGGGGCTTCCCTGGTGGCGCAGTGGTTGAGAGTCCGCCTGCCGATGTAGGGGACGCGGGTTCGTGCCCCGGTCCGGGAAGATCCCACATGCCGCGTTGCGGCTGGGCCTGTGAGCCATGGCCGCTGGGCCTGCGCGTCCGGAGCCTGTGCTCCGCAACGGGAGAGGCCACAGCAGTGAGAGGCCCGCGTACCGCAAAAAAAAAAAAAAAAAGCTAAAAGGGATGTTAAAATGACCCACTAAGACTTCAAGTGCCCAAATAGTAATTATTCCAAAGTTAAAAAAAAATCTATAATTCTTATGTAGTAGTAAGAATACTCTTTTTTGCGTTATGTCTTAGTTGTGGCATGCAGGATCTTTCGTTGCAGCACGCAGCTCTTCACAGTGGTGCGCGGGCTTCTCTCTAGTTGTGGTGTGGGGGTTTTCTCTCTCTAGTTGTGGCACATGGGCTCCAGAGCGCTTGGACTCTGTAGTTGGCGGCACACAGGCTCATTAGTTGAGGCGTGCGAGCTCAGTTGTGGCACGCAGGCTTAGTTGCCCCGCGGCATGTGGGAATCTTAGTTCCCTGACCAGGGACTGAACCCTCGTTCCCTGCATTGGAAGGGGGATTCTTTACCACTGGACCACCAGGGAAGTCCTAGCAAGAATACTCTTGATTGATATTTGGCATTTGTTATTTGGAATCCCCTGGCAATGAATCCATACCAAATACTTTTTCCATATGTTATATATGTTACATGTAACATATAATTAACATGCAGTTACACGTTCTTCACACAGCTGAAGGAGATTTAAAGCTATACTGTAACTTGATAAGCATTTCCACACCAAATACTTAAATAAAAGACATGTTTGAAGACTTAAGCATACAAGATACCTTGCTCTTCTTTAATCTCCAGTTTTTCAGGCAGTTTGTCTTTTTTACTCATTTTAGCATCTGGAACATGATAAACCCTTGCTCGAGCATTTACAAACATTGAGGTGCTGGAGTCAAGAAACAGCCAACCTAATAAAAAAAGTTTTAAAAAAAAGCCTTCAATTTACAGTTTACTTCAGAGAATCTCTGAAGGTCATATGACCTGTTTATCAACCGGTCACCAGCTTATTCATCTCCCAACCACACCTTCTCCCTTGTTATGGCCTCTGTCATTGTTTGGCTAGACAGTGGTTTTCAAAGTGCAGCCTATAGACCCCTGGGGGCCCCCAAGATGTTTTTTTGGGGGGATGGGGGTCTGTGACCTCAAAACTACTCTCATAATAATACTAACTCATTATTTGAATTTTTTCCACTGTGTTGACATTTCCAGTAATGGTGCAAAAGCACTGGCGGGTATCACTGCTGGTGTCTAAGCACAGATGAAGGCAGTGGAACCCAAAGCGTACTAGCAGTCAGTATGTTTCTCAATGCTACGCATTTGTAGTTTATTACTCAAGAATATTACTGGTGAAGCCGTTAAGAAACATTATTTGTATTAAATCTTGGCCCCAGGGTCCCTGGACCACACTTTAGAAAACACTGGTTTAGCCAGACAGTAAGAAAGATCACGGTAGTGGGGGAAGGATGTGACTGGTAAAAAAACAAGACGGTGGACAGCCGCGTATGTATGTTTCCCTACAAACCTCTTCTTCTCATTCATCACCACTTCAGCTGATGAAACTCCATATTCCCTTCCTGTTTCTTCAGGGAATATTAATTTTAAGTTCATAACAACTAAACTTCCAGAACACAACCTATTTCTAAGTTGGGGACTGCCTGTGATATATACAGTCTTTTCTAGAAATAAAATTGCTTGGAATGGATATGAATATTTATTATTATACAGAACAGAAGTAGGTAGAAACATTAGCTATCCATAAAACCTACATCCTTGTGCTATGAACATAAAACGTAATTTGAAATCTTAGTATACCATGTAGCTGAATATAGCACTCCTCACACCTGATTCCCCCCAAAAATCCAGTACTTTATTCAAATGAGCTCTTAGGATAAATATTAGTATTTTTATCTCCCACCTGAATTCTGACCAAATGCCTTCTCTGTTGCTCTGAGAGATTCCAGAAGATTAAGAAATGTGATGCAATCATACTGAGAGAGATATTGCAGCAAAGTTCGCAATATCTTCAAATCCTGAACCAAGGATTTAGTCTTGGCTCCAAGCTGGTGCCACAAAGGATCCAGATAATGGCGGATTGTCTAAAACAAGAAAAAAAATAGGACTGCTAAAAGATGTTCAATATAGCTATAATTAATACAAATTATACTTTCAACAAACATTATCCTTTGTATACATAAAAATGGTTAAAATGGTAAACTTTGTTATGTATATTTTGCCACAATAATAAAACATTATCTCCCGAGGAAGTGGATAGAAAATTTAAGTTCATAAGATTCTAATAATAATGTTTAATTTTTCAAGTATAAAGCAGAGTGTCATCACTAGAATCTTTATGATGAGATAGAGTCAATTCATAGTTACCCATATTTAATTAGGAGAAAAAAGGCCTGATAAACATCAGATGATCATTTATTTGCTTTTATGAAGAAGGAAAGCATGTAGCTCAGATACATTCAATTTCTGCCAAGTTTGGTAAAGACCCCATCCTGGGTGGATAGAGATGTGAGATCCAGCTGCACGAGGAAGCAGAGCACATAAACTAGGGAAACTACATGGAATCAAATTAAATAACAGTGGACCCTAGTCTGTTGGTATAATAAAATATTTAGTTTTTTTCTTTAAGTTTGATTCATGTATGGGAAAATATTTGTTAAATTAACAACTAACTAAATTTGAATACTTTTTAAGATCCTGAAAAGTTGCCTAAAACACAGAACAGCTTTATGTATATACTATGTAGGTATCTACATATCCACAGTTATATATATGCACGTTTCCTTCACAAGCTGATTCTGTAACTAAAAGGGATAATGTAGCATGATTTGGAAGCAGTTTTACTACATGGCATCTTATCTAACATATTTAATACTGAGCAGGAGTAATATATATTTGGATGACCAAATAATCTATTGTCCAAACTGGAACTCTTGTGAAAATGAAATTGATACTATTAATAATTACTCCAGGATAACAGGCAGATACTGGGACTGTCCTAGATAAACTGGGACATATAACTCTTTTGTATATCATCTTTTGTAAAAATCATCTACATGCCCCTTTTGTAAAATCATCTACAAATTTTCTAACAAGTGCAAATTATGTCTATATTTTATTTTGGTTACTAAAAGAACACCTAAAACAATACTTTGACTTTCACTGGCCAGGTGATGATAAACAGAAGTTTAGTGCAAAACATATCTGGTTATATTTTGGTTTTCTAGGGACATATACATTCTACTAAAAGAATGTGAGAGATATTTTTTTTGGTATACCATGCACTAAATTATAATAAACTCTACTTTAAAAACAGAGGCACACAACACATGGAATTACTTTCATGTATCATTATTTCACAGTAAAATGACTTTGGAAGAATCAGAAAAATGAGGACTTAAATTTTCCTTTTTAAAAATCAATATGCATTACTTCCAGTGACAAAGAGGTTGATTCAGAGTTTGAAAGAAAAGAACTTGTTCTACCAAAATATGAAAAAAAAGCTGCCTGGAATTTTTTAAAAGTCAGCATTTTCTGTACGTACAATTCAATCTTAGACATTTACATATCGGAATTAATATTGATCTATGATGAAAAAATTAGTTAGATAAAAATTCCTTGCACTAAAGTCTTACCATTTTCTCAATTCAGAATGTAATTTTAAGACAGAGCAAGTTTCACATTCCTCAGTAATCAAAACTCATCCAAATTATTTTTATTCCAAATAAGAGATCATAAATTTTGAAGGATTCTTGTGTAAACTCTTCTATCTGTAGCTATCCAAATGTTGCCGTTTCAGAGCAAAAGGTTATTCATCATCCTCTTACATATACTTAAAATAAGAGATAATCACCATATAACTGCAAAAATCAGAGTTGTGCTTATATGCCAATCAATGTATTCTACTACAAATTACTTTCCAGTAAACCAAAGAAACTATACTTTAAATCACCTCCAATTTAATTTTAAAATAACAGCAAATTCCTATTAAGAACATTGTAAATATTAAAATAACTTGCATTCTTAAAAATTACAACATAACAAATGGTGCTTAAAAAGGAAAAGAAATAAGAGTACCTTGTCAAAAGGTTTTCCAATAGCATTTTCTAAAGATAAATCTTCAACTTCAAGTGACGGGTTATGGCATTTCAGTTCCTTTAGACATGCATTTAGAATGTCCAGAACAGCAGTCTGTATAGCAAGCATGGCAGGTGTCATAGAAACATGAATTTCTACGACTTCGGGTTTATGCTGTTCTAAAAATGAGTTTACTGCTACATGGAACCTAAAGAGACAAACATTTTTCAAATATTTTCTAGAGTTGCAAGAGCTATGTGTTTCTGGTCTCAGCTTAATACTCTAATAGCTTTTTGTAACTGCAATTAAGAAACAAAACGGAAAGCCAAATGACAGTGTTTTCAGGAATACTTTCAACCTCTATGAATGGGAAGTATTACTCAAATAAGGCAGGGATCAGCAAATAAAGGTCTGCGCTAAACCCAGTGCCTGTTTCTACAAATAGTCTTATTGGCACGTAGCCACGCCCATTGTTTATGTATTGTCTATGGCTGCTTTCACACTGTCACAGCAGAGTTGAATAACTGTGACAGGTGCATGGCCTGCAAAGCCTAAAATATTTACTCTCTGGCCCTTTACAGGAAAAGTATGTCAATCCCTGAAGTAAGGTATAATCAAAAAAGGAAAAACACTGCAATAACTACTCTCAAATACCATACAGTATAACCAAAATACATATTAGCATAGGTTGCAAAATGTTTTGAAAATTGATACCTTATGTTTTTCCTAGAAATTTACATAATTTTTTCAAAATCTTGGTGCTTTATTTCCCTCAAAGTGGAAGTTGGAATCTTAGCCAGTAAATCTGCAGTTCACCTAAAGCTGTTGTGTATGTGAGCCTCTAGATCCCTGGGCGGTTTCACTAAATGTACAAGAAAGTGATAGCCCTGGGCTACCAGAAAAATAACTATCAAACCTCTCTCTCCTGTTAAAAGAATCACAAATGTGGTGACCATTTATTTTTATTTGGATGTACTTGTTATGAACCTGACTAGCGTGTATCAAGTGCAATGACAGTAAATTTTACATTATAGTGCAAAATTAAATTATGGCAGGTTCTCTCGCAGAAACTGGTCACATAATGCTATTTACCTTGGCCACAGATACAGCTTCCTTACGAAAAGATTTCTCATCACTCTCTCCACATGACAAAAGCCGGTGTCAAAGGCAACAGCGTTGTCTGTGAAAGCTTTAATAAAACCACGTTTGTTTTTCTGTCGGAAGAGGCGCAAGATGAATGCTTCTTGACAAGACTCGATTATTCTGTGAGCTCTGTACACCAAGATGCCTGGGCAGGGGGTGGGTGGGGAGGAGGGCGGGAATCAAAATTTAAAGTACAGAAAAGACATGTCATTTTCATGCTCGCTTTCATTGATTCATCACAGTTTTCTTGAATGCCTACTTGAGCATGGGCAAGCTCTGTTCGAGGTTGGGGATACAACCATGAACAAAACACGTAAAGCTGTCCTGTGGCATTTACAATAAACAATACAAATAAGTAAAATATTTAGTAGGTTAGAAGGGATAAGTGCTGAGGAGAAAAAACGATCAGAGGAAGAAGAGAGGGAGTATGTGCGAGGGGTGGTAGTTTGCAATTTTCTTATTTAATCTTTTTAAAAATTGAAGTACAGTTGACGTACAATATAAGTTACAGATGTACGATATAGTGATTCACAATTTTTAAAGGTTATACTTCATTTATAGTTATTATAAAATATTGGCTATACTCCCCGTGTTGTACAATATAGCCTTGCGGCTTATAATAGTTTGTACCTCTTACTTCCCTACTCCTATCTGGCCCCTCCCCTTCCCTCTCCCCACTGGTAACCACTCATTTGTTCTCTGTATCTGTGGGTCTGCTTCTTTTTTGTTATATTCACTAGTTTGTTGTATTTTTTAGGGTTTGCAATTTTAGATAGGGTGACCTCACTGAGGTCTTAAGTGAGTAAAGCCTGGATGGAGACGAGGAGGTGAGCCTTGTGACCATGTGGGCCAAGGGAGTTCCAGGCAACGGAATGTTAAGAGCAAAGGCCCTGGGGTGGGGCATGTCTGGCCTGGTGGAGGAAGAATTTCTGAAAGCAAAGCAGGTCACTCATTCTTTTAATATATGAATCAGATGTGAACTATGCAAAATAGCTGCCTTTCAGAAGTTTGGGCAACATCTCCATCACTTATTAGAAGAATTGAACTTTCAGAATCAGAGTATACTCAATTGAAAGGTAAATTAGTCCATCTGAAATAAAAATCTTTAATGAATATGCTTAAACATCTGTTTTGTGGGGTGGATGTGATAATGACACCCCTGAACCACAAAAACAAGGACAATCATACGTCTTTCCTTAATTATAAAATTAGAGTACTGGACCAGACGATCTCTCATACGTATGTATGATATACACATGCCATTGTGGTGCAGTGGGATTCATGGAAAATTAGGGAGAGACATGAGATAACGTAAGAGTGCACAGGTGTCATTTCTGGATCAAAACCTCAATTATTCTATGACAACTCTCAGTCTTTTAGACCTAAACCACGCCAGTTACCATATACATTTGCTATAAATGCACTCACATGTTTTTGCTCCCATGCTCGTCGCTCCTAGGATCTGGAAAATGACACCAATAGTGACCCAAGACTCCTAGTAGTTCAATAGACTCAATTCAGATTCTACTACTTTGGTGTTTAAATTTTAGATTGAGGTGGATGGAGCTAAAATTTATTCTAGCTAAGCAAAATTGTTTTTCAAATATGGTAAAAATTAACAGTGCTGTTTAGGACTTTGTAGACAAAAGATTTTCAATAACACCAGTATGGGTACATAACTAATCTACTGCTCATAAAATATTCCGTACCTAGCAGGTAGGTTTTTCCAAGTACTCTATTGGGCCAGAGTTCCTGGACTGAAATACGACAAAGTTAGAAATAATAAAAATGGACTTCTAAAGAAAAGGTGAATCTCAAGTTAAGAAAATGGTGTGCTCCAAAAGGTTGTCATTTCTTTTGGAATCTAGAAGAAGGAGGAGAAGAGAACTAACATTCTATCCCGGGCACTGGGGTTAGGTACTTTTATAGACTTTTATTTCATTGAATCCTCACAATAACTCCATGGGATAGGTATTACTATGAGACCAGGAAAGGGAAGCAACTTGACCAAGGTCACTTCGCAAGTAAATGGCAGACCAAAGGTTCCAAATCATGAGTGTCTGAGAACAAAGCCATGTCCTTCCTGTTAAGTGACATCATCCGAGGACCACACTGCCCCCTTTAAAAAAATACAAGCAGGTTAGGTTTCTGGGGCAATTCTAGTCCCACATTTTTATGCTCCCACCACACTTTGTATCTCATGCTGCACTGTAATTACTTCTTTACACCTGTCTCCTCCACTAAATTGCTTGAGGACCAGAACATAAGTAGTCATCAGAGAATGTTTACTATGTGCCATGCGTGATGCTAAGAATTTTACATACATTATCTCAGTTCATCCTCACAATAGTCCTAGGAGGAAGGTACTATTACTGTCTCCAATTTCACAGGTGTGAAAACCGAGTCATACAGAAATGAAGGAACTTGCCCAAGGTCACACAGCTGGTAGCTGGTGAAGGTGAGCTCAAACCCAGAAGTCACCTAACTCAGGAGAGCACCCTACCGTCCTGTCATCTTTCTGTCTTCAGCACCTACCTCATTCCTGCCAAATAAGGGACGGTTAGTAAACGAAATGTTTACTAACATTTAATGTTAATAATGTTGAATGAATATAAAGCTGAATTACAGCACTGGGTACACAAATCTAACATGTAACTTTTTTTTTAAAGTTTCCCATGGAAAGTGTGTTCTGAGTTCTATTTAGAGATGTCAGGATCTGTTCTAACAATGAAAGCATCCTCCTGCCCCATTCTTTTGAAAGTACAATCTGGGGAGATATTTTCACAGTTCTCCCACTATTGAGGAGTTGTGTTGGCAGGGACGCCTAGGGTGGGGTATGGTAGTGACATTGGGTAGTGACAGGGGAACAAGTTAGGGCTGGTACATTCAAGATTTTCTAGAGGGTTACATGCTTCTGGGACACTCTGGTCCATAA
The DNA here is from genome assembly GCF_964341445.2 of Mesoplodon mirus. Lineage (NCBI taxonomy): Eukaryota > Metazoa > Chordata > Mammalia > Artiodactyla > Ziphiidae > Mesoplodon > Mesoplodon mirus. The sequence continues at coordinate 54,064,877 of NC_138991.1, forward strand.
GAGCTACGGTGAAAGTTCCTACAGGGGCTGGGGGGTTGAGGGGATAGAGGATGATCCCAGGGGGTGTAGCATTTGAAGAAATTCCTTTCTGCCACTCATTTACATTCCATTCAGCCAAGCAGAAATAACAGCTCCAGCTTCATTACTGGCTGGGACTTGATCAGAAACAGGAATGGCATTTTGCACTTTTTAATTAGGAACTACCTATAAACTATACTTCGGATATTTCTTTGATTCAGATTGCTCTCTGCCTAATTAGGTTGAAGTGTTACTGGGGGACACAGAGTAATACTGACATCTAGTGGTCATTTCAATACTTTTTTTCATTTTATCAACTGAAAAAATAAGGAAACATAAAGCTAAATTTATAAGAAAGCAGTCAACAGTAAAAGACTTTACAATGTATTAAGATTTCTGGTTATAAAGAGCCAATTTTTTGCTATTATTTATGATTTACTATGTACCAGGCAGTATACTAAGCAATTATTTATTTTACCTCATTTAATCCTTGATAACTTTACAAGGCACTATTTTCTCAATTTAAGCAATGAGAAAACTGAGGTTTGTGAAAATTAAGTACAGTAGCTTGCTTGTAAGCAGTGGCATTATCCTTCAAAGTCAAGGGAGTCTGACCTCAGCTGTACAGCCCTGCCAGTGCTTATAACAATGATAAATACAAAAGTATAACAAAACTTTCCAATTATCAGTTCACCATGAACCATATAAAACATTCATTCACACATTTATGCATTAAATATTTCTTGAGGGTCTTCTAGGTTCAGGGCAATGTGATAGATATGGTAGGAAGGACAATTATGAATTCCAGAACCTCTCTGCCCTTCGAAAGTTCATTAAAAATTGTCGTACATACATGCATCACTCACCCAATATATATGTGTTTGGTACCTACTACGTACCAGTTAATTGTCCTGGGATGAACAAGTTGTTCCTTACTCTTAGGAAGCTTGTCATCTCATGAGCGAGACAGACAAATAAATAGGCAAATACAGTGTGGTGTTCTGAAGTGCTCTGACTGGGGAGAAGCATGGGGAAATCAGAAAAGGTTTCCAAAAGGACAAATAATAATGAAATATGACTCCTTTTCTTTATTAATTCTGGCTAAAATTAAATCATTCTTCTCAAAATAATTAAGCAACTAATTGGTTTAATTTCAATCATGGGAGAGAGGGGGGATCAAGATGGTGGAGCAGGAAGACCCTGAGCTCACCACCCCCCACGAACACATCAAAACTACAACCACATACGGAGTAACTCTCTCCAAGAACGACCTGAAGCCTAGTAGAATGGCTCTTTTACAACAAAGGCTGTGAAGAAAGAACCCCATGGAGTCTGGTAGGAGGGGAGGAAAAGAGATCTAGTTGGGACCCACGCCCCTGGTGGGCGACCCAGTAAAGGAAGGGGATGTCACAAGCTCAGGATCCTCCCTAAAGAGTGAGGGGTTTGAGCCCCACATCGATACCCCAGCCTGGGGTCCAGCACTGGGAAGACAGGCCCCCTTGGCTGGTTTGGAAGCCAGTGGGGCTAACCAGTGGGCTGTAGGAAACCAAGATTCCACTCTTGAAGAGAGTGAGTAAGCACAGACTTGTTTGCTCCCAGTCTCAGCAGAGGCAGCAGACTGAAAACTGCCTGGTGCTCTGGCGGCCCTGCCTGACCACCCCAGCCTGCACCAAGCTCTTGCTCCAGCCCTATCCCCCACCAAGGAAGCTCTGCCAGTGGACCCTGGGAGAAGACGCGGCCTGTGCCCTCTTCAGATTCAGCTCTCCCACCAAAACCACTGGGCACACGCAGACTGCACAGGGACACTCCCACACAGGGACATGGATTCAAGACTGGGATAGGTAACTGTTTTGCCTAACTTCATAGGGACAAACAGAGAAAGTCAAATAAGATGAGAAGACAGAAGAATATGTTCCAAACAAAAGAACAAGATAAAATCCTGAGAAAAAACCCTAATGAACAGACATAAGTAATTTACATGATAAAGAGTTTAAAGCAAGAGTCATAAAAATGCTCACTGAACTTGGGAAAATAGAGGGATATAGTGAGAGCTTCAACAAAGAACTAGAAAAATTAAAAAAAAAAACAATCAGAACTGAAGAATACAATAACTAAAATGAAAAATACACTAGAAAGACTTAAGTCCTTACTTAAGTAAATTTAAGAACACTGCAATTATATCAAGGATATTTTCCAACCACAACAGTATGAAATTACAAATCAATTTTGGGAAGAAAAATGGAAAAATACAAACACATGAAGACTAAATAAGATGCTACTAAAAAGCCAATGGGTCAACAAATAAATCAAATAGGAAATTAAAAGATACATTGAGAGGAATGAAAACATAAACATAACTTTCCAGAATCTATCTGATGCAGTAAAAGCAGTTCTAAGAGGGAAGTTTACAGTGATACAGGCCTACCTCAAGAAACAAGAAAAAACTCAAATAAACAACCTAATTTTCTATTTAAAGGAATTGATCCTTTAGCCAGACTCATCAAGAAAAAAAGAGGAAGGGCCCAAATAAATAAATCAGAATTGAAAGAGACAAACTTACAACTGATATCACAGAAATACAAATAATCATAAGAGAATATACTAAGAGTTATATGCCAACGAATTGGACAACCTATAAGCAATGTATAAACCCCTATAAACACACAATCTTCTAATACTGAATCAGGAAGAAATAAAATATCTAAAGAGACCAATTACTAGTAATAAATTGAATCACTAACAAAAAATCCCAACAAAGAAAAGTCCAGGACCAGATGACTTCACAGGAGAATTCCACCAAACACTTTTTAGGAGAGTTAATACCTATCCTTCTCAAACTATCCAAAAAATTGAAGAGGATAGAACACTTCCCAACTCATTCTATGAGCCCAGCATTATCCTGATACCAAAACCAGACAAAGATACTACAAAAAAAAGAAAATTAAGGGCCAATATCCCTGATGAACATAGATGTAAAATCCTCAACAAAATATTAGCAAACTGAATTCAACAATATATAAAAGGATCATACATCATGACCAAGTGGGATTTATTCCAGGGATGCAAGGATAGTTCAATATTGAACCTTGATTTGTGGATATTGAACCATTAACAAAATGAAGGATATAAATCACATAATCATTTCAACAGATACAGAAAAAGCATTTGACAAAATTCAACATCCATTCATGATAAAAACTCTCAACAAAGTTGGTATAGAGGGAACATATCTCAACATAATAAAAGCCATTTATGACAAACCCACAGCTAATGTTATACTCAATGGTGAAAGCTAAAACCTTTTCCTCTAAGATCAGGGACACAACAAGGATGTCCACTCTCACCACTTCTATTTAACATAATATTGAAAGGCCTAGCCTCAGCAATCAGACAAGAAAAAGAAATAAAAGGCATCCAAATTGGAAGTGAAGAAGTAAAACTCACTGTTTGCAGATGACATACTATATATAGAAAACCCTTAAGACTCCGCCAAAAAACGATTAGAATATATAAATTCAGTAAACTCAGTAAAGTTGTAGAATATAAGATTAATATAGAAATCTGCTGTATTTCTATACACTAAGAATGAGGTATCAGAAACAGAAATCAAGAAACAATCCCATTTACAACTGAATGAAAAAGAATAAAATACCTAAGAATAAATTTAGGTATTAAATTAAATAAATTAAACTATTTATAAATTTAATAAGGAGGTGAAAGATCTGTACTCTGAAAACTATAAGACATTGATCAAAGAAATTGAGGACAATACAAATAAATGGAAATATATCCCTTGTTCATGAATTGGAAGAATATTGTTAAAATGTCCATATTACCCAAAGCAATCTACAGATTTAAGGCAATCCTCATCAAAATAACTATGACATTTTTCATAGAACTAGAACAAATAATCCTAAATTTTGATTGGAATCACAAAAGACTCTAAATAGCCAAAGCAATCTTGAGAAAAAAGAACAACACTGCAGGTATCATGTTCCCTGACTTGAGACTATACTACAAAGTTACAGTAATCAAAACAGCATGTATTGCCCCCAAACCAGACACAGAGATCAATGGAACAGAATAGAAAGCTCCCAAATAAACTCATGCACATGATCAATTAATCTACGACAGAGTAGTCAAGAATATACAATGGGGACTTCCCTGGTGGCACAGTGGTTGCGAGTCCGCCTGCCGATGCAGGGGACGCGGGTTCATGCCCCGGTCTGGGAAGATCCCACATGCCGCGGAGCGGCTGGGCCCGTGAGCCATGGCCGCTGAGCCTGCGCGTCCGGAGCCTGTGCTCCACAATGGGAGAGGCCACAGCAGTGAGAAGCCCGCGTACCGCAAAAAAAAAAAAAAAAAAAAAAAAAAAAAGAATATACAATGGGGAAAAGACAGTCTCTTCAATAACTGGTGTTGGGAAATCTGGACAACTACATGTACAAGAAAGAAATTAAAACATTTTTCTCACACAATATACAAAAATAAAGTCAAAATGGATTAGAGACCTAACTGTAAGACTTGAAACCGTAAAACTCCTAGGAGAAAACATAGGCAGTATGCTCTCTGACATCTGTCTTAGCAATAATTTTTGGATCTGTCTCCTTAGGCAAGGGAAACAAAAACAAAAATAATCAAACTAAAAAGCTTTTGCACAGCGAAGGAAACCAACCAACAAAATGAAATAGCAACCTACTGAATGGGAGAAGATATTTGCAAACAATGTGTTCAATAAGAGATTAATATCTAAAATATACCAAAAACTCATACAACTCAACATCAAAAAACCAAAGAACCTGATTAAAACATGGGCAGAGGATCTGAATAGGCATTTTTCCAAAGAAGACACACAGATGGCCAACAGACACGGACAATGAGATATCACCTCGCACCTCTCAGAATGTCTCTCATGAAAAAGACAAGAGATAACAAGTGTTTTTGGAGGGTGTGGAGAAAAAGGAACCCTCGTGTACTCTTGGTGGGAATGTAAATTGGTGTAGCCACTATGGAAGACAGTATGGAGGTTCCTCAGAAAACTAAAAAGAGAAGTACCATATGATTCAGCAATTCCACTCCTGGGTATTTATTTGAAGAAAACAAAAACATTAACTTAAAAAGATATATGCACCCCAATGTTCACAGAAGCATTATTTATAACAGCCAAGATATGGAAGCAACTAAAGTATCCATGGATAGATGAATGGATAAAGAAGATGTGGAATATATATACAATGGAACATCACTCAGCCATAAAAAAGAATGAAATTTTGCCATGTGCCACAACATGGACGGACCTGGAGGGTATTTTGCTAAATGAAGTAGTCAGACAGAGAAAGACAAATACTGTGTTTTCACTTTTATGTGGAATCTAAAAAATAAAACAAAGGAAGAAATACAACAAAACAGAAACAGACAACGAACTAGTGGTTACCAGTGAGGAGAGGGATGGGGCGAGAGGCAAAAGAGGTGAAGGGGAGTAAGAGGTACAAACTATTAGGTATAAAATAAACAAGTTAAGGATGTAATGTACAGCACAGGGAATATAGTCAATATTTATAATAAATTTGTATGGCGCATAATCCATAAAAATACTGAATTACTATACACCTGAAACCAATATAATATTGTATGTTAACTATACTGAAAAAAATTGTTTTGAAAATTTCAAATCATGGGAAAAAATATTCTTTAAAGAGGAAAACCAAACTCTTTTAGGAAATATATAAAGAATATTTATAAACATTTCAAATCTGAGTAGTTTCTAAAAGCAAATGCCTGTCAATTACTAAGTATTGACTGAATATGAGCTTAGAAAACAAGGAAACGTCAATCTTACATTTAGTTTCTTACTCAGGCCATAAATATTTACTCAGCATCCAAAATGTGTCAGGTATTGTGTTAACATCTGGAAGCACAATGTTGAACAAAAACATCCAATGCTGTTCATAAGAAGGTTCTAGTTTAGAGTTTAGCAGAGGGAACAGACACATACAGAAAAAAAGAAAGTGCAAACGTATATACAAATAACAATAAGGCTTCAAATTCTTACCGGTAATTAAATCTGAAGGTATTCTATCAGTCAAGAAATCAACCACAAGTATTCGGCTCGTTGCAAATATCACACCGCCTTGTGTGTACACCTCATAGCGATTGCTACTTGTGATTTCATTTGTTACTCGGCGAGGGAGATGTTCAACTCCTTCTAACTTCAGCTGATTGATAAAATATTCCTAAATTAAATCAAACTTGATTAGTAGACCGTTTAATAGAGGGCAGTTTTTATTAGGTTACCAGTATTTGTATTTAAAATGATATGCTGCCTTTTTCAGAGATCATGAACTTAATAATGAACATACAAACTAAATTACTACGTTACGCTGATCAACCAAACAATCGACATTTATCTAGGGTTTTGTTTTTGTTTTGGGGTTTGCACTAAGGACTCATTGCACTTGAGATGTTATTAGCAGTTTAACGACAACAAAAGACTTTTAAAATCCTGAGTTAAAAGACTTCTGCTACCTAGAAAATACTGCCCACCAGAGGCAACTCTGCAAGCAAGTGTAAATACCATGTGAGAAGATAATAAGGGAATCCTTTCCCCAGGTGGTGCTTTAGACTATTAGTTCTGTCCTGGTCCACCCTAGAGGGGATTTCATCATGTCAATGGGACCCTTGGTCCTTTAAGTTTGATACCACCTTTCCTGGGGGGCCCCGTGTTGTGCTAAGCTCTAGTCAAGCACTAGGGATACCTAGATGTATCAGTCAAGGAGTGTGTGGTCACTCTTCTCAGCTGGCATTTTCCTTCTGGCCATCTGCTCTAGATATCTAAGGGCTCATCAGAGTTGTCAGATCAAGCTGTGTCGCCTGTCACTACCCCTCAGCAAAGGTGTATCCCCCTTCTATCTTCCTCAGTGTTTTCCACTCTCCCTAACCCAGGTACCCTTCCCCAATACTCTCAGCTTCCAGCTCTCTTCCCTTCTGACCCTATGCCCCTCTTCCCACAGCCTGGGTGAACCCCCAGTCCCTCCTCTTCCCTTCAGGGTTCTCCCCAGCCTCAGCGTCTCCTTTCAGAAACGTCTCCCCATTCCCTTCAGAGATTCCTCCATCCCCATCACTGTTCCCTTTTAGGGACCTCACTCCTCTACCTCCAGCCAGTCCCTTAGTACCCAACTTTAGGACTGCCTCGTTATTCCCTTCCACATCCTCCACCAGACAACTCCCCACCCTCTTCAGAGGCCTCCAATCCTTCCCACCTCCACGCTTCTCAAATGACTCCCCTACTCCTCTGAGACCCTCCAACCCTTTCAGGTCCTCGAACCCTTGTCAGGGTCCTGCCTCCTCCGTGGGACCCCGCCCACCGTCTCAGCGTCCCCGCACCCGCGTCAGGGGCCTGCATCTGTCTCAGGGACCCCTATTCAACGCCTTCCAGCCCGCGTCAGGGACCCGCATCGCCCTCAGAAGCCTGGCCTCCGCGCCGAGGCCTGCGTCTGCTCCGGAGGCCCCCAGCGTTCCCAGGGTCCCCTCCCCCAGCGCGGGCGGCCGCACCTCCTCGGCTGGCTGCGTGTTGAGCACCAGCACCAGGCACGCCGGGTGGCAGTGCAGCCGGAGGAAGTGGTAGAGGAGCCGGTCCGCGCCGAGCCCGCGGGCGCACACCACCAGCCCGTCCGCCTCCAGTAGTTCCAGCACCAGCTGCCGCTCATACTCCAGCAGCGGCGCCATAGCTGTCTCTCGAGCCGGCAAGCCCGGTTCCATGGGCGCCCTTCAGGGCCGCGGCCGAACGTAGCCGAAGAGAGCCGAGTCCGAGACGAGAGCGGGCAGAACGCGGCCGAAGAGAGCCGAGCCCGAGAGGACGAGAGCCGGCCGAACGCAGCCGAAGAGAGCTGAGCCATAGAAGACGAGCGAGACCGAACTTTGCCGAAGAGGAGCCGAGATGAGCCGAGAGGAACCGAAGATTCGTAGAGTCGCGGGGAGGTGCTAGCGCTCCCAGCAGGTGTCTCTTCCAGGCTTCAGGCTGCGCCCCAGAGTCTTCAGTTATTTCACCTTGTCTGTACCTTCGATTTGAGAGTCAGGCGGCCTAGACCTAGACCTAGACCTGGACCTAGAACACAAGCTACCACAAAGCGAGAGAGGAGAATTAAACCCAAGGAGCTTGGTTCCCCGACCTTGACAATTGAAAAAGTTAATTGTCAATCTAAGGATTGCGCCTAGAATTGGTAGCACCTGCTTCCCAGGGTGAGGTTTGCTCCTTTCTTTTGCAATGGGCACCTCTTTTTAAAAAATTTTGAATAAGCAGCATAGCTTACTAACTTTAGGCTCTTGTTTCTCTCGGAAAGTCTTGAATACAATTAGCTATGTGAAAAGTCGTAATCAGGTATTCCAGCGGCCGCCGCGTCCCGTCTTCCACTAGGGGGACACCTTCGGTAGTATCGGTTCTATACCTAGAAACGCATGTTAATTTCACTAGAGGAATTGTTCTGCGTCGACGTCCCTTTTCCCCAATCCTCATTGTTAGAAAATTAAAAATACTGTATAAGTAAGCAAAAATAAAAACCACTTCTTATTCCATTACCCAGAAATAACCACTGTAACATCATGATATCTACACTTTTAGACTTTTTTTTTTTTTTTTGGTATATAAAATCTCTTCCACCACACAGAATTCTTATGCTGATGTAATAAGCAACCCTGACTTAAATCCCGGGTTTGTCACTCATTTGACAAGCCTCTGAACATGGTATTTAATATTCTTTTACAAAATCCTTTTATATGGCTGATGAGATTTCTGCAATGAGGATGTACCATACTTATTTACCCAGCTCCTTATTAGTGGACATTTAGTCTGTTTCCGTTCCCCCTGTCATATTATAAGTATTTCACTGAGTATCTTTGGACACAAATTCAACCATGCCCCTAAGATGCACTTTAGAAGTGGATACTTACTAAGATAAAGAGAACAAACATATATAAGGCTTTTCATTATATTCATAGTGCCACATTACCCTCTAGAAAGCCTGTACCAATTTGCATTCACATCAGAAGTTTACAAGAAGATCTGTTTCTCTACCTCTTACTGCTTAATCCAGTGTTTTACATTTACATTTTGTCAAGATTAAAACAATATATAGTAATTCCTAAATGCTGGTCAAACGGAAAACACTGTCTGGAGACATTCTCCATACAGCAGTTCCTATGAGACAGATATGAATCCCTCCACTTTTGCAACTGAGAAATGGAGGCTCAGGGAGGTTATGTGACTTGGGCAAGACCACCGAGCTAGTTAGTGTATTTCTTAGATTTAGTTCAGGACATGATAACATACATAGGGTATGCATGTTGAAGTGACAACGCTGAAATTCAAACATGATTCCGCAGCTGTGATATGCAAAGTAATGGCTCTCCAACGGTGTCCATGTCCTAATCCCTGGAACCTGTGAATATATTACCTTATGTGGCAAACAGGACCTTGCAGATGTGATTAAGTTAGAGATTTCAAGATGGGGAGATTATCTTGGATTATCAAGGTGGGCCCAATGTAATTACAACCGTCCATATAAGGGAAGAAGAGAGACAAGAGCGTCAGAGTCAGAGAAGGAGATGTGACAAGAAGCAGTGGTTGGAATGATGTGGAAGAGGCCACAAGCCAAAGAATGCAGCCTTTAGTAGCTGAAAAAGGCAAGGAAATGAATTCTCCTGTAAAGCCCCCAGAAGGAACACATCCCTGCCAACCCATTTGGGACTTCTGACCCCCAGAATTGGAAGATAATGAACTGTTTTAAGCCACGACATTTGTGGTAATTTGTTACAGCAGCAACAGGAAACTAATACACAAACATTCACTATTTCTACTACACTGAGCTCTAAAGATGAAGTTCCCAGCTGGTGAAAACAAAACAAAACAAAGGAAAATAAAACAAAGCATATGGGAGTATATAATGAAACAATAATTTTGGAGGGTGCTTGGTCAATATTCATAGAAATTAAAATATCTATATAGATCCATATACACATGATATTTACCCCACAAATATTTATTTGGCACCCACTATGTGTCACTAAACAAAACAGGTAAAATCTGTGCCACCATAGAACTTATATTCTAATGGGGAACTTGTGTATGAAGGTGTTTATTCATCATATAATTTTGTGAACTATCATTATTTCTCAGGCATTTCTCCTGAATTTCCAATACTAGGAGACTAGTCAGAACTTCTTCCTGCATCCCATAAGTGGGATATCATACAACAATTATAAGCTGTAGGTGACAAGATACCCAATCCATGCTATTACATACTAAAAAAGTAATTTCAAAACAATGATGTATAGGATGGTCCCATTTGTTTAAAAAAAACAGCCAACAAACATTATTTCCTTATGACTGCATAGAAAAACTCTTAACAAAAGGAATTGCTTCTGGGGAGTTGAAATGGGTGGTTTGTGTAGGGTGAGACCTTTACATTTCAGTTTAATCCCTTCCGCTCTGTTTGACTTTCTTACCATGAACTTATATTGCTTTTATAATGAAAACAAAAGAAAAAACTTCCCAGGTACTAAATAAATACTTCATCAGCACTGCATAGTATTACCTCGTGAATTCTAGATTTAATATGTGTGTGCTGGCCCACAATGTCAAAAGTTGGTATCTGGGGAAACAGACTTTTGTAAATTCTAACAGGTATCTAGACATTGTAGTTTTGTCTGTGGGCAAAAGTTTTCCACTTAAGGTAAAGGGTTCTTTTTTTTTCCCTATGTCACTGTCACAACAATTCTTCAAACATTTCCTTATTTTTAGATTGTTCTGATCATCAGAGCCATCTCCCCTCCAGATCACTTCGCAAGTTTCAGTTTTGCCCACAAGGACACACAGCTCAGGCAGCGGTCCTTTGGTCTTTGGCACTGGGCTGGGAGTGAGATTAAGCATCATTTTCCTCCTGACCGGAGGTAGAAACCAACACACCTCAGTTAACCCTATCTTGACTGCTGTACGTAGGCCACTGTAATTTCTCTTAGCAACCTGAGTCTTTCACATACATATGGGGAATGCCTACTAAATCTAGAGGCTGGGGAAAAGATAAAGAGAACTTTTCCTAGATTTAGTTCCTCTGCTAGGCCCAGATCACCACTGGGCCTCTTAGAGCTTACTTGTGTGGTCTAAGCGTTCAGGCTGTAAGTCAGAAATGAGACAGGCCTGGGACCTTGTCCCAGGTGCCTTTGCTGCAGTGTTGCAATGCTTGCACCTGGACATACCTCTCCTCCAGCAACAAAATACAAAGAAACTATATGGGACTAAAAATAACTGCATGTATGCACAGTTGGGGCAAATTCTGAACAAAGGATACAAAGAGACCAAAAAACCCAACTGCCACTTCTGAAGAGCCTGGAGCAAAAACAGGGTGTTGGGAGCAAAAGTAGGGTACTGAGCATGCCCCCTGCACTCAGCATCACCAGAGGGGTGGGCAAAACACCTAAGGCAGCCCTCCTGCCCAATCCCTGGACACACCCCCACCCTCACCTCATATAAGGATCCAGCTCCCCCCACCCCCTTGGGGAGCAGCAAGTAAGGGAACCCGTTGCTTGTTCTTGCTCCCCGCTGTTGCAGCAGGGGCCCCAGTAAAGCCTTGCCTGAATTTCTTGTCTGGCCTCTGGTCAATTTCTATTGATTGGGGAAGGCCAAGAACCCTGGTCTGGATCAGAAAGACCTGGGCTTGAAAACCAGCACAGCTACCTACCAGCTGTGTGAACTATGTAAGTTATTTAACCTCTCTGTGCCTGAGTTGCCTCATCTTTAAAATGGGGCTGATGTAAAAAAGAATGAAATAATGCTATTTGCAGCAACATGATGGACCTAGAGATTATTATACTAAGTGAAGTAACTCAGACAGAGAAATATAAATACCATACGATATTACTTATATGTGGAATCTAAAATATGACACAAATGAAGTTATTTACAAGACAGAAGCAGACTCACAGACATAGAAAACAAACATGGTTATCAAAGGGGAAAGAGGGTAAGGGATAAATTAGGAGTTTGGGATTAGCAGATACAAACCACTATATATAAAATAGATAAGCAACAAGGCCCTACTGTACAGCATGGGGACCTATTGGGTTGGCCAAAAAGTTCATTTGGGATTTTCTGTAAGATGTTATGAAAACGAACTTTTTGGTCAACCCAATATATTCAATATCCTGTAATAAACCATAATGGAAAATAATCTGAAAAAGAATATCTATATCTATATCTGAATCACTTTGCTGTATACCAGCAACTAACATAACATTGTAATCATTGTAAATCAACTATACAAAAAATAAATAAATAAAATAAAATAAAATGGGGCTGATAATACAACCTACCTCATGGGGTTGTTGTAGAAATTAATTGAGCCAAAGAATATAACAGGATATGAATATTCAACCAATTTAAAATCAGAAACTTAATGACAACTGCTTTAAGTGATCCAACCCATCTTAGGACCTGAGGCACATGTACTCTAAGGATGGAAACCAAACGTTCTGAGGCTCCTCCCTGCCCTTCAATAAGGGGAAAGTAACTTGTGGTTGCTAATCTTTTGGGTTCTGGCTTTAAAACACCTTAAGGGCTTCCCTGGTGGCGCAGTGGTTGAGAGTCCACCTGCCGATGCAGGGGACACGGGTTCGTGCCCCGGTCTGGGAAGATCCCACATGCCGCGGAGTGGCTGGGCCCGTGAGCCATGGTCGCTGAGCCTGTGTGTCCGGAGCCTGTGCTCCACAACGGGAGAGGCCACAACAGTGAGAGGCCCGCGTACCACACACACACACACAAACACCTTAAGGATGATTGTGAGAGGAAAAGAAGATATTTACATGGAGGAATGAAGAGGGTGCAGGCTCAGAACTTGAGGGAAGACTGACTGGGGGTGTGGGGAATGAGGGACAATCAAGGAGGTTTCTAGGTGGGGCCTGAAATCCTGGGACTGACTCTCAGAAAAGATGTCCAGCCCACTGCCTGGAAGGACAGGACTAAAGGAAAAGGCCCACGAGGCCATGAGTCACAGGAACCTCCCACCCAGAGCCTACAGCCTTCCACTCACCACTCAGTCTATATGTCAAGGATGGGGTTTGCAATCCCAGCATCCTGTCCATGGCTCAGCCAAGCTGGCTCATGAAATTAATCCTCATAAATAGAATTACAATATATCTGTGGTATTAAAATATCATGGGGAAGTCAATTAGGAAAAGTAATGTCTTAAAAGGTAATGAACAAAAAGATTGAGAATCACTGCTCTAGAAGGTGCTTTTAATCATCACACAGGTTAGGACAGCCAATCAGCTAGAGAAGGCAGGCAAGTGACTTAACCATTGTAAAAATAACTAAGTGACACTTATTGTAGGCTTGCTACATGCAGACACTATGGTCAGACTATTACATGCCTGTGCAGGGCATATCACTAAGCACCGTCCCAGCCCCAACTCGCTCTGTTCTGCTCCTTCCTCCCCTTAGATGGGAGTGGGGGCTCCCTCCACCAACACGATCCCCCCCCTTTGAGATCAAGGTGTCCTGGGGTGGTGTCCACTGAGATAACAAGGTAGGTACTGCTATGTTCACCTTATTTTACAGGTGAGGAGAAGAAGACATAGAAGTTAACTAGCTTGTCCAAGGCTACCCAGCTAATCGTGGAGCATGGAACACAGTCCACCTGACTTCTAAACCTGTGTTCTTCACACCTACTGCCTCCTTAGATGCTTGACACTGGAAGGCCTTGAATGCCGTCCTGAGTTGTTTAGATTTGAACACATGGCTCAGATGGTTCCCATCCTTTCCACACTTAAGCATCCCTTTAACATAAACTCAAAATACTCTTGGATCGAACCTTCAGGAAGGCAGTCAGATTTTTTATGTCTGTTGCTTGGGACAATGCATTTAAAAAGTTACTATGAATTCAGCAATGCTTTCATATGACATTATTTCATATAGATTTTTGACTTATTAATTCCAACAGCATCTACAAACATTTGAAAAACTTTAGTATATGACCTCTATTACTGATTCTGTCTGTGGGCAATTGTTGGTACACACAGGACTGGGGAAGCAGTTGCAAAACCTGTAGAGTTCTGCTCACGACTTAAGGTCCGTGGGAGATCCATTGGTGTGTATCACACATATCAATTGTCTGAAAATGAAGTCACCTGCATACTAATGCTGTATTGTTAAGTCCACTAAAAGAAGACAGTATTTGGTTGACTAATTTTTACTCATAGAAGCAGAGGGAGTTTAATCATTAAACTAATCTTTTCTCTTGGAAATAAGGACTTTCAATGGCTTGTAATTAAAATAAAAATATTATTGCTGCTTTGACAAGCCATTCATCATTAACAGAAAAGGAAAAAAAAAAAGTAAGAATGATGTGGAACACAAAAAGCAATTTCCTGCCCCTCTTTGCAACAAGTAGCCTTTTGTGAAAATGATAGTGGTTCCTATGGATTAGCAATTAACCTTTTGTAGGGATTTAGGAGGAACCCCATGGAGGCTTTCCCACAGGGAGAATAATACTTAAATCCTGCAAGTTTTGTGGAGTGTGTTTTTCCTTATTTTTGGAGACATTCTTTTTCCCTTACTGCACCCTCTGTCTTAGAATGCATTCTGAGAAGAAGCAGAGGACAGTGCAAAATAAAAATTCAGGGCATCTTGTTAAAAAATTGAGAATTTCAGGGTGGTGACAACAGAGCATTCCACCAAGCATGGGGCCTTCCTGAGCCTGTGTGACTGTACAGGCCTTGGAACTGGCTCTGGCAAAGAGGTTTGACCTTGCAAATGACAATATTCTAAGAGTTATCTGGCTTTGTTAGTAGGCACTGATGACTCTGCTGTTGTAATTCGTTTGCCTGATTTGGAGTTAGTCTTGTAGGGAAAAGTTGGGCTAGTGATGGGAGGGGCCATTTCCCTGGGGACCTATTCACAAGGGTCTTAAATGTAGACTTTTGATTTTTTTTCTCCAAATGTGGTTCTACCTGCAGTCTTGTAGAAGAGGGCAAGGATGATAGAAGAAGACATTACATTTGGGTCTGATTATTGGACCACATTGCTTGTAGCGACCTTTGACTTAATATTAAAAGGAAATAAATCATGTAATTTTATTGTAGGATCTTGCCATTGGGGTGAGACATGTATACAGACTTAATTTTGTAATTTATAAGTAATACATAGCTATCATTTTAAGCATACTTGCAAAAACACTATGATTATCCAAAAATCCCAAATAATAATATTTTACTGTAAAACATCCCCCCCAAACCCTGTGGTTTTTTATTAATCAAAAACAATTGATTTTGTTGAGTGTAAAAAGCAAGGTGCAGAACAATGTATAAAATATGCTACCTTTTGTGTAAGATAATTTTTGTGAATATAGATTTATGCTTGAATATACATAAAAAAATCTGGCAAGATATAAGAAACTAAGGTAGTTGGTTTTCTGTTAAAGGAAATTGGACAGATTGGATTCAGGATGAGAGGAAGATTTTTGTTTTTCATTGTTTATCTTTTAATTCTTTTTGCTATTTTGAACCATATAGTTTAAAAAAGTATAAAAAATAAATAAAATTAACAAATAAAAATGTAATTCAATAAAAGATAAATCAGTTATTATACTTTGAACTAAAGTTTGGGGTTAAAAGCATTAATTTAGTAAATAAATGAATCTAAATTATAGCCATTTGAAAAAAATCCCATTTTGTCATTTCTTCATGGCCTGGTCCTTTCTTGACCTCTGAGATGCTTGATTTGGAGTTTGCTTCTTATATTTTTCTAAGAAATGCCATCGGGTGAAGGTACTTTCCCAATAAAAAATAGGTTTAGGGAATTCAAAGCTGGCTCATTTCAAAAGTAGAATTGATTGTTATTTAACATAAATCTAATCAGGCCTAGTTTTGCCTCCACAGGGAGATATGATATACAGCATTGACATTTGGAGTGAGAATGATGTTTAGAAGTCAAGACAAGTGCTTGGAATAACAGAAAGGAGGAAATAGTATGATAGTTTGTGTATCATTTTGGTGGGAGAAATGAGATTGTGAATAGCTTATTCATGGAGATTATTCTTTAGGACTAATAAATCAAAAGGTTGGTTCTTTACCCAATCTTGAAAAAAGAATAAATGGCATTCTTTCTCTTTCCTCTCCTATGCCACTTCCAGATAAATCCTTGAATTTTTTAACCATATCAAAGTTTATCATACACTATAGTCGGTGCAGTGGATGCTGTGGTGTGCTTCCTCATACTCCATTCAAAGTAGAAATATTTATTTCCTCATCTGCTGGAAATGTTGGAGGCCAACAGTTCTCATCTGAGTCTCTAAGTCTTGCTCTCAGCTGAAGTGAGCTGCCTCATCCCTTCTCCTTCCTGGGGTTAGCCAGGTATGATTGGAATGGATATATTAGGTGTTTGCAAGAGCCCCACATTGGTTCCCTGGCCTGTGGAGTAAAAGCTACCATAGTGGGAGCAGGCCAACAGCAAGTGTCTAAAATGACCCTTCTCTCTCACTTCAGCCAGAATAGTATATAAAAAACAATATTGCAAGGATAGCAATCCCCATCATATCTTCATTTAATTCACTGGTCTCTCCCCTACAAAAGTCAGATGAATCCTGTTAGGCGAGAGTGGATACTGCAAACTCAACAAAGTAGCAGCCCCAGTTGCAGTGTGGGATGTTTTTGAAACCTACCTGCAAATTCTTTGACACTCTTCCATCAAGAGGTGCTGTTCAGATCCCCTTTCCTTGAATCTAGAGGGGGCTTTGTGACTATCTTGATGATTAAAATGTGGCAGAAGTGATTCTGCTGCTTGACTTCCAAGGTTAGTTTAGTAAAGGCCATGTTGGTTTCTTTTGGGACACTCACTCTGGGAGCCTTCAGTTGTCATGTAACCAGTCTGGCTACCCTTGAGTCCACCATGTCAAAACACTACTTCGAGAGATGAGTGAGAGAGAGGGAGGAGAGGGGAAGAGAGAGAGAGAGAGAAGAGAGAGAGAGAGAGAGAGAGAGAAGAGAGGAGAGAGAGAGAGAGAGAGAGATTGAGACTTGCCTGAGCAACCTTGGATGTTTCAACCTGTAGCTATTTGAGTTATCCCAGCCCAGGGACCAGACATATGAGTGAAAAAGGCTTTGTGATGACCTTGACCCCAGGCACTGACTAACTGTAACCACATGAGAGACCCTGATTGAGAACTGCCCTCCTGAGCTGAGCTGATCTCCAGAATTAGAGCAAAATAAATGCTTGTTATTGTTTTAAGGCATTGAATGGTTTGTTACAAGTAGGTAACTAGAACATAGCTGCTGTGCCAGATATGTTATCTTTTGCTGGAGGAGATCAATATGCCCTCAGGTACATGGCATGTGACTACTGATGGAAGAAATGTGCTGATTTTCACCCCTATTAGAAAGGAGGACCAGAAACAGTTTGTATTTACTTAGGATGGACAACAGTATACATTTATTTTCTTGCCCCAGTCTTATTAACTTTCCTTCTCTTTGTCAAAATATAGTCCCAAAGGTCCTTGGTCATCTGGACATCCCATAGAACATCTTATTGGCTCACTCTACTGATGACGTCATTGACATACCAAATGGGCAAGAAGTGGCAAGTACTTTGGAGGTGGTGGTATGATATCTATGTGTTGTAGCCTGTTTGGGCTGCTATAACGAGATACCACAGATTTGGTAGCTTATAAACAACAGAAATGTATTTCTCACTGAAGAAATCCTTGGGTGTCTTTTGATACTCATTGGCCCAATTTTGATGGCAATTTTGGTTGGCCTGAGAAACACATGTGACCAGGTGCTCAGACTCCTCAGATAAGAGGGTCTAGATTGCTCCACCAGATAAGCCACCTTGACCTGCAGAGCTGCTAGCCATGGGTGAGGGGAATCTAGAATGGCTGGTTGGAGGAGGGGGCATAAAGAGAAGCAGTTTTGGCACTGGGACCTGCTTTAGTGTTGGGGGCTATAGTTCATCACATTAATTATCCTGTGGAAATTTGCCCCAGGAAAAGAGACCCAACAGAATCCTGGAGAAGCTGCTCACAGACTTAATAATGTGAAACACATGGATCTGACAAGGGGTAGACTGTAGTGGATACTTTAATGTGCTGACCAGATCACTCCCTTCCAGGACTGAAACATTCATTCTCTCAGCTGCTGGGAATATTGGCAGTTGTAAGTTCTTGGCCGAGTTCCTTTCTAAGAATTGCCTTCAGCTAAAAAGAGGTGCTTTGCTCAAGATTACTCCATGGCTCTTTACAGGGGTGGCCACAACTAAGGACTGGTTGATGCAAGGGTCGCAAGTTCTCTTGCCCCAATTCAGGCCAACCCAGCTCCAGAACACCTTATAGGATCAGCTGAGGGTTTTGATGTGACCGCATCACAATTCAACTTCTCCTTTTGATCAGTCTTGCTTTCTTTACTTCCTTATAGGTGTTGAGAACACCCCAATGAATTTCCTGTATGGAAATCTTTTTCTCAAAGTCTGCTTCCTGGAGAACCTGACTTGTGACAGACAGGAAATGCATTTACCAATTATTAAGCACATTTTAACATTATTATACATATGTTTAGTGTACAAAAATGGGAAAATACAGAACAGTAAAAGGAAGAAGAGAAAAATTAACCATAACTATCTTTTTGTAGATAGCTTTTGCTTTTATTTAAATGATATTATACTTATCATATTGCTTTTCACCTAACAATATAATTTGGAGATCAGTGCTTGATCAGTGCTTAAGATAGGTGCTTGAGGGTGAGCAATTGAAATTGATTCTGTTTATTAAAAAGCAGAAAGCTTTTTGTTGAAAGCTATTCCGTGGTTCACAGAATTGCCAAGAAGGCTAGAGAATCAGGTTACTAAGAACAGAAACCAGGGAAATTAGGGACCAAGACCATAGGTAGAGCTACTCCCCAGGAGGAGTATGAGCCACTGTGTCCACCACTGGATGGTGGACACACTCTCCTCTGTCTCTGTTTCTTTGTATCACTTGTTTCACATCCAAAGCCCAAAATGGAGATGTCTGTCCATATCCCCAGCTGCTAGGATGTGGCAAAAGTGTGTAAATGGCCTTTTCATGGTCTGTAAAGAGATGTGACAGCCAGTCTCTGTCTCCTAGAAGTTCCTTTTCCTGCTTCCATCCTGTCTGTTAGAGGCTGTCCTCACGTGCTTGGTGATCACTGGCTCGCTGTTAATATTAAAGAGTGGGGCACCAAAGGGATGACTGAAAGCTCTGTGTGTGTGAGTGGGGCTGGTGGACTAATTGGTTTCATTGAGGGATCTCCGTACTTCACCTTCTCTAGGTCTTTCCTCTTGGGAAGTGTTGTTTCTTGGGAGAAGAATCCACCAGGTTTCTACCTGGGGACACATGAGTCTGGTTTCCAGAGCTCTGGGACTTGGCTGGGAGATTTCTGCAGAACAAAGTTTAATAATGGTCATGCCTTGCCTTTGGCTTTAGTGGAACTGTTTGTTTCCATTTTTTTCTTTTCTGTTTTTTTTTTTTTTTTTTTTTCCTTGCTCTACGCGGGCCACTCACTGTTGTGGCCTCTCCCGCTGCGGAGCACAGGCTCCAGACAGGCAGGCCCCGCGGCCATGGCTCACAAGCCCAGCCGCTCCGCGGCATGTGGGATCCCCCCAGACCGGGGCACGAACCCGCGTCCCCTGCATCGGCAGGCGGACTCTCAACCACTGCGCCACCAGGGAAGCCCTGTTTGTTTCCATTTTAAGATGTTTCTTCTGGTCTGGGGTAGTTTTCATATATGTTATTTCTCCTTTTTAGTAGTTTATTTAAATTCTGGAATGGACGTTGGATTTTATCAAATATTCTTAAGCGTCTATTGATATGATCATATAATTTTTTTCCTTGATTTATTGAAAAATGTTGAAATTTATATTTCCTAGTAACAATCCATTCTTGATTTCCATAAGCATTTTAGCTAACTGGATAACAGCACTTTTGGAAAGTCTATAACAATGTATCTGTGTAACCATGGTAGCCAAAAAGAAGCCTCATTCCAGGAGGTTCAGCCCAATGTACTGGCAAAAGCACAGGCCCTGGAACCAGACAGCCGTATCTTTGAGTCCTGCTTCTGCATCTTACTAATTATATGGCTGTGGCAAATTTCTGATCCTCAGACTTTTCACCTGTGAAATGGGTATACAGAAATGAAAGTTAACTCATGGAAATGTTTTGAGGATTAACTGAGTTAATCTGCTACATAGACAGAGCTCAGTAAATATTAGGGAAAAGACATTTTTGAATGAAGTGTATACCTGCAAGAACAGAGCAACTTGGTAACCATAGATGTCAAAAGACACTATGGAGGTAGTTTTGTTAGTGTGAGCTGAAGCTTCAAAGAGCTATATTTCATATCAAATTGTTAGCACTCTGAGAAAATACACATTTCTCCCCCAATCATTTTATTCACCACACATTTTATTCCTAACACCAGTTGCATATTAGAATATATTATTAAAATTAAATAAAGAAATTATATTTAGATGAAACTTTTCCTTGTGTCTTCCTCCAGAAAAATTACTATCATTCCAAGAAAGAAGATTTCAAATAAATGGAAATTGAATATTAACTTTTTGGGTGAATTTATTTTGAGTAAGCATTAAATCCAAGGGAAGGAACTGAAAAACAGACTTATGGATTCAATTCAGTTTAAATATAGATGCATTTTAGATTATATGTGTATGTATGTATATATATTGTATTGATCTATATGTAATATAGATTATGTATTATATATATTACAGATCTATATAGATCAATATATAATATCTATATAATATATACTGTAGATCAATGAGTTTGAGCTTTGTCAATATGTAGCACATACAGCATGTGTGAATATAGCTACAAAAACTTATTCTTGATCTGTGTGCATATAATAATTAGTATGCTTTATTATTTTTGTTCTAATTGACTTGTGTAAATACAGATTTCCACCTTGATGAAATCAACAATAAGTTACGCAGGCTTTCTCATCTTTTCATATCCTATTCCCAAATATAACTCTACAAATATAGATAGTGTTTACTATCTTTTGGGATGTGAGCAATTGCTTGTCTATTTTGATGAAGGAAATAAATTACCTTCCCATAATATTAGTGTGAGTCCCTAATCTCATTAGGTAAAGAATTTAAAAGACTCCAAAATGATTCAAGACTAGTTAATAGCATCTTAATTATCTCACATCATTTTAGGAAATACAAAATGTCCCTCTGGGGTGTACTTTGCCTTGGTAGGAATAATGACGGATGAGGGTTTAGAGAATGGCTGTGCAGTTATGTAGCAAATTCTTCAAAAAGAAATACATGTGACGACTAAAGTCAGATCTGTTGACTGGACCCTGGAAAAGTGGCTTGTTGGAGGCGAGAGGGGAAAACCCTGGTTACCAGGAGGAAGAGGGATAGATGTTAGGGACAGGGTGGAGAGGGCCAGATGAACTGGCTTTCTCTTTAATAAAGCCACATTGGCCAGTTCCATTCTCTGGGAGGAATTTCGCTTACAGGATGAGGAGAAGGAAGAGTGGGGGAAAGGCTGCCTAAAGTTGAATGTGGCGGAGGTGAACCATGTTTTACTCAAACTCTGAGCCAGACAGACACACCACTGACACCAGACACAATGGCTTTGACATCGCTGCTCATCACCACAGATGTGCAAGCACATAAGAAAAACCAACTGGTATATGAAAGAATATCAGATTTCAAAAGAGGGGGATCAAACTCAACAATCAGAACAAAAATTGCCTGGTGAGCTAGAGGTGCTGCAAGAAATGGGAGAATACTCAATTTTTAGAATTTTTCTAAATTATGTTTTAACACAATTCTTTGGAGCATTGCATTGTAAACATTATATTTGCGGGTGATCTTACAGAGGAAAGAGGTGGAGATTGGGAAGGGTTGTATGGAGAAAACATACACAATGGATAAATTAAAATCTGTGATGACAGAATCATGTATTTATAGGTTGTCTGTTGCAGAAAATGGAATCAGTGAAGGGGGAGACATGCTCTAAAATTTCTCCCAAAACTCAGAAGAAGAAGATAAAGACATGGACATTGACTTAAGAAAAGATAAAGGAAATGTAGGACAGAGGGAGAAGAATGAGAAGAATTCCAGAAGGAACAAACAGTAAATAGAGAAGGAATATTTTAAATAAATAATAGAAGATACTTTGATTTTTAGCTGAATAAAGATTTAGGTATTAAATTTATGGTTTACTAAGCATGGGCAAAAATTGACTAATGAAAATAGACTAACAAAGAGTATAACCCATACAGTATTCAGTCTAAGAGGGTTTCATGCTTGATATTTTTCAGAGGTGTTGATAGAAGGGTTTGCAGAATGATGACACTACTGCCATATGGTAGACAGAAACTGTAAGGTGTATCTTGATTCCAGAGGGTATAAAAATGCAAAAAAAATCATCTTTAATCAATGAAATAAGCTAACCTAGTGAAATGTTTGCATTTTAAGGAGAAGAAAAAGAATATGAAGAGCACTACTTATTAAGGAAAAAAGATAAGGTTAAGATTTTTCTTATCTGCAAACCAATGATCAAAGACAATGGAGCAACTTGCACAGAACTTGGAGAGGATAAGATATTGCATTAAGATCGTGATACCTGCCTCCTCTGCTGTTCATGTGAGAATGCAACAGAAAGACATTCTCAGACATGCTCAAGATGTATACCCTTAACATACACTTCCTGAAAATAATTACCTGACATCATATTTCAGACAACCAAAAAATGAATCAAATTAAAGAAACCAAATATGTGGAATTCATGGTATAAAACAATTGGTGGCAAATAATTAAATTACTAATGCTTACGTTAAATCTAAATAATTATTGCCCATATTACAACACAAATATTTTTTAAAAATCTTTAAAGTGAAGCATGTAATGTATAAGTGTATTAATCAGAGCTCTTCAGAGAAACAGAACCAATAGGATATGTGTGTGTATGGGTGTGTATATATATATATTTATTTATTATAATGAATTGGCTCACCTGATTATGGATTCTGGCCAGGTTCAAATCTGTAGTGTGGGCCAGCAGGCTGAAGATCCAGGAAAACGAATGGTGCAGTTCCAGTTTGAAAGCAAGCAATCTGGAGATCTGGAAGAATCGATGGTCCAAATGAAGTCCAGAGGCAGTCTGCTGGAGAATTCCCTCTTACTAGGGGGAAGGTTGTTCTTTGTTTTCTAGTCAAGCCTTCAGTTGATTGGATAGGGCTCACCTACATTATGGAGGGCAATCTCTATTGATTAAAATGTTAATTTTGTCCAAAAACAACCTCACAGAAACACCCAGAATAATGTTTGTCCAAATGTCTGGGTACCCAGGCTAAGTGAAGTTGACACATAGATATTAACCATCACAATAAATGAAAGTTCTATAATGATCATAACCAAGAGCTAAAAGGAGAAGTTGTATCCTTAAAACTGGGAAATGTTAAGGAGTAGACTGAAGGAAAGAAGTGTATACAGTGGTATGCTGGCAAACCAGATCTCCAAAGGTAGAGGTAAGAAGAGGTGTGTCCACTCAGCTCTATGAGCCGGTAGAGGATGCCTCCAGCACAACCTGTCTATGCATGTGTGCTTACGTGCTGAATTCTCACCTACTCTATCTCTCATCCATGCTTCATTTTTTTTTTTTTTTCTTTTTGCGGTATGTGGGCCTCTCACTGTTGTGGCCTCTCCCGTTGCGGAGCACAGGCTCCGGATGCACAGGCCCAGCGGCCGTGGCTCACGGGCCCAGCCGCTCTGCGGCATATGGGATCCTCCCAGACCGGGGCACGAACCCGTATCCCCTGCATCGGCAGGCGGACTCTCAACCACTGCGCCACGAGGGAGGCCCCATGCTTCATTTTTGTTTGCATTTTCCTGATAGGTCTTCCTCAGTTACTTTACTCTTCCTTTCCAATATATATATATATATATATATATATATTTTTTTTTTTTTTAAAGCAAAATAGAGGTTTTTTTAAAGCAAAATAGCGTTTTAGTTTTTAAAACCTTATTTGAAATTCCTAACCATTTGACAGGGAAATTTAACCCATTTACTGTCACAATAAACATGTTTGGTCTTATATCTGATATTTTGTTTTATGGTTATTGCTTTTGTACTTCTATCTTTCAGAAATATGGATTTTCATTGCTTTTTTTTCTTCTTCTATATTCTTGAGCATTTTCCAAATTTGTTCTTTATAGCACAGTTTTCTAGTGTCCTTTATGTTTTAAGTTATCTTCAGTGTGGATTTTAATTCTTCTACTAGAGTTTAGATTTCTTTGAGTTCTTTTTTAAAAATTTCATCTGGCTTTTTTTCTTTTGAGGCTCCCTACTTTTGTTTTATTGAGGATTTTTGATTCCTTATCTATCTATCTATCTATCTATCTATCTATCTATCTACGTATCAGCTAAGTATAAATGTAAACTTACTTGCTATTTACCAACAAGTATTTTAAAAAATTCTTTCCGTTTCTTTTAGAAAATCACTTTTAAGTTATGCTTTTTCCTCTGAGCCTTTAGGGTAATATTATCTTTCCTTACGTTTCAGTGCCTTTCTATAGGCCTCAAATGTGAATCATAATTTTTTTTTTGTGTGTGTGCGGTACGCGGGTCTCTCACTGTTGTGGCCTCTCCCGTTGCAGAGCACAGGCTCCGGACATGCAGGCTCAGCGGCCATGGCTCACGGGCCCAGCCGCTCCGTGGCATGTGGGATCTTCCCGGACCGGGGCACGAACCCGTGTCCCCTGCATTGGCAGGCGGACTCTCAACCACTGCGCCACCAGGGAAGCCCTGAATCATAATTTTAAGGAAGCAAATCCTTGCATCATTTAACTAACTATTCCACCAAAATATTGCTTAGGAATAATAAGATCTGTGATATTTTATGGCAATGGATTATGGGTCCCAAGTTACAGAGAACTCACAAGAAAGTATATTCCATGTGTTTTTTGACGTCCCAGAATAAAAGTAGTTTTGTTTTGTTTTTTTTTTTTGCGGTACGCAGGCCTCTCACTGTTGTGGCCTCTCCCATTGCAGAGCGCAGGCTCCGGACGTGCAGGCCCAGCAGCCATGGCTCACAGGCCTAGCCACTCCGCAGCATGTGGGATCTTCCCGGACCGGGGCACGAACCCATGTCCCCTGCATCGGCAGGCGGACTCTCAACCACTGTGCCACCAGGGAAGCCCTAAAAGTAGTTTTAAAATAACTTATGATCTCTAGAACTTATTCTCATCTACTGAGAAGAAAGTATAGACATAAGAGGGATTATTAGAAATTTATGTAGATGGAAAATATTTGGTATAAAAATTACCTCATTTTGGTAGTGATGTTTTATTAAGTTAGAAAAATAAAATTTTATTTGAGGCTTCCCAATACCCTACTGAAAGTTTGATATTTTAATCTTAATTCATAACACTTTGGGTTTTAATGACATAAAGAAATTTGGATATTTACAAATTTGTTTCTTGGAGAACTCTCAAAAAAAGCCATGCTTTTTCATAGTTGTCCTGCCTCTTCCTGCCTTTCTCAGGAACAGTGAATTTTAAGTGAATCAGTACCAGAAATTTATGAATATACAAATATCTATGCTCACACATCAGACTTAGCAAATCCTTTGTAAAAGCGGAACAACTTCATATGATATATGCAGTTTTCCAAATGTTGTTTGCTTCTAACACTTAGAAACAGTCTTAGAAGGCATATAGAAACAGTCTTAGAAGGCACATACATTTCAGGCACCAGGAGTGAGAAACACCTGCTGGTGTAGGAAGAGCCAGAGATACTTTATTTTGACTTTAGACCAGCTATCAATATTCGACAAGAGCACCTGTGCTGAGAATTAGTCAGATTCTGCTCTCAGGCACCGTGATGCGTGAGTCTGCGATGGTAACTCCTTCTGGTGAAAGTGTGCAGGCAAGGCGTGCTTGATTAATGGGCTTAAATATCATTCTTATATATCTGGAAGAATTTCTGCCAATATGATCTAGGTGAATGTGACCTAGAAGTTCCTCTTAATTTGCTGCTTTGGGGTAGCTCAGTGTCTAAAGTGGCAGTGTGCTCTGGGGACAGAACATGGACTTCAGTCATGTAGATCTGGACGGAGGTCCAGCATTGCCTTAATTAACCACGTGACCTTGAAAGGTCACGTAGCCATAATTTATTAAGCACTTTGCCTTCAGTCAGATTTCCCAGAAGCAGACCCTGGGATGAAGATCGCTGTGTGCATCAGCAAGAATTCAATCAGAGAGGCAGAACTACAGAGAGTAATATGGGAAAAAGAATTTATTATAGGGTTGCAAAGTGGGACAACTGAGAAATTATAACCAGGAGCAATTTCTTCTCAGTCGCTGTGGCCTTATCTGTAAATTTGGGATAATAAAACCTTCCTCTTTGTTGTTGTGAGGGATGAATGAAGAAACATGTTAAACAGTGCAGAGTGGGTGCTCAAAAACAGCTAAAGCAAGTTCTAGGCAAAACCATTAACTAGATCAGTGGCTCCCAGAATCTCATTTTACAGACTGACACAGTAACTCTAAAAAATGGGAAAAGTTATGAGCAGGGGCCAATTTTTAATTTTGCCAGCTTATGACATTAAATAAGCACTTACTATGATCACCATAATTTCATAAAAGACATTTTAAAACCAAAAAATGTAAAGCCATTGATTATTGTCAACCTAGCAATAATGATGGACCATACTGTCAATTTAGCTTTACTGTGACATGTTCCTTATTTTTTCCCTTATACCACACAGGCCAGTGGACAGTGTCATGGACAGGCTGGTGCACAGGTGCATTTTGAGGAACAACTGAACTGAACAGCAACCGCATATAGTCTCCTCTCCACTTGCCTGCATCCTTTATTCCTCTCTGCTTCCTCCTCATTGGTTTTCAAGAAATCTATTGCCTTCCCTCCACCCACCAAAGGTATTCCATTGTGATAGGCACTATTTCCCATCCTCCTTCTCTTCCTGGGCAACTAAAAGACTACATTTCCTAGCCTCCTCTGGTTGACAAACATGTGACTAATTCTGACCAGTGGGCTGGAAGTATACATATCATCTGTCACTCCTAGGTGAAAGCATTTAAGAGCCACTGTGTGATTCTCCATCTTCTTTCTCCCTCTGTAGTGAAATGTCTGTTGAAGTGGAAGTGCCACAGATGGAAGCAGCTACCACATGGAGGGTGGCTTCCCTGGAAAGCTGCCTAGACACAGAGAGCTTTGCAGGAGCAAGAAATAAACTTGTGTAAAACCCCTGAGATGTTGGTATTTCCTCTTACTGCAGCATAACTTGGTCTGCTCTACCCAACACAAGCACAGCACCAAGACCTGTTTGACCCAAGCAAGCTCACATCTGATTTTGTTAATAATTACTGCATAGAAATAAATATCAGTCTGAAAAGAAAATAATTCCTGACTTTCAATTTTTTATTTTTTAAAACTCCAATACTTTCTTCCATCTGACCCACACTGGGAAACTATGTTGAATTCTCCTGTTAATGATCTAAATTAAAATATCATAACTTAGAGGAAAAAAATTCAGCCAGCCGTGAATTTCCTTTATTATTGACCAGATGTTTTGTAAAGCTGCTTTGTTTGTGGGCACTTTCAGAGAACCTGAATAAATGACTTCTCTTTTGCATTTCCCTCAGGGAATTGTTATTCTTTTAAAGCTCCTGTTACATAAGGTTTAAGATAAATACAGCATGATATGTTACTTCAGGTTGTTTTCAAACAGTGCAATTGACAGTTTGCTAATTAACTAGATCCATGTAAGCAGCCAAGACCATTAATTTGGATATTAAAAAATTAATTTGTTGATTACTACTCATTTGTTTTTTAGGCATTTGTATGTACATACTGAATTCTGGCCTCTGGTAAAAACAGTTGAAAAATGGCAAGTATGTGCCTGAAGTTTAGGATGCCTTGGATCCATATGAAGGGTTTTATTCTGAAAACAACTGTTGCATCCTCACATCCTCCTAATTATAGTCCAGTGGAAAGAGAATGTCTTTTTCCCATGAGCTTGGAGCAAATTCCAAGAGTCGCCCTAATTGGTCACTGAAACATTCTGGCTAGAAGAATGGACCCATGCTGATTGGCCAGGTCTCAGTCACATGCTTACTCCTGAATCAATCATCTAGAGCAGGAGGCAATAAATCACAGTCCAAGTTAATAAAGTTTTATTGGAACACAACCACATCTATCCATTTAGAGTGTTTTCTATAGCTGCTTTGATGCTTCAATGGCAGAACTGAGGAGTTGCAACAGAAACCATATGGTCCACAAAGTCCGAAATATCTATTGTCCAGCCCTTTACAGAAAAAGTTTGCCAACTCCAGGTCTAGGAGTGTATTAGTTTGCTTGGTCTGCCATACAAAGACACAGACTGGGTAGATCAAACTACAGAAATTTCTTCTCTCAAATTCTGGGGACTAGAAGTCTAAGAACAAGATGTCAGCAGGGTTGGTTTCTTCTGAGGCTTCTCTCCTTGGCACGTGGAGGGTTGTCTTCTCCCTGTGTCCTCAGATGGTCTTCCCCTTGTATGTGTCTGTGTCCAACTTTCTTCTTCCTTTTTTTTTTTTTTTTTGCGGTATGCAGGCCTCTCACTGTTGTGGCCTCTCCTGTTGCGGAGCACAGGCTCCAGACGCGCAGGCTCAGCGGCCATGGCTCACGGGCCCAGTCGCTCCGTGGCATGTGAGATCTTCCCAGACCGGGGCACAAACCCACGTCCCCTGCATCGGTAGGCGGACTCTCAACCACTGCGCCACCAGGGAAGCCCCCAACTTTCTTCTTTTTATAGGGATACCAGTCACATTGGATTAGAGCCAATGCTTATGAACTCATTTTAAACTAATTGTCTCTTTAAAGACCCCCATCTCCAAATCTAGTCACATTCTGAGGTCCTAGGGATTAGGACTCCAACATATGAATTTTTTTTGCAGGGTGGGCGGGGAACACAATTCAGTCCATGACAAGAAAAATATGGGCTCTGATAGGTCATGACTTGGGTCACATGTTCTACAGTGGGGGGAAGGCTAAGAGTGAGGGGAGGTAGTTTTTACGTGGAAACCAGGATGTTATCACCAAAATACAGGAGAATGGGTGCTGGGTGGTAAACAAATTGTTCAGTGATATATTATCATTGCTTTGAATCCTCTAGAAGAGGAAAATGTATGGATCGATTGGAAAGAACCCTGAAGAAAAAATTCATGTTGGGCGATGGGGTGACCTGACCTTCTGTAGAGATAATGAATCAAAACAATACGTTAGAGTAAAAAATATGTTTCTCTTCAAGTGCAAAATAAAACAGCAAACCAAAAGCTGTAAACACAACCCTCCACTCCCCTTTTTTTTTTGCTACACAATTTTGAGCTATTGTCTCTGGCATTAAAGATCAAGGGAAAATAGAAAATGCACAAGATAAAGTGCTTACAAATGGTGGATTTACATTAGTTACATGGATCTCTGCCAGCACCCAAAGTCCATGTTAGCAAGTTGGCAAGGATTCTGATAATGGTAGACATGGAGGAGCAGGCTGACAAAAAAGAAAAAAAATCAGGCAAAAGGTACAGTTTGCTATGTCTGGGGAAAGAATTCTTGGCCCAAAAAGCCAGAAAGGGAAAAACAAGAATGACTCAGTCCCCAGTGGCTTGTTTTCTTCACAGTCTCGAAGGAGAAAATTATCCACATAAATTAGGAATGAACCATTGTAGTGGTTCTCAAAGTCTGGTAGCCAAAGCATCAGCATCAGCTCTACCTGGGACTTTTTAGGAATGCAGATCCTCAGGCTTTACCCCAGAATAACCAAATCAGGAGCTCTGGGGAAGGGCCCCAGCACTCTGTGTTTTAAAAAAACCCCTGGTGATTCTGATGCATGCCAAAGTTTAAGAACCACTGTGATAGTGAATTAATTTATATTCATAATAAAATCTTTATGCTAAGGATTGCTTTACCAGTTAGGATAAGGTTCAGCAGTTGAATGTAAAAGAAAACCAAAATAACAGTGGCTTAAATAAGGTAGGTGTTTATTTTTCTTGTACATAGAAGAAGTGCAGAGGTAGGAGTTTAGAACTGGTCGTGTGGCTTCATGGTCATCAAGGACCTATGGTTCTTACATTTTTTTTCTCTACTAAAATGTCAGCTTTCATAGTCAAAGTGATTCATGGTTCAAAATGGCTGCTGGAACTCCTGCAATTACATCAGCTTTTCCAGGCAGGAGGTAGGAAGCAAGGGAGGAGAGAAAAAGGTACAGCTCCTAGATGAATCAGCCTTCTTTAAGAAGCCTTTCTGGAAACTCCACCCAACAAGTTATTCTTGTATAATATTCACTAACTCTGGTGGTTAAGAGAGGCCTGGAAATCTTCCTCCTGCTGGTTGCATTGGTCCCTGAAATAAAATTGAGGTTCTGTCCGTAGAGAAGAGAGGAAGCGAAAATTGGAAGAAGATAGTGGCTGTCTTTCTCCTTCCTTTTCTAGAAAGGTGATAAAGATTTGAACAGAGATTTGGAGAAGTTTTGGGGGAGAATTGCAGACCTGAGTTTGGGCAAGCCAGATCAGAAGCAGGGAGTATAACACCTGAAGGATTTTGCTACTTGTGAAGGGTTCATGTCTTTAGATGGCTTCCTTTTGCAACTCAAAGGAAAGCTCTAGCAGTGAGAACTTTAAACATTTCCTTCCTATATTAAAGTTTCCTTCTGCAACTGACCCAGGTCTTCAATAAAGAATGACGACAATACTGTATCTGCACATTTTGTGTTGGTGGCCTTGGGGAGAATGAAGGACACTGCAATAAGGGAAAGAGAAGTATTTCAATGCAGACAGACTTGAGAGTGACCATTATGCACCCAACTACTTGTGGGCAAAGTATGTAACACATTCTTCCCGAGGTATATGAGATGATTTTAGATAGTACACAAAAATAACATCAATAGCACCTAAAAATACTTAACTCAGTTGAATGAGTTGAAAAGCACACCCATTGCCCTTCCACCTTTCCTCCTTTTTTTTCTGCCTGATACATGAATGTGATATCTGGAGCTCTAGCAGCCATTTTTTGACCATTTTTCCACAACACTGATGATGGAAGCCATATGCTAAGGACAGCAGTGTAAAAAGAAAGCAGGAGCTTACTTTCATAATGTACATCTACTTCTAGCCTTAGTCTGTCTACCTCTGAATTTCTTCTATGTGTGAGAAAAATAAACCCCAAATTTGTTTAAGCCACTGTTATCTTTTAGAGATTTGTCTCTAGCTGCTGAATGCAATTCCTAACTGATGTAGAACCATCTTTTGCTATTTAGGAGTGTTATGTGCTTGTAGGCACATTAATCACTGTTGTAATTAATGTGAAAAACTGCAGTGCATTTATTAAGGGGAATTAGACTCTAACATTAAGCTGGTAATATCAATAATAGGCATTTGTAGTATGCTCTGAAGACAGCTGCAATCTGTCATTCCCCTAATAGGAGATGACATTTCCAGTCACAGCCAGGATCTTGGTGGCAGCTGTAGGATCTGTGTGCTGTTAGAGAGGCCATACGAACTTGGATGAATTGGTAATAACACTCACACTGCATCTGAGAGGTTTTCGTGCGTAAAATAGGGTGATTCGTTTAAATAAAAATGGTGCATGCCAAAGTGAGAAGCAGGCCACGGGGGCACTTTGAGTAGAGATATACAACCAACTGACTGGGAGTAAAAATGTAATGGGAGAAATCGTTGTATGTATCCAACCTGTGGCCAGGTTTCTTCTCATAAAGCAGAGGAGATGTACTCAAACTGCAACAGCAGGTGAAGAGGGATGAGTGGACCTTGCTTCTACTTCTCATAAAGTGCATCTCATGGTTGCTCTTGCCTCCAGGGGGGCAAAACCTGGTTCTTGAGTGGGGTGTGTAAACAAATCTTACTTTCCACATATGAGGCACAGATATAGTACACAAACTGATATATGTTATATGGGTGCTCATAACACCCATATATATATATATATATATATATATATATATATATATATATATATATGTTATGAGCTCATAACATTTCATGGCAAGAGGGGAGATCAGAAAAAGAAATTCTAAATGGCTGCCTGGGAGTGACAATGAATACAAGATTGAAAAACACTGGTGTATCTAGTGTGCTAGGTTACATCATTGGTCCCATTTCTTCACTCCATGATCTCATTTCTTGACTTTGGGTTCAGCAGTGTCATTTGCTTTGGCCAATGGGATTTCAGAGTTTGGGAAGTGAGCAGAGGCTTGCAGTGTGCTTGCATAGTTAGACTTGTCCTCTTGCATCCTGGTGACCATGAAACCACTGTCTTTTTAGTTTGGGCCCCTGTAACAAACCTGAACGGAACCTACCACCTGGAGGCATCCAGCCAGCTGCAGCCTAGATCATCCAAACCACACCCAATCTGAAGACCCATGAACATGAAAAGAAATGCTTATTTTTGTAAGCCACTGAAATATTTTTTGGGGTGGGATTTGTTCTGCAGCATTATTATGGTAATAATTACCAGATACATATGGGGGTCCCCCCAGTGGAGTCCTGATCCTTGAAATAATCAGTTCCACTTTTAAAATTTGGGGCTCATCGCAACAGAATTTACCAAGCACTACTTTAAACTAGACAGAATCACCACCTCTGATGTAAAATCTGCCTTGCAGTATTTTTGCCTCTATTTCTAGCTCTGGTCTGGATTCCATTGGTGGCTGCCGCTAATTAGATTGAAGTGAACTATAATTTCATCAGGATGTTTGGAAGCTTTGTGGCTTTTGCTGGCTTCCTATTTATCTTTTGATGTTTTAATTCCTGCTTTGTCCTAGCATTCCTTTAAAGACATGATTTAGTTATGTTTTCATTCCATCCTCTCTGAAATTGGAAGGTTTTCTGGCTGGTGTGGGAAACTACAGGCTTTGGGTTAATAGGGCTGTCCAGTAATGCTTGTAAGTCAGATATGAGCTTTTACTTTAATTAATTAAGCATTATTTGGTCTAAGCTCCTTTTTTCCTTGTTGTGAGCAGGATGTGAGGTGAAAATCAGTTATTTGCCAGGATTCTTTTTCCTCTGTGTCTTCAAATATATGTAAATATCCCAAGACTTGGCTCAGTATAGACAAAACAGTTTTGCTTCAGATGTTTTTGGATGTCACATAGACACAACCCCATTATAGCATCTTTGAAGAGTCAATTTCAAGAAATTTTTCAAAGAAATTGCTGATGCATTGGCTTCTAAGAGGAGTTACTATTTATCACAAAATTTTATGGCCTTAAAATATTTTGTGTGCAATAGAGAAAAATATCATTAAGATAGATTATATTTAAAAATGCAATCAGTGAGTAGTCAAATGAACAAATGTATTTAAACCCTAGCCAATAAAACACAAGAGCATGATATATTGATTTTGCATTTCCTTCTAAGCACAATTATAACATAAAAGAAAATTCTCAATTAAATTCAAAATCACAATAACTATAATTTATGACTGGATTCATGTCATGGAAATGAAAGTATGGAGTCATAGAAGGAAAGGATGGTATTTGTATACTACCAATAATTTTTAAAGATAGAAGTATAAGAGCACAAATAAGCTTTGCTTTATCTTCTTGCAGTTTTTATATTAAGAAGCCAAACTTTTCTCATTTCCTAAATGCTTCTCTTGCAATGAGATGTTAGAAAACCTCATTTGTTTTTAAAGTTATTAGATTGGAGCTTTCTACCCTGCAGTTCAGTATTTCCTCAGCCTCCCAGCCTGCAGTCTCACTACTGTCCAATATTTTACTATTAAAAGTGTGGCCCACGGACCTGCAGCACTGGACTCACTTGGAAGCTTGATAGAAATGCAGAATCTCAGGCCCTGCCCTTGACATACTGTATCAGAATTTGCATTTTAACACAGTCCCCAGGGGATTTGTATGCACATTAAGTGAGAAGGACCAGAATCTATCTTTAGCTGGGTTGCCAGAACTAAGGCTGGGGCATCAACCACATCACCCGTTTGGTTCCTTCTATGCTCCTGGGCCCACCCATCCTTACATAAGGATACCTTTAAATGACAAGTGCTCTAAAACAAAAGCTCAGCCACATCCTTTGATTTGCATGGTCCTTAAACAGAGAGGAAGAGAACTTGGACTTGGCTCCAGTTCCCTGAAGGAGGTCTGCTAGGTGGGAGAGAGAATGGCCCCCTTACTACAAATTACTTTGTGTAGAGGAAAACTTGGCCTGAGTGGGCCTAGCTTGGGGTGCAGAGATCTGTATGGCAGCTGCCCCATGGTACTGTCCTGATCATCTTGGGGCCCAACATCCCCTGCAGTGTTGGCTGTCCAGAGGAGGAGTTGGCAGGGGAGACATCCAGGGTCTCTAGGGG
Organism: Mesoplodon mirus; assembly: GCF_964341445.2. Classification (NCBI taxonomy): domain Eukaryota; kingdom Metazoa; phylum Chordata; class Mammalia; order Artiodactyla; family Ziphiidae; genus Mesoplodon; species Mesoplodon mirus. Next base: position 54,099,307 of record NC_138991.1, read on the forward strand.
CTGAGGAGCTCTTAAAGGGCTGAACTTAAGACACAGGCTGAACTTGAACCTTTTGGCTCAAGTCACCATGAAACAAGACTCATGTCTCATTTATTGAGCACCTACTATGTACCAGGCACCAATCAAGCTGCCTATGTACATCATCCCCTTTGGTTTGAATCCTTCTGAGAGGTAGCTTTTACTATTACCATTTTATAGACAAGGAAACTGAGGCTCAGAGAGCTTGAGTGGTTGTTCAAGAGTCATTGGCCCATAAGTGGAGGAGTGGGATTTGAATTCAGGATTGCCTGACACCAAACCCAGGCTCTTCTTATACCATAAAGAACTAAGTACCTGCTGTTTTCAGAGCAATGAACTAGGGGTTAGGGCTTCAGGCTTTGTGGATAAGGTTGTCCCGCCATACAAGGATGATAGTCAAGAGAGATGTGAAATGCAGGTTGCATTAATGGTAAACACTGTGCCCGATGCCTTCTCTCCTCTGTCCTCAGGACTGGACTTCCCTTGTATGTGTGTCTGGGTGAGAAAGTTCAAGAGGGCTTCCTGGACCATCCTCCCTAGAATTCATAGTGTCTGCTGTGTGAGCCACTCTGGGTCCACAGACCCCAACAGCCACTGGAGAAGGAGCCAGGTGCTGTTTTGACTTCTTGTCTCACGACATGGAAAGAGACGTAGGAAGTGGGAAGGGGCCCATCATGCGTGGGCACAGAGGAAAAAGAGCAGGGGTCTGGCTGGTTCCTACCTTTATCACAGCATCTTGCTGACTTGTAAAATGTGACTGTAGACTGTCTCAAGCTGTCACCATCCAATCAGCAAGTCCTCCTCCCATAGGGTTGGCATGAACAGAAGGGACAGAATTGTTGCGGAGAGAGTCAAGTGTCCTACTCTCTTAAGGCTTGAGGCATAAACATTCCCTCCTCCCCAAACAGGGCCCTTGGGGGCAATGACAAAGATGCTGAAGACATATGCTCTACCCTGAGAAATGTTGGCTCCAGTTGGAAAGCAGGCCACGGGGTGCTGCAACCTGCTGGTGCCAGCTTGTGAGAACCAATGTATTTGCCTTTTCTCAACTCTGCATCTGTTGATGTCGTGATGGTAGTGTTTACACCACAGAAACTGGCAAATGCTACACACCGGGGCATCCTCTCCCCAGAGAGCCAGTTGTTAAACATTTACCAGCGCCCCTCTGAGAGTAGGTATGTACAAACACAAAAGATCCAGAGTAGAGCTAGAGTAATTCATCAATAAGTTATATCTAGTATTCAAGTGAAATCCTCTCACAACCCATATGTAGCAAGAGAAATTTCTCAAACAGATTTCTAAACTCTGGCAACTGGTCTTCCGTGTTTTTCAAAAATAATTCCAGTGAATTCAGGGTTTGTGGTGATGGAAATTGACATGGGTGATCCATCAGACATTGAAAGGGGTTAGAATAGGGGTTATCACCCTGGAGCCCACCTCAGAATCCCCCGGGGGGCTTGTTAAAACTCAGATGGCTAGTCTTCACCTCCAGAGTTTCAGATGCAGTAGCTCTGAGCTGAGGCCTGCAATTTTGAATTTCTAACATGTTCTCAAGTGATGCTGCTGCGGCTGGTCTGGGGACCGCTCTTCGGGCTTTGATAATGGCTAAGTTAGAGGCAGGGATCAATTCCGAAGCATCTCAGCGAGAATGTGAGTGAGGCCAGGGTTAGAAGGAGGGGAGTGGTCTGAAGGCAAAATGAAGGAGTGAAGGAAGCACTCCATTTATTAAGCACCTATAATGCGCTGGACATTAAGTGTAAAGTATTTTATATATATTGTTTCCTTCAGCAGCCTCTCTCATGAGTAAATGCATTCAGAGAGGATGTCATGGAAACAAACACAAAGATCTGGGGAAGTGACTTCCCTGGCGGTCCAGTGGTTAAAACTCCGCGTTTCCACTGCAGGGGTCGCGGGTTCGATCCCTGGTTGGGAAAATAAGATCCCACAAGCCACAAGGCAAGGCCAAAAAAAAAAAAAAAAGATCTGGGCGAATGACCGTTTTACTCCACTGCGGACAACTGAAGATGGCAGAGCTAAGGAAGGAGAAATTAGAGTTTCATTTTCCTCCTGATGCCTGAGCTTGGATAATTATGTCATAATCTGTTTGAGATGGGCAAAACACAAAGCAGAAGCTGATGAAATGTGCCCTGTCTTGAATGTCCGCCAAAAGAAGGGAGGTAGTTTCAATTTCCCAGTGCCTGGTCCCAAGGCGCCCGCGTCCGGGCAGAGCAGGTGCCGCTCGAAGGAAAGGGAGGGTGGGCTGGGAAGAGCTGCAAATCTGGCACCTGATGAGCATCCTTTTCAATCACCACTGCACTCAAGCTTTATGCTATTCCTTTTAATTTTCTCAGTACTGTAATTGTAAATGAAAAGCAATATTGCACCACATCCAATTATAACCAGATTCCTGTCCCCTAGGACTCATCAAGGAGAAAAAAGTGTATTTATGGCTATGAGGAGCCATTAATCTCTGCACTTATGGCTCTACACACGGTTATACAGCAGCTGCAGGACTGGGACTCTTTCCCTCTCTTTTCTTTCTCCAGCGAGATGCACTTTATCGAGTCCCAGCTGGGTGTTTTATTATAAATTAGGCCCTGAAATATTGGCTTCATAAGTACCTTGGTTAGAAGCCACTAAATAAGATTTCTTCTTTGGTCTCCTACCCTGGGATCATCCATCCTTTCCAGTGGGATGTCTCATTTTCATGAAACTTCTCTTTTTTTTTTTTTGCGGTATGCGGGCCTCTCACTGTTGTGGCCTCTCCCGTTGCGGAGCACAGGCTCCGGATGCGCAGGCCCAGCGGCCATGGCTCACGGGCCCAGCCGCTCCGCGGCATATGGGATCCTCCCAGACCGGGGCACGAACCCGTATCCCCTGCATCGGCAGGCGGACTCTCAACCACTGCGCCACCAGGGAGGCCCGAAACTTCTCTTTGACAGTCAAAAGCAGTGCTTATTTGGGGGGAAGCAGAAAGGAGGCAAAGTGTCCTTGGAAAATGGGGAAATGAAACATTTTGTGGTTTTATATGTGACTAATCGCTCTTCTGGATTTATTAGGAATCAACTACAAGTCACATTTCTCTTCCTTCTTATCTAGATCATTACTTCTATACTCTTTCTGCTACTTAATGTAAGTTAATACTTATACATGAATACTTAATGTATTACCACTTCAATACTTAATGTAGTAATACTTAGTATATTAATATTTAATGTATTAGTTATCCTTCACTGCATAGCAATAATACCAAGAACTAAGGAGCTTAAAACAACTCACATTTACTATCTTACAGTGTCTCTGGCTGAGGAGTCTGGACACAGCATAGCTGGGTCTTCTGTAAGGCTGCGATCAAGATGTCAGCTGGGGCTGTGGCTTCATCTGCAGCTCGACTGGAGAAGGATCCATTTCCAAGCACATTGTTGTTGGAAGAATTTGGTTCCTTGCTATGGGACTAATAATGGCTTCAGTTTCTTGTCTTCAGTTCCTAGAGGCTGCCTGTAATTCCTTTCAACATAGAGTTTCCCAGCACAGTCATTTGCTTCCTCTATGCCAACAAAGGAGAGAGAGATGCCAGCAAGACAGGTGCTGAAAGCTTCTGTTCATGCATAGCCTCTTGCCTTTGCCATATCCTTTTGATTAGAAGCAAGTCTCAGGTCATGTCTACACTTAAGGGGAGGAGGACAAGGATGTGAACATCAGGAGGCAGGGATGATGGGGGTTACCCTAAGAATTTGTCTGCTGCAACAAGAGTCATTAAAAATGATGATAATAAAAATAGCAATAATAACTATTATTATTTTGTATCTAAACCACACATTAACCTTCAAAGTATGTATCTGGGGAAGAAGGGTTGGAATAGGTTCACCAGATGGAGAAATGGGGGAAGCAATTTACATGAATAAGGGAAATATGGACATGGGTATTCCATACAGAGTCTGGAACTCAGTGGAGAGTTCACGTGGGTGAGTCTTTGGTGTACCACGTGAGAAGGTTTGTACATGCCATGTTAATAAGAGGTCTGCCCTATACCTATAGGTTAACAGGGAGATTTAAAAGAATTTATAGAGAAAGAACTTATGGTTACCTGGGGAGAAGGGTTGGGGGGAGGGATAGATTGGGAGTTTGGGATTGACATGTACACGCTGCTATATTTAAAATAAATAACCAGTGGGAATGTAAATTGATACAGCCACTATGGAGAACAGTACGGAGGTTCCTTAAAAAACTAAAAATAGAACTACCATATGACCCAGCAATCCCACTACTGGGCATATACCCTGAGAAAACCATAATTCAAAAAGAGTCATGTACCATAATGTTTACTGCAGCTCTATTTACAATAGCCAGGACATGGAAGCAACCTAAGTGTCCATCGACAGATAAATGGATAAAGAAGACGTGGCACATATATACAAGGGAATATTACTCAGCCATAAAAAGAAACAAAATTGAGTTATTTATAGTGAGGTGGATGGACCTAGAGTCTGTCATACAGAGTGAAGTAAGTCAGAAAAGAAAAACAAATACCGTATGCTAACACATATATATGGAGTCTGAAAAAAAAATTTCTGAAGAACTTAAGGGCAGGACAAGAATAAAGACACAGATGTAGAGAATGGACTTGAGGACACGGGGAGGGGGAAGGGTAAGCTGGGATGAAGTGAGAGAGTAACATTGACATATATACACTACCAAATGTAAAAGAGATAGCTAGTGGGAAGCAGCTGCATAGCACAGGGAGATCAGCTCGGTGCTCTGTGTCCCCCTAAAGGGGGGGGATAGGGAGGATGAGAGAGAGACGCAAGAGGGAGGAGATATGGGGATATATGTAAACATATAGTTGATTCACTTTGTTGTACAGCAGAAACTAACACACCATTGTAAAGCAATTATACTCTAATAAAGTTGTTTAAAAATGTATGTTTAATTAAAAAAATAAATAAATAGAATAAAATAGATAACCAACAAGGACCTACTGTAAAATAAATAAATAAAAATAAAATAAAATGAAACAGATAATATAAAATAATGAAACAAACAAAACTATTGCTATTAGTTTTATGTGGATATGAATATTTCATGTTGTAGAATAAATCTAAACCCAAACTTCAAAAGGAAAAAGAAAAGATTTTAAAGCAGAGCTTCTATGTTTGTACAAGTATCTTTCTTACTTCCATATTTCTAAATAATATGATTACTATTCTACTTTTGATTTATCAATTTGAAACATCAGTCTTTGATTTTCCACTATTGTAGAGGAGAATTTGGGCCTTTTACAACTTTTTGTCATCATCCTCCCCAAACTGTTATTTTATGATTTTTAAAAATTAAATCAGGGCTTCCCTGGTGGCGCAGTGGTTGGGAGTCCGCCTGCCGATGTGGGGGACGCGGGTTCGTGCCCCTGTCCGGGGGGATCCCACGTGCCGCGGAGCGGCTGGGCCCGTGAGCCATGGCCGCTGGGCCTGCGCGTCTGGAGCCTGTGCTCTTCAACAGGAGGGGCCACAGCGGTGACAGGCCCGCGTACCGCAAAAAAAAAAAAAAAAAATTAAATCAATAGTCAGGCTTTATAAAATGGCTATTATGTAAAATTGTTCACCGATGAGTTAAATTTGCGGGGGCATATTTCCCACTTCCTGACCCTAGCTCCCATAAACAAAATCCAAATAGTGGGGTTCAGGGCAGTGCACATCAGTGGTGGGGTTGGCTCCAAGCTCTGCACAGCCCTTCCTGAAGATCAGCCTTCTGTCACTCTGCTCCCAAGGAAACTGTGCATATCAAACCAGTGACTTCATGTGGGAGGTGGGAGACCATGTCAAACGGTTTCACTTCCCCACTCCACCTGTCAAAAGGAAAATCATCAACTCCTCACCTCTCATTTCTAATAGCACCCTTGCTTGGAGCCACTTCAAAGAAGGAGGCTGCTGGCTGTCCTCCCTCATCCCTTTCAGAGAAACTTTAATCAGGGTTTATTTGCTCAAGGACTCTTGAGACCAACAGCTTTGTCAGTTCTCAGCATGCCTTCCTTCCTTCCCACCTCTCTCAAACCACTGAGGCTTGCACTGTTGGACAGGATTTCCTGACCATCAGGGACAATTTCTGCCTCTTGTGAAATGACCCCCTTCAAATGGAGCAGCATGCGGGACAAATCATGGTCATTGTTTCATCCCTGCCTTTTTTAACTGGCAGGTGGGGAAAGCAGGAGAGCTGAAAATGAGAAGGCAGATGCTGGCAGGACAGACTGGTGGGAAGGATATGGAAAACTTTGACTTCATAATTGTCATGGCTCCTATGACCAGACCTCCGTTGTAGCTATTGCACTGTAAATCAAGACAAAGACCACTGAGATGAGAGAATAAAGTGATTGGTCTATTTATAGAACCTGCTCATTTGGGGCCACATCTTGAACTCAAAGTTGGGCTGGAAAGCTCACTCAGATAGGCGGTGTGCATTTCTTGTGAAGACTTGTCTAAAACTTTTAAAATTCTTATGTGATCATCCTTGCAAAACTCCAAATGTCTATATGTTTTATTCCCCCATCAATGAGAAACAGGAACAAGAGCAGTAAAGATAAATTGCCTTATAACTATTGGTGCCTGGGAGGCATCTCTGACTTGGGAAAATGAGGCACATGCCTCGCATCAGGAGAGCTTAGGATCTTAACCCAGCTTTCAGGACATGGGGTGAGAGCAGTGGGCTCAGGGCCCATACTGTGACTCCCATCACAGGCAGCTTTTTCAATGTATTACTGAAAAGTTGAACCTCAGATGAAAACCCATATTAGAAGAATCCCTGATGCATTTCTTAGATCACTAGCATTTGTGGCAGTGGGGGCAGGGAACCATTAAAGTGGCAGAGTGGTGTCAGAATTGGGAAAAGCCTTACACTCCCTGAATCACCCAGGGAGAACCCCTTGCATTAGGAAGAATTCCAACATCTCACCACATGGGGCTCATGAAATGTCCTGGCCCAGGCCTTACTCAGAGAGAGAGGCTTTCACAAAGATTTTATAGGTTCCAAATTATGATAGTATCCAAAGTCCTCTCCCAAGAATTCTTTTTCCTTCTCAATATAACATGGTAGTCTCCCATTCATTTGTGATCAGGGTTAGTTGGGGTGGTGGGGGCAGGGAGGGACATTTATCAGAAGAGACCCTGACCTTTTGGCCTGAGCAATTTGGTATTCCAACTAAACCCTGAATAAGATCCTTTGGCACCCTTGATAAACTTCAGAAGCTCTAATTCTAGATTTTATAAATAAGTGTACCAATTGGGAATGTGTTTGGCTGCATGTAACAAATAGTGGCTTAAACACTGTAACTGTGTTTCCTGTGACAAAAAGCCCAGACATAAGCAGTCCAAAGAGAGTACATACAGTTCTACTATAAGAGGACATATGCACTAAAAATCACTGCATTATACAAAATTGCACAATAGAAACCACAAACTTAGGGGAAAGATGAGATTGCGGCACAATATTCAAAAACATCATCAGGAACACATTAATATAAGACAGAAACTCAGTAAAATAAGTTACAATAGTAACATGTTAATGGTTAAGAAATACATAAATAATATTATAAATATGGCACTTTCCTTGAAAAAGGGCTGAAGCTTGCTTGTGGAAATGGGTGTTGGACAGATACACAGCTCCGTTCAGCTAGGTGTAGTATTCTGCATTTATCTGGTGATTATCATGGATGAAATTACATACAAGCAAAAGTGACATTTGCACTATGCTCAGGTTGTTCCCTATGATATCAGTCACATTGGAACAAATACAAAACAAGCATTATAGCAGAATTAACTCTACAGCTGCTCAAGGAAGTCATCCAAGAACCAGGCTCCTTCTATCTTCCTGCTCTGAAAACTTGTGTGTGTGACTTTTGTCCTCATGACCTCAAAAAGGCTGCTGGACTTCCAGGTACTATTCTACATTCCAGGCAGAAAGAAGGGAGGATAAAGTGTAAAGGGAGAAAGTACTTTCTCTTGAGAATCTTTGCTTGGGAAGGGGCACTCTCCCCAGGGCCATCCATCCATATCCATTGTCTAAAATGATACCACAAAGCCATCTCTAGCTGCAAGGGAGTCTGAGAAGGTGAATATTTTAGACAAGCACATTGCTAGTTAGTACTCTATCATTATCACCTACAGGTTTGTTGAGCGAGTTGTAACAGGTCCAAGTTCTGGAGATAAATTGGTTTAATAAATGTGTTCCTACTCAATTATCTAGAAAGACACCTGACCACAGAGCCAATTTGCCCGGGAGATCTTGTCGCAAGACATATATCAGATTCGAAGTTTCCTAACTGACTATCTCGATATTTTAATTTTAACCCATTAGAGGAATATTAATATTGCTCAGCTTGATACACTTCTAATGCACAACAGTTATGTGCCAGGCATAGTGCCAGGTACAGAGAATATAAAGATGAGAATAATGGTGATGATGGTGATGATGGTGATGATGATGATGATGGTGATGATGATGTTGATGATGATGACGATGATGGTGACTATTGCTTCTTGCGCACTTACCCTGTGCAAAGCAGTATTCTAAGTACTTTATTCATATTCATATATTCATTAGCTAATGGACTTCTCACAGCAATCATAGGGATAGGCTTTATTATTCCTCTAAATCTGTCAAGGATGAGAACACTGAGGCACAGAGAGGTTAAGTAATATACTGAGGTCACTCGGCTTGGCAAGTGGCAGTGTCATGATTTCAGTGTGGGTCCATGTTCTTAACTGCTGTTGAACCACAAAAGGGCTTACTATTTAGTTTTAGAGGCATGCACATAAGCACTAACCAGTAGGCAGAGCTTATTGATGGCCTACACAGTATTTAAAACATTAAAAAATTAAATGCCAATATTTAAATATTGAGGGATTTTCACCACATACATATATTTATCAGGGTTATCCAGAGAAAAAGAACCATTAGTAGATGTATAGATATATAAAAAGAGATTTATAAGTGATTGGCTCATGCAATTATAGAGGCTGAGAACCAGGGGAGCCAATGGCGTAAGTCTAATCTGGGTCTGAAGGCTCCAGAACCAGGAGTACCAATGTCTGAAGTCAGGAGAGATGAATGTTCCAGCTCAAACAGAAAGGACAAATTCATCCTTCCTCCACCTTTTTGTTCTACTTGGGGCCTCAGTGGATTGGCTGATGCTCACCCACGTGGTGAGGGCTATCTTCTTTACTCAGTCTACTGACTTAGATGCTAGTCTCTTTCAGGAACACACTTGCAGACATCCCCCAAATAATGTCTTACCAACTATCTGGGTGTCCCATAGCCTGGTCAAGTTGACATATCAAATTAACCATCACAACTGGTTTCTCTTAAAAAAATTCAGAATATTTGGCAATACAGGACTAGTAGTCACATGTGGCAGTGGTTGGTTGGAGCTGAGTGGTAGCTCCTCCTTTTAGTAGGGCAATTTCTCTCCAGTACCCCACTCCCCACTATTCCCTACTGCCTTATGCCTCATCCCCTTTGTTTACTCATGCTTGGTCCTGCAGCATTTGAGTTAGCAATCCCTGCACTATGGAGCATAATGAGTACAACAGAGAAGGTAAAACCAGAGTCTTGTGGAATCACAGAGAAGTGAGTTGGGGAAAACTTCATAAAGGAGGCTATATCAAAGTTGGGTCTTTAGGGTGAGAGCAAGCTTGTTACGTGGGAAGGGAAGAAAGGCATTGCTGGCAGAGAAAATGACACGTGCAAAGGTAGATAGATTTAGGAAGATGCAGAATATTGCTCCCTTCTGTCATGATATTTGTGGAATTTTCCATAGTTGAAATCTATTAATTGGAATCTAAAGAAAAAAAATCTGGTTCCTGTAATCACTGTATACAGTCTGGGCTTTTGGTATAGCTTTAATGTCCCTCTTGTTCTATTGATCAAACAAAAGAAATTTTTTTTTTTTTTTTTTTTTTTTTGCGGTACGCGGGCCTCTCACTGTTGTGGCCTCTTCTGTTGCGGAGCACAGGCTCCAGACGTGCAGGCTCAGGGGCCATGGCTCACGGGCCCAGCCGCTCCGCGGCATGTGGGATCCTCCCGGACCGGGGCACGAACCCACATCCCCTGCATCGGCAGGCAGACTGTCAACCACTGCGCCACCAGGGAAGCCCTAGAAAAGGTTCTTTTTGAGCCAGCATTTTGCTTCCTTGTCTGATGCTTGCTTTGTGTAGAAATTGATTTGTTTTCTTTCTAGCCTGCTGGGGAATTTACCCTCCTTGTCCTCATCTCACGTTATACCACAGCTTGGGACTCTCAAATTGAAAGCTCCGGACAGGCAGGATGCGTGCAGACTGCCCGAATTTGAATCCTGAATCCTGTCTCCGTCATCCCCACCTGTGTGTTTCTGGGGACGTACTTAACCTCTCTGGGCTTCAGTTGCCTCCTCCGTAAAAGGAGAATAACAGTAGTCTCGGTCCCTTAGGCATAGCAGGAGGGTTTGATGAGTTACTCCGTGAAGAGCATTTGGAGCGATGGCTAGGACCTGGCTCTCAGTATATGCATCGGCTGTTTTTACAGATGCCAGTCAATGCCTAACTCTGTGCCGGTTGTTGGGAAAACAGGCGCGATGTGGTCCCAAGAGCAGGGAGCTGAGCTTCTAGCAGGAAGGTGGCAGGAAGGTCTGAGAGCAGAACATTTTGCCCTGTAAATCCTGTGCTTTTTCATCATACATGGAAATGCCAACATCACCAACCTATGAGTCTAAACCCTTAGTTCAGAGATGTTGCTCTTCACTGAACTTTGCTGGAAACTTCACGCTGGATAGGTAGACACATCAACACACAGGCGCTGGGCCATTCCACAGTGCCATCGTTGGCTGTGCTTTGGCATTTTTTCAGTCCCTTTAAAGAGACCCCAGTGGGCGGGGGCAGGAGCCGCGAGGGAAATATGTCTGGAAAGAGATATAGTGGAGATCATATTTAATGTGGCTCAGTGATAAATCAGTGTTTACTTTGGGCATAAATTTTTGCTTTATGCTGGCATAATCATAACAGATGTATTCAAAACAAAACAAAACAAACCTGCAGGAGGAAAAATAAATCAGGAGGTTATTGTCTACTTTGTCACTGCAACAAGCCCAACCATGGATTCTTCAAGGTGCTTCATTGTTCTGATTCTGATGGGGAAGGAAATGCCTTCGGGTTTTCTTTCTCTCCCTTTCTCCTGCTGCTGTTTTTTCACCGTGATGGTGCTTTTGCTGTCATCTTTCAGTGACAAATGTGCACCATGTGGGTATTGAATTTATTCAGCTAGTCCACCTGGGAAAGATTACGATTGAGGAACAGTGTTGGGATCTTCAAAACATGCTTCTAAAAGGAGAGAAAGTGGCTTTAGAATGATGTGGGGATAGCATCTCCTCCAGCTGGGCTCCAAAAAGGACGTGAAATGAGACAAATTCAATTCTGATTACTACATATTTACAAAACGAGGCCAAAGGGCAGTAGGAAAGGGAAATACAAGGTGTCTCCCAGAATAGCAATTATGGGCAAACAAATGTGCACTAAATTAATTGACTTGAACTATGTAATATTTGGAAATCATCTGTCATTCCTTTTGTATTTGTCTCTGACCTAAGAAGACTGGAAATGCAGGATGGGTGGCTGAGGAGATAATTCTGTGCAAAAAAATAATTCTTAAAACAAACGTAGCCAAATGAAGGATGCTCTCTCAGCTAAGAGACTTGACATTCAAGAGGCAATGGAGGGAAAGGAATGCAAACAGCTGTTACTTACTGGGCTGTTGACAATAAATCTTGGTCCAAGCTACTAAAAAGTTGCCATAGCAATGTGGGAAGGCATCTGCTACTCTCTTCTTGGGAGGGGGCTTGGCAGGAGGGGGAAAAGGGAGAAGGGATCTCAGGGTGAAATGAAAAGCTCTTGTGCCTGCTCTTTCCAACACTGATGTTTGTTGAAAGGCACTGCTGGGGAGAGAAAAGATATCTACAGCCCAAGGTGAAGTCACTGCAATCACAGCTATTCTTTATCAGGAATTTGTTATGTTCCCAGCAGTTTCCTTATGGTATTATCTTTAATCATCACAGTATCTGTGAAAGTTAGGTAACATTATCTCTAATTTTAAAATAAACTTTATTTTTAAATTTATTACTATTTTCTTGGCTGTGCCACGTAGCATGTGGGATCTTAGTTCCCCAACCAGGGATTGAACCTGTACCCCCTGCAGTGGAAGCACAGGGTCTTAACCAATGGACTACCAGGGAAGTCCCATAAATAAACTTTTCATTTTAGACTAGATTTCCAGAAGAGTTGCAAAGATAGTGCAGAGATTTCAAGTATCCTCCTCACCCAGTTTTCCCCATTGTCAATCTCTTACATCACCAGGTGCCTGTCAGAACTAAGCAACGGACATTGTTAGGTTACTATTAACCATGTCCCAGGCTTGATTTGAATTTCATCAGTTTTTCCATTAATGTCCTTGTCTTAGTCCACTCTGGCTGCTATAACAAAAAATCCCATAGACTGGGTGGTTTAAACAGCAGAAATTTATTTCTCACAGTTCTGGAAGTTGAGAAGTCTGAGTTCAAGGTGCCAGCAGATTCAGTGTCTGGTGAGAACCCATGTCCTTTTTCATACATGGTCATCCTCTTGCTGTGTCCTCACATGTTAGAAGGGACAAAGGAGCTCTCTGGAATCTCATATAAGGGCAATAATCCCATTCATGTGGGATCCACGCTCATGTCCTGACCATCTCCCTGAAGGCATCATCTCCTAATACCATCATATGAGAGGTTAGGATTTCAATATCTGAATTTTGTGGGGAGACAAATATTCAGCCACTAGCAGTCTTCTTTCTACTCCAGAATTCTAACCACATTACACATGGTCATCATGTTCCCCAGTCTCCTCTGGTCTGTGACAGTCTCTCAGTCTTTCCTTGTTTTTCATATCCTTAACAGTCTTGAGGGGTACTCATTATCATTATTTTAACAGATCAAGGAATTAAACCTCAGAGAGGTTAAATGGCTTGTCCAAGTTCAGACAACTTATAGAAGCAGCACCAGATTTCTACCAAGCCAGTTCCAAGTCTGTTTCTCAGACTTGAGCTTGCATTAGAATCACCAGGAGGGCTTGTTAAGACTCAGACTGCAGGGACCCACCCCCAGAGTTTCAGATTCAGTAGCTCTGGAGTGAAGTCAGAATTTGCATATCTTGAAGTTTCTCAGGTGATAGTAATGATGATGATACTAGTCTGGGGACAACATTTTGAGAACTTCTGTATTAAGCCAAGTCCCATTTGAGCTGTTTACCCAGATCAAATTAATTAGATACCTGTCAAATCTCCATTTTACTCTCTGAAGTGTAGAAATGAGATCAGATTCTGATATGTCTACCTCTCTCTTCCTTCCCTGCTTTCCTCTCTCCCCCTTTTTGAGCATCTCCGAACTAGGCACCACAAGTATAGTCAAGGGTATTTCTTACCCTGGGTAGTAGAATGAGAGTGGTGTTTGCAGCCTGGCAGAGACTGGTTTGTGCCCTATTCTATCACATCTCAAGTGGCCTTGTGACTTCACATGATTATGTTCGTCTTAGTGTCCTCAACTGAAAAATGCTAATAACTAATTCCTACCCTAGACATTGAACTGAAGGAGTTATTGAAAAAGAGGAGACTGGACTTCCCTGATGGCGCAGTGGTTAAGAATCCTTCTGCCAATGCAGGGGACACAGGTTCGAGCCCTGGTCTGGGAAGATCCTACATGCCAGGGAGCAACTAAGCCCGTGTGCCACAACTACTGAGCCTGCACTCTAGAGCCCGCGAGCCACAACTACTGAGCCCTAGAACCGGTGCTCTGCAACATGAGAAGCCACTGCAATGAGAAGCCTGCGCACCGCTTGCTGCAACTAGAGAAAGGTGCGCGCGGCAACGAAGACCCAGTGCAGCCAAAATAAATAAATAAATAAATAAATAAATAAATAAAAACAATAGAAAGATATCTCTTAAAAAAAAAAAAAGAGGCGACTGACAATGTGAAATTGATACATTCTCTTGGAAATATTAACACTTTTTTCTTTCTTCATGAGAAACTTTCCATATTATTGATTCAAAATTTATTCTTCCTTTCTTGCTTTAAAAAAAAAATGCTACTACAAAGCTGAACTGTGCTGAAAGCAAAATGTGGAGATTGTTAACCACCGATTTAAGAATTAAGCCACTAAAGACAATGGACAATACAGCCTCACTAAAGAGGTATACTCATTTACTGAATTTAAGTAGTGGGACGGACGGTAAAGTAAACTTTTATGCCAGTGTAATAACTTCCAGTGCCCTGGCATTTAGTGAAGCCACAGGTAAGGCATTATCATGCCATGGTTGGTCACTTAAAAACAAATTACCTATATTACGTGTTGTTTTCTGGCACAATTTATAAAGGAATAACTCAGGACCATTGTCCTTCCTTTAGATGATCTTGACCCTAGGCCTATATTAAATATTTCTTTAAAAGGATCTTGAGGGAGAGAAAAATAAAACTACTCAACCTTCTGGTGTTATCTGAAAAAGTGCTGCAAGTTTTTTGAAACCCTTGAAGAATTTATTACCTTAAGTACTCCCATATTAATGATTCATATTATTTTCAAGCTCTCTCTCTATTTCATATTTTGATTAGAAGCTCAGCTTGACTTTTAAGTTGGGCTGAATTCACAATAAAATATGAAACTTTAGTTACTTCATTTGTTATCCTTCACATCTCTGCCCCTTAATTATTTAAAACACTTCCAAGTAATCACAGGTTTTCTAAAACAAAGTACAAATCATCATGCACACAGCCCTCGGGGGCAGAGAAAAGAATTCTGCGTGTGTTAGCATATTTAATCATCCCATTTGGGGGAAGATAATCCGTTTTAATTTTCTTAAACCATGCTCACTGCTTTCATTATTTTCTTTACTTCAAAGATCAACTTGACAACTATTTTTCTTCACAACCAGGCTTATGGTTTTACTCCAAATCTATCTGATTTCATGGCCTTCAGTGTTGCTTTTGTGTATTATGAATTTCTCAGTTGGCAGTGTTTATTAGATGGAAACTTACAACTCTTTGTAGAAGTACTATCTTGCAGAAGTTGTTGCTGGGTTTTTGTTTTTGTTTTTTGAAAGAGGGGAATAATGTTTTCAGAGGGATGGTGAGGAATAGCTTGCAAAATCTACTCAATAATAGTGCATTGGATCATACTTCTGCAATATGCACTGTTTTCTTTTTGTTTCCTGTTAGTTCTCTCCTACCACCCCCAATTAAGCAGTGAGCCCCTCTGTGTTCTTGCCTCTGGCAGGGTTTGTGACAGTCCCATCTCCTTTTCCTCCCTCACACTTCAAAATCCTAAACCCATTAATGAGAATAGGGTTTGAGCACAGAGGCTTTCCCCCAGACTTTGAAAAGGAGACCTTGTAAAGATTCCTGGGTTTCTGAACTGGCAGAGCAGCAGAGAGAGCTAGTAGATTTTGAAACAGGAATTATATATGGCTGCAAGTAACAGAGACCACCATCTCCTAGTAGAGTGACTTAAGCAGAAGTGGTCTAAAAAACACAAAGAAGTCTAGAGGTAAGTAGTCCAGAGCTTGTGTGCCAGTGACACAGAGTTATTGGGGGTTTCTATCTCTTTGTTCCTCCATCCTCACTTCATGGTCTCCATTCTCAAGGTCACCTCACATTCCAAAATGGCAACCAGAGCACCAGCCATCACATCAGCTTTCTTGGCAGAAGGAAGGTTGAAATAGTGCTTCTCCCAGGCAAAGCAACTCCTTTTGAAAGCTCTGTCCCAGAAGTCACATATAATATATCTACTTATATCTCACTAGACAGACCTTAGTCACATGGCTGTATCTAGCTGAAAGGGAGACTGGGGAGTTAGCTTTTATAGTAGGGTTCTGTTACTAAGGAAGAAGTGGAGGTGGATATTTGGAGAGCAACTAGCAGTGCATGTCACAGACCTGAAGGGGACAGGGGACCAAAGCAAAGTGAACTTCCTGTGTGCTTGATGTGGATCAATGATCAACGGGGATCACTTCATGTGTGTCTTACATCCTCCTTGATGAATTGGCACAATGTAAAACCAGTAGACCCTTACCACAACCTTGTGGGAGAGAGTGGGGAAGCACCTAAGATTTTCAGGCCAAAGAAATGAGGCTTGAAGTAGAAATTAAGCAGAGTTATATAAAATAAAGAAAGCTCTGATTTCTTAAACACCTAAGTTTGGACTGAGATTTATAATTATTATTGAGGTAGGGTATCTAAGTATTCAAGCTTTGATTCAAATACTTTATTTTTTAAAGTTAAGCGCCAGGACTTGATTAATTGCCTTTGTTGTAAAAATGCAACATGTTGGAAGGCTTGAGCAGTATTTTTCTAAAATGATCCACTAATTGCTGAGGACAGGGGATGTATCTTTTATCTCTGCAGAGTGTCTGACAAACTAAGTCACCGTATGTGTGCTTGTTAAATGAATGAACAAATAATGGTAATCTAAGAGGTTTTAGTCACCTGTGTTTTCATATTTATTTATGTGTGTCTGTATCATTGAGAACTCCATTAGATGCAAGTAACAGAAATGGAAGTCAAATTGCTTAAAACAAAAGGTAATTTATCAGTGTTTATTTAAACAGTGGGCTTCAGGCATGGCTGGATCTAGAGGTTAGATGAACTCTGTATAGGCTCCATTCTCAGGTAGACTCTCCTCTCTTGGTGGTAGAATGATTATGATTAGCTCCATGAAAACTTATCTTTTAGTTTTGAGTCTAGTGGATAAGAATATCTTTTCTCAGGTAGCAGTAGGAACCGTCCCTGAGCTAAGTCTCATTAGCTCTGATTGTTCTGACTTGGAATCAGAAGGCTTCTCAGAACGCTTCACTAGAATGTGACAAATTTTAAGTCTCATTCTCACTGTGTCAATCAGGGTCCAATCAGGAAAACGAAAACACACTAATTATTTTAAGAGGAATAATTTAATACAGGTGGGCCAAATCCAGTCCACTGCATCTTTGGCACAGCCTGGAATGCATTTTCCTCTCTGTCTGACAGTGAATCAGTTCTAAACAACACTGTACCTTGCTAACTCTGTTCCTGGGCCCTTGGTAAATGTCTCTGCTACCATACTTGTTTTCATGCTTTTATTATTTATGCTACCCAAGCATTAGCTGTGGCCCCCTGGCCTCCTTAAGATTCAGAACATGTCAGCTCAAACCACCATTCTGTCTCCCCTTGGAGTCCAAAGTCCTCATCAAAATGTCTACACATTCTCAGGTAGCTTATATTCGCTATATCTGGTTTTCAAATCTGGATTTTGTACACATTTTCTCTGATTTTTGCCATGTTAACCTGGCTATGAAATTAAGCTCTGTCCTCAATGTGTAGCTTGCTATTTTAGATGGGATTTTTAAAAGTCTACTAAGATTGTTCTTTGTATATAGCAGTGGCCTTTAAACATCGATAAAGGATCAGAAGGTAAATATTTTCAGCTTTGGGGCCCATAACGACTCTTTTGCAACTACTTTTGCTATTGTAGTGCAAAAAGAGCCATAGACCATAGGTAAACAAATGGGTATGGCTGTGTTCCAATAAAACTTTATTGACAAAAATTGGTGGCAGGCAGGATTTGACCAGACCATGGACTGTGGTTTGTCAATCCCTGGTTTGTAAGGCTATGGGTTTTGGTCTATTAAAGTTGTATTTTTAGTCAGTCATCTTATATTCTCCTGTTTGCAATTTTTTTCAGTTGATTTTGAAAACTTGGGTTTTTCAGGTATATAAATCATATCGCCTGATGTCTTAGTCCATTTGGGTGTGCTATAACAAAATACCACAGACTTAACAAATACCGTAGGTTAAACAACAAATATTATATTTGAAATAAGTAACTATATTTCTTATAGTTATAGAGGCTGGGAAGTCCAAAATCAATATGCAGCAGATCCAGTATTGGGTGAGGGCCCGCTTCCCGGTTCAAAGACACCTCACTGGGGCTTCCCTGGTGGCGCAGCGGTTGAGAGTCCGCCTGCCGATGCAGGGGACATGGGTTCGTACCCTGGTACAGGAAGATCCCACATGCCACAGAGTGGCTGGGCCTGTGAGCCATGGCCGCTGAGCCTGCACGTCCGGAGCCTGTGTTCAGCAACGGCAGAGGCCACAACAGTGAGAGGCCCGCGTACCGAAAAAAAAAAAAAAAAAAAAGACACCTCACTGTGTCCTCACATGGGGCAAGGGAGCCCTCTGGGTCTCTTTCATAAGGGTGCTAATCCCATTTATGAGAGCTCTACCTTCATGACCTATCACATCACAAAGACCCCACCTCCTACCCCTAATAACATTACATTGGAGGTTGGGATTTCAACATTCGAATTTGGGGGGACACTGGCATTCCGTTCAAAATAGCTAACAAGGACTTCCTCCTTGACCAAACTCTAGTCAAGCTCCCTTGTTCCCTCTTGTTGACTAGACCTTGTCCTTGGATGACCATCCTTGGCCAGTGGTCCTTGGTCTGCTGTCTTTGGCCTGCTGAGCCCAGGTCAGCAAGAATCCTGCTAAGCCAGTTTAGCAAGAATCACCCTCTACCCTTGATACCTTATTAAGTTCCTCCCAATAATTTTCTTTCCAATGATTCTCTCACCCCACCCCATTTGCTATAAATCCCCAACTGTCCCTGTAGTTTTTGGAGTTGAGTTTAATCTCTCTCCCCTATTGCAATAGTCTTGAATAGTCTTGCTTGCCTGTTTAGCATGGCTGGTACAATTTTTCTTTGATACACCTTAACAATTTTTATTTTAACTTCTTTCCCTTTGTCCAGGTTATCAGCTACTGCCTCCTGACCTACATCAAATATAGTGGTGAGAGTGATGTATGGGTCAATGTCAGTGCAGAAAATAGGGAAGACCCAACAGGACTGATTGATAAGCGTGTAATGAAAAGACTGTTTCCAAAATGTGGGCAAAGCTAAAGAAACCCAACAAGAGATGGTGAAGTACCCCAGGGCTAGGCTGGCAACAGTGGGCTGGCTCTCACATGTCCCCTACACATGAAGGAACAAGTGAAGAAAGCAGTTACCAAAACTTCATCAAAGCAGGGGAGGAGGGTACCTCACAAGAGCTGTGTCTTAGGTAGAAGAACACAACATTGCTTACCACAGCTAGATGGGAAGGCAGCGTGGTGACTCATGACCCTGACCCCTCTGTTCTCCTGCCCCTGATCTCCTGCTGGTGGAAGAACTTAACCAGAAACCACAGGGCAAGGGAGGCTGGTGATGGAGTCCAAAGAGGTTGGCCTCCTGGAAAGCAGAGCAGGGAGAAGCTGGGTGGAGGATGGATCTGGGGAGAGGGTGTGGTGAGAATTGGAGAATCTGCATCACAACAGATATTGTTGACTTGTGCAGACTTCAGTGGAAGAGTTTCCATGTTTGCCAATTAAGGATCATGCCAGTTTGGGGAGTGAAATGGATATTTTGTATCATATTAAGGAAGTATTTTTTTTAAGTTTTTCTTTTAAAAACAAGAATGGATTTTGAATCTTATCAATGCCTTTTTGTTTTCTGTGCAGATGATATTCTGTTTTTTTCTCTTCTATGCTATTCATATAGTGAATTATATTAGTAAGGAGTGTACTTTGAGGAATACTTGCTTTCTTGGGAGAAACCCCACTTGGTCATGGAACACGAGTAGTGTTGGATTCTGTTGGTTGGTATTTTATTTAGATTTTTGTGTGGATATTCACAAGTGAAAGAGAATGGTCTGTATTTTCTTTTGTGTTGTGTTATCTTTTTCAGATTCATAAAAATACAGACAAGCTTTCCCCTTTCTGTTTTTGAAGAATCTATTCTCACCTTGTGTATTTTTTCCCTTGGCAGCAGAACTTGGAAATGCATTTCCCCTATAACATAATTTGAGAAGATATCCTACTTCAACAATGTTGGATCTTCCTATTTTAGATGGGTCAGGATCATCTGGGTTTAATTTTCAATTCATAGAGTTTCAGGAAAGAGTGGCTTGAAATAATCCAGCAGGGACCTTCAGGCAAATCTTTGCAAAATTTTGTTCTATTTTCAGACAAAAACTAGTGAAGGGTTTTCAATAGGTCAGTTGCACAATCAGATTTGACATTCTAAAGATTTCATGTTGACTTGCTTATCTTGGGAAAATTACTCTTCTAAGCTTCAGTTTCTACATCTATATATCATAGGAAAAAAATCTATGTTACAGAGTTTGAGAAAGTCATTTGAGGTAAGTGATATCTATAAATACTTATCCCTGAGTCTGTCTGACATGTCATAAACATTTATAAATAAAACTAATATTATTTTTTGTGCATATTCATTCAAGTTATTCATTTTTTGTGGGTTTAAACAGTAGTTTTGTAGGTTCTTCATATAAAAAATATACCCTTCTCATAAAGATCATTCCTAGACGCATATGTATACTTTTGGGAGTGGAACCTTCTTACATTGTTGGCTTGTGGGAAACATATTGATTTCTGTATATTTATCTTGTATCCAGCCAGCTTACTGCACTCTTTTATGAATTCCTATATTTCTTCAGCTAATTCTTTTTATTTTCTTGGTTATTCAATCACGTTGTTTGCACACACTGTTTATTTCCTTTTCAAACCATTATTTGTGAATTACCTTCAACTTGAATTTGTTTGGAGGATAATATTTATCCTTGGAATCCAAGCCAGAATTTCATATTACAAATAGATTTCTTGGTGGAGAAGTGACCCACAGTTTAAATGACCTCTGAATTTGAATAGGATGGTAATTGCAATGATTGCATAAGACACCATTTGGAAATTGAAAGTTGGATATTTAACTTACCAGGTGGAATAGATGACAGGTTATTATGTGTATGATTGAGTTTAATGGGCTGTTTATACGACTTCCACGTTCCCTATGTGTAATCATGTATTTATTCTGTCTTGAACTAAGGAAAGTTCAGAGAGGTTTAATTACATACCTCTTCCCCTCACACCTTACTGTTGATTTGGAATATAAAATGGGTCTTGATTTCTAGAATTGCTGATTATGCTTGTCACTCAATAAACATTATGTATATTTAAATGCAACGAACAGCATATAGAGGGCATACAGTTCTAGTGCAGTTCCTGACATATAATAGGTGCTATAGACTGAATATTTGTGCTCCCCCCAGAACTTATATGTTGAAATACTAATCTCCAATGTGTTTAGGAGTTGGCATTTGGGGAGGTGATTAGGTCATAAGAATGGAGTCCTCATGAATAGGATTTGTGCTCTTTAAAGGAGGCTCCAGAGAGCTCTCACACCCTTTTCCATCACATGAGGACACAGTGAGAAGACAACTGTCTATGAACCAGGAAGCAGGCTCTTACCAGACACTGAATATGCCAGTGGCTTGATCTTGAGCTTCCCAGTCTCCAGAACTGTGAGGAATAAATGTTTGTTGTTTAAGCCACCCTGTATATGAGATTATTGTTATAGTAGCCTGAACTGACTATGACGATAGGATACAATACACATAGCTTTCTCTCTCCTCTCTTTTAAATGGATATGTACAAGGACTATAGCCCCATAATTTCAATCCCCCAATTTAAGTTCTTCCCATGCTCTACTAAGCCTACATAGTCTGCCTCCTGTCTCCTTTCCATCCTCCTTTTCTACTACTTTCTCCTTGCTTCCCCCACTCCAGCCTCAAAGATCTTGATCTTCCTGAAGCCTTTGAAATTTGAATGAATGAATGTTATAACCTCTAGCACATAATTTGTGATGATAAACAATATAATGATCATGGCTTGAATTAGCAGTATCTGACACCAAATGCTGATATTTCCTGGTCTGGGGGACCCCTGAGAAGCTGAAATTTTAAAGCTTAGGGATTGTTAAGGACCAAATTGCTCCCCTTCCAAATTCATATGTTGAGGTCTTAACCTCTAATATGACTGTATTTGGAGATATGGCCTGTGAAGAGGAGTTAAGGTTAAATTAAGGTCATAGGAGTTGATAGTGCTGGTGCCTTATAAGAAGAGGGGGATCTACTAGAGCTCTCTCTCTCCCCACCATGTGAGGACACAGAGGAATGGTGGCTGTCTGCAAGCCAGGAGGAAAGCCCTTACTAGGAAATGAATGGGCTGGCACCTTGATCTTAGACTTCCCAGCCTCCAGAACTGTAAGAAGATAAATTTCTGTTGTTTAAGCCATCCAGTCTATGGTATTTTGTTATGGCAGTCCTAGCTGACTAATACCAGCATACAGAGATGTTTATAAATGGTTCATGTACCCTTCCAGCCCACTGAGAAGAAGTCTGGAACATAGGAGTAACTGTGATTTTAATAGTTAAGAAAACAGACTTGGGATTCAGTCTGTTCCACATGCAACATGTCCTCTCTGAAGCAGTGGCTACCTGGATTGTGGTCTTTTTTTGGTGAGTTGCAGATGTGGGATAGAGTGAGCAAAATAACTGATTTCTCTTGAGGCCTCATTCAGAAACTGACACACTGTCACTTATGTTCAATTCCAGTGGACAAAGAAGGTCATACCGCCAAGTCACTAACAGTAGGATGGGGAAATATACCCCACCCACTATCATGGAGGTAGTCATGTTATATCAAAGGGTATAGAATTCTAATACAGGGAGGGCATGAAGAATAGTAAACAATGATTCAATCTACCAGAGTTGTTTTATTACTATTATTATCACTTGAGAATGAAGCCAACATAGAGGAAAATAGCCAAGAGATGAAGAGAATAAGCATTGATGACTTTATTTGGCTCCTGCAGCTTGACTTTCCCTTGAGATTTTCAATAAGTGAAACAAAAGACCAGATTTTGTTTTAACTTAAGTTGTTAGAGTTGGATTTCTATCTTTTGCTATTGGAAGAATCCTAAGGATTAAAAAAAATGTGGGGTAGAAAAGAATTCATTACTCTAGCAGAGTAATAGATAAGTAGTAAGTCAGTAGATTAGATTATAGTTTATAAAATATTTATATACTCTTGATAGAAGGGACATACTCCTCACTCACTGATGTTGAGTGTGGCATGAAATTTGTTTTGGCCCATAAATTGTGAGTGGAAGAGATAGTGTGAAATTCCAAGCTTAGGCATTCAGAGACGCTGTGTATATTTTCTCATCTCCTAGGTGTTTCCCATCCTTGCCATGAGAAGAACGTATGCTGGGGAGTCAATGCTCCTAGGACAAGAGACACATGAGGTGATGACCTGAATCTGGACCCGCTGAGCTCTGTCTAGATTAGCCAAACACAGTCAGTCTAAGATGTATGAGTGAGAGATGAATGTTTCTTGTTGAATTGAGGTCATGGGGTTGTTTGTTATGCAGCAAGAGATGACTGAAATGTGCAACATTTCCCAAACTTTGATGGTGGAATCCTTTTCTATTCATGGAGAAGTTTTTAAGACAAGTTTGAGCCTTTTCAGTTTGGAGAAATGATGGTCTGCTTATCTTTCAAACAATCCTACATAAATATTGCTTCACTCCCCAAGGCGTTTGGTGAGAGTTGGGCAGGAAAAAAGTCCTACTTAGGGTTTAAATTAAATTGTTTTTTAAAAACTATAGAAAAATAAATCAATCAAATACAAAAATTTGTATTTCTTTCTAAAGTTACTATGAACTTGAATAGGAAGGGGAAGGAAAGATGAGACTCAGCCATATACTTTTAGTTTGCCAATTAGCAAGATTATACTCTCTCTGGGAAGTGGTTACTGGCAAGGGTTTAGTGGCTCAATAATGTCAGAGTTGATATCTTTGCAATTCTCTTGCCTTTTTCTACATGATTGCAAGGTGACTCCAGCTCCAGCCATATAATATTCAAGGTCAACTTCTTGTATACTTAAAAAAAATAAATTTATTTATTTATTTGTTTATTTTTGGCTGCGTAGGATCTTCGTTGCTGCACACAGGCTTCTCATTGTGGTGGCTTCTCTTTATTGCGGAGCACGGGCTCTAGACGTGCAAGCTTCAGTAGTTGTGGCTCCTGGGCTCTAGAGCGCAGGCTCAGTAGTTGTGGTGCACAGGCTTAGTTGCTCTGCGGCATGTGGGATCTTCCCAGACCAGGGCTCAAACCTGTGTTCCCTGCATTGGCAGGCAGATTCTTAACCACCGCACCATGAGGGAAATCCTCTACTTTTTGATTATAACAACAAAATCTTTCCCAGAAGATCTATTTGGTACTTTTCCACTTATGTCTGAATCATGTCACATGACTACCTCTCCCTGCAAGGGAGTCTGGGAAGTCAAGTAACTAACATTTCCAGGCTCCATAGTGGGACATAGCAAGAGATGGAAAAAGTGAGTTGTGAAAGTCCGTTGGTGCAGTCAGTCAACTGACTGTTGATATAAAAATTGGAATTTTTACCAGTACTTCAAGCCCCTTGGAGAAGATTCTGGGGAGGAAGCTTGCATCCTTATTGCTATTGCTCAGATGTTCTTCCCTGTGGGTGGAGAAGTAGCTTATTTGGTTACTGAGAATGATGAAGATGTGTTTCCTTGTGTATGGTCTCTGCCTGCAGGCAAAGCATGTTTTCCTTCTTTCTTTCCTCTTGTTATCCCTCCTGCTATTTTCCACCTGCTCTGCTTAAGCAAAGGCAAAAAGAGGCAGAAACCTTGGATGCAAACAAAGCAATCAGATCCAGTTACCATTAAGAAGGCTGGTGCTCTGATACTAACAATTTTTAATTGGATCAAATTTTTTGGGTAGAGAAGAGCACCCCCAGACCCAAACACCTCACTTCTTATGCTTTACCAGTTTACATGACAATTTCACATCCATTTAGCTATTACTTTATGATTTTGGCATTGCAGGAGCTATTTAACCTCACTTCACAAGTGAGGAAACTGAGCTTGGAAAGGGCAAGTGAGATACACCCAGCTGGTGTCGGCATAGCCAGGACTCAAGCCTGCTCTTTCTGCTTCAGTGTGTGACACTGCTATTCCTGTGGCATTTATTCTACATTCCCTTTGTGCAGTCTCATCAATTCTGCTCATCTTGTAGTATCTGTTTTTGCATCCTGTTGTCAACCATCCTGAATTCCCCTTCAGCCCAGGAGAGCAGTCTCAGCAATCGGTCAATGCTAATATGCCAGAAATTTCCCAGAGCTTTGTTGTTGAGGAGCCTGTCTTGATTTATTATTCTAAGTGTGTTGCTTAGGCAACATTGATTAATGATCAGTTTCTACATTACAAAGTAATCATAGGGCCTGATGAAACTGTTCAGGAAGCAGAAGCAGCCTTTGAGTAGGTATGAGATGTTCAGCCTTATACTAGATTGCCTGTGGCTGCCACTCTGCAGACTTTTAGCTGATGCTACACTGACTTTATATTTGAGTTTCCAGACTTCTTAAAGGGATATTGGCGATCAGGTTACAGTTTTCTGCTTGGTTGTTTATGAGTGCATTTTTTTGTTTTTTAAATTTTTATTTTACATTGGAGTAGTTGATTTACAATGTTGTGTTAGTTTCAGGTGTACAGCAAATTGATTCAGTTATATATATATATACACATATATATACACATATACATATACATATACACACATATATATATATATACATACGTACATATAATATTCTTTTTCCGATTCTTTTCTCATTTAGGTTATTACAAAATACTGAGTAGAGTTTCCTGTACTATACAGTAGGTCCTTGTTGATTATCTATTGATTATCTATAGTAGTGTGTATATGTTAAACCTAATTTATCCCCTCCCTTTTCCCATTTGGTAACCATAAGTTTGTTTTCAAAGTCTGTGAGTCTGTTTCTGTTTTGTATATAGGTCATTTGTATCATTATTTTAGATTCCACATATAAGTGATATATGATATTTGTCTTCTTCTGTCTGACGTACTTATGAGTGCATTTTGGAGCAGGGTGTTGCCAAGTGTAGTAGCATAGTTTTTGGCTCTCTGTTCTTTTTTTTCTAGTGGCAAGCAATGCCTAGCACACAGCAGATGCTTAAATGTTTGTTGAACAAATGAATTAATTAGTGGACCTTTGGGTAGTATGTACATCTTTCTCAGCCTTGGCTGTTCACCACTTTTTGTAGGTTTCCTGGACATTCACACGTACTGTAAGGATTCCAAGAGGCTCCCTGATTCTACAATGCTTAGGTAGCATCCATTCAGTTTGAAAAATTCCTAGAAGGAGGCAATCGAGCACTCTTGTTAGTCACCTCTGTGTTTCAACGGCCTGGGTTTGAATCCTGCCTCTCCCTTCCTAGCTCAGTAACATTAGGCAAATTTTTACTCAACTGAGCCTCAATTTCTTCATCTGTAAAATAGGAATTCTATGGTCAACACCTACTTCATGAATAGAGCAAGATTAAATGAATATAATGCGGGTTGAATAGTTAGCACATTGTCTGTCATCTAGTAAGTCCTTAGTGATTATTAACTCTTATTTCTGTTTGACTCAAGATTTAGTGAAGAGAACCTTAAGGCTAGCTGAGAATGACTGAATTCACCCATAGAATGAGAACTTAATAGAGTTTGCTATAGAATTAGTTCAGGTCAAATATTTACAATAATCATGAAAGGAAGTACAGAGGGATTACCAAGACAATTAGTCGGATGTGGCTAAGAGAGTAGAGTTTACCCTTGTTGGTTTGGAGCTTTGCCCCTCTTGTGTCCAACATGCTCTACTGATCCTATTTGCATTTCTCTCTCTGTTCTTAGACCTCCAGGTCTGTACTGTGATAGTGCTTTGGGCTTGTTTGTTTCTGGACATTCATTTTCAGTCTCTGCTTTGGCAATTTGTCAGACTTTGATTTCTAATAAGAAGGACTTTATCAGCCGTATTCCCAGGGACCTGGCTTCCCTCCAATTCACTCTGCAAAGTGCCTGCGATATTTGCCCAAGAAAGTTTTCAGTTCTTCCTCTGCCTCATTTCTACAGCTCTTAGTCTCATCCCAACCTTGGGACTTACACTTTTTTTTTCTTGAGTTTGGCATATGTTTAGAACTATATCATCCAAACTCCTATCAAAATATTGAGCATTTTCTTCATCCTAGAAAGACTTCATACCCATTTTCAGTCAATCTCCCTTCTCTTCAAAGGCAACTGTTCCACTTTCTATCTTTATAGATTAGTTTCATATGTTCTTGAACTTCTTTTGCTCAGTATTCTGTCTGTGAGATTTATCCTTGTTGCATGGGTTAGAAGTTCATTCCTTTTTATTGCTCAGTAGCGTTCCATTATATGAATATTTTGTGATTTATTTATCCATTCTTGTGTTGATGAACATTTGGATTATTTCCAGTTTTTAACTATTAGGAATGAAGCTGCAATTAACATTCTTTTACAAGAATTTTTGTGGACATATGTTTTTATTTACTTTTATGGAAATAGAAGTCGAATTGCTGAATCATCAAGGAAATGAATGTTTATAGGAATTGCCAACCTGTTTTCCCAACTGCCTGTTCCATTTTGTATTTCCTTGAACTTCAGTTGCTTGGCATCCTCACCAGCACTTAGTATGCTCAGTCCTTTGTATTTTAGCCATTTGAGTGGATTATGACTAATAATGTTGACCATCTTTTTATGTGCCTCGCACTTATAGCTAGTTAACATTTCTCCTATTGACAGGAAGAGTAATTTTCTAACTGAGGTCTAAACTGAACTCTGTTTTCCCCATGACTCCAGATAATGGATATCACCCAGTTCCCTGGGTAACTTCACCAAACACCCTGTGATAGTTAATTTTG
The DNA here is from genome assembly GCF_964341445.2 of Mesoplodon mirus. NCBI lineage: Eukaryota > Metazoa > Chordata > Mammalia > Artiodactyla > Ziphiidae > Mesoplodon > Mesoplodon mirus. Next base: position 54,127,032 of record NC_138991.1, read on the forward strand.
TGTCGGCTTGAGTGGGCCATGGGGTTGCCCAGACATTTGGTCAAACATTATTCTGGGTATGTCTGTGTGTGTGCTTTTGGATGAGATTAACATTTAAATTGGTAAACGAGTAAAGCAGATTGCACTACCTAATGTGGGTTGACCTCATCAAATCAGTGGAAGGCCTGAATAGTACAAAAGGCTGACCCTTCTATGAGTAAGAGGGAAGCCCACCTGCTTGACTGCCTTTGAGATAGGACATCAATTTTTCCTCCTTTCACACTTGAACTGAAACATTGGCTTGTCCTGTGTCTCTGCTGGAACTTGTAACTTCAGCTTTTCTTGGGTCTCCAGCTTGCCAACTGCAGATCTTGGGACTTGTCAGTCTCCATAATCACATGAGCCAATTTCTTATAATAAATCTCTTTATATCTATATATCCTATCAATTCTCTTTCCCTTGAGAACTGTGGCTAATACATACTCCTTCCCCTTTCACCATCTTCTCCCAAAGTGCCCCATTTTTGTTCTATTTCTGCACAAGCATTTATACATAACCCTGTGCTGGCTTCATTAAGTAGGCCATAAACATGTGTTCAGTGCTTTCATTTAACATCCTTGGGATTGCAATTAAAGTCCTTGCATAGAAGTTATCCAGAGTTATCGTAAGGCATTCAACGCAGCCATATTTGGAAGTAGTGACTTCCCATCAGCATTGCATGAGACATAACCAAAGGGTGGTGGATCCCTGGCTTTACACTGTTGTTCTTTAATGATGTTTTCCAACTGAAAGATATGATCCGGCAACATAAAAATGAAAGGGCTCTTGCCCTCTTAATAGCAGAATGACTAACAGAATAACTAGAAGGATGATAAACCTCCACAGAAGGAGAAGATTAAGGATGCTGAGGGATGCAGCAGCACTGCAACAGAGATCTGTCTCCACACTCTGGGATGGATGCAAACCTTGTTGTTTTCGTGATGTGGACTCAAGCATAACTTTCTGAAAGCAGAACTCCCATTAATCAAAATCCTGTGTGTAATGCTTCAGAGGCTCAAAGGGCATGTTTCTTGCTTCCTCTCTCTTTCCAAACAACCTATTTATTTACTTGTTTGTCTACTAACATATTCTTTGATCTATTATATTTATCTATTATTTATTTGTTTACCTACTAGATATTTTCATTCATTTATTAATTTATTAATAAAAATGTATGGACTGAGTTACATCCCCACACTGGAGTAAAATATAGCTTCCCCCCTCTTACGTTTTAAATTACACCCCATACTCCATACAAATTCAGTATCTTCTTTCTTGAGACATGTAACCCCTCCCCAGATTATACATGAACCCCAGGGGAAGGCTGCTGGATTTAAAGGGGGCACTTGGGTTTCCAAATATAGGCAAAGAAAGAATTAGCCATTTGGAAACTAGCCCACCAGCTTGGTGTATATTTTGTTCACAACCGAGGGTCTTGCTTTGCCTGCAGCATGGTCTCCCGCCACCCGTCTATTTTGCCCTCAGCTCAGCAATTGTTTCCACTGGTGGACTAAAACCAGTCTTTTGCCATCTTCCCCGGGGCTTGATGTTGAGGCCAAGTCACTGTTTCACTAGCCCTCATGGTGAGTATCACCTGTACAGCCTTGGTGTCTGTTTCTGGAAACTCACAATCTCAGTGCATTCTGGAGATTCTGAAAGATTCATTATCATTATCAGAGGAGGGGTCACTCTTCATCTTTCTTTTCCCAACACTCATGATCCTCTTGACGAATTTGCTCACATCCTCCCCAGCTACCAGATGAAGGGTACTGGAAGAGACAGCACTTGCCAGGCCATGAGGGTCCCGTTACTCCTCCATCCAGGGTATCAGGTGCCTGTGAACCTGAAACCTGCTCACTTAGGAGTTCAGAGAAGACGCCGAGAGGATCTTCTCCAAGAAGTTCCCTGTGCCTACCTGGCCAAAGTAACTGCCTCTGATTCTCTTACTACAACATCAAAGAAACAACTAACCATAACTTTGCTATGAAACTAACCGTAACTTTGCTATGAAAGTAGTCCTTGTTCATGTTAGAGACCCCAAGTTAGTGTGCTCGGTGCACGGTGAGGCCAAATGAATCAAAACATCAAAGTTTAGAGCAAGATTTATTGCAGGACCATGCAAGGAGAAGGGTGGCTCATGCCCAAAATACCCTGAACTCACTGAAGGGTTTCAGCAAAGAAGTTTTAAAGACCAGGTGAGGGAAGGGGGTCACAGGGTATGTGACCAGCTCCTGCATGATCCTCTGATTGGTTGATGGTGAGGTAACAGGGCAGTGGCACAGGGGGTTAACATTTTCAGGCTCCAGGAGGCCTGGGGGCTGTGAGCTCATGGTCATCAAGTAATAAACATCTTCCATTCTGGGTGGGGTGTTTCACATCTGTAAAACAACTCAGGAAATGTGCATTAGCTACTGTTATCTAGATACTTCAGAGAGGGCCTAAAGCAGAGGATGCGGGGGAAGGATGCCCTGGGAAGGCCCTATAGGGTCCTGCTCAGTTTACATTCATTGTATTGTAGGAGACTTAAGAACTACAGATAGGGCTTCCCTGGTGGCGCAGTGGTTGAGAGTCCGCCTTCCGATGCAGGGGATACGGGTTCGTGCCCCTGTCTGGGAAGATCCCACATGCCGTGGAGCGGCTGGGCCCGTGAGCCATGGCCGCTGAGCCTGCGCGTCCGGAGCCTGTGCTCCACAACGGGAGAGGCCACGACAGTGAGAGGCCCGCATACCGCAAAAAAAAAAAAAAAAAAAAAGAACTACAGATGAATAATGAGAGAAAGTAAAATCACTCAATCACCCATTATTCCACCATCTAGCATTACCCAATGTCGACCTTCCACGTGTATCATTTCAGTCTCTTCCATGTACCTACACATACAAGAGACTGAATTATCTGGCATTGTATCATAATCTGGTTTTTATTTTTTCATTTAAGAATATATTATTCATGAATCTATTCAAAGATATTTATTGAGTGTCTACTATGTGCCAGGCACTGTTCTAGGCATTGGGCATACAGCAGTGGAAAAATTCCTGTCCTCAAGCATCTTGCTTTCTAAATGCCCTGATGGATAATAAATACAACAAATAATTAAAATATGTTATTTTTCAAAAAATAAACATTAAAGGGAAAATATAAAGGGAGTAAGGGGGATATGAAGAATGCATATCTGTGTTGGGGTCCAAGGCAGGCTGCCCCCAAATATGCCTCAATGGCATGTTGATTACTTTGAATGAATGTTACTTAAGAAACATCTGATGCAAGAGGGACACTCTGACCCTCCTCTCCGTCTCCCTGAAAGCAGGAAATAAATCTCTCCTGTGAAAGGTGCCCTCCCTGCATCTGGAAGTAGAAGGACACTTTATCACCAGAAATGGGGAATTCAAGCTGAGAAGCATGTATAAACAAATCTTGTTGCTTTAAAAATTTGTTACCTCAAGCCCAGACTCTGTTTAGACTTTTTAACTAATTAAGCACCCAAAGCCTAAGTTTCTTTGTCTTGTCAATTCTTCACAAATCTATTGTTTCTTTGTCTACAAAATATAGAAGCTGCCTGCCTTGGCCACTTCTTTAGGTTCCATTTCTACTAGACCTCTGGGCTCATGAATTTAATTTGTTTCATTTCTCCTGTTAATCTCTCTTGTGTGAATTTTTTTATTAGTCCAGCCACAAGAAGTCAAGAGTAATAGAGGTTGCTAACACATATATATGGAATCTAAAAAATAATAAAAAAAAGAAGAACCTAGGGGCAGGACAGGAATAAAGACACAGACATAGAGACTGGACTTGAGGACATGGGGAGGGGGAAGGGTAAGCTGGGACGAAGTGAGAGAGTGGCATGGACATATATACACTATCAAATGTAAAATAGATAGCTAGTGGGAAGCAGCTGCATAGCACAGGGAGATCAGCTTGGTGCTTTGTGTCCACCTAGAGGGGCGGGATAGGGAGGGAGGGACGGAGACGCAAGAGGGAGGGGATATGAGGATATATGTATAGATATAGCTGATTCACTTTGTTATAAAGCAGAAACTAACACAACATTGTAAAGCAATTATACTCTAATAAAGACATAAAAAAACAAAAAGAGTAATAGAGGGGGAGATTTCCTCCTTCTCCCCGCTATGCATGTTGAGGGTGTGTGTCGGGGGGAAGTTGACATTTTAGACGGGAGACCTCATGAACAAGGTGGTTTCTGGGGAAGGTTCTGGAGAAGGGGAAGGAGAGGAGCATCTCCAGGCAGAGGAGCAGCCTGAGTCCACAGAGCACCTGGCTTGTTCCAGAAACTGTGAGGAGACTCACATGGGAGAGTGGAAGGAGCACAGGGGAGTGACGGAGGAGCTGGTAACAGATACCCGGGGTGAAAATGGCTGACCATGAGCCCCCTCCACTGTCAGGCTCCTTCCTTGTTGTTCTCTGTTTTTCTATGGTAGGATTATGGATTTATGTAGCCCACCACCAAACACTTTTACTTTGATTCTGGTTTTCCAACAGAATCAACTGTGAGCCCTTGCCGTGATTTTCAGTTCCTGATTGTCATGCTCCAAGAAAGGAGAGAGGATGGCAGAAAATGGGCACGTGGTGTCAGCCCATTTCTGCAGAGGGGGGTGAAATTTGGAGTTATTGCCCATAAGTCCCATTCTTGCTGGGCTTGTGAAGGCATGATGCTGTTGACCTAAAGGGCCAGGAATGGCAGCCTTTACTGCCCTGAGCAAAATTAATAGGATGATGTAATGCCTGATAAATTTACCAGACAGAGGAAGGAGGCAATAAGGAGGGTTGGAAAGGGCAGGAACAAAAAGAGACACACAAGAGGAGACCAGAAGGAAGAGGAGAGCTGGAAATCTTTATAACATTAATAAGATTTTTGTTGTTCTGATTTAAAAAGTAGAGCATGCACATTAAAGAAAATTTGGAAAGTTTACAAAGAAGTAAATATTTAAGCAAAAGCCACATAACTCTATATCTAGAGATAACAATGAGACGTTTTATTGCTTTCCATCCAGAGATTCATATAATCAGATATGTATGCAGTTTTGGGTTTTGCTTCTTGTTGTTTAAAATTTTGTCAAGAACATTGACTTACAACCACAGGAATATTAAAAACCATGATTTTCAGCCATCGTGTAATATTCCACCAATATTGAACCTGTATTGTAACAAATACTATCAGTTCTTTATGGTTGGAGGCTTTGGTTGTTTTTAACATTGTATTGTTATAAACAGTTCAGCCATGCAATCCTTCATTGGGCATCTTTGACTGTATCTCTGAATATTTTATTGGGATGAATTTCCTAGGAGTCAGATGACTTGCACAGGCAGGTGAATTTTTCTTTTTTAAATGCCTGCAGCCTTGAAGGCAAACGGTTGATGATTTTGTGCGATGCCATTTGATTTGTTTAACCAATCGTGAACAGGTGATTGGCTATTCAGTTCATGATTCTGTAATGTGGGCATTACTATCCACTTGGTGGCTGTTCCTCAGATTGTAACAAAAATACTTTAGAGGAAGCACAGGGCACCTAATATTACATGTTGGACTTAATTTTTTCAGGAAAACCCAACCTCGAGCTAAAAGACATACAAATAGAATCAATGTAAAAAATATATATAAAGGAGACTTAGAAGCAATGTGTGGACCTTAATTAATTGTATCTGTTCAAAAACACAACTGCTAAGATGTGTTACATTTATTAGACAATCAGAAATTTGAATGGAGACTGAATTTTGATAATATTATAATATATTGTTGACTATTTACATGTGATGTTAAAAGATGAGTCATCGCTTAGAAATATATTTACAAACACTGAAGATGAAATGATATGATGTCTGGGATTTTCTTCCACATAATTTGGGGAGTAGTTGATGGGGCAGCACTGACCATGAATTGATGGTAATGGGGCTGGGGTCTGAGTCCCTAGGGGTCGTTTATATCAAGGATTAGTAAACTCTGGCCCGAGGGCCTAATCCAGCCCATTTCCTGTTTTTGTAAATAAAGTTTTATTGAAACACAACCATGCCCACTTGTTCATGTATTTTCTCAGGTTGATTTTGCATGGTGATGGTAGAGTTGAGTTGTTGCTACAGAGACTATCTGACCCTCAAAGCCTGAAATAGATACTATTTGGCCCTTTACAGAATCTTCCAACCCTTAATTTATACTATTCTGCCTACTTCTGTTTAAAATCATTAACAATAAAATATTTAAAATACAATTAATGTAAAATATCTGTATGGTTCCTATGACTATTGCCATAGAATAGTGTTTCTCTACTTCACTGTTTCAAATACATTGAATCCCAGCTGAAACACATGGCACACATAATAAATTGCTGAAATATCTGTGGGATTATTCTTCTATTAAAATGTATTCCTCTGTGTGGGTAATACATGCATGGTATAAGATTTATAGGGAATGCTCTGGAAAGTAAGTCTCCTTTCCTCCACGTCTCTCATCCATCCGGGTCTCCTCCCTGGTGTTTCTTGTTTATTCTTCCAGGGATAATTCCTTCATGTACAAACTTAATATAAATTTATAATGTATTTTCTCTCCCATACAAGGGATAGTATGCAATAAATATTTGCATTTTGTTGGTCAATAATATATCCTGGAGATTTTTCCATGTTAGTTGTATAATGATTCCAAAATTATATATAATTATAGATACGTGTATATGTATATTCCCGAAGTATATATATTTAGGGATATGTGTGTATCTAAAGTATATATGTGTGTGTATATATATATACACACACACACACACACACATATACACACACATATTCTCAGTTTTTGGAAAGCTTATGGGACACAGAAGCACCAGCCGTGAAATTGAAGCCTGGAGAGAGCATGTGTTTGGTCAGTTGGTCAGTAGGGGAGGGTAGGGTGGGCACCTGCTATTACACTTCCCTATCCCCATTCTGAAGAGTGGGTGCAGAAATAATTCAACAAGTGGGCGTTTGTTGAATATTTGAAGGACCATTCTCCTCTTTATCCTTCCTTAAAACACCGAAGAAAGACAGAAATATCAATTAGCAAATCCTATTTGCTCTCCCTTCAAAGTATCTTCAGAACCTGAGCACTTCTCACCTCTCCCCATCCTGGTCTGAGACCCACTCACCTCTCACCTCTGCTCATCACCGTCTCTTCCACTGGGCTACCCTCCTCTACTCTTGTTTCTCACAGTCTGTTCTTACCACACAGTCAGGGTCATCCTTTTAAGTGAAAGCCAGATCTTATCCCCCTCGTCTGCTCAGAATCCTTCAACAGCTCATCTTATTCAGAATAAAAACTAAAGCCTCACAGAGACTCACACAGTCCTGCCACACCCCGTCTCTAGGACCCTGTTCCTTTCTCCCTTCTGCAGCTACCTTGGCCTCCCCATCTCCTCTCCTTGGAAAGATCTTGACCCACCATCCACATTGCTCATCCCACACCTTTTTCAAGTTTTTGCTCAAATGTCACCTTTTCAAACGCTTCTTCCCTGACTCCCTCTTTTTAACATCACCACTCCCCAGAATTTCTGGTCCCCTTTTTATTTTTTAAATTCAGTTTTTATTTATTTTTAAAGATTTTTTTGATGTGGCCCATTTTTAACGTCTTTATTGAATTTGTTACAATATTTCTTCTGTTTTGGGTTTTGTGGTTTTTTTGGCCGCGAGCCATGTGGGATCTTAGTTCTCCCACCACGGATCGAACTTGTACCCCATGCACTGCAAGGCGAAGTCTTAACCACTGGACAGCCAGGGAAGTCCCTCCTGTCCCCTTTTTAATGTTTATTGTTTTTATCGATAGTTTTTATCACTTCTGTGATAGTGTCCTGTGGCTGCTATAACAAATGACCACAAACTTGGTGGCTTAAAACAGAATTGTATTGTCTACTGGTCTGGAGTTCAGAAGTCTGAAATCAAGGTGTTGGCAGAGTTGGCTCCTTGTGGAAGCTCTGTAGGAAAATAGATTCCATGCCTCTCTCCTAGATTCTGGTAATTGCCTGTAATCCTTGGCTTTCCTTGGCTTGCAGACGCATCAGTCTAATCTTTGCCTCCATCTTTACAATGTCGTCTCTTCTCTGTGTACTCCCCTTTGCTTTTCTTACAAGGACACTTATCATTGGATTTCAGGCCACCACTTCAATCCAGGATACAGTAAATCCCCTACATATGAATGAGTTCTGTTCCAAGAGCGCATTCATAAGTCCAATTTGTTTGTAAGTCCAACAAAGTTAGCCTAGGTACCCAACTAACACAATCAGCTGTATAGTACTGTACAGTACTGTAATAGGTTTATAATACTTTTCACACAAATAGTACATAAAAAACAAACACAAAAAATAAAGAAAACAGTTTTAATCTTACAGTATAGTACCTTGAAATGTACAGTAGTACAGTATAAGAGTTGGCATATAGGGGCTGGCATCAAGCAAACAGGCAAGAAGAGTTACTGACTGGACGAGGGAAAGGAGGTGGGAGACGGTAGAGCTGAAGGATTGTCAGCAGTGGAGATGGAGGGCAAGCTGCAATTTCACTCATGCCTGATGTTGATGGAACGCATGTTCGCATCTTTGAAAATTCACAACTTGGGGGTTCGTATGTAGGAGACTTACTGTAATCTTATCTCCAGCTCCTTTGCTCAATTACACCTGCAAAGACTTTTTCCAAATAACGTCACATTCCCAGGTCCCAGGTGTGGAACCGTGCAGGACCCTGCGGGGCTCCTGGGCACAAAAGCCTTTCTGTGGCCCCCACTTCTGGATTATAGGAAATAAGCTTCATTTAGCCTCACGAACTTCCCTGAGTTCCAAAGGGCAGGTTCAAATAGATGCTAATTAGAAAGGGAGGGGAGGCAGAGACAAGGGAGGAACATTCAAGAAACAATAGTGCAGCCTTGGGGCAGAGTCCTGGTTCCCCTTCAAGGGATACACATAACAATATCTTTGAGCTCTTTTGCAGATACTAAAACCCCCAGCAGGTGGGAGAAGTTAACTGTATGCTGCCCACAGCACATAGACACCAGACCAGCTGGAACCAGAAGGTTGATGATGCTGAAGCCCACTTACTTCACCATCAAGCAGTCAGAAGAACCTCCACTACCTGATCAAGCCTTCTTTACTACAAAACTCCTCACTACCCCCTCCAGGTCAGGACACACAGTTCTGAGGGCATTATCCTACTGTGGCCCCCTTTGCCTGGCAAAGCAATAAAGCTATTCTTTTCTACTTCACCCAAAGCTCTGTCTCTGAGATTTAATTCAGTGTCGGGGTACAGAGGCCAGATTCAGCATTAGGTGGACATATCTTTTGGGGGACCATCATTCAACCCATTACACCTTCTATCCCTCATATATTTACTGATTCCTTTGATATTTATCTTTCTCCCCGCTGTAGGATATAAAAACCAAGAGGGCCAAGTTTTTGGTCTGTGTTTTACTCCACTGCTATAGTTAGACTAGACAATGCTCAGCATATGGTAGGTATCCAAAAAGTGTTGGCTGAAAATGAATGAATGAATGAATGAATGACGGTTTTTGTCACCAGTCTTAGCACCAAGAACTGTAGGACATCATGTTTTCTCTCTACCAGTCCAAGATGCCTTGGTTAATACTTCACTTCCCAATAAAGTAATATGGAATATGAAAACATGATGTGGAATGTAAATGGGTGACATAAATCACAGAGTCCATTTATAAGTAGAATCTTTTGACAGGGAAAACCGACACCTAAAAAGAAATGGCAAATATCACAATCACTGAACATTTTAAGTGATGCAGACAGAAACTCTGCATTAAAAAAGTCCTTAAAAAATTCCTGATTTCCTTTAGGGTCTTGTTATCAGTAACTATGTGAACTCTAAGCATAGTTTTGAACTTAAAAAAATGACTTGCATATACTTTGGCCTTATAAAATGGTGTATGATCAGAAACAGGGTGGTGGCTCAAAATGGGCGAGTTTGGGTGGAGGACTCTGCTCCCAGGACAGAGATGGACTGGGGTCCTGGGATCTTGGGTACAGGGCCTCTCCCACACAGGATCATCTGTCTCTTTTCCTGGACCAGGATGAAAGATGCTCCCAGAAATGCTGCTCTGTGTCTGGAAGGAACAGAGAGTGATAACAGGATTTATGTTTGGACTCATAGCCTTCGACTCAGGGTTTATGGTCAAAACAGACTCAAGGAACCCTCATAACTGTCACCCCATTCGACTCTCAGACCCTTTCCCAGGGTGTCTCCTGTGGGAAAATTGTTCCACTTGCCTAAAGCGTATTAGCACGTTGCCTGAGTCCAAGCTGCAGACGGGTCCCGTGGCTCTGCTCCAGAAAAATGTTCCAGTTGTCTTTCCCTCTAACAGCCTGAGAGGGTCATAGCCCAGGAGGAAGCCTCACTGGGATCTTCTATTCTTTACAATGTATTATTTTCAGAGATGTTCCCAGCTTTTAAATCCCAAACAAGAGAATAAGGGGCATTGAACATTCTTCTCTGATAATCTTTTTTCCACAAATACCTTTTTTCCCCCTGATTATCAAAGTAATACAGTTTTGTTGTTCAAAAATTGGGAAATAAAAAAGAAGAGAGTGCTAAAAAGACAGTCCAAATCACCAATAATTCTGCTGCCAGAAATAACTACTATTGTTATTTGGGTTTATTTTATTTTGGTATTATCTAAATGAGTATCTACATATATTACAGAATTATTATAGTTTGTATATAGTTTTTCAACTTTTTATTGTAAAAATACTGTAAACATACAGAAAAATGGTAAGATTGTATAGTGGACATGTATGGACCAACCATGCAGATCTGCAGTTAACATTTTACTTAACTTGCTTTATCATTTATCCTTTCTTTCCTCTTCTCCTTCTTCCCTTTTTCTGCCTACGCCTCCCTCCTTTTATACCTACATCCATCCATCCCTCCCTCCCTCTGTTCATTCATCCATACTTCTACCAATCCACCCACCTCATTTTTGTGGTGCTTTTCAAAGTAAGTTACTGACATCCATACGATTTACCCCTAAGTACCTTTGTCCAAATAACTTTGATCATGATTCTTCACTTAACATAATATGAAGTTTCCAGTGTTTTCAAATATTCTTCAAAAACCCTTTATAAATTAGCTCATAATATTCCATTGCATAGATGTACCATAATTTACTATTTAAAATCCCTATTATGAGACATTTTAACTGGTTCAAGTTTCCCACTTCAACAAATAATGCTGCAGTGAAAATCTTTGAACGTGACCCTTTGGACAGAAGCTCTGAAATTTTCTTTAGAGTAGAATCACAAAAAGAATATTACTGAGTCAAAGAATATGGACATTTTAAGAAAGCACTTAAAACGTAATTTCTAGTTTTTGTTTTTTGTGACACAGGAGCACACTGTATCATTACCAAATTCTTTCTGGAGTCCAGGTGGATGGGCTATGACTAGGTCACGGTGGTGATGGGAGAAAATGGTGGTGGCGGGGGGGAATGACCTCAGATTCCAAAAAGTCTGGCATGGCGGTGTCTGTGGTGAAGGAACACGTCACTATTGAAGGTTCCTTCACGCACTTCTGCCTTGAATAAACAGGGTCAGGGTTGGACTTATGAGAGTCGGCTTATGTGGGGAAGAAAGAAGAAGCAGGGCCTGCCTTTCCTTAGGACCTGGGTGTCCATTCCTTTTGCAGTTGAGAGCCGCTCTCCCACCAGAATGTAAGTATATCTGGGAGCGCCACCCCAATTTCCAGAGACTTTCACTGAACGCTAAAATTCACTAGACAAGTGCTAAGGGGTTACAAGAGTGAAAACGACAATAGTTCTTAAGGAACACGATCAAGAGGGAGAGTCTTAGCGTTCTGTACGTAAGAGTTTATGAATAATCGAGGCAGAAAATCAAGGGGGCAAAAGAACATTTATGAAACTTGTTTGTGCTGGGTCACAATATAAAATATAATGCCTAGTGTGGATTGTGATTGATTAACAAAGTTTGGAAAACATGGAGAAAGGCCTAAGGCATATGAGATCCCAGAAGAAAGGTGCCTTTTGAGGGTTGACAGGGCTCAGGGAAAATGTCACAGAGGAGGTAACATTTTAACTAAATTTTGAAAAATGAGTAGGAGGATGAGCTGGGAGTAGGGCTTCTCAACCTTGACACTATTGATATTTTGGGCTGGATTATTCTTTATCTTGGGGGAGGGGGGCGTCCTGTGTGTTGTGAGATGTTTAGCAGCATCCCTGGTCTCTACCTACTAGATGTCAGTAACAATCCTCTCACCACAATTTTGACAACCAAAAATGGCTCTAGACATTGCCAATGTCCCCACTTGAGGACAATTCGATCAGAACAATGTCTGGCATTAATAAATGTCAATTCTTATTAGCAGTTGTTGAGAATTTCAAATATCGAGGTTGGTGGTGCAGATTATTACACAGCAGGCCCTCTGTATCTGCAGGTTCCTCACCCACACACTCAAACAATTGTGGGTCGAAAATATTTGGGAAAAAAAAATTGCAGAAAGTTCTAAAAAACAAAACTTGAATTTGTCATACTGGCAACTATTTACATAGCATTTACATTGTATTTACAACTATTTGCATAGCATTTACATTATATTAGGTATTGTAGGCAGACCTCAGAGATATTGTGGGTTTGGATCCAGAACACTGCAATAAAACAAATATCAAAATAAAGCAAGTCACGTGATTTATTTTTGGTTTCCCTGTACATACAAAAGCTATGTTTACATTATATTTTAGTCTGTTAGGTGTACAATAGCATTATGTCTTAAAAACATGTATGTGTCTTAATTAAAAATAGTTTATTGCTAAAAATTCTATCATCTGAGACTTCAGTGAGTGGTAATCTTTTTGCAGCAGTAGCATCAAAGATCACTGACCACAGATCACCATAACAAATATAATAATAACAAACAAGTTTGAAATATTGCGAGAATTTCCAAAATGTGACACAGAAACACAAAGTAAGCAAACGCTGTTGAAAAAACGGCATGATAGACTTGCTGGATGCAGGGTTGCCATAAACCTTCAATTTGTATAAAATATAAGATCTGTGAAGAACAATAAAGTGAAACACAATAAGGCAAAGTATGCCTACATAAGAAAACTAGAGATGATTTAAAGTATATGGGATACAGTAATCAAGACAGTATGGTACTGGCACACAAACAGAAATATAGATCAATGGAACAGGATAAAAAGTCCAGAGATAAACCCATGCACATACAGTCACATTATTTTTGATAAAGGAGGCAAGAATATACAATGGAGAAAAGACAGCCTCTTCAATAAGTGGTGCTGGGAAAACTGGACAGCTACATGTAAAAGAATGAAATTAGAACACTCCCTAACACCATACACAAAAATAAACTCAAAATGCATTAAAGACCTAAATGTAAGGCCAGACACTATAAAACTCTTAGAGGAAAACATAGGCAGAACGCTCTGACATAAATCACATCAAGATCCTTTTTGACATACCTCTTAGAGAAATGGAAATAAAAACAAAAATAAACAAATGAGACCTAATGAAACTTAAAAGCTTTTGTACAGCAAAGTAAAACATAAACAAGACAAAAAGATAACCCTCAGAATGGGAGAAAATATTTGCAAATGAAGCAACTGACAAAGGATTAATCTCCAAAATTTACAAGCAGCTCATGCAGCTCAATAGCAAAACAACAAACAACCCAATCCAAAAATGGGCAGAAGACCTAAAAAGACATTTCTCCAAAGACATACAGATGGCCAACAAACATATGAAAAGATGCTCACCATCACTAATCATTAGAGAAATGCAAATCAAAACTACAATGAGGTATCACCTCACACCAGTCAGAATGGCCATCATCAAAAAATCTACAAACAGTAAGTGCTGGGGGAGGTGTGGAGAAAAGGGAACCCTGTTGCACTGTTGGTGGGAATGTGAATTGGTACAGCCACTATGGAGAACAGTATGGAGGTTCCTTAAAACACTACAAATAGAACTACCATACGACCCAGCAATCCCACTCCTGGGCATATACCCTGAGAAAACCATAATTCCAAAAGAGTCAATGTACCACAATGTTCATTGCAGCACTATTTACAATAGCCAGGACGTGGAAGCAACCTAAGTGTCCATCGACAGATGAATGGATAAAGAAGATGTGGCACATACATACAATGGAATATTACTCAGCCATAAAAAGAAACGAAATTGAGTTATTTGTAGAGAGGTGGATGGACCTAGAGTCTGTCATACAGAGTGAAGTAAGTCAGAAAGAGAAAAACAAATACCGTATGCTAACACATATATATGGAATTAAAAACAAAATGGTTCTGAAGAACCTAGGTGCAGGGCAGGAATAAAGACACAGACGTAGAGAATGGACTTGAGGACATGGGGAGGGGGAAGGGTAAGCTGGGACGAAGTGAGAGAGTGGCATGGACATATATACACTAACAAATGTAAGATAGATAGCTAGTGGGAAATAGCTGCATAGCACAGGGAGATCAGCTTGGTGCTTTGTGACCACCTAGAAAGGTGGGATAAGGAGGGTGGGAGGGAGACGCAAGAGGGAGGGGATATGGGGGTATATGTATATGTATAGCTGATTCACTTTGTTATACAGCAGACACTAACACATGATTGTAAAGCAATTATACTCCAGTAAAGATGTTAAAAAATTATAAAGTATATGGGAGGATGTGTGTAGTTTATACACAAATACTACATCATTTTCTATAAGGGGCTTGAGCATCTGTAGATTTTGGTGTCCGAGAGAAGTCCTGGAATCAATCCCCTGCAGATACTAAAAGGGACAACTGTATATCCAGGTACCGCAAGGGTTGGGCCCTCTGAAGACAAGTACCAAAATTTGTGTAATAATGTTATAAAAGTGATACCAGCCAACACATACTGTGCTTACTATGTGCTGGACAAAGTTCTACGCACTCTATTAACTTACTTAATCCTTAAACAATCCAATGAGGCAGGCTCTTTCTTGATGACAGCCTCTACTGCTTATATTGGTTAATATAGTGATGGGTGAGGCTTGAACCTGGGGCAAATTTTGGGCCATGTTGCAAAGGTGTAAGAGTTTTGGGCTCTGCAAGATTTTCCAGACACATGCTCCTCCAACCTGGAAGTACATAATGCCATAATGTGGCAGGCCCAGTAAAGCCAGGAACATTCCCTGAGATTCTGCACACCGGACTTGCCTCTGTTTTCACTGTGCTTGCTCCATTACAGGGGAAGCCACGATTATAGGGGTGGGAGTGGGGAGGGGTTCAGGCATTGATAAAGCTTGACCAATAAAGCTCAGTTTGGAAAAGAAAATGACTTTGCTTCTTGACAAAATTCCTCAAATTGCTGTCTCCTCTTCCCAAACACAGCTTTGCTGAGTGCACAAAAAGGAGGATTTTCTAAGATATCCAACATTTCCTGCGGCTGAAAACAAGAAAGATGAGCCGCTGAGACTCCAGGTCAGGAGGCTGTGGTGGGATTTTTTGGATCATGGCTCAACTTTAGAGAGAAAATACAGACTGAAGTGCTTTCTTCTCTTCCTCATTCTCGATGGCAGAAAGATGTGCCCAGGAGGTGGCATCCTCCAGGATGAGCCTAGCTTGGAAAGCAGTGTCTTTTTTCTTCCTTACCATAAGATGGCATCTGATGTCTGTGTTGTAAGCTGGGTCTTCTGGAGAGAGGGCTCCTTGGGAGACCACGCAGGCAGAAAGCCACTGCTCTCATCCATATTTGCTTTACATTTCTATGCTAACAAGGTGCGGTAATTTTATTACAAATGTGTAAATATTATTGAGTTTGTCAGGGCTGTTGCCTGAATCCGGGACAGATGACTGATGCTCAGGACCAAGAGAAGACTGGAGAGAGAAGCAGCGCGGGGGAGGAACAGAGAAGCTTGCCCACCCTGGCTTGCTTCAGCTAACAAGTCCATTTCCTTATGCATTTTGTATTAACACGCTGCAGTGTGGATCTCTTTGGGACTGAGGCTCATGCAGACCCCTTTCTCTGGCCTCAGAGGTGGGAGGCAATTCTGCCGTTTATGCGAAGGCAGGAATGACAGACTCCAGAAGCAGAGAGCTGGTTGCCCAGTCTGTGGTTTGCCTTCTCTTGGATTTCCAATCCCTTGATTGACTCTCTTTCCTTCTGATTGATTATTATATGATACTTTGTTTAATTGATGGCCTAATTGCGCTTGAAGGTACCTCAAGGTTTCACCATTTTAATGAAGGGGGGGTCACATCCTGTCTCTGCCCAAGTCAACACCTCCCCCAAGTCCAAGGGATTCTTGAGTCTTATCTGAGTTGTTGAGAAGAGGAGATGCCAGAGGGACTAGTTTTCTCCTTGACCCATTCTCCTTTTTATCTGTCTCTGCTTCAGAGAGATGAGCTTCTCAGGTGCCAGGGAAGCCCAGAGGTTTTCCAGTTTCCTTGAGTTTCTCTCACTCTCTGCTCAGTGTTTTCTTAGGAGCCTGGAGGCCTGGTTTATAGTAAGAGCTCTATGAATATTTGATTAAATGGATGGAGGGTGGGAGGATGGATGAATAATCAAATCTCTCTACTGTTAGCTGAAATGGTATTACATGATTTCAGTACCAGATGAGTAGACAGAATGTTGATCTATTGTTATGAAAATTAAAGATCATGTTTAACAGTTTCTGTCCTGAAGAAGCTTGGAGTCTTTTTAAAAATTAATTAAAACTGAAGTATAGCTAATTTACAATGTTGTGTTAGTTTCAAGTGTACAACAAAGAGATTTAATTATACATATATATATATTATTTTTTCAGATTCTTTTCCATTGTAGGCTATAACAAGATATAAGAAATTTATAATCTTATAAGGAATTTAAGATAGGCTCATAATTATTAAATGATTGTAAAAACTACCATCGACCGATCACCTGCTTATACCAGGTTTATATTTATGTAACATATATAGTTATAACATATATCAGACTTCTTTTAAGAGCATATAAATATATATAACTTGTATAAGTTTATATATGTTATATGTAACATATATAATTTATATGCTCTTAAAAGAAGTCTGATGGGAGGTGGGAGAGAGATGGAGTAGGAGTTGGGATTAGCAGGTGCAAACTATTATATACAAGATGGATAAACAACAAGGTCCTACTGTATAGCACAGGGAACTATATTCAATATCCTGTGATAAACCATAATGGAAAAGAATATGAAAAAGAATGTGTGTGTATATATATATATATATATATATATATATATATATATATATATATATAAAACTGAATCACTTCAATAAAAAATAAACAGCTCTAGGAAAAAAAAGAACTCTGATATTAATGAAATGGTCACCACTGTGGTCTTCCCAGCACTCATTGTTTCCTTTCTCATTCCCAGTAAAATTCTGCTTTTGGTCAGTTATTCCCCACTCCTACCCAGCTGATCCCTTCCTTCCCATCAGTGGGTTCTATTTAGTCTAAGCCATTCATGATAAACCTAACCCTCTTGTCAGTGTTTGGTTCCAGAACCAGGCTTCAGACAATGAGTGCTCAGCACTCCTCTGGATCCAGGGGTGAGGATGTGACCCAGGTTGGTGTAATCAGTCTAAGAGAAGAACATCCCTGCCAACCCTATCACCAAACTGGGGGGAAACCTTGCGACCTTCTGTGGGATATGAACAGAGAAGCCTGTAGCCGATAGCTTTATGACATCTAGAAGGAACCTGGCCTTAGGATGATATTAATGCTTTGGTTGGCAGAGTAGCGAGATGGAAAGAATCTAGGTTCTTAATGACATCATTGAGTGACTGAATTGACCAGCCCTGAAGCCCATTCAGTCTCTGGGCTTCCTGTTACATGAAATACACTAGAATATTTTAATTGTTTAAGCCAGATAAAGTTGGCATTTTGGCTATTTTTAGTTATATTATTGCCTTTTTTTAACAGATAAAAAAGAAACTGAAGTTCAGAGAGGTGAATAACAACAGTAACAGCAACAGCAAATAATATTAAGTGACAAAGCCAGGACAGTCTGACTCTACAGCCCATACTCCAAGCTCTGAATCCAAATCCATGGTGTCACCTCCAGTGAATACAATGTAGAAAGTGTTTAGGAGTTTACTGGGGGTTTGGGGAAGGGGAACAGAAAGAACTTACAACTAGGGAAGGAAAATATTGGAGAGGGTTGAATGAGATTCCTTATTCCCATAAAACATGGGATGATAGACATGCCAACAGAGGGAAAAAATGGATTAGGTCCAAACTCTAGTAGAGATGAATAAGCTTAATAAGGACTTGAAATTCGATATAAACTAAAACTGATGCTTTTGTGTCTTTTTGGTGGGAACACACTCTCCCTTCTTTTTTCTTCTACCTCTTTATTTCTTGTTCTGTGACTAGGGCATAAGAAGAGATCATTTATTTTCCTATTTAAAACAAAAAGCCCAACTCCCCAAGGTCTCTTTAGTCCAGAATGAAGGACAAGCTGACAATTGATGACAACTTGATTTTACCCTGGTTCGTGCCTCCTGGAGTGTGATTTCTTTGACCTTTGCCCAAAGTTGGATTTGCCTTTCACTTCAGATGTTGCAAAGAAGCTTTGCAAAAGCCCTCTAAGGGAACTTGCTGAGTGAGGGAATGAATGATGTAGTTGGGGATGAAATTTGCTGAGAGATGAAGTAGAGTGAAACTTTGTCAGAAATATCAAGAAAGCAACTTTCTTGAAAAATGTAGCTGTTTTATTCAAGTAATAGGCTCCACTGCCTGCTGCCAGACTTTAAATTTTTATCTTGAAAAGTTTTAAAAATACAGAAAGCTTGAATACACACTTCTCTAAAGAAGGTATACAAATGGCATATGAAAAGATGTTCAACGTCATCATTAGGGAAATGCCAATGAAAACAACAATGAAATACAACTTTATAGCTATTAGGATAGCTATAATTAAAAAAAGGGAAATAGCAAGTGTTGGCAAGGAACGTAGAGAAATTGGAACCCTTACGCATTGCTAGCGGGGATGTGAAATGGTGCAGCTGCTATGGAAAACAGTATGGTGGTTTCTCAAACAATTAAATATAGAGTTACCATAACCCAGCAATTCTATTTTTGGTATAAACTACAAAAAATTGAAAACAAGTACTCAAATAGATAGTTGTGTGTCAATGTTTAATGTAGCATTATTTGCAATAGCCAAAACATGGAAACCACCCAAGTGTCTATCAACAGAGGAATGAATAAACAAAATGTGGTATATGCATACAAAGAAATATTATTTGGACATAAAAACGAATGAAGTTCTTTTTTTTTTTTAAGTGTTGGGTTTTTTTCCAAATTAATTAATTAATTAATTTTGTTTTTGGCTGCGTTGGGTCTTCGTTGCTGTGCCTGGGCTTTCTATAGTTGTGGCAAGCGGGGGCCACTCTTTGTTGTGGTGTGCGGGCTTCTCACTGTGGTGGCTTCTCTTGTTGTGGAGCACAGGCTCTAGGCACATGGGTTTCAGTAGTTGCAGCATGCAGGCTCAGTAATTGTGGCATGCGGGCCCTAGAGTGCACGGTCTTCAGTAATTGTGGCTTGCGGGCTTAGTTGCTCCGCGGCATGTGGTATCTTCCCAGACCAGGGCTCGAACCTGTGTCCCCTGCATTGGCAGGCAGATTTTTAACCACTGCACCACCAGGAAAGTCCCAGGAATGAAGTTCTGAAACATGCTACAACATGGATGAAAACATTATGTGAAGTGAAATAAGCTAACACAAAAAGACAAATATTGTATGATTCCACTTGTATGAAATATCTGGAATAGGCAAATTCATAGAGACAGAAAGTTGATTAAAGGTTACCAAGGGCTGGAGATGGAAATGAAGGGTTATTGCTTAATGGGTACAATTTCTCTTTAGGGTTATGAAAAAGTTTTGGAAATAGATAGTGGTGATGGTTGCACGGCACTGTGAATGTAATTAACAATATTTAAAGAAAAAAAGTACAGAAAAAGATAGAAGTAGAAAAATACTGAAAAAATAAACAACACCAACAGAATATCTAGTAATCACTCGTGTCCATCAGGTAGAATGAACAAATATTAATATTTTATCACATTTACCTTAGGTATTAAAAAAAAACATTGCTGATAAAGTTATTCCCTTGTAGCATGTGTGATTAATGCCCCCCGCTGCATCTGTGGCCAGTCTCTGAGTCCCCTTGCAGCTAGGGTGGGCAGTCCCCATGCATACCGACTGCTTGCCGTCTCAAGGACCTTCATCCTTCAGCTTCTGTGGAGGAGGGCTCCCCCCAGTGGTTAGGGACCTTGCTCAGTCTGCCCACAGGGCAATCCGAAAGGGCTCAGAGATGCAATTCCTGGAGGCCAACCCTCATCAATGAGAGATGGAAGCTGGAGAACAAGTATCCCAGATTTTTTGACCCTTGGCGAATCACTTCTGAGGCATGTTCTCTGTGGCTCTTCAGAGGGTCCGCAATGAGACTGAGCCCCATTTGCCTACAGTTGTAACCCCCTGATTGATACACACCTATTGGCTTTTGGCCCCTCCCTGTGTCTCTTTCCCCACATCCTCACTGAGCTTCCTGCAATTGACACCCCCCAAAACTACTTGTGCCCGATTCCTTGTTTCAGGCTCTGTTTTCAGGAGAATCCAAACTAAGACACCCAGTTCTTTTTTATTCCCCTCTTCACTCATAGGAGGAAATCTCTTTTGTGAAGTTGGTATAAACCTTTGGTTATCTACATTTTAAAAACTGGTGGCTAATACATAACATATACTTGAATGGATTTAAATAATTTTATGAATGGAATCACTGTGTGTGTATAGCTCTGCAACTTTTCTCACTCAACATGTTTTTGAGATTGCTCCATGTTGTAATAGAGATCTGGTTCATTATTTTCAACTACCGTGTGCAATTTTAACTATTGTAGAGCTGAACCACATTTTATTTGGCCAACTCCCGCATGATGAGCATTTATGCTTTTCCCATGTATTTTGCTATTATGAACAATGTTTCAGTGAGCACCCTTATACTTTTGTTTTCTATTAAAGGAATGTATCCAGAAGTGGAATTGTCGGAATGTAGGCCATGCCTAAAAAAATAATACATAAAAAATGGATTGAGGTGAAATTCACATAACATAAAATTAACCATGTTAAAGCAAGCAATTTAGTGGAATTCAGTACTTTTCACAATATTGCGCAACTACCACTTCTTTCTAGTTCCAAAACAATTCCATCGCCCCAAAATAAAACCCTGTACATATTAAGCAGTGTCTTTCCCTCCCCTTCTTCTCCTCAGCCCCTTAGCAACCACCATTCTACTTTCTGTTTCTAAGGATTTGCCTATTCTGGGCCAGTCGGCCTGCTACAAACCTCAGCTCCTCACTTGCTAGTTGTGCAAATTTTCTTGAGTCACTTAACCTCTCTGAGCCTCCATTGCCTCAAGTGTAAGATGGAGATGGTTAGTACCTCCCTCATAGGAGTATTTTGAGGATGAAGTGAGATAGCAGATGTGAAGTGTAGAGCATAACGCCTCATCCCCAGTAAGTGCTCAGCAAGTGTTAGCTATTATTGTTATTCCAAAATCAAATAGAGGTGACTTGACACAGCCAAAGTTCACTTCTCACTCATGCTATGTCAGCAGTATGGTTCCTCCTTTTACCTGGGAAACCCAGGAATCAATATACTACAGTGAGAGCTTTGGGATGGCAGGAACCTTGTCTGTCTTATCTTTGTTGTATTTCCAATGCCCTGTACATACATAGGAGGTGCTCTGTATGTATTTGTTAAATAAAAGAATGAGTAAGTGAAAGTGAAGTGTAGTGGTCATTGGTGCTGTTCACCAAATATTTCCATGATAGCCTCTCACTTCCTTCCTCTCCTGATGTTCAGTGTGACTTGCTTTGGCCAATAAAATGCAAGCAAAAGGGTCATGTGTCTGGGTAGTGGCCTTCTAAGCCAGTGCTGTCCTCACCACATCCCTCCCACAGCCGTGGTGATCATGGGGACCATGTCGAGATAAAGCTTCCTTTGGCCTGAGTCCCTTGGTCACTCTGATTCTCAGACTCCTTCCCCCACCCTCCACAATCACTGGCTTGCATTGTACATGTAGCATGCGCGAAGAATAAATTTTTGTTAAGTTGATGAGATTTTGGGGGTTTCTTGTTACTGCTCCTAACCCATCCTGACTGATATATAGGCCTACCACTTAATGGAACTTTTGGGATGTTATTAAAAAGATACAAACCAAGCATCCCATAAGCATTGGCTTCTTTAAGGCCTCATTTTGGGATTCTGTGTATTATACAATTACTGTCATCCCTTGAAAGACACTTTTAGAATTGCCACAGTATCTCCAGCTCATTTATTTCCAAGTCTCTGGAGCTAGAAAATCTTTATTCTTTGGAGGAGAAGTTCATGTTTACAAAGAAACCATATCAAAAGACACTGCAGTCAGGTCTAGAGAGGAAGGTAAAATCCAGCAGGCAGGGGTCACTTTTGGTCCAAAACCAGATGGGATTAGAAGGAAGTAGGATTTATTTGCTAGATCCATAATCTGGCCTGGAATTACCAGTATTGGCTGTCTGTCATGACATGTTTCTTATGTGCCAGGCATGCAGCAAGGTACACCCCTTACAACAGTCCCAAGAGGTGGGTTTGAGGGTCCTCATGTTACACATTGGCTCAGGGAAGTGAAGTTCATGGCTCATCCCACCATGGCCCAGCTGTGAAGTGGACAGCTGGGGTTTGCCCACAGGATTATCTGACCCCAGTGCACTCACATTCAAGGGAAGAGAGATCGTGAGCTCCTGATGGACCAGAAGAAAGTGGTAATGAGTGTGTCCCAAGAGGCTTTTTTTATCCTAGGGAGGCAGTATGCACAGTGGTTAGTGCTTTGTCTTTGATCCCCTCCATTTCCTCACCTGTGAAACAGTAATGATCATCCTATGACCAGGTTATTGTGGGACCAGATGAGCTGTCTGCAAAGCACTTAACATGGGGGCTTTACATATGGTTCAGTCTTAATGCCACAACCAACTCCTGTTAATTTGAACACTTACTTCCTACTGGACAGCTGAGAGCATGGAATTGGTAGCCAGGCTGCATGAATTTGAATCTCATCTGTACTCCTCCTGTGGTCTTGGACAAGCCCCTTGATGCCTTGGTTAAATTTTTGCCTCTGAAAAATGGGGTCTTGATTGTACCAGCTTCATAGTATGGATTAAATGAACTAATGCATGTGCAGCTTCTAGAAGCATCCCAACATCTTAACCCTCACCACACGATGCAAGGTAGATGGCACCCACCACGTTTGACAGAAAAGGAAACTGAGGGAAGAGGGGGACCCAGGATTTGAACTCAGATCCACCTCACTCTAATGCCTGGGCCCTCTCCCTTATAGTACACTGCTAAATAGTTCTTCTTCCCATCTATAGCTTGCTTCAGAACTGCAGAATATCCCAGCTTCCCTGCTGCCTGATTTTGTGCATCATTTAGACTCCAAATGGCAGCTCAGAGCCGCTGCTTCCCTGTTTTATTGGAGTAGTCGATGATGAGATGTATCCCCTTGCTCTGGCAATTGGGGTTGAAAATATTTTTCTTGAGAACCGGGACTTAAATTTCTGCCTGTGTACCTGCTGTAAATTGATCTTCCCTCTCCTTTCATTTATCACTGTTTGGAATTGCTTCTTTTGGAAAGGGTCACTGAGTTAAAAATAAATAAATAAATAAAATTGGAAATTCAATTCGCACTAGCGCAGGCTAAAGCTCCACCCACTGGGTGCTTAAACTGCTGATTTGCAGACCAGGAAGACACGGACTTCTTACAGGAAGCGATCTGGGAGAACCCTGGTGTGTTGTTAGAGAGGGCTTTGCTGTAAGGCATTACAGGAAGCTCTGGGGGATGGAGTGGAAGGCTGAAGCAGCCCGTATCACTAAGCAGTTTAAAGCAGACCATTTTCAGCACAGTGGAAAGTAAAGCAAAAGGCTTATGCTGCAAAAGTGGGAGTTTAGGAATGCCAATACACAAAACTGCAGACTTTCAGTAGAGCTCTGGGGCCAGGTCTCTTTGTAGAGTGTTTCCAGCAAATGTTTGTTTAAACAGCAGCTAAGCTGGATCCTTGTGGATTTATTTACTGGTTGTTAGCTGCTTGAAGAAGAAGATGGAGAATAATAAACTGAGAAGCTTCAAATGAAAAGTTAGAAATTTTGCCATCGAATGTGAAGAAATGGATATGAGGAAATTTCTAAAACTCCACAGTAAATTAATCACAAACATTAAAAAAATGGATCCTTTGAACCCAAGTTCTTGTTATAAGCAACGATCTCCAAAGCTCGGCAGGTACTCTTTCCTGTGCTTGGACCACTGTTGGCAGTCACATCTCTGCCCACCTGATGCTAGTCAGTCTTCTGTTTTGCTGCCAGGGCATCTGGAACATGTGACCTCCAAGCTCTCTGAGGCACACAGTCTCTTAATGGCCTCAACCCAGAAGTGACACGTGTTCCTCCCACCCTATTGGTCAGAACTAGTCACATGGCCCCATCCTAACTGCAGAGGAAGCTGGGAAATGTAGGGGAGGACATGGACCATTTGTTGAGGATTAACAGTTTCTGCTGCATCCCAAGGCTAGCTCAAATTTTCTTCCTATGTGTTTTCAAATCACCCAATCTTAGTATTCTCTCTCTCTCTCTTTTTTTGGTAATTGCCTGTTTGTTAGCCCACCCAAACCCCAAACCTGTAAACTCTGAGAGAAAGAACTGGAACTCATGCTCTATTGCATCCCTTTTACCCAGCCCATGGTGTGAGGATTCACTACCTAGTTATTGAATATATGAAAAAAGAGAAGGAATAAATGACCCAGGTAAATCTTTTATCAGGAGGTTGAATGTTTTATCTGTGGATCAGATCACTTTTAATCTCTTGGATGTCCATCAGGTTCTTTTTTTTTTTTTTTGGCGGTACGCGGGCCTCTCACTGCTGTGGCCTCTCTAGTTGCAGAGCACAGGCTCTGGACGCACAGGCTCAGTGGCCATGGCTCACGGGCCTAGCCGCTCTGCGGCATGTGGGATCCTCCTGGACCGGGGCACGAACCCGTGTCCCCTGCATCGGCAGGCGGACTCTCAGCCACTGCGCCACCAGGGAATCCCCATCAGGTTCTTTGACATGAGACTCTTCAGACAAGGGCATTGGAAATCTCCCCTCCCCTAAACTTGTACATGTGGTATATTTAATACTAGGCTCTCTTCAAAGCTTCATGACTTTATTCTAGCTTCCCTACGAATCATGACTAGTTTTACGGTTTCCTATCATGCATACACAAGTTAAGGAGAAAAACATGACCCATATTTTTAAACTATTATTATTTATGTAAAAAGTAATCTCAATACTGTGATTTGTAAGAAATACGTATTTGGTAATTCAGATGACCAAAATATATTTCTCACATATATTTGGTCTTCCAGAGTTCCTGGCCACAGCTCCCAAAACCCTTGGAATTTCCCAAGTTAGAGAGGGATTAGGGTGTCTTTTGTTATGCTAACCTAAGGCTGGGGGCTGGTTGCCAAGGGAGCCCACCACAAGACTAGAGAGTAGGAACTTTCAGTCCCTACCTCCAGGGAGAGGAGGTGTGGTGTGAGGAGCTGGAGGTTCAATCACCAAAGGCCAATGGTTTAGTCAATGTGTCTAGGTAATGAAGCCTTCATAAAACCCCAAAGGACAGGTCTGGAGAGCTTCCGGGTTAGTGAACACGTGGAGGGGCTGGGAGAATGGTGCGCCTGGAGAGGGCATGGAAGCCTGTGTCCTTTCCCCATGCCGTGCCCTACACATCTCTTCCATGTGGCTGTTCCTGGGTTGTATCCTTTTATAACAAACCGGTAATCTTGTCGTGGGGGTGGGGGTAGGGGAGGGGGACCCCTTTTCCAGGGCCGGAGAGTGGGCTCTTGTCTAACACTCAGAAGTGAATTGTCCCAGGAGACACTTTTACTAACAAAGCAGAAGACTTTATTGAAAAGGACGGTGGAACGGAGAGCAGCAGAGCCACGGAACCCAGGAGAACTGCTCTGCCTGGTGACTCGCGGTCTCAGGGTTTACGGTAACAGGGTTAGTTTCTGGCTTGTCTCTGGCCAATCATCTTGTTCGTACCCATATTTGGTCCGACTCAGGGCCCTTCCTGGTGGCGCGCGCATCTCTCGCGAGGTTTCTGGGAGGACTATTATGGGCTGGCGTCTCCTCCCTCCTTTGGCCCCTCCCGAATTCTTCCGGTTTGGCGCCAGCTGGTCAGCACCGCGTTCCTTACCGGAACCTCCTGTGGAGAAACAACTCGTGCAAGCGGTTATTATCGTGCCTGGCCGTGGTGGGCGGTTTCGGCCCAAGGTTCCCTAACAATCTGGTAAGTCAAATGTTTCTCTGAGTTCTGTGAGCCGCTGTAGCAAATTAATCGAACCTGAGGAGGGAGACATGTAAACCTCTGATTTATAGTCAGTCGGTCAGAAGCACAAGTAACCTGGGCTTAGGATTGGCGTCTGAGGTTGTGGAATCTGATTCTGTCTCTGAGATAGTGTCAGAATTGAGTTGAATTGAGTTGAATTCTTGGACACTCTGCTGGTGTCTGAGAATTGCTTGTTAGTGTGAGGAAGCCTGCACACACACACACACGCACGCACGCACACACGGAACCCAAGAGAGTAATACATACTTTAGGGCATGTATTACTTAGGGTGATGCTTGCTGCTATAATAAAAGAAAACCATAAATATTGGTGACTTATTAAAAAATTTCTAGCTTACATGGCAGTCTAATGTGGGTGTTCTCAGGGGGCAGGTAGTCTTTCATGTGGTGAACTGGGGAGCAGCCTCCTCCTATCTTGTGTTCCTTCCTCCTCTAGGGCCTCTGGTCCTCCACTTCTACTTTGGTTTTCATTCCACTTCATTAGTGAGAACTAGTTATAGGGTCCAACCTAGACGCAAGGCAGGCTGGGAAACACAGTCCATGGCCGGACAGCTCCTCCGTAGCAATGTTCCAGGGACATTTGCGTGGCTGCCTCTTCCGCATGCATTTGTTAACCACAACAGAAAATACTTTGACTCTCCTTGGTGGAATTCACCCTCTACAATTCTCAAAACACGTAATGTAGATGAGGTCGTCTCCATTTCTTGCTCTGCTCAGTGTAAGCTAATTAGCAAGTCATATACCGCTGGTCCCAGTAACTGGGTTAGAGGTGAGCACATCATATAATTCAGGCCAATGGGAAAAGTGGATCCTCAGACTTGGGCTAGCATAGTCAGTAAACCCTCCCTTTTATTTATTTATTGTTTTCAGTACGCGGGCCTCTCACTGCTGTGGCCTCTCCCGTTGCGGAGCACAGGCTCCGGACGTGCAGGCTCAGCGGCCATGGCTCACGGGCCCAGCCGCTCCGCGGCATGTGGGATCTTCCCGGACCGGGACACGAACCCGTGTCCCCTGCATCGGCAGGCGGACTCTCAACCACTGCGCCACCAGGGAAATCTCCTCCCTTTTATTTTGTGTGTGAGTTTGTGAAGTCTGGAACAGCTCCTGTCATTTGGCTATCATGAGAAAGCCAACTCGGTGCTGTGTGTGTGTCTGTGTGTGTGTGTGTGTATGTGTAGAGCAGGGTGGGAAGGAGGGTCAAGACCACTGCCTGGAGCCAGAGGATGAAGCCAATGTGTAGAACGCAGAGCCCCTGAAATAGATAGAAATCAGATTTTTGGTGATCTTATTGTTGGGACTGGATTATGCCTTGCCTGCAACTCACTCTATGTCTTGAACTTTCAGTTACATTAGTCAGTTAATTCTCATTATTGTTAAGGCAGTTTGAGTTGGGTGCTTTATGTGACTGAAAATGTACTAGCCAGTATAGACCATTCTGGTTATATAAAAATATCAAGTAAATTTGGCAAAGCATAAAGGTGACCATAGATAATCTTTCAAAGTTTCCAGAGAAGACATTATATAGTTTTTACATAGTTGAAATCATGTTGCATATGCAATTTAATCCTGCTTTTTTTTCTCTTACCATGATTTGTAAGCATCTCTCCTTGTCATTAAATACTTACTGTAAATATTATTTTAAATGGGTTCAATTTACATAATGCCAAAACATCTGGTCTTGTCCATCATTCCAGGCAAGAAGTTAGTCCAGTTGATTGCTTGATGTCATGTACAGAAAGCAGGTGACTGGTTAACTGGAGTTTCGATTATGGCTGAATTGGCTGTATGATGGTGTCATGTAGAGTGATGTTATGACTGGGTACAGAGGTGGAAGAGAGCCAGTTACAGGGAAAAGCAATAAAAAATATGTGAAATAAAAAAAAAAAGGGTTCATGTTCTAGTTGGTTACCACTGCCTAACTGTTGGGCATTTAGGTTGCTTTGAATCTTTGCTTCCCTGATTATTTTCCTTAGGATACATTATAGAGATGGAGTTACTTGGCCAAAGGTAGAGCTGGAAAGAGCTCGATTACGATGGCCAAATTATTTTCTGGAAAAGTCAGGCCAGTCACACTCCCACCAGCAATGGGCTAGCATCACGGCTCACAGTGGCCTTGCTGCACACTGGTCAGCATACAGGCATCTCAGACATCTTTGTTAATGCAACAGGGCAAAAGTGGGCCTTGCTTCAATTTGCTTGATTGCCAATAACTTTGAAGTTTTCTTTTTTTTTTCTTTTAACACATATCTCATGGCCTAGTGTTTAACATATGGCTGAGCCTCAGACACTTGACTTGCTTGCCCTCTGACTCTTGGCCTCTGACATTTGCCCTGCTTTAGCAGTCAGCTTCCAGATGTGGTTCTGAATAACACAGACCAGGGTTTCTCAATCTCAGCACTAGTGACATTCTACTAGCGACACACATGTATGTGTTTATATAGATAGCTAGATAGAGATCTCTATCTACGTTGTATATATTTTAAAATTTTCTGTATATTATGTTTTGACATCTTAAAAAACCCTTCTTTTTGACTAGGGAGAGACTGCCTTTCCTGTGCTAGCCAATTCTTAGAGATGGCAAAGGGCCCGGTGGAAGGCATGCCTATAGTATGCAAACTAACCAGTCCAGAGCCACAGCCCTTCTCTCTGGCTCTCACACATGGAGAGACAATATTTCTCTGCCTTTATCATGCCAGGACCAGCTACCAGGCCACTGGAGACCACCACAAAGCTAGCAGGAATGATTCAAAGCAGCTAATCCTAAGCTGTTTACCCTGTCTTGCCTTGCTTTCCCCCAGAAACCCCAATAATGGCCGTGGCCTAAATGTTCTCCTCTCCTCTCTCCTGCCTTCTGCCTCCTGACCAATTCGATGTTTTCCCCTGTGACCCTGTGTCATGTACAATGAGCCCCTCTCTAGAACCTGAGTATACAGTCATCCCTTGGTATCCACAGAAGGTTGGTTCCAGGATCCCCCACGGCTACCAGAATCCAAGGATGTTCTATATAAAATGGTCCTCCCTATATGTGGGTTCTGCCTCCACGGATTCAACCAAACACAGTCTGGTTCCATTGAGGTTGGTTGAATCTGCAGATTCAGAACTAGGGTCTCGGAAGTCGGACTGGATAATAAGCTTTGTTTTTCTACAAGCATCTCCTGTTTCTCCCACGCCACCTCTAACCTCTTCCTGGCCATCCTATGAACACACAGTTTCAACAGTTTTAACAACCCACTATCTATCTGTCCCACCGTTCTGCTTCTGTGTTGAACCTTGCCTAATACAACAGGTTTGGATCTATTTCAAAGATCCAAAGAGGCCAAGAGGTGTTGCTGATGGTCTGAATGAAGGGGGTGCGAGTACCTTTGGCCTGCACAATTATCCCCCATTCACACTCTTTCAACTTGAAAGAGCCAAGGTTTTGCTAATGTCAGGCTCGGACAGTGCACCTTGCTCCCTTCTAAGTGGTTTCATCCTGTGCCTTTGACATTTTCCCCCAGAACAGAGTTCACCTCTTCAGACCCCATATACTGATCGTTCCTTACAGAGCTTCCCTGTTCCCTTGGCCATGCTTCATTAGCAGCATTTTCAGGGCAAACCTGCTGGAACCCTCAGCAGAACTCTATGAAGTACAAGTGAGCGTTTTCAGTGCCAATGACTGCAGCCCCCAAATATCTCTAAAGGACATTTTCCATTCCTTTCCCTTGTGTCCATCACCTTCCTCTACTGCTTAAAGGGTTAGGGACTGTGGTAGGTGGGCTCTGAGCTGTATCTGGAAGGCCCGGATTGGGGGAGACACTGATGGTTCTAAACCAAAATTTCCATATGGGTGGCAGAATTAGAGATGTTACCTGAAGCCTTTCAAAGGAGTGTGGCAGCCATGGCATTGATCCCAGCGGGGAGGACCATTCCTTCTTGTGGAGGATTCATGGGGAGATTGCTCAGCTAACCACAGATCTTTCCGGAAATTTCTAAATGTGATAGAAAATCTCTGCTCTGTGTAGGCAAAGGGGCATCTGGGGAGTGGAAAATAGGGGCAAATGCCCCCACTGGGGCCCGGGAGGGGTCTGTAGTTTCAGATTCTTTTGAGCAGACAGAGTGACTCTAGGCTGCAGACACAAAAAGTTTAAAAAAGGAAGCCAAGTTCATTTATGGTCAGCTCATGACCCTGTTCTCTTTTCCCACCATGAAGGCAAAGGGGGGCTCCTTTCACTGTGGCTCCTGCCCCTGTTCAGGGCTTTCCTTGAAAGTCAAAAACACCAGGAAAGAGCCCTCCTCCATTGTAAAAACCATATGCTCATTATAAAAACGAAATCCACACAGTACTGATAATATATATATATATATTTCTCTCCAAAGTCCTACTACCCAGATAATAAGCAATGCTAACATTTTGATAAATATTCTGCCGGATATTTCTAAATACACATTCTCTCTCTCTCTGTCACACACACACACACTCATACACCCACACACACTTCTATGCAAATGAGATCATATCATGCTTTTTCTCTTCTTCTGTAACCTGCTTTTTTACTCAACATTATGCCATGGTCCTCTTTCTAGGTCAACAAATTTAGAAATATTCTCATCAATTTTAATAGCTGCTTAAAATTCCACTGGGTGATAAAAATGGGCAATATTTAACTAGTTCCCTATTGGTGGACATTTAGGCTGATTTCGATATTTATTGTAGAGAATTTTGCTATGAAAATCCCTGTGGTTATATCTCGATCCATACATATAATTTATTGCTCATTTAAACATCTGTCTTTTTTTAAAAGTACTGTACATAGTAGTCTTTTCGGGGGTTGAGATGAGAAAATAATGTGGCATTTCCGGAGACTTCTGAATCCTCTAGGAGAGTTCTCAGCATGGAAATAAAACCCAGACTGGGCATTTGGTTCATTGCTGTCACTGGGTAAAAGAAATTCTTTTGAAAGCTCCAGAAAGTTTCGTCTTTCCTAAGAAAAAGGTCTGGGAAGAGAGAACCCGATTTCTTCCTCTGGATGCTTCCTCTGTGTACCTAGAATTGCTGCTGTGGCCATTTGTGACCACCAGATGATGAAGCCAGTGCTGAAGAGGACAGAGAGAAGAGCTTGAAAGAAACTGGGTTCTTCAGACGTCACTGAGCGGCTGGATCAACCTGCCCTTTGCCTGATCTCTCTGCCAACTTTCTGTTATGTGAGATAATAAACTCTTACTGTTTGAGTTGGAGCTTCCATTACTTGCGGCTGGAGTCCCCTAACCAATACATATTCACTGAATCAGAATCTCTGATGATGAACCTGTTCCAGGTGATTCTGACGTACGCCCAAGTGTGGGAACCACTGGAAAGGTGGAGGGGACACTGAGCTGGACGTCACAGGTCCATGTTCTGGCCTTGGCTCTGCCACTAAATTGCTGAGCCACCTGGGGCAAGTCATATTCCCTTTCTGAACCCCAGCTTCCTCATGTGACAAAGAAGGGATACACCCTAGAGATTCTATCTTTGTGTTCTCCTATCTTGCTATAATGTGGTTCTAGGCAAGTAGCGTGGGGACCTTTGGCAGGAGACAACACCAAGGAAAATAGTTCACTAATATTGACATCAGTACAGTAGAGCAAAAAGAAATATTATTGCTATTTATTGCTTTTCAGCTTTTTAGAAGTATAGCATAATTAACTCTGGAATTCAAAGGTTCTATTGCTCAGAAAAATGATTTGGTGGCCATTTTGGTTCCAATACGGGGCATGCCCCACCCCCTCCCGCCCACCCCAAACCCAGCAAAGCCTGGATGAATGATAGTGAAACAAGAGAACCTGGACTTCTCAGTACTGCATGTTAGAAGTGTGATTGCAACAGAATCTTGCATTTCCAGCAGTCCATAGAAAAAGAGAGCAGAAGGGAGATGTGGGGAGGGTCTAAGGAAGGAGTCGCCTGACAAGATGGACAGTGGTGAGTCAGGGCCTCCAGAGGATGTGGCCAGAGAGAAATTTCCTGGGATGAGGAATGGTCCATTAATGCTAGGACAGGGATGTCTGATGTCCAAACCTGACTTTTCACGTGGCCATTTTGTGCTGTAATTCCTCTCCCTCACCCCAAACCTTCACTGAAAGTCTGCAACACACTTCCTGTTCTTGTGTTTGGGTGCTTTGGGGGAATAGTGAAAGCATTGAGGACAAGTTCAGTGTGATCTGAGGATGTGTAGAAACAGCATGGACATCCCAGGAGGACATTTTCAGAATCTGTCACCTCTCCAGAAGCAGAGAAACTCACAAGATGTGACCAAGTGAACTTAGTCCCTGCTCCAGAGAATCCTCAGAACCACCGGGAGGTGGTCATCAAGTTCAACGCAAAAAGTGGGATGGGGATTTGAGCCATTCTCTAAAAATATTTCAGAGAAGGGTGAGCCAGGATGCTGGAGGGCTGGAGGAACACCCAGGGGGCTGGTGTAACAATGTGAAACTCTTTCAGAGTGTCATATAGGCCCATTAGCCCACGTCATCCTTTACCCCGTGAGATAGATTATTAGACCCAATTTCAGATGTGAAATCTAAGGCTCAGAGAGGTTTCCCCACCTTCCTGATTGTCTTCATCATTTCCCAACTGGGACTCTCACTTCTGCGCCAGCATTTTGCAGCTTGGTTCCCCAGTGCTCCATCAGAGAGAGGGGTGATGAGATTTGATTAAGGATATGAAAAAGAGTAATTGTGGCAAACGAGGAGGCTGCTAATTTAATTGATCGCCTTTTGAAGACATCTGATCAGGCCCTTGTCACCCCCCAATTTTTCCCACTCCTGATGGCTGACGTTTTTAGGTGAAGGAGGAACTCAGATGAAGGTGGAATTTTATGATGTCAGCAACTGCTTCTGAAGGGTGGAAATATGCTTTCCTGGGCAGTGTGCATTACCTTTAGCAGGTTGGTCTTTGGGAAACAGACCCAAAGAAACCCTCTTGTGAGACTGGAAGCAGCTTTCTCAGCCCTCCCCTGGGATCTATAAATGACCTGGTGCAGCAGTAATGAAGGCACAGTTGCTAAGACTCAGCCAGCTGGAGCTTGCAGTCTGCACTGACATGATGGGGGCAGCCATACACCAAGACCACAGCTGGCTGTAGATCATATGGCCCAACAATTGTGTGAATGAAGCCACCATCTCCTGCAGTCTTACTCAACTGCTCACTCTCCCACCACTCCTGCTGTCATGTCCTGTTGATTCTGCCTTAGAGATAACTTTCACATTAGCACCCCCTCTGACAGCTTTTCTCCCTGCCACTGGCTTATTAGTTCACACTTTATCATCTCTCATAGAGATTATTGCCATATTCTTTAACTGGTCTCCCAGCCTCCTCTTTCTAAATGCTTTGCATTCTGTAACTGGCTATCAGAATATTTTTTTTTTTGAATTGAAGTATAGTTGATTTACTATGTTGTGTTAGTTTCAGGTGTATAGCAAAGTGATTCAGTTTGTTATACATCTGAAATACTGTTATACATCTGAAATACTGTTATACATCTGAAATTGTTATACATCTGAAATTTCAGGAAAAAAATCTGAAAAACAATATATATATATTATAGGTTAATACAAGATACTGAATATAGTTCCCTGTGCTGTACGGTAGGTCCTTGTTTTTTTATCTATTTTATATATAGTGGTGTGTGTCTGTTAATCCCAAACTCCTAATATATCCCTCCCCCACCCCAAGAATTCCTTAGTTGTCTCTTTTAGGGCCTCCCTCAGCTCTAGGGTCATAATGAATACCCTTTGGCTTTTACTGAATCTCTGTCTCTCCTTTTGTCTCCTTGTTCCCATCACTCACTTTTCTATTACACCTTCATGATATAAGAGCTTTTTAAGACCAGACACCACTTGTAGATTCTAGGGGCAATGAGATAAGTAATAATGGATAGTAACACCCTGGCAAATTTATTTTTTTTACAGCTCAGTATTAACTCATATTAATATGGACTCAGGCACTAATTTCCATTTGAGTTTTTTTTAAACACCTTATTTATTTTTTAAAAAATATAATTTTATTTTACTTTATGGCCGTGCTATGCGGCATGTGGGATCTTAGTCCCCTGACTAGGGATTGAAGCTGTGCCCCCTGCAGTGGAATCTCAGAGTCTTAACCACTGGACCACAAGGCAAGTCCATGAGGTTTATTTTTTTATTTTATTATTATTTTTTTTGCGGTACGCGGGCCTCTCACTGTTGTGGCCTCTCCCATTGCGGAGCACAGGCTCCGGACGCGCAGGCTCAACGGCCATGGCTCACGGGCCCAGCCGCTCTGTGGCATGTGGGATCTTCCTGGACCGGGGCACGAACCTGTGTCCCCTGCATCGGCAGGCGGACTCTCAACCACTGTGCCACCAGGGAAGCCCCATGAGATTTATTTTTGAGCATGTTCTGTGTGTTGAGCGCCAGGACAATTTCTGTAGAATGATGAGTTAGTCAGCTCTTGCTCAAAGGGGCTTGTAGTGTTTGATGATAACTTTTTGTGGGACTTAATACTGTTTTCTAAATTGATAACTACACATCCTGGATTTTCTAGTCCTTGAAAATGTCCAACCAGGGTACCTGAAACCACCTTATTTTGGTTACTTTTTGCTTGTAATACTCAAGTTCCTTCTCTACAGCTGCTATAATTAAGCAAGGAAGACATTTCAGAAACACTTTCTGATGAAGGGCAAAGGAAATTGATTTTTCAGTGTGGTCAGCTAGTCTTATATTTCATTTGTAACAGTTCTCTTAGAGCTGTTAGAGCAACAAGATAGACTTGTTTTAGAGCAACAAGATAAACTTGATTTTTAGTTCTAATAAGGCAAACTTTAAATCATGTTTTATTAAGGTTTAGGGTGGCATGGTATTAAGAGTAATAGAAAATGAGGGTCAGGATTCTGGTTCTGATTTTGCTGTTTTAGGACCTTGGGCCATGTGTCCAATCTGAAAGGATTCAAGGTTCTGACCTGTAAAATAGGAGAATGGTCCTACAATGAGGGTCATCCAATAGATTTCACCTCAAATCCACTATTGATGGCTGCTTGAAGTTCTGGGTTGAGAAAAACAGAAGCTGAACACTATGATCAGTCAGTCATGTCTGTCATGGCTGTAGGATGGGGAGAAGTGGCACAAGTGCTATGCATTTTCCATCCTTTCTATATGACCTTTAAGTTGCTCTTTTAGCATGTAAAAGTCCTGCTTCTATTCCTACAAAAGAATGAACACTCAGGTGCCCTGTTAAACTATCTCCAATGTGTTGTTTACTAATTTAAACCTAAAACAAACTCCGATCCTGATTCAGCCGTCACGACTTGGAGCAGTGAACTGTAGATGAGCTTTGACATTTGGGGTTCACTGTCTACCTTTTTGGGCTATCATGACATCTTTTGACATTTGAGAAGCTGGCCTCATCTCTTTTTCCTTACTTTTAGTTACAGTTGTCCCTCAGTATCTGTGAGGGGATTGGTCTGTGAGGACCCCCATCAGATACCAAAATCCATGGGTGCTCAAGTTCCTTATGTAAAACATTGAAGTACAGTGTACCCTTTATATCTGCAGGTTCTGCATCGGTGGATATGGAAGGCCGACTGTATTTAGAAGTAATCATTCTTTTTTAAAAAATTTATTTTTAAGTTTTTTATTTTTTCATATCAATTATGGTTTATCACAGGATATTGAATATAGTTCCCTGTGCTATACAGTAGGACTTTGTTGTTTATCCATTCTATATATAATAGTTTGCATCTGCTAATCCCAAACTCCCAATCCAACCCTCCTCTGCCCCCCTCCCCTCTGGCAATCACAAATCTGTTCTCTATGTCTGTGAGTCTATTTCTGTTTTGTAGGTAAGGTCATTTGTGTCATATTTTATAAATTTATTTATTGATTGATTTATGGCTGTGTTGGGTCTTCATTGCTGCGTGCAGGCTTTCTCTAGTTGCGGTGAGCAGGGGCTACTCTTTGTTGCGGTGTGCAGGCTTCTCATTGTGGTGGCTTCTCTTGCTGCGGTACGTGGGCTCTAGGTGCGTGGGCTTCAGTAGTTGTGGCTCGCGGGCTCTAGAGTACAGGCTCAGTATTTGTGGCGCATGGGCTCAGTTGCTCCGCGGCATGTGGAATCTTCCTGGACGAGGGCTCAAACCTGTGTCCCCTGCATTGGCAGGCGGATTCTTAACCACTGCACCACCAGGGAAGTCCTGTGTCATATTTTAGATTCCACATATAAGTGGTATCATATGGTATTTATCTTTCTCTTTCTGACTTCACTTAGTATGATAATCTCTAGGTTCGTCCATGTAGCTGCAAATGGCATTGTTTCATTCTTTTTTATGGCTGAGTAGAATTCCATTGTATATATGTACCACATCTTCCTTATGCATTCATCTGTTGATGGACATTTAGGTTGTTTCCATGTGTTGGCTATCATAAATAGTGCTGCCATGAACTTAGGGTTGCATGTATCTTTTCGAATTATAGTTTTGTATGGATGTATGCCCAGGAGTAGGGTTGCTGGATCATATGGCAAGTCTATTTTTAGTTTTTGAGCAGGCTCCATACTGTCTTTCATAGTGGCTGCACCAGTTTACTTTTCCACTAACAGGGTAGGAGGGTTCCCTTTTCTCCACACCCTCTGCAGCATTTATCTGTAGACTTTTTAATGATGGCTATTCTGACTGGTATGAGGTGGTACCACAATGTTGTTTTAATTTTCATTTCTCTAATAATTAGCAATGTTGAGCATCTTTTCATGTGTCTGTTGGCCATCTGTATGTTAGAACTAATCATTCTTTTTTTGTTTATAAATTTATTTATTTATTTTTGGCTGCATAGGGTCTTCGTTGCCACACGCGGGCTTTCTCTAGTTGCAGAGAGTGGGGGCTACTCTGTTGTGGTGCGCAGGCTTCTCATTGTGGTGGCTTCTCTTGTTGTGGAGCACAGGCTCTAGGCACGCGGGCTTCAGTAGTTGTGGCTCGCGGGCTCTAGAGCGCAGGCGCAGTAGTTGTGGCTCACAGGCTTAGTTGCTCTGTGACATGTGGGATCTTCCCGGACCAGGGCTGGAACCTGTGTCCCCTGCATTGGCAAGTGGATTCTTAACCATTGTGCCACCAGGGAAGTCCAGTAATCATTCTTAACATGAAAGTCATAGGCATATTTCTTCTGTGTCTTTGAGAGCTTATAGGTACCTGGAAATGTGTGAAGAAAAAAAGGGACCTGAAGGTGACAAAGGTGAAATGAAATATGAAAGAGCAAACCACGAAGCTCCAGATGACATATAGAGTTAGATCAAAACTACACTTATGAGCAGAGGGCGTGGATGCAGGGGTCACTGAGACCCTGGGAGATGAAATAATGTTCCCAAGACCTCATGGCTAATAAGTGGCAGAGCTGGGCTTCCTGACTGCCGGGAGGGAGAGAGGCTTTTTCTCCTACACCATGCAGTGCCTAACAATTCACTCCGAAAGTTCTAGTAACTGGGATGATCTTTGTCACAAATGTAGGGTGCAAATGTGGGTATATTGTTTCATTTTTTAAACTTAAAATCAAAACCGGTGAGATCCCCAAAATGAGAGATTAGCCGGAAATTCAATATCTATTTTAGGGGCTCCACTCCAACCCCTCCATGAATTGGCCAAGAAAATTGTGGAATTACAAGGTCTAGGGGAGAGTCGTTCAGGCAGGGAGAACCTGAAGTCACAGCAGCCCGCTACTACCGTTACTTCCCACCGCCACACGGTGTCGCTGTGGAGCACCAGGCCACAGTCTGACGGACAAGGCTGGCCCACCTGGATCATGCTCCTTAGGTGATTCGTTAGTCCCAAATCTGGCTGAGGACATCACGGCTTGGTATTCAGTACATTTGGTCTCAAAGGGAGCTGCACTGGTAATGGGTGGCACAAGTGATCAGGGCATCTGCCCTTCACAAACCTGTGACCACCCTACCTCTCCTTTCCCCTGGGGACCTGTACCCGGAGTGGAGGGGTGGGGGTGGGAGGTAGGGGCAGGAGGCAGTGTTTTCCCTTTTATTATTTTTTTTGAAGATTTTTTTTGATGTGGACTATTTTTAAAGTCTTTATTGAGTTTGTTACAATATTGCTTCTGTTTTTTATGATTTTTTGGCCATGCTCCCCAACCAGGAATTCAACCTGCACCCCCTGTATTGGAACATGAAGTCTTAACCACTGGCTCTCCCGGGAAGTCCCCAGTGTTTCCTTTTAAGAGTTCAAAATATCAAAGGATATCAATACCCTTTTTTCTCCAACAATAGACCCTGATTACCTCCAGGCCTGTGGTTCACACCAGGGGGTGATTTGCCCCCCAGGGGACATTTGGCCAGATGCCCAGGCCAGAAACAGGAAGTGGCTTGCTCACATCCATCCACATGTGTCTGAACTTTGGGTGCCTCCTTCTTGTAGAATCACACCCAGGATCTAGGGTGGCGGTGATAACCTCAAATAGCTACCAGAGCCCGGCAGGTGAGGCAAATGAGGGAGACAGGCAGAGAGGGGCTGCTCCATCCTCCGCAATGTGCTGTGTCGGGACGTGAGCCCAGAGAGGCAGACCTTCTATTTTTTTTTCAAGAGAAGCCATACAATTATATTTTCATTTGAAACTGCTCCCTTTTAAAACATTGACAGTTAATTAATAACGTTTTAGACATGGTGTGGGGGAAAAAAAGGAAGGAAAAGAAAAATCTGAGGGTTTCCTGAGACCCTGTTCATTTGCTGTGACAGGGCAAGAGCTCCCACATCTTTTGGAAAGGCCGTGGTAGTTGCCTTTCTAGTGTTCGTCTGCCCTCACTAATAATCCACATACCATTCTGAGACAGTCAGCTATTAATCCAGATGGAAGGGAGGAGTTACGGCAGAGATTTTTGACTAAACCATTCATTTTATTTCACAAACACTTATGTACTGCTCACCATGTTCCAGCCCTGTTCTAAGCACAAATATCAGCTTGTTTCACCCTCATAACAACCCCACAGGGAGCTACTGCTCTTAGTCCCATATTACAGATGAGAAAACTGAAGCCAGAGAGGTTGTGGCACTTTCAGGCAGGCATTTAATAAAGGATGCAGCTAGCATTCAAACCCAGGATGTTTAGACTCCAGAGTCTGTGCCCTAAACCTCTATCCTATCAGCCTTTCAAAATAAAGCAGGAAAAAAGCAACCTTTGCTTTCTATTTAATGTAGAATCATCTTTAAAATGGAGAAGTTGAGAAAAGAGAATGCCAATGAGCCAGACTGATCTGGCTCCGATAGCAATTAAATTTCAAGAAAGCTTGGTAAGGACCCAGCTATTTCCTTCTCTGTCTCCATCATGGAAAGCACCCCAGGGTCCTGTGAATCCCCTACCCTCCTGTGTGTTGTAATATGGCTAGATTATCACAGGGAGGGGAGATGGCTGCTAAACCCGAAAGACACAGAGAAATTAAGTGAAATATTAGTCTCTCTATAAAAGATAATTAGACCCAGAGAGATGATTTTAAAGGCTGCCTTAAAAAAAGGCAGACACAGCTGAATGCATTTCCAGTCATCAAAAGTGTTCTTCATAAAATGGGCCTCACAGCAGAGGAGTGGAGGGGATGAAAGGGGCATGCATATTTATGTTTCATCAAGAAAGCTCCAAGCTCGGGGAGATCTGGGTGGTGAAGAGGAGCAGCATTTCTGTTTGCTCTATTGGACAAGGATAACATGGTCAAAATTGCTGAAACTCTGCCAGCAGATAGAGTCAGACCCATAGGCAGGACCCTGTCAGACCCATAGGCATTACTGTAATAGATGGATAGGGAAATAACCCTGGGTTTTCCAAATGAAAATGAAGTCTCTGCAGGGGCACTGGGAAATCAGTGAGGGTCTCAGAAATTGGGAGGCCTTCAGGTGGTTGAAGGCTGGTTATGTAGTCTGAGATCATCAAGTTCTTGCTTTTGTCTGTTTGATTTTTGCTGGTGGAAAAGAAGATGAAGCCAACTGGCTAATGGTTTTCGCGCACGGTGGGGAGAGATGGGTTTGGTTTCCTAAAAGTTAGGGCTTTAGGGGTCCAGGTAAAGCTGAGTACGGCCTCTGTACCCTGACACTGAATTCATTCTCAGAGACAGAGTTTGGGTGAAGTAGAAAAGAAAAGTTTTATTGCCTTGCCAGGCAAAGGGGACCACAGTGGGTTAGTGCCCTCAGAACTGTGTCCTGACTTGGAGGGGGTAGTGAGGAGTTTTATAGTAAAGAGGGCGTGATCTCCTCGTGGAGGTTCTTCTGATTGGTTGGTGGTGAGGTAAGTGGGAGTCAGCATCATCAACCTTCGGTTCCAACCCATCTGGGGTCTAGGAGCTTGCAGCAGCATACAGTTAACTTCTCCCACCTGGCGGGGGTTTCAGTCTCTGCAAAAGAGCTCAAAGATATTGTGATGTGTGTCCCTTGAAGGGGAACCAGGACCCTGCCCCAAGGCTGCTGCACTATTGTTTCTTGACTGCTCCTCCCTTATCTCTGCATCCCCTCCCTTCCCTGATTAGCAAATATTTAAACCTGCCCTTTGGAACTCAGGGAAGGTGGAGGCTGAATGAAGCCTATTTCCTGTAATCAAGAAATGCGGGACACAGAAAGGCCCAGGAGCCCCACGGGGTGCTGCTCAGTATCACTGGGAAGAAAAGCCTGGTGGGAAGAAGTTCAGGGGGAGAGTTGGCTAACATGATTTCAGCTGCATCTCTGAGTCTATGCAGTTGAGTTGGGATCTCTGAAAGAGAGCCCTGGAGCACCTGGAGAAGGCCCATGAATGTCTTATAAAGAAGGAACTGTGGTCCACACTCCCCAAATTTGGTTTGCAGGGTGGAATCCAGAGTATCAATTCAGCTGGTCCAGGGATGAAAAATATGTAGCACATGTGCTGCCCCTTCCCTGTCCTGTACTCATGGCAGACATTGCTAATGAATCACAGGGGCTGTCCTGGGAGCCTGGAAGTAGCTTCACAGCCCTTTCAACACTGTGTTCTAAACAGCCACTAACAATGGAATGGACTTGGCTTGAGAGAGGAACCGTATTGGGCTTCCTCGGTGCCTTTCCCAAGACCTTAACCACCTCCTCTTCCAGAGGGAAGCGGTATTACCTGTTAGTTGGGTTCTGGTGTCAGACCACTGGGCTTGGAATCCCAGCTCCACCTCCTAGTCTGTGTGGTCTTCGTTTTGGTGTTTATTCACACCCAGCCCCAACTTCCTCTCCTGTGAAATGGGGGCAAAACCAGCATCTACCTCATAGGAGTGGTGGTGGTGGTGTTGGTGTGTATGTGTCTGTGTGTGTAGGCAGCACGTATCTAGCCCTATGTCTGGATAGGTGCTCCACAAAGGAGAGTCTATTCTTTTCACTCTAAAGAGTCCCACAGATGGGTTTGGGAGTTGGGTTTAGCCCTCGGTTAGAAGGTAGAATTGGAAAGAAATGGGGCAGTCAGGGTAGGGACTTTTGTCTTCTTTTAAATCAAATGGAGCAGGAGATGAACAGGTTTGGATTCTCAAAGTTCACCATGCTCCCTCCCACCTTTTGTTCAAGCTTGTCCCCGTTGATAGAAAGCTCTTTTCTTATCTCCTGTCTCAAACCTATTCTGCATCTAGTTAACTTTGGAAGTCTTCCAGATGGCTCTCAGTGATCACCTCCCCAGAGGGGCCTTCCCTGATCTCCCATCCCCTTGTGTTATATGCTCCCAGGGGTCCACATCCTTAACCTCATAGCACCTCCACCCTTGTAGTCTCACATTTGTGTAATTATGTGACAAAGCTGATCTCGTCCACTAGTCTGTAAGCTCTGTTATTTCCCCAGAGCCTCACACGTTGCCTGATACACAGTAGATGCCCAATAAGTACATCACTTACTAAACAAGTGAAGGGTCACAGATCAGTGTTGTGCTCTAGAAATGTTTCTCTGACCACATGGAGGAGGGGACACTGAGCCACAGTGGAGGCAGGGAGACCAGGGAGGAGGCTGATCCTCCAAACCAAATGAAATGTCAAGGTGGCCTTGAACTCAGATGGTGACAATGTGCGTGGAGGGAAGTGGGTGACCTCAAGAGCAAGGAAAGGAAGTTTTGTCTTAAGAAATTACCGGCAGGCATTTTTCTTCATTCCTCTTTTCTTTCCT
This sequence comes from Mesoplodon mirus, assembly GCF_964341445.2. Classification (NCBI taxonomy): domain Eukaryota; kingdom Metazoa; phylum Chordata; class Mammalia; order Artiodactyla; family Ziphiidae; genus Mesoplodon; species Mesoplodon mirus. The sequence continues at coordinate 54,169,567 of NC_138991.1, forward strand.
GGAGATTACAACTGCCTTCTTTTTTTTTTTTTTTTTTTTTTGCATTACGCAGGCCTCTCACTGTTGTGGCCTCCCCCGTTGTGGAGCACAGGCTCCAGACGCGCAGGCTCAGCGGCCATGGCTCACGGGCCCAGCCGCTCCGCGGCATATGGGATCCTCCCAGACCGGGGCACGAACCCGTATCCCCTGCATCGGCAGGCGGACTCTCAACCACTGCACCACCAGGGAAGCCCTGCCTTCTTGCTTAATAGGAATTCCCAAAGGAGAAGAAGAAGCAAAGTAAAATATAAACTATTTTGCAAACTGAGATGGGGGGAAGTCTCCTAATCCCCATGCTAATCAGAAGTGGGCAGAGCCCATCTGGCTAACCCCTTTCCTCTGGTCCCCCCAAGTCTTTGAAATCTGCACCTTGCTCTGCCAACTTGCAGCTTGAAATGCCCAGTGTGTCTTATGAGCTCAGTGAATTAACTGCCAAGTGGAGAGGAACAGGCTTGTTGAAGTCGGCAAAGCTGAAAGCCTGTTTGAACTGTGCTGTGTCCTGCCGAGCATTTTATGAATATGCAGAATCAAATAGAACTAGTAGGAGCCAGAGGGAGCAGGCAGAAAAAGGCTCTCTTTAAAATCCCAGCCAATGGAGACACACGTTTCAACTCATTAAAACACAACAGGCTGTTACAGACACTTTCAAAAAGAGCTTTCTATTGAGTAATATCCTGGGGGACTTTTATGTATTTTTTTCTTTGTAGAAAGTTTTCCAGGGGCAACACCAAATGTTCTAAGGCAGGCAGCTATCTCAAAGGGCCAGACAGAAGTGGAGGGCAGCTTTCCTGCCGGTGACAAAATCGGATCTCCGATCTGGGCTTTCAAAAGGCACTTTCCTCCTTTTCCAATGATCTGTCTAATCTCCCAGATTCTTTTACACTTTTCAGTTTGATGGTCTCCAGTTGACAGTGTGGCCCATATGCTTGGGGCTTTTGATGGATATGGTCCTGCTTGAATTCTCATATTTAGTTTTAATTTCCTAATTTTAGGTTCAGCTCTGGGTGTTTTAACCACTCGTGAAAGTAAGTGGCTCCCTCTCCTTTTGAGTACCTCACTGGAACGCTCCCTCCTCCTCCCCAAATCCTGAAGTTCTTGCCTGGGGTCACCTTGAAGATTTCTTGGCAAAAAGCTGATGTTTTGGTAGACCCTCATTGCGGGTTACTTAGGCACCTCCTGGGGCCTCTTCTCTCCTCGGGTGGTTGCAGGAGCTGTGATTTTCCTTATTTAGTATTAAAGTTTTCCCTTCTTCCTTCATTTCCTTGGATGTATGGATCTTTCTTACTTGACATTCAAGCCCACAAGAGGCTTCTGTGTCCATCCTCCCTCTAAATAAAAGCCATTAAGGAAAAGTAAAAAAAAAAAAAAAAAAGGTAACTACATTGGACAAATAAATTCTGCTTTCTATTGCCTAAATACCAGCTAATTAGACCCAAGACTGCCTTTGTTATCGTTTTCATGGCTGTCTCCTTTGGTAGTTTGTAAAAATGGTACCCCAGCCAAGAACCACGTCATGTGCCTTTATAGAGCCCTCCCACTCTGACTCTGGACAATCATGTGACTTGATTCGGCCAATGCAGTGTTAGCAAATGTGACACAAGTAGAGGCATGCAAATGCTTCATGATTGGTCCTGTCTGCTCTTGCCCTCTGCCACCACCATGAGAAAGACATTTCTAGCCTCGCCCACTGGTCCCACGGGGAGGATGAGAGATGCATGGAGCAGAACTGAATCTCCCAGTCCGCAGCTGACATCTAGCCAAGACCAGAAGAACCGCCCAGCCAAGTAGACTCATGAGCTAACATAACTATTTTGTCAAGACACTGAGTCTGGGGGGAGTTTGTTATGCAGCATTATTTTAGCAATAGATAACTGCTATACCCTGAGAATGCAGCTATGAATTAATGATGGTTCTGCATATTCCTTCCTGTTGCAGGGAATATAGATTAAATAGTTGGGTGTATTGGGAGAAAGCTGTGCACAATTGACAAGGGTCCATCAGCTGGGCTGATTTCTTTAGGAGAGATGCTGGAGAGCTTTCAACCAAAAAAAACTCAAAAATTTAACTCCTGGAAGCTGAGGGAGGTCTTCCTTAGTTTCGGCTTTTTTTTTCTGGGGGGGGTGGGTGGGTAGGAGTTAATTAATTAATTAATTAATTATTTCTGTGTTGCGTCTTCGTTTCTGTGCAAGGGCTTTCTCTAATTGTGGCAAGTGGGGGCCACTCTTCATCGCAGTGCGTGGGCCTCTCACTATGGCGGCCTCTCTTGTTGCGGAGCATAGGCTCCAGACACGCAGGCTCAGTAGTTGTGGCTCACGGGCCTAGTTGCTCTGCGCCATGTGGGATCCTCCCATACTAGGGCTCGAACCCGTGTCCCCTGCATTAGCAGGCAGATTCTCAACCACTGCGCCACCAGGGAAGCCCCAGTTTCGGCTTTAAAAAAATTTTTTTTTAACCCTTTGTTCTTTTGGTGGGAGAAGGTCTGATTGAGTGGAGATGAGTATCTCTGAGAGTCTGCACACTGCCTGCCTGTTGCTTGTCTGGCAGCTAAATCTAACAAGCTGATTCCAGTTTGCAAAACAATGATGGCTCTTTTTATGTGTCTTTCCGGCTGTGTTCGGGAATGAAACTCACTGGCATTTGCAGTTTACTGCCCAGTCGAGCCTTGTAATACCTAAATCTTTTTAAATAGATGATCTTTAAAAAAAATTTATTTATTTATTTATTTATTTTTGGCTGTGTTGGGTCTTCGTTGCTGCGTGCAGGCTTTCTCTAGTTGTGGCGAGCAGAGACTGGTCTTCATTGCGGTGGCTTCTCTTGTTGTGGAGCACGGGCTCTAGGCACACAGGCTTCAGTAGTTGTGGTGTGTGGGCTCAGTAGCTATGGCTTGTGGGCCCTAGAGCACAGGCTCAGTAGTTGTGGCACATGGGCTTAGTTGCTCTGCGGCATGTGGGATCTTCCCGGACCAGGGCTCGAACCTGTGTCTGCTGCATTGGCAGGCGGATTCTTAACCACTGCGCCACCGGGGAAGCCCTAAAATAGATTATGTTTTTTAGCTACATTTGTTTTTTTGCAGAAAGAATATTGTATATGTCTCCATGAAAAATCCATTTCCTGATACTTGATTCATAACTGTGATTTTGGATGGTCCTGAAAAGAACTTTTATTTTATTTTTAAAATATAAAATGAATTTATTTGAGTGATTGGATTTATTATGGTTGACCCTCCTCACCCCTAACATAAAACAGAATATGAAGGAATGGTTGATCCTAACTGGAAGTTATGGAGTATTGGTCGTTTCCTGCCCAGAATCTAACATACACACTTTCTCTGATAGGTGTATCCTAAATTTCCTCTCAGTTATCATCTCTCCCCCACTTTTAGTCCATATGCTTTTTTTTAAAATCTGTTTATTTTTGGCTGCGTTGGGTCTTTGTTGCTGCATGTGGGCTTTTCTCTAGTTGTGGCGAGTGGGGGCTACTGTTCTTTGCAGTGCGTGGGCTTCTCATTGCGGTGGCTTCTCTTGTTGTGTAGCAGGGGCTCTAGGTGCGTGGGCTTCAGTAGTTGCAGCATATGGGCTCAGTAGTTGTGGCTCATGGTCTCTAGAGCGCAGGCTCAGTAGTTGTGGTGCATGGGCTTAGTTGCTCTGCGGCATGTGTGATCTTCCCGGACCAGGGCTCGAACCCGTGTCCCCTGCTTTGGCAGGTGGATTCTTAAATCCTGTGCCACCAGGGAAGTCCCTAGTCCATGTGCTTCTGGTGGAGTTGACTCCATCATGATGTTCTCCCTGCCACTCCTCATCCCCCCTCCCCTCCTTCAGAGGTGAGCATGTGACCCAGGCCTGGCCAATCAGACTCTCATATCCTTCAATCCACTGGGGTATTGTCACATGACCCAAGCCAAGCCAATCAGGTCATTATGATCCAGTTTTGAGACTTTTTGGCTTGCATGGTCAGAAAAGAGGCATGCTTTCTCTTTCCTATTAAAATTGGAGCTCTGAGAATGTAAACCTAGTTTTTCTAGAAGCCATCTTGGAGGAGACTATCTGTCTACAAACAGGCCAATGCAGGGGGGATGCAGACGTGAAAGATGGAGGGACACATGGTCCTGATGACATTGTTTGAGCTCCTGGATCCAGCCATACCTGAAGCTAGACTACCCCTGTGATTTACATTTTCATGAGCTAATTTCCTCCTTTTGCTTGCACTTTTGAGTTGAGATTTCTTTCACCAACAGCCAAAAGTTTCTCATTAAGAAATGGTGTTTGGAGAGCACAACTCCTTTTTAAAAATAAGATAAGAATCTTCTTGGAGCTTGAGCAAAGATGGAACAGGGACTTGAAAGCTATTTTGAAGAGAGGGAAACAGATATTCTGTAGAAATAAAAGGGAAAAGCAGAGGCTTGGAGATATTGTAAGAGTGGGAGAAATGCCATGTCTGAGTGTTTAAGTTGAAAATGGTTTCCTTGACAAAATAGACTATTACTTTTTTGATAATGAGAACTATGCCACTACCTGTGCCTCCCTTTTTAGTTTTGGCTGCCAAGAAGCTCTCTTGTATTCAGAAATCCACATATGCTCTTGGCGGCCAGCACAGCTGTGTTCTCTCCGTTCAACTGATTTTGATGAACATATACTGAGCACCCATTCATGCCAACATATACTGAGCACCATTCATGCCAGACCATCAGAGGCTATGGGAATACATAGATGTGTCTGTGGAGGAAAACAGATACATACACAAAGAATTAAAATACAGTCTATTAGTTGCCACCTGCTGTGGACTGAATTTTGTGCCCCCTTAAATATGTTGAAGCCTTAACCCCCAATGTGACTGTATCTGGAGATGGGGTCTGAAGGAGGTAAATAAGGTTAAATAATGTGATACGGTAGGACTTCAACCTAATAGGACTGGTGTTCTCATAAGAGGAGGAAGAGATGCCAGAGATATCTCGCTCTCTGTGTAGGCACAGAGGAAAGGCCATGTGAGGACATAGTGAGATGGCAGCCATTTGCAAGCTAGGAAGAGAGGTCTCACCAGAAATGGAACCCAGAGAGACCCTGATCTGGGACTTCCAACCTCCAGGACTATGAGAAATAAATTTCTATTGTTTAAGCCATCCAGTCTGTGCTATTTTTTTTTAAGATTTACTTTATTATTTATTCATTTTATTTATTTTTGACTGTGTCGGGTCTTGGTTGTGGCACATGGGATCATCGTTGAGGCATGCGGGATCTTTCGTTGTGGCACTTGGGCTCTTCGTTGCGGCGTGCAGGCTTCTCTCTAGTTGTGGTGTGCGGGTTTTCTCTTCTCTAGTTGTGGCGCACAGGCTCCAGGGTGCGTGGGCTCTGTAGTTGTGGCGCGCGGGTTCCAGAGCGTGTGGGCTCTGTAGTTTGCAGCACTCAGGCTCTCTAGTTGAGGCGCGCGAGCTCAGTAGTTGTGGTGCACAGGCTTAGTTGCCCTGAGGCATATGGAATCTTAGTTCTCTGGCCAGGGATTGAACTCGCGCCCTTGTATTGTAAGGTGTATTCTTTACCACTGGACCACCAGGGAAGTCCCAATCTGTGCTATTTTGTTATGGCAGTTGAATCTGAATAATACACTACCTATTCCTTAATTTCATGGTCCCAGTTCCTTATTATTTATGAATTCATTATTTTATTAAGCATATTCAGTTCTAGGTCACCACAAACCCCTCTGTAAGGTGAGGTGAAGTACAAATAAATATATGTAAAAGCATCTGTTTGAAGTTTTCAGTTGTCTTCAAAGCATCAACCTTAGCTTGGGTTTCCTTGAAAGCAAACACCAAGACAGGGACCCGAGCAGACAGTTTATCTTGGGAAATGGACCCCATGAATCACATTGAAGGAGGAGGGGGGAAACGAGAGGGAAGGGAGAAGATCCAGTAAAGTTTCATTCATGAGCACATTCTTGGGCAACTGGGGCTCCATCCCATTGGGAATCCTCTGAGAAACCATGTGAAACATGCCTCCTGAATTGTCCAGACTGAGAGGCCAGGATGTAGATTCACTGACTGTTTTTCCCAGGGTATTGGATCCCTGGCACTTCTCCCTTCCCTGTGTTGCTGGGCAAACTCCCTGGCTGGGAAGAAGATTTTAGGCAGAGAAGCAGAAAGCTGTGGGTACCTGAAGTGGGAAGCCATCCACAGGCAGGAAGACCATCGACTTCGTCTACAGGTGAACTCAGAGGTGGGCCAAGGATACATGGGATCAGATGGGCAGCGCCTGCTACAACATCCTAGGTAGTGAAACATGGTGTACAGGTGGCTCTCAACAAGGATTTGAAAGGCCATTAAGCCGAGTCAAATGCCACTCTGTTTTATCAAAAGCCTGCAGGTAAACATTTTAAACGAGAGTCCTCAGTTGAGGAAGGTGTGAATGGCAGTGCTTTCTGAAATCTGGCACATAATAATGTTCAACAAATGATTGGATGAGTGCATTTGTTACCACATTTCTTCCCCCAGCTTTGTTGAGATATAACATTGCTGCATCATGTTACCATAATTTCTTCATTCCAGAATGCTGCTAATTGAGAGACGAATTATTAAGAGCAGGCTTTTGGGGGGATGGGAAATGACATTAAATATACATATCAGTTACGTGATACATCCCGATTTTGGAAGAGTTAGAATGTGACGTTAAAAAAACTGCATCTTAGAGACAAGAAAACAGTATACTCAGTTTCATAATACTGACTACTTACTAAGTACAAAGTTCTAGTCTAAAGGCTCCTCCATTAAAATTAATCAAGTATGTACTTATTATTTTTTTAACATTTTATTTATTTGTTTATTTTTGGCTGAGTTGGGTCTTTGTTGCTGCACGCGGGCTTTCTCTAGTTGCAGTGAGCGGGGGGGCTACTCTTTGTTGCGGTGCGCAGGCTTCTCACTGCGGTGGCTTCTCATGTTGTGGAGCACGGGCTCTAGGTGCGCGGGCTTCAGTAGCTGTGGTGCACGGGCTTAGTTCTCCACGGCATGTGGGATCTTCCTGGATCAGGGATCGAACCCGTGCCCCTGCGTTGGCAGGTGGATTCTTAACCACTGCACCACCAGGGAAGTCCCCATAATTATATTTTATTTAACATCTTTATTGATATATAATTCATATACCATACAATTCACTCCTTTAAAGTTCACAATTCAGTGGTTTTTAGTCTATTCATAGAGTTGTGCTGCCATCACCACTTATCAATTTTAGGACATTTTCATACCCCTTACCAGTCCCTCCCCAGTCTCTCCTCACCCCACCTCCTGGCTACCACTCATCTAGATTCTATCTCTTAAGATTTGCCTATTCTGGACATTTCATATAAATGAAATCATATAATAAAAGTAAACATTTTTTCACCACTTACTTTATATACCAGGCACAGTCCTAAGCATTTGAATAGTATTATATAAATTAATCCTTCCCAACTGATCTACCAAGTGGAGACTTACCATACCCATGTATCAGATGAGAAGACTGAGGCACAGAGAGGTTAAGTGGCTTCTCCAAGGTCACACAGCTAGTAAGTGGCAGAACTTGAATTTGTTGCCAGATAGTCTGCCCTGAAAACATTCTTAACCTTTATTGACTAGTACTGAGGAAATGTGAGAACTTGGATTATCCTGAGCCACATTCTGGGACTTTCCTTGCCATATGCTCAGTTGCACCCGCTCCTCCATGGTGGGGCAACCTCCATGTGTGAAATCTGATAGTTTAGGATTGTCCTCTGTAATAGGGAAGCCCCTAAGGATTGGAGCCCACCATGATGGAGAGGTTGCTCTGTGTTCTACCAATAGATTGAGCCATTGACCCTTGAGTGAGCTATTCCCTGGCTGGATCGTCTGTTTTCTCAACTATACAGTGAAAGTTTGAACTGACCCATTTCTAAAGTATCGTCTGGGGCCCTTTGACTATTTTCATCTCTATCCTGCTCTCTGAGAGAAGATTATGCTTTAATAAATTAGCATCAATTCCAGTATGAAAATGCCCCTCTAATGAGACAGTAAAGAAGCTGGCTTTGTTCTAGGTTAGTTTCCCAAAGTGAATTTTGAAAAACATGAAATCCATGGTTTAATATTATGAGATGTTAAGCTAAGTTTTAAGAAAAGGAAAATTAAAAAAAAATGGAAGATAGGGTTATGATACCATGAGTTTGGAAAACATTGAGTTAAGCAAAAATGGTATAGATGTCTTTATTGCAGGACTTTTCAGAGCCTTTAATGTCCTATAATCTTCACCACAGCGATTTCCTCACTGTAAGGGACTCACACAGGGACACACTGCAGGCTGGGACACCCAGCATCCCTTGCTAGGAACTACCCCTCCTCCTTAGCCATATCATGGTAGCAGGAGCAGCTGTGTAACTAAGTCACCTGCTTCCATGTCCTCAGAGAGTGATCACCCAAATGAAATGGGACAATCACAATGTGCTATCCCCTTGAACCAATGGGTTCATTCTCCTGGAATGTGTACTTGGACCCCAGAGCAAGGAGAGGTAGTCTCTCCCCACAACATGCAAGATTCAGGAGTTTTCAGTACATTGTACTAAGTACTTAGTACATGGTGTGTTCCAAGATGGGAAGTGAGGATGCAGCTTATCTCAAACTTATTTGTATTAGCCTTTTAAGGAGCAGCATAGTTTAGGCCTGTGCTCCACTGTTTCCACCTGGACTGTACTCTCATGAGTTTCAGGATATCCATTCAGACTGTATTTTTCTCCTGTAATGAGGATTCCAAATGTAGGTAATTGCTGGCATTGTTTCAATGTTTCAACACTGTGTGGCTGATATCTCTGTATTCCTCTTGGTCTTTTCCTTATAGTCACAAAGCAGCTGGGCTTCTCCAGCCATCCTTTCTTCATCCAAAGCTAGATAATGGAAGAAAAGGTCATGTCAGCTACATCTTAAACTTTTTGCCAGTAAAGTTAAAGCTTACCCAGATTCTAGAAATCCTTACAGCAGAGTTCCCTTATGTCTCAATAGCCAAAATTGGTCTCATGTGATCCCCTCACGTGCTAAGGAGGCTGGGAAATTAGGAAATAGAATTGCTGTGATTGGCTTAAACTAATCCCGATCCATTGATTGAGGCTGGACGCACAGCTTTATCTAAATTGAGGTTCTGTTTTCATGGAAAAAGGAAGGAGTGAGTAATGGGGAGTCAAATAACAGTCTGCCATGCCTACAGGACCTCTGTACTTAGGTGGACATTTATGAGCCTTTGGAAAGCTTCCTGGCACTCAGAGAAATACTCAAGCATCAATAAGCCAACAACCTTTCTCTCTGTTGTTTAGCCTTGAATACTCCAGTTTCTCTCCTAAAGCAAATGTGTGATATATAAGAATTACAGCCCCAGGCAGAATATAAGCATTTAAGGCAGCTGATTGCTTTTGCTCTTGATTAATACTCTAACTTGTCCTCACCCTGGCCTGGTTGTAAATGATGTCACCATTCTTCCCTGCTGCCAGTTAGTATCTGTCTATCTATCTATCCATGTATCTATCTATCTATGTATCTATCATCTATTTCTCTATATATCAGTTAGTGGGTTCTTATACATATTTCCTTGGCGTGCAATTGTTGTCCCTCAAAAAGGATGCTCCTTACTCTATGGCAGGCATTGTTCTAAGCATTTTACAAATACTAACTCATTTTATCTTCATAAGGATAACAAGAGTACCCCATGATGTAGGTACTGTTATTAACACCACTTCAGATGGGAAAACTGAGGTGCAGAGATGTTAAATAACTTGTGGTTGAGTAAATGATAGAGCCAGATTTGAACCAAAGTTGTCCGGCTCCAGGGTTCACAATCTCAACTTTACTGTAGGCACCTCCACGGTGCAGTGGAGTGTCCATTGCAGGGAGGACACACTGCACATTTTGCCATGAATCATCCCTTCTGTCTTGTGCATATGGATTGTAGCAGGAGCATCCATGTTTCAATGTGAGCCCATGTGGTCTCCTGACTCCAGTTCAGCAAATCATGGTATCCCACCTTCCAGAATCAATGACTGCCTTCCCCTGGGACTCTTTACTTCAACCAGAAGGAGGGGAGTCTGTTAGCCTCCCTTCCCAAAATACAAAACTCAAAAACTGCTGGTGGCTGTGTGACTGGAGACTGGAGGGAAGAGGAGGGATTGTTTTAACCCTTGACTTCCATGGGTCATTCTAGGAAACTTACAAGAATGCTGCGTCTTTCTTCTTTTACTTCACTTGGGATTCAGTTAATGGCAACCCAAAGGCTTTATTCATACTGCATGTGTCAGTTGTTTATTGGTACTACAGTGCTGCATAACAAACAGTCACAAATGACAAACTCAACGACATACAATAATACACATTTATTTAGCTCTTAAGGTTCAGGGTTGGCTGATATCAGCTGGCTTGCTCGTACTCTGTGGTTGGCTGCAAGTTGGGTAAGCAGCTCTGCTGGACTTGGCTGAGATCTTTCACAAGCAAGTCTGGGGGTTAAATAGGGATTGGCTAGTTTAGGCTGGCTTCTGCTGGGGAGATTGGCAACCAAGTTCTGTTCCATGTGACTCATCCTCCAGCAGACCAACGTGGGCATGTTCTTGTGGTGACGGCAGGAAAGATGCAAGAGTGAGAAATGTGCAAATGCTTTTCAAGCCTCTGTGTGCATGTGCCATATTTGCCTACATCCCATTGGCCAAAGCAAGTCACATGGTCAAGCCCAAGGTCAGAGTGGGTTGGCTCTGCAGAGTCATTGGCATATGGTGCAGGTGGATGTGGGTGGGTGTGGAGAATTGGGGCCAGTTTTTCAAACATCTACACCATGGGATAGTGGCTTAGAAAAGGCTGTTTTTGAACAATCCTTGAGCCAAGAATGAGCTTTACATTGTAAAAGAATTATAAAATAATAATAATAATAATAATTTGTGACAGAGACCATATGGGTCCTGCAAAACCTAAAATACTCACGATCTGGCCCTTTACATAGAATGTTGGCCAACCCCGGGTTTACAGCATGGACTCTAAAACCCAGCTCTATCCCTCACGGGCTGTGTGACCTTGAGAAAATTACTTGAACACTCGGATTCCTCATCTGTAAAATGGGGTTTCCAATAGCACCTGCCTCACAGGATTTCTGTGAGGATAAAACAAACTATTGTATGTAAAGTCTTAGTCTAGTGCCTGGCACATGGAAAGGACCAGGTAAGTCCTGCCTAGTAGTATCAGCCCCTAGGGGCACTGGGCCAACTGGATGGAGTGAGGAAGAGCTTCTGTTACACTATCCTATTGAATAAACTTGGGACTTGGCATGCATACTTTGAGCTTTTAAGTTTGTCTAAGCCAAGCTCTGTTTTGCCCCAGGTGTGTGATGTACTGTGTTCTTAATCACATTTACAGGTGTATCTGTATACATACACAAACACTATAGAGAAATACAGGTGGTCTCATGCCAACAGAATGGCAGGTAAATGGGGACTTGCTCCAGCTGTCCTGTCTCCAACGTGTCCCTCAGCCAACTCTTGGATCTTCTCAGGCTCTCCTGTCCTGCTCTGACACTGCATGGTTTCTTAGCAAAGTAAGGAGGAGCAGCTGTTTCCAGGAAGTGTTCCAGCGAGCCATGTTTGGCTGGCATCTGTGAGCAGCTGCTGCCACTACTTCATGCTGAGTCACCACACTGCTCTGTCAAAGCCTAGGTAGGCAGAGAGGAAGGTGCCGACTCAGGAACCACCAGAGAAGTTATCACTTTATTCTCTAAAGTGATGGGGTGTTGAGAACTTTTGAATAGGCATTCCAGAGGACCATTCTAGGACCTTGTATACCACGCTTATTCATTGGAATTTGTGTGTTATCTTAAAACCACTTAACCTTCCTAAACTTCTGTTTTCCTCATCTGGAAAATGGCAGCAATTATGGTGTAATAGGGAAGAACAAATCTGACTCCATATTGAACCCATTTCTTTTACTTTAACCTTTGTATTCTATTGCTTTTGCTATAAGTTAATCACTAAAGAGATGTTGCCTATAAGCTTAAATGCCCATCTCTGGGAACCCTGCCTCCCATGCCTGAGTTTTAAGTTAAAATACCTTTGTTTAAGCTCAAAGGAAACATCCTGACTCAGCCCACCTGTGAATGGCTACAGGAAAGAAGAAATTAACACATTCCCTTCAGAGTCTAGCTGGAACCAGGAAATATTTGCAACAACTTACTGCCTTTTTACTTTACCTCCTCACCTCCCCCTCTTTGTTCTATAAAAGAACCTAGCATCCAAACCTGGGCAAGATGATTCTTTGGGACACTGTCCACCATCTTCTGGGGCTGCTGGCTTTCCGAATAACATTGCTATTCCTCGACCCAACAGTTTGTCTCTCGATTTATTGGCCTGTCGTGTGGCGAGCAGTAGGAGCTTGGACTCAGTAACAGTGATTCTTGTCTCATGTGGTTAATGATAGGGTTACAAGAGGATATTGTAAAGCAGGGGTTGGCAAACTATTGCCTACAAGCTAGGAATGGATTTAACATTTTTAAATGGTTGAAAAAAAATCAAAAGAAAAATCATATTTCACAACATGTGAAAGTTATATAAAATTCAAATTTCGATGTGCACAAATAAAGTTTTATAGAAACACAACTTATTCCTTTGCATTTTATCTCTACAATTTTCTGCTCCAGTGGCAGAGTTGAGTAGCTGTGATAGAACAGCTTGGCTAGCAATATTTACTGTTTGACCCCTTACAGGAAAATTTTGCTGACCCTGATGTGGAGCGTTATTGGTTTGGGTTCCCCCAGGGGCAGGCCTCGAGACAAGGATTTGAATATAAGTACTTTATTTGGGAGGTGATCCCATGTAACAACAGAGAGTGTAAAGTAAGGAGAGGTAAGGTAGCCAGTAAAGGGTGTACTATCCAGATGGGTCTTTAGAGCTTAATCCCATTGGGCAGCTCTGGGAGTCAGTGTAGAATACAGCCTTTGAGATAGTCTATCCAAGGAGAAGAATCAGTCACTGGTTGAGGGCTGCTCTGGGCGAGGAGGGAAGCATTGATTTCCTGGCATTTATGAGAACAAGCATGCCATCTTAAATGTAGTAGAGGTTCCATAGGTAGAAATTATTATTATTATTATTTTTTTTTTTTTTGTGGTATGCGGGCCTCTCACTGTTGTGGCCTCCCCCGTTGCGGAGCACAGGCTCCGGACGCGCAGGCCCAGCGGCCATGGCTCACGGGCCCAGCCGCTCCGCGGCATATGGGATCCTCCCAGACCGGGGCACGAACCCGTATCCCCTGCATCGGCAGGCGGACTCTCAACCACTGCGCCACCAGGGAGGCCCGGTAGAAATTATTAATAAAAAAATAATGAGACAGTCAGCTTCAGAAATTGGCAAAGTGTGTTGGTTGAGTCAGACTCTGTGACCTTGGGCAAATACTTAACTTCTCTGAACCTCATTAAGACTTTGGTCAGGATTAAATGAGATAATACTTGGCACTAAGTAAGTGTGCCATAAATTTTAATTACTATTAATACGTATTGGATTGAAATATATTCACATATTGAGTCAGATTCATAAAACTTTTATGAAAATTGTCTGTTTCTTTTAAAATCCCTGAGCATGTAATAAGATTCTGTAATTAAAATATTCGAGACATCTGAGAGCCAGAGAAGTCAAATATTAATGAGTTAAGAAAGGAGAACTTGGTTCTGATGGTTCTGTTCTGTGGGAGTGTTTCCGAAGTGCATGGACGCCTGTGTCTGAGCATAGAAATGTCCTAATGCTTAATTAGTTCCCAAGGACTCTCCTGCAGATCTCATTTTTATGGAAGTTAGAAGGCTCAGGAAGTCCAGGACACATTGCTCAAAATCCTTTTGGTGTCCTTGAGAATTTTCAAACCAGTTTATTTCAACAGACCAATGCCTTGGCACACGTGTGCCAGACATTGGGTTAGGGATGGAGACACAGAGCTAACAAAGGCAAAGTCTCCATCTTCAAGGCATTCCTAGTCTGCCTGAGCTGTTCTTATCATGAACATATCAGCATAACTAATGCTAATGAAAATAGAAGGGCAAGGTTATCTCTGACCATGAGAGGCAGCAAAGGTGTCCCCAAGTTGGTGATAGGTGTGGGCCTGGAAGGATGAGACAGATTTTATCGTCAGGAAAGGGAAGAATGAACAGGTATTTCAGGAAGAGGGAGGGTAAGCAATGAAACCTAACCTTGAAAGAATGCTTACTGACAGAGCATGTTCCATCAGGAATGAGGCTGGAGCCAGAAGGATGGGGTTGGCGTCATCTTGCAATGGCACCTCCTGTTGGAATTTGAACTGTATTGTATGAGCAGTGGGGAGCCATCTGATGTTTCAGATCAGGACATTAACATGATAAATTATTCTGTTAAAAATTCTTCTGACCCAAGCATGAAGGATTTAAGTGCAGAAGAGAGGGAAGCAGGAAAGAGATTCTTCCAATCCAAGGTCCAGAGAAGAGGCTGGAGTTAGATAAGTATTGGAAGAAACAAAAAAGTGGGGCATGGGGTGGTTTGAGTCTATTAATAATGAGCTTTCCTTAAGGGGCAGAAAGGAGAAACAGAGGGGGTAGTGGACAGAATGATACATTTGTTGTGCTTTTAGATAGGGCTGCTGAGATGCTCAAGACAACCATTCTGCTTTCCCTTCTGGAACCTTCTTTGAACACTGGTTCTTCTTTGTGGAAGGTCTTGGCTTGGTCTTTTGGGTGACTTGGTACTTATGAGAGTTGTTCACACTTGAACATGATCCAAGAAGGGTGATGGAAGGAGAAAACAAAGAAAAATGGCACTAAGGATAGGAACAGATAGACTCCTTTGAGGGGTGGGGGGAGGGTGTGAGAAAAATAGAGAGGTGGCTTCTTTTTTTAAAAAAAATTGAGGTAAAATTCATATAACAGGGCTTCCCTGGTGGCGCAGTGGTTGAGAGTCCGCCTGCCGATGCAGGGGACACGGGTTCGTGCCCCAGTCCGGGAAGATCCCACATGCCGCAGAGCGGCTGGGCCCGTGAGCCATGGCCACTGAGCCTGAGCGTCTGGACCCTGTGCTCCGCAGCGGGAGAGGCCGCAGCAGTGAGAGGCCCGTGTACCACATTAAAAAAAAAAAAAATTCATGTAACATAAAATTACCATTAACCATTTTAAGGTTGGCAATTCAGTGGCATTTAGTTTATCCGCAGTGCTGTGCAACTATCACTTTTATCTAGTTCTAAGACATTTTCGTTACCCCAAAATTCATGGTTAATGTAGTCTGTTACCTCTTGTGGCGACTTGGTACCTTGATTGTTTTTCCTGCCTATTGTTTCCTCCGAGGACGGTCAAGCCCACCCAAAGGAGTTTGGAGGGAGAACAGAAATCACCTAGGCAGCCCCTACCCATGGATGCTTGGTACAGAGATGCTCTCTGTGTGAGGGCTTTTCAGGGCTCCTGGAACCCTGGGAGCTGTTTATTTAATGTTTCTTCATTTAGGGGAGATTGCTCTTTCTTGAATTGCTTTGTGTCGGTGGCTGCCTCTCTTTCATCTGATTAGTCCTGCTTCTTGGAGACATTCAGAACCATTTTTTGTCCTCTGTGGTACCATTCGTTTTCCCTTTGGGTCTGTAGTATTTTATGCTCAAATTCTGGAACTGTGATGTGGCATTTCTCTCCTGATGATTCCTAGCAGGTGACCTATCTCAGCAGCTGGTGATGGTGTATTATGGCAGGGGATGGTGTATTATGGAGAAAGCAGGAAATGCTGATCTCTGTGTGTCTGTAGATCTCTTTTTGACTTCCCCTCCAGAGCTATTTCCTTCTCGTGTTTACTGTCCTTTCAGCCCATCTTTTATATGTGCCAGAATTATCTGTTGCTTTGACATCTGTTCAAGGAATTCTGTATTGGTCTGCATATGACAGAGACACTGGGGCCCTTGGGGGAGTTGAGGTCATATTTAAAAGATGACAATGGAAACATTTATTGAGTCCTGTGTGTGAAATATTGTGCTAAGCATGTTATATTTATTAACTAATTTATTCTGTCCCTAAACCATTTGAGGTACGTAAATTATTATTCCCATTTTGCAGACGAGGAAACTAAGACCAAGAGACTTGCTAAAGACCACAAAGGTAGTGAGGCCAGAATTTGTGTGCATGCATGTCTGATTCCAGGATTATATTTACCACTTTGACTAGATGATGATACGTGTGTAGTCCTCAGATACTTTTGTGTTGGTGATTCATTCATATCTTTATTCACCTAATAAAGTCCTGGGAACTCCAGAATTCCTGAGTCACCAATGAAGAAGTCCAAAATTTTGGGCTCTGGACAAAATCGTGAGGAAAGGAAATTTGTCTGCAGGGTCTTCATCTTCCTCTAATTTATTCAGTTTTTTCTTTAGATGTTCAGTGGCCTCCTGGTTTCTCCTTTTCCTTTTACTAGGGTGCAGATGAATGAAGCTTTAAAATATTACTTCACAGGAGTATCCACATATTAACTAAATTCGAAACCTCAGTTAAAGAGGCAAAGCTCTGAATGTGGGCTTTCGAGCATTTTCCATTAATTCATTTCACAAATGTTCACTGAGGGCTTACCTTGTCCCAGGCACTGCACAGGGCTCTGAGTACACAGAGGTGCAGAGGATGTGGCCCCATTCCTTGAGGAGCTCCCAAGGTAGGGGTGAGACAGGTGTGTACACTATTGTGCACTCTGTGAAGAATGCTTTAATGGCAGAACAATCAGGGTGTTATGGATGCAAAGCTGGGAGCTGATGACTAATACTGATGGGAGTAAAAAGGATAGTCTGGAAAAGGGACAACTGTGGTGAATCTTTAAGGATGAAATGTTGAGTGGGCAAAATAAAATCAGGCATTCCAGTCAGAGGGAAGAGCATGCGTGTGATGGGGACAAGAACTTTTAAAATTTATTTTTATTTATTTTATTTTTTTGCGGTACGCGGGCCTCTCACTGTTGTGGCCTTTCCCGTTGCGGAGCACAGGCTCCGGACGCACATGCTCAGCAGCCATGGCTCATGGGCCCAGCCGCTCCGCGGCACGTGGGATCTTCCCGGATCGGGGCACGAACCCGTGTCCCCTGCATCGGCAGGCGGACTCTCAACCACTGCGCCACCAGGGAAGCCCGACAAGAACTTTTAAAAATGTGTGAGTGTTCCAGCTTTTTTCACCTCCTTCCTCCATCCTCATGTTAAACAGAGTTGAGTGTTTCTCGGTTCGGTTACCTCCAGGCTCTTCAGGGTAAAAAAACGGGGAGGATGGATAAAGAGAGAGACAGAATTGTAGGTGGCAGGAAAGGATTCTTGCCTGAAGCAGAAAGTTGGCAGGGGGAAAGGAAAACAGTGAGACAACATAAAGAGTAGAAAGATAATGGGGAGAAGTGGGAAG
The DNA here is from genome assembly GCF_964341445.2 of Mesoplodon mirus. Classification (NCBI taxonomy): domain Eukaryota; kingdom Metazoa; phylum Chordata; class Mammalia; order Artiodactyla; family Ziphiidae; genus Mesoplodon; species Mesoplodon mirus. Next base: position 54,186,969 of record NC_138991.1, read on the forward strand.
AAGAGATACTTTTTGTAGTATGGAGGTTGGGGAGAGGGTCTGGGAGGTTGGTGAGAGAGAGGATCTGGAGATGTTTTGAGGTGACAGCAATGTGAGAAGAGGAAATGGTGTTTAGAGAAATCTGGCTGAGGTTTATGACTTGGCTCCCCTTTAATGTTCTCTGAGAGACCCAAGTACAGAGTGCAGTTCCTTTTCATTTGCTTTGGCTGCCAGACTGTGCCTCACTATGTTTTTTTTTTTTGGCGGTACACGGGCCTCTCACTGCTGTGGCCTCTCCCGCTGCGGAGCACAGGCTCTGGACGCACAGGCTCAGCGGCCATGGCTCACAGGCCTAGCCGCTCCGCGGTATGTGGGATCTTCCCGGCCCGGGGCACGAACCCGCGTCCCCTGCATTGGCAGGTGGACTCTCAACCACTGCGCCACCAAGGAAGCCCCTCACTATGTTTGACTCCATGTATGGCCTGAGCCCCATGGGTCCTCAGAATTTATTTGGGTTACAGGTGCAAGGGTTCAAAGATATTTTGAAACATGGTTCATAGATAGGAAAGTTTTGGTTGTTACTGGTGCATTTCATCATCCAATGCATAGTAATGGTCCCCTTAATGACTGGGATTAATCACTCACTCACTCATTCATTCAACAAATATTTATTGAATACCTGCCAAGTATCTGGTACATTTTAGTCCAGGTGGTTTATCACTCTGCATGCTAAAAGGGTACCAACAAAAGGGAAGGAGGGATGGTCAGTTTCTGTTATAAGGAGTTACTATCAGATGGCCTTGGTTCCCTCAGGGAAGAGTCAACCCAAGGTTTGCCTAAACTCCACTGGAAAGTCTTTATGCTTCCATCCAGTGTTGCTGCTGTTTAGATTATAAAATTATGTTTATCAACAACTACTATGTACTAATATTTTCTATATAAAATATGAAAAATATTTAGTTCTTATCCTTAAGGAATTTACAGATTAGTGGAGAGAAACAGACAGAACATGCAATTTCAATCTAATGTGGTAGACACAAGGACAAAAGTAGGAAAGGCGTTTAGGCTTGCCTGGGTGTTCATGGAAGTTTTCCTGAAGGAAGAGATGCCTGAGCTGTGTCTTGAGAGATGTACAGAAATTGGTCAGGTAAAAAAGGTGGGGAGGTATCCCTGGCAACAGAAACAGAAAGGGCAAAGTCATGGAAATATGAAATAGCACATCTATAGGAGCTCCAAGGAGTTCATTGTTGACATTAATTCATTCAGCATATGAGTTTCTATAATATGACATTAGAAGGTAGTATATGTATTATGACACTAGAATATAGTATCTACAATATGACAGTATAATGTAGATTGGGTATACTTGGTCTTTCAAGTATATAAATGAAAATTATTTGTAATGATATTATGAGTAATTACAAGTAATGTAATGATAATACCAGTTTTTACAAAGCAAAAATATACAATTTCTAATTTGTGAAGGAGTAACACTGTAATTCACTTATCAAAACTGACAAAATGTGTCAACAGTCCTCAGTCTTGCCAAACCCTCCCGCCATCCTGTGGGAAATAGTACAGAGAGACAGTTATAGGTCTGAATTTCACACTTACAAATGGGGACGTCAGGAAAGGTACTCCTTCTCTCTGAACCCCCATTTTCTCTATAAATGGAGACAAAATACTGCTCACCTCATTGGCTTGTAGGGTAGATTAAATGAAAAGTGGGTAAAACAACCTGTAGAGAGACTGGTCCATCATAGGAGCTCAGAAATGAGTATCCATATATCCACATGGAAAAACATGGACTTCAGAATCAGACCTGGGTTCCAGTCTCAGACCTACCCACCTGGTTGCCAAGGAGCAAATTCCCTACTCCTCTGGGTCTCTGCTTCCTCATTGCTACAGTAGGCGTAACACATAAAGCACTTGGCACATAATTGACACTTAATAACAGCAGCTACTAAAGTGGCTCTGTATGTACATTTAGTTTTAATTTTTATTTACATTTTTCTTGGACGCTTGTAGGTTGTATCAGGATAGACAAAGCTGACGCAACCAATAGTGCTCAAAATGGGTGGCTCCAACACAAGATTATTTCTTCTCATAGACCAGTCCAAGTCGGATGTTTCTTCCTGTTGGATGGCTCCTTTCAGTGTGGTGGTTCAGGGACCCAAGATCCCTTTGTCTTGTGCCTTTGCATTATCCCTTTCATCATCAGTATCCAGCTGCATCCGTTCATGAGAACCAATCACACAGCTACATCTAACCACAAGACAGGAAAGGAAGAAGAAATGAATTTTTGTGAACAGCTAGGAATCTCTGCCACATTGATGTCTTTAAAATAAGATTCCTGCCCCCTTGTGTCCCTGTTTACTTGAGAGCGATATTTTCCTAGTCATCACAGCAAATGCTGCTCCTGTAGGGAGGAGACCCATTACATTCATGGCCCCCTCTGCTTTATTCCCTGCAAGGAGGCTGCAGAGATAATGGCAAAGGAGAAGTTGAGAATTCTGGGTCATCCCATTTGATTCAAGAGAGCTGGCTTGTAAAGGTCCCCTCCATTCCAGGCAATGCCGAAAAAGTTCGAGTCTGTTAACTTCACTGCTGAGTGTGTATGTGTGTGTGCATGTGTATAACAGGGGTTGCAAACTCAATACCTATGAGGCCCCCCAGACAGGTAATATCAATGAGTGAGGTGGCCCAAGGGCGTACTGTGATGAAATGGAAAGTTCCAGAATGCCACAGTGGGCAGTCATTTTTCAGTTGCAGCAGTTTTGCATTGTGGAAATGTGAGCCTGATGTCAGATTGATATTATAGAAATGTTGGAAATATAGATTAAAAAAAATTAAAATTCCTTACTTTTAAATGTTGGCACCTAATCCAAATAAAAATAATACTGCAGGTCAAACAAGACACATCTGTGAGTTCTGTGCAGGCCTGGGAGCTGGCAGTTAGGGACCTCTGATATACCTAATGTGAATGGGGGAACTCAAGTTTTTATTTGTCCAGCTGGCTTGAAGCTGCTAGGATGAGCACTGCAGCTGGATGAAGGTGAGGAAAATTCATTACTTTCTTTGTTGGGGTTGGGATATAGGAAAGGAACCACTGTGGGCACCTGAGCCATGAGGGGTTCATCACTGCATGTGTCTTAGCCCCTTAGGACAGATATGATTTGGATTTCTCCTCTTTGGTCTATTTCTTCTTGTTATTTAGGAAAGTAACAAATAGGACTGAAAGACTGAAGAGATTTATGGAGTAAAGGAGAGAATCAACATCCACTCGCCACCTCCATTATAAGTCATTATAAGGTGGGGGCTTGTTTTATTTTTTCCTTCATTATCTAGTCCTGGAGGCAAGAAGCAGTCCGCTCTCTCTGGTGTTAATGGGACCTCACAGCATGGGTTTGCCTGTGATGTAATTTTCAAGTCTAGTTCCACTTCGTTCTTGAGCTGCACATCAGGTGATTATAGGACATAATTCTATATATATTTTTTATGAGCCACTTACCTTAGATGGAGGGTTAAAGAGAGATGGTGGAGAGGGAGAGGTATGTGCCTGAACTAAAGGGCCTCTTTGCCTTCCTTCCCTCATTTACTGGTTATTCAATGAGCTCCTGTGATGTGCGGGGCTTGGTGACAGGTGCTGGGGGTCTGAGGACGGAATGACAGGCAGGGGCTGTGCTCTCAGAGAGCTCCGTGCTGCTTGGAGGAGGACGCATCATTTCAGACACCCATGAATGTTTCTGAGACAACAAAGCAGCCAGAATGCAAAGGGTGACTGAGCAGGGATGACTTTTGAATGGCTTGGGAGGTCCCTCTGCAGAGCTGATATCAGAGCTGAGACCTCAGTGGCAAGAAGGAGCTGGCCATTTGAACAGGTTTGGGAAGGGTGTTCCCGGCAGAGGGAAAGTTAAGGGCAAAGTGCCCGAGGCAGGAACAAAGTTGGTGTGTGCTGGAGACAGAAGAAATGCCAGCATGGCCGGAGTGTAGGGATGGGGAGAGCGGTTGGCATTGAGGTCAAAAAGATAGTCAGGGGCTAGATCATGTGGAAAGTCATAGGTCTTGGTTTGGGATCCGAATGCTATTCTGAGTGTTATGAGTCCCCACTAAAGTATTATAATCAGGGGAGTGATGCTCTCTTAGGTTTGAAATGATCATGCTGGCAACTGCTTGGATAAAAAATTTTCTGTGGCCTGAATCGTCCCCCCACACCCCATTCGTTTGTTGAAGCCCTAACCCACCATGTGATGGTATTGCAGACAGAAGATAATTTGGTTTAGACACATCAGGGAACTTGACCAAGTTCACCAGCTAGTAAGTGACAGAGCCAGGATTGAGCCCAGGTGAATCTGAGGCCAAATTCAATTTCCTCTCCCCAATACATAATACACTCACCATAGCCTACTGATCAGAGCCCAGACTATGGCATCAAATGCCTTAGTCTGAATTCTGGTTTACTACTTGCTAACTTATACTTAATGTCTCTGTGCCTCAGTTTTCTAATCTGTACCTATCTCGTAGGGTTGTAGTAAGGATCAAATGGGTTGCTTCTCTGAAGCACTTAGAACAGAGCCTGGCACACCGTGGAGTATATAAACATTTGTTAAATAAATAGCAGAAAGGAAAGTAATGTCCAATTCTAGAATCCTGCTGTGCTGATGGACCTTTAGGTATTAGAGGGAAATCACAGGATGTAACTGTGTTGGACACCTGGTAAATCTACCTTTGTGACTCTCTTGGGTCGCCCAGTGGCAACTCTTGATTGCTTGTGAATTAATTTTGAGCACTGAATGCAACTTCCTCTTCTCCACTGCTTAGATGGGTCTGAGGAATAGGCCAGAGAGGTCCTAGAACAAAGAGGCAAAATTCACTGATTCTCACCTGTGACAATGAATGGAAACATTTCCAGCTGTCACAACTGGTGTGGTGGGAAGCTGGCATCAACTGGGTAGAGACCAGGGATTCTACTAAACATCAACAGTGCAAGGACCAGCTCCCAAACAAAGAATTATCCAACCCCAAATGGCAAGAGTGCAGAGGTTGAGCACCTTGACCAAATTTGACCTTTTGGTTGGACCTTGATAAGATGGCAGTTTTTTTTTTTTTTCTTTTTTTTTGCGGTATGCGGGCCTCTCACTGTTGTGGCCTCTCCCGTTGCGGAGCACAGGCTCCGGACGCGCAGGCCCAGCGGCCATGGCTCACGGGCCCAGCCGCTCCGCGGCATATGGGATCCTCCCAGACCGGGGCACGAACCCGTATCCCCTGCATCGGCAGGCGGACTCTCAACCACTGCACCACCAGGGAGGCCCAAGATGGCAGTTTTTGAGATACATTTGGTCTCTTCTGAGTTACAGAGTCATTAGAAATCAACAAGCTTGAAAGGCCTTGCAAACCCTCTCTGCTCCAGGTGAGGCTATTTGAGCTGAGCACCTCTCAGTATTTCTTCTTTGAGTAGAAAATTCTACACAGGGAGTTGGTGGGAGTTAAAAATCCATCAGTTCTCATTTTACCAGGCATTTAGGAAAATAACTTTTCTCCTGCAGAAGAAATTACATGAATTATATTAAAACGGTGCTAAGGTAATAAAATTACATGCTCAGGACTCTTCTGAAAAACTCCCTTTGTCTGTCAGGGTCATTCGAGTGTGGGAAAGACAGTCTTCCCAGCCACCACACTTTCACATAAAGAGGGAACAGAGGAAATTGACTCCATTGTGCTCTTGCTGCAAGTACCACTCTGTGAAATTCCAATTTTTTTTTTTTTTTTTTTACATCTGCAGATTTAATCACAAGGCAAACTTTCTGATGCAGATCCATGAGAACAATGATTTGGGTTTCATTTTAAAATGCATATTTATAAGAGGAGACTTCAAATCACCACACGAATGGTGGTGCCCAAGACAGGGGCAGACACCCTCGGAATTGGGAAATTGGGCAGAAATGGACTCTGATGTCCTGCAAATCATCCTCACTTTGGGTGCCGGTGCTCTACTGGTTTGGAAGGAAATGTATAGAAATACACATGCGATGAGAGAAATCTCTTTTGCTTTCAGTGTGCTAACAATTTTTAGCTCACAAGGAAAAAAAAAAGTCCTCACTTTAATGTACGAGAAAACTGAAATGACGGGGGAAAGAGACAACTGTTCTTAAAATTCCCAGTGAAAACTTCAGTCGTTTAGAGGCAGATTGATGCATGTGATATATGGGCTGAGGCCATGAGGGATGAGGCTATTTGTGATGGGGTTGAAAGAAGATAGACCATGGAGACAGAAGCCCTGGTTAGCATACTTGCTTGTGTGGATGGTGGGCTTTGAGCTTTTAGAATACTGGTTCTCAGCCAGTGGTGACTGTGCCCTCCCAGGGGACATTTGGCAACATCTGGAGACATTTTTGGTTGTCACATTTGGCGGGAGGGTTCTGCTGGCATCTCATGATAAGACTAGGGATGCTGTGAAGCATCCTGTGAGGCACAGGACCTCCTTCCACAACAAAGTCTTATCTGGTCCAAAATATTAATAAAGTCAAGGTCGGGAAAACCTGTATCAGAGCTTCAATTCCTTCATCTGTAAAATGGGAGTAGCTGCCACATCTCATTCAACTGGTTGTTCTAAGTATTAAAGATGGAAGCTGTGGGAGAATGCTTTCCTTAAGTGGTGGCTATCCTCATTGATTATAGAGATGTCTAGGGCATCCCCCAATTTTATTTCTCTACCTAATCTACCATAGCCACAGAGCTCTTCCTAAAATGCAAATCTGCCCCTGCTGTTTCTCTCCTTAAAACCTATTTGTGGTTTTCCATTGACTCCTGTAGTATACTGAAACTGATCTTTGCAGCCTCATTTTTCAACCTTGCCCTTCTCCCCTGCACCCCCGATCAGGAATGCAATATAATATGCTCTCTGTCGCCTCCACATCTTTGCACCTGCTCTTTCCTTTCCTGAACCCTTCCATCACACTCCCTCCCATTTAACCTAGTCAGCTCCTACTTGTTCTTGATGCCCTTAGCTTCCATATCACCTCCTCTGGGAAGTCTTCCCTTATCGCCTCATGGTAGAGAGCCCATCATCTGAGCTCCCATGGTGCCTCATGCTTCTCCCATGCCAGAGCTTGTGATACTGTGTTGTAATTGCCTTTTAAAAAATTCCATCTTCACCCCTAGGCTGTGAGTATCTTGCTCAGTGTTATATTCTCAATGCCTAGTAAAGTACTTGACCAACTAGTACAGTTCAGTAAACATTTGCTGAATGAATGAATGAATAAATGAATTCATGAGATCTGTGAACATAGCTGTTTCCAGCAGAAAATAATTCACTTTGATTTGTCTGACTTCTTTTTCCTTGGGTCACTGTTATGGTCATGCTAATGGGTGACAAGCCAAAGAGGGAAGGTTGCTGAGAAGAGCGCAGCATAGGGTCAAGATACTCTTTTTTTTTTTTTTTGCGGTACGCGGGCCTCTCACTGTTGTGGCCTCTCCCGCTGCGGAACACAGGCTCCGGACGCACAGCTCAGCGGCCATGGCTCATGGGCCTAGCCACTCCGCAGCATGTGGGATCTTCCCGGACAGGGGCACGAACCCGTGTCCCCTGCATCAGCAGGTGGACTCTCAACCACTGCGCCACCAGGGAAGCCTGGTCAAGATACTCTTTAACCTTGACCAGTGGCCTTGACATAATCCACAGGGAAGTGTCCTTGCATGAAAATAACCACCTTTGCCTTTAGAGTGAATTAACTGCTATTTTCTGGAAAATAGATTAGTCAGGGAGAGATGAGAACTTAGTGAGTTGCCAGTAGCTCTGGGACTTGTGGGAGTGTGTGTGTGTCTGTGTTTGTGTGTGTGTATTCCAGACCATTTTTTTATTGTGTGTCCCTGTGAATTTCACATTCTCTGGTATATAATTAAGCTTCAGGAGGACAGGAACAACACTGGGCATCGTAATGTATATCTTGTCAAAGTGCTTGATAAAATGTACAGCTACTCCTCCCTTAGCTTTATGCTTGCTTCTTTTTATTTATCTACCAGTTGTCAGAATAGTGAGTGGATTCCTTAGTAGCTTTCAGAGTGATCAGTTAAGGTATTTTTGGGTAGCATTTTGAGCTCACACATTTATACACATTTGGTGTGTTCGAACTTGTTCTGGTTATTGTCCTTATTGATGCTCAGATTGTACTCTTTATAGCCAGTGGGAGCCTATTCAAGTTGCCTTCTGAGAGTCCCTTTGATACAACCTTACTAGTATTTGACAGTTTGTTATCTGATATGACAAGATGTTCCAGGCCTATCTTGTACGTTTCTGATCCATACTTGGAATTAGCCATTTTCTTGAAGAGTTCTTTTCTTTTATTAAAAATGGTGTCTAGGAACCGCACACACACACACAAATCTTCCCATAACGGTGTGCAGTGTCCCCATTTTACAAAGGAGTAAATTGAATATTCTCAAAGAGGGTAACTGTGTCCATACAGCGAGTTAGCAACTAAACCAGGACTCAAAAAAAAAAAAAAAAAAAAGGCATAGCTTCACTGGAGACAAATTATAGAAGCTGCAATGTCTTTAAATTTAGAAAATAAAGTTAGCTCCTGCCAGAGTTGCAAGGCAGTTTTGACGTCTTCGGAAAGCCACTTCTCCCATCCAATTTTATTCTTAAAAGTAGGAAACAAAAGCTCGCAGGGACACTCCGGTGCGTCTCCCCTTCCATTTATCAGTATTTTTGCCTCTCATTATAACCATGGCCTAGTTTTCTTGGGCTCTTTAGATGTCAGTGAGAGTATTATACTAGGTATTGTCCTTGAAACTTTTTGAAGTTCTTTAGGCATTATGAACAAGGTCTCCAACTCCAGCTGAGTGCCACCGACTACTTTGGCTCTGCTCTATTTCCTTAAGAAGTCTAAAGGATGGCGTTGTCATCTTCCAATTCAGAGACTGATAAAGGCTGCCCTCATACTGAGAATTTTCCCCCTTTTCTAGGAAGCAGCAGAGAAATTGCTAAAATTGAATTTTATTGTGCAAGATGCTACTGTCTTATAACCAACAGAAAGTTAAGCTGTTAGCTCTGGAAGAATAGACCATGATTTGGGTGAGGCAAGACCACTGCTGCCGAACCTTGGTAGGGGCGGGGGAAGGAGTCGGCGTTCCACATTATAATCCCAGGCTGTGCTGGTTGGGGAAGCAAGAAACAGCCTGCCTGTGCTTTCTGTGTCCTGGGCACATGGCACCAGGACACTGGATTCTGTCTTTGGATCCAGGTCTCTGGTGACTCTAGGTCTTTGAAAAGGGGATCTGGATCTATGTTTTTCTTCTGCTTTAGGCTTTATCCAGCCCAATATAAAAATGACTGGCAGTTCTCAGCAGCCTCCTGTGAAGCTGTTTTGGCATCTTGCAGGGTTGGAGGAGAAGGTGGAGGGAGTTTAGCTCCAAGGTTTGGAAGGGAGGAAGGGAGTGTGGAGCTGAGGGCTTGCTCCTGAGTGGGTGGAGTGGGCTCCTGAAATCTAATTTAAGGGACTCCGAGAAGACTCACTGAAACCCCTTCAGATTTCGGAAATGTCAGCTAGAGCATCCATCACTGCTAAGACGTCCATCATGTCTTACCACAACTTCCTGTGAGGGGGCAGCTCATTCAATCTATAAAACTTCCACGTGGGAAGTTTTCTCTAGCTAGCTTTCCCTCCTGACTGTAGATGGAGGGTGGTGGGGTGAGGAGTGAAGCCAAAAGATACAGAAAAGTGGCTGCCGCTGCTCATGGTCACTGGAAGCTCTTTCAGCTGGCTCTCTTTCTTTTTAACGTACTGATAGATAGCACCGATGTTTGTGTTTCAATAGGTTGAGGAACAACGTGAGGTGGTATTCCTTTTAACACTCAGCTTTTTAAAAGTGGGGGATCTGGAGCTGGCCAGCGTGGATTCACATGCTCGCTCTACCGTTTAGAGCTCTGTGGTCTTGGATAATTGACTCAACCCCTCTGCGTCTCAGTTTCCTTACCTGTAAATGAGAGCGCTTACATCCTAGGCTTATTTGAATGATTCAGTTAGAATAACATACACTTTCTCTCCTAGTGCTTGCACACATGTGCAAAAAAGTCCTTGTTACACCCCAATAGTGAGGAGTATGTCAAAGGGGCAGAGGGGCCAAGGGACAGAGCTCCCAAAGGCAAAGCTGGAGCACTTCGAGCGATGAAAAAAAATTAGTATTGGATTATAACCTGAAGTATCAAATAAATATCTGTGAGTCTGTACTGACATAAAGAAATGTTTGAACAGGTACACAAATGGGGAAAAGAGACAAATCTCCTCAACAGAAGAATTCCAAATAATTTATGTAGACATTTCATCCTCAAGGAGGAGGCACATAACTGCCCACTCCCTTTAGTGGGCTGCTCACGGTGACTTCCTTCCAAAGAGGACAGCGTAAAAGGGGGGAGAATAAAAGAGCAGTTCACACTGGAGACATGTGACAAATGTCAAATGATCTCAGCCAGGTGATCAAGGTTGAAATCAACAGTGATGAATCATGTTAATACTAGGTGCCCTTGATATGATGTGATGAAAATGGCAATTTATCTCTGTGGTCTGCCTCCCCAAACCCCATAACTCCGGATTAATCGTGAGAAAAACATCAGACAAATCCCAGTAGAGGGAATCCTACAAGGTACGTGACCAGTGCTTCTCAAAACTATCAAGGTATCGGAAACAAGTAAAGTCTGATAAACTGTCATAGCCAAGAGGAGCCTACGGGGACGTCAGCTAAATGTGATGTGGTCCTGGATGGAATCTGGAACAGAAAAAGGACAGTAGGTAAAAATAAAGAAGATATGAATAAACCATGGACTTTAGTTAATAACTATGCATCCCTATTGGTTCATTAATTGTAATAAATTACCGAACTAATCTAAGGTATTAATAATAGAGGACACTGGGCTCAGGGTATAGGGAAATTCTTTGTGTTGTCTCCTCAAATTTTCTACGAATCTAAAAATGTTCTGAAAAATAAAGGCTACTTTTAAGTTATTATTATTATCCTTATCATTGTTATTATTTGTTTTCTGGAATTCTCTCTCCTGTGAAAATTTCAAGTCTCCCTGTTAAGTCTAAGACATCAGCCCCAGTTGCTACTGCTCTTGTTAGCCAAGAAGTCCTATTCTTTTTGGTTAGGGTTGGGGTGGTTCCCACATGGTACAGCTTGGATGGTCTGGCTGTCTACATGCTTTTCCAGTGGGGCATTGATGGTATAGTGGTGAGCACAGCTGCCTTCTAGGCTTTTCTAGGGGAACACATATTAACTCTGAAAATGATAACCTAGCAGCATGACAAGACCCATGTCCACTAAAGAAAAATGTTTGGTAAACTAGCGTTCATTCCAGGTAAAATCAGTCATTTCTTTCTCTGTCAATACCGCCTTGTTATATACCTTGGCTGAATCACTCATCACATTGGATTTCATTATTCATCTCCACCCATCTGTGAACTCCCCAGTGGAAGACAGTTTTCTCTTTTCTCTTTGTACTCCCAGGACTTAATCTTATGGCCAGCATAGATGACTCAAAAATTGATGACTGAGTGGAGGACTGGGCAGCTGTGTTTAAACTTGTAGTCCTGAAACTCAATTTCATTGCCTGTGCCAAAAGAGAAGAGATGATGGGGGAGATTGTATTTTCCAAAGATGGCCACAGCAATATCTCCCATTCCACTTTCTCTTTATTTTCAATGTGACCTTCACCCTTCTCTCACAGCATGGTGAGGTCTGTGTCCTTTCCCCCTGAAAGGAGTCAACCTTTGTGATTGGCTTGACCAATAGCATATAGCAGAAGGGGTACCCTGTGAGTTTGGAGGTTGCATCATAAAAATTCCATGGACTTCTCTGTCTTTCTCTCTTGGGATGATCACTCTTGGAATCCAGCCACCATGCTGTGAGCATGCCCAAGCACGGATATAGAGAGATACCCTTTGAGAGGAACTGAGGTCCTGGTCCCCATCCTCTGCTGAGCTTCCAGCTGAGAGCCAACACCAACTTGCCAGCCATCCTGGAAGTGGATTCTCCAGCCCCCAGCCAAGCTACTCCAGCTGATGGCAAGTGGAACAGAGATCAGCCATCCCATCACACCCTGTCCAGTTTGCAGACTCATGAGCCAAGTTGATAACTACTGTTGCTTTAAGCCACCATGTTTTGGAGTGTGTTATGCAGGGATAACCAGAACACGTGGGAAAATAAAATCTCAGCTGATTGAAAATAAGACTGGTGAGTTATTTTACTTTCCTTCCTATTTCATGCAAAAAGCCTTCTGACGCTGCAAGTTTTCTTTTTTTTTTTTTTACCATGAGTGGGAATTGACTGAGGGGATAGAGCCACATTTGGAAGTGAGTAACCACAAGGATCTCAAAAATGATAATTTAATTAATGCCTTTATAAATAAAAATTAACTGATTCAGTAATTATTTGAGTACCCATTGTGGTCCAACCTCCCAGCTAAGTGGTGGGATGTGTCGGTGAATGACCTAGATGTGGTGATCTGTCTTAATGAAGCTTAGCATTCTAATGAGAAAACTAAATAAGCAATTACAGAATTATTTAAAATTAGTAATTAATCCAGTCTCAGTGGTGGAAAGAACTGAAGGATATTTATCCTAGAGAGTAGCTTCTTCAAGTATCTAAGGATTGTGCCAAGGTTCACTCACATGGCTTGGGCTTCCTCATATTATGGTGGCTGGGAGGCTGCTCAGTTCACAACATGCCCTTCTGTGGGATGCTTTTGTACTCCCCAATACACCAGTGGGCTCTTAGCATCAAGATCTGCAGTAGGTGACTCTGCCCCTCTGGCCAGAGTTGATTAATCCGGGGTGGGGGAGACCTGACTCAGGCTGAGCCAATCACATTCTTGGAGCTGTGGGTAAGGCTTGTTAATGATAGTGCTAGAGACAAAGGTTTGGTGATTCCTGATGAGGTCAGTCCTGAACCTGCCCTGGATCCTCCATTCCCTGAAGCTGATTCTCCTTCTCTTTCCCCTTCTTTTCTCCCCAACTCTTTCTCCTCCTTCCCCTTCTCCTTCTTCTTGATCTAATGAGATGCCACAAGATCTTTTCAGTTAATTTCCTTTAAGACTAAAGCTTCCTAGAGTTGGTTTTCATTACTTAAAATAAACTAAGCCTTCACTAGTACAAACTACAAGAGGGATTATCCCTGTCCTTTAAGACTCCCATGGGATAGAATTAAAAACAAGGAGCAGAAGCCACAGCAGGAGAAATTTCAGTTGCATACGTGAAAGAACGTTCTAAGAGTCAGAGATATACATAGACTCGGGTAGTAAGCTTCCTATCCTTGGAGGTTTTCAGACAAAGTCTGGTCAACCACTTAGATGTGATGTTACCAGAGAATTGAAGCATTAACTCCAAAATTGGGCTGGCTAACGATGATGATGGTGGTGGTGGTGGTGGTGGTGGCAGCTGACAGTTTTGTGCACTTACTGTTTTCCAGGAACCATGATAAGTGTTTAACATGTGTTGCCTCATTTAATCCTCACAATAACTCCATGAAGAAATATCGTTACTATAACCATATAGCAAATGAGGAAGCTGAGCCTCCAGAAGTTAGGTAATCATTCATCCAATAAGCCAGATTTTAAACTCAGACTGTGGAAACCCAGGAACAATGTTCTAGTTTTAGGTGAACCTTATTCCACTCCAGCCCCCAAAGCTCATAGGATTTCACCTCCTCTTCTTTATTCCACATCCCAGAATGGCCTCAAAATAAAAAGGTAAAATAAAAATCTTGGGGAGTTAGACCCTGAATAATAGAGAATACTTTTTATGAAAAAAAATTCAGGCATTCTAGACACACTAGAATCAGATAATAGTAGAAAAAAAAGGTCCTCAGAGCACAGTGAGTCCTGTACAGGTGGAGATGCTCACTAAATATATCTCACTGTGTCGCTGCATGTATTTCTTTCTTTATTTCTTTTGTTACTCCTTCCAGTTTGCACATTTACCTGAATCATGCCTACTCTCTCTTTCTGGACTAAATTAGCTTTATAATAAAAATAATAATTATTGTTTTCTTTAGTTTAGAAGCACAGAGCATCCCTCCCAGTTCTGAATGATTTGTTTTGTGATGGATATTGCCGGCAACAGAGAGTGTGTGGTGTGGGGGAAACAATTTGAATTGCCAATAGCCTGTTTGACGAGTTTCCCAGAAGCAGACATGATTTAGTTCAGCAGAAGTTTCTTTTAGAAACGTGCCTAAAAAAATCCCCGACCTCTACCTGATCATTTATCATTCTTTTAAATCATAGGGAAAATGGAAGGTTCCTATCATTTCCTTAATTGAATAAAGGAGACAGACTTGGAAGGATCCTACTGAATGCTGAACAGACTCCAAACACCTAATTAGAGCATTTACCCACAGAGTTGCCTTTGCAGAGGAGGCTCTGAACCCTGCTTCTCTCTCTACCTGTTTCTGATGTGCTTCTGCCTGCCTGGCAGGTCAACGTGGAGACCAACCCAACGCGCACCTCTTTAATAGAATACTTAAGCGCATTCCTATTGCAGGGTGAGCATCAGATCTTCTACAAATCTTCTGAGCTTTTGTTAAGCCTATTATGATGTTTCCAAGGTGATGGGGTCCAGGAGAAGGCCAAGGGTGGTGGTTGTGTGTCGTCAGGAGCTTGTTTACTCAACTGGGTTTGGAAACTTATTACTTTATTACACGTCTCCAGTTCCCCAAGCAAGTAATGTTTGCATTTAGAAGGCAGTTGTGCACCTTACATGCACCATGTATCTAAAACTCCCTCGAATAAGCTATGTCAGATATAAAAAGAGAAGCACGTTAAATTCTCCAGACCTAAGGGTCCTGCTGGCTTGACATAAGAGACACTGGTTTCTTAAAGCTGGGATGAAGTTTGAGTCCCAGGCACAGGATGAGGAATACATTTGGGGGGGCGCCTGGAAGATGTTGATAATAATGGCTAAAGTCTATCGAGTCCTTAACTGTATGCCAGGCACTCTGTTGAGGGGCAGGGGGAGCCCAGGTTAACATCGCGCTTCCATTATTAACAGGGAGAACAACACTTGGGATCTCTCCATCCCAGAATCATCAAGAATCTGCTCTAACCACAGAGAATAAAGCTGTGAGTACCACAGCCTGGGTTACACTTCCTGCCACCACAGGGCAGCTGTTTAGGAATATGAGAACCCCTGCAGTCGTAGGCAAAAAAATGACAAATTCTATGACGTGGTGGATGAATCTTTTTTGTTTCTGCTCACTGTTGATTTCTATTACCTAACTATAGCCTCTCTTATAGCACAGGAGTCAGCACACTTTTTCTGGAAGAAAGCAGATAACAAATGTTCTAGACTTTGTGGGCCATGTGGCCTCTGTTGTGTGAAAGGAAAATCAAAATGGAGTCGGTATTGCTAAAATGGAGCTGGGAGCCCACTGAGGAAGTGTGACTTATGGATGGAATCTGACCTTTTGACCACTTTTTTTTTTTTTTTTGTGGTACGTGGGCCTCTCACCGTTGTGGCCTCTCCTGTTGCGGAGCACAAGCTCCGGACGCGCAGGCTCAGTGGCCATGGTTCACGGGCCCAGCCACTCTGCGGCATGTGGGATCTTCCCGGACCGGAGCACGAACCCGTGTCCCCTGCATCGGCAGGCGGACTCTCAACCACTGTGCCACCAGGGAAGCCCTTGACCACTTATCTTAACACAGGCATCCAGAACATTTGCACAATGCTCCAGAAACTCAAGATACTTATCGGACCCTTACCCTAAAACAACCAGTGACAGCCATCCCTTAAGGACAAATATTTCCTTTCTTGTGTCATAGTACTGCCTCATGGCTTTTGCCTTTATAAACTCTTGACTCTTTCTCTTCCTCAGAACACTCTTTCAGTTCTACCCAATTCTGTCTCCAAAATTGCTATTCTTAAGACCTCAAATAAACTCGTTTCTTATTTGCAGCCCTTTCTGGTTTTCGTTGTTGCTGTTGAAAACTGCAATTATTCAACTCTGCTCTCGTAGTGCAAAAGCAGCTGTAGGCAAAGGGGCATGGCTGTGTTTCAGTAACACTTTATTTGTAAAAGGTGGCAGGGGCCCCAGGACTATAGTTTGCTGACCCAGATACAGCATAGTAGGGGATTCAGAAACATTTGTTGAAAAAAATAAATCTAAAGTAGAAAGTTCAAACAAATGGAATTTAAAATGCAAAACCAATCTTTGTAAAAAGTTTATAACAGTAAATACCTGCTTATTGTAGAAATTTTGGAAAATATAAAAACGTACATTAAGAAGAAAGTAAAAATCATGACCAAAAGATAGCCCCAGTTAATAATTGTTTCCTTTTGGTCATTTTTCCTATGAATGCCTTTAAAAAAACTGGGTAAACAACTAGAATTTTAAAATATTATACCATGCATTTGCTCTGTTTTTTTGGAAGGTGACAGATGAAGCCAGCTTCCTTTGGGACTGTATCAAAAGGAACAAGTCTTCTGTTCAAGGTAAGGAAAAGGTCTCCCTCGAGTCTGCCTGGTCACCTGTATCCTTTGACATCCAAAATCAGATTTCTGCTCATGATTTCATGCTGTAAAAAATCCTGAAGTGCTTTTTGGATCTCAAAGGAAAATTTAATTAAAAATCTCAGTAGAATTTTAGCATTGAGTTCTGTGTTGCTTGTGTGTAGGGCAACTTATTTAATCAAAATGTGGCATTTCTTCTTCAGTTCTGGATGCTTGGGAGTGCCTGGGGTGCTGTTGGCAGAGGCCAGGACATTTTGAGAATGTGTTGCCCTAAAATGGGCCAGAAGTGCTGTGATGAATGGTTGAGTCATAGGAGTTAATAACTTGGTGTGAGAGAGAGCTATCAGGAATTTTTTATTTCTATGATATGGAGAGCAATAATATTCCAGTTCCTCTCTTCCTCTCTTCGGCGCGCACACACACACACACACACACGACATCCCTGCGTGCATCTTTGAGGGTGTTTGACCTGCCCTAGTCTGATATTTATCATTGCATATCCTCTGTTGACTTGCACGCCATTTGCCCTTCTCACCCTGTCCCTTCCCACCATTCCCTGACCCCTGCACACACAACCTGAGCCTTATAGGGCTCATTTTTAGAAGCCAGAAAGCACATGGTCATCTACAACAATTCCAAAGGATGTTGAGAAGCAACAAGCACTCAGAAGACCTCTAAAGCTGCCAGGCCAATGATGACCACCTCTTCCCAAATTTGCAAATGGAAAACCAGCAGCAAACCTTTATATTTTAAAACTTTTTAATTATGGGTATTTGGCTTGGTGGGAAGTGGGGTGTCCCAGTCATGTGCACACAGCATGTTTGATATGCGTCCATCCGGGCTCTTGCTGTTCTTGACAATGGCTGCACAGAATTCCATCTCCTACCCGAACACCTCTTCTGTTCCACTCAAAGGCCTGTGATAGCTGTTTACCAAGTACACGGTACCACGTCCCCTTTGAGTGGCTGGATGCTCAATCTGGGAGCCTCCTTCCCACACTAGGGGGGGATGAACACAGGGGAAGAAAGGGGGAGGGGTGAAGTGCCCATCACGTGCCTGGTGCTCTCTGTTGACGCTCTGAATTATTCTACCCAACAATGCTGTTGGTAGGTGGAGTATCTATATTTTATGGACTGGGATAGCCTCTCTTTGTTGACAATGACCCTGCTTCCCCCTCTTGCATCTGCCCCTTCTAAAGCACTTAAAACAGGGCCTGGTACAAAGTAAGCACTATATAATTGTTAGCTATTATTATTGTTCTTGTTGCTGTCGTTCCTGTGCTTAGCAGGGCTGTGGGAGCGGTAGGCTACTTAAAAGCATCTGCTTTGGCCTCGGAGAGACGTGCGTTTGAGTCTCAGCTTTTTTACCAGCTGAATTCTCTTGGGCGTGTTATTTTCTGATTCTTAGTTTCCTCGCCTGAGAAATGGGGGTGATGATAGAACCTCCATTATGGAATTGTTTGTAAGTGTGGAATACCTGATAGGTCATTCTACAGGATCCTGGGCTGAAATGAAGACTTTTCACTAAGACTTTTCACTACCCAGAGGGGTTTGCCAGCCAAGTCTGCCAACTGTGAAAAACATGTGGTCAACCATTCTTTCTGTGAATGCTCACGAAGTGTCCACGATGTGCCTGCCTGTGTTGGAGGCACAGGGGAAGTAACTGAGAATTTACATCCCAGTTTGGAAGAGAGTAAACAGAAAAACACAAACAAAAAACCAAAAAGAAAAATGGAAATTGCTTTTTAAAATGCACACACTTTGACCCAGAAATTCCATTTAAGGACATTTATACTAAGGACTTAATTGTACAAGTATTAAAAGATAGCTGTATAAAAACATAAACTCTAGCTTATTGAAAAATATCAAAAATTTGCAAATAGCCTAAAATGTCTACAGTTGATTAAATAAAGTATGATACTACCACACTATGGAATACCATGTAGAATTTTTAAATGTTAATGAGGAAATATATTTATTCATATGGAAGATGTTCATTTATATAGTTAAGTGGCAAAAAAACCCAGTTTACCAAAAAAGCAAGAAAGCAAATACATAATTTTAGATAGAAATAAGCATTATGAAGAAAAGAAGAGTGATGTGACAGTGATAAGAGGCAGGCAGAGGAGGGCAGCATTAACAAGGCAGCCAGGAAGGAGGTCTATGGGGGGAAGTGATGAGAAGCAGCCAGCCAGGAAAAGGCCTGGGATACAAGGACAGAGGGAACGGCAGGTGCAAATCTTAAATGATTTTCTGGCCAAAGTTCCCATAACTTTTGATCCACACATTTCCTCTCTATTGAACAGCAACCTATCAATTACAGGTTGCCTAACAGCACAACAGTCTAGACCAGATCAGTCTAGGGACTTCAAGGTTCTATTCAGAAACTTGGGAGCAAACCCAACTTGGAGATGAACAGAATGCTGACCCTCATCATCAGTGCCTGCTGTTTGGACTGCTGTTCAATTCTGGAAAATTCCTAAACCCTTCATGGTTTTCTACTGAAAACCAGAACTGAGTTTTTACCCCAGAAACAGTCCCAGGGCTATATGAGCACAGAGAGATCTGGGAGCTACTGGCTTCCAGCAGCTGAGATAAGAAATCTGTTAAATCACAGGTTGACTTAAAAACAAAAACAAAAATAAAAAACAAGCAAACAAACTCATAGAAAAAGAGATCAGATTTGTGGTTACCAAAGGCGGGGAGGTTGGTGGCGGGGAGGGAAGTCAAAATATACTACAGACTTCCAGTTATAAGATAAATAAGTCCTAGGAGTGTAGTGTATAACATGATTAATATAATTAACACTGCTGTATATTATATATGAAATTTGTTAAGAGAGTAAATCCTGAGAGTTCTTATCACACACAAAAATTTTTTTTCCTGTTTTTTTTTTTTTTTTTATGGCCACGCCACATAGTTTGTGGGATCTTAGTTCCCCGATCAGGGATTGAACCCAGGACCTAGGCAGTGACGCGCTGAGTCCTCACCACTGGACTGCCAGGAAACTCCTTTTTCTGTTTCTTTAATTTTGTATCTGTATGAAATGATGGATGTTCACTAAACTTATTGTGATAATCATTTCATGATGTATGTAGGTCAAGGCATGATGCTGTACACTTTAAACTTATACAGTGCTGTATGTCAATTCTATCTCAGTAAAACTGGAAAAAAAGGGAAAACAAAAAGAAATTTGTTAAATCATTCTGCAGGCTCATCCCAGGGAGGGTCCAAACCCCTGAGCCTGATGGGGTGTGATTAGTTATCTAGAAATAGACTGCAGAGGCATTTACTCATTTATCAAGCATTGTTGAGCACCTACTATGTGCTGGGCAATCTTCTGGGTAATGGGAGTGGAAAGATGAATAAGACACATTGTTTGCTCTCAGAGAGTTCCTTGTCTTTTGGGGAATTGAATCATGACTTTTGTAGTTACTGGCTGTTTGGGTTTGGGCTTCTTATCTCTGGGCCTTGGTTTTCACACCCACAAATTGACAGAACTCAGCCAGGTGACTGGTGGGGTCTTTCCAGTACTGTGGTATCACAGGGTTAGCAAGGGAAGCCCAAACAGGGCTGCCCAAACTGGAGCAAGAAAATCAGTGCTAATGGAGACAGGGAATGAGATTCAGTAGAATCTTTTTTTTTTTAAAATATAAATTTATTTATTTATTTATTTAGTTTTGGCTGTGTTGGGTCTTCGCTGCTGCACTCAGGCTTCCTCTAGTTGCAGCAAGTGGGGGCTTCTCTTGTGGTGGAGCACGGGCCCTAGGCGCGCTAGTCTCAGAAGTTGTGCCTCGCGGGCTCTAGAGCACAGGCTCTGTCCTTGTGGCGCACAGGCTTACTTGCTCCCTGGCATGTGGGATCTTCCTGGACCAGGGAACAAACCGGTGTCCCCTGCATTGGCAGGCAGATTCTTAACCACTGCGCCACCAGGGAAGTCCCAGTAGAATCTTATTGTTGTTTATGACCTCACCTGTGAACTTGAACTTGGATTGAAACTGTTTTGGTTTCTTAATTAAGAAAAAACCTTGTGCAATTCTGCTTGAAGTGAATTCTCTCGTCTTTATTTTTTAAGTAAAATAATAATAAAAAGATATATCCTGAGAACAAGTGACTACAGAAATTATTGGTGAGTTTCTAGTCAAATTTCGGATTGGATTTGGAAACACGGTTTTTAAGTAAATGGAAAGAGAACTGGTGATCCAGCATGGATTAACAAGGTAAAAGCCATTCACTGACTAATTCAAGAAATACAGTTTTTGAAACATATTTTACGTGTATGTTCTAGGTACCATTTCAGGCAATGGGGATTGAGCAGTGAACAAAACAGTTAAAAGAATTTTTTTCTACTCTCATGGTATTTATATTCTAGATGGGATAGGAGAAGTAGCAGCCAAAAAAAAAAAAAAAAGATAAATAAGTAAAACCAGAGAGTGTGTGAGATGGCAGTAGGTCATATGGAGAAAAATAAAGCAAGGAAGGGAATAACAATGCTGTGGTTTCTTTCTTTTTTTTGAAAAGGGTCATCACCTGGGATTGAGGAGTGATTGCTTAATGGCTATGGAGTCTCTTTTTGGGGTGATAAAAATGTTTTGGAACTATATAGAAGTGATGATTGTACAACATTGTGAAAGTACTAAATCCCAATGAACTGTACATATAAAATGGGTAATTTTCTGTTATATGAATTTTACCTCAATAATAAAAAAAAGGGTCATCAGGGAAGGATTCTATTTAAAATAGTGACATTGGATAAGGACCTGAAGGAAGTGAGGGAGTGAGTCCCTTTTTTCTTTTTCTTTTTTTAAGATTCCGTATACGTGTGAGATAATGATTTTGTTGGAAATATCTGGTGATGCACGCCTGATGGGTTACCCATGACTCAGGACCAGTGCTATATAGCCAGGGCTAGTTCACCTGACCCCACTGTCATAGCCAGGGTTGAGATCATCTCCCGGTAGAAGTCGGAGGTGGACTGCCCCAGCAGAGACTCAGAGGGCTCTTCTGGGTGGAAGATGAGTAATCTGAGAGGCTGCACATTACCCAAAGGAATGATTTAAATTGTTGCATGCAACCGGACTAAAATTTATTTTTTTGTTTTTTTGTTTTTCTCCTGCTCCATAGTCAGTGGGGCTACTATTACTGATGAGAAAGACCATATCAGTAAGAAACTGCACTTTATCTGCATATCTGAGAGGTAATGTGTATGAACTTGAGACCCCAAATCAGTTGTATGTTCCTTTTTTCAGAGGGGCTGGAGAGCAATTAGAGTCCTTAGCTCTTAAAAGGTTCTCTAACAGGTATATGACCTCAGAAAATTAAGATGCTCCAAACTCTTTGCAAGCAAAAATTTTGCTTGTCATAAATAGTCATAGTCATATTGGGGCTGTGATCAACTTTGACTTCTTTAGGGGAAGTGGGGAGAAGAATGGGGGAGCTTATTTTATTTTCATCCACCACTGACAGAGGTGTTTCTTTAGGTAATATTTGCACTCATCAGACTTCTGGAATGTATCAACATTCTGTGTTGTTTGGACCGGCACCACTGCCAGGAAAGTATGATGCATAAGAACTGTCTAGTTATGAGTCTAGTTATGTCTAAATTCTTATTGTATATGTTAACACATGGGTCCATACCAAATCATCCTACACTGTAAATATGAACTGTAAAAAATTTTTCACAAAGACCCATATGCAGGTATATTCATATAATATACTAGGAAAATATTAAATACAGCCTGTTTGTCCATCAGTAGAAAACTGGTGAAAACAGCTATGGTTCATCCAAATAATGGAATAATAATACATATAATAATAATACAGCTATTAAAAGAATGAAACAGATCCATGCACACTGAAATGAAGTAATCTTTATGACATGTTATGAAGAACTCTTCATATAATATGCTTCCATTCATATAAAAATGAGTCTATATATCTATATTTATATGTATATCTATATTTGTATCTGTATCTATCTATATACATATACTTACACCTAAAGCTATCTAAAACAATGTTTATATCTATTTTGTTGCTTTTATACAAATGGGATATTTCTGGCAAGCATTGTAGGAACCTAATACTCTTGGTTGCCTTATGGAGAACACTGAGGGGTAGGATGGGTGGGGAGTCAGAAACAGAGGAGAATCACTCTTCATTTGGAATCCTTTCATTCTATTTGGTTTAAAAATAAATAACTATTTGCATGTATTACTTAAATTAAAAAAAAAAATAGAAACAGTTGGATTAAAACACGTGTCTTCCTGCTTGAAAAAAGAAAAAGCCAGAGAGGACCTTCAAGATGGCAGAGGAGTAAGACGTGGAGATCACCTTCCTCCCCACAGATATGTCAGAAATACATCTACACGTGGAACAACTCCTACAGAACACCTACTGAATGCTGGCAGAAGACCTCAGACCTCCCAAAAGGCAAGAAACTACCCACGTACCTGCGTAGGGCAAAAGAAAAAAGGAAAAACAGAGAAAAAAGAAAAGGGACGGGACCTACACCTCTGGGAGGGAGCTGTGAAGGAGGAAAGGTTTCCACACACTAGGAAGCCACTTCGCAGGTGGAGACTGCGGGTGGTGGAGGCGGGGAGAAGCTTCAGAGTCGCGGAGGAGAGCGCAGAAACGGGTGCGGAGGGCAAAGCAGAGAGATTCCCGCACAGAGGATTGGTGCCGACCGGCACTCACCAGCCCGAGAAGCTTGTCAGCTCACCTGCCGGGGCGTGTGGGGGCTGGGAGCTGAGGCTTCGGCTTCGGTCGGAGCGCAGGGAGAGGACCGGGGTTGGTGGCGTGAATACAGCCTGAAGGGGCTAGTGCACCACGGCTAGCTAGGAGGGAGTCCGTGAAAAGGTCTAGAGCTGCAGAAGAGGCAAGAGACTTTTTCTTACCTCTTTGTTTCCTGGTGAGCGAGGAGAGGGGATTAAGAGCGCGGCTTAAAGGAGCTCCAGAGACGGGCGCGAGCCGCGGCTATCAGCGCGGACCCCAGAGGCGGGCGTGGGATGCTGGGGCTACTGCTGCTGCCGCCGCCAAGAGGCCTGTGTGCGAGCGCAGGTCACTGTCCACGCCTCCCTCCCAGGAGCCTGTGCAGCCCGCCACGGCCAGGGTCCCGTCATCCAGGGACATCTTCCCTGGGAGAACGCAGCGTGCGCCTCAGGCTGGTGCAACGTCATGCTGGGCCCTGCCGCCGCAGGCTCACCCCACACTCCGTACCCCTCTCTCCCCCCGGCCTGAGTGAGCCAGAGCCCCCGAATCAGCTGCTCCTTTAACCTCATCCTGTCGAGGCAGAGAATAGATAACCTCAGGTGACCTACACACAGAGGCGGGGCCAAATCCAAAGCTGAACCCTGGGAGCTGTGCAAACAAAGAAGAGAAAGGGAAATCTCTCCCAGCAGCCTCAGGAGTAGCGGATTAAATCTCCACAATCAACTTGATGTACCCTGCATGTGTGGAATACCTGAAGAGACAACGAATCATCCCAAAACTGAGGCAATGGACTTTGGGAGCAACTGTAGACTTGGAGTTTGCTATATGTGACAGACGAGTTACTGATTTTTATGTTTATCTAAGTATAGTTCTTAGCGCTTGTTATCATTGGTGAATTTGTCTGTTGGTTTGGTTGTTCTCTTCTTTTTTTTAAATTACTTTAAAAAATTCTTTTATTTTAAGAATGTATTTTTTATTTTATTTTTTTATGTATTTATTTTTTCTTTCTTTTTTTTTTTTTCTCCCTTTTCTTCTGAGCCGTGTGGCTGACTGGGTCTTGGTGCTCTGGCCAGGTGTCAGGCCTGAGCCTCTGAGGTGGGAGAGCCGAGTTCAGGACAATGGACCACGAGAGAACTCCCGGCTCCACGTAATATCAATTGGCAACAGCTCTCACAGAGATCTCTGTCTCACCGCTAAGACCCAGCTCCACTCAACGACCAGCAAGCTCCAGTGCTGGACACCCCATGCCAAACAACTAGCAGGACAGGAATACAACCCCACGCATTAGCAGAGAGGCTGCCTAAAATCATAATAAGTTCACAGACACACCAAACACACCACCGGACATGGTCCTGCCCACCAGAAAGACAAGATCCAGCCTCATCCACCAGAACACAGGCACCATTCCCCTCCACCAGGAAGCCTACACAACCCACTGAACCAACTTTACCCACTGGGGGCAGACACCAAAAACAATGGGAATTACAAACCTGCAGCCTGAGAAAAGGAAACCCCAAATGCAGTCAGTTAAGCAAAATGAGAAGACAGAAATATGCAGCAGATGAAGGAGCAAGGTAAAAACCCACCAGACCAAACAAAGGAAGAGGAAATAGGCAATCTACCTGAAAAAGAATTCAGAGTAGTGATAGTAAAGATGATCTGAGGGACTTCCCTGGTGGCACAGTGGTTAAGAATCCTCCTGCCAATGCAGGAGACATGGGTTTGAGCCCTGGTCTGGGTAGATCTCACATGCCATGGAGCAACTAAGCCTGTGCACCACAACTACTGAGCCTGCATGCTAGAGCCTTTGAGCAACAACTACTGAGCCTGCACATCGCAACTGCTAAAGCCCGCGCGCCTAGAACCTGTGCTCCGCAACAAGAGAAGCCACCATAATGAGAAGCCCACTCACCACAGCAAAGAGTAGATTCTGCTTGTCACAACTAGAGAGAGCATGCGCAGCAACGAAGACCCAACACAGCCAAAAACAAATAAATAAATTTATATATATATTAAAAAAAAAGATCCAAAATCTTGGAAACAGAATGGAGAAAATACAAGAAACGCTTAACAAGGACCTAGAAGAACTAAAGAGCAAACAAACAATGATGAACAACACAATAAATGAAACTAAAAATTCTCTAGAAGGAATCAGTAGCAGAGTGAGGCAGAAGAACGATAAGTGACCTGGAAGATAAAATAGTGGAGTAACTACCTCAGCGCAGAATAAAGAAAAAACAATGAAAAGAATTGAGGACAGTCTCAGAGACCTCTGGGACAACATTAAACACATCAACGTTTGAATTATAGTGGTCCCAGAAGAAGAAGAGAAGAAGAAAGGGACTGAGAAAATATTTGAAGAGATTATAGCTGAAAACTTCCCTAATATGGGAAAGGAAATAGTCAAGTCCAGGAAACTAAGAGAGTCCCATACAGGATAAATCCAAGGAGAAACACACCAAGACATATTCATCAAGCTATAAAAATTATATACAAAGAAAAAATATTAAAAGCAAGGGAAAAACAACAAATAACATACAAGGGAATCCCCATAAGGTTAACAGCTGATCTTTCAGCAGAAA
The DNA here is from genome assembly GCF_964341445.2 of Mesoplodon mirus. NCBI lineage: Eukaryota > Metazoa > Chordata > Mammalia > Artiodactyla > Ziphiidae > Mesoplodon > Mesoplodon mirus. The sequence goes on from NC_138991.1 coordinate 54,212,739, forward strand.
CTCTGCAAGCCAGAAGGGAGTGGCAGGACATATTTAAAGTGATGAAAGGGAAAAACCTCAACCAAGATTATGCTACCCAGCAAGGATCTCATTCAGATTTGATGGAGAAATTAAAACCTTTACAGACAAGCAAAAGCCAAGAGAATTCATCACCACCAAACCAGCTTTACAACAAATGCTAAAGGAACTTCTCTAGGCAGGAAACACAGAGAAGGAAACGATGAGCAATAACAAACCCAAAACAATTAAGAAAATGGTAATAGGAACATACATATTGGTAATTATCTTAACTTTAAATGGATTAAGTGCTCCAACCAAAAGACATAGACTGGCTGAATGGATCCAAGACGAGACCCGTATATATGCTGTCTACAAGAGACCCACTTCAGACCTACAGACCCATACAGACTGAAAGTGAGGGGATGGAAAAAGATATTCCATGCAAATGGAAATAAAAAGAAAGCTGGAGTAGCAATTCTCATCAGACAAAATAGATTTTTAAATAAAGACTATTACAAGAGACAAAAATGGACACTACATAATGATCAAGGGATCAATCCGAGAAGAAGATATAACAATTATAAATATTTATGCACCCAACATAGGAGCACCTCAATACATAAGGCAAAAGGGGAAATCAACAGTAACACAATCACAGTAGGAGACTTTAACACCCTACTTTCACCAATGGACAGATCATCCAAAATGAAAATAAATGAGACACAAGCTTTAAATGACACATTAAACAAGATGGACTTAATTGATATTTATAGGACATTCTATCCAAAAACAACAGAATACACTTTCTTCTCAAGTGCTCATGGAACATTCTCCAGGATAGATCATATCTTGGGTCACAAATCAAGCCTTGGTACATTTAAGAAAATTGAAATCATATCAAGTATCTTTTCTGACTACAACGCTATGAGACAAGCTATCAGTTACAAGAAAAAAACTGTAAAAAATACAAACACATGGAGGCTAAACAATACGCTACTGAATAACCAGAGATCAATGTAGAAATCAAAGCGGAATTCAAAAACTACCTAGAAACAAATGGCAATGAAAGCACAATGACCCAAAACCTATGGGATGCAACAAAAGCAGTTCTAAGAAGGAAGTTTATAGCAATACAGTCCTACCTCAAGAAACAAGAAAAATCTCAAATAAACAACCTAACCTTACACCTAAAGCAATTAGAGAAAGAAGAACAAAAACCCCCCAAAGTTATCAGAAGGAAAGAAATCAGAAATAAATGAAAAAGAAATGAAGGACACAGTAGCAAAGATCAATAAAACTAAAAGCTGGTTCTTTGAGAAGATAAACAAAATTGATAAACCATTAGCCAGACTCATCATGAAAAAAAGGGAAAAGACTCAAATCAACAGAATTAGAAATGAAAAAGGAGAAGTAACAACTGACACTGCAGAAATACAAAAGATCATGAGAGGGCTTCCCTGGTGGCGCAGTGGTTGGGAGTCCGCCTGCTGATGCAGGGGATGCGGGTTCGTGCCCCGGCTCGGGAGGATCCCACATGCCGCGGAGCGGCTGGGCCCGTGAGCCATGGCCGCTGAGCCTGCGTGTCCGGAGCCTGTGCTTTGCAACGGGAGAGGCCACAACAGTGAGAGGCCCGCGTACCGCAAAAAAAAAAAAAGATCATGAGAGATTACTACAAGCAACTATATGCCAATAAAATGGACAACCCGGAAGAAATGGACAAATTCTTAGAAAAGCACAGGCTTTCAAGACTGAACCAGGAAGAAATAGAAAATATAAACAGACCAATCACAAGCACTGAAATTGAGACTGTGATTAAAAGTCTTCCAACAAACAAAAGCCCAGGACCAAATGGCTTCACAGGTGAATTCTATCAAACATTTAGAGAAGAACTAACCTGTCCTTCTCAAACTCTTCCAAAATATAGCTGAGGGAGGAATGCTCCCAAACTCATTCTACGAGGCTACCATCACCATGATACCAAAACCAGACAAAGATGTCACAAAGAAAGAAAACTACAGGCCAATATCACTGATGAACATAGATGTAAAAATCCTCAACAAAATACTATCAAACAGAATCCAACAGCACATTAAAAGGATCATACACCATAATCAAGTGAGATTTATCCCAGGAATGCAAGGATTCTTCAGTATATGCAAATCAATCAATGTGATACACCATATTAACAAATTGAAGGATAAAAACCATATGATCATCTCAATAGATGCAGAAAAAGCTTTTGACAAAATTCAGAAAGTAGAAAGTAGACATAGAGGGAACTTACCTCAACGTAATAAAGGTCATATATGACAAACCCACAGACAACATTGTTCTCAATGGTGAAAAACTGAAACCGTTTCCACTAAGATAGGAACACAACAAGGTTGCCCACTCTCACCACTATTATTCAACATAATTTTGGAAGTTTTAGCCACACCAATCAGAGACGAAAAAGAAATAAATCCAAATCAGAAAAGAAGAAGTAAAATTGTCACTGTTTGCAGATGACATGATACTATATATAGAGTATCCTAAAGATGCTACTAGAAAACTATTAGAGCTAATCAATGAATTTGGTAAAGTAGCAGTATACAAAATTAATGCACAGAAATTTCTTGCATTCCTATACACTAACAATGAAAAATCTGAACGAGAAATTAAGGAAACACTCCCATTTACCATTTCAACAAAAAGAATAAAATACCTAAGAATAAACCTACCTAAGGAGACAAAAGACCTGTGTGCAGAACACTATAAGATACTGATGAAAGAAATTAAAGATGATACAAACAGATGGAGAGACATACCATGTTCTTGGATTGGAAGAATCAACACTGTGAAAATAACTATACTACCCAAAGCAATCTATAGATTCAGTGCAATCCTTATCAAACTACCAATGGCATTTTTCACAGACCTATAACAAAAAATTTCACAATTTGTATGGAATACAAAAGACCCCGAGCAGCCAAAGCAATCTTGAGAACAAAAAATGGAGCAGGAGGAATCAGGCTCCCGGACTTCAGACTATGCTACAAAAGTACATTAATCAAGACAGTATGGTACTGGCATACAAACAGAAATATAGATCAATGGAACAGGATAGAAAGCCCGGAGATAAACCCACACACATATGGTTACCTTATCTTTGATAAAGGAGGCAAGAATATACAATGGAGAAAAGACAGCCTCTTCAGTAAGTGGTGCTGAGAAAACTGGACAGCCACGTGAAAAAGAATGAAATTAGAACACTCCCTAACACCATACACAAAAATAAACTCAAAATGCATTAAAGACCTAAATGTAGGGCCAGACACTATAAAACTCTTAGAGGAAAACATAGACAGTACACTCTGTGACATAAATCACAGCAAGATCCTTTTTGACCTACCTCCTAGAGAAATGGAAATAAAACAAAAATAAACAAATGGGACCTAATGAAACTTAAAAGCTTTTGCACAGCAAAGGAGACCATAAACAAGACGAAAAGACAATCCTCAGAATGGGAGAAAAAATTTGGAAATGAAGCAACTGACAAAGGATTAATCTCCAAAATACACAAGCAGCTCATGCTGCTCAATATCAAAAAACAAAGAGCCCAATCCAAAAATGGGCAGAAGAGCTAAATAAACATTTCTCCCAAGAAGATATACAGATTGCCAACAAACACATGAAAGGATGCTCAACATCACTAATCATTAGAGAAATGCAAATCAAAACTACAGTGAGGGCCTCCCTGGTGGCGCAGTGGTTGAGAGTCCGCCTGCCGATGCAGGGGATACGGGTTCATGCCCCGGTCTGGGAGGATCCCACATGCCGCGGAGCGGCTGGGCCCGTGAGCCATGGCCGCTGGGCCTGCGCGTCCGGAGCCTGTGCTCCGCAACGGGAGAGGCCACAACAGTGAGAGGCCCGCATACCGCAAAAAAGAAAAAAAAAAAAAAAAAAAAAAACTACAGTGAGGTATCACCTCACACCAGTCAGAATGGTCATCATCAAAAAATCTACAAACAGTATATGCTGGAGAGGGTGTGAAGAAAAGGGAACCCTCTTGCACTGTTGGTGGGAATGTAAATTGATACAGCCACTATGGAGAACAGTATGAATTTCCTTAAAAAACTAAAAATAGAACCTACCATATGACCCAGCAATCCCACTCCTGGGCATATACCCTGAGAAAACCATCATTAAAAAAGTGTCATGTACCACAATGTTCATTGCAGCACTGTTTACAGTAGCCAGGACATGGAAGCAACCTAAGTGTCCATCGACAGATGAATGGATAAAGAAGATGTGGCACATATATACAATGGAATATTACTTGCCATAAAAGGAAACGAAATTGAGTTATTTGTTGTGAGGTGGATGGACCTAGAGTCTGTCATACAGAGTGAAGTAAGTCAGAAAAAGAAAAACAGATACCGTATGCTAACACATATACATGGAATCTAAAAAAAAAAAAGGTTTCTGAAGAACCTAGAGGCAGGACAGGAATGAAGATGCAGACGTAGAGAATGGACTTGAGGACATGGGGAGGGGGAAGAGTAAGCTGGGACGAAGTGAGAGAGTGGCATGGACATATATACACTACCAAATGTAAAACAGATAGCTAGTCGGAAGCAGCCGCATAGCACAGGGAGATCAGCTTGTTGCTTTGCGTCCACCTAGAGGGGTGGGATAGGGAGGGTGGGAGGGAGATGCAAGAGGGAGGGGATATGGGGATATATGTATCCGTATGGCTGATTCACTTTGTTGTACAGCAGCAACTAACACAACAATGTAAAGCAATTATACCTCAATAAAGATGTTAAAAAAAATGTCTTCAGCCTCTTTGGATTTTTAAAAAGAATGAGAAGATCTCTCCCATCTTTGCCTTTTCCCCAATCCCTGTCATCAGAGGTAATGGCAGATAGGGGTTTGGTACCTATAACTCCCCAACATTCTCTTTGCACGTATATATCCATATGCACATATATACATGCAGAATTTTAAGCAGTTAATTATAAACATTAGACCCTCAGAGCAGATATGAGCCCAAGCTCTGTATCTGAATGCCAGCTCCATCACTTAGCAGCTCTGTGACCTTGGGCAAGATATTCCATCTCTCCACATTTTATTTTACTCATCTATAAAATGTGATAATAAAAATAACTTTGTCCAAGTGTTCGTGAACGGATTCAATAAGATGATATATGTAAAGTGCTTACCTTAGTTTCTGCCCTGTAGCAAGTGCTTCAATAAATGTTAGCTATTATTACTGTTACGTGTTGTTCTATAATGTGATTTTTCCTTTTAATAATTTATTATGCCGTCTTTCCATGTCTGTAAATATAAGACTATGTTATAATAGGAAACACACACATGTATGTACACACACATATACACACACACACAACACCTAATTACAAATGGAAACTCACCGTCATGATCAATTTCAAGCTATTTTCTTGGTCATTTTGTGCACCGCTGCTTTTCTATCCTATAACCAGAGGGCTTGGCAGGTTGGAATATTTGTCATACACTTTAGGAGTTCTTAGCCAGAGATGGCAACCCCATTCCCTACAGGTCTGTGGATAGAGTATAAGGGATTAGTTAACTTGGAAAGGAAATTTTTTTCACTGACACTTTCACTGATTTTTAGCATTTCTTCAATTATCATTGTAGGCAACAAACCACAGTGGAATTAACACTTCTTGTGACTTGGTCACCATTGGAAAGCATAGCTGTTTTCATATATCATAATTGTTGGAGAATCTTCAAATATCCTTTAGGCCCATTGCTTCTTTGAAATTACAGTAGTTGTTAAACCTACTGCTAGATTTTTCCTTAATGTGCTAATAAAGAACAATGTGTATTGCATATATATGGCTATATCACAAGTTTGTTTTAATATTTCTATAACTATATCTCAATGTAATTGGTTTCCTTTGAAATCCAATGTATTCTATTCTATTCATTTATAATTATTACACTGAGAAAGAACCAATAGGCTTCACCAGATTGCCAAAATGATTCATACCACTAAATAGATTAAGAAGTCCCCTTGGGTTTTCTGACCAAGGTTTGTAGGTGTAGTTGATATTTGTCATACATTTTGGCCGCTTGGTATGTGAGGTCCTAATATTTGGGGGAATCTTCCAAATGATGAGGCACAGCCTGCCTCCTTGTATAGAGACTGAAAATGATAGGCACCCGCTCTCCTGGTTTCCATGAAGCTGGGACACAGGCCCATCAAATGACTCATCAAATAACTCTGCCAGTCAAATACACCTGTGCTGGACTTTGAATCAGAAATTGGTGAAGAGGGAGGACAATACAGAATTCATTCTGGCAAAGAGAAGCAGCTACATCCTCATTCTACAGGCACCCGTAGTTGCAGTTCTAGAGGGAATATGGGTGTCCAGCATTGGTAATGTTGTGCCTATAGCCGTGATGTCTTCACTGCCTGTTGGGGATTCTGTAAGCTACCCAACATCCTTTTTTTTTTTTTTTTTTTTTTTTGCTGTACGCGGGCCTCTCACTGTTGTGGCCTCTCCCGTTGCGGAGCACAGGCTCCGGACGCACAGGCTCAGCGGCCATGGCTCACGGGCCCAGCCGCTCCGCGGCATATGGGATCCTCCCAGACCGGGGCACGAACCCGTATCCCCTGCATCGGCAGGTGGACTCTCAACCACTGCGCCACCAGGGAGGCCCCCAACATCCTTTTTTAAAAAACTTTATTTATTTTTTATTGAAGTCTAGTTGATTTACAGTGTTGTGCCAATCTCTGCTGTGCAGTAAAGTGATTCAGTTTATATATATATATATATATATATATATATATATATACATATATATATATATATATATATACACATTCTTTTTTTATATTCTTTTCCATTATGGTTTATCACAGGACATTGACTACAGTTCCCTGTGCTATATATTAGGACCTAGTTGTCCCAACATCCTTTTTTTTTTTGCTTCACCAACCTCCTTTAAATAAACCTTCTTTCTTTCTTTTTTTTTTTTTTTGCGGTACGCGGGCCTCTCACTGTTGTGGCCTCCCCCGTTGCAGAGCACAGGCTCTGAACACGCAGGCCCAGCGGCCATGGCTCACGGATCCAGCCGCTCCATGGCATGTGGGATCTTCCCGGACCAGGGCACGAACCCGTGTCCCCTGCATCGGCAGGCGGACTCTCAACCACTGCGCCACCAGGGAAGCCCTAAACCTTCTTTCTTAAGATAACCAGAGGGTTTCTGTTGGTTGTCACATGAGTCTTGGGCATAGGGGGTTATTGGAAGGCAAAACCCCCCTAGTTTTGGAAATCCATCTTGGAGATTGAGGACTCAGAGTGTCTCTCCCCTTTCCAAAAGTGCTGTTTTAGTACATGGGTATTTCCACAGCAAGTGACTAATGGAGAATAATAATGGCAAGACCCACAGTGTGGTAGCCATTCTCCAAAATGGCATCCAATGTTCCTTGCTCCCTGATATTCACACCTGTGGGTAATTCCCTCCCACGTTATTCCAGAGTCGGTCTGTACAGCGGAAGTGATGGACGTCGTTTCTGATATTAGGTTATGAAAGGTTTTGGCTTCCGTCTTGATGCTCTTTCACTTGCTCTTGGATCATTCACTGGCAGGAAAGACAGCTTCCATGCTGTGAGCAGCCCTCTGGAGCAGCCCACATGGTGAGAATATGATGCCTCTGGCCCAAAGCCAGTGAAACACTGAGGCCTGCCAACAAACATGTGAGTGAGCTTGGAAGTGGATTTTCCACCCAAATTGAGTCTTAGGATGACTGCAGCCCTGGCTGACAGCTTGACTGCAACCCCATGAGAGATCCTGAGCCAGAACCGCCCAGCTGAGCTGCTCCTAAATCCCAGACCCTTACAATATGTGTGAGATAATACATGTTTGTGATCTTAAGCTATTAAACTTTTTTTGGAGGGAGAGATGAATAATTTGTTACACAGTAATAGATAACTAAGATACAATATTAAATAAAATGTTCTAGTTAGTACTTGCAGCTCAATGGATAGAAAGCATCATACGAGGATAGTTGGAGGGAATATGGTGAATCTTTCCTCTATTATGCAGACAGTAGAATATATAACACACAAATGGATAATAGCCATTGTATATAAAGAGTTCCTATGAGTCAATATGTTAAAGATCAACTACCTAATAGAAAAATGAGTGTGTGACCATGGTTAAGTCACTTAATCAGTTTCCCTATTTATAAAATTGGGATAATCAAGTCCCCCTTTCACAGATTTGTTAGAGTCATGCCTGGCATGGAGTAAGTACTATGTAACTGTACCTAAAACAGATAATTTCCATAGAGAAATATGACATGGTCTCACTTATATGTAGAGTTTAAAAATAGGCAAACTCAGAAGTAAAGTAGAATGGGGGTAATCAGGGTGGGGGTGGAGGATGTGAGGTAAATGGGGAGATGTTAGTCAAAGGGTACAAAGTTTCAGTTATGTAGAATGAATAAGTTCTAGAGATGTAATCTCAGGGAGTTCCTTGGTGGTCCAGTGGTTAGGACTCTGAGCTTCCACTGCAGGGGACATGGGTTTGATCCCTGGTTGGGGAACTAAGATCCTGCAAGCCGTGTGGGGAAGCCAATAAAAAAAGAAAAAGAAAAAAAAAGGTGTAATATCACAGCATGGTGACAGTAGTTAACAATACTATATTATATACTTGAAATTTGCAGAGGATAGATCTTCTACACACACATGTACATACATAATGGTAACTACTAGAGGTAATGGATGTGTTAATTAGCTTGATTGTGTTGTATATATACACAATGTGTATGTATATATTCACAAAGTATGTACCCTTGAACAACATGGGGGTTAGGGGCATCAACCCCCTGCACAGCAGAAAATCTACATTTAACTTTTGACTCTCCCCAAACTTACCTACTAACAGCCTACTGTTGATCAGAAGCCTTACTAATAACATAAATAGTTGATTAACACATACTTTGTATGTTATATGTATTATATACTGTATTCTTACAATAAAGTAAGCTAGGGAAAAGAAAATCAAAAGAAGGAAAATATATAGTACTGTACTGTATTTGTTGATACTGCAAGTTTATGTCTGTTTACAAAATAGTCATCTGTTTACAAAATAAATTGTCCATCAGTACGTACATCAACATTGTCTTATATGATACAAAACAAAGTAGATGTTATATGTACTACTAATAATAGACATCAAAAATGAAAAGATAATGTGAAAAAGAAATTCATATTTATTTATAGGTATAACAATTCATGCACTGATAACAAAGTAGCAGCAACGTAAGCCTAGTGTAATTGATGGTGCCATGTATGATCTGTGTTTGTGTGCATAAGTTTCGATAAATTAGTTTTTTAAAATTTATTTATTTTACTTTTGGCTGCGTTGGGTCTTCATTGCTGAGCTTGGGCTTTCTCTAGTTGTGGTGAGCAGGCACTACTCTTTGTTGTGGTGTGTGGGCTTCTCATTGTGGTAGCTTCTCTTTGTTGCAGAGCATGGGCTCTAGGCACACGGGCTTCAGTAGTTGTGGCACGTGGGCTCGGTAGTTGTGGCTCGCGGGCTCTAGAGCGCAGGCTCAGTAGTTATGGCACATGGGCTTAGTTGCTCCGCGGCATGTGGGATCTTCCTGGGCCAGGGCTTGAACCCGTGTCCCCTGCATTGGCAGGCAGATTCTTAACCACTGGGCCACCAGGGCGGTCCCAAGTTTTGATAAATTTTAACATTTTATAATAGCTTGTGTATATTTTGTGGTAGTAAGTGATAAAATAGACTAGCATCTACGTATATTTTATGCATTCACAACATACCTAACTTTAAAAAATTTTTTTCAGTATTTCTAGGCTACATGGTTTACCTACAAGTTTTAAAAAAATTGTCACAGATCTCCAAAGATGTTTCGAATATGTTTACTGAAAAAAGAAACTCTGTAAGTGGACCTGCACAGTGCAAACCCCTGTTGTTCAAGGGTCAATTGTATATGTCAAAACATCTAGTTGTACATTTTACATACATACAATTTAAAAAGATATCTCACTGAAGCTGTTTAAAAAAAGATCAAATTGGTCTGTTGAAAAGAAAAAAGGAAAAAACCCTAAATACTCAGAAAAATAGTAATAAAATAGCCAATACGTTTATGAAAAGATGCTCTGTTTCAGTAAAGGGCAGAGAAATCCAATCACTGTGCCTAGGACAGTGTCTAGCACATCATCAATGCTCAATAAATATGTGTTCAATGAATAAGACCTGGAAGATGGGAGGGAGACTGTACCTACATATAGCGTGCAAATGTGGTCAAAGAGATGCCAGGCAGAGGGAAGGGCAAGGTCACCGTCACAAGGAAGGAACAGGCCGGGCTTGTCTGAGGACAGTCAGGAATGCTGTGTGGCTGGAGCAAAATGAACAAGAGGATCCTCAGCAGGTCCTGGGGGACGTGAACAGACTTGTCAGCCATTGTAAGGACTTCGGCTTTTACTCTGGGCCACATGAAGAGCCAGTGGTGGGTTTTGAGCAGAGGAGGGACATCCTCCAACTTACTCTGGCTGCTGTGCTCTGAATCGCCTGATGGGCCAAAGGGAGGACTCAGGCCAGGTGGTCATCAGTGGAGGCGGTGACAAGTGGTCAGAATTTTTTTTAAAAAACAGCATACATTTATTATCTCAATTTGAGATGATCATGTGGATTTTCTTCTTTGGTCTGTTAATATGATGGATTATATTGAATGATTTTTTAAATAGTGAACCAGTCTGGCATTCCTGGAATGAACTCCACTTTGTCTTGGGGTATTCTTTTTTATATATATTGTTGTATTCAATTTTCTAGTGTACAAGTGGTCGGATTTGAGATATGTTTTTGCAGGTAGAACCAGGGCCAGCATCGCGGCCCTGTGACCTCTGGTGTCACACACTATCCCTTGCTCGGCAGGACCCTGTACTTGGTTTCATGCTCTGCTGTCACCATCTTGAATTCTTAAAAACCTTTTGTAACGGGGAAGAGCCAAATCTGACTCCGTGTTGGATCTGCTTCTTTTACTTTAACCTTTGCCCCTCACGGCTTTTGTTCACTAAAAGGATACTGTTTATACATAATGGCCTGACTCAGGGAACCCTGCCTGAATGTTAAACCCAAGTGTGTTTGTTCAGGGAAACATCCAGACCCTGTCCACCTGTGGATGGCTGCAAGAAAGAAGAAATTAACACATCCCCCACCCCGAGGCTGGCCATTCCAGGGGATATTTGCAACACTTATGGCCTTTTCACTTTACTTCCTCATCTCCTCCCCCTCTCTGTGCTACAAAAGAAACTGGCATCCAGACCAGGATGAGATGGTTATTTTGAGACTTTCGTGTGCCATCTTCACAGTCTGCTGGCTTTCCTAATGAAGTTGTATTCCTTGCCTCAACACCTCGTCTCCGATTCATTAGCCTGTCATGCGGGGAGCAGAGCGAGATTGGACTCGGTAACACTTGGGACGGGGCCCCCCATTTTCATTTGACACTGAGCCCCACAAATCATGAACCCGGTCCTGGATAGAACTGATAGGATTTATCAACTGATTGGATGTGGGGTTGGAGGGAAAGAGAGGTGTCAGAGATAATGCCAAGGTTTCGGTCTCAGCAGCTGAAGCTGGAGTTGCCGTTGAGTGAGATGGGAAAGTGCAGGATGTCAGGACTAGGGAAAAGTGAAGCTTGCAGAGAAAGAGAGTTTTCTAGGACGTGGGGTCCCTGGGGAACTAGTCCGGGTCCTCTTTGGGGAGAGTTTTTTCCCCTCAGCTTTCCAGCAGGGCCATGTCCCCATCTCAGGCTGACTTTGGCCTGACTGGCACAACCACCACACCAACAGCAGCTGTGTCCTTCTTGGGGACGATGGTCTGACATCAGAGGGACTGTGCATGACATTGACTTATGTTTAGAATATCTCATTTCTCCCCAATGGCAACTGGAATGAAAAATCCTGAGGTTGGATGAGAATGGCTGAATATAAACCTTTAATTAAGAGTTAAAGACTTTAATCTGCCTATAACTCAGTTTTATTCCTAAATCCCACAATTTTGAAAAGAAAAGGCAATTGAGAGAACAAAAATGGCATCCATTACAAAGCCAGGAACAGGTTAAGCCAAAACAATTGTGCTCTCTGGGGCAATTAAATTCTCCACTCTTCAGATCTGGCAAGGAAAAGTGTTTCTTCTTCCCCTCTAAGCTGCAAATTTATCCCCAAGGTCTCCAGTTGTGCTGACTCAGCACGAAATATATTCCTTCTCTCTCCGCACAAACACCCCCGTGGGCTGCGGGCTCGTTCACCTGTATCTTCCTCTGCCCACTTCCTCCCAGGTAACCCAGATGAGCCTTCGAACTAAAATGAGGCTTCATTTTACTTCTTTTTTTGGCCACTGGAAAAATGGGGGGAAAAAAGCGCACATACTTCTTTTTTAAAGATGCACATTTCCCACAATTTTTCAGAAGAAGGCAGGTGTTTCAGTCAGGAGGGAGGAGATGCCAACGGCTGACATGATTGAAAGGGAGAAAAAGCCCTTGTGTTTCTCAGGTGTAAATAATTTAAGGTTTGGAAGTGCTCACCTCTGTAGCCACTGAAGCTGTTGGGAACTTGTGCAGTGGGGGAAAACAAAATTGCTGAGACAGGAGGGAGAGAAGTGAGCTTTACTGTCCTGGATTTGATTCAGCCAGGGGAGCAGCTGATGAGCCCTGGTGGAGGAAACCGGCCAATGCAGGGGACGATTCAAGGAGGACTGGCACCTGCCAGGCACTCGGGGCGGGCTGTGGATGGGGACCCCCCCCATCACGTGGGTTGAGAATTCTCATTGCTACAAAAAGGATGGCAGAGGCAGATGACTCCTACCCAGTGAAAGAAAAGGGAAAAATATAGCAATAAGCAATGTTAATATAGTTCTTACTACATCCTAGGTAACCTTCTAGATTGGTAGTTGGCAAATGTTTTCTGTAAAGGGCCAGGCAGTAGATATTTTAGGCTTTGTGCTCATATGGTCCCTGTAGAAACTGCAACTACTTAACTTGGTTCCTGTAATGTAAAAATAACCAAGGACGGTATGTAAATGAATGGGAGTGGCTGAGTGCCAATAAAACTTTATTCCTGGACACTGAAATTCACATTTCATTTTTCATGTGTCATGAAATATTCTTCTTCTTTTCATTTTCCCCAACTCTTTAAAAATATAGAAAACATTCTTAGCTTGCTGGCAATGCAAAAACAGGTGGCAAACTGTATTTGGCCCTTGGGTGATAGTTTCCTGACCCCTATTTTAGATACTTTGTGTATGTTAACTCTTTCCATCCCCCTAACCCTGTAATAATCACTTTGACAGATGAGTGAGCACAGAGAGAAAAAGTAATTGCCAAATAGTTGCTTTTGCGGGTTGAATTGTGTCCCCACCCAATTCATATATTGAAGTCCTAACACTGAGTACTACAGAATGTGACTTTATTTGGAAATAGGGTTGTTGCAGATATAATTAATTAAGATGAGGTCATTAGAGTGGGTCCTAAGTGAATATAACTGGTATCCTTACAAGAAGAGGAAATTTGGACCCAGAGATGTGTGCAGGGAGAACTCTTGTGAAGTTGAAGGCAGAGATCAAGATGATGTTTCAATTAGGCAAGGAATGCCAAAGATTGCCAAGATATCACTAGAAACTGCAAAACACATGGAACAGATTTCTCCCGTACAGCCCCCAGAAGGAACCAATGCGTCCATCACATGTTGATTTTAAAACTTTAGAACTGTGAAATGATAATTTCTGTTTAATCAGCCCTGTTTGTGTACTTTGTTGTGGCAGTCCCAGCAAACTAATGCAGTTACACAGCCAATAAGTGGCATAGCTGAGGTTTGAAGACAGTTTGATTTCAGAGGCTGGGTAGTTAACTGCTGGGCTATTCAATCTTACCATAACTTTATAATTAAAATTAAATGAAGTGTGGCTTTTGAGCCTGACAGAACCAGGTCCAACTCCTGACTACAAACTTCCATATGCTGTGTGACCTTAGGCAAGTTACTCAGCCTCGCTGAGCCTCACTTCCCTCATCTGTAAAGTGGGAATTACAAGATAGCCATTTTATAAGCATATGGGAGGATGAAGATTATATACAAATAAAAGATGATCTATAATACAAGTAATACAGAAGCCCATGGCACATAGGAGATGCTCATGGCTTCTAGTCATTTTTGTTATTTGCTTACATATCCTTAGACTTTCATTACAATGTTTCCAATCTCACAAGATGCCATTTTGTTCTCACAAAGGCTATTTTGTAGCCACTCTCCAGACAGGCTTTTAGAGGCTCTCCCCTACCCTGCACTCCTGTCCCCAGCATAGTATATGGCAGGGTTGACACTCTCTGTTTGGCCTTACATATACAAGGTCACCAGCCACATTGGATTAAGACCCACCCTAATGACCTCATATTAACTAACTTTATTAGTTTTTTGGTTCCGGATGATACTGTTGGAGGAGGTCATTGAGAGGACATGACCACTGGTTGACTCTCAAGCTGGACCAGGGTGATCCGAGGCTCCTCACCCCTCCCCTGTCCTTGAAATTTACATTCTGCCCACTCTTCTCCTCCCAGGAGTCGGTTCAAAGATGCGGCTTTGAGGGAGTAAGGTGTTGGTGAGGTCATGTGGACAGGATTCACGACTGAGCCTTTAAAGGCCTCTGTAAACTGTTGAGATTCTGGTGGGCGGATGCCAAGATCTACTTGGCTTGTGGCACCCAAGACAAGCCTCGTACATTCCCTTGCTTGTTGTTAACCCTGCCTCCTACCAGTCTGGAGTGGCTTCCTCCTTCTTCCATCTCTCCGTGCCCTCCGTGTACTCGGCAAGTTTCAGATTTTATACAGGAAGCTCCCGAAGTTTCTGACCCCTGGGCCACGTCTAGCAGAAGATTCTCTGCTGCTTGCAGGTGAGGCAGGGTGAAAGCTGCTTGCTAATTTGATCCGCTCTGCTCACTGCTTAGGGTTTGTCATCCAGAGAGGAGGTGAGGGGACTCAGATGGAGAATTTAGAGACCTTCCTTGGCTGTGTCTAGGGAGGCCTGAGAGAGTGAGAGATAAACTCTGAGGAGTTGGGTATAGGGATGCCACAGTTACATGAGAGAACTCTTGTACGTCCCGTAAAAGATCTTTTCAAAGCGCACTTTCTTTCACTCCCTTGTCTGTTGTTTATTGTCAAATCAGTGTCCTCGTGTATTCTGATTTCCACTGACATTCCAGTTTGGATTCTTGAGACTAGAGAGAAATCTGTTCATTCAGGTTAAGACAAAGTTCTACCCTCCCATCCCCAGTCATGAATTCCTGGCTGGAATTCTCTTACTGCAGTCTTTTCCAACTGGACAAACCAACAGGGAGCAGGCCATTGGCAGAACAAGTTCTTCGGCCCAGGACAGTAAGTTTTGATAGGAGTCCAGAGTGTGGACAGTGACAAGATTCAAAGTAGGGGAAATCACCTGTGGAATTATGGCCATAGGCATCGGCGGCAGGAAGGACCTCAGTACCTAATTGGGGGAATGTGCCAGAGAAGAGGAAGACAGACACATAAAGGGAGAAAAGCAGCAACACACTTGGCAGAGGCCAACAACCCTGGTTTGAATCCCACCCCTGCCACTTAGTAGCTGTGTGATCTTGAGGAAGATACTTAACTTCTCTGAGCCTTAGCATTCTAATTTTTAAAATGGAATTAGCAATAGTTACCTTACAGAGTTGTTGTCAGAGTTAAACAAGAATATGGGAGTAATAATACAGCTCTTTCAGGGATGTAAAGAGCATAGCAGGACACCTGGTTCAAAGTGAGTGCTCAGTAAATGGGGGTGAGGAAGGAGGTTGGTGCTCTGCCCAGATCCACTTGGATCCCATTGTTGCATGACCCCTGGCTTTAGTTTGCTTTCACTTCCTGCAGCTCACACGTGCAGCTCTCTTTTGGAGAGACCCATGCTCTTGGGTTATGGAGCCTGAAAAGGGAAGTACCGGGCTATGTATGTGTCCAGAAGGCAGCGTTAAACCAAACACTGGAGGCCCATGTTCCCTTGCCCTGGCTTGGGACC
Organism: Mesoplodon mirus; assembly: GCF_964341445.2. Taxonomy (NCBI): domain Eukaryota; kingdom Metazoa; phylum Chordata; class Mammalia; order Artiodactyla; family Ziphiidae; genus Mesoplodon; species Mesoplodon mirus. The sequence goes on from NC_138991.1 coordinate 54,228,820, forward strand.
ACTCTGCTGTATGACTTACATTTCAGTTCCCTGTGGCATCAGGCTTAAGCCCTCTCTGTGCGATTCTGCCTGGGTTTGCACACTTGCTTCAGTCCCTCTCCTGCCCTGCCCTGCTTTTCCTCTCTCGTCCTGGTTTTTCCTGGGAAGAATCCTTTAAGGAATCCCTTGCACATGAACCCTGTGTCTGGGGAACTCAATCTAAGAACCACAACCCTTGTCATGTTATATTCTAGTCTGAGTTTGGGGCCTCTGGAAATCACCAAATCCACAAACAAGAAAACCACACTGAAGTCCTTGCATAAGAGATAAAGACAGATGTACTATAGTTAAGATCTCTAAGTGGAAGACAAAGGAAATGTCAAAAAAAATCATTTTGGAGAGAGAAGAGATCAAGGTTCCGTTTGGCTTTTAAAACTTAAGCCAGAACACTTAGTTTGAAGTTTTGATTCAAAGGTTTATGGCATTCCAAAGGGCATTTGGACTTGATTTACTACTTGGAATGACGGGATGTATGAGAGAGAGGCAGTGCTGGCTTCCTGCACAGCACATTTTATCCTTTCGTGTAGCAGTTCGAGTTACCAGTTAAGGCTTTGGTCTCAGTTGCAGAAATTTTCCATGTGAAAGGAAAAATGGAATCACCATATATTTAGGTGCTATCTACATGATTGGTTTATTTTTTCTCTTCCACACATGGAGACATTTATTGAACAGACACTTACAAGCAAATAGCACAGAACAACAATATCATCTCTTCTGTATCTTGATTAAACCCCAGTCCTTTTTAGGTTAGTAGTTGTCAACCTCGGCTGCACCTGGGAGTCTTTTAAAAAATATTGATGACTGAGTTCCATCTCAGAGATTCTGATGATATGGATCTGAGGTGTGGCCTGGGCACTTGAGCATAGGTTTTTTGTTTTTTTTTTAATGTTGTCAGGTTTATTAAGGCTTAATTTTTGGTGAACAGTTCCATGTGTATGGACAAATATATCTGTCATGTAAGCATCACTCAAACAAGATAGACTTTCCTCACCCCCCGAACTTCCTTCATGCCCCTTTATAATCAAATCCTCCCCCCACCCCAAGCCCTTGGCAATCACTGATCTATTTTCCATACCTATAGTTTTGCCTTTTCCAATTTATCATTAAAATGGATGTGGCCTTTTGAGTCTGGCTTCTTCAAGTTGGGTTGTTTTCAGTTTTTGGCAATCATGACTAAAGCCACTGTAAAAATTTATGCATAGTCTTTGTGTGAACATAAACTTTTATTTCTCTTGGATAAATATCTAGGAGAGACTGTTGGGTTTTGTATACTTAACTTTACAAGAAATTGCAAAGTTGTCTTCCTAAGTGGCTGTACCATTCAGCATTTCTACCAGAAACAAATGAGAACACTTAACATTATTTTTTTTATTTTTAAAGCCATTCTAATAGATTTATCATGGTATTTCATTGTGTATTTAATTTGAATTTCTATAATGAAAAATGATGTCGATTATCTTTTCATAAGGTTATTTGCCACCTACATAACTTCTTTGGGGGATGGGACTGTGCAAATCTTTGACATTTAAAAAACTCTTTAAATTTAAAAAATTGTTTTTTTGTTTTCTTTTTTATTCAGCACTAGTGAAGTATAATTGACAAATAAAATTTTAAGAGACTTAAAGCATACATCATGATTATTTTATATATATATATACATATATATATATACACACACACATTGTGAAAGGATTCTTCCCGTCTAGCTAATCAACACATCCATCACCACATATATATAAACTATATATATCAACTATAGTTGATAACATTGTATTGTATAATTGAAATTTGCTGAGGGTAGAACATATTTATATAAATATTTATAATTATTTATATATAATTATTTATATGAATATATATATTTAAGTTCTACTCTTAGCAAATTTTAATTATGCAATACAATGTTATCAACTATAGTCAGTATGTTATATATTAGATCCTCAGACTTTATTCATCTTGTACCTAAAAGTTTGTACCTTTTGCCAGCCTCTCCCTACTTCCTCCACTCCCACTCCCAGTCTCTGGCAACCACTTTCCTACTCTCTGTTTCTATGAGTTTGACTTTTTTTTTTTCTTTTTAAAGATTCCACTTATAAGTGATACCACACAGTATTTGCCTTTTACTGTTTGGCTTATGTCACGTAGCATAATGCCCTCAATGTCCATCCATGTTGTTGCCAATGGCAGGATTCCCTTCTTTCTCATGATGGAATAATATTCAGTTTGTTTTCTTATTATTGAGCTTTGAGTTCTTTATATATCCTGGATATAAGTCCTGGCTCAGATACTTGTTTTGTAAGTATTTTCTCCTAGTCTGTGGCTTGTCTTCATTTTCTTGACAATACCTTTCAAGGAGCAGATATTAAAAAATTTTTTTTCTTTTATGGATGGTGATTCTTTTTGGAGGGGGTGTTTCTGTTCAAGAAATTTTTGCCTGTCTTTAGGTTACAAAGATCTTTTTCCTATTAAAAACTTTCTATTAAAAGTTTTATAATTCTAGGTTTTACATTTTACTCTGTGATTAATTTTGACTTGATTTTTTTATATGGCATTGGCGGGGGTCATGGTTTAGTTGTTTATTATTATTATTACTTTGAATATGGTTGTCCAATTGTTTCAGTACCTTTTATTGTGAAGGATATTCTTTTTTCATTGAACTACCTTTGCACCTTCATCAAAAATCAATTGACTGTGTATGTGTGGGTCTCTTATTGAACTCTCTTTTCTGCTTCATTGATCAATGTGTCTGCACTTTTGCCAGTACTACACTGTTCATGGTAACTGAACAGGTAGTGTGTGTCCTCAGTTTTGTTCTTTTTTTTCAGAATTAGTTGGGCTACTCTAATGCATTTGCTTTTCCATACAAATTTTAGAATAAACTTGGCAATTTCTATAAAAATCCTGCTGTGATTTTGATTGGGATTGCTTATCAGTTTATAAATAAATTTGGGGATGTTGAAATCTTAAGAATCCTGAGCCTTCGCTATCTTAGACATGATACGTCTCTCTGTTTATTTAGATCTTCTGTGATTTCTCTCATAGGCATTTTATAATGTTTGGCATAAGAGCTTGCACATATGTTGTTAAATTTATACCTAAGTATTTCATGTTTGTTAGTGCTATAGTAAATGGTACTTGTTTTAGAATTTTAATTCCAATTATTCATTGCTACTATATAGAAAAAACAATTGATTTTTGTATATTGACCTTAATTCTGTGATCTTTCTTAGCTCATTTATTAGTTCTAATAGTTTTTTATAGGTATTTTGGTATTTTCATCATAGATAATTGTGTTACTGTCAACACAGATGATCCTCTTTCTTTCTTTCTGATCTGTATGTCTTTATTTTTCTTGTTGTATTGTTTTGGCCAGGACCTCTAGTACAGTGTTAACTAGGATTAATGAGAGTGGATACCTTGGCCTTTTCCCAGTCTTAGGGGGGAAGTGTTCAGTCTTCCACCATTGAACATGCTATTACTTGTAGTTTTTTTGACAAATGTTCTTTACCAGGTCAAAGAAGTTACCTATAATTCCTATCTTGCTGACAGATCATATCATGCATGGACACTGAAGTTTTTGACTGCTTTTTATGAGTCTATTGATAGGATCATATGGTTTTCACTCCTTAGTCTGTTGGTATTGATTGATTTTTGAAGGCTGAACTAACTTGGCACTCCCAAGGTAATATTCCTAGGATACCTCATCCAGTCATGATATTTTATCATTCTTTTATCATGGCTAGATCTCATTTGCTAATATTTTTGAGGATATTTGCATCTATGTTCATTAGGGACATTGGTCCATAGCTGCACTATACAAGACAGTAATTCCTTGACACTGGGCTATATACATTTAAATATAAATAGATTAAATTCTTATATAAAATTAAAAATTAATTTCCTAAGTTACACTAGTTATATTTCAAGTGCTCAGTAGCCCCATGTGGCTAGGGGCTGCCATATTGTATAGTGCAGATATTTCCACCAAAGCAGAAAGTTCTATTTGACAGTGCGGTTCTATAGTTTTCTTCTCTTTTTTCTAATTTCTTTGTCTGGTTTGGTATTAGTATAATGCTTGCAAAGTCTTTCCTTCTTTCCTGTTTTCTGGAAGAGCCTGTGTAGACCTCTGTGTAGAAGAACTATGGTCTATCTTGGGGGATGTTTCATGTGCACTTGAAAAACAATGTATATTCTGTTGTTGGGTAGAGTGTTTTATAAATGTCAGTTAGGTCAGGTTGTTGATAGTCTTGTCCAAGTCTGCTATGTCCCTACTTGTTTTCTTCCTACTTGTTCTGTCAAGTAGTACTGAGAGAGGGGTGCTTTTGTCTCTACCTGCATTTATGCATTTATCTATTTCTCCTTTCAGTCTTATCTTTTCCTTCAAATATTTAGAAACTCTTTTGTTATGTATATATACATTTAGGATTGTTGTGACACTGGTAAACAGATCCCTCTGTTGTTATGTAACTGTTTCATGCTCCTGCCCCGGGGTAGAAGATATTTTTCTCTTGCCTTTTCTCCTGCTACTCCACCTGTGCCTTGGATTTGCTGCCCTGCTTCCATCATCTTGAGGTATGCGTTCTGTTGGGCAGAAGGATCTGGATGGGGGCTTTTGCATTTAACCCAGCAGCACGATAGGACCATACCACCAAGGAAAGATCTTTCTAGTATCTCACCCTTCTTCTGATCTTTCTCCCAAGCACCTACTGATGGTCTATGGACAAGAGCTTGGAAATGTGTACAAGCTTCCCTTGTGCCTGTGACTCTCAGGGATTCTGTAATCACTGCTAGCCCACACTTGGCCTCTAGAAAATTAAAAATAATTTATCTGAGTTCTTCTTACTCACTTGTATGCCTGGTGTCTCTTCATCCCATACTTTGCCACAGATGATCCTTGGAGGCGCCTTTCTGTGGAGTTCAAGCTACTCAGTTTCCCTGTGACCTCAGCTTTCAGATGCATTGAAGAAAAATTATGTTTTTGAAGTTTATCTGCCTTTTTCTTGTTGTTAGGGTGGGAGTGAAGCACCTTCCAGCTTTCTACATCCTAGGTGGAAGTAAAACTCTACATGCCTGATAATTTAATGTCTTTTTTTTTCCTTAAAAGTGTTCTTGCAAACTCCCAATATAGAAGAGGTCACCTCAGCATTATATGAAAAGTAAAGTCACTTTAATTAAAAAAAGAAAGGATTTTAGTTTGGTGAATGCTAGGAAGGTGCTCCTAAATGCTGCATAATTTAAAACCAGTGTTTTTCAAGCCAGTTTTTATCCCAGAGCGAATTTTTAGAGGTAACTTAATAAGCCATTGGAAAGCAGGCTTATTCAAAAAGTGCTGACATCTTTCCCTGGCATGGTCTACTTTGTTTAACTGCAATTTTGCCATAATCCCATAGCTCTAGCAAAAGGAATTGTTCTACTAGGTGGTATCCATCTGTCCTTTGCATGGCAAATCCTCAGGTATAACTTTTTACATAGCCCACCCCCTTTCAATAATTAAACTTCATGTTCAGAGTGCTGTACTTTCTAAGAGTATAAAGATCACAGGGAAAGAAGATTAACACTCAGGCCAGGCTCAGAAAGAGTGAACACATAGGAGTTATAGAGGAGTATATTGCTTAATAAGGATTTTTTAAAAAACCTTTTACTTTATTCAGGATTGTTAACTAGAGTCAGGAGACATGGAGCAAAGACAGTGTTTCTAGGAAAGGCTTCTATTTCTGAGACTTCATTACCACCCAGGTCTCAGTGATGGCACCGATGCCACTGATGAGTTAATTTAATTTTTCTTAAAGAATGCTGGCTCTGGGAAAGTCCAGTGGGGTATACTGGAAGGAGCTTTCAGGACGTCTGCAGGGGCACAGCCCCATCATAGACTATGTGAATGGTGCTTGGTTTAGATAAACCTATATTTTAATGCTGTTTTTTCTTCTGAGTGACCTTGGGCAAGTCACTTCACCTCTCTGACTCTCAGTTTACTCACCGGTGAAAAGGGGCTAATAATCCTTATATCTTAATGTTATTTGGTGGATGAAGTGATAAGATCTGTAAAACACTTTCCACAAGGCCTGACACTTAGTAAATGCTCAGTCATGAGTTCACTTCTCCTTTCCCCCTTCTTGGGAGCTGTGCAAAGAAGGGGACATGAAGTTGTCCTTTGACAAACCCTGTTCCCTAGGATCTTAATTTTATGAAAATACACAGTTTTACATTTGCGATGTTTGGAACCTGGAGGCTTTTTTTTTTTTTTTTTTTTTTTTGCGGTACGCAGGCCTCTCACTGTTGGGGCCTCTCCCGTTGCGGAGCCCAGGCTCCAGATGCACAGGCTCAGCAGCCATGGCTCACGGGCCCAGCCGCTCCGCGGCATGTGGAATCCTCCCGGACTGGGGCACAAACCCGTGTCCCCTGCATCGGCAGGCGGACTCTCAACCACTGCGCCACCAGGGAAGCCCTGGAGGCATTTTTGCTGAATGGGTTGAATTTTGCACTTGTGCCCTAAGGTGATTTAGCTGTATGGGGTGCAATTTTATAAAATTTTAATAATTGTTTCCATTTTGCAATTTGGAAATCAGAGCAATTCTCCCCTTGGCTCATTGCTGGGGCTGATCTGTCCCTCGGAGAGGGCTGTGTTACTAGGGTCAGAGATTACAAAGGGCTTGGGTCTTCTGCATAACAGTTGATTAAATTTGCTAAGATTGTCTGGGTCAGATTGATGTAAGTTTGAATCATGGATTTGCCAATTCCCAGCAGCAGGATCCAAAGCAAATTCCTTTTCCTCTCTAAATCTTAGTGTTCTTGGTGACAAAATGGGAGAGGGATGCAATACCTAGCTCATAGCATTGTGATAATCAATGAGATCATGCATATCATGCACTCAAAAATGTTATATAAACCATTTATTGAATATTTGCCATTTACTGGCCCTGGGCTAAGCACTTTATATGGATTATATAGTTTAATGCCCATCACAACTCTGTAAGATAGGTGATGTTAGTATTCCCATTTTATAGGGGAGGAGGCTGAGGTATGGAGCAGTAAGTAACTCAATGTAGCCAAGATGAGGTGGTGATGGGATGTGAACCCAGGTCCGTGCTCTTAACCCCATTACTGCACTCCCTTCCATTTTCTTTGGTTTCTGCTTCTCCCCAAACCACTGTTGAATTTAGAAATAAGTTTTGATATTTGGTGACATGTTAGTAGATTGCATGCCTAATATTGCCTTCTAAAAACATGTTTTGGTGCTTTTCAGCTACTCTCAGAGTAGTGAAAGCAGCAGAAGATATTTCGGGGGACAACTTCCCAATATGGCCACTCTTAATTCCCTGGTCTATCAGACATTTGAAGCCTTAGGTTGGTAAGCTCTTCTTATGGGTGGGGCATGGGCTCTGGGGGCTAAGCAGACTGTGGACAGACAATGGTGTCATGCTTCCCATAGGCCAGAGGAAAGATTGATTTTTCAGGGGAGCAAAATAACCAGCAGGAACTCTGTCTGAGCCTTTACCTCTTTAAAAACATGTCTGAAGTATATTCTTTAGATCAAGCTTGATAAATGGAGGGGTGTTCCCTAGGTGGGAAAATAACACTGTGTGTTGAATCAGAACCTTCTGCACTTGGCATATAGTCTACAAAGAATCGATGACATTTTGTCCTGATTTTTCTTACCAGTTTCCATCAGGTCTTACTTAACACACAGCTGGTACTGTGAAGTGCAAATGGCCAATTGTTCCTTCAACCTCCAAAGGACTGTCTCCTGGAGAAGATACCTTGGGAAGGGTTTACCTATATGGGAATGATTCCAGGAGTGGTAATTTATGAACGCATTTTTGATGGTCTCTAGATTTTCTCCAAAACTATGTTAATGAACAGGAGAACTTAATTTCAACATGCTGGGCATTGAATACAATGATAGCACCTGATTCACAATTAGAAAGGTAATATTTTCTGAGACAGAATCATTTATAGTCTTTCTTGAGTCTCATTTGGACCTATGTTACCCATGTTACACAGCCAGACTAATGATGCAGAGGTAACTACAGAAGTTCTCTACATGAAATTCCCTTCTTTGTAAAAAAAAAAAATGAGTTGATGACCAAGGCTTTAACTGTCTTAAATAAATGATCCACCATATAAAGGAATGTCATAGAAGCCTCCCAGAGAAATGGGCCTCCCAGAGAAATGGGCCTCCCAGGAGAAAGCATCAAATCCTTGCTGCTTTTCCTCAGTATACACTCTTGACTCTCACAGACTGTTGTTGATAGCTGAGCAGAAATAATAAAATTTTTGTGCAGTCCTCTCAAATTTGTAGCCATAAACTCAATGATCACTAATTATTTCATGTACAGTTTAGTTCAGCTATCTATGTACATCCTCTAGAATACTTGCAACTCCGAAAAAAAATATTATTTACTCCACTTTATAAATTAGGAAAAGGAGGCTAAGAAGGGTTAAGTAAATTGCTTAATATCATGCAGCTAGTATGTTGTGGGACCAGGATTTGGACTCAGTCTGAATTACGTCAAAGCATCTGCCCATCCCATTACTCTAGCCACTAGAGGGTATCATGAAGGAAAATATTCAGTTCTTTTAATACCTTACATATAGTTAAGGGTCTAAGACATAACCATCACAATAAAAGGCTCACTGAGAACTTACTATGTGTCAGGGATTCTGCTCAACTCTTTACAGAGATTTTCTCATTTAATTATCTGAATAACCCCATGAAGTACATAGTACTATATCCTAAATTGACAAGTGATGTTAAGTAGCTTCCTCTTTATCGTGGATTGGATCTGAGCTTCAAATCCAGGCAGTCTGACTCCAGAGTCTATTCTTTAAACTACCATTGCTTCCCAGGACTGTTGATCTGGGACACGGGTTGTTCAGAAGAGAATTTAGTTGAAGTCAAGCTAAATGAGGGGTCAGGCCATGTGAACAGAATCAATGGTAGCTGCAGTTAGGGAGTTAAGGGTCAAGTTAATGATAGGAGGTAAGTTAATGATGGGAGCAGAACTTTCAGAACCATGGACAGCCACCCAAAGAGGAGTTTATGGTTGGTCTAAGTCAGGTAAAGCCCTCATCCTCAAACAAGGTTAACGTCACCTACCCACTGTCTTTATTATTAATTGACCTTCACTCCCTTCTTGCTTGGCTTAGCTCCTCAGAATTCATGGAGTAATTTTCATTACCCTCAAGAACTCTTGAGGGCTTCCCTGGTGGCGCAGTGGTAGAGAGTCCGCCTGCCGATGCAGGGGACACAGGTTCGTGCCCCGGTCCGGGAAGATCCCATATGCCGCGGAGCAGCTGGGCCCGTGAGCCATGGCCGCTGAGCTTGCGCGTCCGGAACCTGTGCTCCGCAGCGGGAGAGGTCACAACAGTGAGAGGCCCGCGTACCGCAAAAAAAAAAAAAAAAAAAAAAAAAGAACTCTTGATGTCTGTAGTTGATGTGACTAATTGTTTTGAGCTTCCATTGATATCTAGAACGTCCAAAAGGGTGGTTGAGGATGAGCAGTGAGGAACATGAGAGGACAGGAGAATTCTCAGCCCTTTTAATCAATTGGTTTGTCCTCTAACCACCCATTTTCCTCTAATTCAGGGTAAGATTAAAACTAAGGCCAGGGCCCTGACAATAAATGTGAATAGTTTAAAACAGTTCAGTTGCAGAATACAGGCAGTGCCACAGGGAAGCTCATGATTAATTGCCGAATGGAAGGTACAGTCAAATGCCACTGGAGGGTGAAATCATTGTAAGCTGCAGTGGTCTCAGGAGACAGTTGAAAGATGTATTTGTCTAAGTGGAGATAAGGAGAGGGGTATTTCAGAAAAAAGCAAAGAGTGCATTAAAAAAGTACAGAGGTAGGGAGCTATAAAATGTCTAGTGGGGAATAAACAGGCTGACTTTTTTTCCTGGAGACTCATATTTGCGTACGATCAGATTTGATTTTTATTTGTATGTATGTACACAAAATGTCATCAGAGTGAAGAAACATCAGATATGCTTTCAAGCCACTGGGGGCTGATGTGGATACGGAAAGGCTCATGCACCTCTTTAGCCAGACAGCTCTATCAGCACTGGATTTCTGCTCTAATTATAAAACATCATTGGAGACAAGCTATGCTGTAGCATTTCTCCCCAAGCAACTAGGGGGCCCAGAGAAGCTGGATTGTCATTTGCAGGAGACAAATGACAATGATCCCTTGAGGTGTAATGTGAAGAAAAAATGCAATCCAATTATGAGACTGTCATTGTAAAGGTTTCTTCTTGTTCCCAGCTCAGACAGAGGAGGGAGACAAGGTACCATGTTAACAACAGGACTGAGATTTTACCCAGAGTATGGAAAGATAAGCAGATCCCTGCCATTTCAGAAAAACAATCCTTCCGGGTTGAATCAAATTAAATGCTATAACAAAAAAATGTTTTGATGTCCAAGAGAAGGAATATGGCTTAACAGCTAAAGTTCCACTACTGATAGACCTGGGAAGCCTTGGTGATGAAATTTAATTTCTACATTCTTTGAAGACATCACAGACTCCATTGTGCAGTAAAGAGGTTTCCCAAGTGGAATTCTGGAGTTCTGACCATCTTTAAGAGACCCATTGGCTGATAAAGGACATTGTCCTTAATTTTAATGAGGAAAAAGAAGACTGTGTAATGGGAGATAGAGTGTTAAATCCATTCAACTCAAACCACAGGAAATTGTGCTTAAGTGTATCTGTGCACGTGGAGGCTCAAACTTTGGTACCTAGCATGGTGAATATTAAGATAGTAATCTTTTACCAAGAAGTCATCCAGATTATTTCATGCCTGTTACCTTGTACCCAATAAAGTACCAGCATGGTATATAGGAAAGGATAGGAGCTTTGGCATTGGAAAGATTTGGGTTCAAGTCCTAGTTCAACTACTTTCTAACAGTGTGACCTTGGGCAAGTTACTTAAATTTTCTGAGCCTCATTTTTCTAACCTGTGTCATGGGGATACTTATCCTCTGTGCACAACATTTGGGATAGTGCCTGACATATATTAGGTGCTCAAGAAATATGCATCACATGTTCCCACATTACGATCACAAGCAGTTGTTTTATCGCTTCCTTTGTGAAGTGGTGGACACTTCTTTTTGTCTTCCAGTATGTTTCCCCTCCTCTTCACTACTTAACACTACTTTGATTTCCCTTTGGAAAAAACCCACCTATTCACCCATCTCAGTCCGTGTGGTTTGGGTAGAGAGCTTTCTTTACTGAAGAGGTAGACATACCTTCATTAGTCATGGTTTTCCATGTTCCTGCCCACAATAATTGGTTCAGGGATGGACATGTGACCCAAGATGGCCAATGAGACTTGATCCCAGTACTTTTATGGATCTTTCTGGAAGGACTATTCCTCTGGTGGTTGTTAAGAAGTATCAGATGGTTACCCAAAAAGTTAAACATAGAATGCAACATGACTCATCAATTACACTCCCAGGAAAATACCCAAAACAATTAAAAACAGGTGTTCAAACAAAAGCTTATACATGAATGTTCATAGCAGCATTATTTGTAACAGCCCAAAGGGGACAACTCAAATGTCCATCAACAGATGAATGGATAAACAAAATGGATAAAAATATCCATATAATGGAATATTATTCAACCACATAAAGGAAGAAGTATCAATACATGCTGTACACCATGGTTGAACCTTGAGAACATTATTTAGCGACAGCTTTATAGGCACCCACCTCCTGCTGAAAGAAAAAGGCTGATAACAAACTTAATACAAATGGAAGGAAAGTATTTCCAAGGACCACACAGCTCCACTTTTCCCACAGAAAGGAAGATGAGATGCTCTTTGAATCCTACGCTCCACTTTTCTCTTTTCATGAGCTTACTGAACAAGACCAGCTCAAATGCTGCTTTTTCCAGGAAGGATTCAAAGTTGAACTTAGTCACTCCCTGCCTTAGGGAGAAGTATTTTTGTAAATGTCTCTTTTCCCCATAGGTTAAGGAGCTTCTGGGTGTAGCAATCATGTCTTACTCTTATTTGTATCCCTCACCTTGAATGCCTACTACGGTGCCTGGCACATAGTGTTTGCTCAGTGAACACTTAATTTGAAGAGAGAGTTGGTCATAATTTTGTGTGAGAGTAACACGTAACTGATTTTAGATCTAGTTTTGTTTAGCACTTAGCATGATTCCTTAAAGTATGCACTCGATATAAAGTACAGCCATATGTGTATCTACCTATACCTACTTGACACTACACCTATATCTTCACCTACATCTACACCGACATCTACATCTACATCTATGTATGAGTAATACTACCTGAGAGAAACTGAAGTCCTTCCCTATCTATGAAACACACTATACATTGAACTTGGGCCCCAAGTTCAAATATCACTGAACATACTATTCTGCATATCCCAGAGGTCATTGAACTACTACCTCCTGCAGTGCAGCCTCCACCCCTGTCTCCAACTCAGTGATAATCATAAGGATGAAGATAGTATCAGTTGCCAGTTATTGAGTATTTGGTTTGAGCTGGGATCTCTTAAGTTCTTCACCCACATAATTCTGTTCAATCCACACAACAGCCATTTGACCCAGGTTCTGTGAGTATCCTCATTCTACTGATACACGGAGGCTGAGGGAGGCTCAGCTACTTGCCCAAGGTCACACATCCCATTTGAGGAAAGAACCAGGATTCAAACCCGTTTGACCTCCAATCCCACGTTCCCGACCAGCACAACTGCCAAACGGGAAATTCTGCCCTAGTTGGACAATTCCCTTTCCCTGCCACCTCCTGCCCATCACCACCTCCTTCTGAGAGCTGAAGGGTCTAAGAACTAGCATCTGATGAGTCTGAATCCTGCTGGTGTACCCTCTCGTTATGTGTGTGTCTCTCCAGTTTCCTGTAGTTCTGAAAGGGGCTTAGTTTGGGGCAGTTCTGATTTAGTAACTTCATGAATCCCAGAGGCGGGGAGTGGTCATGTTCTTGCCCTTGTCACTTCCCATTATGTCTGGAGATGTGCATGCAGGACCTTTCCTCCCCTACACCCCCCATTATAGAGAGAATGGCATGGGAGATGACATAGATGCTACAAAACCTTCAGAATCTGTTGCCGGGTACCACCGTCTGTCATCATCATTTTGGTGGCAGTGTCAAATACATAGGCCCATTTTCCTCTAGAAATCAGGCTCAGGGAGACCCTGTCCTCACACTTCTGAACCCTTAGGTGGAAGAGGAACTGAGTCAAGTTCCTGGGCCATTCTGGACCTATCTGGCCTCAGATCCATCCTTTGCCCTCCCACTGCAGACCATGGTTCCCAGGCTCCCACATAAACAGAGTTTCAGCTGAACTTGGCCAGTGGGAGGTGCTGATGGGAGACTGGCAGGCAGGAGGGAGGGATAAGCCATGATATTTCTTTCTCCCTTTGTCTCCCGTGGCATCTCTGCAGCAGCGGTATCTCCTCTGTGGCTGCAGGTCCTGTGGGACAGACCCCGCTTTTGTCCTGGGCTCAGTAATGCCCAACCTCCCTTGGTCCCTTGTCCTAGGGGTTGTGGTCGATTCCTGCTGTTTATTCATCTTTGGCAGGACCAGGACGAGGATGAAACAAGTGAGACTGAGTAATGTAAGTGTGGGGTCAGATCCTGTCTTTATTTAAAGTTTTGATATTTTCTTTATCATCAATTTTTTTCTGCATCAATCTAGACTTTTAAAAGTAAAGATGTTTCTTGACTTATGATGGGGTTATGTCACGATAAACCCATTGTAAGTGGAAAATGCATTTAATATACCTAACCTATTGCGCAGCTTAGCTGAGCCTAGCCTACCTTAAATGTGCTCAGAACATTTACATTAGCCTACACGGGGGCAAAATCACTTAACAGAAAGCCTATTTTATAACAAAGTATTGAATATCTCATGTCATTTATTGAATACTGTACTGAAAGTGAAAAACAGAATGGTTGTCCGGGCACAGAACGGTTGTAAGGGTACCGGTTGTTTACCCTGGTGATCACGTGGCTGACTAGGAGATGCGGCTCTTGGCATCTGTCCAGCATCATTGGAGGGTCGCACTGCCTAGGGCTAGCCTGGGAAAAGATCAGAATTCAAAATTTGAAGTATGATTTTTACTGAATGCGTACCACTTTCACACCAAGTCAAAAAATTGAAGTTGAACCATCGTAAGTCGGGGACTCTGTATTGCTTTAAAGTAGGATTCCCACATTGTTCCATTTGGTACCTTGGTGTTTTGTCACCCGAACATACCCAGCATTAAAATCCTGCTGTTTAAGATACTCAAGTGGTTTCTCCTCCCCAGTTACACACTGATAGTGTACCTCACACAGATTTCGACTTACACGTCTCCATGAGGTAGGGATTAGTATATCCATTGTACATATGAGGACAGATGCTCAGAAACCTTTAGTGACCTGCCAGTGCCACTGAAGCTATGATGGTGCAGAGATGGATCTCGAACCCAGGTCTTTGGGACTCCAGAATCCTCACTCTTAACCATTAAGCTCTGTGGTTCTATTATATATATTTTCAAAGGATTCAACTAAGAACAAAAGTCTCTTTTGATCAGGAAGAAACCTTTTTTTGTTTTGTTTTGTTTTGTGGTACGTGGGCCTCTCACTGTTGTGGCCTCTCCCATTGCGGAGAACAGGCTCCGGACGCGCAGGCTCAGTGACCATGGCTCACGGACCCAGCCGCTCCACGGCATGTGGGATCTTCCCAGACCGGGGCACGAACCCGTGTCCCCTGCATCGGCAGGCGGACTCTGAACCACTGCGCCACCAGGGAAGCCCAGGAAGAAACCTTTTGATTGTGGAGAACACTCTTAAAAGGGTCTCTATCTGGGCCCTTTCAAACTTGAAATTTATATGCAGAGAATACAACCATGTGAGGACAGGTGATATTGGGATGAAACTGGGAAGGTTTATATTCTTCTCTGAGCTGATCTGTCGCAGTAAATCCCCAGCAAATATCACTTGTCTCATTTTCCTTCAATCCTTTTGTCTGAGTTTGAGTTGAAAACATTTTTTTCCCTCTTTCTTTGTAAATTCTCTTGATTTTGGTTATGTAACCAGGCCAGGCAATTGCCTTTGCTGAACAAAAGTCTCAAATGAATAGATATCAATGGTAATACCAGTAATTAACAGTTTCTCTATGCAGCACATGTCTGAAACTGCTTTTATTGATTCATTTTGACTCAGTTCCATATAGGGCAATTTTTCAGTTCACACAAACATATGCTTATCTCCTTTTGGTTCCGACCGTTCTGAGCTCTGTTTTTAAAGATTGTAATTCCTCAGGACAGCTCCGACAGGGGAGCAGATGAAACAGGACTAAGGTACCTCAAATTAACTGTAACCTTGAAGGGTTGTTAATGAGTGGGAAGGATGGAGAACCTCAGTTTGGGGTTTGATTTCTGTGTTTTCGTTCTGATTTGATTTAAGCAGAACTTGGAGCTACATGGAGTTGCGTGTAGGAAGAGAAAAGGGAGATAGGAGGGGAGTCATGCAGGCAAAGATAGGAGTCAAAGAGAAGAAAAATGGAAGAGAAGCACCAGTTGCCAGTGTTACCCTGACTCAGGTAGCTCTGCTTCTCTGGGATTCATCCCGGTGGTCCTATTTTTTTCCCCCTCGATCAAGGGAAAAATGCAGAGTATTAAAAGGGCAATTTGTTTGGATGGCTAGGAATGTCAGAGTTACTACTTTTCCACCACAGTTGAGCTCTTTCATTAAGTTGAATCTAGAAAACTTAGATGAAGCAAAGGAGAAGGCGGTGGGGAGAAAGCTAGTTTTAAATATTCCAAATATTTTGTGGTCCTACATGCAGACACGTTGTACCCCCCCCCACACATGCATACACACACACACAATACAGTTGAGATTCCACTGAACATGCCTACAGAACATAATACTACTGAACATATTATTCTATGACCTGCTTTTCAAATTAGTGATGTATCATGAACCCGTTTATGTGTCAATAATTATTCCTCTGTGTGATCATTTTTCATGGCTGAATAGCATTCCATTGGATGGATGCATATAATGTATTTAACCAATAACCTAGTGTTGGATATTTAATTTGTTTCTTTTCTTTTCCTTCCTGGCCTCTTTTACTTTCCCTATCTCCTTCCTTCCTTCCCTCCCTCCATCCCTTCCTCCCTTCCTTTCTCCTATCTTCCTATTTAACCATTCTGAAATAAACAACTTTGACTTTCTTCATGAATTGGAAACATTTGCTTAGGACAGATTCTTAGGTGCAGATTTTGGGTCAAAGAGTGTGCCAATTTTTAAGCTTCTGATGCATTCACTACTCTTTCCTCTGAGAAAATTGTACTGATGCATACAGGAAATATGGCAATTTTAACCCCAGAATTACACCATCCCATGAGTCTGCTCTGAAGGTGTAGTGTTTGCACTGAGAACTCTAGGATGGGTGTAAGTTAACAAGGCAAGGGTGACGGATGGTGATAATAGTGGTGGTGGTGATGGCAAACATTACGGCAGAGGAAGCCACATGTGTAAGGAACACTTGGTAGGAGGGAGTAAAAGACCTTCAAAGGGGCAGAGTCAGCACAAAAAATAAAGGAGGAGGGTGTATTATTCAGGATTCTTGAGATTTATCACAAGGAAGTAGCTCATGTGATTATGGAGGCTGACAAGTCCCAAGACTGTAGTCAGCAAGCTGGAGACACAGGAGAGCTGATGTTTCAGTATGAGTCCAAAGGCAGGGGAAAAAAAGCAAAAAACAAAAAACCTATGTCCTAGCTCAAGGCAGTCAGCCAGGAAGAGTTTGCTCTTATTTGTGGGAGGGTCAGCCCTTTTGTTCTATTGAGGCCTTCAACTGTTTAGACGAGGCCCACCCACATTGGGGAGGACAATCTGCTTTATTTAGTCTACTGATTGAAAAATTAATCTCATCCAAAAACACCTGCACAGACACACCCAGAATAATATTTGACCAAATGTCTGGACATACTGTGGCCCAGTCAAGTTGACCCCAAAAATTAAGCATCACAGGGGGAACATGAGAGGAGGTTCCAGAGTGGGCATTAGCGGAGGGAATGTGGATGGAAGGAGAATAGGACCATACAAGGCCTTGTGGACCGCATAAGGGATTTTGATTTTCATCATAAGAGATATTGGAAATCACTAAGTGGTTTTAGCAAGGCTGGAGATGCAGTGACATAATCACATTCATAATAACCCTATGAAGTATGAGGGGAAGGCATTGCTTACCCATATGACAGATGAAAAGACTGGGCTAGAACTTTTAAGTAGCTCACAGAGGTCCTCTCTCATTCCACAGTACAAATTAGGGTTCTTTCGCCCATGCTAAACTGCTACTTGTGGGTCCACGTATGCATAGAGAACTTCTGCAAGGCATCCCCTAGATACACTGATTCACCCACATCCCGTTACTTCAACTTGGAAGTGCCAAGGAGTTAATGTCCCCAGAAGCCACCCAATGGCAGATGGGGAGCTAGTGGGTAAATACTGCAGCCTGGCAGTCCCACACTGCGGAATCGTCCCAAGGTGCATGCCCCCCACTTCTCTCCCAGAGCTCCCAGTGGAACTGTGCCCGTTGCTCAGAGCAATAATCTTTTTTGATAACACAGTCTGTATTGGCCGCTTCCTCACCTCTTCACTAACCTGTTGAGGTTTCCCGAGACCACTTCCCCAATAAATAATTTACACTTAAGTCTTGTCTCAGGCTCTACTTCTGTGGGAACCCAGCCAAAGGCAGGGACACTCTTTCTAGGACATTCTTGCTTCTGTGCAGTTTTGCTGTGAGCACTTGGAGCTTGGCAGGCTCTTGGACTCCGCAGCTGGAGGTTTTAGTGATGAGCGTGGGGCCAAGACTCTCAACATTTTTTCCTCTTTCCCACTCCTGATCTCAGAGCCAGTGTCGGGGAAGGACCTCTGGGGGCGATGTGCGTAAACCTTGCCTGCGACACGTTTCTGCTTAAGGCAGGATTTGACAGTGGGTACCTGCCAACATGTCAGCAGCAGTGTTGACACCATGCATGGGGCTGAAGGATTAATCACCAGCCTCTACCAAGTCCAGGATAACATGCCTGCCATCTTCTCACCTCTGACACTCCTGCTACCCAATGGATCCCCAAGGCTCCATCAGTAATTCATAGGAGAACCAAGAGCATCAGGACTCTGACACACTTTCCAACAGTCAACCAGGTTCTGGCTTTTCTCCTGCCTTCTGGGTCAGGCCTTGTGCTCTGGTTTCCTGAACTGCAGGTGGCATCAGGAGAAGAATTAACTTCAAGGCTGTCATTTCCCGAGGACGCCAGTACTAGGGATGCAAATTAAATACTCATAATTAGAAGATGCCTTTCTGCCAGGTTTCTTTAGGGAAAACTTCCTCCTCATTCCGTCTGATATTCCCATGGAGACGAGGGGGGAAAATTCATATCTGGCAGCAGGCTGTGGTATCAGAAATAATGGCTCGAGGCACGAGGAAAACGTCATCAGTGTATACCTGCTGAGAGGTCCCATTATGGGAAGGAAATTGACTCTGTTCCCCAGTGCATATAGCCCATGTTGGTGTCCTGCTTTCTTTGTGTATTTGGTAGAGGGGAAATGCATAATCGTGGTTCTTCAGGGGAAAAAATACCCCATGAAACCATTACGTCGTCATCAGTCTATATAAGATAATCCATTGCTGGGGGCGGGAGCTTAAAATATCCAAGCAGGTCTCCTGGTTTTCTGCCTGCTTTCTCTTTGTTGGTGCCCAAACTCTTGCAGTCTGGCAATATGCTTTTCCCTTCTGCCTTCTACCCCTTGCCCCAGACAAATAATAATTGATGACACTTGTTTCACAATGTATGTCACCTCCCTGGAGAAGTTTCTTGGGGAAAAAAAAAACTTACGTGGGTTGATCATGTATCTCTGGACTGTTTTATCATAGATCTGAAGGTCTGAGTATAGAGATAGCCCTAAAACTCTAATGCGTATCATCTAGATGGTTTTTTTTTTCCTCAGCAGAAGTATATAGGTCTGAGTTTCTGGTTGCTAATAAAATGAGCATGGATTATAGTGACATGAAGCAGAAAAGGGATCTATGGTTTGGAAGACAAATAGGAAGCAAGGGAGGCGAGACCTGGCCAGGACTTGGTCTTAAGACCAGCCAGCGTGGGGTATCCCCGTTTGTGTGGTTGCTCTGGATATTGTTATTTTGCAACTGTACTCCAAAGCCAGCCTCAGCTACTTGAGTGCCTCTAAAGATCGCTGTCTTTGCATCGTCTGTTCAGTGTCAAGTCCTGGAGATGGACACCTACCAGCTGAGCTTCAGCCATGGCCATCGACCTAGCTTCCAGGTACCAGGGACAGGCACCCCATCCCTTCCACCCCTGTAAGGGGAGTCTTTGAAAGGGCAGTCTTTTCCATCACCCACCCATTCTCCTCCCTCTTCGTCTTCCCCCCTTTGCTTTCTCCTATCATTTTCCCACCCAACATATAATTTACTCAGCTATCATGTTTGTGCTCTGCCATCCCCTACTAGGATCTGAGTTCCATGAGAGCAGGATTTTGGTCTCCCTCATTCACTGCTAAATCCTAGAACAGTGCCTGGCACATGGTAAGCACTTAATAAATGTAGGTTGAATGAAAGAATCAATGAAATGGGAGGGATGGTTTGGATGCTGGGCTCCTCCAAAGGATGTATATTCCTGGCAAGAAATATTTCTCATTCTCGATAAAAGGAACAATCACTTTTAGGAGCTGGCTCTTTGTTTTTAGCAAGACGAGCAGAGAGAAATGCTGCGCTGTGACATTTTCCCTCAGATTTTCTTCTGTGCAAAGTTGATATTTATAGCCAGTGTCCACCGGCCTCTGTTTATCTGCAAAGTGTGTCGTAGAGGCCTCACCAAGGATCCTGGATCATAGCAGAGTTATGGGCAGACCCATCTCTTTATACCTCGGGCAGAGAATAAAGGGAGAGTCTAGTTCCTCTGCTAAGAAGGACCATTGGGGGAAATGGTACCACTGGGCATGGGGCATTTGGGGTGGTGGGCTTGTGGGAAAAAAATGCAGACTTAGTTGTTTAAGCTCCCTCATCCTGATCACGTGCTTGAGGAGTAGCGTTTATTGACCATCTACTATATGCCAGGAGCCCTTCCAGGCCTTCCACACGCTCTGATCCTTAATCCACCATACTGTTGTCGCCATATTGCAGCTGGAAAACTGGGACATGCTTGAGATCTATATGAGCTGTGCCAAGTTACATGAGGACTTTCACCCTTTCAGAGTCATGGAGAGGGACCTGGCTGTGACACCAAGCCAAGTTGTCCTCTTCTGAGGAAAAGAGAGGAAGGTGCTTGCCCGAGAGCTACCCATCATACCCAGCACCCAGGTGCCCTGAGGAGGTTGTGTTGACAGAGATTTGGCTCAGTGGGCTCTCGGTGTTTGATCGTGTGGGGCCATGCAAGAATAAGATGTATGGAAGAGAGAAAGTTGCGGGGCGCAGGTGCTAGAAGATTCCAGGACTGCTTATGACTGCCCTATAGAGAGAATCTTTCACTGCCTTCACACCTGGATTTTGGAGTCAGGCTATTGAGATTCACCACCTGCTTCTGCCCCTAATTCACCACCACAAAGGAAACACCTCGAATGTTGGCTGTTATTGCCCTTAACACAAGGGATTTGGGGAAATGCAACATTTTTCTGGCTGTGGCATGGTGCTAATGGAGCCACAGTTGGTGTAGTCACTGCAACCAAATGAACATAAACTCAAAAATGTGCCTTTATTCTGGGGCCAAGGAATTAATTAGGTGTGCGTTGGAGAGGGATTAAGATACAAGATGCCAGCTAACATGCAAGATCTCCAGTTAAATTTGAAGTTTGGATAGACAGTGAATAATATTTTAATATAAGTATGTCTCATGAAATATTTGTAACATACTTATACGAAAAAATTATTCATTGTCTATTTGAAATTCAAATTTAACTGGGCATCCTGTACTTGTATGTGCTAAATCTTGCAATCCTAAGAGTTTTGCTTTGTCTCTGGCTATTCCTGGCCTTATATTAGCCTCTTTCTCCCCACTGCCTGCTTAAATGTGAAATCAGAAGTCATAAAAGACTTGACACAATGACAAGAATTTTAATGGCCTAAGGCATTAATTCATCCTTGACAGGAGACATATCCAATCTATTTAGGTTCAGTGATTTGAAATGGCACATTTTCATATTTCCCACCCTCACTCCATCCCCACCAAGAATCAGGATGGATTGGGAAGCAATTTATTCCATTCTTAGGGAGTTTGAGGGAAAACGTCTCCTTGTGAAGAGGGTGAGGATTTAAGGCCTAAAGGTAGATGTTGGAGGCCCTTTGGGCGGGAGTTAATTCCACTCTCCTTGCACTCTGCTGCTAATTTCTTTAATAGTCATGAGCGTACAGGTGTAGCTAGCAATGCAGAGAAGAGACATGTCCCAAATCTGGATGATTAAGACATGTTTTTCTCATTTCCACCCTGTAATTTGAGATGCTCTTGATTTTCATTTTTTGCTCATCATCAACTAGCAGTGACACCAAACATTTTAATGTTTAAAATCTCTGCCCCCTACCTCCTGGATTCTCTCTCAAGCCATTTATGATGTCTAGATATGCACTTGATCCCAAAAAAGAGCCCTGCAGTGAACCTTTACACACAAGTGAAAATTTCCTTTCGTAGTGCAAATTACCCATCTTCCCCATTTTATGAATTTTGTAAATGTTGAGGCTTTTGTATATTGATTTTTTAAAAAGCGGATGTTGGGCTTCCCTGGTGGCGTAGTGGTTAAGAATCCGCACACCAGTGCAGGGGACCCAGGTTCGATCCCTGGTCCGGGAAGATCCCACATGCTGTGGAGCAACTAAACCTGTGCACCACAGCTACTGAGCCCGCGCTCTAGAGCCCGTGAGCCACAGCTACTGAAGCCCGTGTGCCTAGAGCCCGGGCTCCGCAACAAGAGAAGCCACGACAATGAGAAGCCCGTGCACCGCAATGAAGACCCAACACAGCCCAAAATAAAAACAAATAAATAGATAAATTTATTTTAAAAAAATCGGATGTTTGTGTATGCCACTGGCTGTCTAGACCTCTGTTCCTCTCTTCCTCTCCATCATCCTCATCCTTATCCTCATCCTATTCATCATTTCTGTGTTAAACTCACAATTAAGCATTACCACTTAGAGCAGTTATCTTCAAACCTGGCTACATTTTCGTATTTCAGGGGTAATTAAAAAACTTATGGATGCTCAGAGCATAGCCCCAGAAACTCTGACTTACATGGTCTGAGATGCGATACTGCTGAGTGATTCTAGCTGCAGCCAGGTTGGAGGACCACCAGCCTAGAGGTAAAAAATAGCCTGAACTGAGGAGTCTGGATTCCCGTCCTACCTATGATGTGTCCTCTGGCAAGTTACCACCTTCCTGAGGCTCAGTTTCCTCATCCATAAGACGGGGGTGATTGCAGCAAAGTTGAGTGGTTGTGATAAGACCATGTGGCCCACAAAGTCTAAAATACTTGCTCTGAACCTTTACAGAGAAAGTTTGCCTTGACTTAACAACATAACATAAGCCTGTACCATAAACCTCATTTATGTCCTCATGGAGTTCCCAGGCTAGTGGGGGGAGACACTTTAAATACCTCCTATATAGTCCAGTAAAGGCACAGTGTGGTATCATGGAGACAGTCTGGGATTGGCTTCTTTCCTCAGATCCTCCCCAAACCATACATTTGACCTTAAGTAACCTGCTTTTTTTTTTTTCTTCCCTCTGAACCTCAGTTTCTTCATTTCTAATATAGAAGGGTGGGACTAGATGATTTCTAAGGGCTCTTTCAGCTCTAGGATTTTCTGATTCCATCCCTGGCATCCTGTATTGCTCTTAAAGCACAGATCTACCAATTCTATGGGAACTGGTCCAGGAGATCTTTTAAACTGGGCATGGGGAAGTACCAGTCTTTCTCGCCTCCACACTACAGATGTTTTAGAGCAAATCAATACCATTCTGGGGAATTCCCTGGCGGTCCACTGGTTGGAGCTCCATGCTTTCACCGATGAGGGCCCAGGTTCAGTCCCTGGTCGGGGAATTAAGATCCCACATGCCATGAGGCTGGGCCAAAAAATAAAACAAAATAAACAGAAGAGATTTCTTTATGGTGGCTCTTAAGGGTGAAAGGAGAAACTTCTTTAAAAGAAAAAAAAATTGCATTTTGCATCATAGCCACTCTTTTTTATCCAGAGGTTCAGAGAAAGGTTTAGAAATTCCTCTGTGGCAGGATGAATCATGGCCCCCAAAGATATCCAGGTCCTAATCCTTGGAACCTGTGAATGTTTACCTTGTACAGCAGAAGAAACTGAAAATGCGATTAAATTAAGAATCTTGAAATAGGGATCATCCTGAATTACTAGGCATGCCCTAATGCAACCATTATGTCCTTATAGGAGGGAAGCAGAAGGCAGAGGGAGATTTGATTGCACAGGAGGCAATAGGACAACCTCAGCTGAGAGAGTTTTAAAGATGCTAGACTGCTGGCTTTGAAGATGGAGGAAGGGGCCAGGAGCCAAGGAATGCAAAGAATGCAGCTCTAGAAGTTGGAAAAGGCAACTGAAAGGAACCTCCACTCTGTAGTATCCCTGGAGGGAGCACAGCCCTGTTGATATTTTAATTTCCAGTCAAACTGCTTTTGGACTTCCCACCTAGAGAACTCTAAGAGGATAAATGTGTGTTGTTTTAAACCACCACATTTGTGTTAATTGTTGTGACAGCAGCCGTAGGAAAGTAATACATTCTCCTTATATCAATAAGTAACCCATGGATCCCAAGGAGAATCCACAGTGTGCCTGTAAAATAAGTCTCATACCAGAGAGAAAATTAGTAAAGGGTTTTATTTTGGCCAGCCTTGTGGAAACACTGGAATGGAATAGAGACAGAGGAAAAACATGAAGGGAGAGTTGAATGGGCTGAGAGAGAGCTTGGGGCCCTCCCCAGCTTTTTATCTCCATCCATCACTGTGCTAGGCCAAATTCTAAGCTAGCCTCCACAATCTCTACCTCCTGGCATCACACCGTGGTGGGACCTGGGATTTGCTTCTAACCAATAGAATATGGCAGAGGTGACATTGTCTCTATCTTAGATTAGAGAAAGAGAGACTCTCCCTTTGGCCTTGCAAAAGCAAACAGCCCCGTTGTGAACTGTCTGGGAACTGGCACTGGTCTCTAGGATTTGAGGGCAGCGCCTATAGCCAGTAAGAAACCAAGACCCTTAGTCATTCAGCAACATGAAAATGCATTTGCCAACAACCAAAGTGAGCTTAGAAGCAGGTCCTTCCCCAGTCAACATTCAAGATGAGAGCACATCCTCCTCCTCCTCTGGCCCCCCACACCCTGATTGCAGCCTTGTGAGACCGGTAGGAAAAGACCCAGTTAAGCTGTGCCTGAATGTCTGACCCACAGAAACAGTGAGATGATCAATGTATATCTTTTTAGTTGCTAAGTTTGTGGTATTTCGTTACCCAGCAATAGAAAATAAATGTAATCACTGCCAATCAATTCATTCTAGACTAGATGGAGTAAATGACTATTGGAGAGGTGGGGTTTGAAAGACCTCAAGTCTTTCAAAGACCTCAAGTCTTTCACTTTCACAAAGATTTCCTCTCTCTGTGAGTACCCACCATGCCTATCCTCGTGACTCTCAAAAACTGAAGATATCAAAGATGTATTTAAGATAAAAAATATGACCAAGGAGGTACAGAACATGGAATGATGATTAGTTTTACACTTAGGTTATTTCAAGTATTTGATAAATTCAGTAGTTGGTAGTGTAGAGAATAGTACGCAGGATAAATAAGTTTTGATTAAGGCAGGAGAGAGGACCAGGAGCCATCCAGCATAAGAATAATGTTTAACATTTATGGAAAATTCACTATGTGTCAGATGTTATATTGAATACATATGTATCTTATTTAATCATCACATCAATTCTGTGGGGTAGGTACTTTGACTATCTCCAGTATACAAATAAACAGTGGCACAGAGAATTTGTTTAACTTGCTCAAGGTCACACAGCTAATTAGTGGTGATGTCCAGGAGGGACCAGGCATTGGGATCCTTGAATAGGCAGGGGGTTGAAGAGTGACTGTGGGTAGGCAGAAAATGGGAAGGGGTCTTGAGGAAGGAGGAAGCTTCTCCAAAGAGAAACAGAATCCAAGGCAGCTCCATCTAAAGGTAAACTGAGAGACTATTTATGATACAGATGACAACTAGGTTTATTGGCAAAGGATGCCTGAAGGACTTGCTTGAGAATGACTCTGAGACCATATCCAGTTTCAGTGGGAAGGAGTGATCTGATTATTATTATGATTCATTGATGTGGTTAAGTTAAGCAATGTGGTTTTTAAAAAATCCCATGAGTTAATAAGAATTTAATAATAGGCTTATAATTGTTGCCAATGTGCCTGTGATGGGGAGAAATCTTCTGACACTGGCAGAATATTGGAATCCAGTGACCTGAAAAGACAAAAGTTGCAGCTTGCCAATGTTTGCCTGAGGCCTTGCCAAAGCAAGGGCCACCTCTGGCTGAGAGGGGATGAAGGCACATAGCAGAGTGACTAAGAGTGATGGCTCTTGACTCAGATAGCTTTCTTGCATCCTGACGCAGTCATATAGCAGCTGTGTTACCATGGGCAAGTTATTACATTTGCTGTGTGCCTCAGTTTCCTCATCTATAAAATGGAGCTATAGGAAGTATGTTCCTAGTATGATTGTTGTGAAAATACAATGAGTTGATCCACGTCACGTGCTTAGAACACTGACAATATACACTCAATAGATATTATCGATACTATTATATTATATTGATTATGGACAGCTTTTTATTTTTATTTTTTTGCCACATTCCTGGTGGAACAAACTGATTTTTTATGTTATTATGCCTAGATGTTCCAGGTACTTTGCTTGATAACAATGATCTCATTTCCTCCCATAATTTATCATCATTCCTGTTTCTCATGTGAGAATCTTGGAGGTCATCAAGATGAAGCAGCAGTTACTGGTAGAGCCAGCATTCCAACCAGAATGCTGAGACCCTTTCTATTCTTTTAAGCTGCTCTCATGAGAAGAGGTCATCAGCCCTAGGGTAAGAGATTGGTATCATCTCGGGGTGGAGAACATTCCTTTCTGCCCCAGCCCGTTCTGGCCTCCAGCTGCAGAGCTCTGCTCTTAGGTGTGGGAGGGAAATGCTCCTTCTGCTGACCTCCTACTTCCTTAGGGCCCCAAGTCTGTAATCTTCATCCCTAATGAGCCACAGGCCTCCCCAGCGGGTTCTGAAGGGACCTCACCTGGTAGAAGGATTGGAGACATTCCAAGGGCTTTTGGCAAAAGAGATCTTGGGTACTTTAACTTTCTGTCTTAGAAGCACAGTTCCCACTGGGTTTAGGGGCAGGTGACCCCACTGTGGGTGAAGATGTTTCCTGGGAGGCTGCTCCCCCTTTCTTGCCCCAGCTGTGTGGTTTTAGGAGCTGAGCTGGAGACACAGTCTTCTCTCTGAGATTGTAATTTCAAGGGCATGGTTAGCCTTCCTCATCAGATACTTTGTGATTCAGGGAAAACCACAGAGACACAGGGAGTAGAAAAGACATTTAACAGACCCATCTCCAGGAACACTGGGAATAGATCTTTGGGAGAATAGGGGACAAAGGAAAATGAAGCAAATTATTGAGGGGGAACAAACATCCCAAATAAAGGGAGAAGAAAAATTGTGCCTTGCTAAAAAGACCCAAAGTAAATGACATGCATTAGGAACAAGACAACCATGAAGGGTAAACTGGAGGAGAGAGACCAGGAGTGGGGAAGGCAGCAAAGGATGCTGTGTCCTGGAATAAGATGGATGATGGGAGTGAAGTGAAGGTGGCTGAACGGGAAATATGACAAACTCTGAAGTGCCAGTGAGAGAGATTCGAGTAACGAGAACCTCAGATAAGACAAACACAAGAAGTAAAACCCATTTTAGAGTAATGCTGACGGGTTGAATGGAACCGACAGCCAATGAGGGCATGGCTGGAGGATGTGAAGCATGAAGGGGACAAATCCAAAGAGAAAGAGAATTTCTCGGCCACTATGGCTGTCAAATGGCTTTGACATGGGAGGCGAAGAGGGACAATGAGGGGCTGATCTCACGGACAAATCCCGCAGCCCCGAGTCCTAGAGCATTAGAGGGATTTGCTTTGTGGGCCATGACCATCGCCGCTCTGGGATGCACATGAGGGCATACTCAGAACTGATGACATGGGTTCCTTTTCTGCTTGGGATTAGCTCTGTGGTGGAAAAGGCTAGAAAGCAGCTGTAAACTCTCAGAAGTCAATGCTGTATTTCCAAACTTACAGTCCTGAAGTGGCGGGGGGCTGGTGGGGATCTCTGTTCTGACATCGAAGCCTACAGCACTTTTCCTCCAAGGGCTGTCCCTTCGGTTTTAAGTCATTGCTTGTTTGTTTGTTTGTTTTGAGTTTTTCCTAAGCCCTCGCTGAATACATTAAGTCCCCTACATATGAACAAGTTCCATTCCAAGAGTGCATTTGTAAGTCCAACTTGTTCGTAAGTCCAACAAAGTTAGCTTAGGTACCCAACTAACATAATCGGCTATATGGTACTGCACTGTGATAGGTTTATAATACTTTTCACACAAATAATATGTAAAAAACAAACAAACACAAAAAATAAACACTTTTAATCTTACAGTACAGTACCTTGAAAAGTACAGTAGTATCAGCTACATCACTGCTGCTTTTACGCTTGCTTCCGGACATCCTGGCCTTGAAATAAAGACACTGTACTACTGTACTCTATACAGTACTGTACAGTAAAGTACACAAAAGCACAACCACTTGTAGATGATGCACGCACGTGACAATGTACGCCGGACACATGAACTAACTTAGGTGATTGGACATACAAACACACGTTGGCACCTTTGAAAGTGCCCAACTTCAAGGTTCATATGTAGGGGACTTACTGTGTAGGTTGATGGATAGGTATGAAATCTTGGCTATCAGTACACTGGGTTAGAATCTTAGCTCCACCACTTACTGGCTTCAGATTTTTCAAATAGGATGGAGATGATCATAGGCTGGCTGTGGGGACCAAATGAAATCAGCTGAGTAATGTTTTCAGCATTGTGGCAAGGCCGAGCTAGACTCTGGGATGTGGAACAAGGCACAGTTCAGCTCCATGTGGTCTCTAGGCTGTGAAGTGAGGCAGGCATTAGCATATTCCTTCATAAAGTATGAGAAATACAACCGCAGAGTTGTACTCCAGGCCTAGAGATGGCCTGGAGGAGGGTAGTGCTTCACTCTTTCAAAGTGTGATTGAGGTCATGGAAGAGTTTTTCACTTGTAACTCACGTTTTTCTGGTTTTTAACTTGTAACCTGGGGTTTCCTCATTGGGGAAGGACATTTCAGGCTCAGGGAACATTATGAGAAAAGACATGGAGTGGAGACCCAGAATGTCAGGTTCGGGAACCCAGACATTGTTTTGTTTCTAAAAGTGCATTTCACAGGAGGTTCATGGGTAAAACGGAATGAGAAGGCCCCATGTTTAAAAGAATTTTAGAAATTTTTAGCTAAACAAAAAAGCTGGTTTCTTTACTGGAGGACTTACCGAGTCTTAAATCTGCTTATCTAGATAATGAATCTGTAGGAGGGACATATTGGATGCAGTATCTTCCAAACTTATTTAAGGACAAACTTTTTAGAAGAGGATCTTGCAAATCTAGTATTCTCCTCCCCCCACCACAAGTAACAAGTACATTGTAAAAAAGAACATTTTGTGAAATGCTGATCTCAAGAATGAGGAATAGAACTGAGATGACTGTGGATGGATTATTTACTTACTTGAAAATCTTGTTACAATAACAATAGAAATCTAAGACAAAAAGCATTGCCATGTTTGTTTTTTTTAAAATTTATTTTATTGAAGTATAGTTGATTTACAATGTTGTGTTAATTTCTACTCTGTGGAGGTTCCTCAAAAAACTAAAAGTAGAGTTCACATAGGATCCTCCAATCCTGCTCCTGGGCATATATCCAGAGAAAGATCTAATTTGAAAAGATAAATGCACCTCAGTGTTTATAGCAGCTCTATTTACAATAGCCAAGACATGGAAGCAACCTGAAGGTCTATGGACAGATGAATGGATAAGGAAGATGTGGTACATATACACACTGGAATATTACTCAGCCATAAAAAAGGATGTAATAATGCCATTTGCAGCAACAAGGATGGACCTAGAGATGATCATACTAAGTGAAGTAAGTCAGAAAGAAAAAGACATATCATATGATGTTACTTATATGTGGAGTCTAAAGTATGGCACAAATGAACTTATCTGCTTCACCACCTTTGGTAATATTAAGCATATTAAGTTGCCCCTATCCAATTAGGGTAGGTAAACAGCCCTGGACTCCACTGCCTTCTGGGATGGATGTGGCAGGGCACAGAAGAGAGGTCAACTGAAGTCTTCAAAAGTCTTGTTTTCAAAAGTCTAACCCTCGCAGAATTTAGAGGTGGTGTGGAGGAGGTTGAAGGCAAGGAGAAAGAGAATCTTAGGTGTAAGGAAAATGTCTTAGCCATGCAGGGGGAGAGTGGGGCTCCCCCTACCTCCTGACTAGAGAATTCCTTGGATGTCGGTGGGAAGAAACCAGGTCTATTTCCTTGCAGTGTAACTGGGAGCCATCAAGACCCCAGACAAGTATGCCTGGCTGGCATCTCAGTAGAGAGGATGTATGAGTTACCTGCATAACAAAATTCCCCAAACACAGTGGCTTCAAACAGCAAACACTGAGCATAATGTGTGAGTATAAGAGGAGTGCTCAGATCAGAGAAAAAGGAACATCAGAGCAAATGTATATAGATTGAGTGAGATATGATGGTTACTACGTTCTGTACTTTATGGGTCCTGTAAACATCTGTTTGAATGAATGAAAGAACAAATGAATGATTGGAGGTTTGATGCAAAAGCAGAAGACAAACAGCTTGGAAAGTTTATTAAAAAACCAACAAAACATTTATTATATCCCAGTTTCTATAGGTCAGGAATTTGAGTATGGCTTAGCAGGTTTCTTTGGCTCAGGTTCTCTGACAAGACTGCAATCAAGGTGTTGGCTGTGGCTGGGGTCACTTCAGGGCTCCAGTGGGAGGAGATCCAGTTCCAAGATCACTCCTGTGGCTGTTGGCAGGATTGAGTTTCTTGCATGCTGCTGGACTGAGGGCTTCAGTTCTTCACTGGCTGTTGGCCAGAAGCCACCTCATCTCCTTGCTGGATGGGCCCTTGCATAGGACATCTCACAACATGGCAGCTACAGCTTTATCAGAGTTCATCAGAAGAGCCAGAGAGGGCTAACAAGACAGAAGTCACAGTATTTTTTAATGGGATCTTGGAAGTGACATCCTATCACTTTGGCCACATTCTATTCATTAGAGCAAGTCACTAGGTCCAGTATACACTCAAGGGGAGGGGATTGAACAAGGGCATGAATACCAGGAGATGGGGGTCTAGGAGGTGGGGACTTTTGGGGGCCATGGGAGAAGCCTACCACAAAGGGCTACAACCATTCTTACAAGAGCTCTGTATAAGCCTACCTTGGAGGCAGCAGAGAATAGAAGCGAACTGAGAGTAAAACAATAGGGGTATCATCTGTAGTCTGTGTGGATAGTTGGCCAGTCACAGAGGAGGTGTACCTTCTATCTTGACACTATATCAGATCCTAGAATCATGATACAGGTACAAGGGCATTATGGGAAAAGTCCCAAGAATGGCTGTGCTGAAGGGGAGACACATTTACAATTTTAATAGGTACTGGCAAATTGCTGTCCAAAAAAGGATGTACCAATTTTCATGTACAGAATTCACAGTCCCTCCTTATTTTCTTTCTTTTTCCTGGAAACATGTTCTGTGGCTAACTGCTGGGTACAGTGAAGTAGAAGTGATAAGAGCAAATGATCATGTTCTGTCCAAGTCAATGACAGATGAATCATAGACATTACTGTACAGCAAAAGAATAGTTTTGGAATTAGATTTAGTGCAGCTCAAGGAGGGAAAGTGACTTGTTAAACAGTAAACGAAAGTCAGGTTGGGAAACGTTGAAGAAGAGAAGGGAATGAAATTGACTAGAGAAAGGACTTTGAGTCCAATATGGAGAATAATTCCAACTCCAAAGCCCAAGCTCATCCAAACATTAGCCTAAGCATTCATTTATTCATCCAGCCAATGACTATTTGGTTCACTTTCTACATGGTAGGTGTCGTACAAGACACTGAGGGTATAACAATGAGCTAGGCTAGGGGTCAGAAAACTATGGCCGGTGGCCAAATCTTGTACATCTCATAAATAAGCTTTATCAGAACACAGCCACACTCATTAATCTACAAATTATCTATGACTGTTTTCACACTATGACAGTAGAGTTGAGTAGTTGTAACAGAGACTCTATGGTCCACAAAGCCTAAAATATTTACTGTTTGTCTTTTACAGAAAAAGTTTGCCAACCCCTAGGTAAGACAGTCATGGTTCCTATTCTAATGGGGCTTACCATCTAGCAGGAAAGAAAGATGGACAGTCATCCAATAATTTCCTAGATGTATAGTTATAAACTGTGAGTAGTGTTCTGGAAAATACATGATGCAGTGACAGAATGTAGCATGGGACACTTTTGATAGGGTGATCAGGGGATATTCCTGAGGACATGGATTTTTTTAGGGATTCGATGGATGAGAAGGAGGTAGCCTGCAAAGAACTGGGGGAGAGATTTCTGAACAGAGGGAAGAGGATGGGCCAAGAATCCCTGTACGGGGACTTCCATGGTGGCACAGTGGTTAAGACTCCGTGCTCCCAATGCAAGGGGCCCAGGTTCGATCCCTGCTGAGGGAACTAGATCCCATATGCATGCCGCAACTAAGAGTTCACATGCCACAAGTGAGGAGCCCACCTGCTGCAACTAAGGAGTCCAAGTATCACAACTAAGGAGGTGGTGAGCTGCAACTAAGGAGGTGGCGAGCCACAACTAAGGAGCCCGCCTGCCGCAACTAAGATCCGGCGCAACCAAATAAATAAATATTAAAAAAAAAATCTCTGTAGGGAAAGAGCTTGTCTCTCCCAGCAGTGAAGAGGCAGCAGCATAGCTGGACCGTGGAGAGTGAGACAAGAGTCAATTGGGATCAGATCTTCAAGGACCTCCAGGCCGTGGTCAGAGATCTGGATTTTGTTTAAAGTACAATGTGAAGCCTTTGAAAATTTTTATGATCAGTTTTATGAATCTTAAAGACCACTCGGTCCTATTTAATTAGCTGATTTGAAGAGAGCGGAGACTGGAGAAATATTTAGTACCCAGGCCCTGTCTCTCCTCTGCCTTGACCTAACAGTTCAGGATGTGCGGACAGAAACAGAAGGGCTTATTCACCGATGGGTGAGGCATGTCAGGTTGGCCATAGAGGAGAGAAGCCCACAGAAGCTGCGAGAGAAGTGAAGCAGTGCAGCCAGGCTCTGGTGGCAATTTTGACAGTGTGACCCAAGTCACATTGCTTGGGTCTGAACCACAATGCTGTCCCAGGAAATACTCATCACAGGATTTTTGCAGTGAAGAAAGCAGCTGATGCTTTTTAAAACTACTCAATACTAAGGCTGTAATTTTTAGCACATATAAATGAATTAAGAGTCACAGACAACTCATAATCTCCATGTCAAACCATCTTCCTCCAACTCTTAACTATCACTTCCACTGTGGCCACTTCTCACAGGTGATGAAGACGTCCATTGTTTGGCTTTGCACTAGTTGCTAACAGTGTTCAGACTTGAAAAAAAAAAAGACAGCTAAACAAAACAACTCCATAAATGCCTGCTTGACATTGAACAAGGAATTAATTCACCTTTTCCAGATTCTACCTTATCTTAATGTCTTTCTAATCTCCTAGAAGAAACATAACAATTTAGTCATGAGTTTGGAAACGCTAACCAACATCTTCCCTGAGTAGATAGCTGTGTAATCGAATAAGCTTTCAAGGTGTCTCCTAGTTTTATTAAAAAGCTAGTATTAAAACCACTTAAAATGATGTTGCTTTTTATCATTCCACTAAACAATGAGAAAACCAAGGGGCAAGCTGCTTAGGACAAGGTGTTATTGGTGAATAATGCAGTCATAGCTGATGTCCTCAAGGTGTATAATTATAAAAATTAAGCCTTATATGCCCAAGTGCAAACTTTTTTTCTCCCATGGGTTATCACGTTTGATAAAAAATATATAATAACATATAAAAATGTGGGAATTTTCCTTTCAGTTATTTTGTAATCAAGAATGATATAAATTAACAGTTATTATAGTTAATAACTTATAAGACAATATCATTATCATTAGAGAAAGAAAAGACAAGTAAAATGGCCAAATCATTAGTGAACATTTTTTCATTCATCTGTGGGTTAGAGATCTGGTTGTATCTTTGGGGAGATGAAACGGAAGATGTGGGATTACTGGACTGGAACCTAGGAGCTCAGAGGAAGGGCTGTGGAGCTGGTATTGGGAGTGTTTAAAGAAGCTGAAGATTGGAGCCAACCACTGCTGCTGGAATGATACTGATAGAAGTAAAACAAAGAGACACTCTCTTATCCCTTCCTCCTCTAGAATCTTCCATCGGCAGATCCTAACAGGAAGCCAGTCCCTCAAAGGAATGTGTGAAATTTGGTGTGCAGAGTTCCAGTTAGGATCACATACAAGTGTAGAAGGGTGGACAAAGAGCTGAGAGGCAATGGATAAATAACTGGCACAATAGTATCCTTTTGTGTGAATAAAACATCTTGGATCAGTAGGAGCCCCTTCAGGCTGGACTAGTCTCTGTCCTCTTGACTTAACCCCATTAAATTCTGGTAGCTTGCTTTCTTTCTGGCATAAAGTATTCCAGGCTCATCTTGTATATTGTATGCCCTAGATCTCAAGTCAGCTATTTCTGCAGAAAAACCTAGATTCCTTTTAGCAGGGAATGGTATTTAGAGACCAAAATCTGGGCATTGTGGGTGTTCATCTAAACCCCTCATTTTAAGTAGGCATTTGGCTACCATCCATATTGCCTAAGTTTATAATTGTAACCTACCACCAGTGCAGGAGTTTCGATGCGGTGGGTTATCTTTGTCTTTGCTGTCAGTCCCTTGTGGAAAGAGATGATTCTGGGCTATTTTAAATTTCCCTCATCATTGTGCTCGTGTTCACTGATTTCATGCTTAGTCTTCAAGCTTTTGGTTTTTAAACCGTAAGGCATATTCCAAGCTGATAATATAATTTCTAAGTTACTATTCTGTAAAAAGGTACAGGAAGGGCTTCCCTGGTGGTGCAGTGGTTGAGAGTCCGCCTGCCGATGCAGGGGACATGGGTTCGTGCCCCAGTCCGGGAGGATCCCGCGTGCCGTGGAGTGGCTGGGCCCGTGAGCCGTGGCTGCCGGGCTTGCGCGTCCAGAGCCTGTGCTCCGCGGTGGGAGAGGCCACAAGAGTGAGAGACCCGCATACCGCAAAAAAAAAAAAAATTACACACCTCCCATATCTTTGAGTAAAGTCAGTGCTTCAGGAAGATGCACCATATTTATTTGTGGTTTTGGGAAGCCTCCAAGCCTTACTATTTTGAGAGATATTAGAGGATAGGGATTCTGATTATTGCCTTCTGCTACATCCTGGATCTAAAAAGAAAGGAACACTCACAAGGATCTGGGTGAAGAAATGAAGTATCTTATTTATGACTAAGGCCCACCAAGTTCCAAAGCATGGAATTCCCTGGAAAAAGCAGACTGGAGAACACAGAGTGGATCTGATGTCTTTTGCTACCTTCCCCAATATCTAGGTCTTGAACCATCTGCTGATAGCATTGGGAAGCAAGTAGATTTTGAATATTCTCACCCAGCCAGCTCAATGGAGGGTCACTATCTGAGTTAACATCTCAAGGTTTTCACAGGAGGGGGCCAGAGAGGACTGGTGTTGACTGCTAGGAAGCAGAGAGGAATCCTGGCTTTCTTTACCTCCAAGATCTATTGAGCAAGAGAGTGGGTGGAGCCCCTTTCCTTGCTTTTGAGGCAAACTTGAGTCTGCCCACTGGAAGGCAAGTCCTCAGGAATCTCACCAATCAGAGTAGTTACTCTCACCCTATAGGGAGAAGCAAGGGAAGGGCAGAGTTAGGGGTCAAAACCATCTCTTT
The DNA here is from genome assembly GCF_964341445.2 of Mesoplodon mirus. Taxonomy (NCBI): domain Eukaryota; kingdom Metazoa; phylum Chordata; class Mammalia; order Artiodactyla; family Ziphiidae; genus Mesoplodon; species Mesoplodon mirus. The sequence continues at coordinate 54,264,072 of NC_138991.1, forward strand.
GGGGGCCAAGAGACTGGACATCTTGGTAGACACTCTTTTTTTGGAAATCTGAGGACAGAGGAATAAGGAATCTTCCCCCTTGAGGAGCAGGGATCATGAATTCAAATGCCTTCAGGGGTGGGAGGGAAGGTGTTATGAATAAGTGAAGGGGACCAAGTAGGAATGAGGAACCTGGAGACACATACCCTGTCTAAAGCTCGCAGTGCCTGTTCAGGTCCAGCAGATGCTGGCATAGGGAATATGGGTTTGGAGTTGCCGGACCATCTAAATTTTCAAGAGAAGCCAAGAATGGGGCTTTTCAATAAAATTTTACAGTTTAGAAATTTTGACAAGTCATTCAACTTTTTAAAAGATGCTTTGCGAGACAAGCAGAACATATCGATGTGCTGGACTCCGCCCAGGAGTCACTGGTCTATGGCATCTGGTTTGCACCACCATCAGCTGAGACAGTGAAGCATCGTTATTTTTTTTAACCTCTGATTAGGCTGGTGAAATGAGCCATACCACCAAGGATTAGAATAAGAAAAAGGAAAATCCTGAACATATTGTATTATCGATATTTGTATTTCCTGGACTCTCTTCCATCTCCATGCCCCACCTCTGACTCAAGACAGACATTCTTGGCCTCTTTCTCTTGCTCTGCTGCTTCCCTCAGCAGCTTCTTCAATTGTAGGTCACGTGGTTCTGGCCCCACAGCATCAATACTCTGACTCTGGCTGAAGTTTGCTGTCATTCTGATTAGCAAATGGAGGGAGTGGAGCTGCTGTCCTCAACAGATGAGACATGGATTCAGACTGGAGAGGCCAAGTGTTCATCCTGTGTCAGTAAAAATGTCACTCTGCATTCTGCAAGGCTGGAGGCAAGTGCACAGGACAGCTTAGGACAGAGCCTATCTTTAGTGTGTCAGTGCCTCTGTGTAGCTGGTGATGGCCTTGAAATGCAATTAACAGGCTCCTCCTTAAGTCCACCTGACTCAGGTCGCTTTCCAGGCAGAGAAACTTCAGACATTCATTCATCATTCAACACACATTTATTGTGTTCCTGATATTAGCTGGGGACTGTTAAGGCTCTGGGCATTCAGCATTAAGCAAAATAAACTTGGTCCTTGCCTTTATGGAGCTGACATCCTAGTCAGGGAAGACAGATAAGCAAACATAAATAAAAGGTGATTCAGCTGGTGATGATGCCATGAAGAAACTAAAACAAGGTGATGTAGTGATTGAGATTAGGGTCTCCTTTGATTGATGTGGCTGAGGGGTCCTCTTTATGGAGATGACATTTGAATTGATACCTGAATCATATTTATACTTTTTAAGTGTCCATGTATTATTATTATTATTTTACTGGATCCTTAGTCCCAGAGTTAATGGGGAAACAAGATTATTAAAGTTAAATACGATTAAGGTCTAGAAATGGCATACACCAAAGCATTAACAATGGTTACCTCCTAATGGTGGGTTTCACAAATTCATTTAACTTAAGAAGCATTTACTGAGTGCCAATATGGCCCTGGTACTGTCCGAAGTGCTGGAAATGAAGTCATGAACAAAATAGACAATATCATATGGTTAAAATGTACAGAGTACTGAGGAAAACGGTGTGCTGTGGTAAAGGATAAAAAAGGGAAGCACTTAATTTATAATGGTGGGTCAGGTCAACTTAAATTGAGATTGAGAAATGAAAAGGATTCAGTCATATGAAGAATATTGAGGGTGGGGATTTGGAGGAGTATCCCAGTTAATGAGGCCGGCATGTGCAGAGGCCCTGGGGTAGGACAGAATTTGAGGAACTGAAAGAAATGCGTGAGGATGAGCAAAGGGGTCAAGAAATAAAACTGGAGAGATTTTGAGGATCTAGATTAGGCAAGTCCTGGATTCACAGAGAGGAGTTTGGACTTTATATTAATAGCCGTGGGAAACACTTGAGGGGTTTTAAGTTGGAGAGTGATGTGACTTGATGTACATTTTTTAAGAGATCACCCTTGGTTGTTTGGTGGAGAGTAGATTGTTAGGGACAGAGTGGAAGCAGGAAGACCTATTAGGAAGTTGTTGCATTTATCCTGGTGAGAGATGATGGTAGCTTGGAAGAGGGAATCAGAACAGATGTTTATGGTCCTATAAGTTGATCCTTGTACAACTCTAGGGGTGGGTACCTTTTACCTACACAATAATGTAAGCAGTGCTTTCTGGAGTTAAGCACTGGGGTCATCCCAAGTCTGGGGCAGTAGTAGCAGCAGAGAGAGATAGAGAGAGGGGTTGGATTTAGGATGTACTGATAATTAGATTGGGTGGAGGGAAAGGAGGGAGAGGACAGTTAAGGATGATTCTTAGGGTTCTGAGTTGGATAACTTTGGGGATGTTGATGGCATTTTCTTAAATGGGGGAAGACCGGATATGAAAAAATTTGAGAGAGAAATAGCAAGATACTTTTCTTAGATTTAAGTGTGAGATGTTGGGAGACATTAAAGGGAAGATGTCAAGTACATAGTTGGATATGCAGGTCTGGAATTCAGAGTGGAGGTCTAGGCCAGGTACCAGACTTTGGAGTCGTCAGGAAAAAGGTGGTATTTAAAGCAGTGGGTGTAGGGACTTCCCTGGTGGTGCAGTGGTTAAGAATCCGCCCGCCAATGCAGGGGACACGGGTTTGATCCCTGGTCTGGGAAGATCCCACATGCCGTGGAGCAACTAAGCCCGTGCGCCACAACTACCGAGCCTGTGCTCTAGAGCACACGAGCCACAACTACTGAAGCCATGAGCCTAGAGCCCGTGCTCCACAACAAGAGAAGCCACCGCAATGAGAAGCCCACGCACCACAACACAGAGTAGCTCCTGCTCGCCGCAACTAGAGAAAGCCCGTGTGCAGCAATGAAGACCCAACTCAGCCATAAATAAATTTTAAAAATAAATAAAAATAAATAACTAAATAAATAAAGCAATGGGTGTAGAGAGAAAAAAGATGAGGTCCCAAGGGGAAGAAGAAGAGGAAGAGGAAGAAGAAGAAGAAGAAGAAGAAGAAGAAGAAGAAGAAGAGGAGGAAGAGTTGGCTAAGAAGATGGAGGGGGAACCGCCATGAACTAGGAAGAAATCAGAAAAGTGCAACATCTTAAAAGGAGCATGACTTTTGCCCTAAGGTGTTGTTTTTAATTAAAAAGATAAATGCAAATTCATGCATTTTTTTTCTAACAATGCAGTTGCATGTACTTTATTTTTCTATGAGTGGCAAGGGTTGAGCTGATTTTGCTCCACAAGGTGAGCAGTGGTGAACAGTGGTGGGTGTTAGTGAGATGTGATACAGGAGTACCTGGTACCTGACGCTTGTGGATGCAGGAAAATTAGGATGGCTAAGACAGAGCATTGCTTAGCACCCAGTTCTACAATGGTTAATTTGTAACCCACTGCAGTTGCCCACCTATAGTGCAACCTGAGAGGAATTCAAGATGAAAAACAGGATAGAACACTCTGTGCTTTGGATAAACAGGTGCTTAGATAGTTAGATACATCCCTCAGGAAGAATTTCAGTGACTCCCAATTCTTGCATCTTCCCATACATAAGAAAGCACTAAAATCATTAACTTGAGCTATCTGTTCTTTGGGATTAGCAGTAATCTTTTACCAAGATGTATGCTTGACTGCATGTATTCCCTAGCCAAATGTCATATAGAGGCTGGCTTCTCCTCTACCTCTTTGGAGCAGTTTCCTCAGAGCTACCTGAGTGGCATCTCCTGGGCTATAGTCGTCAGTAAGACCCCGAATAAAACTTACACCCACAGTTCTTATGTTGTGTCCTTTTCTTTAGGTTGACACACTCTAATTTCACTCCCAAGTAAGATCAGTAGAGCTGAAGTCTGCTTGTTGTCGGGCAGTGGTTCTCACAGGGGTAATTTTGTCCCTTGAGGATATCTGGCAATGTCTGGAGAGATTTTCATTTGTTACACCTGGGTACTGGTTGTGGTGAGGGTGCTACTGGCACCTTGTGGGTGGAGGCCAGGGACTCTGCTAAACATCCCACAATGCACAGGACAACCCCACAGCAAACACTTGTCCAGCCCCAAATGTCGATAGTGCTGAGGTGGAGAAATCCTGTGGTAGTGAGGGAGGTGCTTGTAGAGATTCCATCATTTCTTCCTGAAAGACCACCTTTAGGGAAGTGAGAAATCTGCCAAGCCAAAGTTTTGTCTGTCTCCATTTTTTAGGAACATCTGTGCCCAGACACAGGGACTTGATTAAGATTATTTCTTGACTGATGTTTCACACTTAGGCATATCTCCAGGCTGTCAGAGATATAATTCATAGAATAATTTCTGTGGCTTGGATCTGCACTTTTTTTTTTTTCTGGAGAGGGAGACGGAGAGGGAGAGGGAAAAGGAGGGAAAGAGAGAGAGAGAGAGAGAGAGAGAGAGAGAGAGAGTCTTTGTTTTTATAAAGACAAGAGCACCAAAGCTGCATTTTGTTTGTTATTCAGGAGTCCTCAAAATGTTATCCTAGCTCAAAAATGGCATTTACCTTCTATTCTCTTGGGAATTGATTGAATTCTTCCTTTACTTATGTAAAAAAGGGCTTAGCACCTGAAAGTGACCAAACTAATCTTGGTCTCACATATGGATTCAAAGTCAATGTGACATTTTCTCCTCTATATTGCCCAAGATTTTGCCTCAGTGGGAAGTGTGTCTGTGGGTGGAAGGTGAAGGGCAGTTGGAGAAGAGACAGAATTATGTAGAACTCAGAATTTTAGATCCTTAAGGAACTTTAGAAATCATCTAATCTAACCTCTGTACAACCAGAGATTTTAAACTTTAAGAGAATCACAATTAGCCTCATCTTCTCTCTCTTTGACTTTGGAAGAGTGTAAGAGATTGCATGAAAAACTTGAACAATGTTATAGAGAAAACTGGCCTGTACTTTCCAGGTCTGGATAGTTGTTTACTGTGGAGGGAGGAGGAGGAGGAAGAATGTGTGATGTAAAAGAGGCTCCAGAGCGGACGATTAAATCCTATGTTAGCATCTAGGTTCATGTAAGCATTGAGGTAAGGATCCTGAAGCTGAATCCAGCCTCTGTACCCTGACACTGAATTAAAATATCATAGGCATAGTTTTGGGTGAAGTAGAAAAGAATAGCTTTATTGGTTTGCCAGGCAAAAGGGGACACAGTGGGCTCGTGCCTCTCAAAATTGTGTGTCCCAACCTGGAGGGGGTAGTGAGGAGTTTTATAGTAATGGTCCAAAGAGGGCATGATCATCTCGTAGACATTCTTCTGATTGGTTGGTGGTGAGGTGATTGACCAGCATCATCAACCTTCTGGTTGCAATCAGTCTGGGGTCTACATGCATACTGTATACTTCTCCCACCTGGTGGGGGTTTCAGTACCTGCCAAACAGCTCAAAGATATTGTTATGTATATCCCTTGAGGGGGAACCAGGACCCTGCCCCAAGGCTGCGCTATTCTCTCTTCCTTCCTTTTCTTTCTTTATTCCTTCCTTCCTTCCTTCCTTCCCTCCTTTCTTTCTTTCTGGCTGTGTTGGGTCTTCATTGCTGTGCGAGGGCTTTCTCTAGTTGCGGCGAGCAGGGGCTACTTTTTTGTTGTGGTGTGTGGGCTTCTCGTTGCGATGGTTGGTCTTGTTGCGGAGCATGGGCTCTAGGCACACGGGCTTCAGTAGTTGTGGCACGTGGGCTCAGTAGTTGTGGTGCACGGGCTTAGTTGCTCCACGGCGTGTGGGATCTTCCTGGACCAAGGATCGAACCCGTGGCAGGCAGATTCTTAACCACTGCGCCACCAGAGAAGTCCCTGAACTATTGTTTCTTTTGACTGTTTCTCCCTTGTCTCCATATCGCCTCCCATCCCTGATTAGCAGCTGTTTGAACCTGCCCTTTGGAACTCAGGGGAGGTCATGGAGCCTTAATGAAGACTATTTCCTACAAACAAGAAATGGGAGACACAGAAAAGCTTTTCTGCCCAGGAGCCCCACAGGGTCCTGCTTGGTTTCTGTCCACTGGGGAATTTTGTTCATCACAGAATTGTTCCTTTAACAGTGCCTGTCCATAATAGGAGCTTGGTAAGTATCTGTTGAATGAGGGACTCAAGGAAGTCAGTGCAAAGGCAAACTTGATCTATTTGTGAGGGTGGCAGTCTCATTGAGGAAGGTAACATTAACTTTCCTGTTTGCCTGATAAGATGATTCAGAGAAATAGATCGTTAAGAGGGATAGTAATAGTAAATATCAGATAATATTTATATTCAGCTTCAAGGAACAGAATACCGAAAAACTAGTAGCTTAAATAAGGAAAAAGTGTATTTTCCTCATGTAATGAAAAGTTTGGAGATGGTTAGGAAGTCCAGCGCTGGTGTGGTGGCCCAGAGATGCTATTAGGGACCTGGGCTCCTTCTGTTTTTTGTTCTTCACCAGCCATTCTTTGCATTTATGTTTGTCAAAATGGACACAAGATGGCTGTTCTATGTCCCTGCATGTTCTGTGTCTTCCAGCCAGGAAGAAAAGGAAAGGGCAAGAGTGGTTGAGTCTATTCCATTTTTATCAGGGAAACAGTGGCTTTTCCAGAAGCCCCACCCACTAGACTTTTACTTCCATCTCATTGGCCAGAACTAGTTCACATGCTAATTCCTAACTGCAAGGGAGTCTGGGAAAGATGTTTGTCAGCCACCCTGGACAAAATGTGAATTCTGTTTATAAAGAATAGGTTTTGTTAGTAAAGAGGAGCTTGGCACAGAATTCCAAGCCCTAACTCCACAATTAAAGGGAATGGACTTGCCAGGTCCTTTCTAGTGAATTTGAGTCAGTGTGGAAACCCCGTTCTCGTCTGAATGACTTGACTTGCAATCCGATGAAGAGCAGCAGCATGGAGCTTCAGTGAAACAGTGTCTGTTCATCACCACCTGGGAACTGGGTTTTGGTGTCTGCTGAAGGTCATGTGGTGTGGCCAGTAAGTCCCCAGGGGTCTGAGAGCTGGCATTGCCAAGTGAGACAAAATCAAATACAGCTGTGGCTGTGGCTGCTTTTATTCACTGTGAACCTAGTACTTACTGCAGACATCACATTTGGCCAAAGGAAGATAAACCTGAGTGTCATGCTGAGCCCAGTGGAGCCATTCCAGACCTGGCTGAATTTCTCCAAGTTCTAGAATGCAGCCGACCAAGTGAGAGAAATGGTGTGCACACACAAAGCTCTCCGTAAATGGTAACTGTGGTTATTATCATTTAATGGGTAATATTGACCCAGTGAGAAATCTGATGCATTGTAGGATGGAGTTACATTAGAGTAACTAAGAAAGATAAAAAATATGCATGGTGAGGAGGTTGGCTAACATATAATTTTGTGTGCAAGTAGAGAGAGTGGAAGGAGAGAGCTGAGGTTGGAGAGGATTTAGGATTCTTTTTTTTTTTTTTTTTTTCGGTATGCGGGCCTCTCACTGTTGTGGCCTCCCCCGTCGCGGAGCACAGGCTCCGGACGCGCAGGCCCAGCGGCCATGGCTCACGGGCCCAGCCGCTCCGCGGCATATGGGATCCTCCCAGACCGGGGCACGAACCCGTATCCCCTGCATCGGCAGGCGGACTCTCAACCACTGCGCCACCAGGGAGGCCCCTAGGATTCTTTTAAATGTGAAGAGAAACCATTGGGGTGAGGAGAACAGGGGGAGTGACCAGGTTTCTGCTTTGGAGAGATCTCTCTGTAGAACTGAGACTAGATGGAGGGAGGAATTGTGGAAGCAGAGAGACAGAGGTTATGTCAGTACTGCCGGTGAGAAACCATGGTGGCTTGGACCGCAGTGCTTGTGGCCGAAGTGGTGAAGAATGGTAAGATTTTGGATGAGTATTTTTTTTTTTTTTTTGCGGTACGCGGGCCTCTCACCATTGTGGCCTCTCCCATTGCGGAGAACAGGCTCCGGACACGCAGGCTCAGCGGCCATGGCTCACGAGCCCAGCTGCTCCGCAGCATGTGGGATCTTCCCGGACCGGGGCACGAACCCATGTCCCCTGCATCGGCAGGCGGACTCTCAACCACTGCGCCACCAGGGAAGCCCCAGGATGAGTTTTTTTGTTTGTTTGTTTTTGGCTGTGCCATGTAGCTTGTGGGATCTTAGTTCCCTGACCAGGGATCGAACCTGGGGCCCCTGAAGTGGAAGTGTGGAATCCTAACCACTGGACCACCAGGGAATTCCCTCGGATGTATATTTTGAAGGTAGAGCAGACAGGACTAACAGATGTATTTTGTGTGAGACTCGAGAGAAAGAGAGTAGGCAAACATGTCTCTTGAACAGCTGGAATGATGGAGTTGCCATTTCCTGAGTGGGAGACAACTGCAGGAGGGACAGGTTTGGGTGCAAGTGATGGGATGAGTAGTTTTTGGCCAAGTTTGAGAGGCTTATTAGACACCCAAGTAGGGACTTAACTAGGTAATTGGAAATTTGAGTCCAAAGGTCAGGATTGAAGTTAGGGCTGGAGAATTGCATTTTAAAGTCCTTATTGTATAGATGGGATTTGAAGCCATGGTGCTAGATGAGCTCATGGAGGGAATATGTGTAAACAGAGAAGAGAAGAGATTCAAGAACAGGATCCTGGGATAATGAGAAGGAGCAGCCCGCAAGGAAAGGGAAAACCAGATGTGGTGTCTAGGAATCAAAGTGGAGAAAAAGCCCCATAAAGGTCGAAAGGGGGAGTGCGGTGAGCATGATCTCTGTGTTGGCATTGTGGGGTCCCCGGGGACGTTGACAAGACCAGTTCCAGTTGCGTGCAGGAGATGACAGCCTGGTTGAAGGATAGAGTTGCGTGACTTCTCCGGGGTTCTGTGAGAAGACTCATGACACGATTTGCTTGCTGTGTAAAGGAGTTTGAATTTCATCATGAGGGCAATAACGTTTTAGCAAGAAGAGTGACATGGTCAGATTTGCATTATAGAAAGATCACCCTGGCTCTTCTATGGGGGAGGGGAGGTGAACTTGACAACAGCTGGTGGATGATGGTGACCAGGCCAGTGGCAGTGGAGTTGGAGACTAAACCTGATTTGAAAGAAATTTAGGAGATGGAATCCATACCACTTGAGGATGGATTGGAGGTGGGAGGTGGGAGAAAGGGACTAGGTTCAAATCCTGGCTCTGCCACTTGGTTGCTCACTTGAGCAAGTCTCTTAATAGCTCTGTGCCTCAGTTTCCTCATCTGTAAAATGAGGCTAACAGTAGTATCTACTTCATAAGGCTGTTCTAGGATTAAATGAATTGATGTGTATCGAACGTTTAGCATAGCACCTGATATATGGTAGCTATTGAGAACCATCAGTAGAACCTTTGGACATTTTAAATGTGCTTAACCCCTTACTAGACATCCTTTTCTTGGGGACTGATTCCTTCTTCTTCAGCACTAAGATATGATATCCCTTCTGAGGAAGGCAGAATTAACCATTTGTAAGAATCCATGGCTCGGATGACTCTCATTTTTGCCAAGAAAATGACATGATTCATATTTACTACTAGGTGTCATAGAAGCTATACATTATTATTTTATATCATTAGTGAGACTCAAATATCAAGAAACACTCTGGCTGAAAGGATTCACTCAGAAATAGGTGGGTATGATTGGCTGTCCTTGTGACTGACATGCAGTGACAGGTTTAATGGGACAACAATTTTACACGTAGGTTGATTTGCATATATCATGCCTTCAATTTCCCCACAAATTTGCACACATATCAGGCACTTAGGTACACAATTACCCAATTAGTGGGTGTCATTTCCTAGTTGCGGGGGAAAACGTGATAATTGAGCCCTCAAATGGCTAAGCATGCACAATTTGCTCCTTTTAGGAAAGGTGGCACTTCTGAGTTTCCTGGTAGAGTTAAAAGCATCTGACAGTGAAGGATTCCTTTCCTAACTGGATGATGGTGTCATTTCAGGCTAAGTGTGGCAGTTAAGAAATTTAAGGAGCTATTAGATCTGGAGTTGCCACGTGGAGATTGTGGATATCTTACTAGACATCATATTAGAATTCCTGGTCCTGAGATGCACCACTGGACCATCAAGGAATTTTGTCTGCAGATGCTGATGTCTTTGCCTACTTTGGGAATCATCCTTTCCTGGGTGGGGGTAATAACACCTTCTCTCTGGCTTGTGTGTCTCCATTAATTGGGATACTCTGGCCTCAGAGGCTTTTTATCCAGCATGCCCTTGTGTATCAACTGCTTCTGGCATTCAGATAGACCTAGGGAACTCTCTAGTTTTGTCCAGCATAAAAGGAGCTCCTTGGTGGGACCAGGATGTAATACTGAACTTGGAATTTTGAATCTGACCCAGATCCCAGTTTGATGGGAAGTCATTGGAGATTCCTGTGGAGTTGCTTGCTAAAAGAACCAACCTTTCTTTCTTCTGTTACTGAACCAGACTTGGGTCTGCTCAACCATACACAGTAAAGCCAATCTACTGACACAAGGTTGTGGTGAAGGAAAGTGCAGCATTTATTGCAAGGCACCAAACAAGGAGTCTGGGATAGCTAGTGCTCAAAAAGCTCAAACTTCTCGATGGGTTTCAGGGAGGCATTTTTAAAGGCCAGGTGAGGAAGGGGCACCCAGGGTATGTGATCAGCTCATGCACAATTCTCTGATTCATAGATGGTGAGGGAACAGGGTGGTGTCACAGGGGTTAATGTTATCAATCCTTAGGCCCCAGGAGGCCTGGGGGCTATGTGCTCATGGTCATCAAGTAGTTAACATCTTCCATTTGGTGGGGGTTTTAGCATCTGTAAAACAACTCAGGAAATGTGCATCAGATACTGTTATCTAGGGACTTCAGAGGAGAGCTACAGCAGAGGATATGGGGGAGGGTACCTCCCATAGGGTCCTGCTCGGTTACTTGATTATCCTCCCTCCATCCCTCCCTCCCTCTTTATTTTTTTCTTTCACGTCTTTTTAATTTTTTAAACATCTTTATTGGAGTATAATTGCTTTACAGTGGTGTGTTAGTTTCTGCTTTATAACAGAGTGAATCAGCTGTATGCATACATATATCCCTATATCCCCTTCCTCTTGCATCTCCCTCCCACCCTCCCTATCCCACCCCTCTAGGTGGTCACAAAGCACCGAGCTGATCTCCCTGTGCTATGCAGCTACTTCCCACTAGCCATCTATTTTACATTTGGTCATGTATATATGTCATTGCTACTCTCTCACTTCCTCCCAGGTTCCCCTCCCCTACCCATGTCCTCAAGTCCATTTTCTATGTCGTCTTTTCCTATCTTCCTTCCTTCCTGTTGATTAAAAGAAACCCAATAAAATTGAGCAGAAGACTTAAGATACTACACAAAGGAAGATACACAAATGGCCAATAAGCATAGGAAAAAATTCTAAGCATTATTAATCATCATGTACATGCAAGTCGAAATCACAGTGAGATAGCACTATATCCTCCAGAATGATGAACAACCCCAAATGTTGGTGAAAATGTAAGGCATCTGGAATTCTTTTATATAGCTGGTGTGAGTGTAATAAGCTACATCCACTTTAAAAATGATTTGGCAGTTTCTTAAAAAGTTAAACATATAACTAGCCTGTGACTTGGCAATTCCATTTCTAGATTTTAGCTGAGATCAATGAAAACATATGTTGACAAAAAGGCATGTACAAAAATGTTCATAGAATCTTTATTAATCATGGGCCCAAACTGGGAACAACCCAAGTGTCTATCATCAGGTGAATAGATAAACAAAATAAGGTATATCCAGGGAGTTCCCTGGCAGTCCAGTGGTTAAGATGCCACGCTTTCACTGCCAAGGTCCCGGGTTCAATCCCTGGTCAGGGAACTAGGATCCCACAAGCCATGTGGTGCAGCCAAAAAAACCCACAAAAATGTATATCCATCAAATGGGATACTACTCAGCAACAAAAAGAGCTGAATGAACGATCCATGCAACAACACAAAAATATGGAATGATTCTATTTCTATGAAGTTCTAAAACAGGGACAACTAGCCAAATGTGAAAAACTAGAACAGCAGTTGCTTCTAGGAGAGGGGATGGGATTGAAAGTGAGGGATACAAGGGAGTTTTATGGAGTGATAATAACATATAATATTTATAATATTCTATGTCTTGCTACAGGTGTGGGTTACATGGGTGTATGCATTTGTTAAAACTGATTAAAATGTAAAGATCCTTGCATTTCATTGTATGAAAATTATACCTCCATAAAAACAAAAACACACAAAAGGGAGTTTTATTGAGCCTATGAAAATGATACATATGAGTTATTTAAAACTTGAACACTATGGAGAGGTGAGATTTAAAAATATATTTACACATACTCATACACAGGGAGGAGTCTTAACTAAGACAGATTGGGTTTAAATTTCCATTCTACTCCTTGTAAGCTGTATGTCCTTGGGTATTGTATTTAACTTCTCAGAACTCAGTTTCTTTGTATCTAAAATGAGGATAGTAATTGTAATAGATAAGTAATAGTAGTAAGGTATTACAGGGTTTGGGTGAGGGATTAAATGAGAAAACATGAAGTGCTTGGAATAGAGTAAGCATTCAATAATTTTTAGTATGGCTTATCCATTTATTAGTATTTACTGAGTGCTAAATATATGTCAGGCACTGGTGATAAAATGGTGAGCAAAACCTAGACACAGTTCTGTCTTCATTTAGAGTCTAGTTGGGGAGATGGAAATTAGTCAAATAATCACACAAATAAAAATAAAATCATTTTTGTGATAAATGCAAAGAAAAACTAGTGCTATGAAAGTGTATAATGATGGGCTCTGACTTTATCTGGGTGGTCAGGGAAGGGTTCCCTGAAGACGTGATGTCAAACTGAGATCTAGAGGATAATTAGGATAATAATATAGGTGAAGGGTCATGCAGTTCAGCTGGGATTTTGGAGGCACTAATGAAGATGGCTGAAGATGAGGTGAAGGAGGCATAGCTCTGTGCAGGGTTTGTTAGAAATGATGAAGCAGCATCCTGAGAACAGGAAGGAAAAGAAGATGGTGATTTGAGAAGTGTGAAAGGATAAGGTTTGCCCTGAATTACCACGGCTAAACCAGGATCATGATCATGCCTTCCAGGTTTCACCTCCTTTCTACCAAAGTGGTTTGATTTGTGTACTAATCAGGTAATATTAGCAGCTGTAACATAGAGTCCCTGAAATCTCAGTGGTTTCACTCACTTATTTCTTGCTCATTTTTCATAAACTTTGTATTAATAAATGGACAGCATTCCATGAAGTCACTCAGGGCTGCAGGCTCCTTCTATCTCGTAGCTCTGCCCTCTTCTTGGGCCTCAGAAGCCTCTCTTCTGTTGGCTGATGGGGAAAAAAGAGGGTGGAGAAGGCACAGCTGCTTCTTACCCACTTTGTAGTAGAGGAAATATACATTACTTCTACTCACATTCAATTGGTGAGAACAAGTAACGTGACCCTACTTAACTGCAAGGGATGCTGGGACAAGTAGTCTTTAGATGGGCAGATAGTTCCCAGCAGTAATTCTGCACTTGGCAAGGGAAGATCCAATCTTTGGTCAGCTAGCCATTTATGTCACAATTCACATCTTTCAGTGAACGTCCCCCTCTCTGCCCCATCTCCCATCCAATTGGAGCTCCCTTCATTGTGCTTTATCTAGAGCCTTGCATGACCAGAATTTTTGCCAGCTGAAACAGAAGTGCTGAATTCTCCAGCCAGACAAGCTCACTGTGGGATCTCTGAGGTTCATAAATCTCAATGCAGAGGCAGTTCATCATCTGAAAAATGAGGAGGAAGGGCTGGCAGAGCCCAGCCCATAAAACAGATGTTCTTTTGGTGGAGAAGAGCAAAGGAAGCAAGACTACAGAAATTGAAAACCCAGGGAACTAGCCATCCTCCCTTAAAAAATCACATCATCCCTAAAGTAATTCACTTTCTCCCTCTTACTAGACCCTGCCCTCTAGGGGAAAAAAGTCATTTCCCCCTGTTTAATTACGTCCCATTTTAAGCTGGGACAATAGCTATTTTTCCTGTGTTTCCAAACGCAGAAAGTACATACATTAATTTTTTCCAGTGCATGACAAGTACAACGATACCTAGCTAACGACTGCAGGTCTGATATGTCTCAGGATACACGCTGCTCTGCCATCCTTATCATTAAATCCCACTCAGGATAAATAAGCCTCATTTCAGCCGTAGCCATTTGTTCTTGTTAGGGAGCTGCCAGGATGGCATGAAATATTAAATGACAAGGGTTAGTTCTGTTCTCAGCTAAGAGCTCCCGTCTAAATTTCCCATAAGATTGTACAGTGGGTCATTGTGTCAGGCTTGAAATCATAGCCTGCGCTAGCCTTCCCCAGGAAGGTTCTGTACCCAGGCTGTACTGACGCTTCTGGCTTTTGCAATGGAAAAACAAAGCTGATTCCTTCTGCCCCTGGGAGGAATGGGGGGCTTGATCATTCCCGGAGTGTGCAGCAGTGGCTTTGACAATCTGCCTCTAGCGACTGGTGCTTGGTTATTTTCTGCTGGTTCTCTTGTGACGAATGGGGATTTCTGGGGTCTCTATCCTTTGGATATTGGTCTCTCATGCTTACTTCTCCTGATTTCTCATCCAGAGATTGTTTGTGTAAAGTGGGAAAGTTGTTGCTTTAAATTACATTGATGCTTTATGAATATGTTAAACGATCATACTTGAGCTATATTCACTTATTATTGTGCATTATGCAATGCATTAATAATGAATGGGAGCACTTTACTTAAAGATCTGTCTATAAATCAGTTGAACATGGGGGAAAAAGAGTCACTGTTTATTTATGAGGTCTGGGAAAGAAATTACAGAGAGCAAACCTTACACATCCTCCTATTCTAAAATCATTATGAAACATTGATTATATGTTTGCCATTAAGTTTATGCTCCTGTGGCCTTTATGTTCCTGATCTATTATTAATCTTAAGAATTAAACCTCTGAAATCTGCTTTAGATATAAGGGTAGAAAGCTTCAGGGCTAGGCAGTAAAGTTTGCTCAGACAGAACTTGGGTATGCATTCTCTTGCTGTGTAGATGGTACACAGGATGAGTCTTCAAAATGTGCAGCCCTCGTGGGAGTGTTTTACCACTGCCCAGGGCCCACTAACAATTTGCTTCCCAGTAAATGCAAATTAATAGACCTTCATTGGGTGTCTAGTCTTAGAACCAATGATGGGACCAAGGTACTGTAAGAGCACATAAAATAAAAAGCATTCTGGGAAACTCTTCCCTACACTGGAAAAGTCCTTCTTCACAAGATTTCTGGAGTGAAATATTCACATAAAATTACAGCAAACAGGAAACAAGCCACCATTTCATTGTTTGGCTAAGATTCTACTGAGAGCCATTATTGTAAAATTCATTGGTAAAGTGGGCTGAAGTTATGTGGCCTTACGTAAGAATCTATTGGGACCTCTATTAACTTCTCATCCCAAAAATCCTACTATAGCAATCATACAAGGATAAAAGAAAAGGGCTCAAGATGACCTGTCTGGCTGCTCTGTAGGATTTGGTTGCTTGGATGGACCAGGCGGAGGAAGAATGACACTGTCTACTGGTAACCATGGCTCAATCACTGTCTTGGACCCTGGATTATTATGAGATTAGTAGTTCCTTCTCTTGAGGATGAGGAAGAAGGTATTGAATCAAGAGCTGTCTGAACCTTCTCTTCTTGTTATACCTCCTCTGCCCTGGGTTTTGGACTAAGATGATGGACATACAGATAAACAATACTAATCAGTCGCTATTTTTAAAATGCTCAGAGTCTTGCCGTAGAGGTGGACCTGTAAACAAATAAGTTACAACACTCTACATAATAATAATAAGTGCCAACAACTTACTGCTTATGCCTTGGGCACTATGCCAAGTACTTTATAAGCTTATATGAGTCATGGAGGTAACACAGAAAAGGGAATGATTAGCAGTGGCAGGACAGGATTTCTGGAGGAGGTGACATTTACCCTGCAGCGTAAGAAGGAATAGTAATTCTCCAAACGGAAAGAAGGTGAAGGATGTTCCGGGCAAGTGAAACAGTGTGTGTGTGGAATGACATAGACCTGAAACGCCTGTTGTATGGAGAGAACTGTAAGCATCTAGGGGTCTCTAAAGCATATATTGAGAGGACAGAGCTGGTGTGAAATGAATTTGAAAACAGAGGCAGAGTAAAATTGTAGTTTTTATGCTGGGGTAAGAAACTTGGATTTTTGTCCCCTAGATAGTGGTCAGTTAAGGGATATATAAGTAGAGAAAGGATTGATCTGGGTCTTTGTAAATGTCCTGGCTGCAGCTGGGAAGATGGCTTGAAGGAAATGAGAAATGAGATGGGAGCCACACAAGAGTCAACAAGGCTCTGAATTAAGTAGATGTGATAACTTAGAGTGGAAAACGATTTGAAAAGTCAGTAAGAAGTAGAATGGATGCCATGGTGGCTAATCGGATGTGAGGGCTGAGGCGGAGGAAAGAGTCATGGACAACTTCATGGTTTATTTATTAGGTGGCAGCCTTAGTGCAAAGGGCTTGAGTCAAAAGTAGATTGTCCACCTGGTGCCAGTTTCTATTAGCTAGAGTTCTTTGGTTGAAATCTAAACCAATTCTTTTTCTGAATTTCTTTAATTGTGGAAAAATACACATAACAATTTATTATAACACTTCTACGTGTACAGTGGAATTAAGCACATTCATGCTGTTCTGCAACCATCACCACCACCCATCTCCAGAGCTCTTCTCATCTTGTAAAACTGAAACTCTATACCCGTTGAATAACTCCCCACCCTCCCCTTCCCCCAGGTCCTGGCAATCACAGTTCAAAAGGTATTTTGTCTCTATGACTTCGATTACTCTAAGGACCTCATATAAGTGGAATCCTACATTATTTGTCTTTTTGCAACTGGCCTTTTTTCACTTAGCATGATGTCCTCAAGGTTGTAGCATGTGTCAGAATTTCCTTCCTCTTTAAGGCTGACTAATATCCCTTTGCTTGCGTAGACCGCATTTTGCTTAACTATTTGTTGGTAGATGCGCATTTGGCTTACTTCTACGTTTTAGCTAGTGTGCGTAATGCTGCTATGAACATGGTGTACAAATATCTCTCCGCTTTCAGTTCTTTTGAGTATATACTCAGAAGTAGAATTGCTGAATTATATGGTATTTCTTTTTTTTAATATTTGAGGAACCACCATACTGTTTCCCAAAGTACCATCAGCAGTGCACAACGGTTCTAATTTATTTACATGCTCACCTACACTATTTTCTTTTTTTTTTTTTTGATAATAGTCATCCTAATGGATGTGAGGTAAGGCCAGTTTTTTAGATACCTGCATTTTACCCTATGCTATTATGAGGCCATTCATTCAGGGTTCCTGGGGAGTTGTGTATGGGAGTTGTCTTTATTTCCATCAAGTCTCCTGGGCCACCATGTAGGATCTGATTTTTTTTCTTAAAAAAGATTGGACTTTGACTCATTTATATTAGGGTGAACATTACTGATAACACTTTAATAGTACACATCCCAGTGAACACTGCATATTTACAGGGACCATGCAGGAATTTAGATTATTTGTTCAAATCCTGGTTCAGCTGTTTACTAGCTATGTAACTCTGAACACATCAGATCATCTTAACTTCCTCATATGCAAAATAGGAATTGAAAGTACCCTTTGCTGAGTTGTTTTGAGAATGGAAGGAACATCTGGCGTGTAGTAAAAGTTCAATTAGTATTCATTTTTACTCTTCTGAAGTTAAATAACATTCTTAGCGGTGGGCTTTCAGAAAGGGAGGTAGGCAGAGATTGTTGTGGTTTTTGAGACCTGACCACTGACTCTGAAATTCTGTATTCTTCACTGCTCACTGCTCTGCTTATATGATGGAGTCTTAGTCAGCTCAGGCTGCTATAATCAAGATACCATAGATTGGGTGGCTAAAACAATAAACATTTACTTCTCACACTCTGGAGGCTGGAAGTCCAAGATCAAGGTGCCAGCAGATCCAGTGTCTGGTGAGGGCCTGCTTCCTGGTTCACAGACAACCTCCTCACTGTGTCCTTACAAACCGGAGAGATCTCTAGGCGCTTCATCCTCTTATCAGACCACAAATCCCATCATGGGGACTCCACGCCCATGACCTCATTGAAACCTAATTACCTCTCAAAGGTCTCACCTCCAAATTCCATCACATTGGGGATTAGGCCTCAACATATGAATTTTGAGACATAAACATTTAGTCCACAGTAGATGGCTTTTTTTGCCCTGTGCTCTGTCTTCTGATCTTGTACGCAGTGAACACATTTGACAGGTGTTTTTACTTCACCTTTTAGGAGGGAGCTTTCATACAGGATTGTTCTTAGTCAGTTGCAAGATGGAGAGATGAGGTTGCAGCCAAAGAGGCCATGACAGAGCAGAATCTCCCTAGCTCAGGTGGCCAGAAGCCCTTGGAAAAAGAGACAAATTAGCATTGTTTTAACCCGAGGTGCCCTGAGTGATTATCCCTGTGGAACACTTGCAAGGTGCATAATGAAATGAGTGTGCAGATATTGTCAAATTCCCCAAGAAGAGGAGAAGGAAAATCTTTGTAGCACAGAGGTTTTCATTTATTTCTATGTAAGGGAAGATGATATAGGTTCACTTTGTGATTTTTTTTTTTTCTGACCCCATATAGGCTAGTGCTCAGAATACAAATCAGGAAATCTGAACAATTCCTATTTTTATGTAATGCCAGGGGAAGATGTTACAGTGATCTGACATAAATGCTCTGAAAATTGAATGATGAGCTCTAAAGATGTTATAAGCATTGTCTTCCTTTGGATGTCCAGTGGATTCTGAGAAGCTTAACTTTTGAAATTGGTGTGATAAGTATGTGAGATGGTTCCCTTTAGCTGTGTTCTCCGACAGTAACACTCACCCCAGGAATTATCATCATCTTTTATTTTTAGTGGTTAAGGAAAGGTCATGGTTTGGTTCCAAATAGGTTTTCCATGGATTTTTATATACTAGAAATCCCTGTTGGTTCCTGCAGTAATCTGAGAGATTTCAATCTTTCTAAACTTATTTGGGCTTTGGAGTCAGGCAGACTGGGTTCATATCTCAGCTCTATGACTTATTGGCCAGGTAACATTTGTCAATAAACTTATCTGAGCCCAAGTTTTCCTACCTATGAAATGGGGATGATATCTATCTCATAAAGTTTACAATAGGATACTGTAAATTGCTTGGTACAGTGACAGTACATGGCACATAGTCCATACTCAGTAAATGATAGCTATTAGTAACTTGACTCTGACACCAGGTTCATTAAAAAGGAAAATAGACATATATGTTGGATGTAAAGGTTAAAGAAGACATAGCCAAAGAAGGATGCTGTGGTACCTACTTTCCACCCCTGCCTCATTCTTCACCCTTGGTCTCAGGTCAGCTCTGCCACGTCAGTTTTCACACTTGGTCTCAGGTCAGGGTACTGCAATAGTCCAAGTATTCTTCCTTTTTTTTTTTTTGCTGTACGCGGGCCTCTCACTGTTGTGGCCTCTCCCGTTGCGGAGCACAGGCTCCGGACGCACAGGCTCAGCGGCCATGGCTCACGGGCCCAGCCGCTCCGCGGCATATGGGATCCTCCCAGACCGGGGCACGAACCCGTATCCCCTGCATCGGCAGGCGGACTCTCAACCACTGCGCCACCAGGGAGGCCCCAAGTATTCTTCCTTGAGATGAATGAGAACCCTATTGGACCATGGCTTTGTCTACTGTAAGGCTCCTATCTTCAGATGTCTTCCCCAAAAGGGAGAACCAAGGCATCAAGAACAATTTGGATTTTTAATGGATTATCGATAAAAGTAAGAGGAGCACTCCTATGGTCCCTTCCAAGACTATGGCTCAATCAAAAGCATCCCTCCAAGACTCCTCCCATCAGAATCCATACTTCTCACCTGCCTGTGTCCCCCAAGATCATTACTGAAGAACTAGGGTTTATTTTGTACAAGCGTAATCACTCCTGAGACCACTCATTATAAACTCAATATCCAATACTTTATTAGCTTGGTTGATTTTTCTTGTTTAGGGACAAAGTTCATTAGCATCTGGAACTAAAGCTATACAGACAGTGGCCAGTATAGCATTGTTACTTTTCCCTTTCCTGTATTGCCATAGGGCTTGTAATTAATAATAAAACTTGACTTTTGTTCTTCTATCTCCATCTTCTGTGGTACAATAATTACAAACCGAACTTTAAGTAATTCTTCCTTTAGGAGCTGTTCACACGAAGCTAGAGGATTGTTTAGATGAAGGTTGACTTGTCCTCCTTTTAAAGACTCTATCCCTTTCGCTCCAGCTGTCATGGGTGAATTGCAGTCATCTGGGGTGGGAGGTGGACTTTGAAAATGAATGAGAATAAAGCTGCATTTTTTAATTTTAAATTTGATTTTAGGGACTTCCCTGGTGGTCCAGCGGTTAAGATTCTGTGCTTCCACCGCAGGGGGTGCGGGTTCGATCCCTTGTCTGGGAACTAAGATCCCTCATGCTGTGTGGTGTGGCACACACACACGCACAAATGGATTTTAACTCTTTATTAAACTATCATGACATAACTATTTAAATGGCACACAAAACCACGAAAATTCAATCCAGCAACTATTTATTGAGAACTACTGTGTGTAAGGCTCAATGGAAGAAACATTGAGGATAGAAAGAGAAGACAGAATCTCTGACCTCAAGTGTTTTAAAATGTCTTGGGAGGAGAGGTGTAATTAAGATAGAGGCCCAAGACTATGATTTAAAGCAAAGAAAACCATCCAAACACAGTTGGGCATCCTTTGAATCCAGTATGAGTAGAATTCTAAGAAAGCTTGTCAACTTGTGTAAGAGTTCTAATTGGAGGCATGTTGGCTTATGTATAGAGCTACAGACTTTTCCCCTGGTACTTTATTGAGGTATAATTTGCATAGAATAAAATGCACAAATCTTAAATGTATAACTTGGTTAATTTATATGTACGTACATACCTGTACCAGCACCTTATAGATATAATCTATATCTGCAGATCAAGATAGAGTTTATTTCCTTCACTCCAGAAACTTCCTCTGTGCTCTTTTCCTGTCAATTCCCCTCCCCAGCGGTAACTCCTATTCTGAATTCAATCACCACATATTAGTTTGGACTATTCTTTTCTTTTTTTGCTTTTTTAAAAAAATTTATTTTATTGAAGTATAGTTGATTCACAATGTGTTAATTTCTACTGTACAGCAAAGTGATTCAGATATATATATGTGTATATATGTGTATGTGTATATATATACATATATATATCCTTTTTCATATTCTTTTCCGTTATGGTTTATCACAGGATATTGAATATAGTTCCCTGTGCTATACAGTAGGACCATGTTGTTTATCCATTCTACATGTAGTAGTTTGCATCTGCTAATCCCAAACTCCCAATCCTTCCCTCCCACACCCCCCCCTCCCTTGGCAACCACAAGTCTGTTCTCTATGTTAATTGAGACTATTCTTGCACTTTATATAAACCAAATGCTACAGCACATCCTCTTTTGTGTAAGAATTTTTTTTCATTCAGTATCATGTTTTTGAAATTCATCCATTGTGTTGCCTGTGTCAGTAGTTGATTCCTCTTTGTTACTGAGTAGGATTCCATTTGCCTATCCATTTACCTTTGGATGGACATTTAAATTGATTGCAGTTTTTGTCTACTATGAATTTTGGCTATTGGGAACATTTGTGTACAAGTCTTTGTGTGGATATGTGCACTCATGTCTCTTTAGTAGGGTGTTCAATTGCTGGGTCCTATGGTGTACATTTGTGTAGCCTTAGCAAAGAGTCAGACTGTTTTCCAAAGTGGATGTTCTATGTCACCACCAACAGTAGGTATGAATCTCGGCTCATCTTCCTCAGACTTTTCTAATGTTCTCTGAAGCCAGAGAGACCTTGGTTTAGATTCAGGATCAGCTTTGTAACCTTGAGACAATTACTAAATTTATACCACAGTTTTCCCATCTATAAAATGTGGATAATAACCACCTTTTGCAGTGTTTGTGAAGATGGTAGTGTTTGTGGAGATCAGAGACTCTGTGTATTCAGCTGCTATAGTAAACACTCCAATATGGTAACTGCTATTATGATTATTATTATCTTCATATTCTCATCTTATCCAGTTACTTTAAGGCAACGTTTTCCAAGATGTGCAATATGGTGGTACTTGACATTTATTTTACTCTAAGTATTACATAGACACAGCATTACAAGATACTGAATCACACAGTGAAAATTTATTTCTATTCCAATTTTCTTTAACCCCAATTATATCAAATGAAGAGTCTCAGCATGGTGTTAGTCTGATTTAACACCTCTCCAGCACTTGCTAATCTTCCTTTTTAATAAAGTGAGAACAAGACACAGGCTCTTAGCGTTTAGAAGGCAACAGTAGCTAGAAATGATTTGAGGTTGTTTTGTCTTCACTGTTTTTTTAATTTTTAGTGTTAGTAGAATGGATGGCAAGTAATACTAGTAGTATTTATGTTAGTGATTTAATCTGTTCACAAATTATTTACATCTAAAAAGCAAGTTGTCTGAAAGAAAAAAAAATGTTAAGACAATAATATTATGGGAGGAATCTGGGCATGGCCGCAAGTGCTGTCATAAGTTGATCCCCTCCTGTGGGTCCCACACTCAATTTCATACTAATCTCCCCAACACACACAGACACAGGCATGTGAGTGTGCAAGGGCTTGTATTCCTTATCCTTGGAGTCCAGATCATACAAAGAACACAGCATGTCTGGGTCATTGGAGGTGACGTTTTTGGTGGGGCCAGCCAAGCAAGACCAGAGTGGGTACAGCTTCAATCTGTGGGAAAAAGGTCAAAGGGATGCTTGAATAAATTTCCATGTCATATATCATTCAGCCAGAGATATTAGAGACAGTGCTGATAAGATTTTAGAGACAAGTAGCGTTGGGCTCAAATTGTGATTTTTGCAAATTACTGGCTGTGTGACATCGGGAAAATAACCTCTCATGGCCTCAGTTTCCTTATTTGTGAAATCGGGGTTCTAATGCCTCCCTGTCTGAGTTGCTGTGGGGATTAAAGGAGTCAACATGTGTGAATTGGTTTAATGAATGCTTTCTATTGTTTTGATGATCCTGGATAGAAGTCCAAGATAGTATAGCATCTTCATTTGCACTATCTCCACTGGGAATCAAGCATGACAAGCTTTTCTTGGCTGATGAGGCTTTGCTGCCTTGAAAGCTTCTTGTATGCCCCGTGCTTCCAATATTCTCCCCCCAAGTTTACAAAACTTATGAGTACTGTGTCCCATCCCCTCAGGCCTCTGCTCTCCTGCTAGAGAGAGTTAGGTCTTAATCCTTGTGAATAGAATAACATATGTGACTACAGAATCTGATCTCAGTGTTTCTGTTTGAGCTCTGCTACTTACTTTGTACTTACATCTGTCACAGCTCCCATGGCATTGTGCAGAGAAGTCAGCTAGATGGTAAGCTTCTTGAAGATAGGGACCGTATATGCTGATCTTTGAATCTGGAGCACCTGGCACAATATAGGTGCTCAATAAGGGTGGGATGAATTGAGAGATTGGGATTGACATATACACACTACTGACACTATTGACACTATGTATAAAAATAGATAACTGGGCTTCCCTGGTGGCGCAGTGGTTGGGAGTCTGCCTGCCGATGTGGGGGAGACGGGTTCGTGCCCCGGTCCAGGAAGATCCCACATGCTGCGGAGCGGCTGGGCCCGTGAGCCATGGCCGCTGAGCCTGCGTGTCCGGAGCCTGTGCTCTGCAAGGGGAGAGGCCACAACAGTGAGAGGCCCGCGCACTGCAAAAAAAAAAAAAAAAAAAAAAAGATAACTAATGAGAACCTACTGTATAGCACAGGGAACTCTGCTCAATGCTCTGTGGTGACTAAATGGGAAGGAAATCCAAAAAGAAGGGATATATGTATACGTATAGCTGATTCACTTTGCTGTACAGTAGAAATTAACACAACATTGTAAAGCAACTATACTCCAATAAAAATTTTAAAAATATAAAGCCCATGAGAAAGAAAAAACAAACAAACAAAAACAAAATGCTGCAAAAAAACAAACAAAAAAGGGCTTCCCTGGTGGTGCAGTGGTTGAGAGTCCGCCTGCCAATGCAGGGGACACGGGTTCGTGCCCCGGTCTGGGAAGATCCCACATGCTGCCAAGCGGCTGGGCCTGTGAGCCATGGCCGCTGAGCCTGTGCGTCCGGAGCCTGTGCTCCGCAACGGGAGAGGCCACAGCAGTGAGAGGCCCGCGTACCGCAAAACAACAACAACAACAACAACAACAAAAAGACGCTGGTCCACTGATGCCCTGTGGCTTCACTTATTTTCTTAGTAGAATGTAAGGTCCTGGAAGGCAGGACCGTGTCTACCTGTTCAGTGTTGAATCTCCAGTGCTTGGTAGACTCTCAGGAGCCACAGGTTGAATGAACGAATGAGACGAAAAGGGAGGATGATTTTTCTTTTCGGTGTTTGAGACCAGGATGTGAGCAGATAACTGGACCCACACAGAGGGGGCGCCAGCTCCTGGCCAGACCTGTGAGCAGCTGGTCCTATCTGCTCCCTTTGTTGGCAAACACTCTGTAAGAGACCACCCTCCAGTGCACCTGCCTGGATTGATCATCTTCTTTGTAATAACAAGAAGGAAAACCATTATAGCACAAGCGCCTTGTCATTCCACATGCCCCTGCCTGTGATAAATGTTCTCCATTTACGGAGTCGTTGGTGGAAACCTAGAGGGAATGATTGCCATCCGGGCTTAACCTGGAGCAGGTTCATCATTAAACAACTCCCGTAATTTCCACTGCTCAGCATTCATCTTTTCCTCACAGGGCTGGGGAAGAACAGAGTTTCTGAAAGCTGCCACCTAATTGTCCTTTCTTTCATCTGTACATTGTTGGGAAGAGGTGGACAGGAGGGATCGCCATCAAATGGACAGGCCTATTTTTTGACTGAGTTGTTCTGATTTACGTTTTTAACAGAGTGGGTTTGCTGTGTTGAGAAAAGAGGACTGGGGAGCAGGGTAGAATCAGGGAGACCACTTAGGAAGGTTACAGCAACGATTCCCACTGGGAAATGATGGTGGCTTGGCAAGGATGGAACAGTGGACGTGACTCAGGGCTGGTGTGTGTGGTTGAGCTAGTGGTGTGTACCCACCTAGAGGACCCATTGCCATGGCTCTGGTGGGAACGGCATCCCTAGAGTTTTGCTGTGCACACCTGTATGGATGCAGTAGTGCTGTAAGAAGTAGGTAGATTCCACGAAGGCAGGGATTTTACTTTGCTCCATGCTCTGTCTCTAGTGCTTGCACATGTCTGGCACAGAGTAGGTGCTCATAAAAATGTTTCACATGAATGATATGTTGGCTTCCATCTCCTGCATTCTTGGAAACATCGCAGCTGCAGGTGACTCAGTGCAGGCTCAAGTGTGTTTTGGCTGATCTTGTAAACGTCTGCATTTTTTTTTTTATGACGGCCACTTTGAGTGCCCTGGTGTGAAAGCCCCTTTGCACTTCAAAGCACTATCATTTTACGTCATCAGGTGCAAACCATCTTTTAACAGCATTATTTTCAGAGAATAGGGAAAAATAAACTTTATTATACTTTGTCATTCCCCCTTCCCCCAACGTCATATCTGAGTCACCTCTCACTCGCTGATCTGTACTGGCTGCAATTAAAATTAAATCGCCTTTGGGACCAGAACAGTCTCATCTTTATTTACAGCACCTGCAAATCATGCCGCTCCTCCTAATTTTAACAGCTTCTTCAGTGGCAAAAGTCTCTTTTCTGAAGGAGCAGGTGGAGAAGTGATAAAGAATAGTTATTGAACTCTATCCTCTGGGGATAGGATGGAGGAGACCAGGCCAGGAGAGGGAAACTTTTGGGGTTCAAGTGTGGGTGCTGCCTTTTATGAGCTGAATGACCCTGAACAGATCATGGAAACTTGCTGAACCCCAGTTACCTCATCAGTAAGCTGAGGGGAAGATCAATGCCTATTCAACCAATCCAGTGGACTGTAGGAACCCAAGGAGATGACATGTGAGAAAGTTCTTATATTTTTAGTAGCAGAGAGAGGGAGTGAAGTGTGGGAGAATCTATAATAAGCCTATTATTTAAACTATCAGGTTCACTGCATGTTTTGTTTGAAACCCTTCTCATCATGTATCATCGTGCTGAAATGCCTTTTATCCTATATCTGTCTCTCTGTGCCTTTATCTCCTTCCCCAATTTCCATCAAATTAATTCAGCAGTAATTTATTAAACACTTATGATATGCTAGGCACTGAGTCTCTAGCAGGGAACAAGACAAATGTGGCTTCGGCCTGTAAGTAGCTTACAAGTTAATAATGCAAGAGAGGCCTGGAAAAAAAAAATCAAATACCTGACGATGTGATTACCACTATGCTACATTCTAGGAAGGGGAAAATGTCTGGAGTTAGGAGAACATATAACAGGGAGACTAAACCAGCCTGAAGAGCCAGGGAGCCCTCTGTGCAGATGTGGTATCTACGCAGAGACATGAAGGATGCCTGGGAGTTAACCAGATGGAAGGAGGGAATAGTGTTCCAGGGAGATGGAATAGCATGTGCTAAGATCTGGATGCTGGAATAAAGCAAGTGAAAGGAGAGGTAAGTCATGAGGGTGGAAAGGCAGGCAAGGGAGAGATCAGGTAAGCAAATCACTTTGCTAGAGCAGTGGGTGGGTAAACATGGGAGGTGGATGCTCTGATGATACAGTCCTGACAGTGATGACACAGAACCAAACCAAAAGAAAACACACAAGCAAAGAAAGCAACAGTGATAACTCTGGTTCTATTTCCCCTGGATCACTTGCAACATTTTCTCTAAAACGTGTTTCGTAAATCAAATCAACTTAGGACTTTGTGTATGTCCAAGCAGCTCTTTCATAGAAAGAGTCAAGGTATTCCTTGCCCTTCTGACTCCAGAGGGAAGGTTGGGAGAATAGGAGAAGGTAAAGACAGTTTCCAATCAGAGCTGGGCTAAGCTCTCCATGTGGGTAAACAGAACTCCCAGACACAGACACTGGTGCTGTAGTTCACTCATTTAATAAGATTGTTTGCATGACAGTTCTCTTTGAAGTTCCTGTCAATCACCATGTGACATTGTTCTAATGAACACCCTCCCCACCCCAGCTGGATGCAAGCAGACATACAAATTTGCCCCAGGGGAATGGTGGCCTCCCCATGTTCCCATGAAAAGCTCATTACCAAGCCCAGGCAATCACATTTACATTGCTAATTGAAGAAGAAAGCTACAGTAAGCACAAGAGTGAAAATTATTGGGCAATATCAAGGAAAACATCCCCAGTTCCCCTGGGGGTGTCAGTGTCAGCAACCACAACAGGCCAATGTGCCTGATGCTAATAAAAGAGAAGCTAAAATGAGCACTGAGGAAAATCAGCAGACTCCAGAGATTCTCAATGATTGCCTCTGACATGGAATTTTGAGATATTTCAATGCGATGGAACTTAATTGAAGTGGAACAGGGTGGCAAATGGATTTCATTTCTTAAGTGGATTCTCCTAGGGCCAAGAGATATCTAAGCTGTACTGGTTCCACTGTTATTCAAACAGCTGATTTGGCCCAGGAAAACCCCTCTGTTCCCTGTTAGTAGATCCTACACTTTCACCACCACTTGACCTGTAGCCCTATGGGAGGAGTCAAATTGTCCACCTATAGGTCATGACAACAACAGGTCCTCCCCTGACCCATGACAGGCACAACAAAAGGGAAAGGCACCCCCACCTCCCAAAATGATATGACAGTGAACTCTTGACTGTCATGTGTTTTGATGAATGCTCCTTGCTCTCAATGAAGGACCTGATGCGAAATCCTCAGCGATGGGGTGTTTGAAAAATATTTGTAGGTTGTCATCGAGGGAAGATGGCTGAACAGGACCAATCTTTCTGAATCAGGTTTTCATGTTTTGAGCAAGATAGGTTGCAATGACCTTTTCCATAACTATTTAAATTACGTTGTACTTCAAAGGGCTGGGGGTTAGTTGGCATTAGCCTAGATAACACTACTGAGAGAGAGAAACACAAGCGTATTTCGATTTGAAATTTGGAAAATTTCAAACATAAACGAAAGTATAATGAAAGCAAGTGCCATCTGCAAGATGGTGGGATAGGAGCTTCCTACATCATTTTCCCCACAGAACATCGAATTGACAATCACCCACGGACAAGGGTACCTTTGTAGGGATCTGGAAGTCCAGTGGAAAAGTTCCAGCACATTGTTGGAGCAAAAAAGCCCAAGAATAGACACATTGAAAGGACAAGAACAGTTTCACTTTACCCATGTCATCCTCTGCTCCCTGGTGACACAGCTCAGTGCCAAGGAGACCCTTTTAGTCTGTGATTTCTCCAGTGGGGGAAAGTGAGAGTGTGTGAGTGAGGGTCTACCTTCCCCAGCCACATAGGATGTTGCCCAAGAGGCTGGCTTCTATCCCACTGCATCCAGAATACTGAGGTGAGCTGTAGGACTGAGGGCTGGGGAGAGGCAGGGAGCATAGAAACCAGGGCTCGGAAAGTATCAAAGGGATGCAGATCCTACTAACTTCTTCCCTGGACTCCATCAGGAAGCCTGCCCCCAAGCTGCTGGGGATGTCATCTGTGGACCCCCAAACTGACCCATGGACCCACTCAACACTCCCTATAACTCCTCTCCTTGTGGCTGGATCCCTGTGTGTTCTCATGGACCGTGAGCATGAACCTTTGCAGACAGCAAGCATGTGCGTGCAGAAAGCCTGCCCGACTCTGCAGGACTGGGGAAAACCACGCGAACTTGAGCATCTCAGGGCACTGCCCTTGGGAAACAAAGAGGAGGCTCTCAGCACTTACCTGGCTTTGCGGGATCAAGACAGGCAAATGATTTTACAAATTCTCTCTGTGAATTCCCTAACACTCTCTGGCTTCCATAGCCTCCTTCTCCTCTTTCTGTTCTAGAAATCTGAAACTTTACTTTCCCCTCTTCTATGCACTTCCCATAACTGACTCTGGGGCCAAGAGATAGTGGAGAGAGAGAGAGTAAAAAGCAATGGAAGGGACTGGGTTCAAGATGGCGGAGTAGAAGGACATGCACTCACTCCCTCTTGAGAGAGCACCGAAATCACAACTAACTGCTGAGCAATCATTGACAGGAAGACACTGGAACTCACCAAAAAAGATACCCCACATCCAAAGACAAATGAGAAGCCACAGTGAGGCTTCCCATAGGAGGGGTGCAATCACAAGAAAATCAAATCCCATAACTGCTGGGTGGGTGACTCACAAACTGGAGAACAATTATACCACAGAAGTTCACCCACTGGAGTGAAGGTTCTGAGCCCCACATCAGGCTTCCCAACCTGGGGGTCTGGCAACGGGAGGAGGAATTCCCAAAGAATCAGACTTTGAAAGCTAGTGGGATTTGATTGCAGAACTTCAACAGGACTGGGAGAAACAGAGACTCCACTCTTGGAGGGCACACACAAAGTAGTGTGCTCATCAGGACCCAGGGGAAGGAGCAGTGACCCCACAGGAGACCGAATCAGACATACCTGCTAGTGTTGGAGCATCTCCTGCAGAGGTGAGGGGTGGCTGTGGCTCACCGAAGGGAAAAGGACACTGGCAGAAGAAGTTCTGGGAAGTACTCCTTGGCGTGAGCCTTCCTGGAGTCTGCCATTAGCCCCATCAAAGAGCCTGTAGGCTCCAGTGCTGCGTTGCCTCAGGCCAAACAACCAACAGGGAGGGACCCCAGCCCCACCCATCAGCAGACAAGCTGATTAAAGTTTTACTGAGCTCTGCCCACCAGAGAAGCACCCAGCTCTACCCACCACCAGTCCCTCCCATCAGGAAGCTTGCACAAGCCTCTTAGATAGCCTCATTCACCAGAGGGCAGACAGCAGAAGCAAGAAGAACTACAATTCTGCAGCCTGTGGAACAAAAACCATATTCACAGAAAGATAGACAAGATGAAAAGGCAGAGAGCTATGTACCAGATGAAGGAACAAGATAAAACCCCAGAAAAACAACTAAATGAAGTGGAGATAGGCAACCTTCCAGAAAAAGAATTCAGAATAATGATAGTGAAGATGATCCAGGACCTCGGGAAAAGAATGGAGGCAAGATTGAGAATTTACAAGAAATGTTTAACGAAGGCCTAAAAGAATCAAAGAACAAACAAACAGAGATAAACAATACAATAACTGGAATGACAAATACACTAGAAGGAATCAATAGCAGAATAACTGAGGCAGAAAAACAGATAAGTGACCTGGAAGACAGAATGTTGGAATTCACTGCTGTGGAACAGAATAAAGAAAAAGAATGAAAAGAAATGAAGACAGCTGAAGAGACCTCTGGGACAACATTAAACGTACCAACATTTGTATTATAGGGGTCTCAGAAGGAGAAGAGACAGAGAAAGGACCTGAGAAAATATTTGAAGAGATTATAGTCAAAAACTTCCCTAACATGGGAAAGGAAATAGTCACCCAAGTCCAGGAAGCTCAGAGAGTCCCAGGCAGGATAAACCCGAGGAGAAACACACCGAGACACATAGTAATCAAACTGACAAAGACAAAGAAAAATTATTAAAAGCAACAAGGGAAAAATGACATATAACATACAAGGGAACTCCCATAAGGTTAACAGCTGATTTCTCAGCAGAAACTCTACAAGCCAGAAGGGAGTGGCATGATATATTTAAAGTGGTGAAAGGGAAGAAATTACAACAAAGATTACTCTACCCAGCAAGGATCTCATTCAGATTCAAAGGAGAAATCAAAAGCTGTACAGACAAACAAAAGCTAAGAGAATTCAGCACCACCAAACCAGCTCTACAACAAATGCCAAGGGAACTTCTCTAAGTGG
The DNA here is from genome assembly GCF_964341445.2 of Mesoplodon mirus. Taxonomy (NCBI): domain Eukaryota; kingdom Metazoa; phylum Chordata; class Mammalia; order Artiodactyla; family Ziphiidae; genus Mesoplodon; species Mesoplodon mirus. The sequence continues at coordinate 54,294,962 of NC_138991.1, forward strand.
GAAACACAAGAGAAGAAAAAGACCTACAAAAACAAACCCAAAACAATTAAGAAAATGGTAATAGGAACATACATATCGATAATCACCTTAAACGTGAATGGATTAAATGCTCCAACCAAAAGACACAGGCTCACTGAATGGATACAAAAACAAGACCCATCTATATGCTGTCTACAAGAAACCCACTTCAGACCTAGGGACACTTACAGACTGAAAGCGAGGGGATGGAAAAAATATTCCATGCAAATGGAAATCAAAAGAAAGCTGGAGTAGCAATCCTCATATCAGATAAAATAGACTTTAAAATAAAGAATGTTACAAGAGACAAGGAAGGCCACTACATAACGATCAAAGGATCAACCCAAGAAGATATAACAATTATAAATATATATGCACCCAACATAGGAATACCTCAATACATAAGGCAAATGTTAACAGCTATAAAAGAGGAAATCGCCAGTAACACAGTAATAGTGGGGGACTTTAACACCTCGCTTATGCCAATGGACAGATCTCCAGACAGAAAATTAACAAGGAAACAGAAGCTTTAAATGACACAATAGACCAGATAGATTTAATTGATATTTATAGGACATTCCATCCAAAAACAGAAGATTACACTTTCTTCTCAAGTGCACACGGAACATTCTCCAGGATGGATCACATCTTGGGACACAGATCAAGCCTCAGTAAATTTAAGAAAATTGAAATCATAGCAAGCATCTTTGCTGACCAAAATGCTATGAGATTAGAGATAAATTACATGGGAAAAAAACTGTAAAAAACACAAACACATGGAGGCTAAACAATACATTATTAAATAGCCACGAGATCACTGTAGAAATCAAAGAGTAAATCAAAAAATACCTAGAGACAAATGACAATGAAAACACGACAATCCAAAACCTATGGGATGTAGCAAAAGCAGTTCTAAGAGGGAAGTTTATAGCAATACAATCCTGCCTCAAGAAACAAGAAAAATCTCAAATAAACAATCTAACCTTACACCTAAAGGAACTAGAGAAAGATGAACAAACAAAACCCAAAGTTAGTAGAAGGAAAGAAATCCTAAAGATCAGAGCAGAAATAAATGAAGTAGAAACAAAGAAAACAATAGCAAAGATCAATAAAACTAAAAGCTTGTTTTTTGAGAAGATAAACAAAATTGATAAACGATTAGCCAGACTCATCAAGAAAAAAAGGGAGAAGACACAAACCAATAGAATTAGAAATGAAAAAGGAGAAGTAACAACTGACACTGCAGAAATACAAAGGATCATGAGAGATTACTACAAGCAACTCTATGCCAATAAAATGGCCAACCTGGAAGAAATGGACAAATTCTTAGAAAGGTATAACCTTCCAAGACTGAACCAGGAAGAAATAGAAAATATGAACAGACCAATCACAAGTAATGAAATTGAAACTGTGATTAAAAATCTTCCAACTAACAAAAGTCCAGGACCAGCTGGCTTCACAGGTGAATTCTATCAAACATTTAGAGAAGGGTTAACACCCATCCTTCTCAAACTCTTCCAAAAAATTGCAGAGGAAGGAACACTCCCAAACACATTCTATGAGGCCACCATCACCCTGATACCAAAACCAGACAGAGATACTACAAAAAAAGAAAATTACAGACCAATGTCACTGATGAATATAGGTACAAAAATTCTCAAAAAAATACTAGCAAACAGAATCCAACAACACACTAAAAGGATTATACACCATGATCAAGTAGGATTTACCCCAGGAATGCAAGGATTCAATACATGCAAATCAATCAGTGTGACACACCATATTAGCAAACTGAAGAAGAAAAACCATATGATCATCTCAATAGATGGAGAAAAAGCTTTTGACAAAATTCAACACCCATTTATAATAAAAACTCTCCAGAATGTGGGCATAGAGGGAACCGACCTCAACATAATAAAGGCCATATATGACAAACCCACAGCAAATATCATTCTCAATGGTGAAAAACTGAAAGCATTTCCTCTAAGTACAGGAACAAGACAAGGATGTCCACTCTCACCACTATTATTCAACATAATTTTGGCAGTCCTAGCCACGGCAATCAGAGAAGAAGAAGAAGTAAAAGGAATGCAAATTGGAAAAGAAGAAGTAAAACTGTCACTGTTTGCAGATGACATGATACTATACATAGAGAATCCTAAATATGCCACCAGAAAACTACTAGAGCTAATCAATGAATTTGGTAAAGTTGCAGGATACAAAATTAATGCACAGAAGTCTCTTGCATTCCTATACACTAACAACAAAAGATCAGAAAGAGAAATTAAGGAAACAATCCCATTCACCACTGCAACAAAAAGCATAAAATACCTAGGAATAAACCTACCTAAGGAGTTAAAAGACCTGTACTCAGAAAACTATAAGACACTGATGAAAGAAATCAAAGATGACACAAACAGATGGAGAGATATACCATGTTCTTGGACTGGAAGAATCAATGTTGTGAAAATGACTATACTACCCAAAGCCATCTACAGATTCAATGCAATCCCTGTCAAATTACCAATGGCATTTTTACAGAACTAGAACAAAAAAATCTTAAAATTTGTATGGAGACGTAAAAGACCCCAAATAGCCAAAGCAATCTTGAGGGAAAAAAAAGAGCTGGAGGAAGCAGACTCCCTGACTTCAGACTATACTACAAAGCTACAGGAATCAAGACAATATAGTACTGGCACAAAAACAGAAATACAGATAAACCTATGCACCTACAGTCAACTAATCTATGACAAAGGAGGCAAGGATATACAATGGAGAAAAGACAGTCTCTTCAATACGTGGTGCTGGGAAAGCTGGACAGCTACATGTAAAAGAATGAAATTAGAAAACTCCCTAACACCATACACAGAAATAAACTCAAAATGGATTAAAGACCTAAATGTAAGACCAGACACTATAAAACTCTTAGAGGAAAACATAGGCAGAACACTATGATGCAAATCACAGCAAGATCCTTTTTGACCCACCTCCTAGAGAAATGGAAATTAAAACAAAAATAAACAAATGGGACCTAATGAAAAAGCTTAAAAGCTTTTTCCTAGCAAAGGAAACTATAAATAAGATGAAAAGACAACCCTCAGAATGGGAAAAAATATTTTCAAATGAATCAACAGACAAAGGATTTATCTCCAAAATATATAAACAGCTTTTGCAGCTCAATATTAAAAGAACAACCCAGTCAAAAAATGGGCAGAAGACATAAATAGACATCTCTGCAAAGAAGACATACAGATGGCCAAGAGGCACATGAAAAGATGCTCAACATCTCTAATTATTAGAGAAATGCAAATCAAACCTACGATTAGGTATCACTTCACACTGGTTAGAATGGGCATCATCAGAAAATCTACAAACAACAAATGCCGGAGAGGGTGTGGAGAAACGGGAACCCTCTTGCACTGTTGGTGGGAATGTAAATTGATACAGCCACTATGGAGAACAGTATGGAGGTTCCTTAAAAAACTAAAAATAGAATTACCATATGACCCAGCAATCCCACTACTGGGCATATACCCAGAGAAAACTGTAATTCAAAAAGACACATGTACCCCAATGTTCTTGGCATCACTATTTACAATAGCCAGGCCATGGAAGCAACTTAAATGCCCATCGACAGATGAATGGATAAAGAAGGTGTGGTACATATATACAGTGGAATATTACTCAGCCATAAAAAGGAATGAAATTGGGTCATTTGTAGAGATGTGGATGGACCTAGAGACTGTCATGCAGAGTGAAGTAAGTCAGAAAGAGAAAAACAAATATTGTTTATTAACACATATATGTGGAATCTAGGAAAATGGTACAGATGAACCGGTTTGCAAGGCAGAAATAGAGACACAGATGTATAGGACAAACGTACGGACACCAAGGGGGGAAAGTGGTGGGTGGTGTGGTGGTGGTGGGATGAACTGGGACATTGGGATTGAGATATATACACTAATATGTATAAAATAGATAACTAATAAGAACCTGCTGTATAAAAAATAAATTAATTAAATTAAAAGTCCACAGGGCCTGGGGAGAAAAAAAAAAAAAAGCAATGGAGATGCTCTTTCCTCCCTCAGAGTTTTAGGTACTGGCCCAATGGCAGCTGCTGTCACCATTGCCACTACTGTACGAGGATGGCTTGCGGGCTGGGGCAGAAGAGAATGGAAAAAAACATAAAAATGGGAAATTATGTCTCTTCTTGGACCCCCTAGGTACACCCTTTCTCACTTCTTAGACTAAAATGAGAGATCTCTTGGAACTCTTACTGTCTGTACCGGTGCCTAATTCTGGATTTTTGCTTGCCTCTGGGACCAGGCTGGAGTTACTGGTGGAAAAAAAATCCCAATAATTCACTGCTGGATTGGTCTTGTGCGAGTTTTCTTTTTTCTTTCTCTCTTTCTTTCTCCCTTTCTTCCTTCCTTTCTCTCTTTGTTTCTCTTTCTTTCTCTTTCTTTCTTTCTTTCTTTCTTTCTTTCTTTCTTTCTTTCTTTCTTTCTTTCATTCATTCTTTCGTTCTTTCTCTCTCTCTCTTTCTCTCTCTCTGTCTCTTTCTTTCTCTCTTTCTCTCTTTCTCCCTTCCTTCCTTCCTTCCTTCCTCCCTCCCTCCCTCCCTCTCTCTCTCTCTCTTCTCTCTCTTTCTTTCTTTCTTTCTTTCTTTCTTTCTTTCTTTCTTTCTTTCTTTCTTTCTTTCTTTCTTTCTTTCTTTCTTTCTTTCTTCTTCTCCTTCTTATTCCTCTTCTTCTTTTTCCAATCAGCCTGCTACGATTTCCTTTTCAGAGTCCTCAAATGCTGTCCCATGCATTCTTTGCAAGGTTTTTAGTTGTATAGTGTGGAAGAGACAAGGTATGCTATGCTTTCTCCACCTTACCCAGAACTGGAACCCGAACGATTCATTTTTTAAAAACCTATTTTTTTATCAGGCTTAAGTTCTACATTTTTAAAAGTCAGTTTTGGGCTTCCCTGGTGACGCAGTGGTTAAGGATCCGCCTGCCAATGCAGGGGACATAGGTTCGAGCCCTGGTCCAGGAAGATCCCACATGCCATGGAGCAACTAAGCCCGTGCTTACAACTATTGAGCCTGTGCTCTAAAGCCCGCAAGTCACAGCTACTGAGCCCATGTGCCACAACTACTGAAGCCCGTGCAACTAGAGCTCATGCTCCGCAACAAGAGAAGCCACCGCAATGAGAAGCCCACCACCACAATGAAGAGTAGCCCCCGCTCGCCGCAACTAGAGAAAGCAGCAACAAAGACCCAACGCAGCCAAAAATAAATAAATAAAATTTAAAAAGTCAGTTTTATTGAAGTATAAGTTGTATACAATCAAATATATACATAGTAAGTGTACATTAAGTGGACTTTGACAAAGCTACATACCTGTATATCCATCACCCCAATCAAAATATGGAACGTTTCCTTCACCTTAGAAAATTCTTTCATATCCCTGCTGATTTAAAAAAAAGTCTGAAAACTTCTGGAATTGAAGGTATTTGCTGTTGATTTTTTAAAAGAGTATTCCAGTGCTTTATTCCTCTCTCCCCTCTCTCTGAATTATTATAATTTTGCTGAACATTTGAAATTAAGTTGCTGATTTCAAGATCCTCTACCCCATAACATAGTGTGTGTATTTCTTAATAGCAAGGACATTCTCTTACATGACTACAATGCAATGATTGAAATCAGGAAATTCAACGTTGATACAGAATAATTCTATAATATTCAGTCCATATTAAAATTTTGTGTATTGTCTCACTTTGTGTCCTTTATAGCATTTTTGTCCAATCCAAGATCACTTTGCTGTTTATTTTTGGAGGAGAGTAAAATCTCCTCCCTTTTCCCAATTCGCCAACTCCACATGAGGGACCAAGAGCCTGGGGACTCCCACATGAGGCAGCACCGAGGTTGATTGTGGCCGGAGGGCAGAGGAGGTGGGAAGCCAGGAGAACAGCCCGTTGTGGAAGGAAATGTTCTTCTCTTAGCTTGGACAGGCAGGCCTCCTGGCAGAACCACGCTGACCAGTCATCCAGACTGCAACTCCCCAGGAGCTGTGGTATTCTGTGAGCCTGCCATCAAAACAAACACAGTCTGAGACAGCAAGCATATTTCCTAAAAGTCAACTCGGTCTACCTCCTGGAGGGGAGGCTGCATGTCTGTGTACCAGTCACATTAGAGTAGTCAATTTCCTGCCAGCAGTCGGTGGAGAATGCAACCCACGTGGGCTGCGAGGGCGCCCTACCTGCCGACACGACAAGGGAAAATCATGATCCCCTCCTGAATATGCACGCAACCCGAATCCTAGAAAACAAGCCCTCGCTCACTTGCCCGGGACAAATGTGAATTTAGAAGAACATGCTCTTGGCATCGTTCATTTTTATATGAGTGCAACTTCTTGGGTGTGGGCAGCTTGGGAACACATGTTTGTGGGCTGGTGGATCTTTGAGATGAGTAGCTGATCTCATGTCTCTTGGCCAGTTTAGAAGCAAATTGTTGCCCCTGGTAACAGTTATCAAATTAAAAATAGTAAGTTATGAATATTCTCAATCCTTCTTCACTTACGAGTTTATAGAAACTGTTACTTATTTTTAATAATGGTAGATAATTCATGGCTCTTAGTACTGTAGGGTGTTAATAAAACCCCATAACTAAACCCTTTAAGAGTGGAAGGGAGAGATGATACAGTCCGTTATTAAACAGTCTCCAAATTTACCAGTTACACATATATAGTCTAGAAGAATGTAAAAAAAAAACCCACAAAAACCTTTTTCAGGTCAAGTTCTATTTCAAACTATACAGAGGCCACTGACAACTGGTGTGCGTGGGAAGTGGCTCCTCCTTTCTACCTAGTTTGTCACCAGCATCTCAACAGGGATGAATCTTCTCATGTTGGTTCAAGTCTTTATCTTCATGGTTACTATAGAATTTAACTCCTCGCTTTTAGCTCTTTCTTCTTCTTCAGGATCCTACACCCCTCCCTCTCCTCCCCTCACCATCCTGCCTCTTCTATTCTGTATTTAAAAACAGGATGTCAGTCACTCAGCCACATTTGATTCCACCAAATAAGTGTGGGGATGTGATTCTGGGTTGAAGGTTGATGGTGACTTTGGACCAGGTGGGTAGAGCAGCGACAGTGCTGGACAATTAAACTGCCATATAGGCCTTCCTCCTGGCTCGAGTGCTTGACATTATTATGTCAAAAGAATTTCTATCTTTTTTTTTTTTTTCAACTCACCTTGAGTTACATTAGCAAATGTGCCCTGTCCCCCATTTGTTAAATTATCTTTGGAATATTCGGGCTCCAGGAAAGAAAAACCCTACCCATTCAAACTATGTTAACATTAGCCAAAAATAGGAATTAATTTTTTGTCAAGTACAACTCTTTTAAAATAACAAAAGCACAAGGACATGTAAATGCAATGGTTTCTTCAATAACTTAGGGTCTTTAAAAAAATATAGATTTGGGCACCCTCCCTGATTCTGCAAAATTAGGATCTCTAGAAGCAAGGCTCAGGTACTACATTTTTAGTGAATTTCCCAGGATTCATGAACTTTAGCTTTAGAGAGCTCATCTGCTTCCCACAGGGGAAAGAGGAAAACAACTCCATCCAGGGAATGGGAAAGTAAGAAGGCATGTGCCTCGAGCAATGGATGAGAGTAATAATATCCCCCAAAGACTTGATGGGAAGAGAGAGGTGATTGCAATGGGTGTAGTGAGGAATGCAGCATTACTGACAAAATGTGGATAATTAATTACTTATTTAGGGAAATTCACTTGTTTAATGTTGGATTAAGAATTTTTAGGGGCAAGAAAAGTCACATTGATTTACAAAATGAAAAGCCAAGGCAATGATATTCACAGCATTGAAGTTTTCCCAGAGGGGCAAAAATAACAGGAAGGAATTTTGTGGTGAGCTGAAGGAGGACATAATATAGGCTGTTTCTAGTAACTGGACACATTTCTGTTCATTTGGAACCTTAACTCTTCCATACTTCAGGCTCTGTGCAGACTGAAATCTTTGTGATTATTTCCAGATAGATAAAGACTTCTAGTATTCTGTGGTGCATTAGAGAAGGGAAAACGTTTCTATTCGAAAGTGAGAGATGATGAATCAATCAGTCTTTCATTTATTCCACAAATATTTATTGAATGTCTACTACATGTTAGGTACAAATCTATGCCTTAGTGACAGACTGATGGACAATCCTAATTATATGGTGTCTGTATTTGAAGACTGGCCTCCTGTTTCTATGTAGCAAATTAACCCCAAACTTACCTTAAAACACTGAACATTTATAATCTCACAATTTCTGTGGGTCAGGAATTCAGGAGCATCTTAGCTGTGTGGTTCTGACTCAGAGTCTTTTATGAGATTGAAGTCAAGATATTGGCTGAAGATGTGGTGATCTGAAGGCTTGACTGGGTTGGGGGAATGGTTCATGCATGGCTGTTGGCAGGAGGTCTCAGTCACTTGCACATGGGCCTCTTTTTAGGGTAGCTTGAATGTCCTTACAGCATGGCCGCTGGCTTCCCCCAGAGTGAGTGTTCCACAAGAGAGCAAGGAGGAAACTGCAATGTCTTTTGTGCCCTAATCTTGGAGTTACATACTGTGACTTCCTTAGAAATCAGTCACTAAGTGTAGCCCACACACACGAGGAGGGGAATTAGGCCCCATCCTTTTAACGGAGGCATGTTGAAGAACTTGTGGACATCTTTACATAAAGGACTTTGTTACCTTTGTTATAGCTAGATTCAAATGCAAACTTCGAGGTGATGTATAAGCAAGCTGACTGAACCATCTAACCCCTCTCAAGTACTAACTATGCAGTGATTGTTGATAATGGTCACCTATTAGAATAACTGGGGGTAAAGCTTCTCAAAAATATTGATACCTGGGTTCTACCTCCAGAAATTCTGACTCAAATGGTCTGGAATGGGGTCTGGATATTGGTAATTAAAAAAACCTCCCCAGGTAATAAACCACTGCCCAATAAACTGAAAAATTACTGATTAATAAATCTTTAAGAGTCTAGCTTTTGGATATCATTTTAATCTTTATTTACTTGCATCATTTGATGAGCTCTCCAGGTCTTTTGTTTGTCTTTGCCACCATTTTTACCCATTTGTATTCATTTTATACATGTTCCAGTTTAGCTTTCTTATTTATTTTGAACCCATGTTCTCAACTATATTAGAGTTTGATGTAATGATATTTCCTAACAGCTTCATCATGCATTCACACATCTAAAGGAAAAATCTTAACTCCAGCAAAATTGGCTCAAAGCATGTGTGCGCTATGTAAAAATGTCAGGAATGCTATAATTATATTTTATCAGGTGAAGCTTAACATTTTAATAGGCAGTGTCTAAGGCTGATTTGACAGGGTGTTTTTGGATGGTGAAATGGATGCTCAAAATAAGAAAACACCACTCAGAAGCCAAATGAGTCACTTCTGCCAGACAAGTAGGATTGGAGTTTATGCCGAAGGGCATAATTTTTCTGAAGTGCTGTCCTCTTTTAATGTATGTTCATTAAATCTGATTTGGAAGGTTGGGAAAATAACCCCTCTGTGACTTGTTAATCATTAAAGAAGGAGAGTGAACATTGGCAAAGTTCCAGGAGAAGCCCTTAGCTGGGTATTTATTTCATCTCACCATGGGTATAATTCACCAAAAATACTGAGAGTTTAAGCAACTTCATCAGCTGCACAGCTCTATCCATTTCTTTGTGTGTTCATCCACCAAATTAGATGAACGGGCTTATTATACCTGCACTATTTATTATCTTTATTCTCTCATGGGAGTGAATTTAATTTACTTGGGTTATTCTGCTGATGAGTGTGTTGTCTTTGTTTTATTTATAAACAGGACAGTCATGAGTCCCTTGCCTTGAGTTATATCCCTGATGAGAAGCATAATTTTGCACATTAGCTGGGAAATAGATAAGCTGTGCATTTTACATATGCATGAAGCACTTCTAGCTCTTTCATGAAATGTTGATTTTTATCTCTAAGAAAGATTGTTCTTTTCCCTGGAGTGCTAAAAAGATCCCCCTTTGGATAGACAGGTGATTAGGCTGCAGCATCGGCCATCCCAGGACTGCCAGGTTTGACTTCAATGACCTTACTGCCAGCTTCTTTCCTTCTTTATAAGGCATTCTGCAGGGAATATAGGTTAAAGGGATGGGATTGGAAATTAGATCTGGATTTGAGTTCCATTTTTGACAGCTCACTATATGACCTTGGGCAAACTATTTCTCTGTCTCCCACAGAAAGCTGTCATGAGGATTAACTCAGTGCACAGATAATTCTTGTTTCTGTTTGCCTTGCATATCTCTTCCCTATCCCTTCTACTGGTTAAAGCCCTGATTCCTTTGGGAAATTTTATTCCATAATGCCCAGCCTTCCACAGGGATGGGCATTTGGTCAAAAAAAGTCCAAACAGAATTTTATCAATGGAAATTTATTTGTTTTTAGTACCTTAAAGATATTATTCCATTGTCTTCTGGCTTCCATTATTACTACTGAGAAGTCATCCATAATTCTTATTGCTCTTTTGAAGCTAAATGCTTCTTTTTCCTCTTTCTGCTTTCAAATGTTCTCATTAACATTGAATTTCAGAAGTTTTATTTTGATATGTCCAGGTTTAAAATATATATATATATATAACTTATAATAATTATATATATATATATATATAATTATTATCCCTGCTTGGGGTTCATAGAGTTTCCTGAAACTGTGTTTAGATGTCTTAAGTCCTTTTTGGAAAATTCTTTTCAAAATTGCTTCACCCACCTCCAACCAGTCTCTCTTACCTCCCCTACTGGGCAACCAATTACATGAATGTTAGAGCTTTTTAAGAATTCTCGTATACCTTTTATACTTTTTTTAAAAATGCATTTCCCATCATTTTATTTGTCTCTGTGTTCCATTCTTAGTATGTTCTACTGATTTATCTTCAGATAGACTAATTCTCTGTTGTGTTGTGTCTAATCTGATGTTAAAATAGCTATTGAAATATCAAAAAACTATTTCAGTTTTTATATTTTTTTCAGCTCTAGAACTTCCATTTGAGTTTTTGATGTAGATTACAGTTCTCTGGTTAAATCCTCCATTTTGCTGTCTATTTTCTGGAATATATTAAAATTATTTTAAAGTCTCTGTCTGATGATCTAACATCCTGTTTTTCTCTCTCTTTGTCTCATCTCTTGATGTGCCTGGTAACTTTTTATTAAATGCCAGATGAATGAATTAAACAGTATAGAAACTCTGAATGATGTTGTTCATCCTCTAGAAAGGGCATACTTTTTATTTTGGAAGGCAGTTAACGTAGAGGCAGATTACCTTTATCTAGTATGAGATTGATCTGATATGAAACTGAATTAGTCTTTGTAAGGGATGATATATATTCATTTTGCTCTTAATTTTAGAGTGGAACACTTAAAGGCCCCCAGTCAAAACGTTATGATGTTTACCATAGCCTCTTATTTTTGGCTACTGCTGAACTCCTATTTTTTGTCTCACCATCATTGTGAAACTACTATAAACTCTGCTTACCTTCCTGGGATTTTAGTTTATGTTTTCTCCTTGGCTTCTCAACCTCTCAGCCCCTGGTTACAAATTTAAAAGTTCCTAAAAGGGAAATGCAGAAGCTAAATGTAAAGCTTACTTTCATCTTCTCCATGACCTTGCCCCTCAAGTTATGCCTACTTTGGTAGCCATGAATTTTACTTTTACCCAGTCCCCCGAGACTGCTGAAAGAGCTGTTCATCTTTTTAACCCTTTAGCCATCACTTTCTCCCTAGCTTTTCACCTTTACTTCCCAAATGGCAAATGTTTCAAGGGGAAACTTGGTACAGAATATTGGGCTTCCCTCACATCCTGGCCACCTTGGTAGCTTTTCAGTGGCTTGAAATGTATTTTCTTAAATTTCCAGCTTTTAAAGTTATTCTTTTGGGAACTTTTGGTCTGATACAAACTAGACCACTGCAGTTGGAAGCATCACCCTCTGCTAGAAATTTTAATTTTGGTCTGAGATGCAGAAATGGAAAAACCCAGTGGTTATTTCTAGGGAATCAATTCTGGGACCTCTACTGTTGAGATCTCTTGTGATGCCCTAGTTATGGCATTTCCCTGAGATTGAGTTCTCCTCCCTTTGTTTGAATATATTAGCCACCTACTACTACAGTAAAAACCCTTCTTTTCTTAACCTAGTCTGTGTATCTGTATTTTCAAATAAACCATAGACATGAAACACATTTATCAGTTGGCTACTCAGCATAAGAGGACTAATTTGTATTCATGTAAGAGCAGTTTTGTGATTGTTTTGAGGGGGATGGGAGGCCAAGTGGCCTGGTTTTGCTAGGTTTTAAAACAACTCTGTCACTGGACTGAAATTCCAGTGAAATTCCTTCAAGCTGAAAATCCTATCTTCTGATTTGGAGCTAACTGACCTACAATTGAATACACAAACTTGAATACATAAACTTGCCCTTTTAAACCCTTGATCTTACCACATGATCAGGCTAATGTTTTACATACCATGTTCCTTGTTTTAAAAAAAGCTAGCTCTAAAACTTCCTGCCCATGTAAAGTGAGGCACACCTGAATGGGAATACTACTTGTGTGGATAATGTCATACAAGGTATAGACTTAGTTGGAAAGGTCACTTTGACAGTGAATGCCAGTGGTTCTACCTGACTTATGTGTCACTCTGTAACAACACCTCAAGATGTTCTTTTAACCTGAGCAACTTACAAAGATACTAAAAAATTAATTGGAGAGATCTATCTTTATACTTTGGAACACCTAGATATAGTTACTTCTGCATATACATCCATAACTTTATATTTATATAAATACATGCAGTATATACATCAAGATCTCTGAGTTTTATAGGAGGATGCTCATCATTTACTTCCAGCACAATGAGAACCTACGCATACCACCATTGGCTCTGTGGATGTCAACATCTCAGTTCTTGGTGGATAGTTTAAATTTGAACGCTAGACCTCTTCAATTATGAGACACTTGGGGGCATATGTATATGTATAACTGATTCGCTTTGTTATAAAGCAGAAACGAACACACCATTGTAAAGCAATTATACTCCAATAAATGTGTTTAAAACATAAAAAAGTATTACTAATCCAGTTTTCAGATTCTCCAAAATTTAGACTTTATTGAATCCAGTTTATCAGAGAATTGTGTACCTGGCACACACTCTTTTGCCTTTGGGGAGAATTGTTTGGTTTCTATGATATACAACTTCCATCAGATATGTTCCCTTCCTTCTATATTCCTGTCCATACCATAGGGAAAAATGGCATTATTTATCATCTGGATTATTACAAAACCTAACCTCAACTTCCTGCCCATTGATCTTCCCATATTGTTTGTGGGTCCCATATAATCTGTTCTCCCTTAGATGCCAAGTGATCTTTTCAAAATGGAAGTCTGATTGTGTCACCCACTTGCTGAGAATCCTTCAGTGGCTCCTCATTGGTCTTAGGACAAATTGGTCCATTGTCTGACTCTTGTCTATATCCTCAGCCTCTTCTTCCACCACACTCCACCTTTTTAGTCATAGTGGCTCAAACTCACCATAACAACTTTCTTCCATGGGCAGTTTCATGTGTTGTACCTTTTGCTTGGAACACCCTCCTCTCTTTGCCCATGGAAAGCCTATTCAACCTTCCGATCTGAAGTCACTCAACCCCCAGTCTAGGTTAAATCATCTATCATCGTCTTTTATTACTGTATGGGTTTCTACCTCACGGCACTTGCATTTATTCCTGTGTTTTGTGGACTTTTGTTTGAATCTGTCATGAGAAGCTAAGCTCCATGAGAGCAGGAATTTTCTCTCTTTCTAGTTATCATTGTTTCTGCTCCTCAGAGTTCAGCACAGTGCCTGGAACATAATAGGTGCTTAATAAATATGTTCTCAGTGAATGAAGGAAACAACTGGCTTAAATTCATTATTTCATCTATTGTGGGGATGGTTTTGAAGATGTTTCCATTAAAATTATCATTCAATGAGCACATAGTGTAGAACATTTTCTCTGGTTTCAGTTCCAGAGATGAGCTGTCTCATGAATAATTGATGTGTGTTTTTATTGTCTATAGATACTGAAAATTAAAGAACTGTTCGTTTTCCGCCTTTTGTTTGGCTTTTAAGCAGGCCAGAGTGAAATTTAGCATTGAATTCCAGCTGGTTATGTTCATTAACCAAGATCTAATTATTCAGCAAACATTTATCGAGCACTTGCAGTGTGAAGGTGTCCCGGGCACTAGAGATTGAGGAGTGAACCAAACCAGGCAAGATCTTCTCCTAAAGGGGCTTATAATATTCAGATAGTGGTTAATGAAAGAATTACACAAATAAGTCTCACGGTTGCAATTTTGAGATATGCTGTAGAAAATGTCTGTGCGATTATGAGAACTTGGAACAGGAGAGTTTGTTCTGGTCAAAGTAATGTTGGAAGGGATGTCAGAAGGATAGAAGTTAATTGGGCAGAGAATGGAGGGAAGAACATTCCAGGGAAGAGCATGAGCAGATGTCCTTCTGCAGAAGGGAACATGGTGAGGAGAAGAAACTCAAAATTAAGCCAGTGCTGCTGGTGTGGAAAGAGTAAGGAGAACAGTATGAAGATGAGGTTGGAGGGGCGTGCAGAGGCCAGGCTGTGCAGGGTCTCTTGTAAAACTTGTTAAAGAATTTGGTCTTTATCTGGAGAACAAAGGAAACTCATGAAAGGTTTTTAAGGGTGGGGGCATTTCTACTTTCAAAGAAAAAAATCATTGTTGCCTCTAATGTGGAGACAGCTTATACATGATTTTATAGTCTCGATATTTTGTACGACCTAACTTTTCCTTCTGTAATACTGTCTTAGGCTAAATTCCCTGGAAATAAAGCCAAATCAGAGCTTCGTGCAAGTGATTTATTGAAAGAGTACTCTCAGGAGAAGAGTAAAAGGGTAGGGGAAAGAGCTTATCAACGATAGGTCCCAAGTGGAATCTAGCTTCAGCCTGATCCCAAGGGGAGCTCTGGAGCATGCGTTGTATCACAGAATTGATCCCACCTTGAGGCAAGGGAACCAGCAGGGATCAACTGTGAGTCATTAGCAGCCAATGCTTCTAGCAGCTATGGGTACATTGGCCTGTGAAAAGGGGTCTGAGTGGGGCACCAAAAGTGTCCACCACAAGTGCTTTATTTACTTTTTCTTGATTTGGAAGACATGTAATTTTTAAATTTTTATTTATTTATTTCATTAGTAATAAATGCATGTGATTAAAAAAAATGAAATTATGTACAAAATGTCTCTAGTTTTCTTCCCCAGAGGCAGCCACCATTAAGAATTTCTTGTATATCCTTTCAAAAGTATTTCAAAAGTATGTATTTTTTTAAATTATTGAGGTATAGTTGATTTACAATGCTGTGTTAGTTTCTGGTGTCCAGCAGAGTCATTCAGATATATATATATATATATATATATATATATATATTTATATATATATATAGATATAGATATATAGATTTACGCTTTTTCTCTCTTTTTTTTTTTTTTTTGCGGTACGTGGGCCTCTCATTGTTGTGCCCTCTCCCGTTGTGGAGCACAGGCTCCGGACGTGCAGGCTCAGCGGCCATGGCTCACGGGCCCAGCCGCTCCGCGGCATGTGGGATCTTCCCGGACCGGGGCACGAACCCGTGTCCCCTGCATCGGCAGGCGGACTCTCAACCACTGAGCCACCAGGGAAGCCCTACGCTTTTTCTTATTCTTTTCCATTATGGTTTACCATGTACTATACAGTAGGTCCTTGTTGGTTATCTATTTTATGTATAGTAGTGTGTATCTGTTAATCCCAAATGCCTAATTTATCCCTCCCCCACCCTTTCCTCTCCAGTAACCATAAGTTTGTTTTCTAGTCTCATGTATTTTCTCTCACTTTCTGTAAACCAAATTATAGTACGGTATGCTTGTTCTTCTGCACCTTGTTCTCTTCTCTTAGCAATGAAACTAACAGAGCATTGTCTATCAAAACACAGAGAGCTGCATCATCATTTTTAATGGTTGTAGAATATTATATTGTATTGTACCATAGTACATTCACCTTGATTTTTTCACTTAATATTCCTATATGGCTGTATTGTGCGTATGTCTATAAGCCAACTCAAATACTTGGAACAGAGTAGAAGGTAAGTAACTAAAACTAACATATGGAATCTCGTGTCCTATGAGAGTTAATCTGAAAGGCCAGTCATAGGACCTGGAAATATTCACATTCAGAGAGGGAACCATATTTTTTCCTGTATGACCCTGTGGAGTCTAATCAGTGATGGATATTCAATCAATTCATTATGCCTGGAGGACCTTGGCTGAAACTCTTGTCATTTCATCTGAACATGGCAGAAGTCCCAAGACAGTTTCAGAGCTTATTTCATAGATTTCCAAGGAATCCATTATGACTACATCCAGAGTTATCCAAACTGTGGTTCAGACTTTATTGATTTAATGTAAAGCCTAATAAAATTCTATGGCTGAAAAATAAACCAGCCTGATCAAAATTTAGCTCAAAGACAATAGTGATGGTGCTTTTCCCCTATAGCTTTGTCTTTGGAGATTTAATTAACTTATCTAAGTCATGGTTTAATGGAGTCAAAGGTCTGGAACTGTTCCTGCCTAGTTGTGTTTGCAAAGTGAACAGGTGACATTCTGATAAGATGAAGAGCTGCTCTGAAATCTAAAGACAGAATCTTGGCTTCTCCCCTGAGACAGCCTGTGTAGCCGTGATTCACACACTGCAGGCACCACCATAGAGCTGGGTTGGGGTAGGGATGCTGGTGTTTCCCCAAGCGGAGCCTCCCTGGGATCTGTTTCTCATCCTTTCCAAAGGACAGATGCTCCATGGCTAAATGCCATGAGTAAAGCACTTGGCCCCAAATTGAATGCAGCTCTGTGATTTCTGTTTGATTCTTTTTTTTTTTTTAATTTTAATTTTTGGCTACATCGGGTCTTTGTTGTGGCATGTGGGATCTTTTGATTGCAGCACGCAGGCTCTTTGTTGTGGTGCGTGGGCTTCTCTCTAGTTGTGGTGCATGGGCTACAGAGCGCATGGGTTCTGTAGTTTGCGGCACGCGGGCTCTCTAGTTGAGGTGCATGGGCTCAATAATTGTGGCTCATGTGCTTAGTTGCTCTGCGGCATGCGGGAACTTAGTTCCCTGACCAGGGATCAAACCCGTGTCCCCTGCATTGGAAGGCGGATTCTTTACCACTGGCCCACCAGGGAAGTCCCCTTGTTTGAATCTTTATGAAGTCATGCAGATAGAGCTTAGATGTCTGTTTTTTTTCTCAGATAAGCATATTTCAGCAACTCACCTAGAGTTATATTTAAAAGATGGCAATCAAACACAGTATTTTATACTGTCCAGTGTCCAGCTTAAAATGAAAATAATAAGTCTTGAATAAGCCCATTGTTGTCTGAAGATCATTAGGTTAAGTTCAGGTGTTTGGTACCTTGTACAAAATTGACAATGACCCAGGTTCGTTTCCTTTCAGTCTCTCTTTGGAAGAGACAGAACTGATGAGCAATGCCAACTACTTTATCCAGCATTGCTCAGTGAAGGTGTTGAATAAGATATTATTAGCAAAACTGAATTTTTATGTTGGCACAGTGACACATTGATGGATTATATATGTATATAGTCATTTCTTCTTTCCAGTTTGAACTCCTGATGGAAGATCTTGCAAGCCAGAGTAAAGATTTGGGATTTTATTCTAATTGTTTTTGAAAACCATTGCAATGTTTTAAGGTAAGAATAAGGGCATGTAAGTTGTATGACTTATGTTTGAAATAGATTGTCCTGGCTGCTCTGTAAAGAATATGATAGGGTCCTAAGAGTAGGACATAGACCAGTTAAGTACATATTGCTAATGATCCAAGTTAGAAGTGATGCCAACTTGAGCTTGGTTGTAAGGAAAGGAAATAAAAGTGGGTCGATTCCTAATATGTTTTGAAGGAAGCATCCACAGAGCTTACTGATGAGAGGAGTGAGGAAAAAAGAGGGATCAAGTGTGACTTCTAGACTTCTGACCTTGAAGATGTTGTTGATGGTATAATTTACCCAGATGAAGAAGCCTAAGGGAGCCACAGGTTTTCAGGGGAAAGAAAATATTTGATTTTGAATATGTTAGAACAGAGATGCTTCTTGGATATCTAAATAGAGTTATGCGGGGAGCTATTGATCACGTCTGGAGCTCCAGGGAGAAGTCCTGGTTAGAAGTATAAATATGGAAGTCCACACACAAATCCATGTGTTGGATGAATCACCAGGGAAAAGAATATAGATATGTATCAACCATTATTATTATTGTGGTTGTTGTGCCTGGTGCTGCGGTTGTTGCTGTTATTACGATTATTATAACAAGGCTTCAGACTTCCTCAAAATTGAAGCTTTGACCAAAGCTTGAGGCTTGCTAAGTTAATAGAAGGTAATGGTGGAAATGAGTATAGTGAGCAGGCAGATGACCAATATGCCTGGGTGCTTGTTAGAACATTCCTATCCTTTCTCTGTAGACCAGATGGCTAGCTGGATAAGTAGTGTGATGGATGGTCTGGGACTCTGAACGTAAACTCCAAGCGCAAGTTTTCTGGAGAGAGGCCCAAGTCAGTTCATTATAGAGTAGTGAATAAATCTGCTTTATATTCATATTTGGTATGAATAATTGAATAATCCATACTAAGTTCCCTCCTATACGAATATTTTTTCAAGAATAAGATAAGCTGTCATGAGTACATTTGAGTGTGCAAAGGCTTAGCCTATTTGTTTTTAAAAAATAAGTTGGAAACAGTTGTTTTTAAGGCCCAACCCACTCTTTCCAGAAAATTCTCCAGAATAAAACTAAGAAAATACTCAAATACTTAAAAGCAAAAGAGCTAAACAAGGCACAGCGAGCTCATATATGACCTCTTTATTCTTAGGTCATTGCCTAGTGAGTCTCTAGGAACTTAATTTACCTGCTGCTGTGGTTATGCAGTGCCTCTTAGACATGTAGAGGCAAACTTTGATAAGAGAAAGTGTTTTGAATATTCATAGGAGGTGGAATTAGGAGTGACCTTGGTGTTACCATGTGGAAGTCAGATGTACCCAAGAATCGCACCAACAGCAGGATCTACAAGCTTTTGTTTGTTCACTGTTCACCAAGCCTTATTTGAATGCAACTTAGACGTGAGTGTACATGATTGAAAAAATAATTTCTTTGGCTGTCCATTTCTTAAATTAATAAACCATCCTTTGCTCTGTCAATTAGAAGGAGGGGCATGTAGTGCTGCCTGATGAATAGCAACAAGAAGATGATCCACGGTGATATTTTATCTTCTCCGGTGCCAAATTCAGAGCACGCCAGCCTTGAGGACGGTTTGGCAGTCTCTATAATACTGGTGATAAAGTAATTTTTCCACATGCCTAAATCAGTCTAATCAAACCTATCAGAATTCTGAACATTGAGATGTTAATGCTACCCGGAATTCCCTCCTGCCTTGGACAATGTCAGATAGAAGCCCTAATAGTAACTTAATTCTGTTATTTTACCCATGAGTGCTGTTTATCTTCCGCTCTCTCATTTTCTTTCCTATTTATATCCCAGTGAATCTGGTACATGATAAATCCATGAATTCATATTAGTTGCACATTCATATGGTGGGGGTACAATAGGAGTAAAGACTACAAATAAATAAACACAAGGCAAACCGACTCTAACAATGGGGCACAAATACCTACCAGTTTTGTTTTGGGGGTATTTTTTTGTTTGTTTATTTTTTGGACATTGGAGTTCCAAATGGAATTCTGTATCCAGTTCTCAGCATGGCACTTCTTTTCAAGATTTAATGCTGCTCTCATAACTCAAGCCATTATGAATCTACAGTAACAAAATTGGTGTGATGTTGGCATAGCTATAGACAAAGAGACCAGTGGAACAAAAAGAAGAGCCCAAGGGTAGAAGTGGTTTTACCTATCAGTGGAGGAAACGTGGATGTTTTAATTAATGTTGCTGAGACATTTGTCATCTATATGGAAAGACATGTAACTGGACCCCTACCTCACACTCTACACAAACATGAATTCTGAGTATATTGAACACCTAAATGTACAAGGGAAAACTAGAAAGCTTTTTAGAAGATAATATATATGTGGATGTTTTCATGAACTTAAGATATCGAAGGATTTCTTAAACAAGACCTAAAAGCACAATCCATAAAGAACATGATTGACAAATTTAACCAAGTGAAAACCAAGCATAGGCATTTATCCGAAGACATCGCATAAAAACTGAAAATGGAAACTTTGGTGCTGAATTCCTTCAGTTCTATTTGGGAATGTTGGTATATCAAGACCATCCCAAGCTATAAGAATATAGACAGGTGTCAGGGCTGCTCGGACATGACAACTCTTGCTGACCTCATCTCCATTATTGGTGACCCTGTCCTTCCTATCAAAATCATGGAGAGAATAAATTTAGCATAATTGCTATTCTCTGCTTTTTCTGCAGAGTGTGAAAGTACTTTTGCACTCCTCTAGTTAGAAATATGCTCTGTGGCTTCTCTCACTGTTGCCAAAATATACAATTTCTTCAAAGAGCTGTAGTTTATAACTCAAAAACATTTGTGTGTGTGTGTGTGGACGTGCATGCTTGAGAAGTTCAAGAAGCAATAAAAGTGAGTCTCTCCTTCAAGTTTAAATATAATGCAGTCTTATTATAGAGAAAATTTGCAATACAGAGAAATAAAAAAGAAAACAAATCACTCATAATTCTCCTACCATCCTAGTCATTTATTAACATTTTGATGTTTGTTTTTTTTTCTATGTGTATCCCATTGTAGGTACATTATTGAATTCTGATCAATTCACTTAAGATAATAATACAAGCTTCCTTTGTGTTGTTATAAACTTGGTAGAAACATTTTTTTAACTTATTTTTTCCCAAGTTTTATTGAGATATAATTGACACACAGCACTGTGTAAGTTTAACATATACAGCATAATAATTTGGTTTTGCATCCATCTAGAAACATTATTTTTTTAAAAAATATTTATTTATTTATTTATTAGGCTGTGCTGGGTCTTAGTTGTGACATGCGGGATCTTTAGTTGTGGTATTCTAGATCCTGCATGCTGCAACTAGAAACATTATTTTTAATGGCAGCCCATGGGAAACAGCACACCATTCTCATTAGGATCCTGGGCAGGCCATACTATCTAGGTTTGAATTCTGAATCCATCACTTATTAGCTGCGTGGTCATGGGCAAGAGACTGACCATCTCTTGCCTCAGTTTCCCCATCTGTAAAATGGACTAATAGCAGTATCTACCTCATAGGAAGGGCTGTTGGAATTTGATACTTATAAACTGTGCTTCGCAGGGAGTAACTGGTAGTTGTTGTTATTATTATTCTGTGTGTATAGGGGTTGATGGGTTTCATCACCCTCCAGGCCCACTCAAGTATTAGTGCTAGAGCTTTCCTTGGTATCTTCTCATTGCTCTCTATACATAGAGGTTGAGGGGCTCGTGAGTGTCCTGAAAGGCATCAGTCCACTTGGGGTAATTTAGAGATACTCAAATGCTCGGGGCATAGGTGGTTATTCTTTTGACAGAATATCATTGGAGAGCTGCAGGTAGCTACTGTGGGAAGGCCCTCATTGATAGCAGCGAGGACTGACCACTGGGTTCTAAGCATCAGCCCCATTACAAGCTTCCTCTAATGGGGATGTTGAGCCTATTTGTGATGCTGACTTCTCTTCATGTGGTACCCTGAGGTCCGTCCGTCTTTTCCTCAGTCTTAGGCAGCATCCACCCTCCAAGATCATGTCCCATCTCTTCACCCAACCAGAACAGAGATGGGAAGTATGATTGCCTACCCTTTTCTTTCCAGCCAATTATTGTTGCGTAAACTTCATCAGCCAGCTTTCTCCAAAGGCCATTCTTTGTGATTATTTATCAAGGCTTATTTTGGAAGTTAAAAAGACTGGATACGGCCTGTTTATTTCTTTCCATTCTTACCATAACAATCCCAGTTTCCTTTGAATGCCTCTTATTAACTAGGAGAAGGGTCATGTATAATGGAGCACAGAAAAGAAAGCACAAAGATTAATATTTTAAAATATTATCTC
The DNA here is from genome assembly GCF_964341445.2 of Mesoplodon mirus. Taxonomy (NCBI): domain Eukaryota; kingdom Metazoa; phylum Chordata; class Mammalia; order Artiodactyla; family Ziphiidae; genus Mesoplodon; species Mesoplodon mirus. The sequence continues at coordinate 54,317,147 of NC_138991.1, forward strand.
ATCATAAATGAATGTATCATAATTTACTTAATCACTCTCCTATTGCCGGACATTCAGATTATTTCCAATTTTTAGCTATTAAAATGACACTGTGATTAACAATGCTAAAAATTCTTTCATGTGTTGGATGGCTTAGGATGAATTACCAGAAGTGGAAATTCTGGGTCAAATAATACAAAAAATAATAAATGCTTTAAGAATTTTCTTTCTTGTGTTAAGGGTAGTTTGCATTGCTTTATCAGGTGGTAGAAAGTTAAGCATAAGGACAGTATCAGATTTTTAAAATTATTGCCATTTAACTGTCTGGATGCCTATAGTGTCCAATTATGTTGACTGAAAAGAGCCCCAGCAGCTTATTGATGTCTGAATTTCTTTGGCTAATGACTTTCTTTGCTTGTTAAACTATTAGTACTTTTGGGAAGAGTAAAAATGTATGTACTTAAAGACAGACTTCATTTTATTGGATCTTTAAGCATTGATTAATGGTGGTAGCATGGCCAGTGGAACAAGGGGGCAGGCAGGGTGTCACATGTGGCATTGAATGGGTCCTGGAAGTACCAGTAGCCAATTTTCAGTCTTCCAGTCTTTAAAGGAAAATGAAGAGAGTAAACTGTATGGGCCATCAAGATGACTATTATGTCTCAATTCCATGATCATATTTTCAAACAGAGGAGAGTAGATCAAAATAAACACCAAGAACACAGATGTCCCTGATGTACTTTTGTGATGGTTGGAGAGTGTTGTCCATTCTTACAATTGGTCTAAGCTTTGTCCAATGGAGAATTCTGCCAGGAGTGCTATCAACCTGAGCCTACCATAGACACCAAATCTTGAATGAGATGGAGTTCTATCCCTCTATAACACAAAGCTTTATAAAGGCAAAAAGGTGTTCATTGAGAGTAAATAAATGGTGTTACGGAATATTATGTATAATTTTATTATATACTCAAAACAAACATATTTATATATTACAAACTAAAAATGATGTACATAGGGCTTGCAATTAATATCCATTTGGTCCTCACTAGGAAATCCTGAAAGCTTTAGTCAGTGACTATTCTCATTTGGTCTGGATTTTTCTTTCTTCTATAAAACCTCTAAGGTCTGTGAATTATTTTCTGCATATCTCATCTTCTTCTTGCTTTATGTAGACCTCTGCTGGAATGCTTGCTTCCCTGAGTTTAGAGAACTTATTACCAAAAATTACAGGAAATCCTGTCTCTGAAAGTGTAAAGGCTCAACATTTAGTTTAAATATGGAGCCATCATCAACTGTGTTGCTATGGAGATCCTTCCTTTTATGTGCTCTGCAACATGTCTGCTGCCAATTATCCAGAAATAACTTCTCTATTTCTATGGAATATTCTGTGTCTCACCTACTGTTGCCTCTGTATTCTGTTTGAGCTTTGGTGGAAGGAGGAGGGATTTTCATTTCTATTCCTTGCAGGCAAGAAAGATAATTTTCAATGTGTCCAAGCTGAAAAGGATCCCCCACTGTGTCACTTCCTGTGTCACACTATTAAACCTCCCCCTTAGCTGCAGTGGATGAAGGTACATGTTTTATCTATTTTATACTCACAATAGACTAGACTACCATCTTGGTGGCAGTGGTGGGAAAGGTGATTATGGGTCAATTTTACATTATAGACTCTCAGGTTATTGGTTTTTTCCCTAGTAGTTTGATGAGTCATATTATTTTCCGTATGAGCTTCCACTCAGAGTCACTCCAGTGAGCAATTAGGAGTTGAGGATGGGATTTGTCTACTTCCATATTTTGATTTGGATCATCCATGCTTGGGAACTAAAGAGTCTTCCTTGAACTGATTCAACATTATGTGGGCACATTTGAAAGCATTCGGTCTCTAACCATTGAGCTGGATCCCTTTGGTGGCTTTATAATGCAGCAAGAATTTCAACTGTGCAAATCCCTATCTTGATTCTCTTGGTAGGTCAGCTGCCTCTGTTGCTATAGGAGCCTGCTTTATCTGTTGCTTCATGCTGAAAGCTGATGAGGCTTTTGTGTTTGATCATTCCTTCTCATAGGCTCAACCAAGTGGTGTTCCAAGAATATCCCAGCTTTACAGAAGCCCTCCATTGTATTTTACAGATTCACTTTTAGAGAGTGGTTTAATGAACACTGAAGTGTTCTGAAGTGCTAAGTTTCCTTCATTTGCAGCAGGGATAAGAAACTGGGAAAGTTCTTCGAACACTTTGCCCAACTTGGAGGCCTTTGCATAAAGGGAAATGAAAGATTTGACTGCATGCATCTTCTTCCCATTTTTACTGCCCACTCAGAGTCTGTGAGGAGAATGTAATCCAAAATGCTTGGAGAATACCATGGATCAGATCCAAAAGTATCACTGGCTGGGTCTGAGGTAAAGATGGTGGACAATGGAGGAGGACCCATAAGAGACTGCCCAGTTTCATACTATTCATGGGTCAATTTCTGACTTTCAGGCAAGCAGATTCCAAATCTTTCAAACTACTGAAGCATCCCTAAATCAGAATCCCCAGAGAAGCTGCATATAATGGGCTGTTAAATATGATTATTGAGCTTTGATTCTCTATCTTTGGTAGATTCAATGACTGCCCACATTCCTTGGTCATATGATGCGATAGAAATCACCATGACTCTTGACAGCATCACCTAAACACTTTTCTTCTTCCTCTCCAAAGCTTTTAAAGCTACTGTAGAAGAATAGGGGTTGTAGGGTGGGATCACTACACAGTGCTGAGATGATAGTCTGTTAAAGATTAGCCCAAAAGTGGCATTATCAAGTTAAAAGGGAGGTGCACTTCAAATTTAGATATTGCCAAGTGACAACTTAAGGAATTTGTCCTCCAAGAATTGTCACATTGTTACACAAAGCTGTGTGTATAAAGGTGTTCATTATAGCCTTGTTTATATTAATAAAAAATGGAAACAACCTAAGTGTCAAACAAAAGAGGAGTGGCTGAATAAATGACAGTGCATCCATATAGTGGAATACTGTCTGCCTTATACAGACTAGGGTAGAAGTTTAAAGTGTGACTCTACAGTGGAATATAACAATGAATATAAGGGTATAGTAAAAAATCTGGAAGGCCATGTGCAAACTTATTAACAGTGGTTAACTATGGACAGTCAGTTTGGAGAGAAGAGATTTTTACTCTCTATGTACTTTATTTTATAGATATATGAATTATATATATTATATCTAAACATATTTATATTACTTATAAAATCTTTTAAAAATGTTTTTTTTTTTTTTTTTTTTTTGCGGTATGCGGGCCTCTCACTGTTGTGGCCCCTCCCGTTGCGGAGCACAGGCTCCGGATGCGCAGGCCCAGCGGCCATGGCTCACGGGCCCAGCCGCTCCGCGGCATATGGGATCCTCCCAGACCGGGGCACGAACCCGTATCCCCTGCATTGGCAGGCGGACTCTCAACCACTGCGCCACCAGGGAGGCCCTAAAAATGTTTTGAAAAATCAACTCTCCGTATTTTTAAAATTTTATTTGTTTGATTATACAATTCAAATCATGGATAAAGAGTCTATGACAGACTCCCATGGATGTCTTCAGGTCATGCATAGTTACTAGTCCCCAAGTGATAACTCCATCTCTTCCTCTCCCATTCAAGAGAGCACTCAAAATGACTTGAGTCAGGGTACTATGATTATAAGGATAACCTTAAATATGTTGTAATTTACTTTTAAAAGTAAAGGTATTGATAAACTTTGTATCTATATCTAAACTTTATAGATATATAGATATATGTCTATCTATCTGTCATCCATCCATCTAGCTCAAAAGCAAATTATATGAGGCACATGTGATTGAGAACCACTAATATTGATGGGCAGTCATTGCCTTCAGGAGAGATGTTGTGCAAAGGTGTGTGTGTGATACCGAGAAAATCAAGGTGCCATCTTTATTTATTTATTTATTTATTTATTCATTCATTCATTCATTTATTTATTTATGGCTGCGTTGGGTCTTTGTTGCTGCACGGGCTTTCTCTAGTTTCAGGGAGTGGGGGCTACTCTTCATTGCGATGTGTGGGCTGCTCGTTGAGGTGGCTTCTCTTATTGCAGAGCATGGGCTCTAGGTGTGCGGGCTTCAGTCGTGGCACATGGACTCAGTAGTTGTGGTGCGTGGGCTCTAGGGCAGAGGCTCAGTAGTTGTGGCACAGGGGCTTAGTTGCTCCACGGCATGTGGGATCTTCCCGGACCAGGACTCGAACCCCTGTCCTGTGCATTGGCAGGCGGATTCTTAACAACTGCACCACCAGAGAGGTCCCCACGGTGCCACTTTACCATAAAGCTTCTTGAAGTAGAGAAGGGAAGTACATACCACAAGACACCCCACGATCAGCTCCTGCCTTGATTTGAGTGCACGGATATTCTGAGGGCAACTTCCTGCTGGGAGATTGAGGGAAGTCCTCATGAAGTAGGTGTTTCAACAAAGTGGTATGATTAAAAAATTCAGAGGTATGTATAAGCAGGTGGGAGCTGGGGAGGGGTGTGGTAGGCAAAGGTTATCTTTAGAGAACACTGCAACTTCGTGAAGACGAGATTTGTTTCATTCACTATGATTTGCCTAATGTCTACAGCCAGACATTGAGAAGGTGCTCAGTAATATTTGTTGTGTAGTTAACAAGTCAAATTTAGCAACAGCAATAGAAGTTAATCTAGTCTAGAAACCAGCGTATGGATCCCAGTGCCCTGTTGGTAAAACAATAGCTGTTCTGCATTTTCCTAATGTGCTGGGCCCCTGGGAGTGTTGTTGGAATAAGTCCTTCAACAGTAGCCTTGGAGGATTGATGATTTCTTGGGTCCAGAGCTCTTTATTGACTGCTGAGCAGAATACAAAAAAAGAAGACAAAATCTCTGCCAGAAAACAGTTTACTGATTCCTCTATGTGACTGGCTTTTGATAAGTTGCACATTTGCATAGCTCCAGACACTATCTCTGTATTTATGTGACCCTCACACTAATTCCTGAGTGATGATGGATAGCTTGAATTATTATTCCCCTTTTACCACTGCTGGAATCAGAAGTCAAGGGACGACTTGGTCTCACAGCCCAGGATTACAGAGCCAGGGAGAAAAATCTATGTCTCCCAACCTTGCTGCAGTTCTCTTTCTACTCACACAGGCTGGGACCCTGTGAGATGTCCGTAAGCAGCTTGGTAAGTTTGGGAGGTACTGCTTGCTGTAGTAATTAAGGTGTGGATAATAGATTTCCACTCCTCTGGGAAAGAGGAAAAAACAAAGCAAAACTAACAAACTAACAAAAACCCCCTGAGACTCTTCTGCTTTGTGTATTGACTTGAGGGTTTCAAAGTATACTGAGCCTTGCCTGAGTTAAGGTCTCTGCTTTGACTTTCTGGAAATGCCAGGAATGAAATTTGTCTTTTTTCTACCCTCGATTAGAATTGTTGAATCTCTTCTGTTTAGTTCTGAATACAATCCTCTTTAATTTACAGTGCGCAAAATCCATCTTTCCATGTCTACTTCCCCAACATTTCCTTCTCCAAACAGTCCTGGACATTTGGGTGGATAAAGCATGGATTATATATGCTGAGATGTCAGGGCAGGGCTCACCCTTGGAATAATCATGAAGCATTTGACCATATTTGGTTTCTTCCTTTCCTTTTACATCTTCCCCTTCTATGCTCATTTCCCTCATATTTTCCTTCTTTGCCATGTCTAAATATACCCTCTAATTCCATGAAGCATTTAAAAACAAAATTGGATATTCATTCATTCAGTAGTAATGACTACAGGCCTTCTATGTGCCAGGCACTTTGCTATTGGTATCAGTTTTCTATAGCTGTTTAATAAGGTACCACAAACTTAGTGGCTTAAACAAACACATTTATCTCACACTTTCTATGGGTCAGCAATCCAGGCTTAGCTCCATCCTCTGCTCAGGGTCTCCTTTGGCTGAAATCTAGGTGTCCCCTGGGGCTGCAATCCCATCTGATGCTTGGTGTGCTCTTCCAAGCTCACTGGTTGGTGGCAGAACTCATTTCTTTGTGGTTGTATGACTGAGGTCCACTTTGTTTGTTAGCTGTTAGCTGGGGACCACTTTCAGCTCTCGGAGGCCACACTCAAGTCCTTGACACATGGTCTTCTTCTCTTACAACATGGAAGCTGACTTCTTAGACACTGGACGAGCATCTACTGCTGCTTCTCCTCTCTCTGACATCATTTAAGGACACTTGATTAAATGTCAGTCTCCCCAGGATAATCTCCCTTTTGATTAACTCACAGCCTCCAAATTAAGGACTTTGTTTCTACAAAATGTCATCATCTTTCCCATATATATATAACCTTCTCCTGGGAGTGTTGGCCCATCATACTCTTAAGTCCTGCCTGCACTCATGGGAAAGGATTATACAGGGCATGTATCCCAGGGGACAGGAATCTTGGGGGCCATCTTAGAATTCCTCCTAGTAAGCTATGCAGTAGATACAACTGTGACTAAAACATGCCTGATCCCTGCCCTGACGACACATATATTTAGTGGGAGAGCCAGACAGCAATAAAAATGTAGTTAAAATTTGTGATACATTCTGTGAAAGAAACAGATTGATATGAAACCTACTAGGCACAGGTGACATTTAGATGGGACAACATTTATACAGAGTAGTATGAAGGATGAAAAAGAGCAGTGGCCTAAGATCTGGAGAAAGAACGTTCCATGCAGACCCACTAACCAGTTCAAAAACATGGAAGTCAAAAAAAACCTGTGTTTCTGTTTTTGAAGAACAGAGAGGAGGCTGCTGTGATGGGAGCAAAGGAAGGAGGAAATGAGGTCTGAGAGGTAGGCAGGGGCCAGATTAAGCAGGGACTCAGAAGCCATGGTAAAAAGTTTTGGGGATGAGAAGCTAAAAGTAATTTTATTCAGGGGAGAAATATGATCTGATTTGTTTTAAGATCTGTGATATTTTAACATAGAATAAGAAATATATATTTAGTCTTCATCCCATTTTTTGGCACAGAGCTGCTAAAACCCTTGGAATTTACTAAGGGGTGAGAGAGATAAAGCTATCTTTTGTTATGTTAATGAGATGACGGTTGGACTGAACCCAAGGATGATGACTAGCTATCAGTGGAGCCAACCAAGTGATTAGAGGATTGGACTTTCAGTTCCTCCCAGACCTCCGGGGAGTGGAGAGAGGCTGGAGATTGAGTTCAATTACCAATGGCCAAAGATTTAATCAACTGTGCCTATGACATGAAGCCTCCATAAACCCCCAAAATAACAGGGTTTGGAGAGCTTATAGGTTGGTGAATTTTGGGGAGAATGGCGCACTTGGAGAGGGTATGGAAGCCCTGTGCTCCTTCCCACACACACTGCCCTGTGCATCTCTTCCATCTGGCTGTTCCTGAGTTATATCCTTTTATAATAAATAAGTGATCCAGTAAGTAAAATGTTTCTCTGAGTTCTATGAGCTGCTCTAGCCAATTAATCAAACTGTCAGTCTAGAGGTAGTTGGTCAGAATCCCAGGTAACAACTTGGACTTTTGAATGGCCTCTGGAGGTGGAGAGTCAGTCTTGTAAGACTAAGCCTTTACTTAACCTGTGGGATCTGACATTATATTCGGTAGATAGTGTCAGAATTGAGTTGAATTGTAGGACACCCAGCTCGTGTTGGAGAACTGCTTGGTGGCATGGTGGTGAAAACCCCCCACAAGTTGGAATTGGGTACACAATTATAAGATCACTCTACGGGGAAATTGGATCTTAGAAGTTCAGGAGAGGCAGCTGGGAGACCAGAGGGGAAAATACTAAGAGAATCCAGTAAAGAGATGATGGAGAGCTGCACCAGAGTGGTGGCTGGGGAGATGGACAAAAGGAAATGGAGTCGAGACATATTTTGGAGACATTAAGAAGGACAGGAGGGCCTCCCTGGTGGCGCAGTGGTTGAGAGTCCGCCTGCCGATGCAGGGGATACGGGTTCGTGCCCCGGTCTGGGAGGATCCCATATGCCGCGGAGCGGCTGGGCCCGTGAGCCATGGCCGCTGGGCCTGCGCGTCCGGAGCCTGTGCTCCGCAACGGGGGAGGCCACAACAGTGAGAGGCCCGCATACCGCAAAAAAAAAAAAAAAAAAAAAGAAGGACAGGAGTTGCTGATGGATGGGATGTGGCACCTAGCAGGGGCATTTCAATTTTCAAAGGTTAATCACTTTGCTTAAGGTCACACAGTGAATAAGCATCTACAGGCAGGCTTTGGGTGCAAGTAGTCTAGCTCCAAATCTGCTGTTCTCTCTCCATCCCTTTAATTCTTTAGTGAAAGAACAATGCGAACCAAGCAGTTGATATCATTAATTGAGATTGCGGAAAATATGCTGCAGACCTGCTTCTTTTTTTTTCTTCTTCTTAAAAATGCAGGTAAACATAGTGGGGGGTTGCTCAGTGAAGTTGATTTCAGACACACAGCAGAGGCAGTAGCTTGCAGTGAATGGCAACTTGAAGCAAGACCTTAGTTCCCTGACTAGGTATCAAAAGTGGTGAGAGCACCAAGTCCTAACCACTAGACCAGGAGGGCCTGTGGCTAGAGTCTAGGCCCCAGTCCTTGTCTGCCTTGAAAAAATAGAATTCTGACAAGGAGATAGAAGGTAGAGAGGAAAGTAAGGCATACATGCGGACAGACGGTAGTGCCTTTGGGAAGTTTAAATCATTTATAAGCTGGCAGTCTTTTGGGTCTTTGTTTTCCTCTGGCCAATTGCCTTGCTTTGACCCCATGGCTCAGTTGCCTCAGAACCCTCCACTATGTGTGCATGCATCCTTCAGCCAAGATGGATTTCAGTGCAAGGGCCTTTGGGGGAGTTAGCACACTTTATTATGGTCTGGCATCCCCTCCCTTTTTGACCCCCAAGGAGCCTTTCTGTGCATGTGCAGTCAAGGTCACTCTAGCCCCAAGGATAGGAAATATGTGACTTCTTGATCTTTTACCCAAACAGGGTTTAGCCCCTGCCCCTGCCATTACTGTTATCCTAAAGTGTCCACAGGAGACAAAGTCCAGCTATTTACATTTTTCCTGTTGTTATTTCCATCTCAAAGTATAATAAATAGGAGGCTGGCTGTAAATGTCTAACCTGGAGCCTATCTATCCCCTGCCTCAAGAAATATGAACAGGAGGCCATTTATAAATGCTTAGCCTGGAACACATCTATCTCCTGCCTCAAAGTCAGCATATCCATATCTTTATTGCAAACAAGTATAGGATGATCCTGGAAGCCACAGTCAGCCAGAGAGGAATTGTCAGATGGTTTTTTGACCACAAGGAGATTATCTTTTCCTGGAAGATTTCCAAAGGAACCCATTACGGGGTTCTGCATACTAGGTGGTTAGTGTCATGCTGTAAAAACACCTTGGTATAATGAATAAAGGAAGAAGGCAAAGAGGGGTTGATTGCGCTGGATTTGGATGATTTGTAATTTCGATTTTTAAATTTGTGAGTCAGGTTTAAGGACGATGATGACCTACAGAGTCACTCGAATTATCATAAAAACAAGCTCTCTCTCACCACTTGCCCTCCTGACCGCCCTGTCCAGAGGAAGACAAAAACATTTGCATAAGCACCAGACTAAATGAATTGGTGTCTATTAATCTACCTGCTAGAGATAATCGTTGTGTTTTTAACATGGCTGTAAATTGTATTAACACAGACAGAGCTGGTGAGAAATTAAGGGTCTTATAATGCCAGAGCGAAATCAACCAACTTAAATGACTACTTGTACCACAGTTTATGTCTCAGGAGCTCCTCTTGGTTTCCAGTGGAAAACAATAAGATGCACCTCAAAAGATGAGGTACACAGAGAGAAGAACTGCTCTTTTCTGAGCAGTAGCTGGGAAGGAGCCATGCAGTATGAGCACCACTGAGAATGTGTTTCAGAGTCCTCCAGCTTCCTAGAGGGGCCAAGAGACAGCTAAGTCAAGGAAAGTCAACTTATAGCAACAATGTTTTAGAGCTTATTTTATGAATCTGTCAAATTTATGCTTGTTAAGTGGAGTACAGAGTGCAGGATGGTGAGCTATGGTTCAACAACAGACCAGAAGAGAAATTGGAATAAAGAACTTTATTACTCACAGGTCCTGGAGGAAGTAACTGGTATGCCTCAAGGGGTCACATGGGGAGGTCAAGGCAGAGTACAGATACATATAGAGAGATAGGACTTGGGGGCATATGCCTTTATTAGGGTCGGTAGGTGGAGTGCTTTTGGGCTAAGGAGAGATTGGTCAATTTAAACCAAAAGAGCAGGATTTTGGTAAGCACCATGGGGGTGTTATCTAAGGCGTGAACATAAGGGACATTGGGGAAGTCATATCAGCAACTTACATTTGCTTGTGACTCTGCTGGTTGCTATCTAGGGCATGCTGAAGGTCTCTGCAGACCATTTAGCCAAACAGAGTGGATACCAAGGCAGCAATACCATGAAGTAGTTTAGCTAAACTCTCAACAGCTTACTACTAACCTCTGTTACTACCTTTATTGGTACTATGATTCATCATCATCATAATAATATATAATGGCTAACAGTTACTGAAAACTACCATGGGCTAAGCATTATGTTAATTGTTTTACACTAATTGACTCATTTAATTCTTACAATAATCTTGCCTTGCACGTAATAGTATTATCTCATTTAAAGGAAACAGAGGCTTAGAGAGATTAAGGAATTTTCCTAAGGATTCATAGACAGTGAATGGCAGAGCTACTATTAGAATCCAAAGGTATTTCACTCTGGTTTTAGTGCTTTTAAATATGAAATATAAATATAAAATAAGTGCCTTAGATCCTGGACCTTAGAAACTGTCAAGTTAATCTAGTCCATCTTTTCTCTCCCTTCTTCCCATTCTTTTATGGATAAGAAATTGTATCTTAGAGAAGTGGAGTGACTTGCCCAAGGTCATTTACTTGTGTAAATGTTTAATGAGCTGGAAGTCCAGGAGAGATTCAGTTGCTTAGGAAGAGCTTTTGAACATCACTGGCATTCTAGAGGTGTTCTCAATAGGAAAATGAGAGCCTCTGGCAGAAAAAGAGTTTTTGGGCACCTGAGAAAGATGTAGAAGGACTGTAGCTATGTTTGTTTATGAGACGACTTTAGTCTTGACGTGCATAAGTCCTGCTTCAGTTAAAGAAAATGTCCTACTGAAATCTGAGGGAAAAAAAAATTAAAGGAAGCAGTGATTTAAAATCAATAGGAAATGATTTTTTAAAAAATTGCCTAGTTACACCTAGAAGTTTCTCATTCTGTAGTATTTTAAAATACAGTTATGATAGAGTCCCCTCCCAGGAAATATCACCCTAGATATTAATTTATAAATGACCCAGATTTTCAAGTTCCACCATGTCATTTTTTCCCATCAAACTAATAAGTTATTATTTCCTTAGTCTTCTTCACATGGTCTGCTTCTAGACCAGCATTAGCAAAGGGAGAGGGCAAAGTAACCTTTCTTTATTTTCTTTTTATTTTAACTCATAGGAATTACTGCATTTTTGATGATTAATGGACAGCAGTGTTTGGTGGTCAACTAGGTCCACTCACTAGTTTCAACTTACAGAGACATAATGTTCTTACAGTTGTTCCTTCAAATCACGAATGGATCATTTCAAATGATAGATATTTAGGGCCACTCATAAATTGTTAGAATCAAGAAAGATAAATGTCAACAGTTGACTGTACTAGCAAAAGTAATTGGCGCTTGTGCTTAATTAAGTACAGTTTTTAAAATTAAAACCATGATTGAAGAGAGAAACGTTCTTTTTACTTTAGGTAATTATGGGCATAGGAATTATTTCTTTCTAGATTATGTAGTCGTAACCCATACCCCACCCTTGTTTATTTTGTCCAGAAGTCCTAGTTGCTGATCAAGTTCTATGAAAGAAGCAGCTTAGAGGTGTCTGGTCTTGCAAATCGATGCATACTGTTTCTCAAACTTCCATGGTGATGGGGTACTTGTCAAATCTAGAGATTACCCGATTTCTTCCCCAGGAAATTCTGATTCAGTAAGACTGGGTTGGAACATAGGAATCTGTTTTAACAAACACTCCAAACCATTCTTGTCATTGAGAAAGGTTGAGAAATACTGTGATATGAGAGGAAACACCACTCTTTGCCTGAGGTGTAATGATTTCAATAGGAGAAGGGTCCCAGCATAGATCTAAAAGATCCTTAAGCAAGTGCCTCATTCAAGTTGCTGTATGCCCTTTTCCCCCTTTGAATACCTGGTTGGTTTTGATAATGGTTACATTGGTTTATCTCTGTTGTAGGTAACACAGTTAATACTTCCCTCCTCCCCCATGTTTATTAGAGATATGAACGATATATTTCTAAAAAACCAAATTTAGCTTCTAGAAATGAATACTGTAATGTCTGAGATAAAAAATAATACACTGGGTGATATTAACAGCAGATTAGATGTTGTAGAAGAAAAGATTAGTGAACTTGAAGATGTACTGATAGAAGCTACCTGAAATAAAATGCACATAGGAAAAACACTGGAAAAATAAACAGCATAAATGAGTTGTGGGAAAACTTTTTTTTTTTTCACTTTTTTTTTTGTGTGTGTGTGGGACGCGGGCCTCTCACTGCTGTGGCCTCTCCCGTTGCGGAGCACAGGCTCCGGACTCACAGGCTAAGCGGCCATGGCTCATGGGCCCAGTCACTCCACGGCATGTGGGATCCTCCCGCACTGGGGCACGAACCCATGTCCTCTGCATCGGCAGGCAGACTCTCAGCCACTGCGCCACCAGGGAAGCCCGTGGGAAAACTTTAAGGGGCTCAGTATGTTTGTAACTGCAGTGTAGAAGAATGTGTGGGCAAAAAAAAATTGGGGAAATAAAGGCTGAAAAAATTTAAAATTTGATGTAAAGTGTAAAACTTGAGGATCCAAGGAGCTCAACAAATTGCAAGCACAAGAAAGATGAGGAAAAATTATCCAAGATATGTCATATCAAATTGCTTAAAACCAGTGATGAAAAGAAAATCTTAAAGCAGTCAGAAAAAAACACATATCATAAACAGAGGAACAATGATAAGCATGACAGCCAATTTCTTAGACACAATGCAAGGAGACAGTGGAACAACTTCAAAGGGTCGAAAGAAAAAAACCTGTCAACCTTGAATTCTATACCTAGTGAAAACATCTTTCAAAACAGGAAGGTGAAATAAAGACTTTCATGAAATGTGTAATGTCTGATTCTTTTTTAATGATGAGAACATATTAGATTTTTATGGAATCATTTTTTTAATGGAAAACCTAGTCTATCCTTTAGGTAATTTTTTCCTTTTTGGATGATGCTTTTGGCATCTCATTTTTTATAAGTGAGAGGTAGAAAATACATTTTGGTAAAGTTAAAAGAAAGAGAAATGTTTGGCATCAGTACCAGGGTCAGCCAAACACAGAATATATTTTTCATGTCTTCCTCAGATCTCTGGTGAGAACATGGATTTCAGGATAAGTGAGCTAAAGCCACTCTGCTATTCCCTATAGTCACCCTGAAATGAGGAAGATAATTGCAACCTCAGTACCCATATTGAGCTTCAAGTCACCATTTGCTGCATGTTCTTAGGGAAGTGAAGGATTCTAAGTTATACAAGACAGATGCTGAATAATTCTTAGTGAGATCCATAAACTGTACTGGGCATTAATGACATCATATTGTAACCCACTAGAAAAAGTTACAAGCTAAAGTGGACCATGTTCAGAGAATTTTGTGTTTCACTGTTTGCATGTAAAATGTTAACATCCTGGAGAGTGGTGATTACCTCTAAGACAATGAATACATTGATCCATATTATTTCAGCAAGCAATTATTGAGCATCCATAATGTGGCAGCTACTATGTTAGGTGTTCAATTTATGAAAATATCAGTACGGACTCTACTTGAGGAGGTTACAGCTAATGTAAGAGGTAGACCTAGAAAACAATTACAACACAGTGAGATTAAGTATTAATGGAGTTCATCAAAGAGTTATTATATTAGTTGGGAATAACAACATACCAGGAACTCTGATAGGCAGTGGAGAACAAGACAGGACTCTATAAAGCTTATTACATAGTTTATGGGGTTCTATGGTAATAGCAAGAAAGAGGTTTATCTTCTTTGTCTTGGGCATTTTGAACTATCACAATTTATTTGATGGGTCTGATTCCTAATATTTCTTGGACAAAAATTCTTAGTGCTTCTGGATTTATTCACTTATCTTGAGAAGGACATCCGTTGATGGCCTCACAGGGAGTCATTATGCATATATAAGGTATGCATGACTACTTTGGTACTTAACTCATTATTGTAATGACAACTCAATTATTTAAGTGGTAGAAACACACATACTTGTTCCTAGAAGAAATCTTAGAAGTTATTTAACCCATTTCGATCCCCAGCCCCTATTAAAGATGAGGAGAGTGAGAACTAAAAAACTCTTCAATGTCATTTAGTTAATGGCAGAGTTGGGATTAGATCCCTTGTCTCTTCTGCAACACCTTCCAGCCTCTAGTAGCGTGGGTATAAAGTAGAGGGATGAAAAATAAGTGTGAAAGGCAACTGGACCACAGATTTACTTTAAAAGTCTGAGTTGAAGAAGCATAGAGATTAAAAGAAGAGATCTTCAGGGATGAATTCTACAATCTAGGGTACCAGATCAGGAATGATGGTCAGAGCCATGGAGAACACCAATATGAGCCCTCAGAGGGAGTTTTGGCTTCAGTAAAAGGATCCAAGAATTCTTAACCCCAAAGGTCACACTGTGCCTTCCTCAAGCTGGGGAATTTGAGTTTTCTACTTTATGAAATTTCCTACTGGGTGATGTTGTGGAAATAGCACAGCATTGGGAGTTAGAAAGTCCAGAGTCAACGCCCACCTTTTACTGACTATGACATCCCGAGCAGTCATTTAGTATTTCTGGAACCTCATTTTACTTATGTAAAGTGGTAATAAAATTAAAATGTGTCTTTCAGAAATTCTGTAAATATTAAATGAGATAATTGACTAGAAATGCATATTTTAAGCAATAAATTATTTTGCAGAGTCTTTGTTTTTATTATTATATATATTCTTTACAGTATTTTTTTTTTCATGGTATGTTAGAACCTAGTATTGGGTCTTCTTAGTCTTCCTTTGATTCTGGATCCTCAGTAGAGAATAGTGATGTCTGTTATTTTGAAATAAATCTCAGGAAACTTGAGTTCAATGTTGTGGATTGACACGTCCCTTTATGTCTGTCCTCCTGAAATCCTCTAATAAATCAGCAGTAAAATGATAAAAAGTAAATTTTTAAAAAAGCTACAGAGAGAACCTGAGAAGACATATAGTAGGCAAGAAATGCCAACATACTTTTGAATGCTGAAAAAAAGATGAGCAAAGGATAACTACCTAGCAGATTGAGAAAGTTGAAAGCTAGGTACCTGCAAGAAGAGGAAGAATGCTAATAAGAAGCAAGCATATTTGCTGCACAGAAGCCCAGAAGGACTCAAAAAAGGTGCGAGAAAGGACTGAAAGCATGAAGACTGGTTAGAAGTTTTTAAAAGGAGAAGTGAAACCATGGGATCTCTTCCCTCACTACTAACCTAGAAATCATTTTCCTACACCTGTTCCTCCTTGGCAGAAGTTTGCAAGTTTATTCTCTAGGGAGATACAGCTAGAGTGTTTCTAGATTAGGATATCAGATTCAAACGAGGTTAGTGTAAGATGCTCTACTAAAAATAAAGCATTGAGAAAATACCTACATACTAGATATTTAAAATATCTACATACTAGATACATACTAAATGGTGAGACTCTAAGTTCTCTTTTTCCTCTCATCTCCCAGAATGTTGTCAGCCAAACCTAGACCACCCAGGTAGGACAATGAAGTCATCTCTGGGGAAATTGACTACCTGAAAAGATAGTATCTATAGACATACTGGGATTTAGTGGTACCCAAGAGAAATAGTTAGGTCCTTAATCCTACAGTGAAGTCCAAAAATTGACAAGTTCTACCTATAAACATAGAACTACCTATCATCATCAATCTGCATTTTAGTGTTTCATTATTGAATAAAATCCAATTTCATATTGGATTCACAATGAATGAATAAAATCTTCAGAGGTTTAGACATTTAAGGAAAGCCTCTAATATAAAAGTCAGTGACCTAAATAAGCAAAGAAAAGGAATGCAGTGGAAATAGATAGTGTCCAGACCACAAAGGCAACAGTTAATACCTTCAGAGATGGGAGGGAGATGCAAGAGGGAGGAGATATGGGGATATATGTTTATGTATAGCTGATTCACTTTGTTATACAGAAGAAACTAACACACCATTGTAAAGCAATTATACTGCAATAAAGATGTTTTAAAAAATGTCCTCATACAATGGAATACTACTCAGCAATAGAAAGTATAAATTATAAAAAAGAAATACCTTCAGAGAGATAATAGACTATAATCATTGCATTATGAAGAAAGAACAGGATGATTTAGAAAAGGTACAGCAAAAAACAAGAAAGAAATCTTGGAAATTAAAAGATAGAAGGATATTTACCAAATTTTAATATAAAAACTTGAAGATAAAATCGAGGTAATGACTCAAAATTTTAAGAATAATAAAAAGATAGAAAAGAAGAAGATAGAAATGTTGCAGGCCAAGAAAAGAGAACAGAGAAAATGGACAGAAGGAAATTACTAAACTATCAGACCTCCATAATGTGAATTTTCAAAAGAAAAGGGTCATTGGGTGTCCACACAATGTGAAGAAAAATTCCACACACTAAGCTACCTCACTGTGAGTTTTAGAGCAGCAGTGATAAAGAGATGGATGTTAAACTTTCCCAAGATTTAAAAAATGCCCTAAAGAATGTGGAATTGGAATGGCACCGGGCTTTTCAAGAGTAATGCTACAGTCTAAACACTGGAATTTAGAAGACGCTGGAAGGATGCCTTTAGTATTTTGAGGGAAAAATTATTTCCAATCTAAAATCTTACACTCAGACAAATGATCTATCAAGTTTGATGATGGAAGAAAGAAATCTTCAGACAGACAAGGTCTCATCAAATTGATCTTTGAAGCCTCCTTTCTTGAAAAGTACTGAGAATGTGTTCTCATAAAACAAGCAGTTAACTCAAGTAAAAAGAAGATACGGAATTCAACTTCTGGGCATTTATCCAAAGGAAATGAAATCAGTGTCTTGAAGAGATATCTGTGCTCTCATTTTCACTGCATCATTATTCACAATAGCCAAAGCATGGAAACAATCAAAATGTCCATTGATGGATGGATGGATTAAGAAAATGTGGCATATAAATGCAATGGAATATTATTCAACTTTAAAAAAGAAGGAAATCCTGGCCATTTGCAACAGCATGGATGAAGCTTGAAGACATTATGCTAAATGAAATAAGCCAAACACAGAAAGACAAATACTGTATGATCTGACTTATATGTGGAATCTAAAATAGTCAAACTCATAGAAGCAGAGAGTAGAGTGGTAGGTGCCAGGGGCTAGGAGAGGGATATGAAGGGGTTCAAAATTTCAATTACGCAAGATAAATAAGCATGTACGGTGCACTTAAAATTTGCTAAGAAGATAGATCCATGTTAAGGGTTCTTCTCACAAATAGTAACAATAATAATAATATAATAAAGGGATGAGAGGACATTTTGGGAAGTGATGGATATGCTTATGGTCTTGATGAGATGGTTTCACAAATGTATACCTATCCTCAAACTCACCAAGTTGTATACATTAAATATGTATAGCTTTTAACCTCAATTATCCCTCAATTAAAAAAAGAAAAATATATGGAATTCAGGAAACAGAGGCTCCAACTTAGGAGAGAGACAAAAGGAATTTCCAGGTTAAGGAAAAGGATTTCCAGGATGATGAAGACCTGTGAGAAGATCATAATCTCCAGATTATAAATGGAGAAAGAAGGACTCCTAGAGGTTAACGTCAATAAAAATAATAAAATGAAAACTCTCTCTAATATTTCTTATTTACACCTTTGCCCACCCTCTCCACTCCACCACTGAGGATGACTAATTTCATGTAGTTCAGGAATTCTGAATCTGGCTGACATATTTTCCCCTATATTATAGATTAGAGAACCTGGGTGTATAGGACTAAAAATGTTATTATTTCAAGCATCTGGATCCGTGGACTCCAGGTGAACTGCCTACTCCTGAGATCTATAATTAAAATATGATGTTAAAATAACTCTTTGCTGCTTAATGCACAAGAATTAGAAACATCTTATATTCATTTAAAGGTATTGTAGAAGATCAAGAAGTCATACTCTTGAGAATAAAATAAGTAGATTTTGGATTATCCTGGATTTAAATCTGAAGATATAGCTTTAACAGAGTTAAAAAAAAAGATAAATCTAATAAATACTACTACTATTGAGGAATGAAAGAGAAGAAAACTCCAATATATTGGTCACCTACTATGTGCCAAGTCTTATACTTGGCATGTAAAGTCTATACAACCTTATGAGGATGTTTTTGTAGAAGTGACGAAAAGATTAAGGAGAACCCCTCCCCAAACCCTTGTTTTATTTGGTTGGTTTTCCCAGCTCTAGGGATAGTGAGTCACTGTTTGTTAGGTATTCTGAACCATGGTAGAAAAGAGGCAGTGGTGGGAGAGAAGGAAGGTGGTTGAGGGGCAGACACAAATCAGAGAGATGGCCAACCAGAGAGATCATAGTTTTCCCTGGGAAGTTGTGGGACTTGGATCTTTTTCTTCACCCGTGGCGTTTCGATGTTCACCAGGAGTTGTTGTTGTTCCTCTTCTTTTCCTCCTCCTTCTCCCCCTCCCTCTCCCTCTTTCCTTCTTCTCCCCCTCTCCCTCCTCCTCTCCGTCCTCCTCTTCTCCTCCTCTTCCTTCTTCTTCTCCTTCCCTTTCTTCTTCTTCTTCTCCTTCTTCTCCTTCTCCTCCTCCTTTCTCCTTCTTCTTCTTCCTCCTCCTCTTCCAGCTAAAAACACAGACCCAGAAAATACAATCCCTTTCCCAAGTTCATACATGTAGTAAATTTGGGGGCATAGATTGGATCCTGTCTGACTAAAGGGCCTGTATTTTGCTTATAGTATGTAATTATATAGTACTTACAGCTTCTAAAAGTACCACCCTCTCCATAGTTTCTTTATTGGCTCTGCTCTCTTATGAAGCAGAATTGCCATGTCAACCTTGAACTGTCAACCTCTAGACATTTAATATGAGAGAGAAATAAATATGACTTAGTTTAAACCTCTGATATTTTGAGTTTCTGTTGCAGGTGAACCTAACTTAAGTCAAAACTAATTTAAGCCTTTTATTTACAGGATATTCTATTATTTTATAAATACATATCCATTGAGAACTTACTACATGCATGGCACTATGCTAGTTTCTGGGGATAGAATGATGAGTAATAATAAACGCAAATTCTGTGGAACACCAATTGGGAAATATCAAAGAAAGAGCAATTTGTTATTCAAGGTAGTTAGGTCCTTAGTTCGTTAACTAACATGTAAATGTGGATTTAAAAAATCATATTAGCAAAATGAAAGCTGGGGCACTGTGGGAGTAAGACATAAGGCAATGAAAGGAGATTTCAATGTTGGGGAGCCCTGGATAGTTGGGGATCAATAAAGGCTGAAGCTATAGGCAAGGTGGAATAGGGTAGTTGATAAGGACAAATTGCTTCCCTTCTAATTTTGCCACAGTCTTTGGATCCACTTACATGGGCTTCCAATGCCAAGTATGAATTGACCTCTCTCATTCCACTTGGGCAATGTCACCTTTTCTCTTTGAGCTTGTCTGACACATTTTTGGAAGGAAGAGAGACTCATTACCTAGTGCTCCTTGAACAGACAGCCTATTATGTAGTTCTGGGAGGGCCCGTGGAGCTCATCTTTGCCTGCTAAATAGATGAGATGCTACAGGTTTAAAATAACTTCATACCACCAGGGTCACTTCAGAAGATGTTCCAAGCCAACAGCTGCCATTCATCCTATGGGTGAAAAAACCCCACAAAGCTATTAGTAGCACAGGAATAAAGGCAGATGGAGAGAGAGAAGGGACTCAATACCCAGCATCTTCATTCTAAAATATCTACTGTCAGGGTATTGTTCAGATGGCTGTAACTTTAGGAAGTCAGGGAAATGGAGTCAAGAGGAAGGTGGGAAAAAGCAACAGGTGAAAACCCAGGTTTCCTCATGTTCTTTGGGAAGCTGATGCTCATTTGATCATTCATTCCACAGATATTTATTGAGTACTATCATGTGCCACACACTGTGGCTGCAGATACAATGATGGAAAAAAGAGACATGGTCCCTGCCCCTATGGATCTCATCAACAAGAAGAATATGAAATAGTCCAGAGAGAGCCTGGGAGGTTGCAGGAAAAGGGAAAGAAAAGGGGCATTTTTTGAGCACTTATAGTCCTCTTAGTTAATCCCCATTAAAAACTATGAAAGGTATGATTATTATCATTGTCTCCATTGTAGAGAAGGAGACCAGGACTCAGAAAGTTTAGGTAGTTATCCAAAATTGTTTGCTAAGTAATAAGAAACAGAAACAGAATTCTAACCTGGGTCAATCTGACTCCATTACTTAAATAATTGGTGGTTAGATGAATGTCATTTATCATTTCTTGGTTTATCTCCAGGAAGGGTCTATCCTGGCTGGCTTACCTCTGAAGCTAGCATAAACATAAACCACATAAACATTTTTGTAGAATAAAACTCATTTTAATATTCAACTACAGTGAATATTATTAAGAAGGTAAACCTGCCACTACATATAAAAAAAACCTTAAAAATCAAAGTTATATAGAAATGGCATTAGAAATGCTTGGTTTTTGTTCTTAGGAATTTAATTTGGATGCATTTTATGGCCATGGCTTTGGAGTTGGCAGATGGCTAGCTAAGACTCTTTACTATTCACAGTCCATGGTTTGGATCTTTGAAATTTTTTTTTCCTGACTGCAAAGTAATGGAACAAATTTTAATAATTCAACCATATCTATACTAATGGCTAAAACCCACATATTAAGTTCTAGCCACTGTTCTAATGTTTCACACTTATCACCTCATTTAAACCTCTCAACATCCCTCTGAAATCGGTCTTATTAGCATCATTCCCATCTTACAGATGAAGACCTTTTGGCTCAGGGAGGCTAAGTAACTTCCTCCAGACCACACAGCTGGTAAATGACAGAGCCAGGATCTGAAAGGATTTTGGACACCAGAGCTTAGTGTATATTCTTCCATCTTCCTCCAATGGAAAAAGAAAATCCTCTGTCTTTTCTTTGTTTATGCTCATAACAAATAAAATAGTATTTGCAGAAGGCTGTTCTGGGAAGTAGATTAAAAAGATAGAACTTTCAATTTCTCTCTGGTCCTATTATTTACATCTTCAGATTTGAGCATTCCAGTGGGAACTGAGATCACAGTCTAGTCAGACTTGGGAAACCTCCAGTCCGGGGATTAGAGGGCTTCCTGTGGAGCGCCAGTTGATTAGATATTTGCCTTCGGGGTCAACAGAGCTGTGGCTTCCAAAGAAGGACAAGACGAAGACCTACTAGAGAATGGACTTGAGGATATGGGGAGGGGGAAGGGTAAGCTAGGACAAAGTGAGAGAGTGGCATAGACATATATACACTACCAAACGTAAAATAGATAGCTAGTGGGAAGCAGCCGCATAGCACAGGGAGATCAGCTCAGTGCTTTGTGACCACCTAGAGGGGTGGGATAGGGAGGGTGGGAGGGAGGGAGACGTAAGAGGGAAGAGATATGGGGATATATGTATATGTATAGCTGATTCACTTTGTTGTACAGCAGAAACTAACACACCAATGTGAAGTAATTATACTCCAATAAAGATGTTAAAAAAAAAGAAGGACACCTTGGCTCTATCCTGTGCCATTGGCTGCCATCCAATTCACCAGGTGGGAATCCTGCTGACTGCTCCTCCCCCGGGCTGGTAGAATCCATTGGTTTTTCTGCTCCTCTTCCTAAAGTCCAGAAATAATTTTCCCTATATGCCCTGAACAGGTCAAAGAATCTAAGGCCTTTCACTTTAACTTAATCCTCCCCCAACATATACTTCCCTCATTGATTGCAAGTTATGCTCCAGCATAACTTGGGTTATGGACCGGGGTTTCTCCAGCCTTACACACAGGCTGCCTATCAAGTGGTTCAGATTTGCTCCAACTAGGGCCTGGCTGTTCTCAAATGTTTTCTGGAAGAAGATTAAGAAAACAAATCTGGACTAAGTGAAGAATGAGGGGAACCACTGCTGGGAAGGAGAAGATTTTGTGCTGAACAGAGGTGTCGTTGAGAGAAGGAAACCTCTGACCCTTTTCAGGCACTGAATAAGAAATAGGAGCTTTCTGTAGACAAAAGATATCTTTATAGTTTGCTTGGAATCTATCTGAAAAAAAGGTGCAGAAGGTACAAGAGAACAAAAAGAGAAAGAAAGAAAAAGATGAAAGATTAAGGAGAGAGGGAAGGAGAAGAGAGAGGGGGAGAGAAACTATAAATATGAATGAATATGAGACAACCAGGTCTCACAAAACACACCAGAAGCAATTATTTTATTTCCCCCTTTTCTGCCTCTCTTGTTTCCTCCTGGGCTGCTCAGGGCCATTCACACAAGTGTTCCATCCAAACTTATCCTACTTGGATATCTCCTGGTGTTCTCAATTGCTTCTACCTCTCACCTCAACCAATACTTGCTGGTCCTGAACATGTTAGAATAAAGAAAAGTGCCTCACTGGGTCAGGAAATGTTGGTTCAAATTCCAAAGCTGCCATACCTAGACTGTATGACCTTGGGCAAGTCACTTCCCCTTGCCAGGACTCGGTTTCCCCATCAGTAAAATGAAGGGATGGGATTCATCCCTACTTGCTGTAAGATTCTATGGTGCCATTTGAATGGCCCTATAATTCCCACAGATCTCTTCTCTCTGGGGGTTCAGGTGAACATGCCAGTTTCCCTAGCTTCCTCAACCATCAGAATCACCTGAAGTGCTGGTTACGAAGAAAAATTCCTAGTGCCCTAGCACAATCCACTGCTTCAGAATCTCCAGGGCAGGGTCCTGGGAAGAGAGGAAAGACATCAAGAGTCTCGAGTGATCTTTTATCTTGGGGGAAGTTTGGAAAACAAGATGCTAAGTTAATTGGATTTCATGGCTGATATGTTTGATGTGCTATTTGTCCTAGTTAAAATATTTACATTTTAAAGGGGTCTCAACTACCTAAACCCAAAGTTTACCAGTGTTAGTGAGAACAACATAGTGTGAAGAGGAAGCGTTTTGTAAGAGCATCCCTGCTGCCTGGAAGCAGCTAAATGTCACATACTCTCTCATCTGTGTGCACTTGGTCAGGAGTGATTTAACTTCCCCATGACTCAGTTTCTTTGTCTGTAATATGGGGTAAAAATAATACCCACTTCACTGGTTGTTGTGAAGGTTATATAAGTTTAGCACAGCACCTAGCACGTTTAGTAACCACTCAACACATTTTCTCCAATAGATCCTAGGAGAAATACATTATTATCTCCATTTTACAGATCTGGAAAGTAGATTCATGTGAGTCACGTCCATTGCGAAAACTAGATTTTATAGGTAATTTGTAAGTGATGCAGGTGGAGTTCGAACCCAGGTCTACACTGACCCTAAGACTTCCATTCCTTTGTAGGTACCATCTGATCACCTACTACAGCTGAGTGGCGAGCCAGTCCTGGTTTAGTCAGATAACTGGCCAATTCAGAAATCTGTTTGGTAAAGTGGTTGTTGAATTGAATGGGAGGATCCATTCCTGTTGGTAGAACAGCCTCTGGGCAGCACATCCTTTAGGCTCTCAGATGATGAAGGTTCTTTTGTTGTCATGGTTTTGCTTAAGAGAGTTGTGCAAACTTTTCTTTTCTCTTGGAGAATTTATAATTCACCATATTCCCTTCCTTGCTGGTCCAACTCAGGCTGCATCAGGTTCGATATGCATTTCTAGCTTGATCTCTTATACATGAGAGGCAGTTTTCACAAACAAATTGAGAAGCAGAGTTTTCCATCCCAGAGGCAAATATTTGATTTACTTCCTGGCCCTGAAACAGGGGTGATGGTTTGGCTTCTCTGTGTCCATATCTATGTCCAGATGCAGAATTTACATACTGTGTGGACATTTTACGTGCCCCAGTATTTCGCATTGATGTCAGTAGGTTTGCATACCTGCCAGTTTCATCTGTGAGAACTCACATTCATAGAGTATTATAACCTGAGTGTTTGTGTCCTTCCCAAATTCACATGTTAAAGTCTTAACCCCCAACATGATGGCATTTGGAGATGGGCCTTGAAAGAAGTAAGTAAACCTAGGTGAGTTCATAACGGTGGAGCTCTGACCCTTGACAAGGATTAGTGTCCTTAGAAGAAGGGAAAGAGAGTACCATTGCCCCAAAAATGTGTATTTCCAAGTATTATGTAAGCTGGTCATTCCATATCGTGTGAAGAAGAGAGTGGAAACTGACTTATGTTACATGCTCTAGAACTCAGGGCTCTAAAACTCCTTTAACTTTTTAGCTGGGGAATTTTAAAAAGGTTTTAGTAAGAGGTACATTTGTTAGAAGCATGGAGTAGAGCATAGGTCTCCGGCTGGGAACTATGGTTGAATTTGCCCACAGATGTGTGCTTTGTTGGGCTTACATATTGGGGTTTTTTTTTTTGGATTGATTCAAAACAAAAAAAACCCACACTCTAAATGCTGTTTGACCATGGGCAATTCACTTCTCTGAGTCTCCATTTTCTTATGTGTTAAAATAGTTGCAAGTTTGTAATGAGCATTACATGGGATCACATATACAAAGCACACAGCACAGGGACTTGCCTGGTGGCTCAGTGGTTAAGAATCCACCTGCCAATGCAGGAGACATGGGTTCAAGCCCTGGTCCGGGAAGATCCCACATGCCATGGAGCAACTAAGCCCGTGAGCCACAACTACTTAGCCTTGCTCTAGAGCCTGCAAGCCACAACTACTGAGCCTGTGAGCTGCAACTACTGAAGCCCGCGCACCTAGAGCCTGTGCTCCGCAACAAGAGAAGCCACCGCAATGAGAAGCATGGGCACCCCAACGAAGAGTAGCCTCCGCTCGCAGCAACTAGAGAAAAGCCTGTGTGCAGCAACGAAGACCCAATGCAGATAGATAGATAGATAGACAGATAAATAAATAAGAAGAATCGTCCAAGGAAAACACATGCATACTGACAAAATTTTAAAAAGACTTTAAAAAAAAGCACACAGCACAAAGCAGGGCACATACTAAGTGTTTAGGAAATGGTAGCTTCTACTGATGAACATAGCAAGTGCACTAACGAATGGGAGTTTTCCACCAAGGACAGCATCAGAGCCTTTCACTTGGCTGATTTACAGTGAATCATTTTCCAGTGAGATCAGTTGAGAAGTGTTGATGGCTTATCTGATCCACCTAAGGTCAAGTACCAGCTCAGTACACCCACCCACCAGCTGCCATAAAGGCTTGATGTTCTCCAAATGTCATTTGGAGAAGCTGCTCCTTCTCTGAGTGACAGCCCAGAACTATGATGACTCACATTGGGAATTGCTAGCCTGCTCACCACTCACTGCCTTGGTCCATACTTGGCCTCCAAGGCTGGCCTACCTTTGGATTTCAGACAGCATTTCCAAGAATGGCAGGTGCCTCATGGCTGAAATTCTTTGAGAGTGGAAGGACAGCGCTAAGTGGGCCATCAGAAGGAATGCACAGCTTGGTAAAGTCCTCCCAGTGGGAACATGCCTCTGTGTGGTAGTTACCTCTTCATTCCTCGGACTCCTGTACTCCAGTAAAAAGTCCTTGAAGTTAGAATCCATGGGCAACTCATCTTTGTATCCCTAATTCTAGCACAGGACCTGGCTCAGGGGTGGGGCCCAGTAAGGGTTAGTTGGATGTGTCTGTGAATAACTGTTATTTTTTTCTTTTAAAAAATCTTTCTATGGAAAATTTTGCACATACACAAAAATAGAGCCACTATATAATGAACCTCCAGGTACTAATCACCCAGCTTCAACCATTATTAACATTTGCCACTCTTGGTTCAGCTACTCTTCCCAGTTTAATTTTTTCTGTAATAGTTTAAAGCAAATAATGTATTATAGCATTTCAACTGTAAAAAATTTTGTATGCATTAGTAACATAAAGAGTCTTTTAAAAGCACAACTATAATATTATTGTCATACCTTACAAGTTTAACAGTCATTTCTTACATATTCTCCACTACTTGGTTTATATTCAAAATTCTACATTTGTCTTAAAATGTCTTTTTTGGGGGGGGGGTCATGCTTTGAATGTTTGTTCAGCTTCGTTTTAGAATATTTTGCTTATTTACTCTCAGAATTGGTTTATGACTTAGGTATACGTTTGCTTTGTTCTGTACAGTCTGATTTGGGATATTTAAGGATCTCAGAGTTGAAGAGTTCATCATAGTGTATATGTGATACATGTTAGTGAATGAAAGTTTGTGTGCTTCTGTAAATAAAAGCAAAGGCTACTTAGAAATTTCTGATATAAACACACATGCGTGTGCACACACACAACACAACCTAAACTTGAAATAGAAACAAATCCACTCTCACAAGAAAATTTTGGTTTTATTCAGATTAAAATAGAAAAGACTAGAATACACTTTTCAAATAAACTGATTCTTTTGATAAAAATATTTTAACTGTTTTTTATACACCTGAAGTGATTTTCATATTGAGATAAATCAGAGCACTTTAAATAATGAATTGAATATTACTGGCTATAATTTCTTATGCAAAATTTTAGACTTTGGATGATATTTATGGAGGTGCTCATAACTATGAAAAATAGTTTATGAAACTATTAATGAAAATAATTTATATACTACCTACTACTTGGTTTATATTCATAATTCTACATTTGTCTTAAAATGTCTTTTTATAGTTATGTTTTTTGAGATTGGTATCCAAACAACCTTTACATTTTAACTATAACAGTTTATATAAGAATGCAACTGTGACAATTAATCTCCCTCCTTTTTTTTTGTTCATGCCATTTATTTGTGAATAAAAAAGTGAGTCACTGCCTTATAGAATTTTCTTATATCCCAGATTTGGCTGATTGTAATCTTGTGGATCTTTAACAACTTCCTCCTTTTCCTTTATTTCCTATAAACTGGTAGCTAGGGTTAGAAGCTTTATTATTTTCATGCTTGTTTTTTCGGGAAATAAACACCTCTTGGATACCTCTGTTTGCTTCCTATTGTATCACATCTGGAGGCATTGGTTGTCCCACTTTTAGTGATTGAAAAATGGCAATTTAAAAATTATATAATTTCTTCTGTGTTTATTAATAGGAATTCTCTTATAAGAAACAATCTGGTGACTCTGAAATACAGCTGACCCTTGAACAACGTGGGTTTGAACTGCAAGGGTCCATTTATACCTCGATATTTTCCAATAGTAAATACTGCAGTGCTACACGGTCAGGTCCATGGTTGGTGGAATCCACAGATGCAGAAGAACTGCAGATATGGAGGGCCAACTGTAAATTGTATGCAAATTAGCCGCCCCGTGTTGTCCGAGGGTCAACATGAGTATAGTCTGTTTATAAAAAGCAGGATGAATGTTTCATTTCTGTGTTGTTGTTGTTGTTGTTGTTTTTGCGGTACGCGGGCCTCTCACTGTTGTGGCCTCTCCCACTGCGGAGCACAGGCTCCGGACGCGCAGGCTCAGCGGCCATGGCTCACGGGCCCAGTCGCTCCGCGGCATGTGGGATCTTCCCGGACCGGGGCAGGAACCCGTGTCCCCTTCATCGGCAGGTGGACTCCCAACCACTGCGCCACCAGGGAAGTCCGGTTTCTGTATTTTTAATTACTAATTTAGAATAACGGACTGGTGCCCTAGCAACTGCTAAAGTTGACTGGTTACTTTTTAGGTTAATATAATTATAAACTCATGAATTTTTACATATTTACTGTGCTTTAATCCTTTGTGGTGACTTTTTTTTAATGCTCAAATTGTTCCACTTTGGACAGTGGAAGCCCCATCAAAATAACTACTATGTCATTTTTGACACCAACACTTATTATTGATAGTTTCCCTGCTTTCAGACACAAAATGTTGTCCCAGGCTCCCCTTGCTTATTACCTATCTTATACCCGGGGTTAACCATTTCCCCAAGTAGCCCTAATTCCTTTTCTAAGGAAATAGTATTTAGAAACCACAATCTGGGCCTAAGGGTAATAATTACTAATGGACTGTCAATGTCTCTTGGCCTTTTTAGTGTTCAGAGCTAGGAAATATATATATATTTTTAGAAAGAAAAAAAAATCCTGAGTTCATACTGATATTCTCAATTCAGATAAAAATTAGTGGCTTTTTAAACTTAATCATTTAGATTTTATAGTTGTATTTATTTTCTCTGATGCTGAAAATCTAGGTACAAAGTGGCATTAACATTATATATATTTATTATATCATATATATATATTTTTTTTGTTTAACGAAACTTTTATTTTATTATTTTTTGGCCACGCAGTACAGCAGGAGGGATCTTAGTTCCCCAACCAGAGATCGAACCCACACCCCCTGCAGTGGAAGCACGGAGTCTTGACCACTGGACCTCCAGGGAAGTCCTGTATCATATATTTATGTGTGCATATAATAATTTCATGATAAGAATAACAATACTTTTATTTATTTATTTTTTGCGGTACGCAGGCCTCTCACTGTTGTGGCCTCTCCCGTTGCGGAGCACAGGCTCTGGACGCGCAGGCTCAGCGGCCATGGTTCAAGGGCCCAGCCGCTCCGCGGCATGTAGGATCTTCCCGGACCGGGGCACGAACCCGTGTCCCCTGCATTGGCAGGCGGACTCTCAACCACTGCGCCACCAGGGAAGCCAAACAATACTTTTATTAATGCTAAGACTGCTGGAGACAGTTTAACTCTTTTGCTTTTTGGATATCTGCCACTTGGTATGTAAAGTCAACATCCTCTGTGCTGTCACTTATAATAATACTGTGGGCAATTATGGCAACAACGTGATATACAGTTAGGCTATTTGCTTCAATTTGTGTCCTGCAGGCAATCCTCCAACACCAATTTGTGCTCCTGTAATTCAATTCAATTCTGACATTTACTACCCAGAGTTAACATCCAGTCTCACAAGGTAAAGGGTAAGGTCCCCAACAAGACCTCCCCCTTACTTCAGACACCAGCCTCGAGTGAGGTCCCCAGGCTACCTTCATTTCTGCACAGCCAACTGCAGTTTGGGGGCTTTCCACAACTTGCTGCCTTTAATAATTTTCTAGAACCACTCACAGAACTCAGGAAAGTGCTATACTTACAATTACCATTTTAATATAATCGATACAAATGAACAGCCAGATGAGGAGATACATAGGGTGGCAAGGTCTCAAAAGGTTCTTAGTCCAGGAGCTTGTCTTACGCAGTCAGAGGGTGCCCCTCCTCCATTACTTTGATATGGTCACCAACCAGGAAACTCCCTCAATCCTTGGTGTTCAGTTTTTTACCAAGGTTTAATTACATAGGAATGATTGATTAAATCATTGACAATGTGATTGAACTCAAATTCCAGGCCTCTTCCCCTCCCCAAAGGTTGGGCAGCTGAAAGTTCCAACCCTCTAATCATGTGGTTGGTTTTTCTGGTGACCAGCCCTAATCCTGAAGCTCTCTAGGGGCTCTGACATAAATCATCTCATTAGCATACAATGCCATGTCCATCACTCAAGAAATTTCAAGGGTTTTTGAAACTCTGTGCCAGGAACCAGGGACAAAGACCAGACATTTAAAAAAATTATACTACGCAGATTATTCTCAATTTAATATTATTTTTAATAGTGGATATTGCTATTATGACAGTGTCCACATAAGGGTGCCTAGCATAGCATTTTGTACATCAGAGGTGCTCCACTAATTATTTGTGTTCAGATGATTCTCAGTCTCCTTGGGTTTATGAATAAAATGATGCCTATGTTCTGTGTATGTGGGTTTCATACACGTGGGTCTTTTCTCCCATCTTGTTTTTTTCCAAGATTAGGACAGCTCCATTTCCGCTCATATATAAAATATCAGTGTTGCTGTGGCTGGGTTTGATAAATGAATATTGAACTAAACTGAAAAGTTTTTTTAAAAACACTAAGAATATAAAGGTAGAAGGTGTTAGGAAAATCCTCGAATTCTTCCATTTTTAGTAATTTCAATATGTAGTTTCCCAGAAAAAAAAAATCTGCCTTTACATTCTTGCCTCCATATCTGCTGTTTTGTTTCTATCAGTGGTTCTCAAGGCTTGTGGCATCTTTCAGTCACCTGGGGGGGCTTTCAAAAAAATTACCTGGGCCTGGACAACTTTCTCCACCTTCCTCGAGTCAAATTTAACTGATTCCCATTCAGTTGATCTGGACTGGGTTTGGGGCATTGGTATTTTAAAAAATATACCCAGGCATTAGTATGAACTCATATTTAACTTAATATAGATGCAGATGGTTACATATAGAAATACTTATAGATAAATGCATGTATATATACAGTTAGTATACATACATGAAATTCTTTCTCTATTAGTTGAGAGGACCTAGAAGCAACACTTCAGTAGCAGCAAGCAGTCCTAGAGCCCATATCTTAGTTTCTCATACATTCCCCAATAAATTCTAAGCTCCAATAAAATGTACCAGTGCTCCTTGGAGAAATGGCTGATTTCAAGACTGGGCAAAAAATATACAAGATAAGTCTGGAGCAGCTTGTGGTGCTAGAGAGTAGGAAAGTGCTAAAAAACAAAACAAAACAAAACAAAAACAAAAACAAAAAAAAGAAAAAAAAAGACACCCCCCCCAGAAAAACCCCAAAATAACAACAACAAACATAAAACAAATCCACGATGACAGGGATATGTTAAAGACGTGAGGAGTCAATTGAAAGAACTCCCAATGGCCAAAGCTGGAACAACTGGAACAAAAAATAATAAAGTAGTATTGGATGATAACTCAGAGCAGAAAATAAATAGCCACCAGTCCATGCTGATGTAAGTAAATAGTTAAATAAATGACGAAAATAGGCAAATTTCCCAGGTAGAACAATTCCAAAGAATTTATTTAGTTATTCCCTTTTCAAGGAGGGGGGGCCTCAGACCCCACTCTGTAAGTGTGGGCTCCATATAATGACTTCCTTCCAAAGAGTCCAGTACGGAAAGTGGGAATAAGAGTGGCTGAATAGTGGAGAAACCTGGAAAACACTACTCAGCCAGGTGATCAAAGTCAACATCAACAGTGATGTCATCTTGAGAGCATGTACCCTTGGTATTATGGCACTTTACCTCTGTGTTCATCTTCCTATAAACCCATAATCCCAATCTAATCATGAGATGAATATCAGACAAATCTCAGTGGAGGGATATCCTACAAAGTACTTGACCAGCACTCCTCAGACTCTCAAGGTCCTCAAAAACAAGGTGAGGGCTTCCCTGGTGGCGCAGTGGTTGAGAGTCCGCCTGCCGATGCAGGGGACACGGGTTTGTGCCCTGGTCCGGGAGGATCCCACATGCCGCGGAGAGGCTGGGCCCTTGAACCATGGCCGCTGAGCCTGCGCATCCAGAGCCTGTGCTCTGCAATTGGAGAGGCCACAACAGTGAGAGGCCCATGTACCGCAAAAAACAAAACAAACAAACAAAAAAAAACAAGGTGAATCTGAGGAACTGTCACAGCCCAGATTGCTTAAGGAGAACATGATGACTATATGTCACGTGGTACCCTGGATGGGATCCTGGAACAGAGACAGGACATTAGGTAAAAACTAAAGAAATAAGAATAAACTATGGGCTCTAGTTAATGATAATGTATCAATGTTGGTTCACTAACTGTGAAAAATGCATCATATTAATGTAAGATGTTAATAATAGGAGGACCTGGATGGGGGTATAAGAGGATTTGTGCTATCTTCACAATTTTTCTGTAAATCCAAAACTGTGCTAAAATGAAAAGGCTTATTTAAAAACAACAAAAAAATCCTACCCAGCCATTTTCTTCCTTCCTCTCCTTTGCAATGTCCCAGACTAAAGAAAAAGAAGAAAAGGATCCCTTCTACCACAGTTACAATACCCATTCAGTATGCTACTCAAGTATAAATTGGATATCTAACTGTTAAAGCTAAAGTGTGACTTTCTAATAGGCTTAACATTTTCAGGTGGTGTTTACATTTTAAAAGAGGCTCATATTTACTCAAATCTCAAAATATAATACCCTGGAGATATTTCTGAGCTGAGCCTTTTTGATGCTCTGTTATCTTTGACTTCCGTAAGCAATCCTCACAAAGAAGAACAACACAAAAATCGATTCATAAACTTTCCAACAGACTTCTGAAGTCTGCGTAGACAAAGTTGATAGCTTTTGACATAAATATGAAATAAACTTGTAAAAGCCCAAACCAGTAGAGACAAAGCATGGTGTAATGGGAAGATCTTGGTCACTGATATTAGATGGGCCTGGGTTCTGATTATGATGCCAGCACTGATAACTTCATGACTTTGGTCATGCTACTTGATTGCTCTGAGTCTCAGTTTCCATACTTGAAATATGGATAATTAAAGATTTTAAGAGACATAATACATATAAAATGCCAAGTATGGTGCCTAGCACATAGGAGATTTTAAAAAGATGATTGTTAATGTGTTGCTACCATTCTCATCACCATCATCATTTTCATCGTGATCATTATCAATGGCCCCTCCATTCTCAAGCTGAGTAACCCGGGGCAAGTTACTCAACATACCTCAGCTTCAGTTGCTTGTGTAAAATGGCAATAAAAACTGTATATTCCGGGGCTTCCCTGGTGGCGCAGTGGTTGAGAGTCCGCCTGCCGATGCAGGGGACACGGGTTCGTGCCCCGATCCCGGAAGATCCCACATGCCGCGGAGCGGCTGTGCCCGCGAGCCATGGCCGCGGAGCCTGTGTGTCCGGAGCCTGTGCTCCGCAACAGGAGAGGCCACAGCAGTGAGAGGCCCGCGTACAGCAAAAAAAAAAAAAAAAAAAAAAAAAAAAACTGTATATTCCACATGGAAGTGCTATGAAGGTTAAATGAAGTAATGGTTTTATGTGTTTTTTCTTGTGCTCTGACACAGTTGTTTGTGTCTGTATCTATCTATCTATCTATCCATCCATCCTTCCGTCTTCCTATCTACCCATTTATATATCTTTAACATTTAAATAGAGTTAACAACTAGGAAATTTTCTGTATAAGAGCTTGTCATTGTTTTTAACAGTGGAAAGGAATGAGCTTTGAAAAAGCTCAAAGGTCTTCTTTGATATTCATGTGTTCCAGATAAAATTCTCAAATAATGCATATAAATGAAGAGAGCCTTAACCTGCAATAATTAAAGAAAAAAAAGCTATTGGTTTTGAATGATATTGAAACTGGGGGTTTATTACATGTCCAGTGCCTTGAATT
Source organism: Mesoplodon mirus (assembly GCF_964341445.2). NCBI lineage: Eukaryota > Metazoa > Chordata > Mammalia > Artiodactyla > Ziphiidae > Mesoplodon > Mesoplodon mirus. Next base: position 54,350,587 of record NC_138991.1, read on the forward strand.
TAGAGTATAAAATAAAACCAAGGCCAGGGAGCCTGCCTCTACTTAAAGGTTACTCCTAATTAATATTTTTTGGATTGAAACATTGTTGGTGTTTTCTTGCTGGGAGCGCCGAGGCTGGTTGAGAAATTATTAATAATTCTGGATGCTTTGAAGCTTGAAGCCAGGCATACTTCTCTTATTTTTCAGTGCAACTGCCCGTATTGCAGGATCCTTGCAAGCAGTTTGTCAGTAAATATTCAAAAACTTTATGGTCACACTGTGATAAGCAACACAGTGGTTAATATCCTTTGTTATTCCTGTCATCCTGCTCTTCACTGACATCTGCCTAAGACCACACACTCCTTCCTTCCTCAGGCAACAGAGACTCACTTTCCTCTCACATTCCAGCCAGTAAACAGGCAGACATAATGGTCAAATTGCTTGGGTGAGTCCAACTCTGAGATCTTTTGGATTAACTGGGAATCTAGCTTGGAAAATGAAGGGAAGGGAAAGCACTTGAAGGGGGCCCAGGACTGAATCCTGAGTAACGCTGCCCTTTGGAATCAAGTAGAAGAAGACTAACAGATAGGTGTAAAAGCATGGTTAGGGAGAGAGGGGGATAACCAAATATGCTGGAAACAGACAGAGCCCAGCTCCAGCTGCCCACACAGACCTTGACAAGCGCAGTTGAGAGACTTAGTGAAATGAAGACCCACATATGGGCATTGGGTTTGACAGTGTGGAGGTCACTGCTAATATTGGAAGAGAAGTCTCCATGGAGGGAGAAGGGTGGGGGAGCTAAGGTGGAGAAGTGAATGGGAAGTGAGAGTATAGGGGAGACCCATGCCTTTCTTTGTGTTTGAAAATTTTTATAGTTAAATAAACAAAAGGGTTTCTAAAGCCAATTCCAAAAAACTATATCTGCATACGCATGCACACACATGGCTCTCGCATTTCATGTCATGGATGACAAGGGACATGAACTTAAATCCATAGGACTCGGGTCCAGTGCTGCCCCTACCCTGCTCTGCCTCACCTTTCCGTGGCACCATGTTACAGCTCAGCCCAGAGTACCCACTTGACAACTTTTTCTTTTCTGATGTCTTAATGATTAGATTCCTTTGCTACTCTCTTTCTGAGACACTATTTTGAGGTCGACACTATCTACCCTTCTTCGTAGAAGCAACTGGCTCTCAAGACTTCATTGCACGGTAGAGCAAGGTCTTCTCTTCTTTCCTTTGATGGCCCTTCATTGACCATATGGTAAGAGCAAAAGACCCAAGTTCTCCCTTTGGGCTACAGGGTTCCACCTGACCATCCGGCTCCTGGCTCCTTTCTAAACTTTTCTCACCAGTGGCCCCCTGTCATAGCCCTCCAGCCATATTGGCTTCCTTGCAGATCCTTGAACATATAAATGTCCACCTTGGGACCTTTGCACCTGCTCTTCCCCCGGCCTTGGACACGCTATCCAGTAGTCACATGTTTTACTCCCTAACTTCATTTGGAACTCTGCCCAAATGTCACCTCCTCAAAGTGTCACCTTCCCTAACATGCCTAATTAAAAGAGCAACTCTTGTTTCTCTCTCTCCCCCTTACTCTGAATTGTTATATTTTTCATAGTACTTATCTTCCTCTGATTATATTGTTTATTAACTGTTTCTGTACCACTCTTCCCACACCCAAAAGCGAGCTTCATGTATTAGCCAGTATGGTGAACAGGTTCTTGGTACAAAGTAGTTATTCAGTAAATAGTTGTTGAGTGAAGTAAAAGAATATGGCTGATATTTTCTGATTTTAAAAGGGTTTTTTTTATCCTTTTCTTATTTTAAAAATTATCTTTATTCCTGGTTACTAAGTAAAGAACCACAAAGTTAGTCCAGGAGTCTTGAAGTTGGAGGAGACCTAAAAAAGCATCTAAATCTGTATTTCCCACCAATTTTATGTTAGGTGAATCTGTGAAAAAAAAACTTTCGAAATTAAACATGTTTGGAAGATGCTGCAAATTACCCTCTTGGAGAATTACAATGCATATTAACATAGGGTCAGTGAGACATTCCACCGTAAAGAAAGTTTAACTTGGTTTAACCCAGCACTAACTGGGCAATTCACCTAAAATATATTTTTTGATCATAGCATATTTTATTTGGAAATTTTCATGGCACTATTTTGTGGAATATATAGAAATACATAAATGCACAGTATAGCATAGCAGGGAAGGTCAGTGTGGTGTAGTAATTGAGTGTAGACTCTGGGGCCAGGTCTGCCTTGATTATATCCTGGCCCCAAGGCTGCCAGCTGTGTAACATTTGGCAAGTTATTTAATCCTTCTGAGACTCAGTTTCCTCATAGGCAAAATGGATGATAATAATGGGACCTACCTCATTCAGTTGTAATGAAGATTAAGTGGGTTAATCCATATAGGTACTTACAGAAGTGCCTGACTCATAGTAAGCACCCACTAGGTCTTAGCTGTTACTACATGCATATGTTTTTCAGAAAAAAATAAGTGCCAACACAATGTTGGTTTTCAAACTCTGTAGACCCCAGCAATTTTAAAATGCAAAAAGGTTTCAATCTCATTGTAGTGACAAGGAATTCTGACCTCATTTCTAGGAATTGCTCTTCGGCAGTTTGGAAGCCTCTCTTGCCCATTTCACTGAACATTTAATGATCTCGCATGACCTCTTGATTTCTTTATTTCTGGCTGCTAAGCTATACTCAAACTAAAAAAATATACAAAATAATATGATGTCCTTACTATGCATATATGCAATTGTCTTTAACAAATATATTGTTTCCTTCTTCCTCTGCTTATGTCTCTGGCCTCTGCCTTCCTCTGTCTTTATTTCTGTCTCTCTTTTGATTTAAATTGAAGTATAGTTGATTTACAATGTTGTGTTAGTTTCTGGTGTACAGCAAAGTGGATTCAGTTATATGTATATGTATATACATATTCCCTTTCATATTCTTTTCCATTATGGTTTATTACAGGATATTGTATACAGTTCCCTGTGCTATACAGTAGGACCTTGCTGTTTATCTAATTTATATATAGTAGTTTGTATCTGCTAATCCTAGCTCCTGATTTATCCCTCCTCTACCCCTTTCCCCGTTTGGTAACCATACGTTTGTCTTCTATGTCTGTGAGTCTGTTTCTGTTTTGTAAATAAGTTCATCTAAGTTTTTAGGTTCCAATATAAGGGATATAGTATTTGTCTTTCTCTGTCTGACTTATTTCACTTAGCATAATTCCCTCTAAGTCCATCCATGTTGCTGCAAATGGCAGAATTTCATTCTTTTTTATGGCTGAGTAGTATTTCATTGTATATATGTACCATATCTTCTTTACCCATTCATCTGTCGATGGATATTTAGGTTGCTTCCATGTCTTGGTTATTGTAAATAGTACCTCTGTGAACACTGGGGTGCATGTATCTTTTTGAATTACAGTTTTGTCTGGATATAGGCCAAGGAGTGGGATTGCTGGATCATATGGCAACTCTATTTTTAGTTTTTTAAGGAACCTCCATACTGTTTTCCATAGTGGCTGCACTAATTTACATTCCCACCAACAGTGTAGGAAGGTTCCCTTTTTCCACACCCTCTCCAGCATTTGTCATTTGTGTCTCTCTGTCTTTATCTCAGCCTTTGTCTGTTTCTAGCCTAATTTCTATTTGTCTGTCTGTCTTTCTTGTCATCTCTGCTTCTGTCTGTGTTTCTATCTTTCTTTGTCTCTTTCTTTTTTGATGTCTTTCTCATAACACACAGAAAAACAATATATATGGTGTGTCTGTTTTTCTCTTTGTGTGTGTATGTGTGTGTGTGCATGAGTATTTTCCCGGACATGACTCTGCTTCATCTTGTTGCATCTTATACCAACTCTTCTCTCCCTTTATCATGAGGGGCTGGGCTTCCCTAAGATACACATCCAAGTTCTCTTGGCTTAAGCCTTTTGAGTTGGGCTAAGTGGATAAAGCCCCCTCTAAATGGCTCCTTTTCTTTAACCCAGCTTTGCAAACATGCTAGTGTCTAGCATGTTTGGAAAGTGTTTCATTTGGGAGGATATTTCCTCCTCAAAATCCCATTTAAAATTACCCATTTTTGGTTTAGTCTTTGTCTCTTTTTGCAACTCAGTCCCACCCAAGGTCAATCACCTCTCTTCTCTACCTTTCAATTATCTTTGGTGCTTTTATTGCCATCCACAACTTGAGTTGTTACCTAGCAATTTGAATCAGAGTGTTCAACCTCTGAGATTTGTGAATGAATAGAACCCCTGATAATAAGTGTTGGTTGACAAGCCCCATTGCCTGTCTGCATTGTTAAATGGTGGGAAGAATGAGATATAAATAGAAAGTCAAATTCTTGTATCTTCTTTCGGGTAATTCTCCTATTAATTTCACTGTGAGTAGAAAACCTGTGGTCTTCATTTGAAGCAAGGACATTTGACACTAGCATTTTAATCAGATTTGTCCGGAGTAGACTGGAAGTTGATTTTCCAGACATCAAAACATTATCTAGAAGAACCTGTCATGATGGGTTTGTTTTTGTGGGTTTTAAAAAAATATGCCAACAACTTTTTTTTTCCCCTCAGTTTTCTTTTTTATTGAAGTATATTGACATACAATATTATATTGGTTTCAAGTGTACAGCACAGTGATTTGACATTTACATACATTATGAAATGAAATGATCACCAGGATGTCTGTTAACCATCTGTCACCATACGAAGTTATCACTATGTTATTGACTGTATTCCTTATGATGTACATTACATCCCCGTGACTTATTTAGCTTATAACCGGAAGTTTGAACCTTTTTTTTTTTTTTTTTTTTGCGGTATGCGGGCCTCTCACTGTTGTGGCCTCTCCCGTTGCGGAGCACAGGCTCCGGATGCGCAGGCCCAGCGGCCATGGCTCACGGGCCCAGCCGCTCCGCGACATATGGGATCCTCCCAGACCGGGGCACGAACCCGTATCCCCTGCATCGGCAGGCGGACTCTCAACCACTGCGCCACCAGGGAGGCCCATGAACCTCTTTTTTTTTAACATCTTTTTTGGAGTATAATTGCTTTACACTGTGTGTTAGTTTCTGCTGTATAACAAAGTGAATCAGCTATATGTATACATATATCCCCATATCTCCTCCCTCTTGTGTCTCCCTCTCACCCTCCCTACCCCACCCCTCTAGGTGGACACAAAGCACCGAGCTGATCTCCCTGTGCTATGTGGCTGCTTCCCACTAGCTAGCTATGTTACATTTGGTAGTGTATATATGTCCATGCCACTCTCTCACTTCGTCCCAGCTTACCCTTCCCCCCTCCCCATGTCCTCAAGTCCATTCTCTACATCTGCGTCTTTATTTTTGTCCTGCCCCTAGGTTCTTCAGAACCTTTTTTTAATTTTTAGATTCCATATATATGTGTTAGCATAGGGCATTTGCTTTTCTGTTTCTGACTTACTTCACCCTGTATGACAGCCTCTAGGTCCACCCACCTCACTACAAATAACTCAATTTCGTTTCTTTTTATGGCTGAGTAATATTCCATTGTATATATGTGCCACATCTTCTTTATCCATTCATCTGTTGTTGGGCACTTAGGTTGCTTCCATGTCCTGGCTATTGTAAATAGAGCTGCAATGAACATTGTGGTACACGACCCTTTTTGAATGATGGTTTTCTCAGGGTATATGCCCAGTAATGGGATTGCTGGGTCATATGGTATTTCTATTTTTAGTTTTTTAAGGAACCTCCGTACTGTTCTCCATAGTGGCTGTATCAATTTACATTCCCACCAACAGTGCAACAGGGTTCCCTTTTCTCCACACCCTCTCCAGCATTTATTGTTTGTAGATTTTTTGATGATGGCCATTCTGACTGGTGTGAGGTGATACCTCATTGTAGTTTTGATTTGCATTTCTCTAATGATGAGTGATGTTGAGCATCTTTTCATGTGTTTGTTGGCAATCTGTATATCTTCTTGGGAAAAATGTCTCTTTAGGTCTTCTGCCCATTTTTGGATTGGGTTGTTTTTTTTTTTTTTGATATTGAGCTGCATGAGCTGCTTGTAAATTTTGGAGATTAATCCTTTGTCAGTTGCTTCATTTGCAAATATTTTCTCCCATTCTGAGGGTTGTCTTTTCATCTTGTTTATGGTTTCCTTTGCTGTGCAAAAGCTTTGAAGTTTCATTAGGTCCCATTTGTTTATTTTTGTTTTTATTTCCATTTCTCTAGGAGGTGGGTCAAAAAGGATCTTGCTGTGATTTGTGTCATAAAGTGTTCTGCCTATGTTTTCCTCTAAGAGTTTTATAGTGTCTGGCTTTACATTTAGGTCTTTAATGCATTTTGAGTTTATTTTTGTGTATGGTGTTAGGGAGTGTTGTAATTTCATTCTTTTACATGTAGCTGTCCAGTTTTCCCAGCACCACTTATTGAAGAGGCTGTCTTTTCTCCATTGTATATTCTTACCTCCTTTATCAAAGGTAAGGTGACCATATGTGTGTGGGTTTATCTCTAGGCTTTCTATCTTGTTCCATTGATGTATATTTCTGTTTTTCTGCCAGTACGATACTGTCTTGATTACTGTAGCTTTGTAGTATAGTTCGAAGTCAGGGAGCCTGATTCCTCCAACTCTGTTTTTCTTTCTCAAGATTGCTTTGGCTATTCGGGGTCTTTTGTGTTTCCATACAAATTGTGAAATTTTTGTTCTAGTTCTGTGAAAAATGCCAGTGGTAGTTTGATAGGGATTGCATTGAATCTGTAGATTTCTTTGGGTAGTATAGTCATGTTCACAATGTTGATTCTTCCAATCCAGGAACATGTATATATCTCTCCATCTGTTTGTATCATCTTAATTTCTTTCATCAGTGTCTTATAGTTTTCTGCGTACAGGTCTTTTTTCTCCTTAGGTAGGTTTATTCCTAGGTATTTTATTCTTTTTGTTGCAGTGGTAAATGGGAGTGTTTCCTTAATTTCTCTTTCAGATTTTTCATCATTAGTGTATAGGAATGCAAGAGATTTCTGTGCATTAATTTTGTATCCTGCTGCTTTACCAAATCCAACAACTTTTGACCTATATAATCTGTCTTCAGAAAGTGGTTTCCACATGTGTGACATAGTTAGACTGCCTTGTAAAAGCACAATTTTTATTTGACAGTTTTAATATTTTGAACATTCCATGTTGACCTTTTTTATCAGATGGTTTGGTTGTTTTCATTGGCAGTAAGGGTTTGCAAGCTAATGAAGAAAATAAGAAAGGAAATTAGCTTGAAGGTGCTGAGTATTTGTGACCAGAAGGTAAACTAAGAAGGTACCAGAGTCTGGAAATAATTACCATTATTGCCACAGTGCTCCATTAGGTCTGGCCAAAGACCCAGTGTCTGACAGTTAAATTGAAGCTTGCAACCCAGTGAAAAATGAGCAGCAGAAAGCTTGAATTCTGGTAACATCACACTGCATGCCATTTACTGTAGGACATGACAACTTCGCTCCATTCATAAGATTCACCGGTGAGGCAAGATTGCTTAGAAGATGTGGAAAACAAATTCATCTATAGCAGGCAGTGTTTACAAAGCAGTGACCCAAGCAGTCTTCCATTGAAGTAGAAGTTTGCTCAGTGAAATTCTTCTTTTATTATGTGACATTGGATGATGACTGGAGTCTGAGCTTTGAAGTCAGATAGAGTTGAGTACAATACCCAGTTCCAACAGTTACTGGCTATGTGTCCTTGGGCTGGTGACTTCACCTTTCTGAACATTAGTTTCCTCACCTTCAAAATGTAGATATTACCATGAACTACCTAATAAAAGTTACTCAGAGTCAATAAGTAAATGCATATAAAGTACATAGCATGATGTCTGGCACATCATCAGTGATGACATTAATAGTTGATTTTGTTGTTCATGCAAATGGTAGAGGAGGAGATTAATTGCATTGGAGACATTTGGAGGCTCCTTGGAAAATGTGGAAGTTGAGATTCACCTTGAACTAAGAGTGAGGGTTTGACACGAACGTATAAGTTGGGAGAAGAATAGCAACCTGGAAAGGGAATGCTTGAGCAAAGATCTGGAGATGGGAGGGTTTATGGCTTATTCATGGAATAGGAGACGGACAGGGAACAGGGAATGAGCTTGAGCTAAAATAGTTTCAGGACCACTTTCTCTGTGATTCATCATGCATAAGAAGTGGCCTTCTTGAGTAGCCAGGTGACTTGTTTCAAACTAGGTTCTTTAGTCCAGTTCTTAAGCATCAGGCCACAGGGAAGACCCACCATTCAGGTAGTTCATCATTTCTTCCAAGACCCTCAAGCTCATTAACCCTTGCCCCCTTACCCTGGCCAGTATTTGCCAATCTGATGGATGAAAAAATGGTGTCTTCTGGTTGACTCCTCATTTGAAAAATGGATATAATGCTGCAATACAAATATAATGCCATGATCTTTTATGAAATTAACCTGGCAGAATCTATTAAGATTAGCTATATGAATACCCCTTCACTCACAAATCCGACTTTGCAGAATTTATCCTATAGAAATAAATGTACCAGTACATGAAGATCAATGTGTTAGCATGTTTATTGCAGTATTAATAACAATGGCTAAAAAAGGCAGAAGAAAATTCAGTGTCGTCCACTGATAGAGATGGTTGAATTAATGGATTGGATTGCTCATTTTACGGAATGTTATACAGATTTTATAAGAATTAATTACATCTCTATGCCTTAACCTAAGAAGTTGTGTACTATATTGAGAATAGTGTGATCCAGTTATTTTAAAAATAACTTTATGTATGTGACTATGTTTACATATGGCTGTATGAATGTAGAGAAAAGTTTAGAAGCTCACACCCTAAATTTAGCCTTGTTTCTTTGGTGGAAGGGTGACAGGGATTGAGTGAGAAGGGAGAAACAGTTGTCTTTTTTTTTGTAAACCTCTGATTTTTGACTTGTTGCCACAAGCATGCATTGTGTAGCTTGAAAGGAAAACCCAGTAAAATGTATAAAAAAGGCACTCACCTGATGAATGGAGGAAACAGTAAAAGAAAAGTAGAATAAAAGCAATGGAAAAGTGTGGGAGCTGTAAGCATAGGAAAGAATGAGTGACAGCTGCTTTTGATCATTTATGTGCCGGGTTGGCTTAAAGTCGGCTTGAGGGGGAATTTTTCTCCCTTCCTGCACAGTGTAAAAGGAAGCTACAAAGTCAATTCACAAATCTTAAGCTTGTCATGGAAACTTCCCTGCTAACCTGTCCAGCCTCGTGTCCCACCTGATCCTTACTCACTGGTAACTTTGAGATGCTTATCCAGTGGCCCACACTCTAACATAAACACACACACAGTATGCGCACTTACATGTGCATACACGTGCACAAATATTCATGGCTGTGTTTTATGTGGTTTCTCACCTCTAAGTTGTTCCTTCAGCCCAGAACACTCTTCCCTCTACTCATTGTCTGATTAACTCCCTTTCTCTAAGATTTGAGTTGGGAAATATTCCTCCACCCAAGACTGGGCTAAGCACCCTGCATACGTGCCCCCCTAGCAGCCTAAGTCAATGTCTAACTCAGCATTTCCATCTGCATATGTGGTACTATCTCCCCCGCAAAATGAATTTTCTTTCTCTCTTTTGATTAAGCCATTTTAACTGGGTTTCAGTCCCAGTTAACAAGAGTTGTCATATAATTCCCCAAAGCACAGGGAATTAGGTCAATTTTTATTTGGTTTCTATTTCAGATGAAGAAATGGAAGCTCAGAGTACTTGAGTGACCTGTTCAAGGCCCCACATAAAGTATTGATAGGATAAAACCTCTAACCCATCTCTCCATACTCCTACCTTGGGACTTTTCCACTCCACCCACACTGAAACTGCAGAAATATACACACTCTGATCAAATTAACTGGTGACTCTATTTACTATTATCCAGGTGTGCTTTGTAGTCTAGTACAGGTTGCCTCAGAAAATCCCATTGGTTTTGCATCAAGTTTACTTGCTCTCAGCCAGACTATAATAGTCTAATGACCACGTGTATGAATTAGGATGCTTTCAGCTACAAGTAACAAGAAAGTCTAACTGAAAATAGCTTAAATATTAAGGATGTGTATTATCTCTCATAAAGAAAAGTTTGTCTCAAGACATTAGCAAGAACATTAGCCTTCCCATCTTTCTCTTCAGTCATCCTATGCTTGTGACTTTTATCCCCAAGTGGGTTACCTCGTGGTTGCAGGATAGTTGCTGCAGTTCCAGGCCTCACAACTGCTCACAAGAGCAATTAAATGTGGAAAAAGAGAGAATCTCTATCTTGTACCTCCTTTAAAGATAGGAGAGAAAAATTCCACAAGTCCTCCTCTGTGAGTCTGTGCAATAAAGGATTAAACTTGCCCCAAGGTTTGGGCTTTGGCCCCAGCTCCTGGGAGGTAACCTCTAAGCCCTTGGGTAGTCCTGCCTGATAAGAATATCTGTTTACCTGGGGGCTTTGGGCCAGGCCAGACAGTCTCTGCTGACAATGTGATTTATGGTGGGAAGCCCTGGGCCAGGGTGTATCAGTTTGACCTTTGGAAGGGCTGGAGACTAAGGTCAGCCATGGGGATGGTCAATAACATCTTTGTGACTGAGTCCCAATAAAAACTCTGGACACCAACGTTTGGATGAGTGTTCCTGGCTGGCATCGTACCATGCATATCATTATAGCTGCTGGGAGAAGTAAGTGCTATCTGCATGATTCCACTGGAGAGGACAACTGGAATCTCCATGCTGGGTATCTCTTGAATGCTGCCCATGAAACTTGGCTGATTTTAATGTGTCCTTTTGCTATAAAAAAAAACAGGGCCTCCCTGGTGGCGCAGTGGTTGAGAGTTCGCCTGCCGATGCAGGGGATACGGGTTCGTGCCCCGGTCTGGGAGGATCCCATATGCCGCGGAGCGGCTGGGCCCGTGAGCCATGGCCGCTGGGCCTGCGCGTCCGGAGCCTGTGCTCCGCAGCGGGAGAGGCCACAACAGTGAGAGGCCCGCATACCGCAAAAAGAAAAAACAAACAAACAAAAAAAAAACACATAATAGTTAGTATGAAGACTGCTGAGTTCTGTGAGTCCTTCTAGTGATTATTGTACCTGAGCACGGTCTTGGAGACCAACAAACTTGTAGTTGATGTCAGAAGTGAGAATGGTCTTGTAGATGTTGTCCTCCTTACACCTTTTTGACCAGAGCTTCATCCCAAGCTCACCTCTCAGCCAAGCACAGGCAAGTGGAACTGCCATGAGTGGCTTGAGCTGATAAAGATATAGCCCCTGGGCTGGTGAAGAGCCTCCTCTGAAGCACATAGCCCATGAGTCTTGACATTTCTGTTAGCAACAAAGAAGGGGGGCATAGCTATTGGGGAAGCAACTAACAGTGTCTACCACAAACTGTTGCCACTTTTTTTCTGCCCAGTGGAAGGAACTACAATACCACAGAGGAACCTTTTACCTCTGCTCTTTGGATCCATCTCTGCTTCCCATGGGCTGAAGGACAGGGCATTTTCATTCCAGAGAGCAACACTGATAAACTTGTCAATGTTCTTATCCACCTGGAGTCCAGAAGGCTTTGACACAAGCAGCTTGAGCTGACCTTCTCCTGTGAGTGGTATTTGTGCAGAATAAGGACAAAAAATAACTATATAGAAACCTGAGAGACGTCTTCCTTTGGGCAGCTTTCTATTCACAAACCACCTCCAATTAGTTTAAGCTCAGTATCGCAGCCAGCTCACTTTGGCTTACAAATTGTTTCTAGTGATACAAGTGCCCAACAAAAATAATAAATTCATATAATAATGATGTCAGTTTATTGACTGCTATTATGTACTAGGCATTGTGGAAGGGCTATGCGTCCATTACCTCATTTACTCCTCAAAACAATCATGTGGGGTAGAATTCTTTCTGTGTAAATGAGGAAACTGAGTCTCAGAGAGCTGAAGTAACTTTCCGATAGTCACACAGCCAGTAAGTGCTGTAGTTAAACCTGGGAGCCTCTAAATCAGAGTCTAGAGCCTTTGGACTACATGGCTATGTGAGGTCATATCTGCTGGGAAAGGGACTTTATCCCAGGAGGAGTAGGGTATCACTGAAGGATTTTGAGCAAAGGATGACTAACTCATTCTGAAAAGGGCATTTGGGTAAGATTAGAGTGTTCCAAACTGCCCTTAGTAGGCTTGTTCACACTACTGCTGGAGTTTCTTTGAGAACTACCTTGAATGCACACTTGCCTCAAATGAGAAGCATCTCTTTGTTCTGTTTTACACCTTGGATTCCATGTAATATTTCATTTGAATGAAACATTTAATTGTGTTTAGGAAAGAAACTTAGAAATCCATTGTGGACCAAATCCAAAAGTTGCCTAATTTTGTAAATGAAGTTATGTTGGAACATAATCATATCCATTTACATGTTGTCTAAGGTTGCTTTTGCTGTAAATAGCAAAGTCTAAAATATTTACTATCTGGCCCTTTCCAGAAAATGTTTTCAGACCTCTGAGCTAGATCAGGGTTTCTCAAACTTGGCACTATTAACATTTTGGGCTGAATGATTCTTTTTGTGGGATTCTGATCTGTATGTTTTAAGATGGTTAATAGCATCCCTGGCCCAACTAGACACCAGTAGCATTGTCCCCACAGCTGTCAACCAACACCCCTAGATGAGAACTACTGAACTAGATGATATTCATGTTCTTTCCAGATCTGATATTCTAGATATTTGTTTGTTTGTTTTTGAAGTGTAGTTGATTTCAATATTGATTTAGTTTCAGGTGTACAGCAAAGTGATTCAGCAATATATATATACAGTATACCCACACATATATGTGTATATATGTATATATATATAAACATATATATATTTGTTAGTGTATACGTGTTCATAGTATATTCACATGATTTTTTTGTATTTCTGCAGTATCAGTTGTTATTTCTCCTCTCTCATTTCTTATTTTGCTTATTTGTGTCCCCTCTCTTTTATTCTTGGTGAGCCTGGCTAGAGGTTTGTCAATTTTGTTTATCCATTCAAAAAACCAGCTCTTGGTTTTAGTGATTCTGTCTATTGTTTTTTTGATCTCCATTTTATTTATTTCCTCTCTGATATTTACTATTTTCTTCCTTCTGCTGACTTTGGGTTTTGTTTGTTCTTCTTTTTCTAATTCTTTTAGGTGGTAGGTTAGGTTGTTTATTTGAATCTTTCTTGTTTCTTGAGGAAGGCCTGTGTTGCTATGAACTTCCCTCTTAGAACTGCTTTTGCTGCATCCCACAGATTTTGTAAGGTTGTTTTCATTGCTGTTTGTCTCAAGGTATTTTCTGATTTCCTCTTTGATTTCATTGCTGACCCACTGATTTTTTAGTAGCATGTTGTTTAGCCTCCATGTCATCATTTTTTTTTCCTGTTTTCCTTTCTGTGGTTGATTTCTAGTTTTATACTGTTGTGGTCAGAGAAGATGCTTGAAATAATTTCTTCCCTCTTAAATTTGTTATTCTTTATCTTTCCTTCAATTCTGGATGATAATTCTCTGGGTAGAGTATCCTAGGTTTTTCCTTTTCAGCACTTTTAATATATCATGCCACTGCCTTCTTGCTTGCAAATTTTCTGCAGAAATGTCTGCTGATAGCTGGTTCCCTTGTACATGACTCTTTGTTTTTCTCTTTCTGCCTTTAGAATTCTCTCTTTATGTTTAAAGTTTGCCATTTTAATTATGAGATGTCTTGGTGTGAGTCTCTTTGGGTTCATCTTGTTTGGGCTCTCTCTGATTCCTATACCTGGATATCTGTTTCCTTCTTCAGGCTTGGAAAGTTTTCAGCCATAATTTCATCAAATACATTTTTGTCCCCCTTCTCTATTTCTTCTTCTGGGACCTCTATAATGTGACCTAGGGGACCCAGAAGAGGATGGGAACATCACAAGCTTGGAGGTCCTCCCTGGGGAGTGTGTGGTTCAAACCGCATATTGGGCACAGGTCCCAAACTTATCGCTTCTCTTCCCTCCCTATGTGACTCTGTGTGGATCTTTCTTTACAGCCTTGGTTGTAGAAGAGTCTTTCTGACAGTCTCATTTGTTTTCGGTGAGAATTGCCCTACATGTAGATGTATTTTTGATGTTCTCGTGGGGGGCGTTGAGATCAGTGTCCTCCTACTCTGCCATCTTGATCTCTTCTCCTCCCTGGTACAAATTTGTATTTTCCTGCAGAATAGGAGAGATGCCTCTCTGAAGTACTAAAGTTTTGAGAAAGTTCATGAAACAAATGATTAAATTTTCTCAAGTCTCTTTTTTTGCTGGTAAAGAAATATGGCTTTGTGACTGATACATTCAAGAGTACAGAGTAAAAGAAAGTGGGAATTAGGCTACATTTTATGATTTGGTGATTATAAACTCTTGGGAGCTGGAATATCACTGTAGGGTTAGACAAGAAAATGATGCTTGATTATGATATTTCCAGGCTCATAGTGTTAGTACCATAATTTTAAAAACTCAGGTTTGGAGCTGTGATGCTTTCCATTTTTACAATTTCTTCTGCTTCTGTAAATTCTAAGAATTCAGAGATCCTCTGTACCTGTGCCATTGTCAAGTACTGAAATGGTTGTCTCAAAATCTATTTCATTGTACTAACAGCTATAGAGTTGTCTATAGTTTAGACATTTCCTTGCAGCCAAAAGATTACACAGTGGTATAATCAGAGAGGCATGTAAGGTAATTATCTATGGTTGAATTTTGATTCAGCTTCCGCTTTTCTAATAAGAGATTTCACACTTAGGTTTTGAGCCATTATGGGGGTGGAACTTTCTCTTGTATGTATATGAATGTGTGTGCATACACGGGAATATTAAAGATGTGATATGTGGAAAGCTGTCCAGGGAAAATAAATGGTGTGAAGGTCTCTGTCCAAATGCCGAAATTTTTGAAAGCTTTTCCAGCTAGCGGGTGGATCCTGGGCTGGAAGTCAAAAAGTGTGGGCTGCATTCTGCGTCTGCCCATTGCCCATTCTGTGTTCTTGGGAGAGTTTCCCTTCTCTGGGCCTTGGTTTTCTCATCTGTAAAATGAGCACTTCAGATGGAACAGAGTTTTTGCCATTGTATTTCCTAGTCCTTCTCTCCATCTAGTCTTTCCTTCTCCTCTGACCTTCAGCCCCTCATTTAGGCCAAGTCAACATATTCAACTCCTTCTCTTTGACCTCTTCTGTCTCAATCCATTATCTCCCACTGACTTTCACTGGCAACAGCCCTATTATGTGATACATTTCTGAAAAAGATAAAATTATGATTTCCATAGTGATACAAAATAAACACACTAGGTTGAATAGTGTCCCCCCATTCACATCTGTGAAGGCAACCTTATTTGGGGATAAGGTCTTTTCAGATGTAATCAAATTAAGATGATGTCATACTGAATTAGGGTAGGTCCTAAATCCCTATAAGAGGGAAATTTCAAGACAGACTCACAGGGAGAATGCTGTGTGTAGACAGAGACAGAGAAGTAGAATGATATCTACAAACCGATTGCCAGAAACTGCAAGAAGCTAAGGAGAAGCAAGGAAGGATCTTTTCCTGGAACTTTCAGAGGGAGCATGGCCCTGCAGATGCCTTGCTGTCAGATTTCCATCCTCCAGAACTGTGAGAGAATAAAGTTCTGTTGTCTTAAGCCACTCAGTTTGTGGTAGTTCGTTGTGGCAGCCTTAGCAAACTGAAACACATGTTAAAGATTTTATTTAACTCAATTAGATGAGGAAAACAGGCAGCAAACAGTTCAAAGCACAAATTTATGGGAAGTAAAGGAAAGTTAAAATGTATTTGCAAATGGATACAAAATTGGCTTTTTCATGGGGATGAAGGAGTGGGGAGTTGGAGTAGGAGTCTCTCTACTGGACATAATTTATTTGCATGTCTATACCAGAATTATCTTTATTGCTATCAGTTATCTACAACTTACAAAGTCGGAAAGGAGTGTCTATAGAATTAGACAACTTGTAAGGTGCACTCTTGACCGTGCGTAGTTGTCCACTGAAATACACATGTTCCCTTCTTTACTTTCTTGTTCAGTCAGGCTTAGAGTTCAGGGTCATTTTTTATTTTCCATCTCTTCCATGCTTCTTGAAACACTCCTCTTGCTTGTTTTCCCTCTTTTGCCTCCACCTAGTTTAGATGCTTCTTCCTGGATCATCCCTGGTTTCCCTGATCCCAACCTTCACTTGGAGACCTAAAACTGGCCCCAGATCCCTGTGATGTTGGGGATTAAGGCAGTGCAGTGGGTTGAACAGCATCTCCCCAAAATTCATGTCTACCTGGAACCTTAGATTGTGACTTTATTTGGAAATAGAGCATTTAAAGGATACAATTGGTTAAGGATCTTGAGATGAAGTCATCCTGTATTTAAGGTAAGCCTAAATCTAATATATCCTTATAAGAAGAGGAGAGGACACAGAAAGACACACAGACACACAGGGACAAAGGCCATGTGAGATGGAGGCAAAGATTATAGTCATGCTACCACAAACCAAGGAAGGCCAGGAGCCACCAGAAGGTAGAAGAAATAAAGAAGGACTCTCGCCTAGAGCCTCCAGAGAGAGCATGGCCCTGCCAATGCCTTAATTTTGGCTCAGTGAAATTGATTTTAGACTTCTAGCCTCTAGAACTGTGAGGCAATAAATTTCTGTTTTTTTCAGCCACTGAGTTTAAGGTAATTTATTACAGCTGCCCTTGGAAACTATGACGGGGGAGAGGGCAGTGGGAAATAATTTAATTTAACAAACTTTTGCTGAGGACCTACTATATGGTTTACAGCCTTGTAGCAGGAATTGGGGATTTTGAAACTGCTGACCAGGAGCTCTGGTCACCTTTTTTTTTTTTTTTTTTTTTTTTTGCGGTACGCGGGCCTCGCGCTGTTGTGGCCTCTCCCGTTGCGGAGCACAGGCTCTGGACGCGCAGGCTCAACGGCCATGGCTCACGGGCCCAGCCGCTCCACGGCATGTGGGATCTTCCCGGACCGGGGCACGAACCCGTGTCCCCTGCATCGGCAGGCGGGCTCTCAACCACTGCGCCACCAGGGAAGCCCTCTGGTCACCTTTGATAAAACATGGTAGTGGGGCTTCCCTGGTGGCGCAGTGGTTGAGAGCCCGCCTGCCGATGCAGGGGACACGGGTTCGTGCCCCGGTCCGGGAAGATCCCACATGCCGTGGAGCGGCTGGGCCCGTGAGCCATGGCCGTTGAGCCTGCGCGTCCAGAGCCTGTGCTCCGCAACGGGAGAGGCCACAACAGCGCGAGGCCCGCGTACCGCAAAAAAAAAAAAAAAAAAAACAAAAAAAAAACATGGTAGTGACCGCCTGATATGGGCTGGTTTTCCTCTTTCTCCTCCTCCTCTTCCTTCTTCTTCTTTTTACCTCCAAATGGATCTTCCTTTTCAATACATCATTTGGATTTTGTCACTGTATTGGGTCCCTCTTGTGGACCACCACAAACCCTGTCAGCCCAATCTCTTACTACAAATGCTGCTGTAACAATCAGATGAGAGCAGATTTCAACAATTTTTAACTGGTCAGTCCCCACCTGGATCCACAGGGCAAAGCTCTGGCTTCTCTGATGCCGTGGTGGCCTGTAGGAAATGATTGACATTCAGTTGGGACACGCGGGGGGTGGGGGTGGTGTGTGTGTGTGTGTGTGTGTGTGTGTGTGTGTGTGTGTGTGTGTGTGTGTGTGTGTGTGTGTGTGTGTGTGTGTGTTTAAGGGACCACCTTGAACAATGGGGCTGAGCAGATGAGTGCCCCCAGGCAGAGAGGTCCAGATGCATTCGATCAGCATCCACAGACTGAGCACCCTCAGTAGGGGCCACCCCATCGTGCATCTTCACATTCTTTTCCCTTTCCCATTGTTCCTCTTCCCTAGTCTAACTCCAACTCCCTACAATCACTTCCCAAAGAAATGACCTGCAGGGAGGCCCTTGTCATGTTTAATCCTCTCAGGAGACCCTGATGAAGACAGCATTCCTCTCTCCCTGCGGTGCCTTCCTCTGTCAGATCTTCTTTCCATACAACCTCAGCCTTGACTCATCTTGTGCAAATCATTCCCCTCTCTGCTTTGGGACCACTTACCCTCTAGCCCAGGTCATGTTTTCATTCTTCTGATCATAATGGAATAAAATATGAAATATGAGGAGACTGAAGCTGGTTGAAGGATTCTGTAAGACATTGATGCTATGGTTGTTAAATTCCAGGGGTCGCTCTGGACAGCAGAATTAGGTCTTCACTGTCTGCAGCTCAGATCCTTCAGATGTGTCTGGGAGCCTGCAGCAGAAAAGTGGGGGACCATTTCCAACTCTCTACTGTTTCCTTTGGGCAGAAATTGAGAGTCCTTAGGGACTCCAGTTATCATGTTGTGTTAGTTTCCTATTACTGCTGTAACAAATTATCACAAACTCTTGGCTCAAAACAACATAAGTTTATCATCTTATAGTTCTGGAGGTCAGAAGTCCTAAAACCAGGGTGTTGGCAGGGCTACATTCCTTTTGGAGGTTTTAGAGGAGAACCCATTTTCTTGCCTTTTCCAGCTTCAGGAGTTCCCCATGCATTCCTTGGCTCGTGGCTCCTTCCTCCATCTTCTAAGTGCATTGCTCCAACCTCTAATTCCATCATCACATCTCCTCGGTCTCTGACCTCTTGCCTCCCTCTTATAAGACCCAGTGTAGTTACATTGGGCTTAGCCAGGTAATCCAGGATAATCTCCCCATCCCAGTGTCCTTAATTTAATCACATCTGCAAAGTCCCTCTTGCCATATGTTAGCTTTAACATAGTCACAGGTTCTGGGGATTAGGGCATGGGAATCTTTGGAGGGGGTCATTATTTAGCTGATTGCAAGCTTTCTTTTATCTTATTTATGACATTAATGAAAAGCTCTTTATCTATCTATCTATCATCTTTTTATCATATATAATCTATCTGTCTACTTACCTTCATCTTTATGAATCTCATGGGCCATGATTCTTAAATAACGAGGGACTCTCCTACCTGGTATAATTATCAAACAAAACGAAACTTAAGCAAAGAACCTTCAGACAATGAAAAATGTTTCCTCACTACAGAGGAACAAATGAATTTTAGAAATGACACTTGGACTCTGGAACACCTTGTTCAAAAGTAATATTCTTTCCAGGAGGAAATATTATATGGAAGTCTCAGCTTGTAACAGGATTTCACAAAATCATTGCCTACCAAACTGGGTCCAAAATGAGATTTCTGCTCAAAGATTAGGTAACGCCTGCTTAGCTGTTAATTGATACAGTTAGGATGAGATCTTAATGTTTGGCCCATTTCTTCTCTTCTAGTCCTTGTGGGTTGGCATTTTTCTCTCTTGGGTTTGCCCAAAGCAAAAAGTCAGAATTCCAACCACCATGAAAGGAGAGTGATTATTTTCTACCAAAGAACAGTTGGAGGACCATGCCTGTCCACTGCAGTTTGTGTATATCTCTGTACACTATCAGATTCCCATCTTGTGGTTCCTTTTCTCCCTGTTGAAGTTGTTATAACAATTATATGCAAGATAATGATCTCAGAAGCCTGTGTTCTGTTGACTGTATGATGGAGAGACCTGAGCTTCTTCCAATGCTTCAGTGTTGTGGTTTTTAGAGAAAATAAAGTTTTCTAGTAAAAATGGCCTCTGGTCCTCAGGCCGTGTATTCATTAATCAGCCTGAGTGGGTGATGTAATTAATCCTTCAACTGATAGCCAGAAGGGAGTGGATGGGAAAGTCAGACAGGGCTGGTGGTGTTGATACTGCCCATGGCAACATTCATTGGTGTCCCATGTTGATGTGGGAGCCAGGGAGTTAAGATTAAAACCAAGGACCAGAGAGTTCAGGAGGGAATTCTTTCCTGCCCCCTGGTATTTGCTGAGATAGTATCTTTATGGACTGAGATTGTTTTCCTCCTTCAGAAGCCAATTTATTAGGGAAAGGATTATTTCAGACACATCATCCTAGGACTTAGTATAGCAGGTGCTAAGGGTTTGTGTCTTTGTATGTACATGCCAACTAAGCATTTGAAAAAAGCAATCATTTTGGACAGAAATTTTGACCTCAGAGTAGTTGCCGTTGGCAGTTATAAGCTACTTTATGACCCTAGGTGGTTGTTCATTTGTTCCAGCTGACCTTTGTGGCTAATGCTCTCCATCTTGACTATCTATGGATAATGGCCCTCCTCCCTCCATCCTTCTTCTACCTTCACTCTAGATTGATCTACTTTTCATATTATACCATTGATCATAAATATCAAATAGCTCTCATTTTGTATGTTTCCTATGAATATAGATCAGCCTTCTTGGTCAGGCCCAAGGCTACATTTCTTGTCTTATCTCCTACTTTTCCCCTGAAAGTTTCAGCTACTGAAGACATCTTGTTTTCCTACATCCATGACTTTGGTCAACACTTATTTTAAGTTAGAACTTGCTCTCCCATCCTTTTCCTACAAATTCCTATCCCTTCTACAATGGACAGTTCAAGTGATTTCTGCTTCCAAAAACGTCCCAGCATTTTCTCAACCAGATGCAGCCTTTTCCTCCACCAGATGAAGCCTTTTTCTCCTTGAAACTTTTCTTCTTAGAGTTTCTGTAGACTCTCCTTCTTAGACATTTTTTCTGAGAAATGATGGGCTCATTACCAACTATGTTTTTTTTTAAGTTATTAGTTCACGTGATAATTCCCTTAAAGGATTGACTTATTACGAAGAACTTCAATTTAATATCGTCCAAATGAGCAATCCCCTGACCACTTTGAATGATTCAGTTAGCTAAGATGACATATAAAGGAACATACTGTTCCTTTATATAGGGAAACATATAAGGAAATACTGTTCCTTAGCATTTTTTTTAGAACCAATTTAAACCATGGGCTCTTGTTCCCCAACAGGCTAGCAAGGCAAAATTCCAGAGAATTTTTCATAACATTTCAGAATGTCCTCAGAGTGCTTGCAGTTGATCCATGGAACACCATACCCTCATTTGCCCAAGGTTAAGAACTTCAATAGGTTAATTCTCTTGCATTGTGTATTAGCTGAAGTATGGGGGAACAACTATATTTGGTATTGCCGATAGACAACTTCCAACCAGATTAATATTAACTTGATTCAATAACTGTATTTTTAGGATCTACTGTCAGAAGGAAAAGAAAAGGGACTATATGTAGGCCTGGATAAGGTCAGGACATTATAAGTGCTATTTGCTTGGATGTAAGTGAAATATACGTTTTGGCTCTGTATTGATCAGAAATGCTTAAATCCAAGTTGCCAAGGGCTCAAACTACTCTCTTTGTGGCATAAAAATAACTTTCCCAGATCAGTAGCGACCATTTAGTGCATCAGATTCCATCCTCTGATAAAATAATAATACCCTCTGCTCTCAACGGGGCCATTTCTTATTAAGCAAGACTGAAGCTGTAACTACTTTATATCAGATCAACTGTTTGGGGGCATTTTCTGTGGTTGTTCTACAAAGCTGTTAAAACATCTGTGGGCCAAGTAATTAATTAATGGGTCAAATTAATTGATTTAATTTGGTCATTATTATGCTAGAGAAAGCAATCCACATGAAAGCAATAGAGTTTTGGATGATAGCTGTTCTTAAGAGCTTCAGTGTCACTATGTGTGAATGTAAATCTGAACTAACTCTCTTGCTCTCTATCTGCTCCAAGTCTGACTTCTCTCTCGGAGAGCTCCTTCACCCTTTCTCTGGCTCTCCACTAATTTCTGTTGATTAGTGTAATTTCCCTTGTCATTCCTTTCACTGACATTGCTACCAATCCCTCAAACCCAGACCACTGCAATGCCCTCCAGTCATGCTTCCAGCTTCTATTCCCTCCTCCATGCCAACAAGTTTCTTTAAAAAAAAATTATTACTTTTTAAAAATGAATTTATTTATTTATTTATTTTTGGCTGCATTGGGTCTTTGTTGCTGCATGTGGGCTTTCTCTAGTTGTGGCGAGCAGGGGCTACTCCTCGTTGCGGTGTGCGGGCTTCTATTTGCGGTGGCTTCTCTTGTTGCGGAGCACGGGCTCTAGGCACGCGGGCTTCAGTAGTTGTGGCACACGGGCTTCAGTAGTTGTGGCACACAGGCTTCAGTAATTGTGGCACACGGGCTCAGTAGTTGTGGTTCATGGGCTCTAGAGCACAGGCTCAGTAGTTGTGGCACATGGGCTTAGTTGCTCTGCGGCATGTGGGATCTTCCCAGACCAGGGCTCGAACCCATGTCCCCTGCATTGCCAGGCAGATTCCCAACCACTGCGCCATCAGGGAAGTCCCTATTACTTTTTATTGACATAAATAATACATGAATACATTTCCCTCATCAAAAGACATGAGGATGTGTGTGAAATCCCTTTGACAACCTTATCCCCCAAATTATGTTCTCTCCAGACTCCTCATATGCATACAATTTGGTATGTGAATTTCCAGACATCATTCTGTGTATTTGCCAACTTATGTGCCAATAGAATGTATGTCGAAATATGTGTGTGTATTAGAAGTATCTCAATTTATTATTATTTGGCAACACGCTTTTTTGCACTCAACAATATGACTTGGAGATCTTTCCAAATTCTTACATAGAAATTGACTTCATTCTTTTAAACTACTGCATAGGATTCCATGGTATAAATATACCAAAGCTTATTCAGCCATTTCCTGTTGATATTTTCACGTTTTCATTATCAAAAGCAATGCAATTTATTTCTGCATCTTCTATCAATAAAACACCCCTCAGTGAGCACTCCCGCATCACACTTTCAGGTGCCTGTACCATAAAGGCTTTTGGGGAGGTCCCTATGCTGATCTTCATCTTCTCTTTATATTTTACTTCTCACTGCTCCCTTACCACATGCCCATCACCAAGCTGGTGTTTACATTCCTTAAACATTCTTGTGCTGTGGCTCATTCAGCATGAGCCTTGATTGTTTTTTTTTTATCATGTTCAGGATCATTGCCGCCATCCTCATCCTCCTCCTCCTCCTCCTCCTCCTCATCATTATCATCATCACATCACCCCTTCCCCATGTATAGTACTTACTATATTCTAGTCGTTTTCTAAGTACTTTACACTTATCTAATCTTTTCTCATTTTCTAAGTACTTTACATGGATCTGATCTTTCCCACCACCCTATGATGTAGGTACCATAATTTTCCTCATTTTACCGGTACAGAAACTGAGACACCATGAGGCCAAATAATTTGCCCAGAGCCACCTAGTATGTACAGGGTGTGGCCAGGATTCAAGTTCAGGCAGCCCAGCTCCAGAGGCAATGCTCGTAATCCCTCATCTGTACATCATTCTCTCTTTTACAAATCATACACCACTGCCTCCTTTTAGTCTTCCTTGACCATCACTCTAGACCTTTACTTTTATTCTCCTGTTCAACAAACAAGTTTGAGCCCCCTACTATGTGCATGTTCTGTGATAGTTTCCGGGGAGATATTGGTGAACAAAACGATGCAGTGCATATCCTGAACATGTCAAAGCTAATAAACTCGACCTTCAGATGCATTGTTATCCACACCACTCCATGGTACGTGATGCATGCTACCATTTATCTTTTTATATATGTGTTTTGCATCCTATATCTCCTTTAGGGAATTAGTTGTGTTTTTGCTGTTGGGCATCTCTCTTAACACTTAGCTGATCATGGTTGCTTAATTAACATTTAAAGATGATGATGCTATAGTAGACAGTGTTCCATATAGATTGTTTAAGTCTTACCTACAAAAGCATTTGTGATATGGTGCCACGTAAATCATAAGATTTGCTAATAAGTCTAACTCCCACCTCAGTGTCCAGAGAACCACTTCACATACTGCTGAAACTCATTTGTTGAGGACTTTGATGTTCCCACTGAAGAAGTAGGACTTCAGGGAATTCCCTGGCAGTCCAGTGGTTAGGACTTGGTGCTTTCACTGCCGGGGCCGGGTTTAATGCCTGGTTAAGGAACTAAGAGCCTGCAAGATGTGGGGCATGGCCAAAAAAATAAAAAAGAAAGAAAGAAGTGGGACTTCAGTATCTAAAGATCATCTGCATCTGAAGGATCTCATCTGAGGCCTCGGGTTCTTTCAAAGCAGATGAATGAATCCTGGGGGCTGAACCAATATGGCTTCAGGGAGCATGTGAGCTTAGAGAAGTGTGTGGGGCCAGTCCTGGCTCTTGGGCCCTGAGCATCACACAATAAGGGAGACAAAGGGTAAAAGAGTGCCTGTTCAGCATAGTGGCCTCATGTCTGTCCATTTTACCTTCTGTAAGACTGTTTCTATTAAACTCATGCCTCTGGTGCCCACACTTAATATTTTATCCCCTCACCTGACCTAGTGGAAGTAAAAACATTTGGAAGCATCTTTAGGTTGCATGGCTTAGAAGGGGATTATCCTACTGTGTAACATACCAGGTGAAAAATACCAGGTGTTGTGCTTTTTCTCCTATACATGATAACAGAGATTGAGAAGAGGATCAGAGAGAAGCAGGTAGAAACAACAGCAATTAAGAAGTGGAAACAAGAGACCTAGTGGTTCAGAGCTGTATGTTCCACATCGTTATGCCAGCAAAGGGCAGGAAAAAAAACTCAGTGGACCAAATTAGTTAAAATTAGTCCTTGCTTGTTTATATACTTGTTTATATTGTATAGACAATACCTTTGGAGCTTTTTTAGAATGTATTTTTTTATTGTTGTTCATTTTGCCTTGATTCAGTTCCAACACTGGGAGTTGAACTCAGTCCTTTACCTGTTCTGAGCATTTTTGACAAAATACTCTTCCATTCATAGGCTTGTCCTACATCCTTGCTCAGAAAAGGAGGAAGTCATCCCTCATCCCAATACTTTGTATTCATATAGTGTTTTGAGGGGATAAACATAGCCTTGCAGCTTTCGCTGTCTCTATTTCACAGATGAAGGAAAGCTGATTGCTGAAGTTAGTGATAGAGTGAGTATTAGAATACGGACTTCAAATCCTTATCCAACCACCAGTTTTCCACCACAGTGCTTTTCTTTTCTGTACCGGGGATATCTTTTTAAGGTGAACATCAACATTAGCCTGAGAGGTCGGGTACTATTCAAAATCATATCCCGCCAGTTCTACATAGGCTGAGCGCTAATAATACCAACTAGCTCCCTACTTCCCCCAAACATCCCTTGACCTTTTATGCCTCTCTGCTTTTGCACACCTGGTTCTCTTCCCCCTTCCCCTTTTGTGTGGTGAGAGCCTCCACTTCCTTCCAGACTCAGTTCAAATGTCACTTCCTCTGGGAAGCCCTCCGTGATCTCATTTTTGCTCCAGCTTTTTGAGATGACCCTTTCTTTCTTTCTTTCTTTCTTTTTTTTACATCTTTATTGGAGTATAATTGCTTTACAATGTTGTGTTAGTTTCTGCTGTATAACAAAGTGAATCAGCTATACGTATACATATATCCCCATATCCCCTGCCTCTTGTGCCTCCCTCCCACCCTCCCTATCCCACCCCCCAGGTGGTCACAAAGCACGGAGCTGATCTCCCTGTGCTATGCGGCTGCTTCCCACTATCTATCTGTTTTACATTTGGTAGTGTATATATGTCAGTGTTACTCTCTCACTTCATCCCAGCTTCACCTCCCCACCTCCCGTGTCCTCAAGTCTTCTCTACGTCTGTGTCTTTATTCCTGTCCTGCCCCTAGGTTCATCAGAGCCATTTTTTTTTAAGATTCCATATATATGTGTTAGCATAAGGTATTTGTTTTTCTCTTTCTGACTTACTTCATTCTGTATGACAGACTCTAGGTCCATCCACCTCACTACGAATAACTCAATTTCGTTTCCTTTTATGGCTGAGTAATATTCCATTGTATATATTTGCCACATTGACACTTTCTTTTGATATTCATTTCAAATGTCTAGAGCTCCAATCTAAGAGAAGGCAGGAAATCTGCTATCTGTGCCCCGTATCTCCAAGGATTCCTGGCAGGACCCGGAGTGAGGAGACTTAACCCTCTCCTGGTTGTCTCTTGTCCTGAGGTTCTCTCTCTATTGAATTTCTGACCTTCTGCTTCTTACCACCTCCTGCAACTTTTCTCTTCTCTCCATCCCCTCTGACCCATACTGGTCTTCAAAGTACTGCTGACACAGGCTGTTCTGTCTAGCAGATATTTATTTAACAGAAGATTTTTTTGCTCACAGCGGGAGATTACATCACGGAACAGAAGAGACAATAACTTGAGATGAAATATTAGATGTCACGAACCCAAGAACTCATTAAACGTTTCCTGGCACTGGGAATTTCTCACTGGCTAGGTTGTAGCTGAGGATTTCATTTTCTATACCTTTCTTGCCCTGCTTCCCCAGATGTCCCCTCCCCTCTACTTTTGCCAGCCTTGAACCCTGAACATTCTTGTGACTTAAATACAGAACATTCTAGTGCTCTTCTGTCCCTTATTCTAAACTAACCTCTGGCCTACTTTACATATCCAAGAATTTCATTAAGATGGCCCCACTGAATAAGGAGCTTTTAATCCTGGTCTCTCCCTTTAGACCACAATACATCTGATTTGTGGACATTATTGTTTTTATTAGTAGCATTTCCAGTGGGTGAGAAAATGGAATTGGTAGAAGGGAGACAGTCAAGGACTCTGTTTTCTTTTTTTAAGATATGTATTTCTTTATGGTTTGCATTTTATTTTTACAATTAGTTTATTGGTGTATTTCTAATGAATTCGTTAATGCAAAAAAGTTCAAAATGCAAAAGTTCAAAATACAATTTGTTCGAAAACAAATTGTAACCTTTTTCTAATTCTTGGGATAGTATTCAATTCTTGTACAGGTGTTTCTTTCACAGGGGCCTTGTAAACAGAACAGGAGCAACAGAAAGATTTATTCTCCTCCTGTTTGGAGAAAAGCAAGTCCTTTGTTTATGTCAGTTTTCCCAGATACCACGTGAGAAGTCAGAGGCTGCATCTTAATCATCTTTGTAGTGTAAGGAAAAGTGGTGCTTCAGTGGGAAATTACCCACTGCCTAGAGCGTATTCTTCCTGGTTATTGGATGCTAGGCTTTCACTGTCGTTGAGTTCTTTGATGGCTCTGTAAGCTGTGGATAACCAACAGCAGTGCAAAATCATCCCTGCCAGTAGACATCCAAAAATTCTGTATAATGAAGGTTCAAATCTAGACAGTGGAGGTTCCCAAACTGTGGAAGAAGCCAGTTTTTCCCCTATTTGCATATTCAGTTTAATATTTCTGACCTATGCATGTGTGTAATCTTTGCATTCTCCTTTGACCTGATCGTAACCTACTACTGTTTCCCTCATTAATGACTTAACTAAATTCTCTAACACGTTTTCACTTTACTTCTGTATGAGAGTCATGATTTTCCCTTTACTGAAATTTTGAAAATAATCGTTAGCAATTTTATTGCCTCAGTCAAGGACTGATGTATGGTCCCCACAATAAATATTTGTTGAATGAATGAATAAATGAGAAAACAGGAATGTCTAACCTCATTTCTATTAATATAACATGAGTTCAAGTGAGTGCATCATTAATAAGTTTGAGCTTTCCCACAGCTTGCTAGCTAATGTTAAAGTTGGTGATAACTTAGGTTTTACCCAAGCCATCTTCATTCGATTTTATTCCAATTAGAAAAATACTATTTTTTAGAAAAATCAGAAAAGATAGAAAGGATAAAGAATAAATTGTAACCATCCCATAATCTCTCTCCCCTGAGTAATCACTATTTTTTAAATTACAATTTAACTAATTTAAGATAGATAATACACATACATGGCAAAAGTACAAAGCATACAAAAAATTTTTAAATAAAAAGTCAATCTTCCTTTCTTACCGGAATAGTCGTGGCTTAAAACAGCACAGATTTTTCTTACAGTTCTAGAGGTCAGATGTTCTAAAATCAAGGTGTTGGCAGGGCTGCATTCCTTCCGAATTCTCTAAGGGAGTATCTATTTCCTTGCTTTTTCCAGCTTCTAGATGCTACTTGCTTTTTTTGGCTTTCGGCCCATTCCTCCATCTTTAAGTCAGCAACGTAACATCTTCAAATCTCTCTTTGTCTCTGACCTCTTCCTCCATCATCACGTATCCCAACTTTGACCTGTTGGCCTCCCTCTTATAAGGATCCTTGTGACTGCATTGGGCCCACTAGATAATCCAGGATAATCTTCCCTTCTTAAGATTCTTTACTTAATCACATTGCAAAGTCTCTTTTGCCATGTACATATCACAGATTCCGAAGATTAGGATATGGACAACTTTGAGTGTCATTATTCTGCCTACACATAATCTTCAAGTGCCAAGTAATCACTATTAATTCTTGGTGTATTTCTTTTTTTTTTTTTTTTTGCGGTACGCGGGCCTCTCACTGTTGTGGCCTCTCCCGTTGCGGAGCACAGGCTCCGGACGCGCAGGCTCAGCGGCCATGGCTCACGGGCCCAGCAGCTCCGCGGCATGTGGGATCTTCCTGGGCCAGGGCACGAACCCGTGTCCCCTGCATCGGCAGGTGGACTCTCAACCACTGCGCCACCAGGGAAGCCCTTGGTGTATTTCCTTCTAGTTTTTTCCCTGCATCTCTTCATTCAACAAGAATTTACTAAGTACTTACTGTGTGCCAGGTACTGTGGCTATAGCACTGAAGAAAACAGACAAGGCCCCTTTCGGAGCTGACAGTCTAAGTGGGAGGGGAGAAAAAATAGACACAGAAATGAATAAGAATATCCCAATCAGTAAAGAGCACGTGTATGCTTCTCATTGAATATTTTCTATACGTTGAGTTTGTGTGAGTTAGTAAAATTAGTTTTAAGTCATGTATCCGTTATTAACAGCCTAAGCTCAAATGCATCAGTGCAGATTTTTTTTAATTTTATTGAAGTGTAGTTGACTTACAATGTTGTGTTAATTTCTGCTGTACAGCAAAGTGACTCAGTTATACATATATATATATATTCTTTTTCATATTCTTTTCCATTTTGGTTTATCACAGGATAGTGAATATAGTTCCCTGCAGAACTGGTTATTGAATCAGCATCCAGCTCTCCTCTATGGCCCTGCTCTCTTCTATCTCCACAACATTCTATAACGAGGTGTATGAAATTACAGTTGGTCACCCCCCAGAGGTCAATGGCTCTGCTTCCCCTCCATGCCTCTGAGACTCAGAGTCAGGCTTTTAACTGAAACATCTTCCTGAGGGAACACAGAGTAAGAGTCATTTTTTTTTTTTCCTGTAGGGTTTCAAACAAGAAAAGCATCCCCAACGTGTGGGGAACTTGAATTTCCCCTTGATCTGTCCCTGGTTGGCGGGAGGGGACTGTCACATGGAGAGAGAGAGAGCGATGGTGGCAGAGGAGGTGGGAACAAGAAGCAACTAAGTTTGATAGTTTTCCCTTGAAAAGGTGATGCTCCCATTGGCAAACCTCACATATTTGGGGAGAAATCACAGTTTACCAGCATCCAGACACGGTAGCTTTCTTTTCTTGTCAGGATGTTTCCTTTAAAATGAAAGGTTCCTCAAACTTGAAATCTTTTATTAAATTTGAGAACCTAACCTGAGAGTACATATCTTGGAGATGAAGGCACACGCGCGCGTGCGCGCGCGCGCGCGTGTGTGTGTGTGTTTCACTTTTAGACTAGCTCCCACACAGGAGCTGTGCTCTAAGATTGGGAAGAAAGTAAGACTGTTTGAAGGGCTTACATCTAAATTGGTTCCCAGGCATAGCTTAGTATTGATTTAAAACAAATTTCATGTAGGACAAATTCATGAGTTGCTTATTTCTATGACCTGGGACATGAGATCCTTGGTTTTGTGATATATGATAATGGCCTTTTCATATGGTTAGAGACAAGAGTTAGTGTCATCTCTTAAGACTCTAGCTCTCTCTCTCTGCCTCTTTCTCTGTCCCTCTCTCTGATTCTGATGGCTCAGAATATTTTGTCTTAGTGCCAATGGAACAACGTCTCAATTCAGACATCTGAAAAAAGATGTGAAAGGGCTTACCAAACACAGGCATTGCAGAGATACTACATTCATTTTAGAGCATGTCTTCACTCACTCTACTATGTATATATTTAATTGAACTATAATTGACATACAATGTTATATTAGTTTCAGGTGTACAACATAGCAATTCAATATTTGTATACATTATGAGATGATCATTACTCTAAGTCTAGTTACCATTGTCATCATTTAAAGTTATTACAGTGTGGGCTTCCCTGGTGGCACAGTGGTTTAGTGTCTGCCTGCCGATGCAGGGGACACGGGTTCGTGCCCCAGTCCGGGAAGATCCCACATGCCGCGGAGTGGCTGGGCCCGTGAGCCATGGCCGCTGAACCTGCGCGTCCGGAGCCTGTGCTCCGCAACGGGAGAGGCCACAACAGTGAGAGGCCTGCGTACCGCAAAAAAAAAAAAAAAAAAAAAAGTTATTACAGTGTTATTTACTATATTCCTAATGCTGTACATTATATCCCCATAACTTATTTTATAACTGGAAATTTGTACCTCCTAATCCATTTCACCTATCTCACCCATTCCCCCAGGCCCTTCCCCTCTGGAGACCACCAGTTTGTTCTCTGTATCTTTCAGTGTGTTTCTCTTTTGTGTTTGTTCATTTGTTTTGGTTTTTAGCTTCCACATGTGAGTGAAATCATGTGGTATTTGTCTTTCTCTGCCTGACTTATTTCACTTGGCATAATACCCTCTAGGTCCATTCGTGCTGTCACAAATGGCAAGATGATATATATATATCACATCTTCTTTATCCATTCATCTATTGATGAACACGTCAGTTGCTTTCATGCCTTGCCTATTGTAAATAATGCTGCAATGAACATAAGGGTGCACATCATTTTTTGAATTAGTGTTCTTGTTTTCTTCAGATAAATACTTGGAAATGGAATTGCTGGATTATATGGTAGTTCTATTTTTAATTTTTTGAAGAACCTTCATACTGTTTTCCATATTACATTCCCACCAACAGTGAATGAGGGAGAAGATGTTTGAAAATCATATATCCGATAAGGCAGGGGTCCCCAACCCTGTTGGGAACCGGGCTGCACAGCAGGAGGTGAGTGACGGGTGAGCGAGCGAAGTTTCATCTGTATTTACAGATGCTCCCCAGAGCTCCCACTACCGCCTGAACTCCGCCTCCTGTCAGATCAGCGGCGGCATTAGATTCTCATAGGAGCGCGAACCCTACCGTGAACTGCACATGCGAGGGATCTAGGTTGCGCGCTCCTTATGAGAATCTAATGCCTGATGATCTGAGGTGGAGCTGAGGCTGTGATGCTAGCGCTGGGGAGCGGCTGCAAATACAGATTATCACTAGCAGAGAGGTTTGACTGCACAGAGACCATAATAAATGATTTGCTTGCAGACTCATATCAAAACCTTACCAGTGAGTGGCAAGTGACAGTTAAGCTGCATCTGGTGCAGACTTTAAGTCAGAATCCGACACGTATTTTTAGTCTGCGTGTGGCTCACCCGTTATTTTGTTTACCACTTCCATCCGCGCCTCCTTCCCGCACTGTGCACTTGTCTCAGTCACAGTTTTGGGAAGCCCACAAGCTAACCCTCGCCAAAAGGAGTAAAAAACAAACGTCACTGGAGAGGTACTTTGAAAAGGGGGAAAGACCGAATGATGAGACAGCAGAAGGCTGTAAGACTGCCAACAAAAGGAAAGCTGCGTTTAAAAGAAAATACCAAGAGTCCTACTTAAATTACGGGTTCATTGCAACCGGTGATTCACATTCTCCAAGCCTGCTTTGTATAATATGTAGCGACCTGCTAGCCAATGAAGTCATGAAACCTTCAAAACTGCTTCACCACAAGGAGACCAAGCACCCTGCATTAAAAGACAAGCCTTTGGAGTTTTTCAAAAGAAAAAAATGTGAACACAAAGAACAGAGCAAATATTTAAGGCCACCACTTCATCAAATGCGTCTGCACTGAGAGCATCATTCTTAGTGGCTAACCTCACTGCTGAAGCTAAGAAGCCCTTTGCTATTGGTGAAGAGTTGATCCTACCTGCATCTATGGACATTTGTCGTGAACTTTTAGGAGAGGCTGCAGTTCAAAAGGTGGCACGTGTTCGTCTTTTGTCTAGCACCATAACTGGACGGATTGATGAAATAGCAGAGGATATTGAGGCACAAATTATTAGAGAGGATTAATGAGTCACCGTGGTATGCAATCCAGGTTGACGAGTCTACTGATGTTGACAACAAGGCAACAATGCTTGCGGTATAAAAATGTGATATGTTTTTCAGGAGGATGTACATGAGGATATGTTGTGTGCACTTTTGTTGCCGGCCAACACCACAGCTGCAGAACTATTCATGTCTTTGAATGATTGCATATCAGGAAAACTGAATTGGTCATTCTGCGTCGATATATGCACGGACAGAGCAGCTGCCATGACTGGAAGGCTTTCTGGTTTCACCCCTCGGGTCAAAGAGGTCACTTCTGAATGTGAGTTTATGCACTGTGTCACCCATAGAGAAACGCTGCCTAGCCAAAAAATGTCACCTGAACTTAACAACGTTTTGCAGGTTGTGATTAAAATCATCAACCACGTTAAAGTACATGCCCTTAACTTACGTCTGTTTGTGCAGCTCTGTGAGGAGATGGACGCAGAGAACCCATGTCTTCTCTTATACACAGAAGTGAGATGGCTTTCTAAAAGTAGATCACTGGCCAGATATTTTGAGTTATGAGAGCCACTCCAGAGATTTCTTTTATAAAAACAGTCACCACTAGCAGCACATTTCAGTGACACAGAATGGGTTGCAAAACTTGCTTATTTCTGTGACATATTCAACCTGCTCAACGAACTCAATCTGTCACTCAGGGGAGAACGACAACTGTGTTCAAGTCGGCAGATAAAGTGGCTGCATTCAAAGCCCAACTGGAATTATGGGGGTGACGAGTGAACATTGGGATTTTTGACATGTTTCCAACACTAACAGAGATTTTGAAAGAGACTGAGCCAGGGCCTTCTTTCTCCCAGCTGGTGCATGATCACCAATCTCAGCTTTCAAAAGAGTTTGAGCATTACTTCCCAACCACAAAAGACCCCCGAACTGGGAAGGAGTGGATCACAACCCATTTGTGAATAAGCCAGGTGAATCCACTTGGTCCGTGCTAGAAGAGGCACCTGCTTGAGATCGCAAATGACAGTGGCCTTAAAAGTATGTTTGAGACAACTTCAAATCTCCATACGTTATGGATTAAAGTCAAGGTGGAATATCCTGAGATTGCCACAAAAGCACTGAAAAGCCTGCTTCCATTTCCAACATCCTATCTTTGTGAAGCAAATGTTATCTGCAGTGACAGCAACCAAGATTACGGAGTAGACAGGACATAAGCAATGCACTTTGTGTGTCACTCTCTCCCATCACCCCCAGATGGGACCATCTACTTGCAGGAAAAAAATCTCAGGCCTCCCACTGATTCTGCATTATGGTGAGTTGTATAATTATTTCATTATATATTACAATATAATAATAATAGAAATAAAGTATATAATAAATGTAATGCACTTGAATCATCCTGAAACCATCCCTACCCCCCTGCCCTGGGTCTGTGGAAACATTGTCTTCCATGAAACCAGTCCCTGGTGCCAAAAATGTTGGGGACCACTGTGATAAAGGGTTAAATCCAAAATATATAAAAAACTCATACAACCTAATATCAAAAACCAAACAATTTGATTAAAAAATGGGCAGAGGACCTGAACAGACAATTTTCCAAAGAAGATATACAGATGGCCAACAGGCACGTGAAAAAAAGCTCAGCATCACTAAGCATCAGGGAAATGCAAATCAGAACCACAATGAGACATCACCTCACACTTGTCAGAATGGATATTATCAAAAAGACAAGAAATAACAAGTGTTGGCAAGGATATGGAGAAAAAGGAACCCTTGTCTGTCTATAACATTATTTAATATACATGTGTATTTAATATTTCTTTTCTGATACTTTTATGGGTGAGTCTCGGTTTCACTCATCCAAGTGTTGATTACTGATCTTTGATATGTTTTAGACTCTTTACCCAACATACTCGTTTATTGGATTCAGGCTGCTAAGATCCCCATCCCACCCCTACCCCTCTACCAGTCCCTCAGTTGCTGTGACCCCAGGGCCCTGGAGTAATACAAGTTAAAAAAGGGACTAATTGCCTGGCAAAATTTTAGGAGGTGTTATTGGACCAGGCATGACTGTGGGTGATTTTCATAAATACTCTCCTGCTACCAATTCTCTTCCCAAGACGTTTCCTTAACCATCCAGGCAAACATCATCAGGAGACCCTAGGTAAATTCATTCACAGCTTCAGTCCATGACCCAAGAAGTTCCTATGTTGTCACGTGGGGAAGAAGGAGAGGTTACTAATTCAGACTTGTTCTGTGGCTGGATTCATTCAAGTAAACTCTGGCCTTAATGTCCCCATCCCAAACCTCTTGGATTTTATACACCTGAAAGGAAAAATAGCTGTCTTTCACCTTTCCCACCTTGTTCTTTGAAGGCTATGACAGTATGTAAGATCTGCAGTTAGATTATAAACAAGTGAGTCTTAAATGATGATTCATGGAAAGAAGATAAGGAAGATTATTTGTACACCACCTCTTCCAACAGGAAAGGCGGGAGGTTTGAACTTTTCTTTCCAAATTAACTGATACTTTTATTTTATTGTTAAAGTTCTTGTAGGATTAATGTTCCTCCTCTGCATGTTTAAAAGTTTACCTTAACTGACTGTAAGTAAGCCCACTGTGGGCAGGAATCATCTGTGACAGCTTTGCCTAAGCCACCGTTACTTCTCATTTAGATTACTGCAACAGCCTCCTGAATGGTCTCACTGCTTGTACACCTGCCCCTATAATATATTCTTCACACAGCAGCCAGATGATTTTTTAAAAGCATAATTCATATTATATTACTCCCTTGCTAAAACCAATCCAGTGGCTTCCCTTGCCCCTTAGAATAAAATGGAAACTTTACCATGACTTACAACTTCAATCTCTACATCCCTGTTTCTATTTCCTCTTCCGTTCACTTACCAAGGTTTCAAAAATCTGAAGTTCCCACCCAGGGCCTCTGCACTACCTGTTCTGTCTTCCTAGCATGCTCTTTTTTTTTAAAAAAAATATTGATTTATTTATATTTGGTTGCGTTGCTGCGTGCGGGCTTTCTCTAGTTGTGTTGAGCAGGGGCTACTCTTTGTTGCAGTGCACAGGCTTCTCATTGCAGTGGCTTCTCTGGTTGTGGAACATGGGCTCCAGGCGCGAGGGCTTCAGTAGTTGTGGCTCGCGGGCTCTAGAGCGCAGGCTCAGTAGTTGTGGCGCACGGGCTTAGTTGCTCCGCGGCATGTGGGATCTTCCCAGAACAGGGCACGAGCCTGTGTCCCCTGCATTGGCAGGCAGATTCTTAACCACTGCGCCACCAGGGAAGTCCTGAGAATGCTCTTTTTTTAAGA
Organism: Mesoplodon mirus; assembly: GCF_964341445.2. Classification (NCBI taxonomy): domain Eukaryota; kingdom Metazoa; phylum Chordata; class Mammalia; order Artiodactyla; family Ziphiidae; genus Mesoplodon; species Mesoplodon mirus. Next base: position 54,386,022 of record NC_138991.1, read on the forward strand.
CTTTCGTGTAGCTAATTTCTTCTTGCTGTTGAGATCTCAGATTAAATTTCACCTCCTCGTCCAATATCAAATAGCCACTCTCTCATTCTCTCTTACTTCACTTAGTCTTAATTTATCTGAAAAAGCACTCATCTCTGTATGATCTTTTTCTTCATTTTCTTCTTTTGCTTTTCTGTCTTCTGTCCCCCTCCTGCCTCCCCTGCTGCCCAGAAGATGTAAGCTGCTTGAGACCAGAGATCTTACCTGTCTAGTTCATGGCTGTATCCTTGCTTAGCATCTAGTACAAAACTTGGCATGTAGTGGGTGGTCAATAGATATTTGCGGGTTGAATGGATGAATTATATAGCATCCCCTCCATTTCCAGATTGGAGGCCAGATTTTCTTTGGGAAGTAAAGGATGTTTTTGCATTGACTATTGTTTGTATAAACTATTGCAAATGGGACATGAGGCTGGGAGCACTGACTTATAGAACCATTGGTTCCTGGGGTGACTGGCATTCAGCCTGTCATGCCTGAGTGACACTTATTCCCTCCCAGTGTGGTCAAAGCTATTGATCTCTGAGTGTGGCTCAGGTTCCATGGGCCCAGAAGCAGTTGTAATTAACTGCCTGAGCCTTGAAAAGGTTTTCTGAAGTAACCCAGAGCAACCGAGCTTTGTAAACAGTAGTTAGCTAGAAGAAAAGGTAAAATTGCATGTGTCATCCCATTTTCTATCACATGCATTTTAAGGTTCAAAGGGATTATATTAAAATGAATATCCCAATGTTCTCATATGTACCTGCCTTCAAAAGAGCAAAGAAAAAGCTTTTAAGTAAAGTAGGGCTGCAGGTACCCCTCCTTAATTACTCAGGCCGGGGATGTTTGAGGAGCAAAATGACCACGCTAGTGAAAACCATTTCTCACTGTTAACTACACCCAATGAGACTTTCTACAGAAAGTGGTGCATTTACTCTCATCATAGTTTGAGGGGGAGATATTGCCAGCCCTCTTTTGTAGATGAGGGGAAACTGAACCCTAGAGGGCAGTAATACACAGTTAAGTGATTTATTTTTTCATTCATTCATTCATTCAAGATTGATTAGGCATCCACGTGCAGCAGGGGCTGTGCTAGATGCATATATTCAGTGAGCAAAACAGATGCAGCTCCTCCCTGCCCTCATGGGGCTTGGAGTCCTCGGGAAGGACAGGCATTAGACAAATAAACGTGCAGATAAATATTTAATTATTACAACAGAGCAAAGGTTGTGAAGAGAAAGGACAGGATGTTATGAGAGGAGATAAGAGGAAAGCTTCTTCAAATTAGGGGGTCAGGAAAGCCTTTCTGAGGAAGTGACATTCAGCTTAGACCACAGAATGAGGAGAAGCTGGGGAAGAAGGGCTCCAGGAGTAGGGGGTGGTGATTAGCCTGGGCCAGGAAGGAGCTCGGAATGATCCAGAGCTGTACAAGGCCACGTGGCTGGATGATGGTGAGTCAAGGGGCAAAGAAGCAGTGGCTGGTGGGAGGCCAGACCATGGCAGGGGTACGTGGAAATTTGGATTTAATTCTACAGATAACTGGAAGCCAAGAGAGGGGATGTCTGACACTGTGCTTCCCTAGAAAGCAAAAAAAGAATAGGTCCCCAAACCTCTGAGTGTTCCCTAACACAAGTGAGTTTATACTGGGGTTACCTTGGAGGAATATAATTAGTCCTTCTGTTTGTAGAAGACAGTACCTTCTATCTCCTGGAGTCCACCCAGAATAATTCTGACAGTGCTACCACCAGAGCGTCCTTCTCAATAGCTAAGGATTTTGACTCTCATAGAACTCAAAGGAGATTCACTCATATGACGGAATAATATGCAGCCATTAAAATAATAAAGAAAGTAATTCCCTGGCAGTCCAGTGGTTAGGACTCCGCGCTTCCACTGCAGGGGCCATGGGTTCAATCCCTGGTTGGGGAATTAAGATCCCACATGCTGCACGGTGTGGCCAAAAAACAAAAAACAAAACAAAACAAAAAACCAAGGAATTTAAAGGATGAGCGAAGATGCCGATTGTATCTGATTACAAAGTAGTATATATTGCATGATCTTATTTTTTTAACTGCTGTTAAAAAACCCATGTTTTGGAAAAATGAAAACCCTGGATGAATATTTATCAAAATGGTGGCACCTCTGAGTGGTGGGATCCCAAGTACATTTTACTCCCATCATAATTTTGAGAGTAGACGCTGCCAGCCCTAATTTCTATATGAGGAAAACTAAAGGTCAGAGCCAACACACTGTTAAGTCATTCATTCATTCATTCATTCAAGAAATATTTATTAGGTATTTAGTATGCAGGGGCTGTGCTAGGCACTGGATTTTCAATGATGAATAGAACAGATGACTTTAAAAATGTATTCTGCATTATTTCAGACATAATGAAAAACTATCAAAAAAAAGTGTAACTAATAACCATGTATCCAATAGTTTCCCAAAGAAATAAAACATTACTGATACAATTGAAGGTCCCTGTATATTATTCCATTCCCATCACACTCCATCCCTTCACATTAGGGGTAAACACTACTGTGACTTGGGTGTTTATCATTCTCAGGCATTTCTTGGATTACAGTTAATTTTTATCTCCTTTTTGCACGCTCACATCTTTGAGATTTCCTGCAGCAAACACATATCCTTTCAAGGAAAAAGGAAAACCCAGTAAAAATTATTTTTTAAACCCAAAAGGAGATGATGGAAATCAGGCCTGAAGAAAACAGTCCCTTGAGGAACCTGCAGTCAATGGCTTTCCCTCCTGTTGGGTCCTTTGAACCTTCCTGCCCCAGCTATCCCTCCTGGCCCCTCTCCTGAGATCTAGATAATCATCAGCCAGGAAGGACTCCTTCTCAGGTCCTCTTGCTTCCTAAAAATATTGAAAGGACCGTGTTTGTTGATGCCTGGAGCTGGGGTTGTCAGGCTCCTGATGGAACTGTGTCCTTGATCTCTTGCTACTCCATGGACACCCCTGTTCTTTGGGACAACACTGACCAAGGGCAAGAAGGAGCAAATGTTCAACCCCAGCAGTAGGGAGGAATGTCCTCCAAATGCATTTCCAATACAAAAGCTGAAATTAGAATGAAACTTTACCGTGCATTTTTTACGATGTGTGTCTTAGTCAACTTCTGTATTTGCAAAGACAAGGGGAATCAATATTTAATATGGGCGTGGTGAAAGGAGAGGGGAAAGATCCTTTCTCTGCTGTGTCTTTGAATCTTCAATTTCCTTGACATATCTGGCTTTAATCTCTTGATTATGACGTAGACATTGTCCTCTTCCATTTCCCTTTGACATTGGGTAAGAACTGTTTTGTCCTTGGACTCGGATAGACCTGAGCTCTTCCATTTATGTGCCAGGTGACCTTGGGCTTCAGTTTCCTCTTCAGAGAAATGGGATAATAATACCTACCCTGTGTTGGGGGGGTGCAATGAATATTCAGTGAAATAATTAGGTGTAGCAGAAGAAAACAATATATGGAACCCTATGAACCCAGATGGACTGTTGCCAGTCAGCCTTCTGAAGGTTGAGAATGGAGTGGCTATATCTGTTCTAGGAAGGGTAGAAGAAATCGCTTTCATTAGATAGACTGGTGTGGAAGAGAAGAGGGGGAGTCTGAAAATTTAAAGCTTCTATACAGTCTTTTGTGCTGTGTGGAGGCCACATCTTGGTATATTTGACAATGGATTTCAACAGAGAGATTTTTTGTGTTTATGAATATGAAGATAGGTCCAAGGCTAAATTGCTCTGCAAAATATAGGAGGGTCTGAGGGTGAAGGAACCCAAGCAAGCAGAGGATGGAGGAGATAGTCTTGCAGCTTCTTATTCAGCAGGTCTGGGGTGAGGACTGGTGAGGGCTATGAAGACATAGTACAGGAGAAGTGTGGCAGAGGGGGATCAGGGAGGAGGGTCTTATTTTAAACACTGTTTTTATAAAATTAATTTTATTTTGTTATTATTATTATTTTTTGCCTGCATTGGGTCTTCATTGCTGTGCGTAGCCTTCCTCTAGTTGCTGAGAGTGGGGGCTACTCTTCATTGTGGTGCACGGGCTTCTCATTGCATTGGCTTCTCTTGATGCAGAGCACAGGCTCTAGGCACCCGGGCTTCAGTAGTTGTGGCACACGGGCTCAGTAGTTGTGGCTCACGGGCTTAGTTGCTCCATGGCATGTGGGATCTTCCTGGACCAGGGCTTGAACCTGTGTCCCTTGCATTGGCAGGCAGATATTTAACCACTGTGCCACCAGGGAAGTCCCAAGCGTCTTATTTTAGATCAGGTGTCATGGAGGGCTTTTTGGAGGCGGGGGCATTTTGAACTGTGACCTGGCTGGTAAGGGAGAGTGTCTGTGCAGTGACCCAGGGGAAAAGCGTTTCAGGGAATAACTGGCAAACGGACCTCAGGAGGAAATGAACTGAAGCCTGGAAGACAGCCCGAGGGTGGAGTGTAGCAGATGAAAGGAGACTGAAAGGAGATACTGTCAGAGAAGCAGCCACGGTGCCCTTTTGTGTAAGTCAGGGAAAGGAGTTGGGTTGTATTCCATATATAATGGGAAGACATTGGAGGGGGTGAGACTTGATTCAGGTTTCAACAGGATCACTCAGGATGCTGTCTGAGGAACATGATAACTCAGTGCCTGGCAATAATAGCTGCTGAATAAATAGTAGCTCCTCCAGCAGCTTAATTCCCATCCATCAGATGTCTTAGAGAAGATTTCTGCATTAGGAGGGAAATTGGCATGACTACCCTCCAAAGACTATTCGAAACAAACTATAATTCTATGACCTCTTATGCTAGGACACCTGGGGCCACATGACTCACTCACTAAGACTTTTTGTTTGATTGTGTTTCATTTACTGGAAAAACTGAAAAGACATAGTTTCAAGTATATAGTTTCCAGATTCTTTTATTGATTTTTTCTCTTTTACTTACTTTTAAATATGGAAGGATGAGATACATTTTGCAAAGTGCCAATACTTGACCCCATCATATTGTGATACAATATGACTTTCCTTTTCTTTGAGTATTTAGTCTCCAGGCAACTGGCCCCTCTTTGCTCTCCACTAAAATTTTGTATCTTAAACAAATTCTATTATGTTTTCTAGTTACAGAAGGACGACAACCTATTATAGAAAAAATTATAAAATCCAGGCTAGCTCAACTATTATTAAAAATAATGGCTGAGATTTATTGAGCACTTACTATGTGCCAGACACGAAGTTTGGCATATATTTGCATTATATCATTTTATTCTCACCGTAACTCCAGGAGGTAGGAACTATTATTATCTCAGTTTTAGAGAAGAGAACACAGCTTGAGTGGGGTCAAGTAGCTTGCTCAGCTAGGCAGCTACTAGGTGGCAAAAATAAGTTGAACTCAGGTTACCTGACCTCAAAACTTGAGCTCTTAACCATTCAGCCAGTGTTCCACCACTTGGATGAACCATCATAGGTGTTTGGTACATAGCCTGCCAGGATTTAGTATATAAGCAATATGCATGTGCGTAAGTATGATTTTGTCCAATTTTATCATCCATCACAAATATCTCATTTCCAACCAAAGGTACGGATATGTATGTGTGTGTGTGTATGTGTATATATATATATGTATATATATATACACGCACACATATATATGTATATATATATACACACACAGAATAGGATATAAACACCATGAGATGGTGGTCTTATTCCCTCATCCCCCCACCCCCACCATATCCCTAACATTTAGAACAGTGCTTAGAATGAAGCAGACACTCAGTGACTATTTGTTGAATAAACAAGCTAAATAAATACTGGCTCAATCAGCAACTTTTATCTATAAATATGTAAACATTTAATAATCTGATTCTTCCCTTGAAGGAATCTATCACAAACGTCCCTGACCTCATTTTTAATGCCTCTGCATGGTTATCAACGGACATTTTCAGTTCTTTTTTTTTATTACCTGTTGGGAGCATCTTGAAACATCCTCTTTCATTGGCCTCAGGAATTCTGCCCTTTCCTGGTTTTCCTGTGATCTCTCTGGCTACTCCAGTATCCTTTGCCTTCGCATCTTCCACCTTCCTCTCCAAGGAGTGCTGACGTTTCCCAGGGCTTGAGTTGGGTCCTTGTGCCTGCTCTGTCTCCACACTTCCTGGGCAAGCCCTTCTACATCCTTGTCTTCAATTAGGACCTTCCAGATGCATGCTAGGTGCTCCACATCCATTACTTTCTCTCCTTGATTCTTCACATGGTGCTCTGAGGCAGGCACCATCAAACTTGGAAGCGTAACGTGCCTGCATGACTTCACAAGTGCCACACAGCTGGAACACAGAAGCGCTAGGATTTTAAGTCAGATCTGTCTGATCAAAACAGAGGAGCTCTCTCCTCTGTATTCTCTAGAGCACTTAACACAGAACATCTTATACTCCTTAATAACTGCTCGTTGAAGCAGTAAATCCTATGTTTTAATCCCCAAGGACTACTTTTGTGAGCCATTTCTTCTGACTAAAAGGATTCTGTCTTGGATTCTCCATTTCCACTTCTACTTTTCCTCCCAATTCTTCTTCTTCCTTTTGTTTTTGCTTTTGAATCCTCAAGCCTGATAATTGGAGATTTCCACCCAACTGTAATTGGAGTTTCAGTGGAATTACAAAGTCTGTCTTGTAACTTAGGAGCAGTTAACATCCACTAATTGAGTTGTGGCTGCCTAGAAAGATCCTGAACTTAAGCCAGTCAAATCACTGCACTCTGCTGGATCAAATAATTAAACCAGGGATGGCAGCTTCAGAGAAGCTGTTTGTCACTGCTGATTCAGCAACTACTACATTTGGGGGGTCAGGTGGACATAGAGAGGCTTCAGCAATAGCACCACTACACAGCCCCCTTTCCTCTCTCTTCCCACTGTCAGCCCCCCTACGCCCACGTGGATGCAACATCCCACCCACAGAGATGGTCCATGGTGAGGAGGATGACTGTGGAGGCAGGGGCTGGGCTTTGAGGATTCCAGGAACCACATAGAGTTTACACTGGGTGACCATCCAAAATCACCCAAAGCAATGTGTGACAAAGTGAGACATGATGGTCCTCGTGGGATGCCATTAATACCTTCCTTCAGTTCAAATGGAATTTGCTGGGTGATTCTGAACGTTGGGAGAAGCACTACATCCAAGTACATCTTGGGATTAGTGTTGGCAAGGTCTCAAATGAGAACTTAAATATCAGAAAACCCACTATGTACTGAAATAGTCTATTCTGGGCTGTCCAATAGAAACTTCTGTGATGATGGGGATGTTGTATATGTATGCTGTCTGATCTATTTTCCACTAGCCACATGTGGCTATGGATCCCTTGAAATGTGATCAGGGCAAACAAAGAACTGAATTTTAAATTTTATTTAATTTTAATTAACTGAAATAGCCACATATGCAGTTGCCTCAAGGAAAACAAAGGCATAAAAAAGAAAACCTGGAAAGTGAGTAGAAGGTTAAAAAAACAGTGCTAGATAGTGGGGAGGTAACAAGGAGAAGACACTCAACCTCCTGACCTCATGAAACTCTTGGTCTAAGGGAAATGGCAGATATTAATCAGATTACCATGCAAATAATTAACTACAATCATGATAAATGCAGCAAGTAAAAGCTCAGCATGCTGTGAGAGCACATAGTAGGAGTATTTCCCCTAATCTAAGAGGGCTGGTAGCTGTCCCACTGTAAGGCACAGGTCTATTCTGTTGCTACATCTCTTTCTCCATCATCTGTCACTCCTATTTATCTCCTTATCCCTCTTCTTCTCTGTGATGGACTGGATTTTGTACCCCTAAAATTCACATGTAGAAGTCCTAACCCTTGATACCTCTGAATGTGACCTTAGTAGGAGATAGAGTCTTTAAAGAGATAACTAACTTAAAACGAGGTCATGAGGGTGGGCCCTAATCCAATATGACTGCTGTTCTTATAAGAGGAGGAGATTAGAACACAGACATGCACAGAGGGAAAGGAGATGATGTAAATACATAAGGAGAAGACAGCCATCCACAAGCCAAGGAGAGAGGCCTTAGAAGAAACAAACCTTGCTTATACCTTGAGCTCAGATTTCTAGTTTTCAGAATTGTGAGAAAATAATTTTCTGTTGTTTAAACCACCCAGTCTGTGGTACTTTATTATGGCATTCTGAGCAGACTAATAGAGGTTTCTCTCTTCATCCTTCCTCCCATCCATCCAACCACCCATCCGTCCTTCCATCCATCCATGCTTCCATCCAGATATCCATTCATTCAACCACCCATCCATCCATCTGTCCATCCATCCATCCACACATTCATCCATTCAACCATCCATCCATCCATCCATCCATCCATCCATCCATCTAGTAATTATGATTTCTTTTTATCACCTCATAAATTTCAAATGCTACTGGAGGATCATGTTATTTTCTTATCTTCAACACAATGTTATTACTAACTTAAAATTGACATTAATAATGATGGTTACTGTTTCTGACCTCCCAGCTTGAGCAAGGCCCTTATTTCTAGGTTAATCTTCCCAACTAGCTCAGACATGTTAAGTAAAATAGTCAAAATCAAAGCCTTGAATCCATGCCTCTTTGCTTCTCAAAGTATTTGATGTTTTATCTCAAAGAGGCAGGAGTTTATGTTCCTTCATACTTACTCAATTTCATTCACAAACGCCTCAAACCAGGGGCAGGAGTGATTATACATTGTCTCTTTTGCAATGGGGAAAGAAAATAAATAGCCTACCACTTCACAAAACCCTGTTGGCCCTCTATATCTTAAAATACTCTCCCCCTGTAATGCTCTGCCATGTTAGGAAAAGATAGGAAGTGTGATGAGGAGCGTGGCTTTGGAGTCAAATAGAACTAGGTTCAAATTCCAGCTCTACCATTTACTTACTACCTCGTAAGTAACTAATGCAAGTTACCGAACCTTGTAAATTTTCTTATCTATGGAATGAAGGTAATGGTATCTATCTTCAAACATATCCATCTGTTGAACAAATATTTTCCAATCGTGAGTGCTGAGTATGTGGCTGGCACTGCACTAGATGGTGGCAGTTGAGCAGGGAGCAAGACACACATGGTCCCCACCCACCCAGAGATGTGGTCTAAAAGAAAAATCAGATAGGAATCAAATAATTATGCATGTAATTAACTGCACTCATGATAAATGCAACAGAGGAAAAGTATGGTGAATTATGAGAGCACATAGGGCATTTGAAGAGGTGACAATTATTTTGCGATCCAGAAAATGAGGAAGAGTTGGCCAAGGGACAAGGTTACATGAAGTGCCTTCCACACAGAAGAAGCATCAGACTTGAATGTCCAGGAGGAGCTTGGTGTGGTGGCCAGTGTGGCTGGATCAGTGAAGCTGGGTGGAAGTCGAGGCAGGGAAGGGCTGCCCGGAACACAGCTCCAACAGTGGGTAAGGGTGGATTGATACAGAGTCTCAGCCTGGCTTTACGGTTTTGTTTTTATTCACATTGCAGTGGCAATGATATCAATGGCAGCAACAGTAATGGCTTTTTACCAAGGCTATGTAATAGGCTTCTAAGAGCTTTACATATAAAATCTTATGTACTTATCCTCAAGACACCTAGTGAGATGGGCAATTCTATTATGCTAATTGTAGAGATGAGGAATATTTAGCTTTTGCAGATTTAGAAACTTCAAGGTCACACTATTGGTCAGTTTGGGAACAGGCACTTGAACTCAGGTCTGTGTGGCTTCAAATCTTAAGCTTTTCACCACTATGGTCTGCCCTCTGCATCCGCAGGTTTTGCGTCTGCAGATTCAACCAACGGCAGATAGAGAGGGCCGACAGTAGTCATTGTATTGGCTCATGGGCCCAGCCACTCCACGGCATGTGGGATCTTCCCGGACCGGGGCACGAACCCGTGTCCCCTGCATCGGCAGGCGGACTCTCAACCACTGCGCCACCAGGGAAGCCCTGAGCCATTTTATATAAGGGACTTGAGCATCTGTGGATCTTGGTAACCACAGGTGCTCCTGGAACCAATCCCCTGCAGATACCAAGGACAATTGTATTTATACTGCTTCCCATGTAAGGAAGAATCCTTACTGTTACTACTCCTATGTCTGTTACTGCTCCTTCTACTTCTCTTCTTCCTCCTCTACCCCCTCCTACCACCTCACTACTATTACTACTAGAACTACCACTTCTACTACTAATTTTTTTTTTTTTTGTGGTACGCGGGCCTCTCACTGTTGTGGCCTCTCCCATTGCGGAGCACAGGCTCCGGATGCGCAGGCTCAGCGGCCATATCTCACGGGCCCAGCCGCTCCGCGGCATGCGGGATCCTCCCGGACCGGGGCATGAACCCGTGTCCCCTGCATCAGCGGGCGGACTCTCAACCACTGTGCCACCAGGGAAGCCCACTAATTTTACTTCTACTCTTACTTTTACTATATGTAATGCTAAAGAAAAAATTATTCATGACACTTGTTGAAGACAGTAAGGCAGACTCTATTTAAGAAGGGCCATTGGATTAGGTGTAGGCACACCTGTCACGGGGTCTTGCCGTGCAGGGAGAGTTTGGACTCAACACTGAATACAGCAGGGTGAGTAGAAATTTACTACCGAGCAGCAGAGTGGAGATCAGTGGATGGAACATTACTAAAAGGAAATATCTAGGGTAAGGAGGATTCTGGCTAAACCAGCCTCACAGGATTCTTGCTGAAGACAGGCCAGGATTTCAGACATTACCTGGGGGATGGTGGAGGATGAGGAATCCAATTAGATATTGAGGGTGATCAGATATGAAAGGTGGAGAATTCTCCCTAAACCAACTTAGCAGGATTCTTGCTAAAATCTGACATTTCAGAGACAAACATGGAAGTCCCAAAGTCAGGCCTAACTGAAAAGGAGTTGAATGGAGCCTGAGTAGAGTTGAGTCAATGAGAGAATCTTTGTCACTGCTACATTAACTTCTTTTGAATCTACTATTTTATTATTTCTGCTACATCTACTACTATTTCTCTACTTCCGCTACTTTCAATTCTACTATTTCTACCAATTCTATGTATAAATCTATTTATCATCATCATCATTTTCCCCCCAGTGCTTCCAGCAGTTGAAATTTTAGTCACTGACGATGGATATAAACCTGACTTTTGCAGGAAAACTCTAGATGAGACATAAAGCATTCTCAAATTGATTTGCATTAGTATAAACATAAGTAAGCAAAATAAAAGGCATTATCTTAACATGTAATCTTAGATTTTCAATACTGAAGTGAGAAGGATGCCTTTTTTGGTTTTGTTTTATGTGGTCTTGCCCTTATTCTCAACACATCTTAATTAGAAGCTGTTATTGTGCAAAGCACTTATCCCCAAGTCTAAAGCGCATGGTATTCTTGGACCTGAAGTTTCTGCCTGCCTTACACTTCATTTATCCAGGTGGTTACAAGGTTTTTAAGCCTCATTTCAAAGTCAAGGATAAAAGCTCTCCATAATTTTTCTTTCTCCAAAAGGCTATGCAGAGGACAGAGCCTGGGGAGAGGGAAAATGCTACCGTAATGTAATTATCTTTGCAGTTGGCCGGTCAGAAGGCGCCACTGCCCAGATTGAATGATGTAAGAGGAACACTCTCACTTTGATTCATACATATGGTTAGGATATTAAGAAGCAGCAAAATTCCCATTTAGGGCGAGGGAGTGGGGAGCCTGTGATCTAACAGACAGTCTACTACTGGTCCTAGGATGTAGGACTTAAAATACTCTGTGTATATTTTGGGGAAATGTTTTTTTTTAATTTAATTTTTATTAAAAATAGAAATATAAAGCATTAAAACACAACCATATCAATGAAATCAAAGTCTCCCTCCCACCTTGGTCTCCCATTACTCTTCCCACAGACAAGCAGTGTTCATGGTTTCCTTTGTATTTTTTAATAAATTTTCTATGCATTACAAGCATATGTATGTCAGTATATCCTTTTTTTAACATAAAAGGGATAAAACTAAGCACACTGTTCTGTATATTGCATTTTTCACTTACTATTTCCAAATAAATAATGCAGATCTACCTGAATCTCTTGTTTTTCTCAAATAGGTGTATACTGTCATCTATAAAATGGGACAGTCTTGACCTGCTTTAAAAATTTAACAGCACTCCTGTTGATGAATATTTAGGCTGTTTCCAGTCTTTCTCTTTTATGAACAATGTTGCTATAAACCTCTTTGTGCATATATCTTAATGCACAAAGGGGTCCCCAAGCCAGTCGGCTGTGGACCAGTATCGGATCTCGGCCTGTTAGGAACCAGGAGAAGGTGGTGAGCGGCGGCGAGCGAGCGAAGCTTCATCGCTCCTCATTGGCTCCCCGTGGCTCCCCATTGCTCACATTGCTGCCTGAACCACCGCTGGCATTACCGTCTGAACCGTCACCCCCCCCCACCCCGTCCGTGGAAAAATTGTCTTCCACGAAACCCGTCCCTGGTGCCAAAAAAGTTGGGGACCGCTATCTGAATGCATTTCTGCAAGGATAAATGTAGGGGAAGGTAAATTCCTGGTAGGTCATAGGATTTGTATCTTACAGTTTGGATAGTTGGGGCTAACTTGCCTTCCCAGAGGCTGCCCTGCTTTGCACACTTCGGTCAAGCTCTCCTCAATAACACCGTCTATTGTAAATATCTTTATATTTTCCAACCTGTGAGGCGAAAATTAGGGTCTCATTGTTATTCTAATCTGCATTTCTTTAATTATGAGAGAGGTTAGGGATCTTTTCATATGTTAATGAGCCATTGGATTTTTTTTTTTTCCTCCTGTGAACTGCTTGCTTGTGTCCTTTGCTGATTTTTCTACTGGGACCTAGGCCATTTTTTATTTCTTTGAAAGAGCACAGATTCGATGAAAGAAATTGATCCTTCTATCACTGGCGGTGCAGAAGTATTTTTCTTTCAGCTTATTATTTTTCTTTTGACTTTATTTATTATGGTTGGGCAGAATCTGTTTGTCCTGATTTATTCAAATTTCCGTAATTGTTCCTAAAGGACAGCTGGTCCTTTGGATCTTTCACCTAATGTCTTCTTAGTTCTTTGATTCATTCATTCAACAAATATTTATTGAGTTCTTAGTATGTGTCAGGCATCGTTTTAGGTTCTGGAAAGACAAATAAAATAATCACAAACCTTTGTCCTCTAGGGGCTAGTGAGGTAAGTGAGATAGTCAAAAAGGAAGAAAAGTAAAATAAATTGAATGTTCAATGATGATAAATGCTAAGGAGAAAATAAAGCAAGTGAAAGGAATCAAGGCCTCATGGGGTTGGGGGGATAGGTAGGGTGACAGTTACAAATTTTGAATTTTCAAAACCTTATTGTGAAGGTGACATTTGATTAAAGATGTGAAGGGGACAAGGAAATGAGCCACATGACTATCTGGGAGAAAAGCATTCGGCTAGGAAAACAGCAGGTGCAAAGGGAGCATGATAGGAACAGCAAAGTAGTCAGTAGGAATTGAGGTGAGAGATGTACTGGGGAGGAGGGCAGATCATTGGTCATTGTCATTGTGACAGTAGGAGGTGGGAGACCAGTGTGGAGGCCACGGTTCTAATCCAGGTAATAAATGATGGTTGCTTAGACCAAGGTGGTAGCAGGGGAGGGTTGAGGAGAGGTGGGATTCTGGATGTATCGCGGAGGAGGAGCCAGTGGGCTCTAGTGAAGGATGTGTATGGAGATATGACAGAAAGAGGGGAGCCGAGGGTGCCTTCAGTTTGGGTCTGAGAAATGGAAGAATGGTGTCAGCATTTACTGAGACCGGGAAGGGAGAGATTTAGAGGCGCATGATCAAAAGTCCAGTTTTGGATATGTTAAGTTTTAAATGCCCATTAGGACATCGAGAGCAGAGGTTGAATAAGCAGTTGAACATATGGTTCTGAAGTTCAGGAGAGAGTTCTAGGCTGGTAATAAAATCTGGGAGTCTTTAGCTTAGAGATACTGTTTAAAGTCATGAGGATGAAAGCACTAGGAAATGAACCTAGATAGAAAATAGAAAAGTGGCAAGAAAACCAGGAGTATGTGGTGTCGTGGCCAATAGGCTCTGATACTTAAGGTGAATAAGAGGCAAGCATAGGAAACTGTGTACCAGGCAGAGGGACCAGCATGTGCAAAGGCCAGGAGTGAGGAAAAGCATGGTCTAGATCAGGATTGTAAACTGAGGGTTGGCAGACCTCATCTGGCCCACTAATATCTTTTGTTTGGCTCATCCAGTTTTTTGTTTGTTTGTTCTGGTGGAATTAGTTGCCAACATTTGAAAATAGGGAGATTTCACATTTAAAACAAATTCGGAAACCTGTCATCTCTTGAATAATATGTATTTCAAACACTGGCTCACATTCCCCCAGAGGCAAGAAGTGGCCATTGCTAAGTGGCTGCTGCCCACTTCGAAAGCATTATGTGGTTTGCTGCAGGAGCCCCCTAGCCTGCCTCATTCATTTGAGTTCCAGGTGCAAAAAGCTATGTCCTTCAGCTTAAAAGCTGGAACTTCTTTCAGTCTGCACTCCTCCTCACCCCACCCCAGGACCAGGCGTGGTGGCTTCCGTTGGGAGCACCTCCAGGCTGGGGATACATCCTGATTCTGTGACTCACTGTGCAATCTGAGTCAGTCCTACAATTAAGGTGACTGACTGTCCGGGTTGACCCAGAACTGTGGGGTTTCCCAGGATATGGGACTTTCTGTGCTAACACCGGGAAGGACCCAGGCAAACCAGGACAAGTTGGTCCCCCATCACTCTAAACCCACCTGGCCCTCAAAGTTGAATGGTAGACATAAAAAATCCTCATGTTTTTCCCTAAGATACTGGCATGCTCTTTAAAACTGGTAGAGGGTGAAACTTGAGAGAGAAAAAAAGACTAGCATTTGAAATCAAGTTTTTATGATAGTGAGAAATTACGAACAAGCCTTGATGATGATGATCATTATTATGATTACTACAGTTATAATAATGATAGATGACACTACATGCCAGACCCTGGACTAAGCATTTTGCATGCATTCACTCACTTCACGGTAGGAGAAGCCCCATGAGGTAAGGACTGTTATCCCCCAGTGCAGGTAGAGAAGTTGAGTCTGTCAGTGTAAGGTCACAGGGCTAGTAAGTGACAGAGCCAGGATACAAACCCAGGTCTGTGTGTCTCTGAAGTCTGCACGATTTTGATCAGTGTCAAAAATCCAAACAGAGACTTCTTTAGGCGGCTGCCGTTGTCTGGATTGGTCGCATGCTGGACAAAGCACCTGCCCCACAGTCCTCCAGGTCAGAACTCCCCAGCAAAGGCCACCCTGTGCCTCAGAAGTCAGCACCCAGCGAGCCTTGATGAAAAGCCACCTCCTTCCACAGCGTTCTAGTTATCTTGTTTTATGCCGAGTGGCTTAATATCCTGGCAACACAAGCCCTGGCATTTTATTTCCCCTGTTTTCTGAAATTTGCAACCCAATGAGAAGCGGTTTGGGCTTCTGATTATCTAAACCCCCTCATCTGCAAAGCAGAGATAGGATCAGAGTTAGCTCACGTGGCAGCTGCCCTCTTTCATGGTTGTGGGTTTAATTAGGCTTCTGTGTCACACAGGCTTGGGAGAGCTGTCCCTTCTGTTGAGCTTATGGAAGTTTACCTCCTTCCTCTCCTCCTGGGTTCCACAGTGGGTGGGGAGAAGGAAGCTGTTTTTCTTATTCTCTGAAGCTGAGCTGTGAGTCCCAAGGATGGACCTCTGAGCTTTTTCTTTTGTGCAGGTCATTTGACAATTTACATAGAAGTCAAAGGCATGTGCAAGACCAGTCAGAGATAACCGGGGCCTGAACTCCCCTTTCATTCTCCTTTTGGGGATTCTGACATCACTGGAAGTCTAGGAAGTCTGTCAGACCCCTCTGGTGAAAAATATGCTCCATATGGCTTCAACACTTTGATTCTATCCACCTCCTCTTTTGTACCCAAAACCTTGGGCCTCTGCAGCAGACACATCCCCCAGCCCCCAACTTTCTTTCCTTCACTTGACTAAGTTCCACTCACGCTTCAAAAAATGCCGTGGGGAGGGGGAAGGGTAAGCTGTGACAAAGTGAGAGAGTGGCATGGACATATATACACTACCAAACGTAAAATAGATAGCTAGTGGGAAGCAGCCGCATAGCACAGGGAGATCAGCTAGGTGGTTTGTGACCACCTAGAGGGGTGGGATAGAGAGGGTGGGAGGGAGGGAGATGCAAGAGGGAAGAGATATGGGAACATATGTATATGTATAACTGATTCACTTTATTATAAAGCAGAAACTAACACACCATTGTAAAGCAATTATACTCCAATAAAGATGTTAAAAAAAAAAAAAAAGAAATGCTGCTTTTCCAGGGAAACCATTCCCTATCCTTTCAACTAGGTTAAACCCTTCTGTTTCCTGGTCCCATGGCACACACTGTAGCTACCGTCCCTTAATACCCTTCCCAGCTATAATTTGCTTAATGTCTCTCTCCTAGTCTAGAAAGCTTTATCCAAGAATAATTTTCAAAAAGTTAAAAACATGACTTTCATGCAAATATCAACTGAACACACGTCAAGATTTTACTTCACCCTTTAACAAAGGAATTGGTAAAAAGGTAAAAACATATTCAAAGAGCATTTTGAAGAACTGGGTATTTATAGGCATTTTGAAAAAAAAAATGTTAGAATAAGATTGCTAGGTTAGATGCAAAACTGAGTAATGCCCTGTAGGACAAGAAAACTGTAATCTCTAGGGCTGCCTTTTCAACTGCACGGAAATCTACAAGGTGACATGTAACTTCATAGTATTTGGTCTCTCTCTAATCAAAGAAAAAAATAGCAAAATCAACACAGATACATTCTCTAAGAATTAAATAAATCTTGAGTGAGCAGAACAGTGCTCTGACATGATATTGAGAACACAGGCTATGTTTTTTGACCTTATTTCTAAATTTTAGATAATTTTTCTTAACAGCCCCTTTTGTGGTGGTGGTGTGTCATTTAACCCAGTACTTGGCATTGGATTTTTACTGTGATCAAGATCCAGTGGAGACTTGTGAATTGCTTTCTGAAACAAAAGAATACTATGTAGCAAATTAACTTGAAGCCTGTATTAGTCAGCTCAGGCCGCTAGACTGGAAGGTTTAAACAATAGAAATTTATTTTCTCACAGTTCTAGAGGCGAGAAGTCCAAGATCAAGGTTCCTGTGATTTGGTTCTGGTGAGAGGTCTCTTCCTGGCTTGCAGAGAGCTGCCTTAGTGCTATGTCCTCATATGGACTTTCCTCTGTGTACATAACACACAGAGAGGGCTCTCCGGTGCCTCTTCCTATAAGGACACTAGTCCTGTTGTATCAGGGCTCCACCTTTATGACCTCTTTTAATCTTTACCTTCTTATTCCGAGAACAGCCACACTGGGAGTTAGGGCTTCAACATACGTATTTTGGGAGAATACATACATTCGGTCCATAACAAAGCCCAGTTTTGAATGGAATCAGGTATGAGTCAGGTTTATTCACTTTTATACATGACAGACCTTCAAGTCTTTTCCTTGTTCTGGATAAACTATGCAGGCTTCATCATTCAGCTGGTGCCTATCCCATGACTGTTATCACTCTTTCTTCTGGCTATACACAAGTTTGTAGAGATCAGTATTAAGCAGTGCAATAAAGCTTTTCTCTTCTTATGTGGGACCCAGTAATATCCACTGGCTAAGACAGTGTAGCAGATATCTGTCATTTCTGTCCACTTATCCATCCTCCCTTCCTCTGTTATCAAATGTTCCTTTATCGTCTGAGGCACCACAACTTCCCTGCTCTCAATCCATGTGATTCAGAAGGAGTTTACTCTGTTCTTACTTCCAGCAGTAGCCAAGAGATTCAGGCATAGCCAATCAGAGTATACAACCCCCAAACCTGATTGGTTTATGGCTGGACATGTGATTTGACCTGGGACAATCCAAGTCTTAACTAGGACTTTTTCTGTAGCTACCAAGAAACAGTCTTTGTCCTTTCTTTCAGGGATGCCCAGCTTTTATAACATAAACCTGAAGGAGCTAGTGGCCATTTGTGCAGCCTTGTGATGATATCTGAGAATGAAGCTATTGAATGCTGGCTTCCCCCAATACCACCAACACAATTTGCTGATAAGACAAAGTTGATTTTTACCACTAGAGGAGAGAGCACTACCTTGATAGAATCTTAGTAGCATCTCAGAGGAGCAAGGACAAAATTGAGATATTTATTGAGATTTTGCAGTCGATTTAAGGTGAATCTCTGATGTGGGGACTTTGTTAGAATTAGTAAGGATTGTGATACAATAATTTAGGATTGGTAGACACAGCAGGATGAGAAATTCGAGATAAGGGGTTCAAAGAGTCTTGGGTATAAACTATTGTTTAATGCTTTCTACTGAAGAATTGATGGGTCTTTCATGAAGTTCCTTGAATGAATAATAAAGTTCTTTGCAACTTTTATCTTGCTGGGTAAAAGTTTTCTGGAACAGTAAAATTAGGTCAATGAAGACAGGAAAATAGTCAAGTCATGATAATGTAGACAGTAAGCTGTGGCTATAGGTGGTGGAAGGCAGAAGGATGAAAGAAATAATTCCTTTTGGCATTTAAATTTCTGGGGGGTCATAAATTAGAGCTTTGGGATTCACATATACATACAACTATATATAAAATAGATAACCAACAAGAACCAACTGTATAACACAAGGAACTATACTCAATATTTTGTAATAACCTATAAAGGGAAAAGAACCTGAAAAAAAAGATATATGTATGTATAACTGAATCACTTTGCTGTACACCTGAAATTACCACAACATGATAAATCAATGATATTTCAATAAAAATAAATAAAATAAATTTCTGAATCCAGAAATACTGAAGCCAAAATATGGGTGATTGAATCACTTTCTCTTTGCATTAGAATTACACATGTGCATCCTTTACCGTGCAACCACAACACCTCCTAATAAAAAATGTGGATTCTATTTCTCAGCCCCACTGATGTTGGGCTAGTCACATGACTGGTCTTGGCCAACAGAATGTGGGCAGGAGTGATGGCTGCCAGTTCCAAGCAGAGACCCTAGAACATTCGTATTTCTACTACCCATTTTAAGCTCCTGTGATCAGCCATGAGATGATCCTCCCCAAGTTGCCACTGTGGTTTCTGCAGGGCCACGGAGTGAAGACCCATGGAGTAATCAGAACCAACCAGACGTCCTGAATCCAATCTGGTTCAACCATGTCCAACCTGTATCTGCCAAAAAGCTGCCCCATGGACCTGTGAGAAAGAAAAACAAAGATTTGTTGTTGAAAGCTACTGAGATATGGAAGTTGTTTGTTACACATTAAAAAATGACTGACATTCAGAGTTTACCCTTGGACTTTTAGGTATATATATATGATCCAATAGATTCTCCATATTGCTCAAATCAATTGGAGTTGGAGTTTTGTTATTTATTAACTAGAAGAGTTTTCTCTGTTGGTGTCTTTTTATGACCTTGTATCACTTTTTGGCTCACAGGAACCTCTGTGACACCCTGGGTCTTTCTCAGGGAAATCACAGCCAAGCCTGATCCTCTCCATTCTCTTCTTGAGCACTTGATTTTTTAAAAGCAATATTTATCCCTGTTAATGCTTATCTTTTGGCTTGTGCCCAATGTTTCAGTCTAGTGAGATCTTTCTCAGTTTGATTCTTTCATTCTGGGGCTTAGCTGTCTCATTCAGCATTTTGTCAAGCACAAATTGGATCAGCAGGGCCACGAGAGCCTCCTCCAAGCCCTTGATTTCTCTGTAATGATCTTGCAGTGTTGCACTAAAGACCAACCTCAAGACTGACCCCAAACCACACAAATGATCATCATTTAGGCCGGGTACTCTAGATGAAGCCCATAGGACAGATATATCTTTCAGCCTTTTTTTTTTTTTTGCCACCTTAATGATCTGAGAGAAGTTGAAATTAGGAGATATTATGTAGCAGCTGCCTGAAGCACTATCTTCCCAGATAATATTTTCCAAATCTACTGCAATGGAGTGACCCACTTTTCAAGCCAGTGGGTTGGAATCTGTAAATCTCCTGAAAAAAATAAAATTGCCCAGCTCTTGAGTTCTAGTCCTGCCCATGATGTAAAGCAGTTGACCTTGAGTGAGTCACTGATAGCTTTCCTGTGACTCTTTGTTACCATAACTTAGATAACATTTGTAAAGACCTCTTAAAGTTCAAAAGACCAAGGCAGATATAAACGTATCAATTTATGCAAACCTATCTTTGTCCCCCTAGACTGTTTATGTACAAGGATTTTAAAAATCTGGGGAATATACTTCATATCAGAGTTTCTGTAATAACATCCCCAGATCCAGCAGTTCACTGTGTTGTCATTTTCCATTAGCTTGTGAATTTGTCCTGCTTATCTCTGGGCTTTTTGAGAGAAAGAATCAAGTTGATCTTGTTATCAAAATACCTGACATTGTTTCTGGCACATAGTGGGCACTCAGTAAATATTTGCTTGATTGAATAAGTAGAAGTTGTTCTGAAGTTTTGTGTGTATGTGTGTGTTTCTGCATGTATCTGTGTGTGTTTGTGTTGGAACAGCTGGATGATGTTCATCATTTGCCTGAAGCACTGGATAATGTTAAATTTAAATTAAAATATACTCTTGGGTGACTACATCTTCAATTTCATGGTTGATTCCTTTGTGACTGACTTATTAAGCTAAACCAGGAGTTGAAAACTAAAATACCTTGAGGGGCCAGAAAGGAAACATAATAAACCAGGATGGTTAGGTACAACTGAAAAATATCCAGTATCTTCATGGGAATGGATACCCAGCATTGCTAGATATTGTCTTTTTTCAGAGTAGGATTTTAGTTTTAAAATGTGCTTTTTAAAAAAAAAAATGTTGAGCCTTCTTTTAATTAATTAATTTTTATTTTTGGCTGTGTTGGGTCTTTGTTTCTGTGCAAGGGCTTTCTCTGGTTGTGGCAAGCAGGGGCCTCTCTTCATCGCAGTGCGCGGGCCTCTCACTGTCGCAGCCTCTCTTGTTGCGGAGCACAGGCTCCAGACACACAGGCTCAGTAGTTGTGGCTCACAGGCCTAGTTGCTCCGCGGCATGTGGGATCTTCCCAGACCAGGGCTCAAACCCGTGTCCCCTGCATTAGCAGGCAGATTCTCAACCACTGTGCCACCAGGGAAGCCCTAAAATGTGCTTTTAATAAATGTAAAAACTCCTGATTTAAAAATTTTTTAGAATTCAGAAGTGCTAAAACATAATTTCTAAAATATTATATGGGCCAAATAAATAAAATATATCTGCAGCCTAGAGCCAACTCACAAGCCATCAGTCTGAGAAAGGGAGTTAAATGTTCTACACCCGTAATGGTATCTTAGTTTGCAATGAATATTTAATTTACAGTGAACAACCTTGGGTAATAACAAATACTGTGTTTATTGTTGAACAGTACAAATCCTATAAAATTGATAGAGATTCAATATAGGCCCAATTTTGAGGCCTGAGTTTAGAATTTAGTGGGCTTACATCACAAAGGGTTTCCCAGATAACACTTTACAGAAAAGATTATGGAATTAAAGATCAATTTTTAGCAATTTGCACTAGTATTTTACTAAATAAAATAGCTACCTTGAGTCAGTTGTCTCCAGATAATTGATCTCTATTATGGTTGAAATAATGGAAGGTCTGTCACCCTTGAAAAGCTCCCTATCACACCCCCTGACCTTGCCCCACCATGTTCTCAATGGTTAAACATTAATATTCATACAGGGAGATGGGTCTCTTAACTGCTTCTAGCTTTCAGCTCATCAATTATTGTTCTTGGTTTATCCCACTCAGTTTAGTAACTACTAGTCAAGCATGTCAAAATTCTCTTATGTATTTGCCAAGATAGAAACCGGAATCTCTCCTTGGAAAAATGACCAAGTAATCAAACCCTACAACTTCCAACAAGCAGAAATCCATCTGAGGGTTTCATTTTATTAACCATTAATTGAAAAATATAGTTAATATTCATGCCTAATTGACCCTAGATACCAAATGGATCAAGCATCGTATAGCATTTTTTAAAAAAAGTACAACAAGATATTCAGATAACTCTGCAAGTAATGTCTAAAAGGACCACTGTATCTAGGATGTTTCCTCCCTATGAGAATTAAGAAAGAGAGAATTATAGGTTCCTGAGAATGAGAACTCCAGTGAGGAGAGAAGTGGTGGAGGAAAGACAGAGTAGAAGTGACTGGAGTAAAAAAGGTAGGGTGCTCTCCCACAGCAGGGATCTGATCTTTATGCAATACCTGTCAATTTATAGAGAAGGGTGGGGATGCTCTATTGAGGATGATTTCAAGACCATGCACTAATTCTGAGGGATGGAGTGCTGTAATTGATTAGTAATGTCTGCTACAGGTATAGGAAGAAGAAATGGCACTACACATGCACATGTACTGTAAAATAAATAAAACTGAATATTTACATAGGATTATCCTAAGTTCCAATTTGCCTGGAGCAGTCTCAGTTTATGCCTGTCAAAAATCAGTTAATCCCTGTTAGTTACGCACAGTACCCCTCTATTTTCAAGAGTGTCCTAGTCTAGATAGTAAGTTATCTATAGCCACTCAGGAAAGATTCTTGCATAATTTTTATTAGTTTATTTTGTTTACTCAAGAAATATTCCTAAATCTCTTCTGTTAGGCCCTGATCACTAATTATTAGCCACCACCTTCTTTTTGGGGGCCAGGGTTTCCTCAATATTCCGCTCAAAATATCTCAACACAACACAGCCTTTATTTCTTTAGACACAAGCATGATTCCACACTTCCCATCTAAAGCACTCTCTGGTATATTCTGGGACACAGCCATGAGATCACACTCCTCAGCCACTCCTGTATCTCTGACAATTCTCCCTTTCTGCCTTCCCAAAATAGCTACTGAAAAAAACATCTCTCTTCTGAATGGAGCTCCTTTGTATTTCTGCCATACCAGGTATCCTATGTCAAATAATGTTGATCTCCATAAAGCCCAGATTAGCCAAAGACTAAGGAACATATATATCTCAGATTTTTTTCACAGCAGATTCCTGGGAGTTTAAAATCTTGGATTCTGTCTGGATTTTCCAGCTCGTTTCTCAAGGGCAGAGCCTGGGTCCTCTAGCAAAAACACCCATCACAACTGAGGATCTTAGCTGGATTTGCTCTCATGGACATACCAGTCAATTTACTTGCTGTAACCAGGCTTTAAGAGAAGCCAGATTTCCCAACATCAGCAATATTAACATTTTGGGCTGGATAATT
This sequence comes from Mesoplodon mirus, assembly GCF_964341445.2. Lineage (NCBI taxonomy): Eukaryota > Metazoa > Chordata > Mammalia > Artiodactyla > Ziphiidae > Mesoplodon > Mesoplodon mirus. Next base: position 54,409,322 of record NC_138991.1, read on the forward strand.
CTTGGTCTGTTGTCTGTGTATTTTTGGATAGTTGACAGCATCTCTGGCTCTACGCACCAGGTGCTAGTAGCACTCTGTCTCCCCCAGCTGTGACAACAGAAATTTCTCCAGACATTGCCAGATATCCCCTAGAGGTGAGGCAGAATTGTCACCTGTTGAGAAATACTGGGATAGGCACTCTGAATATCAAGGCAAATAAACCACACTTTCTGGTCTTGAGCAAGTCATATGAGCAAGTATGTTACGAAACTCTAAGTGCCCTGTTAAGAATTTGGCAAAAGTACTGTGGAGCCAAAGAATGAGGGATGAGTTTCTTCTTGGACAGTCAAGTGAGCTTTACAGAGGATGTGCCTTTGGGGCTTCAGGTGATCATTCAGTATTCCCCAGGTGGGAGAGAAAGGAAGGACATTCCAAGTAGAGGAATAGCCTATGCAAAGGGGCTCAGATATGACGGCAAGTAGCATATTTGAAACAGAGTAAGAAGTTTAGAGGGAATGGAGTGATGGATACACTGGGGAGAGAGGGATTCAGGGATAGGACGGGGACCTAGATTGAAGTCTGATTTGGAAACTTGCTAGGATATGGATCTGGAGTTCATTAACTGGGCAGCAGGGAATCACAGAAGGCTAATAAAAGGAATATGGCCAGATCTGGGCTTTAGAGCGATCACATGGGTGTTGGTTAGAGGCAGGACATCAAAGTTAATGACATTGTCTTTGGAATCAGGCTGCCCTGGGCTGGGATCTTGCTTCACCATCGAGTAGCATGCGGGACCATGGGCAAAGCCATTTATTTTCCCTAAACCCCTGTTTCTTCCTCTGCAAAATGAAGATGATAATCCTACCTACCCACTGGGTTGTTGTGAGGATTAAACAAATTAACCCATGTAATACACTTAAAGTATCTCAATGTAATTGAAACTCATTAAATAATTATTCTTTTAAGATTGCCAGGTAGTGTGGGAGTTTGAGACTGAAGGCAGGGAGACCAGTTTAGAGGAGGTAATGAAACATGATGGGGACATGAGCTAGCACAATGATTGGGTGATGGAGAGGAGATTAATTAGCCGCTACCTGAACTGAGTTGACTCAAGAAATTGACATTCTCCAGGGTCCCAGCAGCAAGACATCCAGTTCTCCAAACAGATGCCCCATCCCTGGGGTTCCTACCACATCCAGCTCTGGACAGTCCTCTGCAGAAATTTTCTACCACCTACAACGTCCCTGACGGTGTGAGCCTGTCATCTGAGAAAGAGTTAATTCAATGAGGATCCATAGGTGGAGGGTACATCTTCATCTCATTCTGCCTTGTCTGTACTTTCCTGTTCTTTTCTGCAGCCTGCCTTCTGTTCTGAGGAAGAAGGGCTACAAATGACCTGCTTCAGGACCAAATAACAGTTTAATAAAGTGGAGATTCATTAGGACAGTGCTGATCGCGACTGTAGTCTCCAGAATGGAGAAACAGCCCAGAGGATTTTGATTCTCTACCAGTTTTCTAACCTCAGTTTACAAAGCAGAATCAAGTTCTGGAAACCAAAGAACAGAATGAAATAATGAAACTACTGGCTTTTTTTTTTTTTTTGCGGTACGCGGGCCTTTCACTGTTGTGGCCTCTCCTGTTGCGGAGCACAGGCTCCGGACGCGCAGGCTCAGCGGCCATGGCTCACGGGCCCAGCTTCTCCGCGGCATGTGGGATCTTCCCAGACCGGGGCACGAGTCCCCTGCATCGGCAGGCGGACTCTCAACCACTGCACCACCAGGGAAGCCCCTGAAACCACTGGCTTTTAACCACTGGTGGAATCATGAGGAGTTAGTAGACCTCTAACATTATCACTTAGTACTCTCTTTTAAAGAGAAGTTTCTATATCAGTGACACATAGCCTGATGTGATTGCTATTTCCTTTCACTTTGGAAATGTATTCATCCAAAGGTATTTAAAAAAAACAAACTATGTGCCATGACAGTGCCAGGTATTGGGAAAACAGTGATAAGACCAACCTAGCCCTTGTTCTTGTAGAGCTTACCTTCAGGGAGAGCCAGACAACAAAGAAAGAACTACTAAGAAAAAATTCGTGGCAATTACTAAAAAAGGAAATGAGCCAACTGCTCTTTATGTAGCTAAAGGAAATGGATCCCAATTTTACACAATTCTCCGTTTTTTTTTTTCTTTCAGATCATAAACGTTATGAAGCAGACAATTTCGTATCCACCTCTGGCAGTTAGGGGAATTGACTTAAATTGCTTGAGTCATGGGTTAATAACCCAGAGTTATTACCACTTTCTTACATATCTAGGAAATCAGGGTTCAGGGGTAGAAAAGAGAAACCTTCTTTGTTTTAGTTTTTCCATAGTTAGATGAAGTTTGGTTTCTTAGGACATTTTGGAAGAACTTTAGTAATGATATTAAAGTAGGGGCTAGGAGTGTGGGCCCTGAAGTCATATACTTGGGTCCAAATCTGGCCTCTACCACTTGCTAGCTACATAACTTTGGAAGGCTCATTCACCTTACCATGTCTCAGTTTGTAAAATGGGATAATAACCTACTTCTTAGAGCTTTGGGGAGAATTGAATGAGATGATATATATAAAGGCTTAGCAAAGTGTCTGACACATATTGCATATTTAAAAAAATAATATAGCAAAGAAAGGAGGTGTGTTATATTGCCAGGTGAGTGGAGATTACTGAACTGGTCTCTGAGCAGCAGCAACTGGGCAGCAGGGAGAGTAGATTCAAATGCAGCTTTGCTAGCTCCTAGCAATATGAGCATGGATGATTCAGTTCCCCTTGCTCAACCTCAACTTCCTCCTTTGCAAAAGAGGGGTAATAATGACCATCTTCCGAGGCTGTAGTGAGGATATCAAGAAATGTACGTAAAACATCTAATACAGAGGCTAGTACGTATCACAATCCTCAATACATGCTAAGGATCACCATCATCATCATAATCACCATCATCACCATCGTCATCATTATCATCATCATCACCATTATTAGAGTCAATCATTGTTTTTGCATGCTTTTTCCATTCCCATCTGCCTTGGGTTGTGTTGCCTAGAAGTAGAATTTTCAATAGAGTTTCTTATGCAAATGGTTTATTGAGGGGTTGCTCTCAGGACAAACCTGTAATGGAGTATCAAGAAATTAGGAGAGGCTGGAAGAGGAAAGGATGCAAAGAAGTGTTTTCAAGTGATGTCTAGCCTTAGCGAGCTCCTGCAGGCAGCTCTGGTGCATTGTAGCACAGAGTTTGCCCTATCCAGAGGCCAGGGAGCTGGGCTTTATACCCCAATATCAATCAGTCATTGGTTGCTGGCCATTCCCAGAAGAAGGACCTAATTTCCCAGGCATGCCTGATGAGAAGGCTCCTATCAATAGCAAGGAAATCCTCCAGAGAAGGATGCAGGATGAGCTGTTAACATCCAGCATCACTGCAGCTGGGAGATGGAGGCACAGGCCTTGTACCGAGGTTCTGGTTGGGACCCCAATAGCATCCATTGTACTTTTCCTTTCCAATACACTTTGAATTTCTTCTGGGAGCCCTCTCCCCTACTCTCAGTCTACTCCAGCTCCAAGGAGAGGCTTGTGACCTGGGACCTGGCCAAAGAGATTATGAGATTTGCCTGCCCTTAGTGATTGGTTCAGGGATGATCATGTGATTTCATGAGAGCCAGTAGAACACAAGGAAACTTTTGCTAGGAATGCTGGGAGAGAGCTATTTTCTACAGATAATGCTAACAATTATAGGGTTGTAAGCTAGACCAGCCAGGGACCAAACATGGGGTCTGAGAATGAAGATAGCCCAGTGGATGCTAGAGTCAAGTGACAGAGAGAAATAAGGTCCCTGGATCAAGACATGCTTGAAGTTTACTCTCCCCTTGCCCTTTCAAGTTACGTGAGTCCACTTTTTCCCTTTTGCTTAGTTCTGTGAGCTGGGAGTTCTGGGTACCTGCAACACAAGAGTTCTGACTGATCTCATTCTGGTAATGGACCCAGGAGCACTATGTAAGTTAGAAGCAGTCAATCAATTTATAGGATTATTGTTGTTATGTAAATAAAGTTCTCTTTTGACTGCGTGAGCAGAGCCTTCCAAGCCAGGACAGCTTTCCAGGTTAATTTTTCATTGTCTCAGCCAGAGAAGAGGCACATTAGACGACTCAGAGGGCACCAGTGCTGCCCATACCTCTGAGAAAGAGATTTTCCTGCCAGCTTTCCCTAGCAGCCAAGGACCAGGTGCTGGCAAAGTGAGCTTCAAACAAAGCGGCCATTGCAAGGCTGACAGCCCAAACCAAGCCAGAGGAAGGCACAGAAACACTTTACAAGGAGAGGTAGGCAAAAGTAGAGGGGGGCAGGCAAATTGGTGATGTTAATGGATATTTTTGAGACAAACTGAGGCATATTAAAAATTTTAATAGTTTGAGCAAAAATCTATTTGAATCTGCCAGTGCCAAACAGGAAGTGGTTAGGTGTACCCCACCACAGGAGCTAGGGGAAAGATATTTATAGAGAAAGGTTGGAAGTAATGCAAAGAAATGATTTGATTGGCTAAAGCTTAAAGGGTTGCTTTATTGGGAGAAACCTAGTTGGCTGTTTGTGACTGGTTGTCCTTAGGTATCAATTTCTTAACCTTGAGAGATTTCAGGCTTAGGTTTTGGTTTGCTTAGTTTGGCTACTAAGGCATTAAAGCCATCTCAGTCTTTTGACCTCCTTGTTTAATTAATTTAAAAACATGGACAGAAGCAGTTCACTAACAACAACCAAAAACACTTTTAATCCACACAAAGACACCTACTGATAAGGCAAAATACATTAATCTTATTCACGGTTATTAACATTTTTTTAAAGTTTATTGTATTGTTATTTCTACTTCTTACCCTTAAAAAAAAACTTATTCTATACTAATATAATATGCACTTTGATTGCCCACTGGCCTCATATCACAAGTTCTCAACACTAGATGCAGTCAGAAAAAGAACACTTAGAAAAATTTGTGAAAAAAAAAAAAGGTGTTTTAAGAGACGTCAACACATTTCCATTAGACTGAGCTTGGTCTAGCTCAGTCTGGACAAAAAGAACATCTTTTCTTTTTTTAAAAAATAAATTTATTTATTTTATTTTATTATTTACTTTTGGCAGCATTGGGTCTTTGTTGCTGCACATGGGCTTTCTCTAGTTGCAGCGAGCAGGGGCTACTCTTCGTTGCGGTGCACAGGCTTCTCATTGCGGTGGCTTCTCTTGTTGCGGAGCACGGGCTCTAGGCACGTGGGCTTCAGTAGTTGGCACACGGGCTCAGTAGTTGTGGCTCGCGGGCTCTAGAGCACAGGCTCAGTAGTTGTGGCACACGGGCTTTGCTCCACTGTACGTGGGATCTTCCTGGACCAGGACTCGAACCCATGTCCCCTGCATCGGCAGGCGGATTCTTAGCCACTGCGCCACCAGGGAAGCCCAGGACATCTTTTCTATGAATCAAATTTGGAAACTTTGAAATGCCTTTTCTTTTCATTGGAGTATTCTTCCAGCTTAAGGGTGGGGAGGGCTCTAGCAGTTTGGGGGTGTTTAAGAGAATGAGAAGTCTAAGGCCACAAGGGGAAGACTTTTGAGGATAGCCATCCAGAACCAGTGGAGTGACATGTAAGGACGATGACAAGACAAGAAGTGACAGGAAAGAAAAATGAACTTGTGGATGAGCCAGTATAGAGAGAAAGACGGGGGTGGGGGGAGAAAAAAGTTGTGGAAATAAGTTTCAGTAATATGGCTCCTACCTGCCCAGCTGATTTGGGCCAACTGTCCAACTTTGCTTGGCACTTAGTACCCCTAGCTGGGTTGGTGTAGCCAAGAGATATATTTCCCTCGAGCAGTATTTTTCAAAGTGCAGTTCAGGGACCACCTACACCAGCATGTCCTGGGAGATGTGTTAAAAAATTGATTCTTGTATTTCACTTACTGCTACTTAACCGTTTCTGGGCATGGGACTAGGTGGCTGCATTTTTTTTTTTTACAGCTTTATTGAGGTATGATTGACCTACAATATCTTCACACATTAAAGTATACAATTTGATGAGTTTGGACATTATGATGCATCTGTGAAATCATCACCACAATCAAGATCATGAATATATACATCACGTCCACAAGTTTCCTCATGCCCTTTTGTAATGCATTCATCTCCATACCTTCCCCCTCCTCCCATCCCCAAGTTGCCATGGATCTGCTGTCTCTGTAGATTAGTTTGTAATTTTCTGGAATTTCAGGTAAGTGGATTCATAGCTTACCTACTTTTTTCTGTTTGGTAACTTTCACTCATTTATCGATTCCTCTGATGAGAGACTGCTAAGATGCTTCTGTTTTGGGGCTATTATGTGTAAAGCTGCTTTGACCATATGTCTACAAGTCTTTGTATGGACATAAGCCTCAATTTCCCCTTGGTACATACCTAGGAGTAGAATGGTTGGATCATACATTAGTCGAAGGTTTAAACTTTTAAAAAACTGTCAGACTACATCCCAAAGTGCTTGTAACTTTTTACATCCTCAGCATCAGTGTATGGGAGTTCTAGTTCCTCCAAATCTTCACAAAAACTTGGTGAGTTTCATCTTTTACATTTAGTCGTTCTAGTATGAGTGAAGTGTTATCTCAGTGTGGATTATTTTACATTTCCCTAGTGACTAATAATATGGAGCAATTTTCTGTGTGCTTGTTTACCTTCTATATATCTTCTTTGGTGAACTGTTGGTTCAAATATTTATATTGGGTTGTTTGTCTTATTATTCAGTGGTAGGAGTTCTTTGTATACTCTAGATAGAAGTCCTTTGTCATATATATGTTTGCAAGTGTTTTCTCCCAATCTGCAGCTTCCTTTTCATTTTCATAGACTTGCTTTGGCATCTTTGTCAAAAATCAATTGACCATATATGTGTGGGTCTATTTCTGGACTCTTTATTCTGTTCCATTGATCTTTGTGTCTATCCTTTGGCCAGTACCATGCCATCTTGATAACTACAGCTTTATAATAAGTACTGAAGTCTCGTACTGCAAGTTCTCTAACTTTGTTCCTCTTTTCCAAAGTTACTTTAGCAATTCTAAATCCTTTGTATTTCCACATGAATTTCAGAAGTGGCTGTTCAATTTATACAAATAAAAGCCTGCTGGGATTTTGAATAAATTTGTATTGACTCTATAGATCAATTTGAGAATTGACACCTTACCAATATTGTCTTCCAATTCACAAACACTGTATCTGTATTTAGATGTTCTTCAATTTCTCTCATCAATGTTTGGTGATTTGTCATATGTAGACCTTGCACAACTTTAGTCATATTTATCCCTAAGAATTTAATATTTTTGGTGCTATTGTAAATAGTATTGTTTTAAAAATCTTAACTTCCATTTATTCATTACCAGTGTACAGAAACAAAATTTATTTCCAAAGCATATTGAGCTAATATCTAGAAACCATGTTAAGCTGGCCTATTAGTTCTAGTAGCTTTTTGGTAGATTCTATAAAATTTGTCTTGTAAATGATCATGTCTGTGAATAGAGTTTTGCCTTTACCTGTCCAATATGGCTTCTTTTCATTTACTTTTCCTTGTCTTATTTTACTGCTAGAACCTCTGGAGCTGTGGTGAACAGAAGTAGTACAAGCAGACACACAGCTGATTCCTGATTTTGAACAGAAAGCATAGGCTTTTTTACCATTAAGTATGGTACTAGCTGTAGGTTTTTCATGGATGCCTTTATCAGGTTGATGAAATTCCATTCTATCCTAGTTTTCAGATATTTTATGCTGAATGGATGTTTGTTTTTATAAACAGTTTTTCTGTGTCATTATTGAAGTGATCATAGTTTTTTTCTTATAGGTTGCTCTTACCATGAGTTTCATATATTGATTTTTATATGTTAAACCAAGTTTGTATTCCTGAGACAAACCTCACATAGTTATGATTATCTCTTTTAAAAATGTTAGCTTTGGGGCTTCCCTGGTGGCACAGTGGTTGGGAGTCTGCCTGTTGGTGCGGGGGACATGGGTTCTGGCCCTGGTCCGGGAGGATCCCGCATGCCGCGGAGCAGCTGGGCCCTCGGGCCGCGGCTGCTGAGCCTGCGCTCTGGAGCCCATGAGCCGCAGCTGCTGAGCCCGTGTGCCATGGCTGCTGAGGCCCGCGCCCCTGGAGCCTATGCTCCGTGGCTGGGGAGAGGGGCTGCTGCGGTGAGAAGCCCGTGCACCACGGCGGGGGGTGGCCCCCGCTCACCATGGCTGGAGGGGGCCCGCGTGCAGCAACGAAGACCCAATGCAGCCAAAAATAAATAAATTTATTTTAAAAATAAAATAAAAAAATAAAAATGTTAACTTTGATTTGCTGAAATTTTGCTAGGAATTTTTGCGTCTATGCACATGAGGGATATTGGTCTATAGTTTTCTTCTAATGTACTTTTCCGGTTTTAGAATCAGGGTAATGTTGACCTTATAGAATGAACTGGGAAGTATTTCTTCCTCTTCAGTTTTTTTCAGAAAGTTTTTGTAGAATTGGTATTATTTATTCCTTAAATGTTTGATGGAATTCACAAATGAATTCATCTAGGCAAGGAGTTTTCATTGTGGTGAGGTTTTTAAACTATAAATTCAATTTCTTTAATAGATATAGAACTATTCAGATCTATTTCTTTTCAAGTGAGCTTTGGTAGTTTGTGGTTTTTAAGGAATTTGCCCATTTCATCAACAAGTTGTTGATTATACTGGCATAAAGGTGTTCATAATATCCCCTTATTATCCCTTTAATGTTTGTAAGACCAATAGTGATGTCCCCTCTCTCACTTCTGATATTGGTAATTTACATCTTCTTTTTTTATCCTGATGAATTTGACTAGAAGTTTATTAATTTTATTGATCTTTTCAAAGAACTTGTTTTTAGTTTTAATATATATATTTTCTATTTCATTGATTTCTGTTCTTTTCTTTATTACATTTCTTCTTCTGCTTTTTTGGATTTAATTTGATCTTCCCTTTATAGCTTAAGTGAAAGCTTAGGTCACTGATTTGAGTTCTTTCTTCTCTTCTAATATAAGTGTTTAGTGCTATTAATTTCACTCCAAGCTGCTTTAGCTGTATCCTACAGATTTAGATATTGTACATTTTTCTTTTATTTAGTTCAAGATATTAACTAATTTTTTGACCAATTTGCTATTTAGAAGTTTTCTATTTAGTTTCCAAATATGTAGAATTTCCCAGGTATCTTTTTGTTATTGATTCTTAATTTAATTCTGCTGTGGTCAGAGAACATACTTTACATCTAAGATATTGAGGCTTTTTTAATGGCCAGGAGTATGGTCTAGCATGATAAATATTCTATGTATATTTGAAAAGAATGTGTATTCTGCTGTTGTTGGCTGGAGTGTTATATAAATGTCAATTTGGTCATATTGTTTGAAAGTGTTAACATAGTTAATCTATTCTATGTTCTTGCTGATTTTCTGTCTACTTGTTCTATCAGTCATTGAGTAGGAACTTTTGAACTATTCCACTATATTTGAGTACTTTGTTTCCTCTTTTTGTTCTATCAGTTTTCATTTCATATATTTTGAAGCTGTATTGTCAGTTGCATACACTTTTAGTATTTTTATGAATTGACTCCTTTATCACTATGATAAAGTGATACTTTGTGATACTCTCCTTTCTCCTTGGTAATATTCTTTGGTTAATATTATCATAGAAACTCAAGCTTTTTTTTGGTTACTGTTAGCCTTGTATATCTTTTCCATCCTTTTACTGTTATACTATTTGAGTATTTTCTTTAAAGACGTTTCATGTAGTTAGGCTTTAGTGGGATTTTGCTTCTTTTTCTAATCTGATATTCTCTACCTTTTAATTGAGGAGCTTAACCCATTTATGTTAAACAGGATTATTTACATAGTTGAAGTCAAGTCTTCCATATTGCTATTGGTTTGCTATTTACTTCCTCTTGTTTCTATTCTGCCTTCTTCTGGTTTAGTTGAGTTTTCTTTATGCTTCCATTTTGTCTCTTTGTTGGCTTGTTAGCTGTAACATTTTGGGTTTTCTTTTTAATGGTTGCTTTCACTTTATAATATATATCTTTAGCTTATCACAGCTTATCGTCATGTAATATTATGCCACTTCTATATAAGAATCTAACTATATTTTCATCTCCTTGGTACCCGCTTTTGTGCTATTTTTGTCGTATATTATAATTCCATATATGTTTTGACTTCCATGATATATTCTTATTATTTTTGCTTTAAACAATCAGTTGTCTTTTAAGGAGTTTTTTTTTTTAATAAGAAGTCTTACATATTTACCTACACATTTACTATTTCTCATACTCTTCATTCTTTTCTACAGATTCAAATCTTCTGGTATCACTTTCATTTTGCCTGAAGGAATTTCTTTAACATTTCTTGGGCTATGAATCTGGTAATGAATTCTTTCAGTCTTTGTGTGTGTGAAAAAAATATTTTATTAAAAAAAATGTTTTACCTTTACTTTCAAAATTTATTTGCACTGTGTATAGAATTCAAGATTGACAGGTTTTTTTTTGTTTTGTTTTGTTTTCTAATATTTAAGGATGTTGCTGAACTGTCTCTGGCTTGCATGGTTTCCAATAAGAAGTCTGCCATCATAAATATCTTAGTTTCTCTGTGCATCTTTATTCTCTGATTGCTTTACTTTTTTTTCTTTCTCACTGGTTTTCAGCATTTTGATTATAATATCAATTTATATCATTTTCTTCATGACTCTCATGTGTAAGTTTCATCATGCTTCTTGGATCTCTCTGTTTATAGTTTTCATCAAATTTAGAAATTTTTGTCATTTCTTTTAAATATATATATATTTACCCCTACTTTTGGGATTACAATTACATATATTTAAGCCATTTGAAATTGTCCCACAGCGTACTTATCTTCTGGGTTTTTGTCATTCTTTTTTTCTCTCTATTTCTATTGCTATGTCTTCAAGTTCACTAATCTTTTCCTTTGTAGTGTCTAATCTGTATTTCATCTGATCCAGTGTATTTTTCATCTTAGAGATTTTTTTTTTCCTTTCTAGAAGTGTGATTTGGGTCTTTTAAAATATCTTCTCTACCTAACATATTCAAGCTTTTCTCTCTTCTTGATCATATGGAATACAGTAATAATAGCTGCTTCATTTTCCTTGTCTACTTACTCTCTAATCTGTATCATTTCTGGGTCTCTTTCTACAGATTAATTATTCTCCTCATTATGGGAGAGTTTTTTTCTACTCGCTTGCATGCCTGAAAATTTTTATTATTATCAGTCATTTTGAATTTTACCTTGTTGGATGCTGAGTAGTTTTGTAATCCTATAAATATTTTGGGACATTGTTGTGGGACATATTTAAGTTTGATACTTTGTAGTCTTGCTTTTTAAGTTTTGCTAAGAAGATCCTTTAATCCAGGGTTGACATTTCCAAAATAATGACACATTTTTTAGTACTTTACCTCATATTCCATGAATTATGAGGTTTTTCTGTCCAGCTAGTAGAAACACAAACTGTTCCTGGACTTTTGTCATCTTTGGGGATTGTTCTGGGGTTAAATTTTTGACAAGCCTCCAGGGTACTTTTAGGTACACGTAAGTTGTGAATTTTGTCCTATGCAATTTGAGGATGCTGATAGAAACCAGTAGTGACTGGGCTCATGAGATTAGTCAGGAAAGAGGCATCTACAAACTCATGGCTCTTTTCTGACCTGAGGAACCTGAAGTCTGTAGAAGTTTTTAAGAAATTTTTTTATTCTTTAATCAGGGAGGTGAGAAGGGAAGGGGATTATGTGCCATGTTGTTTCAAACAGGCTTCTGTTTTAAGCTGGGGTATTATATAGGCTTCATGAGTAAGCACATAAGGTGGCCTAGATAAGGCTGGAGTAAGCTATTCTTGCTGGTCAAGCCACCAATCCTTCTTGTTAAGCTCTTAAGACTCTGTGTTTAGGTACTCTGGGAGTCTGGGTTTACTGGACACTCAGAAGCCAGAGGGAAGATTGTAGACTCAGAAATGCCATTATTAATGCATAAGATAATCCAGCTGACACACAGAAAGACTCCTGATTGTTTGGTAGACAGTGAGGGCAACCTCTAGAGGAATGGCTTTAGCCTGCTTAACTTGAAATTGAACCACATGTCAGCCAGGCCAGGGGATCACTTCCAGTCCCCCATTTAGCCATCAAATTCTGAGATCATTCCAAAAGACATTCTGTTCTCATCACCCCACTGTTTCCACAGGTTCTACACAAAAACAACAGCTGATTAGGCATTATGTCATGTCAACTTTGAGTATTAGCATTCAAAACTTGATTGGAATTTTATTTGCAATTTATTAAAATTTGATTCCACTAGAATGTAAGCTCCACAAAGGTAGGAAATCTGTATGTTTTTCCTACTGCTATATCCTCAGAAACTAGGATAATGCCTGGCATGTAGTAGATGCTTAATTAATATTATTGAATGGCTGAATTTTAAAAGTTACACAATAGTTCATGCTTGTCATTGCAAGTCAAATTATGCAAAGCAACATATAAGGAAATTCAGTGATTAAGCTCCCTCTACTCCAAACTTCTCTCCCTGAAAATTAGATTACCAATATTTACTTTTGGAATTATATATATATATATATATATATATATATATATATATATATATATTTTCATTTTGCATAAGCCTCAGAAAGAGACATGGGAAATTATACACATTTATATTGTTTATTGTCTTATTTTTCTTATTGTTTTTCTTCATTTCCCCCCTCCCCTTCTTGCTTTTTTACTTAATATATGATGATATAATGGTGTCCATTTAAGCTGTTGGGTCTCAATTCTAACTGCACATTAAATCACTGTGGGAGTTTTTAAACAATTCCAAAGACTGGGCTCATCCAAAACCAGCTGAATCACTTTGGACAGTGGCATTTTTAAAAGCTCTCTGGTGATTCTAATGTGCAGCCAGGGTTGAGAGCCCCTGATCTATCTCAATACATACAAATGTAACTTATCCATTTTAATAGCTGCATAACATTTCATAGTAAGGGTTCATCAAAACCTATTCATCTGCTTCTCCATTCATGCTCATTAGGTTGTACCTGATTTCTTTCCCTTATGCTCTGTTATTTGGTGCAGAAAGTTTAATTACTATACTATTTTCTCCAAGAGTTATACCTTTTATCATTTGATAATCTATCATTTGGGCAAATTTATGCTTTTGGTCTTGAATTGTATTCTATCTGATGATACTAGTACCACTCATGCTTTCAGTGGTGGTTTTTGCATTTGCCTACTGTACCTTTACCTGTAGGTATATTCGCAAACTTCTATTGTCACTTGTTTTAGGCGTAAACAGCATATAGCTGGAATTAAACCAAAAGTTCTTATCTGAAAGCCTTTGCCTTTTTATAAGGATATTAGCATTTTAAATAAGAATCCAAAAAGACTATAAAGTCTTCAAGCCTCCAATGAATGGACATCGTAGTGGAGTTTCAGGCACCACGCCAGCCTGATAGATGAGCAGGATGACTGAGCCATCTTCACCTTCCCAGCCCTCTCAGTTCCTGTGTATGCAGCTGTCATGCAAGGCACTTCTTATTGCAAATGCAAATTCCAAATGTAAACTGTTTCTTTCTTCATTTTATCACTCTTGCCTCCTAATTTTCAAGAGACTTAAATTATTAGCACTTGTCTAAACAATGCAGCTTCTCCTGATATCTCTGAGGACGTGTTGCTGATAATTTCCAAATGATGTCACCCCTGAAAGCACAACTTCAAACACCCATTCCATCATGGGCATTGTTCAGAAAGCGCCTGAATAATTCAGTGACCCACAGCCTTGATGCATTTATAAAAGTGCAAATTGAAAAGTAAATCAGAAACTTCATTCCCACGTCTGGAACTCTCAAAACTCTGTATATTCCCTGTGTACCAACACATCTCATCAGCGGGGGCGGGGAGAGGCAGAAATAGTCTCCTGTGGGAGCCGAAAGATCAAATTCCCTCCAGGAGCTCTTTTTCTCATATTCTCAGCAGCAAATTAGGCCTTTGGGGGGAATTATGACTCCCTGCCTCACCTTGCAGGAGCGTTCCGCAGTAACATTTGTTCTGAACAGATTATTTTAGTTAATTATCACCACCACTCTCTGAGGTAAGCACTGCTAGTTTCCAATTCTTCAGATGAGAAAACTGAGGCTCAGAGAAGTGATGTCATTTGCTCAAGTCACCCAGCAAGTTAGACGAGGGGTATGGATTTGATACCCGGTCTGTGTGGTGCCAGAGCCATGCCATTACCCCTTATGATAATGTGATTCAGTGTAGCATGAAGGACCCATCATGATCAGGTCCCTGCCGACTTCTCTGGCCTAATCTGTCTCATCTAGCCCCCTAGCCCCCTCACAGGCCATGCTCCAGCCATACCTAATGTCCCCCTAATGTGCTTTGCTGTCTTACCCCTCCACGCCTTTGCTCACACTGTTCCCACTGAGTGGGAGTGACCACTGGACTCCATGCAGAATTCTGTCACACCTCTCCTCCACTTTACAGCATCCCGGGCTTTCACATCTCCATACCCGCACCCCCGTATAGTGTGAGCTCTCTGAGGGCAGGGACTGTGTCTCACTCACCTCTGTATCTGATCACTTAGCACAGTGACTGGCACACAGCAGATACTCAATAATAAATTGGATGTTCCCCCTCAGAACTTTTTTTCTCCCCACTGTGAAAAAAATCAAGCCTTTTTGATCTGTCATTTCATTCCTCTTCAGACAAGTAGGAGACATATTTGTTTCTATCACTTTATTGGTTTCCGTTTATTGGTTGTTGGCCTTGAACACTGGATTGTCTATAGCACCCACGAGCCCTTGGACACATTTAGGGTTCTTCTCCAGAAATGAGAGAGACCAGCAGGGTATATGTTTCCTGGAGCGGATTCTGAATGCTCTGCTTCCATGAGATTTAATCATATGCAAATGTCAAGGTGAATGAGTCTTGTGATCTAATGGACAGTATAACTCTAGTTAATAATACTGTATTGATTACTGGAAACTTGCTAAAAGAGTAGATTTCAGGTGCTCTCACCATACACACACACACCCCCCCCCCCACACACACACATACACATACACACAAAGGTAACTGTGAGGAGATGAAATGTTAATTAGCTAGAGTAACCATTTCACTATGTATATGTATATGAAAGCATCATGTTATACACCTTAAGTATGAACAATTTTTATTTTTAAAGAATGAATGGATGGCTTTCATCAGCACCATCTTGGGCCAAGTTTCTTTTCCTCATCTCACTTTTTATGTGGTAGAAAGAAGATCAACCCCGCATAGATCCTGTGCTAGGCGCCAGGTACTGGGGATACAGCCGTGATAAGTACAAATAGGAGGATGCCCTCACAAAGTCTGTAGCAGGGCTCACAAACTTAAATGCCAACAGGGGCCAAGAAGGAAACTTTCGTGAGAGAGGTGGTCCAGGTGGAGACTGGGGCAAACTGGAGAAAGCAGCTGTGTTTCAAGGGGCAGCCTCCTCTCACTCCAGCCACCTGTTGCCATGTGGGAATTCCAGTTTACTGCTATGAGAAATTTCAACTTTTCAAGACTACTTAGAAATCTGGATGTTTACATAAAATCTGAATTTTAGTGGTGGCCAATCATTCTAAAGTTTTTTAAAAACTTCATGGTCCAACCAAAACTAATCTTTTGGCATGATCTTTCTCGATTTTGCCAGCTTTCCACTTCTGGCTTGGGATTTTCAGACAGGGCTAAGCAGTTGAACTAATCTGGGTTTGAATTTCCATTCTATCACATGTTTCCCAGGTGACCTTGGGAATATCTCAGGGTGCTGGTTTCTTCATCTCTAAGGTAGGAACTCTCCACAAGCCTTCTGAATCCAACCAAGCCCATGGAAGTTCAACAAGAGAAGCATTTAGTTTGCTGAGCTGTCCTGAGTACCTAGAACAGTGCCTGGCACATAGTAGGGAACAATGATATTACTGGAAAGAGTGGATGTTATGCGATCCTGTCTTCAATACGAGCCACGTGACAAGTAGAACACCACTTGGTATCATGACATGATTTGAACAAAACAGTCAATATCAGTTAGGACTCATTTGCTTGCAAGTAATCAAAAGCCAACTCCAATGGTTTAGACAAAATAGGAAATCCATTGGCTCACGTCTCCAGAAGGCTCAAGTCTTCAGGTATGACCAGATCCAGGGACACAAAATTGTCTCTTTCCACTTTTGGCTCCACTTCCCTCTGTGTTGGCTTTAGTGGGACCACATCTCCCTACATGGTAAGATGGCTGCTGGCTGGTTCTAGATCTTCCCAGGTATAAACATTCTTGCCTTTCTCTGCAAGAGTCCCAGCTAATGCTCATTGACTCTGATTGGATCCCGTGTGCATTCCTGATCCATTCCCTGTGGCTGGGAGAATGAGTTGCTCTGATTGGCTGGACCTGAACACACACCCATCCTTGGTCTGGTCAATCATCTCCAAACCATGTAAAATAAGAACTGGGGAGAGAGTGTTTCCCTAGAGGAAGAAGAGAGAATAAATGCTGGTGGGCAAAATGGTATCTGCTCTAGAGGCTCCATCTGGATGATTTGGGTCTACAAATGCCCCTCCTAACCTTGCCTTTAGAGAGCCCCTGTATCTCTCCATTCCCAAAGATGGAGAAAGCTACAGAGTGGTAGGCACCAGCTGCATACCTCCCACCATGTGATAAACCTAGGGTTGCTTTGGCCAGAGGCTAATGAGGCATGGGGTATTTGCAAAGCCCTCTCCAGAGAGGTTGCAAAACACAGAGGAAAGTTAATAGTATCATCAAGTAATTGCACCATACACTAGACTTTAAAATGCACTCCTTCTTCCCTTTGATCTTGTTCTAATGGATAATGCCCATGGCATTTGCTGTGACCTAAATCCCTCACAAGATTGTTGGAGAGGAAAACTGAACCAGAAGAGAACAGTGGCCTGGAATATCAAGTATAAGGGGCCAATTATCCCTGCTCCTTGAGACCCCATCTATCCGGCTTGCATATTCATGGGACTCACATACAGATGAGACAGCAGCTGCTGACTAAAATGGCTCACTTTGTTGTGGGGGAATCTGGGGACTCTGGGGAGGCCTTCTGAAGCTGATCATTGGTGAAATGTCCTCTTCAGGGGTTGTTCTGTTACCACTTAATGTGATCCTTTGGAATAATAAAAAATCTGGATCTTTCAGCTTCAGGAAGCAAATGCTTGCCTTCCAGCTGGGTTGTGTTGAGAGGTTAAAAGTCTGGATATAAATAGGGAGAGATAGATCCTCAGTTTACCTGCTGCAGAACTGTCCTAAATGATGCCCCCCCCCCTTTTTAAAGGATGGGTATGGGGGTAGAGTAGAGATAGGAGTCTGTGGAAATTGGACAGAGTGCTGGGGGCTCACTGGTCCCTGTCTGGGATGGTCTAGGGCCGTGCTTCTCAAACTTTGTTAATAGACACAAACCACCTGAGACTTCTGTTAGTATTGCAGATTCTGTGTTGGTAGGTTTTGGGTGGGGACTGAGATTCTGCATTTTCTGCAGGCTCCCAGATGGTACCAGTGCCGCTGGTCCATAGGTCACTCTTAAGAGTGTAAAGTGATGGTTGCCAAACTTAGTTGCATATTAGAATTGCTTGGAGGGCTTTTAAAAATCAGGATGCCAGACCACACACCAGACCAGTTAGGTCAGGATCTCAGGGTGGCATCCACGAATTAATATTTTTGTTAAGCCTCCCAGGTAATTCCTACGTGCAGTTTGAGAATCAATGGTGTAGTGGTTCACAACCCTGGCTACTGCACATTACAATTGCCTGGGGAGTCTAAAAAGTACCAATGCCCAGCCCCATCCCAGGCTGAATCTCTTGTGAGGTGTGTATGGTGGGGATGGACCTGAGCATTCTTGTGTTTTAAAAGCTTCAGAGCTGATTATCTGCAGCCAAGGTTGGTAATCAGAGATGTAGAAGGAATCAACCTCTGTGGTTTTCTCCAGTCCTGAGATCTTGTGAATTACTTTTGCTATTATTATCATTAGGGGTGTTATTATCACTTTGGGACTCAGATTTATATCTCTTAAGGCAACAGTAGGTAAACTGTTGTACAACAGACCTCTTAGAGCTTTTTTCATCTTGTTTAACTGAAACTTTATGCCCACTGATTTGTAACTCCCCCCTCCCCCCTCCCTCCAGCTCCTAGCAGCCATTATTCTACCTTTTGATTCTATGAATTTGACTATTTTAGATACCTCAAATAAGTGGAATTGTGCATTATTTGTCCTTTTGTGACTGACTTATTTTACTTAGCAAATGTCCTCAAGGTTCATCCATCTTGTAGGATATTGCAGAATCTCCTTTTTTAGGGCTGCATAGTATTCCACTGTGTGTATACACCACATTTTCTCTATTCATCTATCTGTTGATGGACATTTAGGTTGTTTCCACATCTTGGCTGCTGTGAATAGTGCTGCAATAATCGTGGGAGTGTTAAGGTCTCTTAGAGATCCTGATTTCAGTTCTTTTAGATAAATACCCAGTAGTGGGATGGCTAGATCATAGGGTAGTTCTAATTTTTTACTTATGCTCTTCTAGTCTTTTTTTCATTTTACAAGTTTGGAGTTGTTTCACAACCACATTTTCCCTCTTTTTGAAATATCACTTCCCCATATATCTTTTTCTGTAAGACATTTCTTAATGACTACAGATTATCATGATTCATTTAACCATTCTTCTACTCTTGATAAATATTTAGATTGCTCCTAACTTAAATATAATTTCTTTAAGAAAACATCTTAGATATGGAATTGTGGGCTCAAAGACAGGAACATTTCTTTAGAAGAATGGATTCATACTGTCAGATTAGGGCTTCAAAAGTGTAATTCAGTTTCTAATATCCAGTGCCTTGCATACAGTAATCATCTAATGGGTGAATGAATGATTGAATGAATAAAGTGAGGCACTGCATCTCCAGCATTTAACAGCACCTGGCCCAAAGGAGTCATTCAACAAGTGTTCCTAGAATGAATGAGTGAGTAAACTCTGTACAAAACTGTAAAACATTACAAAAATTAGTTAACCATGGCTGGGATATGTCAGAAGGCTGACTCTAGAATATCATTTTTTTTTCCTCCTCACAAGCAGTCAAGCCCAAGTACCTACAAATACTTCCCAAAGTGAGGGCTAACATCATACTTAGCTCTTGGTAAGGTATTAAGAAATTAATTTTTCCATTTCTCAAAGACCTTTACTGTGCAATAAAAAAAAAAATCCCTCCACTGTAGCAATTATCCATAATTACTAATGAAAACGGGTCTCTTCAATGCCTTTTCAAATTGAGACATGAATCGTTCATTATCGTGGCAGGCAACTACCAATATCTGATTTTCAGTGGGCTGTTGAAATCAAACATAATGTGGAGGATCATGGGGGGACACAAGGGAATGGGCACGTCCTGGCTGCTGCTCATTAGAAGAAATTTGGTGGAGGGGGCAGAGGTTGACAAGCATTAAAACAGGAAGCAGAGAGTTTCTTGGGGCTGTAGAGCACTGTGTGGCTGAGAGAGGTATGAAGTAGCAACAGTGTAGCGGGATAAAAATCTCTTCTTCCAAAAGCCTTTTTTATGGAGTGAAATTAGCTCAATCAAGCTATTGTCTCCAAGCTTACTTTCTGCATCTGTTGAGTGGCCACAAGAAAACCTCAACTTATTTGGCCACGGAACCCCTTTTACAGATAAGATTTAGGGCTGTTATGGGGAACTAACTGAGAAAATGGGTAAAAAGGGAATAGCACAGTGTCTGGCATGGGCCTGGAGGTCAAGATGTGATTCCCTTCTCCTATTTCTCCTTTAAAGATCTCTTTTAATTCTCAATTTTTGTGAACTTGTGATAGGAAAGGTGGACCTGGCATAATAGGGCGTCGAAGCATTGCAGAAATTAGAACTCTGCACTCCTGTCCCCACATTTCCTGTTGCATTGCACGCTGGGAGTTATCACTCATGAGCAGATGCATAAAGCAAGGAGTCGACAGGAGAGAAGTTGAGGAGTATCAGAACTTGGCCTGGCTGTCTCAGGAAACAGTCTCCATGCATTTGAAGGATGGGCAGATTTATTTGGGAGGATTTGCTATCCCTGCATCCTAGTTTTAGCTGGAAAGAGTGGAGTGGGATCAATAGTTTCTCTAATTTTGTTCTTTGGGGATACTCTGTTGTAATCCAGAGAACCAGAGCTTGTGGTATGTATCCCATTGACAATACAGCTAGCCAAATGCCCCCCCATGGACTTTGTGATTTCCATAAAATGCAGCTCCAGAAGCTGTTCTGCTCTAAAAGGTTTCCACAGCCTAATGTGTTTGAGGAAAACTGTGTACTACCTTTCCCTCCTGGGAACTCTGCAACAGAGATTGACATATTTCTGCAGTGAGAGTCCTAGAGCAGAGAAACATGATTAACTGGCTTTACCCCATCTTTTCTAAACCTATTTGGCCACAGAACTGCTTTTACATGTAAGAACTATTAACATCCCACTGATCTAGTGTTCTGTGGGGCATGTTTTAAGAAACGTTGGTTTATAGTCTTTTCTCTTTGGTTTTCCTATCAAGTTTTGAATTCTTACGTA
Source organism: Mesoplodon mirus (assembly GCF_964341445.2). Lineage (NCBI taxonomy): Eukaryota > Metazoa > Chordata > Mammalia > Artiodactyla > Ziphiidae > Mesoplodon > Mesoplodon mirus. Next base: position 54,429,953 of record NC_138991.1, read on the forward strand.
TCTCTACAAGTCTGTTAACAAGAAACTGAGCTGCAGAGGGCAATTTTGGTTTTGTCCGTCCAATAGTCTGTGGATATTTCTTCGTCCCCTCTAGCTGGTGACTGGGGAGTTTCCAGTCACAGAATCTTCATCCTGCCTCTGGCAAACACAGAGTTGCCAGATAAAATATAAGACACCCAGTTGAGTTTGAATTTCAGATAAACAATGAATAGCTTTTTAGGCTATGCTTATCTTGTCTTTTTTGTTTGCTGAATCAGGCAAACCCTACCATTAGGGTGTCTGTGCACCCCAAGGCTAGCCAAGTTTGGACTTCCTTTTTAACGGTTCATAATGCACGTTCCAGGGGCTGTTATCCCACCCAAGCAGGTTAACCAGAGAACATCCCCTGCAATTCTTGATTTGGTGCTGGAGGAAAAAGACTTCATGATTCATGTCATAAAGCTAAAAGAAAGGCAGTCAGTGACTGGGTCAACCATCTCCCCCTCTACATGTAGAAAAGCTGTCTGTGGAAGGTGAGGATGCAGTCACCACCTACAGAGAAACAAACCAAGAAATGGAGAGAGACTGAACTCTTGCAGCTTCAGTGATGTCCCTGGATCCACTCCTGACTGGAACTAGTCCCATCTTCAGCTTCCCAGATACACAAGCCAATAAAGCTCTTCTGCTCTGTTGTTGTTATTGTTACCTTTTCTTAAGCTAATTTGAATTGCGACCAATACAGAGTATACCTGGCACTTCTTTTCTGCTGTCACAGTCCTATATATTATTTAACATTTATTTAGCATCTACTGTAAGCCAGGGCTTGTGCTAGGTGATTCCCTTTGCTCATCGCCGGGCATTTAGGGCCACTCAGGTCACTGCCTTGACCTTGACAATCAGACTCACCAAGCCAGCCCTTTCTCCCAATCCCAGCTTCCTACATCTGGCCACTGCTATGTTGTTAAAATCTGAATTTTAATGGAGTCCTGGAGAATCGGCGCGCTTCAACCCAAAACCCAAGCAAAAGCATCAGATACAATTTTGCTGCAAGCCTCCTCCCTCCTGAGATCTGTCAGTGGAACAAGGAGAGGTTCCTGTCCACAGTTTGCTTCTCACCTAGACTCCTTAGCAGCGGAGCAGCTGTTCGACATCAGCTTGAGAGTGAAGTCTTGAGACTAGAGATTCCAAATAGAGCTGGTGTGTTGTAAGGAATGTGAGGCTGAATCCTGCTCCTTCAAGCCCACGAGTTATGTAAGAAATGCAGTGACTGGTGGGAGGAGGCTGCTGGTTCTCTCAAAGACATTCATTTGGATGACTCATGCTCTTCTATATTCTGGGACTAAAAGTTGCCAGAGACTTCACTTGACATTGCAGATTTCTGACCCTAGTGTTTATATCATATTCAAAAAGATGTTTAAAAAATAAATAACATGGAAAGAGTTTGTTGTTGCTGTTCAAGGACTGAGATGGCCCTGAAATTTCTCTAGCTTCCCCTGTCCTTTGTGTGTAGAGCTTGTGATCCACCTGTCGCGAAACACCAGAAATTCTTTGGGCAGTTCGGGTCCTCTCAGCCCTGTGTCTTTGCACACATTGTTCTCTCTTATTGGGATAGTTTTTCATCCTGATTCTTACTGTGAAATCCAGCCCTCTTTGGACACCTAGCTCAGTCATTATCTTTTCCTTTGAGTTCTTTTTAGCCCTCATGTGATTCCACAGTATCCTGAATTTACCTCTGTCATTGAAGAAATAACACTGTATTGTAATTATTGGTACATTTCTTCACTTCATCTCTAAATTGTGAACTTCTTTGGGGAGGGAGATTGGGAGTCTTTCATCTCCATATACCGAGATCCTAGCATGGGACCCAGAACAATAATATTTGTGGATCAGTAAGTATTTTTTTAAAAAGAGCAATTTCTGAAATTATTCTCACTTTGGGGATTTCCTTGAGGGTGTTTGGCCTCATGTGTGTGTCAGAGTGTAGTAGAAAACTGTTCCCCTCTTTCTACCAGCTGTGAATTTTGGTAGATTCTTCAGGTACTGGGAGAGCTGACACTAACCTCTGGATCATGTGACCCAGCCCAGCAAATCAGCAGTGCCCATCTCCCTGGCTCTGGTGGTTGGTTCAGGGGTAGCCATGTGACCTAAACCAATCCAATCAGAGTGAACCTCAGATCTTTGGCTGGAAACTCTGGACCACAGAAGCTCTTTTCTTCCAAATTCTGTTTTGGGTAGATGCTAAGTCTTGGACTCCTGAAGACATTTTGCTGCTGTGAAGGAAGCAGTCCTGAGAACGCAGCTAAGAGAACTGCAGAGAAACTGAGCTGCGAAACTGCAAAGATACATTAAGATACTTTCAATCTCTGGAGCAACCCATGTTGGAAATCTACCCTAACTCTGGACTTTTCTGTTGTACAAGTCAATAAATTCTCTGTCTTGTGCATTTTAAAGCCAATAGGAGTTTAGTTTTTCATTATTTGCAGCACAAATTCTTAACTGGTACTCAGAGGCACTCTTTCTTCCCTGCGAACTTTTTCCAGCAAGAGCTATTGCTTAAAATTAAGTCAGTCGTTCCAATTGGTGTGACTGACTTTAGCTGAAGGTAGAGGCTGCGTTTGGATCTTCTGGGAATACCCTCCACCTTTTCTGTAATCTACCCTGTCAGTGTTTATTGAACACCGCTCTATTCCAAGCACTGGACCAGATGCTCTGTGACATCCCAATAATAGTGAAGATCCCATTTGCAAGGTGCTGGCAGTCTAGTAAAACTGAAGGAACCCTGAAACATGGCTTCAGAAATACATGCTAGCTTTTGCCCCGATTTGCTTTGTGATCTTGTGCTGACCACCATCCTTCCCTGGGCTTGAGCTTCTCATCTATGAGGTGAGGGCATTGGTTGATAATTCTCTAAAATCCTTTCCAGCATTAACATGCTACTCTCTAAATACACTTGATGTTGTGTCTGGTTAGAATAGAACTTCGGGCTTATTTACCCAGCCAATATTTTTTAAAAGTCTGTTATGTCCTAGGTGCTGGAGACACAGCAGTGAACACAACAGACAAAATCACCTGCTCTCTCGGAGTTTACATTCTGGTGGGAGAAGTAGATAATTGAGAAATATCTAAGTGAGATATACAGGAGATCTCATTATTCATGGAGTATTTTTGAATTTGCTTACTTGCTAAAATTTCTTTGTAGCCCCCAAATCAATACTTAAGGCACTTTCACAGTCACTGGCTGACATGTGAGGGAAGTGGTAAAAAATCTGAGTCACTTAATGCACACAGTTCCCAACTGAGGTCAAACAAGGTGATGCCTTCTCCTTGCAGCTCTCATGTTGTAAACAAACGTCCTTTTAGCACACAACTTTTAGTGTGAAGTTTTTCACATTTTTGTGATTTTTGTGTGCGATTTAAAAATAGCCCTCAAGTGTGGTTCTGAAGTGCTGTGTAGTCCTCCTAAGTGCAAGAAGGCTATGATGTGCCTTACAGAGAAAATATCGGGTTGGCCAAAAAGTTCATTCAGGTTTTTCCGTAAGATGTTATGGAAAACCCCGAATGAAATTTTTGGCTAACCCAATACACGTGTTAAGTAAACTTCATTCAGACATGAATTACAGTGCTTGTTGGTCATGAGTTATTAATGAAACCATGTATATTAAATAAGGTGCCTTTAAACAAAAACAAAAAACAAAGTTACGGATTGATTGGTTGACAAACATGTGGTGACCAGAGGCTTGCAGGAACCAAATTTTACGTTACCTTTAGGAGCAAATGGCTCTGTGTTTGCTAATTCAGAGTTCACTGCAACTTCATGGAACATCACTACTGCCAATAACAAGAAGCAACTGGATACTATGTCAGATTGGGGTAAGAGCTATGGAGGAAAGCAGGAGATGGAGTCCATATCTTAAAAAGGGTGCCAGAAAAGTGTGTTTCAGGCAGAAAAAGTGGCAAAAATGAGAACTTTGCAGCAGAAGTGGTCTTTGCATGTTGGAGGGGCAGCCTAGTGGCTGGTACGGCTGGAGAAGACTGAGGCTGGGGACAGCAGGTGGGGATGAAGTTGAGAAAGTAGCGGAGACCACGCCATGTAGGGCTTTGGGGGGTACGACAAGGACTCTGACTGCATGCTGAGCCATATGGGAAACTTTTGGAGGGTTTTGATAGAGGAGGGATATGATCTGAGTTCCTTTTAAAGGGGTCCCTCTGGCTGGGGTGTTGAGAACAGACTGAAGCAGGACGAGGAAGAGGACAGCAGACCAGCCAGGAGGCTGTTACAGTGACTTGGATGAGGGCAGACGACAGTGAATCTTGAACAACACACCTGCAGCATCACCATTAGCCTCCTAACCAAGCAGAGGTTGCCAGGAGTCTGAGAGGTTTGCTCGCATTGCAGAAGTCCTTGAACTTGAGCAGTAAATTATCCTCAAAGTTTCATTAGCTCACCTTGGCATGGTTCTCTCCTTGGACGCCCTGTGCCATGTTCCTCTTGAGAAGTGGCTATAAATAACCTGCGATTCTGCTCTCATCAGGGAAACAGGACCTGGAGTCGTTTTCCGGACACGTTAATAATCACCCTCTCCTTACCCCCAAATTAATCTTATTATGAGGCAGCCTTTCCCTGAGTGTCTCCTAATCATCATTTAACCCCGGGACTCAGCCGCCCTGTGATGCACCAGGCTGTGCTTCTCCTTAGTGGCCTCTGAGGAGCGCTAGGCTCAGTTGAAGTTCCAGCCAAATATCTTTTCCAGACAAATCCACTGTGTTGCAATAGAGTGTGGTTTTGATCCAATTAACTGAATTCATCTGTACAGCTGCTCTGTGATTACCTGTACTTTGGGGCAAATTTGAGGCAAAATTCAAGATTCAAGGAGAAGGCAAGAGATTTGAATGCAACTTTCATTAACTCTTTAAGGACAGCAGGTGGGAGGAAAGAAGGGGGAACTGACGTTTGTTGAAACGTACTCTGTTCATTCATTCATTCCTTCATTCAGTATTTACTGAACACCTACTATGTTCTAGGCATTGTTCTAGGTGCCAGGGACAGAGCAGAGAGCCAAGACGTGTATCAATCAATGGTGTGAGAAGCAGAACAGAACGATGCACTGATTCAGAGCATGGACTCTGGAGCCAGACTGCTCACACCCCAACCCTGGTTGTGTGACCTTGGGCAAGTACTTCATCTCCCCCATGCCTCAGTTGCATCATCTGTAACACAGGAGATAATAAAAATACCTGAATCACAGCTGATTAAATTAAGCGAGTTCATGTTCAATGTATTTAAATAGTATCAGTCTGGTTGAGCCTGCTTGGTAAGTGATGTGAGAGAACACCTGTCCTAAAGGCGGAATTTAGGAAAATCCTAGAGTGGAAGGGGTGCCGGCCTCGTCTCCTTAGGCACTCTGTTCAGAGCTTTGCTCAGCTCATCTGCATCTCCACACAGTCTCAAGAGGTCATCCATGCTTCCTCTTTTTCACAAACTAGGAAACTGAGAACCAGGACTGGGAAGCTGTTTGCCGCTGAGCACACAGAGTGAGATCTGTGTGGCAGAGTGAGGAATCCAGCTTGGGTACGTTTGATTCCAAAGTCTCACTTCCCCAGGCTGTACTTCACTGTGGGGCTGAGAGGTAGAAAGTTATTTTACCCCTAAATACAGAATACCCTGCCCCTTCCCTCCACCTAAGTGGCATCAGGGACCAGGGTCTCTAGGAAGAGCACATGGATTATTAGTCCAACACCCCCTTTGTACTACGTCACAACAGATGGCCACAACGTGTTCTCTTGAACTTCTCTGGCAGAGCTGGGGGGAGCTCAGTCCCTCCCCAGGTACCTCGGTCACAGACCTGGTTTGCCTGAGATGCCTGTTGTACAAGTTAATAAATTCTCTCTCATGCTCCTTTTTTAAGCAGTTGGACTTCTTGTACCTTCTAAAATGGTGTATTCTCATGCAGCTCACATGTACCCTTTCCCCACATGTCATTTGAAGGAGCTACCAAACCTTCTTGGGTTTAGGTGAAAAAAAGTTCATTTTCTTCCCCCCAGCAATTTTTAGAAGGGTTCTGAGGGTGGTGACACCATCTTTATTCACCATAAAAAAAGGCCTCTATTTGGGTGACAGGACTAATGTTTTCTAAGCCCAGATTAGGCTCTAGGGTTGATGACACAAGTTTTGTACAGATAGAATATTCTACAGATAATAATAGCTAACTTGTATTAAGTGCTTATTATGACCAAGTGTTATGCTAACACCATATATGGATTGTTTGCTCATTAAATCCTCACAACACCCTATGAGATTTTTATTAGCCTGTTCAGTAGATGTGGAAACCAAGGCTCAGAGAACTCAGTCACTTGTCTGATATAACATGTAATAAATGGTGGAGTCACTTTCTGAATGCATGTCACCTGACCGCAGAGCCCACTTTCTTAACCACAGATCACAGCCTCCCTGGTTCATGAAAGTTCTAATGTTGTCATATAAAATACCATGTATACTTGAAATTATACTCGAAATTATTACATGGCTGCAAGGCTAACAGTTTGTCTCTATGCCAAGTGACATTTTTGGAATACAGTAAGTACTGAGTAACACTGAATGAATGAATGAGTGAATGAATGACTTCACGTGTAGGGTTGGTACAGTCTCTGCATGGCCTTTTAAACATGCTTTAACAAAATCCATTTTCCTTCATTGACTTTCTTTTGTTTTTAAATATAAATTTATGTATTTATTTAGGCTGCGTTGGGTCTTCGTTGCTGCACATGGGCTTTCTCTAGTTGCGATGAGCGGGGGCTACTCTTCGTTGCGGTGTGTGGGCTTCTCATTGCAGTGGCTCCTCTTGTTGCGGAGCACGGGCTCTAGGTGCGCGGGCTCAGTAGTCGTGGCTCACAGGCTCAGTAATTGTGGCTCACGGGCTTAGTTGCTCCATGGCATGTGGGATCTTCCTGGACCAGGGCTCGAACCCGTGTCCCCTGCATTAACAGGCAGATTCTTAACCACTGTGCCACCAGGGAAGTCCCTCCTTCATTGACTTTCAAAGTTAGTATTGAATACTAAAAGTCTCATTTCTTGGAAGTGGATTTTGGAAGCATCCTGGTAACAGTAACCTTGGCTTTGGGGAATTGGAAGCAATTTTTGGACCCCAGAAACTTGCAGTCTCTCCTTCCCTGCCCAGGGTGGCTTAACCTTGGTAATTCTCAGCTCTTCTTTTAGGTCAACCCCGGGGTATTAGGAAAACAGACTTGAAAGCTTCACTGTCAGAGAGATTTTATGAATGTATTATGCATAGGATGCTTGAAGGAACCAGTGAGCTGTGGATCATTTGCATACTCATGTAGCCCATTTATTTATTCATCGCTCTAGCTGTGGAATGAAATGAAGGGGATGGCGTTAATTTTGCTAGAAGCAACTGGAAAGTACCTGCCACTTTGTGCTCCAGACTAATGTGTCTCTAGGAGCTGGTGATTCAGAGGTGGGAGGTCTGGGGGAAGGTGCAGCTGGAATTTGGAAGTATCTCTCATAGTTAGCAATGTCCCCAGGTATCGCACCATGGAGCCATGATAAAGTCAAGGGCACGAGCTCTTTAATGGCTGTATTCACAAGTTATCAATCCCACTTAAAGAGTTTATTTGATGAACTTATGGTTACCCAGGTCTGGGGGGAAGTGCTGGGAGGAGAGATAGTTAGGGAGTTTGGGACTGACATGCACACACTGCTATATTTAAAACGGATAACCAACAAGGACCTACTGTATAGCACAGAGATCTCTGCTCAAAATTATGTAACAACCTAAATGGGAAAAGAATTTGAAAAAGAATAGATACATGTATATGTATAACTGAATCACTTTGCTGTACACCTGAAACTAACACAGCATTGTTAATCAACTATACTCCACTATAAAATAAAAAGTTAAAAAAAAGAGTTTGTTTGAAATAGTTGTACTGTGAGCTAAAGAAGTCCCCCAAAGCAGGTTTCCAGAAGCAGGAGGGACACAGTGTTTTGAAGTGAGGGGTCTTAAAGTCCCAGCTCCACTACTTCTTAGTTGTACAAACTCCTTGTCAGTGAGGAGGTCAGTCTGTGTGGAATCTTGGTGAGGCAAGGTGGTTTAATAAAAATAATTAGCTTTTTAAAGAATTGATCAAACTGGAGTTCAAATCCTCGTTCCACCACTTACCAGCTGTGTGTCCTTAGGCCAGCCTCTTGACCTTCACAGCCTCAGTTTCTTCATCTGTAAAACAGCAATGAGCATATTTAACCATTCAGGATTTTTTGAGGACTAACATGATAATGGTTGTAAATTTTCTGGCATGGACATGACTATCAATGTCAAGTATCATTCTTTTCTATGTTCCTCCTATATGCTCCCAATACATAAGGATAAGCCCTATTTTTAGCTAATACTAATTGTATATCAGAAATCTGATGCTTGAAGTTAATGGAAAATCCAACTCAAGTTGCCTTGAACAGCAAAATGCAACTTATTGACTGGGGTAAATGAACATCCCAAAGGAAGATCTGGCTTCAGACAAGATTCGATGCATCTTACACAGATATTTTTCATCTCTCTTCTCCAAATTTCTCTTTTCTGCTTCAGTATAAGAATGACTCCCCTTATGATGCAAAATGGCTGCCAGGAGCTTGCAGAAGCCCTATTCTTCCTCCTCCCAGGCAGCAGGAACCAAGTGTGACTTTCCCCAGAGCCACCTCAGATAGAGGAGAAATATTGTTTTCTCTTCTAACAAATAGATCTCTTATCTCATTGGCTCAAAGTGTATCAGATGCACTGAACCAATCAGAGTGGCTTCCTGGAGAGTGTGGACTGTTTTAAGCCAAACAGAGCACATCCCTGGAGGTGAAGGTGGGGCTGTATGTGTAAGAAGGGGGTGATACCCAGCTAAAAACTGAAGTTTTATTACCAAGAGAAAAGGGGAGTGGATGTGATTTGCTTTTTTACTTTTTACTGTCCTTCAGAATAGAATAAGAGAGTTCCCCTAGAAACCTCTAAATTATGGTCTTATACCATTTTAGAGGACTTCACGGGATGCTAGATTTTAATAGGATGTTATTTTTAACCTTTCACAGTCCTGACCCATATATTTTGTGTCACAAAGACACAGGGACCATCATCTGGGTTGGACTCAAAGGTCTCTGGACCGTCCCAGCTGGAAGATTTCACACAGCCCCTGTAATAGTGGAAAATGTGCTCTGTTGTAAGGTAGTTAATTAGTACTAACTGAAGCCCAGTACAACAATTTGGTGGTGATTCAGAGGAGAATGATGCTTAAGGCTTATCCATGATCCCACAAGAGTTTTGCTTTATAATTCAGTTGCACAATTTAGTTTTTTGTAAATAGTGACTCTAATACTCCAAAATCACTATGCCAGCTCACAAGGCAGGAAATGTTCAAATAAAAGCCTGTCTTCTGGTCTGCAAGAGTTTAAATCTAATCTTTCCTGTCTGCTAGGGCAGTGGTATTTTAGACCTGGTGAGCACCAAGACTGCAAGTCACATGGCACAAGATGGAATCCCTGCTCCACGTTTTGCTAGCTGGACCTCTGTTTTCTCACTTGTAAAATGGAGATGTTTGTGGTGTCTACTGCAAAGAATTGTGGTGAAACTTAATAAAGTAAAGCACAATGCCTGGCACAGTGAATGCTTAATAGCAGTTGCTATTATTGGAAGTAGTAATAGAAACCCATAGAGGGATAACAGTAACCTTAGTCAGTTATAATATATGCATTTTGTGCTTCACTTTCCCCACCTATAGAATGGGGGTATTGATACCTTATAGGGTTGTTGGGAAGATAAGTGAATTCAAGTACATCATTCAGTGCCTTGGACACAGTAGGTGTTCAGGAAGGATGTAGCCCAGTGGTTCTCAACCAGGGAAGGTTTTGTCCCACTAGGGGACAGTTGGTAATGCCTGAAGGCACATTTGGTTGCCACAGCTGATGATGGGGAGCTCCTGGAATCCAGTGTGTAGAGGCCAGGGATGCAGCTAAACATCCCACATTGCACAGGACAGACTCCCCACAGCAAAAATTATCTGGCTCAAAATATCAATAGCGGCAGAGGTTCAGACACGGCTATAGTCAGAAGCCTGAACGAGGTCATCTTTTGTTCCTTTGTGGCTTTTGTGGCTTTCCTTGGAAAGTTGTTCCCGTGGGACAGAGGCCAACTATCAGAAAAGAGCCAGATTGGCCTTGTGAAGTGGGTTTTTGTTATGCTCCTTTAAAAAGTCTGTTTAAAACTAAAGCTTTTATTTAAAAAAAACAAACAAACCCTCATTGTTGTAAAACACCCCATACTCAACCGCCTCCTGTGTCTGTCTTTCCAAATCCAACCTGGGTTCAAAGAGCAGCCCCATCAGTTGTGATCTTGAGCAAGTTATTACCTCTCTTAGCCTCACTTTACTCAACTGCAAAATGGCAATAATAATACACTGGCCCCTTAGGGTTGTTGCAGGGATTCCATGAGTTAAGGTAGCAGAAGCACCTAACACAAAGTCAGGCACCATGTGAATATGTGAGATCGCTATTAGGGTCTTGGCGGTTGTTAACTCTTACATGGCATCATGACATCTGCCTTTCCCACCTTTTGTTGAAGCCTAAAAATAAAAAGAGAACAGAGATGTGAAATCGTTTCCCCCCCACAAAGTTAAAAGGAGTCATAAGCATAAGGCTGTTGTTAATATCAGTTTGCAGGATGATGAGGAATATCCTGGGAGACTCCCTCTGGTGAGGATTTCATGAATTTCAGGAGCAGAGACCTGACTCCCTGCAGAGCCTAACCCCTCTTCCTCCTCATCTTGGTGGAGATGAATACCAGACCCCTGGTCCCTAGGAGTCTGCATCTTATTTTCTGACTGCTTCCCTTATTTCACTCCAATTGATTTTCCATTTCATAGCAGGGGAAGAAAACACAAAGCAGAAGCAAAAAATGCATCCTCAATCCTTTACCAATTGTATTTCTTTTGACCTGATCATTTAGGAAAACAGGATGAAGCCCCCAAGCGTGTGTGTGTGTGTGGAGTGTGTGCGTGTGTGTGCACACAGCAGTTGTGTGTCTGCATGCTAGGGTCAGGGGAGTGATCACATGCGTGTCATTTGCGTGCTTCTAAGTGCTTGTGTACATGAGTGCATGCCTGTGCGTGCACCCACACTTGCATGTATCAGCATGTGTGGCTTGTGTGCCTAGGTTATTATATTTGTGTGTGATAATCTCAGAATTCGTATCTAAGGCTGTACGTGTCCCTGCATGTTTGTGCTGTGTGTGCACGTGTGAGCGTGTCAGTTCTCTATTGCAAACACTCACCAGTTTTGTGTTTGTAAGTACATAAGTAGATGGATGTATTTGCTTATGGGACTATTATGATGTGTGTCGGGTGCATGCAGATGTTCCTACATGTAGGGACACAAGCAGGTGAATATTTGTGCACACACTGGAGGCTGTGAATATAAGTCTGTGTTTGTGCTTGTGTGTATTGTAGTCAATATCATCAGCGACTGTGCATCTGATACATTGGTGTGTGTTTGCAGGTGTGTGTATATGTGTGTGTGTGCGTGTGAAAGAGAGGAAGAGGAGCAAAGATCTTCAGTGGATTTTTATCTTTTTGTCCATCACTACTTGGACCAAATATCCTCCCCACTTAGTCATCTCAGGGAAGAAACAGCAACAGCGACCATGTAAATGCAGGGGAAAAAGTGATTAGTCAATTAGTTCCTCCTTCCCCTTTCACAGTGACTACTCACAGATATTTTTTTAAATGAGAGTGTTTTAAAATGTAGGGAGGAAGCTATTTTTAAAAGCTTCACTGTGTATCTGATATTCCCAGAAAGGCCTGGAGTCAGAAGGGCCAGACTCTCATCCAGGAATCTTGCTTCGTTTACGTTCTGACGAATTGCACATCTGAGAGAACGTGATGGAAACCACCGGCTTAGCTGTGTGTTTGCTGATCCATGTTTAAGAGTTGCCATTTCGACGGTTTTAAAATGATGAGGAGGATATTTTGCTGGTGCTGAAAGGCAAAGCCAGTGGATTTTAGCTCTATGATCTCAGAAAGTTCAAATTCTGTGTAGGTTTTAGCTGGCGAGGCACTTACACATTACCTAGTTTAACTTTCTTGTTGCAGGGATGAGGAAACTGAGAGTTTGTTTCTAGGGGATGGAGAGACAGCAGTGAACAAGATAAGTTAGATCTCTGTGGAGATTAAAACCTAGTGAGGGAAAGAAGGACACCCCAGCTCTGCTCACTCAGCTTCAGACTTGTTGCTTTCTTTCTGTTCCCTCTAAGCTTGTCCCTTCCCCAAGGCCTTTGCACTTGCTGTTCCCTTTTTTTAGAATGTTCTAGACTTCACATGGTTCACTCCTTCTTGTCACTCAGCTCTCAGCTCCGTGTATTCTGTCTAAAATACTCCCCAACAAGTGCTGTCTTCATAGCCCTTCTCACTAAATAAAATGCGTCCGTGTGTGTGTGTGTCAATGTGATTATTTTTTGTTTCCCCCAACTAGAATGTGAGCTCTAAGATGACCAGAATCATTTCTGACTTATCCACTGGCCTATACCAATTGCCCTGCATGTAGTAGACACTCCATAAGTGTTTGCTGAATGAGTAAATGGTCTAAGTAAAGGAATAAATGTAGAATTTCCCAAGTCATAAGTATTATGAAGAAAATAAAACAGTGTGTTGGTCTGTCAGAGGCATTTGAGGTAAGAGCCCTGTGATGAAGAGTCAGGCCTGTGACGAGAGAAAGGAAGAACATTAGCCTGGGGTGGGAAGGAGCTCTGTGGAGGCCTGGGTGTCTATGGCAGAGCAGGAAGGCTGGAAGTTGCAGGGGTGAGCCAGAGACAAGAGTCAGGTGATGTCAGGCAGGGACCAGCAAACTCTTCCCAGGAAAGGGACACATGGCAAATAGTTCAAGGTTTGCAGACTGTATGGTTTCTGCTGTAATTACTCAATTCTTCCATTTACAGAAAGGTCAGCTATAAACGATACAAAAATGAATGGGTTGTGTTCCCCAAAAAACTGTCTTGACAAAAACAAATGTTAGGCTGGCTTTGTTTGACCCAAGGACCCCAGTTTGCAGACCTCTGATGTTGGGCACCCTAGGCTGTGGGAAAGCATTTGTGTTTCATTCTCAAAGCATCAGGAAATCTTAGGATTAGTGTCTTTGAAAACCATCATTCTAAGGAGAACAGAACAGATGGAGCAGGAAGAAGCACAAGCACACTTCATCTCGGTTTGGGCTCAGAGGCAGTGGAAAGACTGCCTGAGATCAAATATCTGCTTTGCTAGCTAGGAGCTGTGTGATCTTTGGTGAGTTACTTGCCCACTCTGAGAGTTTCCTCACCTGTACAATAGGGATGTTATCTATCTTGTAGGTGCTTGGTGATGATTAAATGGCAGAATGGTTGTGAAAGTTCATCCCTTGTTCCTGCACAATCACCTCATATAAGAGTTTCCCAGGGCTGCTATCACATGTTACCACAAACTTCATGGATTAAAACAACAGAATCTGTTCTCTTGTGGTTATGGAAGCCCAAAGTCTGAAATCAAAATGTTGGCAAGACAATATTCCCTCTGAAGTCTCTAGAGGTGAATCCTTCCTTGACTCTTCCAGCTTCTGGTGGCCCCAGGCACTCCTTGGTCTGTGGATGCATCATTCCAACCTCTGCCTCTGACTTCATATGACTTTCCTCACTGTGTTCTCTGAGTCCTTTTTTTATCTCTTATAGGGACACTCGTATTTAGAGTTGACCCCAATCCAGTATGATCTCATCCCAGTCCTTACCTTAATTACATTTGCAAAGACTCTATTTCCAAGTAAAGCCCTATTCTGAGGTTCCAAGTGGACATGAATTTGGTGGGGGGACATTATTCAATCCATTTTTCCCCATAACCTGAAAATTCTACATTTCACGTTGGATGCTTTCTTGTCCTTCATTCTGTGAGTCCGCCATCTTTTCTGAGTGACTCGCTCACCAATATGAGTTCCCAAGAATCATCCTTACTCTCTTGACCAGTCCCCCCTTCCAATCAATGGTAGTTGAATTAGGTGGTGGTTCAGTTCTTAACAACCTTGTGAAGGAAATGCTGTTTGTTCCTGAAGACCCAAACTGGAAACTACCCAAATGTCCATCAACAGAGAATGCATAAACTGTGACACGTCCATACAATGGAATACTCCTCAGCAATAAAAGGATCAAACAATTATTATCTGCAACAACATAGATGAATCTCAAAAGCATTATGCTGACAGAAAGAAGACAGACACAAAAGAGGACATAGTATATGATTTCATTCACATGAAAATTTAGATAAAGCAAAGCTAAACTATAGTGACAGAAAACAAAAAGTGACTGCTTCTGGGGTTGGGTGGGAGAAGTATTGACTTGAAAGAGTCATGACGGAAACTTCTGGGGTGATGGATATATTCTATAGGTTGAATATAATGATGGCGACTCTGATGTATGTATCCAAACTCATCAAAGTTAATTTAAATGATTGTATATTACTGCCTATAAGTTACAACTTCAATAAAGTTGATTAAAAATAACTTTAAAAAGAGTGAAGGCAATCCCACTCCTGGACATATAGCTGGAGAAAACCATAATTAAAAGATACATAGGGCTTCCCTGGTGGCGCAGTGGTTGAGGGTCCGCCTGCTGATGCAGGGGACATGGGTTTGATCCCTGGTCCAGGAAGATCCCACATGCCGTGGAGCAACTAAGCCCGTGCCCACAACTACTAAGCCTGAGCCCACGAGCCCACGAGCCACAACTACTGAAGCATATGCACCCTAGAGCCCATGCTCTGCAACAAGAGAAGCCACTGCAATAAGAAGCCCACATACCGCAATGAAGACCCAATGCAGCAAAAAAAAAAAAAAAAGGTACATGATACATGTACCCCAATGTTAATTGCAGGACTATTTACAATAGCCAGGACATGGAAGCAACCTAAATGTCCATCAAGAGAGGAATGGATAAAGAAGATGTGGTATATATATACAATGGAATATTACTCAGCCATAAAAAAGAATGAAATAATGCCATTTGCAGCGACATGGATGGACCTGAAGATTGTCATACTGAGTGAAGTAAGTCAGACAGAGAAAGACAGATATCATATGATATTGCTTATATGTGGAATCTAAAAAGAACTGGTACAAATGATTTATAAAACAAAAATAGAGTCACAGATGTAGAAAACAAACTTGTAGTTACCAAGGGGGAAAGGGTGGAAGGAGGGATAAATTGGGAGATTGGGATTGACATATACATACTATATATAAAATAGATAACTAATAAGAACCTACTTTATAGCACAGAGAACTCTACTCAATACTCTGTAATGACCTATATGGGCAAAGAATCTAAAAAAGAATGAATGTATTTATATGTATAACTGATTTACTTTGCTGTACAGCAGAAACTAACACAACGTTGTAAATCAACTCTACTCCAATGAAAATTAATTTAAAAAATAAAAAGAGTGAAGGAACAATGAGAGGACATTGAGTGTCTTCTATAAGGGGTTTAACGTGTGTGTGTACATGTATGTTTGTCTGTATATAAATGGGCATTGAGTTGAGGAAAGGACATAAGCATTGGGCTGAAAGTTAGACTCAGAACTCTTAAAGATCCATCCAGCTCTCATAGTATATGACACTCCAACATCGACAGGATATGTTGGTTGCTGGGCATTATCCTCCAGGGGTCATCTCTCTTGACCCCCGAGATAATGTCAAAGACCCTCAGAGAGCATTACAACTCAAATTCAGAGCAGGCTCCTTGAGTGATCAGCTTCCAACTGTCAAAGTTCTGGCTTGCAGTTAACTCATCGAAGCTGTTTTCTTTCTCAATATGAATCAACAGCCTTTTTTTATCATCCCTGTACACATTTTACATCCAAAGGCATTTTTTTAATCCAAAAAAGATTGTGTTATTAAAGTTTTGTGTGAAGCTGTGATTGCCATCCTTGGAACTGAAGATGCAATCAGGGGACAGAATTGATGCCTTATAATTCAATGAATGGATTGCTTCTGTGGTAATTTCTTCAGTAATTACTTGTGTAAACTGTGTGTTTCTGTAATTGAAACTCAACAGTGTGGGGTAATTTATCAAAATCTATAATTTATTATAGTTTTTCCATTTTGTCTCTTGGTTTCTCTACTTGTCTTCATTAGAATGTTGTCCCCTCACCACCACTTCAGTCCATCATAACTGTTTAGATGAGAAGGCAAAAACGTACATTGCATTTGGGAAAAATGTTCTGATGGACTTAGATGGAAGTTTAAAATCCATTTTCTAAAGGACACAATTCTTATTGTCGTTTGCAATACGTATTTTCTGACAGATTCCAAGATGTGATTTATGAAATGGTTTTGAAGAGATTGTCTACTTCAAGAGTCTAGATAATAACAGAATTTTTCTCTTACGGTCACCAAGAATTTTGAGTGTGTCTCACGTTTGTTCACAAAAGCCTGGAGGGGGAGGCAGGGACTGGGATGTGGGTTTTGCTAGCAGAGGACATTGAATCACAGAGCCTTCTGAAAGAAAAGCTGTGTCTCCTGACCTGAGGAATTGCCATGGGGCGATGGGAGGGAGCAGCTGTTAGAATCCCATTCCAAGCCCATGCTAAAGCCAGGCTAGCAAATGCCCAGGAGCTGTCCATGGTGCTTATCTCTGTTTCCTCTCCAGTAGATATCAAGCAAAGTAGTGTGTGCTGCTGGAAGGACCCTAAAGTCAAAGACAATTGAGAGAAACTTCCATAATCTAACATATGTTTAAAGCAAACTTTAGTTGTTTCAACACCAGAATGAAGCACAGGAAAGAAGAAAAGTAGTAGAAAACAACATTTGCTCTCCCACCACCAAAGTCTACTATTAGTATTTTGACATGGTTTCTTCCAGTATTTTTTTCTCTTCATAGTTTCTGTGTTACTTGATATTGTTTCACATTGCATATGTAATTTCTCCATGGCATTCAAAATAATAAAAATATAGTTTTAAACCTTTCTTCAGGATTTTTTTTCTTTTTTTAAATTAGTTTCTGCTTCATAACAAAGTGAATCAGTCATACATATACATCTGTTCCCACATCCCTTCCCTCTTGCGTCTCCCTCCCTCCCACCCTCCCTATCCCACCCCTCCAGGCAGTCACAAAGCACCGAGCTGATCTCCCTGTGCTATGCGGCTGCTTCCCACTATCTATCTACCTTACGTTTGGTACTGTATATATGTCCATGCCTCTCTTTGTCTTTGTCACAGCTTACCCTTCCCCCTCCCCATATCCTCAAGTCCATTCTCAAGTAGGTCTGTGTCTTTATTCCTGTTTTACCCCTAGGTTCTTCATGACATTTTTTTTCTTAAATTCCATATATATGTGTTAGCATACGGTATTTGTCTTTCTCTTTCTGACTTACTTCACTCTGTATGACAGACTCTAGGTCTATCCACCTCATTACAAATAGCTCAGTTTCATTTCCTTTTATGGCTGAGTAATATTTCTTCAGGATTTTTGAGGTATAGTTTTCACATAGTAAAGTTTACCCATTTTAGTGCATAGGTCTCTGAATTTTGACACAAGTATACCACCACCATAATCAAGACATAGAACAGCCCCATTTTCACCAAAAATTTCCTCATAAACCTTTTAAATCATCCTTTCTCCCCACTCCTAGACCCTGGTAACCACTGATCTCTTTTTCTGTCCTTAGACAAATATTATTTTGATAACTCATAATACAATAAGTAGGTATACTATATTTTCTTAATTTTGCCTCTGTAAAATATTTAGTTTATTCTATTTTTTCCTATCATAAATAATACTGCAATGAACATTTTTGTGCATAGAGCTTTTCCAGAATCTTAAGTAATTACCTTATTACGGAATTCCAGGAATGAGATTGATGCATGAGAGATTAGGAAAATTTTGAAGCTTGACTCTAGAACCAGACACCAAATTAACACTCTTGATACTGAAAATCTGGAGGAACTGTTTATAAAAACTTCATAAGGACGACCCTGGTGGCACAGTGGTTGAGAATCCGCCTGCTGATGCAGGGGACATGGGTTTGAGCCCTGGTCCAGGAAGATCCCACATGCCACAGAGGAACTATGCCCGTGTGCCACAACTACTGAGCCTGTGTGCCACAACTGCTAAAGCTCGCATGCCTAGAGCCTGTGCTCTGCAACAAGAGAAGCCACCGCAATGAGAAACCCGTGCACCACAAGGAAGACAAGGAGGACAACTTGCCGCAACTAGAGAAAGCCCGCGCACAGCAACAAAGACCCAATGCAGCCAAAAATTAATTAATTAATTAATTAATTAAAAACAAAACAAAACAAAATTTAAAAACTTCATAGTACAGGGGAGAGAATTTGGAATGTGCAGTAGGACAACACTAGTGTTAGAAACCAGCATTTCCAATCATGCCACAATTCAACTTAGTCTTCAACAACTTCTCAGACATGTTGAAACATCCTAGCTTGACATTCAAAGTTTTTTATCATCTGCCCTATGCCTATTTTGCCCCACCCCCCTCCATCATGATCTGTATGTATATCTATGGTACAGTATACTCTATATGCACCTCTACTTGTGCTTCTAAGTGTGCCACCTTCTCTTATAGTTCCTGTCTTTGGACATATTTGTCCCCTTTCTGAAAAAACCTCCTTCTGCCTCCACTGTTCCCTTCTTTTCCAGCTTTCTTAACCATCCCTTAGTGCTAGGCACCTTTGCTTTGTGCTCCCACAGTCCGTTCTGCTTACCTCTGTGTTAGGACTCTTTCATTTGTACCCTCAACAATTATATATTGAGAGTCTACAATATGCAGGGCACAGAGGACATGATAGTGAATGAGAGAGACAAAATCCCTGTCAAATGGAAAATGACATTCTTACAGCAGAGGAGATGGTACTGGAGCAGAGACCTGAGTAATGAAAAGAAAGAGCCATAGGAATAGATAGGTGAAAAGTGCTTTAGGCAGATGGCAAAACAAGTGCAAAGACCCTGAAAAGTGAAATGCTTGGCTTATTTGAGGAACAGTAAAAAGGCTGTATGACTGGAGTTTGGTAAGAAAAAAAGTTGCAGGAAATAAAGTTAGAGAGGAAAGTAGGTCCTGATCATTTAAGGCCTTGTAGGTCATGACACAGTATGGCTTTTATTGCAAAATATGATTGAATAATTAGAGTTTTTAATTAGGAGAGTGACAAGATATGATTTGTATTTAAGAACATCATTCTGACTTCTGGGTGAAGAAGAGGGAAAATAATAGAAGAAAGACTACCACGTAGGAGACCATGGCAGTCACGTGGGTATGAAATAATGATGACTTAGGCCAGCAGTCAGCAAACTTTTTCTGTAATGGGCCAATTGTAAAAATTTTAGATTTTGTGGACCAAATGGTTTCTGTAACAACCACTCAGTTCTGCCATTGTAGCATGAAAGCAGCCACAGACAATATATAAATGAATGAGGTGGCTGTTTTCCAATAAAATGTTATTTACAAAAACAGATGGTGGGTTGGATTTGGCCCAAGGGATTTTTGAGCTCTGTCTTATACTAAGAGTTATGATGAAGGTAGTGATGAATGATGAGATTAAACATACATTTTTGGATATAGAGTAGGTTTTCTATGAGAAGTCAAAAGTTATGTTTTGACCTAGGGTATTGAAGATGCTCATTCAATGTCTGCATGAAGGTTTTGAATTGGCAGTTGGAGGGTTGAGTGGAGAGTAGAGTGCTGTGGAAAGATTGGCTAGCAGTATTAATTCTGGGATGATCAACACGCAGGTGCTAAATAAGAAAGGATGTAACCATCTAGGGAAAGAGTTTAGATAGAGAAGAGCAGAGGAGAGGAGAGGGGAGGCGAGGGAAGATGAGGCCTAAGTATTGAGCCTTGGATCATTTCAGCATCGAGAAGGTGGTATATGAGGACGATCCAGAAAAAGAGACTGAATGAAGAGGAGCTTTCAGTGAAGAAGAGGGTGGTATCCCCAAATTCAGGTGCAGACAGTGTTTTTTTTAAATTGAAGTATAGTTGATTTATAATGTTATATTAGTTTCAGGTGTACAGCACTGATTTGATATTTTTATAGATTATACTCCATTTGAAGTTATTATAAAATATTGGTTATATTGCCTGTGCTGTGCATTAAATCCTTGTATCTTATTTATTTTATTCCTTGTAGTTTATATCTCTTAATCCCCTTCCCCTATCTTGCCCCTCCCGGCAACTCTTGTCCCACTGGTGAGCACTAGTTTGTTCTCTGTATCTGTTTCTGTTTTGTTATATTCATTCATTTGTTTTATATTTTTAAGAAGAAAGAGTGCCAGATGTATCAAAGATTGCCGAGAATTCTTGTGAAAAGAGCGCTGAGGGTTGACTATTAATTTTGGCAACATAGAGGTTATTGGCATAAATGAACTGGTGTAAATAAGACTCATATGGGTACAGTCAGAATAAGCCTGGAATGTGGGGTCGTCTGCAATAAGTTGAAAAGAAAAATGGGATGCTGGATGGAAGGAGATGTAGTATCAAGGGAAGTGTTCTTTAAAAAATGAGAGTTTCCATAGCTTGTCTGTGTGCTTATGGGAATGATCCACAAAGAGGGGAGAACTGATACAGGAGAAAGAAGAGACAGTTGAAGCAGTAAAGCCTTTGAAGAGGAAAGAGTCACAGGGGAGGGGTTGACAGTCCATCCAGCACAACAGGGAAGTCAGAATCAGTCTGTACAGATGCTTGTAAATTTGTTGGTGGCGGTGGGATGATAAAGGAATCCTTTTGAATGCTTCTTGTTTTTAGTGAAATAAGAAAAACGTCATCAGTTTTCCAAGGATGGGAGAAGAGGCATTGGAGGTTGGGGAAGAAGACTTTAAATAGTCATCCAGGAAAAACAGACAGGGAAACTTTCCAGGGAGACACTGTAAGATTTTCTTGTAGGGCTATGGTCATAAGGGGAAAGTGAGGTCAGTCAGCTGGGTGTTTTTCTCCAACCATGTTGAGCTGTTGGTCTGCAGGCACAGAAGCGGTGAAGCACTGGGTTTAACCTGGGCTTGACTTGGATGGGGAAACAAAATAGAGTGAAGGGGAAGTAAAAGAGTTAATGGTGTCCCCAAGTGATATGGGTTAGTGTTTGACCATGAGTGTAAACTTTATGAAGAAAAAGTAAGAGTGGACAAGAGATGATCATTAGTGAGGTGGTGATTGGGAACCATGGGTTAGAGACCTTAATGGTGGAGAAGAGTAATTGGATTAGAGACTGCTGCAAGGTATGAGGTGGAAAGATAAGAGGGTGGAATACTTAAGTTTGAGGTCTTAGACCTGGTGCTGTCAAAGTTCTAGGGTGTAATCATGCAAATGTGTGGCTGAGATGAGACAAAAGAACATTTGCACAGGTAGGGTGGTCAAGGACCCGAGAAGCTGGGTCCTTGGATGGATAATTGGATAATTCACATGGACATTGGAGTCACAAGGAAGGATGACAGGAATAATGGTGGACAGGAAGACAGTGGTCCAGGTGCTAGAATCTTCCGTGAATGAGAGTGTGTGGCTGTGAAGTTGGCCCAAGACTGTGAAAAGAAGGGGCCGTGGATGGTGAAGGCTTGGTGTGAACTTCAAATGAGCTGAAAGTTTGGAAGCAAGAAGGAAAAGAAATGGCTGGGAAGCAGCCATGTTGAAGTAAGAAAGATGCTTTCCTACCTTTTTGCACATAAGAAAAAAATTATTGCTCTCAGGGGATAGTCATGACTTGGTTAGCGTCTTTGTTTAGGCATACCTCATTTTCTTGTGCTTCACTTTACTGCGCTTCACAGATATTGTGCTTTTTACAAATAAATAGAACGGAAACAGAATCACAGGTAAAAAGAACAAACCTAGTGGTTATCAGTGGGAAGAGGGGTGGGAGAGGGGCAAGATAGGAATAGGGGATTAAGAGGTACAAACTGCTATGTATAAAATAGACAAGATACAGGAAATACTGTACTGCACAGGGAATATAGCCAATATTTTATAATAGCTTTAAATGGAATATAATCTATAAAATATTGAATCACTGTGTTGTACACCTGAAACTAATATAATATTGTAAGTCAGCTGTACCAAGTAAGTCTATCAGTGCCATTTTTCCAACAACATTTGCCCACTTTGTGTTTCTGTGTCACATTTTGGTAATTCTTTCAATATTTCAAACTTTTTCATTATTATAGTCATTATGGCGATCTGTGGTCAGTGATCTTTAATATTCTACTATGACTCACTGAAGGTTCAAGATGATTGTTGGTGTTTTATAGCAACAATGTATTTTTAAATTAAGGGATGTACACTGTTTTTTAAAGACATAATGTATTGCACACTTAATAGACTACAGCACAATGTAAACATAACTTTTTTTTTGCGGTACATGGGCCTCTCACTGCTGTGGCCTCTCCCGATGCGGAGCACAGGCTCCGGACACGCAGGCTCAGCGGCCGTGGCCCACGGTCCCAGCCGCTCTGCAGCATGTGGGATCCTCCCGGACCGGGGCACGAACCCGTGTCCCCTGCATCGGCAGGCAGACTCTCAACCACTGCGCCACCAGGGAAGCCCCTAAACATAACTTTTATATGCACTAGGAAACCAAATAATTTGCATGACTCACTTTATTGCCATATTCCCTTTATTGTGGTGGCCTGGAAGAAAACCCACAATATCTCTGAGCCATGCCTGTATATATAGTATTACTCCTTTGCCCAGGCAAGAAAACTGAGGCTCAGCAAGATTAGGGAACCTGCCCAAGGTCCCAGGGCAGCTGAGGTTCAAGCCCATGTCTTCCTGATTCTGGAACCTGTGTTCTGGTTTGGTATGATTCACAAATCTGAACCCCATGCTATAATCAGTTCTGCCATGTGTGAGCTCTTCTGCCCTGGCCCTGTAGCTTCCTCCTTCAAAGGTCTTCCCCTGAGGTTATTCAGAAGGTTACTGGCATTTGTAGCCTTGTCTGGGGCTGGCCTTGGCTGAGAATCCTTGGATATTGTTCTCAGAGTTAATGACCCATACAGGGAATTCACCCTTGACTTCTCCTCCCTCCCAGATTCTATTCCGAGCAGGGACAAGTTGGTACTAGACAGCTGGTTTTCATTCTCTTGATGTTGACAGGGAGATAATGAGTCAGATAGGCCTTGGTTATGAAATGAAGCCCTGGGAGGAAATTATCATCTGACTTCTTAGTGAGGAGAGCAGAGAAAGGGATTTAAATTAAAGTGGTAACTGATGTTTTGGTTGGCATTCAGACCGTCTCCTTAAGTCTTTTTTCCTCTTCATGTCATCATTAAATGAAACAGAGCAGGCAACTGGCAAATGGGAGAAAGGTAGGCAAATACTCTGATATCATGAGAGCTCATCTTTAATAGCTCTCATTTAGGCTTTGAGCCCCACAATGAATGGGAAGCATTCTACCTAATCCCCCAGAAATCCCATAAGGTGGACAACCCTCCCCTGCCCCTTTAACAAGTAGGCAATGGAGTCACATTGTTATCTTACTTAAGGCCACACATAAATCCCTGCCTCCCAAATCAGTCCCCTTTCCACTTCAAGGTGGTCCCTCCCAATGGACCCTATTCATCTGCCTTGACTTTGCTTAGAAGCTGGAAGGAAGAAGGGAGGCCAAATCAGGAGATCGAATCAGATTTCCTTGTGGTCTTCCTCTCCTCTGTATCATAAATTCTAGTGCTTGGCTGCCTGGGTATTAAATATTGCCTCTATCACCTACCAGCTGTGTGACCCTAGGGAAATTACTTAATCTCTCTGAACCTCATTTTCTCCATCTGTAAAACGCTTGTAATTATGCATCTCTCTCATAGGGTTGTTGTGCAGATTAAATAATTTAAGTATGTTAAACACTTAAAACGGTGCCTGGCACATAAGCAGTGTTTGCTGTTATTTTTATAGTTGCCGCTGTTGTTTTTATTATTGTCAGCTAGTAATAGTGATAATGATTATGATGACATCAATGATAAGAGCTAACTGTTTGTTGTGCCTCTACTGGGGTGCCAGGGTTGACTGTGACTGGTGATTTGCATGTGGTATCTCAGTGAGCACTCATCAGTCAGGATACGTTCAGATGCAAGTAACAGAAATTGTACATCCAGCTGGTTTCAGTGATAAGCCACTTATTACTGCCTGTTAACAGGAAACTCAGAGGTAAGACAGGTTTCAACGTAGGCTGATTTGGAGGATCAACAGAGATGCACGGATCCAGGCTCTTTTTACCCTTCACTGTTTTCCTCAGTGTTAGTTTCACCCATAGGCTTGTCTCAAGATGGTTAAAGAAGCTCCAGGCATCACCTCTGGACCAGACAACATCTAGAAATGAAAGAGACTCTTGGAAAGATGGAACTTTTCTGAAAAGTCCCCAGTAATCTCCTGCTCTTGTCTCATTACCAGAACTGTGTCATATGCTTATTCCAAATCAGTTGAGAGAATATTTCCTCCAGACCAATCAGGTCGCCCTGGGAGCTGAGGGTGAGATCAGCCTTTCAGAAGTATATGGACACCTGGAAAAATCATGGTACCTGTAAAAAAATCATACTCCTTGAGGAAGGAAAGGAAATAGATCTGGGTGGTCAAAATCAGGGTTCACTCTAGGTAGGTGTTGTTATTCCTTTTTTTTTTTTTAATTTATTTTTGGCTGCGTTGGGTCTTCGTTGCTGCGCGTGGGCTTCCTCTAGTTGCGGCGAGCGGGGGCTACTCTTTGTTGCCGTGCGTGGGCTTCTCATTGTGGTGGCTTCTCTTGCTGTGGAGCACAGGCTCTAGGTGCACGGCTTCAGTAGTTGTGGCATGTGGGCTCAGTAGTTGTGGCTCGCAGGCTCTAGAGCACAGGCTCTAGAGTGCAGGCTCAGTAGTTGTGGTACACAGGCTTAGTTGCTCCGCGGCATGTGGGATCTTCCTGGACCAGTGCTCAAACCTGTGTCCCCTGCATTGGCAGGCGGATTCTTAACCACTGCACCACCAGGGAAGCCCTGTTACTCCTTTTTAATAGAGAAGGAAACTGAGGCCCTGAAAGGTTTAGTAATTTTACACGGTCGTCAATTTAAAAGTGGAACTCAAACCCAATTGTGTATGATCCTAAAATTCATGTTCTTTAGGGCTACATTAAAGGTTTATGGGGTTTGCTATGTTCACAGCAGCACTATTTACACTAGCCAAGACATGGAAGCAGCCCAAATGTCCATCAACAGATGAATGGATAAAGAAGATGTGGTACATATATACAATGGAATATTACTCAGCCATAAAAAGAATGAGATAATGCCATTTGTAGCAACATGGATGGACCTAGAAATTATCATACTAAACAAAGTAAGTCAGACAGAGAAAGACAAATACCATATGATATCATTTATATGTGGAATCTACAATACAAGTCAACGTATCTATGAAACAAAAACAGACTTACAGATACAGAGAACAGACTTGTGGTTGCCATGGGGGAGAGGGGATAGGGGAGGGAAGGAATGGGAATGGAATGGAATTAGCAGAGGCAAACTATTATATATAGTATGGATAAACAACAAGGTCATACTATATAGCACAGGGAACTATATTCAGTATTCTGTGACAAACCATCACGGAAAAGAACATGAAAAAGAATATATATTTTATACATATTATATATATTTATTTATATGCACACACACACACACACACATACATACTGAGTCACTTTGCTGTACAGAAGAAATTAACACAACATTTCAAATCAACTATACTTCAATAAAATTTTTTTACAACTTTATGGGCTTTAGAGATGTGACAATTTTTATTGATTGAGAACATACCATGTGCTGGACACTGTGGAGACACTATACAAGAATCTTATTTAATTCCTTTAATCAAACCAATAAATTAGGCATTTTAGTTCCATTTAATGGGATGAGGATGGTAAACTGAGATTAAAACAGGGTATGTGGCTTGTTGCAGGCTATAGATCTAAGTCAAAAAATCAAAATTTGAACCCAG
This sequence comes from Mesoplodon mirus, assembly GCF_964341445.2. Taxonomy (NCBI): domain Eukaryota; kingdom Metazoa; phylum Chordata; class Mammalia; order Artiodactyla; family Ziphiidae; genus Mesoplodon; species Mesoplodon mirus. Next base: position 54,455,939 of record NC_138991.1, read on the forward strand.
GTCTCTCTGGCTCAAAAGCCTAAACTTTTCCTATGACCCCAAAATAATCAAATGTCATTCTCATATTCCTCTATTATTTGGGATTCATATGGGGAAAAGTCAAACTTTTAATGAGGATCCTGACGACTTTCAATTCAAAGACCCAGCTTTTTTTCCTAATTTTTATTTTAGAATAAGACTTGAAAGCACATATAGCCGTGGACTTTTTCTCTTTTTTTGCGCTCCAAGTTCTGTGACCTCCTCTTCCCACCCGCTTTCACTGAGAACTTTTAGGATAAAACATCGTAACTGGCTGCTCTGATGCCCTCTGGGCTGCATGGGATCAGGATTGTGGAAACAGCTTCCTCGGGTTCCACGCTGGCTTACCTCCTCTTCTCCCTCAGCCAGGAGCAAGGGGAGAGCTAAGGGCACTATGATTCCATGAAGCCCAGGTCACGCTCATGTCTCAGCAGTTTCTCCCCTTTGTTCCCTAAAATCCCTTCTAGTTCTAAGACAGGGAAAGGAATTCTGGTTAGTTGAGGCCCCAGCAAAGTACAAGGCAGTATATTACTATTTAATTTTCACAACATCCACATCAAACATTGGTATCCTGTATGAGGGTGAGGAAACTGTGGTTCACAGAGGTAAAATAACCACCCAAGGTATCACAGCTGGTGAGTGAGGGTTTGGAGCTGAGCTGTGTCTGACTCCAGATCTTCGATTTTTCTGTTGTGTTTCCCAGGTTGTAAATCCTATAGGGAATCTGCCAAAGTCTTATACTTCCTTGCACCCCTCCTCTGTATCTTAGGCATAGTCATATTAATTTATTTTGCTTGCAACTAACAGAAACCTACTCAGATTAGCTTAAGCAAATAGAGGGATTTATTATAAGAATACTGTTACCTCACAGAGCCCCAAAGCAGGTCTGAGTCCCAGGAGCAAATGGAAATAATCAAGGCCTTGAATGCCATGTAGACTTTCCCTCCATTATGTGAACTTCTGCGTGTTTGCTTCATTTTTGTTCACTTACACTAGCTTCCTTTACTTCCCACAAATTAAAAAAAAAAAAAAAGACTGCAGGCACCTCTAGTTTACATGTGACTAGATTATTCATGCAGAAGACCTTTGTTTTTCCATTTTTTTTCCTATTTCTCAATCCATTTCAATCTCTAGTTTACATGTGACTAGATTATTCATGCAGAAGACCTTTGTTTTTCCATTTTTTTTCCTATTTCTCAATCCATTTCAATCTCCTCCACATTCTATGTTCTCAGGGAAGGGATTAATTGGCCTGGCTAAGGCTTGTATCCAACACTAGCTCAATCATCTGTGTCTAAAGGCTGGGAGTAACGTTGGGCCAAAGTGGCAGCTTCCCTTGGAACTTCGTGGTTGGAGGGAAGAGGAAGTGGTCTCAGAAAAACGTTAAGGGGGAGATCCCAGAAGTTGTGGTTTTATTAGATAGACAATCTGATAGGTATCCTTTATAATAAACACTGCAACTCTACTATCTCATTAAGACAATCCAGTGATTTATGTATAAAGCATGTAGAACAGTGTCAGTTGATATAAATGCTCAATAATGCAGAAAGTTCTTTTGTTTGTTTTAAAAAATATATATATATTCTTTTTCAGATTCTTTTCCTGTATACATTATTACAAGATGTTGAATATAGTTCCTTGTGCTTGACAGTAGGTCCTTGTTTATTTATTTTATATATAGTAGTGTGTATATGTTAATCCCAAATTCCTAATTTACCCCTCCTCCCTTTCCCCTTTGGTAACCATAAGTTGTTTTCTATGTCTGTGAGTCTGTTTCTGTTTTGTAAATAACTTCATTTGTGTCATATATTTTAGATTCCACATATATGTGATATCATAAGATATTTGTCTTTGTCTGGCTTACTTCACCTAGTATGATAATCTCTAGGTCCATCCATGTTGCTGCAAATGGCATTATTTCATTCTTTTTTATGGCTGAAGTAGTATTCCACTGTATATATATACCACATCTTCTTTATCCATTCATCTGTCAGTGGACACTTGGGTTGCTTCCATGTCTTGGCTATTGTGAATAGTGCTGCTGTGAACACTGGGGGGTACATGTATCTTTTCAAATTAGAGTTTTCATCTTTCCCAGATATATGCCCAGGAGTGGGATTGCTGCATCATACGGTAGTTCTATTTTTAGTTTTTTAAGGAACCTCCATACTGTTCTCCATAGTGGCTGCACCAAAAGTGCAGAAGGTTTTTATTCCCTCCTTTGAGTCTTGAGGTGGAAAACGGAATAAATTGCCATTTGGAGAGGAGAAAACATCAGTGCATAAGCTCAGGGGGACATGGCTAAAAGGCCATGGCATTCTTCTTAGAATCGAAATTGGTGCATGCTTATCTCTAAGGCAGAAGTCCTTTGGTTACAGGTAGACTCAAAACGTGTAAAGATTTTTTTTTCTCCTTCACTTAAAACCATGCTCTTGACCATAGATGCACATATGGATTTTTAAAACAGACGTGTTTAAAAAATTCTGATGCTGAGTCCCACCTCCAGGGATTCTGATTCAAATGGTCTGGGGTGGGGCACATGCATTAATTTTCCAAAGAGCTTCTGAGGTGGGTCTAATACACACAGAAGGGAGAGCTACTGGTTTATAGCGAGAAGCAATTACCTGATGACCTGAGCCTATTCCAAGAAGATGTTAAAACCAAAAGCGACATGATCACAGGCAGGCAGGGAAGGGGTCTTTTGCTCCAGGCAGACACGGGCCAGGCTCTGAAGTGATGTCCTCTCCAGGAAGTGCTGTGCTGAAGCCACTGATGGGTCTCTTCTGGAGTGAGACCTGTTTTTGGTAATCACAAGAGAAATACTGAAGCTCAGGTGGATCTTGTTAGTGTCAAGTTCGTTCCTACTGGCTCCAGTCTGCTCTGCCCTTTTAATTCATCATCTCCGATTTGAAACGGCATTAGGGCATATTAGAAAGAGACTGAAGGGGATGGGAGAACAGGTTCAAGTGGCCTTTCCTGATATACAGCCAAATTTTAAGAGCAGAAGGAGAATGTACACTAGCTGCATTAGCTCACGTCAGGGAAGGGCTCCTGGTCTCAACCTTTGCTCCCTTTTCCAGACAGTTACAACAACTGCCCTGCCTAGACAAACTTGATAATAGCACCTTGAATCTGACAACACTTGCAACCTATAAAGCTCCCTCACAAATACCTTACTGTTCCCCAAATTGTGATAACATAAACCATAGGAGGTGTAAAAGATGATTTTAAGTGGTACACAGAGATTTTTAATAGTTATCTTAAAGCTTGTTTGGGAAAACATAATTATCAAGGGAAAACTGATTTCACACATATTATTTCTTATGATAAAGTAGATGATTAAGGTTTTTTTCCTTCCCATTTTAGTGAGTTCATTTAAAGAGAAGTGTTCATTTCAGGCTGTGGTAGATATGGTAAGACATTGTGATGTATTTTGAGGATGGTCAAAGTTTGGGGTACACTGGATTATTTCATTGTCACCAGTAAGTTGCTTGTCACTTTTATTGGCTTTATTTTTATGGATTAGGAAATTGGGGCTTTGAGAGTTTAAATAACTCATCCAGGGTTTTTTTTTAATGCTCTCAAATTCATGTCTTCTGAATCTAATTCCAGGCTTCTTTCCATGACCTTGCTCTTCTACTGAGAGTTAATGTCTAAGCCAAAACCTTTGTTGTTCTAGCAGGTGAGGAAGGTCTTCGCAGAGCCAGCCATACTCAGGATTAATGACAGGCATGGCTCTGGACACATAATGGAGTGGACCAATTCAGTGGTTCTTTAAGGGTGGTTTCTGGTCCAACAGCAGAAGCATCTACCTGGAATGTGTGCAAATTCTTAGACCCACTCGAAGACTGTTGGGTGAGAAGCTCTGAGGATGGGGCCCAGAAATCTCTGTGTTATCAAACCCATAGGGTGATTCTGAGGCATACTAAAGTTTAGGAACTATCCTGTGGTTCTCAACTGGGGGTAATTTTATCCCCCTAGGAGATATTTAGCCATATCTGGAGACATTTTTGGTTATCCCACCTGGGGCAGAGGGTGCTGCAGACATCTGGTGAGTAGAGACCTGGTATGCTGCTAAACATCCTACACAGGTCAGCCTCCGACAGCAAAGATTTTTCCATTCTAAGATGTCAACAGTGCTGAGGCTGAGAAACCCTGCGCCAGACTGATTGACCTTGGCTTGATGAGCATGGTGGTTAGTCCAGTGGTGTATACTTAAGAGACCAAAAGTCATCTAAAAATTGCAGGTTACTTTGTCCTCTGGTTGACTGAGTAACATGATTTCCATTTGCCAGTGCTCACAGATTAATGGCCAGTGGGCAAGGAAATCCTCCAAGCTGCCCATAGCCACATTCATGATATCTGAAATGCATATCAAATTGTGGTCAGAGTTGGTGGTGGAATCTAGTCCAAGAAATCAGGGCAGCCCAAGGAAAATGCATGGAGCTTGTGTCTGGTGAACCCTACCTGGCCTTCCCAGCACCTAGTACTTCAAACCATCCCCTGGATGCTAAGATTCCACACCCTCCAAAAAAGAATGCATATCCAGTTCCCTGATCATGAGGCAGTATATCAGAAAAGTCAACAGCACTTTTTGGAGAATCAGATTATTTGGAAAGACATCCCTGCTTTACTATTTCTTGGCTGTGTGACTTTGGCAAATTTCATCACTTTCCTGAGCCTCGGTTTCCCCATCTGTAAAATAAGGGTGATAATAATTGTGGTACTGATGAGGACTGTAGGGCACAATGCATGTAAAACTCTTAGAACAATTCCAGACCCAGAGAAAATGCTTGCCACAGGCTAAGTATAATCATTATTAATTCTTTGTATTGTCTCTTTAGGTCTTGCATCTTTAAAATGGCAAGTCTGTCCCCTTTGTGCTTAATAGAACGCCCGATGCCCATATGCTAGTGTTCATTCCCAGTCTCCTGGCTCTACCTCATACCTGAGAGTGTATCCTCTTTGTCTAGAACCAGCCTTTTCTCTCTCTACTTCATCTGGCAAAGTTGTCCATCAGAAATAAAAGAGAGTTAGATTTTATGATATGCCAGGTGACGAATTGCATCATATGCCTCCAGCTTCTTGGACTCTACATTGGTCCTTGAAGGTTGGTGTGATTTTTTACAATGGGGATGGGACAGGTGTCTGTCACTACACTAGCTGCTCTCAGTTTCAAAGGATGCATTTTGAATGATGGGTTATCAGCATCACGCGAGGGATGACTTCGCCCCACGTGGGCAGGCTCCCACTGAAGCTTTCATAAGGTCAGCCTTGCCCGGGTTAATATGGCTTTCAAAATAATAAAGGGGAAGAATCAAAATCTGTCTGCTTTCATTAAGTCTAACCCTGGCCTGCCTATTAGAATGTGTGTAACTCAGCACCATGTAGAAGGATGGCTGGCCTCCAGGTTAAGCTAGGTACAAAGGAGAGGAATGGGGCTCCTCATTTATGGTCCAGGAAGCAAATGGGGTCAACATCATTAATATCAGAGCATCCCCAACTTGTCTTCAGATGATCAAACCACTGAGGGAAGGGCCAGTGAGGGAAGCTCTGAACATGTCATTACGATGAGAACTGTTCAAGCTTCTTTTCCTTCCATGTAACCTCAGAAATATGTGGCTCCCAGCTCACACCATCGTCTACCTACCGCAAAAGCCTCTTTCTGTCTTTGCATCTGAGCACCACAATGGGAACTCTCCTCCAAGTCAAAACAGAAAAAAAAAAGGGAAAATCTTGCACAGATATGCAGCCCTCTTGATAACAGTGCCCTCAGCTTATATGGAATTATTGGAAGGCAGTTTGAACAGGCTTTGGATTCCAAGGCTGCGGGAGGAGAGAAGTCGGCAGATTCAAGCATTATGGGGGCTTCTATCAGATTTGTTGTTGTTATTCCAGAGTTCTGTTTCTGGGCCACAGAGCATCTCCCAGGGTAGGTGTGGGCTTCATGCAAAAATGATGAAGTCAACAGCCAGCCTCCCTCCTTGAGAGGGAGTTATTTCTTGAGTGTTTTTTTCTGAGCCTGCCTAGGAGGAGAGCACTGATAGATGGAGACTTCTATTTCAAAGGTTTGTTTAGTTTTTCAGGGAGGAGTGATATTTTGGTGACTCATCTTAACAACAGTTGTAGGGGAAAATCTGCTAAAGGTTAAGAGCGTTAAACATAAGGAACATGAAACAGTTAAATGACAGAGTATAGTATACCAAGCCCTGTCCTAGGTACAAGGGCAACGGCTCTCAACCTTGGCTGTGCATTAGAGTTCTCCTTGGCACTCAAAAACAATTTAATAAAAAGAAATACAATCTAATGCCAAACCCCAGACTAATTAAACCGGAACCTCTGGGGATTCTCCCAGGCATCTGCATTTTTCAAAGCTCCTCAGGTGATTTCAATGTGAAATCAGGACGGAGCATTCCTCACTAAATTGACAGAGTTGAATAGATGTAATTTGCTCCCTTGAGAAAGTAAACAATCATGTAAATAAATACACGTGATATAAGACATTATATGGCACTCATGGTAATGCACACAAGGGATCGTGTTTGGGGAGAGAACGAATAGACTAATTTTCCTTGGGAGGTTCAGGGGATACTTCATGGGAGAGACGATGTCAGAATAATTTTGAAGATGACAAAGGATTTTGCCAAGTTGGCAAGAAGGGAAGAAGATCAGAGGGGGGAAGGGAGCTCCCATGCTGTGCGTGCAGGTAGAGAAAAGTTAAGAAGATGCTGGAGATTTCCGACCCATAACATAACTATCAGATATGGAACAATTGGTGCAGAGTGCTCTCAACAGCCAACCCGGAAGCTGCTCCTGACTGCTGAGAAATCAGAGGCTGGGAAAATTCCCCCTGCTCTTCAGTGGCGCCTGTAGTGTGAGAGCCGAGAGCTGGAAGGCAGTGCTCGTGCAGAGATATCCTTCCACAGGCTAAGGGGTGACAGGGAGGACATTGAATGACAGCCAACTTTTTGTGCTGTTAATTTTTTAAAGCAATTTTTAGCATTTAATGAAATCCATGTGGCTTCAAGCCACCAGGATATCAGACCCTCTTCCTGCCCTTAATCTTCTCCCTGGCTCATCTGCTGAAGTATTTGACCTTCATGATGACAGGCAGCTTTAGGAGCTTTTCTTCTCCAGAACGTTTTAGTAGCATGATCGTATCACATCCGTGATGGGGGTGTCTCCAGTCTTGGTTTTGGTAGCATTTACTCATGTCTGCTCACGGACCAAGGTCCATGATTTAGTGAGGTTGACAGTGGGGCAGAAGTTCTGGTTCCTCTTTAAGTGGTTATGCCTCATACGAACCTTGTCAAAGCAACCTAGGTAGTGTTTGCCTAAGTTGATCATATGGTGATGCCTGACCCTAGCATGACCCCCGCTTCCCCAGTGCTTCTGGTTCTTGCTGATGTGGCCATTGCCATGGTTCCCGTGGTCCTGAATTTTATGGTTCTTCCTTAGTTGGGATGGTAGGTCAGTGACCCAGACAAATGAGATGTTAATATTTTTGAAGTTGCAACATTTTCATGAGCGGATGCTGTAGCGAATAGAAACAAAAACTGTGGTTACAGAGATAAAATTTATGAAGTCTTGGTACTTGGTGCAAATTTTGAAGACGTGGTATGAATTTCGGCAGTGACATTCACGTTTGGAAATACTGCTTGAGGTCAACACCAATCAAGCCACATACCCATTGCCAGCTGAGTTGTGACCAGGCTTATCCATCATGTGACGTCTTGTCAGTTACCACAGCTAATTGTGTTATTGCCCCTAACAATGCTACAACTAAAGCTATAACCACAACAATTTAAAAAACATTTTGAGGGCTTACTATGCCCTAAATGTGTTAACTATTTTAAGAAATCTTTGATTATGTTTTGCCACCTATACTCCATTTATTTTATTCTTAATATTCATCAAATGTTTTACTTGCATATCTGTTTACTCATAACAAGGGTAATATTTTGAAAAATTTAAGGAGATAGTTTTCTCCTTTTTGTGGTAAATCATGTTCTTCCAATACAGTTTTAATTTTTTAAATTTATTTTATTCAAGTGTATTTGATTTACAATGTTGTGGTAATTTCTGCTCTACAGCAAAGTGATTCAGTTATACATGTATATATAGACATTCTTTTTCATTTTCTTTTCCTTTATGGTTTATCACAGGATGTTGAATATAATTTCCTGTGCTATACAGTAGGATCTTGTTGTTTATCCATTCTATATGTAATAGTTTGCAACTGCTAATCTCAAACCCCCAATCCTTCCCTCCCCCATCTCCCCTCCCCCTTGGCAACCACAAGTCTGTTCTCTATGTCTGTGAGTCTGTTTCCTTCCAACACAGCTTTAGAATAAGAGGGAAGAAAGATGCCATCTCAGGGAAGAGAAGAGTGCAGAATAGGGAGCATCATTGTGAAAGATGAAGAAGTAGATGAAGGCCCATTCCTGCTGCTTCAGATGGCGTGGGAAGAAACAAGTTAGCAGCTCAATAAAGCAGGTGGTGAAATACATGTATCTTTATCAACCTCACTAGGCTGCAGTACAGGCAGGGGAAACCAGCTAGATAGATTGAGGGGGAGATGAAAGCAGAAGAGGATTTTTTTCTTTTTCTGCTTCCTGTTTGGCATCTGAGAGGAGAAGGATTTATAAGGTGTCCCCCATGTTAACATGTGGTGGCTACTTCAGAGCCAACTCAGCTGCATGCTGTAGTTAGGGGAAGAGTTAGCCTGAGACAGCATCTTAAGCCTCCCTTGGCTCTTGTGGGGACTGGAAAAAGCCAGAATTGTTTCTGAATTACTGAAGGACCCGGATGTTAGCTGAGAATGACTAGAAAGCTTGCCTTAGGGGTTGCTGCTCCAGAAGCAAAGTGATTTATGGTAGGATGCTGCAGGGTGGGCCACCTGGCCTGGGGAATGAAAGGGAGCGGTCAGCCACACAGGGATGTGCAGAAGCAGGGAGAGACCCATCACAGGCCCTGACTGGGTTAGGAGAGCAGAGATCTTAGGTTTACCTATCATGGGCTTCCACATGGTCCACTGCCAAGCAGGATACCCAGAAACTGGACAGCAAAGGACAACACCATGGAGACCAGAGGAGCCTGGATTCAGTGGATGGGCCTGGGTGGGTGGATCTGAGGCCCCTTCTATTCCTGCCACCACAATGCCGTGTTCTCCTGCCTCCTGATCCCCATCCAGTGCTCAATGGAGAATAAGTGTAAGGAGGAGGGAAGGAAATTGGAAACACTGGGGAGAACCTAACTTACCTTAAGAGATCGTTTGAAGTATTGCATCAGACTGTGTTAACTTGATTAAACTAACTTCAGGTTTTCCCCACGACCACTCGAGGTGGTCTGAAGGAGCTCTGAAGGAGCTTCTTGTGGTTGCCGACAGTCCTGAGTATTTCTTGGCATGTAGACTCATCACAAGAACTCTGTCTCCGTCTTCACATGGCTTCTCCTCTGGGTGTCTCTGTGTCTCTTCTTCTTTTCTTACTAAAGATACAGGTTATTGGATTTAGGACCCACCCTAATCCAGTATGACCTCATCCTAACTAATTACATTTGCAAAGACTCTCTTTCCAAACATTCTGAGGTTCTGGGTGGGTGTGAATACTTGGGGACACCATTCAACCCAGTACACCAACAATACTTATTTATTTCTCCCTCACTACCCTGTAAGCTCTAGGAGGGCAGAGACCAGACCAGTTTTATGGATCATATTGGCACCTCACACAGAGTTCCCATCATGTTTTTATGAATTAAATGAAAGAATGGATGCACTCCATCAGTTATGATGTTTTCTCCTTTCCTCTAATCCTTCCACCCATCCCAGTGGTACATCTTTAGTCCATCTGGGGTCAGACTAGTTTTCTGTTCCCATTACCCAGGACCTCCATCCCCACCTTTTTCTAGCCCTTGCAGGAGGTTTCTCCAACAATATGGCTTTGATCTATGAGCAAGTCCCCAAAACTTGTTCCCCTCGGCTTTTAAGTAGAGGGTGATTCCTGAATCTTATTCTTTCTGCCTCTTCTGGCATTTGTTGAGCAAGAGAGGTGTCCTGCCTCTGTGCAAATACAGAGGATATTTATTTCTCGCCTTGCAAGTCTGGGAGAGGCCAAAGCCCTGTCTGCCCCATCCACCCCTCCTGACGCTCCATTAGCTCTGCTGTTTATCTGAGTTGAGGATTAGCCTGGGCAAGACACCTCCTCTGCAGGAGAGAAGATCCCCATGCAGAACTTTGGAAGGCTTTTGATCAGCCTGCCACGTAATTAGGAGATAAAATAGGCAACTGATGAAAAATGGAAAAAATGTAGGTTATTCAGGCAGTTACAGGCATTGTGCCTCATCTGTGGTAAAACAATCATTACTTCTATGGCTTATTTAGCTGTATGCTTGCAACAAAAGAGATTACCTGGGCAGGCTTGGTCAAGTATTTAGGACCTGTAGACTAAATTCAGTGTAATGACCTGGTGACAAAACTGCTCTCAAAGCCCTGGGAACCTGCATTTTCCCTGTTACAATTGCGTTCCAAACTGAGATCTAAGTGTGGTCAAAATCGAATCCCTCTCCCATCCTGCACTCTGCCAGCCTACTCTAATGCATCTCTCTGTAAAATGCTCTTACCTTTGCTTACTGGCAGTGAAACTGGAGGTTCAAACCCAGGCTGTGGAGTCAGACGGACCCAACTCTACTCTTAGTTGTGTTTTTAACTAGTGTTCTCAGCCCTGGTTGCATGTTAGAATTACCTGGGGAGCTTAAAAATCCTGATACACAAGCCCCACCCTGCACCAATGAAATCACAATCTTTGGGGGTGGGATCCAGGCATCAATATTTCTTAAAACTCCCCAGGCAATGACAATGTGCATTTACATTTCAGAACCAGGGACCTCAGACAAATCATTTGTCTTTCTAAGTCTCAGTTTGCTCTTCTGTAAATAGAGGTAACATATTCTCATAGAGTTTTTTCGAGGATTAAATGACAGTGTGTGAAACATGCTTAGTACAGTGCCTGGCACTAAATAACCTCTCAATACATGATAGCTATTTTTATTATGTTTAGTCTTGTATTTTTCTCAAATGGTTTCTTATGTCTTATTTCCAGAATAAGATGGGAAGTTCTTCTCTAGAGACTATTACATTTTGTTTTTAATTAACTAATTAACAAGTATTTATTATGGTACATCTCTGTATTGAGTACTGTAGGGAAGAGGATTTAAAAATAGTAAAGACAAGGCTTCTTATCTCCAAGAGCTCAACATGTAATGGAGAAAGGTGATGTCATGTACCTGGCTCTAATTCAAAGTACACTCCATGATAAGCATGTTAATATAAGTACCCAGGTTGTGCAGTGGAGGAGAGTGTAGTTTATTCTGGTTGGGGTACTTGGAAGACTCCTTACAGAAAGTAGAGCCTGAACTAACTGGACTTTGTAGAATGAGTAAGTCTGAAATGGACATCTCAGTGCTGGGCAAAGAGCCTGCATAGAGAATAGCTTTTACAAAGACAAAAAGGATGAAGAACATTGAAAAGCAAGTGATTCATGTCTCAAGAGTGCATTTGGGAAGGAAACACAATGGTAGAAAAGAACATAACAGTAGGTAGAAGCAATTGATGGAGGGCTTGGAAATCCAAGGGAAAGAGTTTGGACTTCTTTGTCTGTTTTAATAGTTGGGAGCACAGGTTGTTGTTATGACCTTCTTGCTAGTTGGGGTTGAGTTGTGAAAATAAAGAGCAGTCCCATTCATTGCATCACATGAGACCTAATCACATCAGGCCCATTAGCATCAAGCCTGATACAAAAGAGTATACATTTCCCAAAATGCGTGTAGGACAGACACTGGTCAAAATGTGGTCCATTGCCCAGCAACATCAGCATCACCTGGGGGCTTGTTAGAAGAACACAATCTTGGATCCTATCCCAGACCTATTAAGGCTAAACCTGAATTTTAACAAGATCCCCAGTGATTGATGTGCACATTAACATTTGAGAAGCAATGGACTACCCTCTTCTCTTTGCAACATCTTTCCCAATCTCCATCCAGTTGAACACTTCTCTCATCACCATAACAACTTGTATCCCATAATAGTCAAATAAAGACGTTAGCAGAAAGGAGCAAGTTGGCAAATATAACCTTTACCCCCAATTTAGAAACGTTTTGTTTCTAAGAGTTTCTTGTAGTAATACCAATTTCTTCTTTTGGGTAATCCTCGCATTTTAACATACAATATTTACTTATTAATGCCGGAAAAGTCGCCAGTAGATCTGGGTGTTCTTGCCACCAGTGATCCCATTCAGATGCACATACGCATTTTCCAAAGTCTAGCAAAAATACTAAGGGTACATAAATCTTAAGAATTGTGTCCTCTGATTGCCTGATATATTGATTGCCAACAGAGAGTATTTAAGTTATTCTCTATTACTAAGAGTTGCATAAATAAGTTTCCTGGGGTAAAATTACTATGGGAAATATCATATATTTTCTTTCCTCTCTTTGATATTTATAACATATGCTAACATATTTAAGATTCTACAGTATCCTATAGGAAATGTCTGCTTAATTTACTGTTCCCTCTATGTTTCACCACAGAACACACTTAATGAATGCGTTAATCTCTCATAGAGCACAGTTAGAGAAATTCTGCTCTAAGAAAGAAAGGGATGAACAATGTCAGGAGGCATAAAATTAACCATTAGAAATGCACTATTCACAGAGAAAAAAGGTGGAGAGGAAACTGTGCAAAGATAAACTTGAAATCCATTGGCCTCAGACTTCTGTCCTGTAAAAAGGTACTCAGTTAGTCCAGATCAATTCTAATGGACTGAATACTGTTTTAAGCCTCTCCATATTTCGGAATACATTCTCAGTAAATGGAAAAAATATTAGCCAATTTCACAGTTAAAACCATATAAAACTTCTGGGAAGGGGCAAGGGCTTTGGTATCAGACATATCTGTGACCCTGGGTGAGTTCTTCACTTGTATGAGTCTTAGTTTTCTCATCTCTAAAATGGGGACACTCATTTCCACATGACAGATCTTTGTATTATTATATTTGCTTTAAACAGTCAATTTAGTCTTAAATAAATTTAAAATATAAGAAAAAATCATACATGTACTCATGTAGTTACCATTTCTATTTCTCTTCATTTTTTCATGTAGCTCCAGATTTCCATCTGGAATCATTTTTCTTCTGCCTGAAGGAATTCATTTAACATTTCTTCTAGTGCCAATTTGCCATTACTGAATTATTTAGATTTTGTATGTCTAAGAAATTCTTTATTTAGCCTTCATTTTTGAAAGATATTCTCATCAGGTATAGAATCCTAGGTTGACAGCTTTTTTCCCAATACTTTAAAGATATTGCTTCACTGTTGTCTTGCTTGCATTTTTGCTAATGAGAAGGTTACTATCATTCACATCTTTGTTCCTGTGTATATAATGTGTCTTATTTCTCTAGCTACTTTTATGATTTTTCTCTTTATCACTGGTTTTAAGCAATTACATTATGATGTGTCTTGGTACCATTTTCTTCATGTTCTTGTGATTAGATTTGTTAAGCTTCTTAGCTCACTGGATTTATATTTTTCCTTTTATTTATAAAATTTTGGTAATTATTTCTTCAAGTATATTTTTCTGCTCCCCACTCTTTGGGGTCTCTAACTACACATATATTAGGCCAATGGAAGTTGATTACAGCTCACTGATGCTCTGTTTATTATTTTTAAATTTTTTTAAACTTTTTTTAATTTTGGTTTTTGTTTGTTTTAATTAATTTTACTTATTTATTTATTTATTTACTTATTTTGGTTGCGTTTGGTCTTTGTTGTTGCGCACAGCTTTCTCTAGTTGCAGTGAACGGGGGCTACTCTTCATTGCGGTGCACGGGCTTTTCATTGCAGTGGCTTCTTTTGTTGCAGAGCATGGGCTCTAGGTACACAGGCTTCAGTAGTTGTGGCATGGGGGCTCAGTAGTTGTGGCTCGCAGGCTCTAGAGCGCAGGCTCAGTAGTTCTGGCGCACGGGCTTAGTTGCTCCACAGCATGTGGGATCTTCCCAGACCAGGGCTTGAACCCATGCCCCCTGCATTGGCAGGCAGATTCTTAACCACTGCACCACCAGGGAAGTCCTGATGCTCTGTTTAATTTTTTTTTTTTGCTTGTCACTTTGGAAGATTTCTATTGCTATGTCTTCAAAATCACAAATCTTTTTTTGCAATGTCTAATTTTCTGTTGATCTCCTCCAGTGTAATTTTCATCTCTGGAAGTTTAATTTAGGTCTTTTATGTGTCTTCCATGTCTTTACTTAAGGTGCTCAATTTTTCTTCTACATTCTTGAACATATGGGATACAGTTATAAGAACTGTTTTAATACCCTTGTCTAATTGATTCTATGATATATGTCATATCTGGGTATGTTTTGATTATTTTTTTATTCTACTAGTTGTGGATCATATTTTCCGGCATCCTTGAATGCCTGGTAATTTTTGTTTAGATACTAGACATTGTGATTTTAGCTTGTTGGGTGTTAGATAATTTTGTATTTCCATAAATATTCTTGAGCTTTGTCCTGGGATGCAGTGAAGTTACTTGGGAACATTTTGATCCTTTTGAGGCTTGCCTTTCAGCTTTGTTAGGGGAGACCAGAGCAGCCTTTAGTCTATGGCTAATTTTGCCCCACTACCAAGGCAATATCTTTCTGAGTACTTTACCCAATACCATGTAAAAACTGTGAGTTTTTCCACTTTGGTTGGCAGAAATAGGAACTTGCCCTGGCTTTTTGTGAGCTCTGGGGATTATTCCTTCTGCTGCTTTCAGGTGATTCTTTCCCTAGACTTTGGTAGTTTTCTCACCTAATGTGCTGACCAGTAGTGAGCCTAGGACTTGAGAGGGATCTTCTTCAGACCTCTCTCTCTTTCTCTCTCTCTGTCTCTCCCATCCCCATCTCCACTTCCTTCACTAGTCTTCTCTGTGAACTCCCTAATCACTTTGGTCTCTGTGAGTTTCCATATCCTTCTCAGCTCAGAGACATCACTGTACTTTGCCTGAGTTTCCCCTCCTTACACTGTGGCCTGAAAATTCTCTCCAGTAGTAAGTTTGGACCATCTGTGGGACTTATATGATTTGGTTCCTTTATTTCAGGGATCACTGCATTGCACTGCCTGATGTCCAGTATCTGAAAACAGATGTTTGATTTATTGCACCCAGTTTTTTAGGTGTTTTAAGTAGGAAGATAAATCTGTTCCCTGTCACTTCACCTTGTTTGCAAGCCAAAGATTCTATATATAAAAAATTCTGAATGCAGGCAGACAATAGATAAATAATATCCATTTACTTCTCATTATGTTATAATTTGTGATGGTAAACTGTGGTTTCTTTCATTTATTCTAGACATTTCTGCTTCTTTATTCAAAATAATGTTTTGACTATCACAACTTTGTGTGAATTCCACATGTTAGCAATAGGGTCTCATATCAGTGGCTAATTTCCCCAAAAGATTTACAGCAAACTACAAGGGTCAGATTTCAGCTAATAAATGACTTGTTATTTTGCTATTACTACAATCTGGGCTATCATTAATTGATTTATTAGTAGTTAGTCTCAATTTATGAACATTAGCCAAAGTTTTGTCTTTAGCCAAGACATGTTACTGATGTAATTATGTACCCCCAAAAGGAACCATGTGCTAAATTTTGCAGGTATCCATGCCTGCATGGAATCTAATTGACCTATTCAGGCAGAGACAAACGTCACCTAGTGGCTGCTTCACAAATTGCAGGTATAGATCTAATATGTATTAATGGGACCTACTACAATACCTAGTTCCCAGGCTAAAGCACTTAAATGACAAGGGTCCTTGACTGCAGAGATGGTAACTGCTACACTATTGTTATATTACAAAACCTCAACTGAGAATCTGCATTTTTCAACAGTCAATCTATACAGAGTAACTATAGGGTCATTTATCATTGTTGTTTCTTTGGGCTGAAATGATAAAATGTAAAAATAATGACTACTATTTGATAAACAAATATTATATTCAAGTCATCATCACTTCCAGGCCTCAAAACAACTGTGCAAAAAAAGCAGAAGTGAGAAAACTTCACTGTTCCGAATACAACGTGCCTGTCACATTGTGCTTGTCTGCTTGTCATGAACTGGTAAGAAAGTCTATTTAGTACTTACAATTTTGTTTGACTGATAAGATTATGGGAATGAATGAATTATTACCACACCAGTACAGTTTGTCAACATGATATAGTAAAATGGTTATGGTCTTTGGAATCAGACAGATATGGATTCATATCTCAGCTCACTAATTAGTTTTGTGATCCTGGGAAATTTATATAACTTATATGAATGAGTCTCAGATTCTTTACTATTAGTAAAGTAAATAATTAGTAAATAATAACAAGATTCAGCATGATTTGAGCACTTAATATGTGCCAGCCATCACAGTAAGGTGAAGTCAGGATGATTATTATCCTCATTTTACAGGTGAGGAAAATGAAGCTTAGAGAGGTCGCTTTCCCTAAATCACATGGATAATAAATGAAGAGCTAGGATTTGAACCCTGACTCACAACAGTATGATGCAAAAATAAGGCAAAACAACACCTATGTTAAAAAGTCATTGGTAAGGATGAAATGTCATGACGTGTGTTCCTAAAACATGGTGATTCTTCAATAAGTGGTACTTTCCTTTTCTTCACTGTAATTTCTTAAATAAGGATTCCATAGGGGAAGATGTAATAATTTTAAAAAGTAGTTCTTGGTGGTGAGAATACTTGAGATCAATGGGCAAATTCAAATGCAGACAATGAAGGAAACTTTTAGGATATCTTAGGAATAATATTAATGTACTTTATGTGGGCCCCATGCCTGAGGATATGCTCAGATCATGTTCACAGCAGTAAATGAGGCAGGCACAATCTTCATCATTTCTATCGAGATTTGTGGAGGTTATGTCTGCTTTATTCAAGTTCATCTAGTAAGGACTGGGGAACAGAGGCAGTCTGAGTCCAGACAGTCCAAATACAGAGTTCCAGTTCTAACCAGTAAACCATACTTCCTCTTCATAGCTCTTACACGTTGTTTTCAACCAGCGTTTTTGTGTTTCTGATTGGTACCAGCTATGGGCTTGCTCCAGGATCATCACAATCATCCAAGAAGATTCTATCCCACTCATGGATTCAACATGCCACTTAAAGTTAACATGGCAAGTTCAGAACAGGTTATGCAAATATTTCTACTTCACCTTCCATTGTGTAATTACCCTCTTGCCACGGCCTGATTTCAAATTCCTATTCATGAAAGCCAATTTGGAGCCAAGCAGGGTTGAATGCATGAAATCCTGGAAATCATATGAGAAATCCCTTTTCCTCCCAGGTTTACTGCAATTAAATCCTTGATAATGAATTGCTCATCAGTTCTGCCAGCATTGGAAGTGATTGCCTCTGCAGGTAGCAATCATTTTGCGCAATTGCCACAATTATCAGTCCCCTTCAGGATGATTGGAATTTAGCAATAGGGACCAGAAGAGTAGAAGATTATTCAAGATAGGGGCTAATATTAGAAACTTGCCAATGAGAAATGATGTCTTTCCACTGATGAAGGTCTCTTAGAAAGTGAGCAGTGGTGAGAAAATGATCAGCATTTCTGAGGCTCTTCCCTTACTGACTTGAATGCACTGTATACACCCAGAAGACTCGATAATTTTAAAGATCTATCATAGATTTTCTTTCCTCTTCATGACGCCCACCAGTTATTATGCTGACGCATGTTCATTTCTGACATAAGTGTTAAATTCTAGGTAATTTTTAATGCTGGTGATGGTATTGGGAGTCTACACCTCCCCCCCGCCACTGGAAAAATAATTTGGCAGCGTACATGAAAAGCCTTAAAATGTTTATACTCTTTGTCCTTGTCATACCTTTTCTGGAAGTCTGTCCTAAGAAAAGTAGAGAGGTAGGAAAAGATTGAAACACTCAGTGTTATTTCTAGTAGGAAAATATTAGAAAACACTTCAATGCTCAATAACAGAATAGTTAAGTAAATTATAGTTCATTAAGTGATGGGGTATTTTGCAGCCATTAAAAGTCATGTTTTTGAAGAGTGGTTAATGACACATGGAAAATATTCATTATAGAATGTCAAGTGGAAAAAATAAACACAATCAAGGTTAAATAACAGTAGGTGTAATGTAATTTATTAAGCATCCATTATATAACCCTGAAGGGTAGGGTTTTTTATCCCCATATAACAGGAAAGGAAACAAAGGTTCAGAGAGGTTAGGGGAAAGAGAGAGAGAGAGAGAGAGAGAGAGAGAGAGAGAGAGAGGAAAAATGTGACATGAAAAGATACAAAATTTATTGCTGGCTATCCTGGAGGGATGGGAACAGAAAGCAATTGTTTTTTAATATGCATGGTGGTAATTTCCACTGTAAGTATGCATTATATTAAATATCATTAAAATATTCTGGGCACCTAAGAAACAACTTGGAAAAGAACTTTTTCTTGGAACAGGCTAAATGAAGCAGGAAGCGAACTTGAGTTCTAGCCTTCAGACACTCAGACTTGACCACAGTCTTGCTCGCTCCTCTGGCCCCTGGTTTGGGGTCATTCAGACACAGGAATTGGCCCAGCCTGGTACAGGGCTAGCAGTCTCCCTACAGCTGATCCTCTCATTATGAATGAGTCTCTGTCCCAGAAGGAAACATCTGGTAAACTCACCCACACTCGGGTGTTTGGCACCAAGAGTGCTGTTTCTCAAAACACCTGGTTCTGGTCCTGGAACCCCTGACCTAGGAATCACCTGGGCTACTTATTGAAAACAGACTCCTGGGTCTCCTAGACTTCCTGAATCAGGATGAGGCTGGGCATTCTGCATCTGCAACAAGAGCTCCGGGTGATTCTAATGTGCACTATTGTTAGAGAGAGCCACTGCCCCAGAGGAACCTACTGCTAACAGGAAGGGAATAAAGAGGGAAATGAACCCAGTGAGAGCTTCTACAGGGGAGATATCTGGGGGCAGAAAATCCCTTTAATGTCTATTCAGCAACTTCCTACTAGGATCCTGGCTCTGTTCCTTCCCACGTGGGTGACCTTGACCTTGGGAAAGTTACTTCTCCTCTCTGAGAGCCTCATCGTTTTCACCTGTGAAATGGAAATGACGTGAGGATGATGGTGATGAAGATGATGATGGTGGTGGTGATGGAGATGATGAAGATGATGATGATGATGGTGATGATGATGATGGTGGTGGTGATGGAGATGTTGATGATGATGATGATGAAGATGATGATGTTGATGATGGTGATGATGATGATAGTGATGATGATGACTGGGCCCATGTTCTAGAACAGCAGCCAGAGTAATCTTTGCCTAAAAAGTAAGTGTGGAATACATTCCTCAGGCCAGATCTTTAAAATGGCCTACAAGGTCCTATCTGATCCACTGTCTACCCCCATAACCTCTCTGATCCTACTGTATTCTCTGTTTCTGTTTAATCAAGCCTCCCATCGTAAGGCTCTCCCATCTGCTAACCAGACTGGCCATCCACATGTCTAATTCCATGGAGTCTTTTGCTCAAAGATACCTTTTCTATGAGACCACCCTATTTAAAATTTCAATCCATTCCTCCTCACAACAGTCCCAACCTCCCCTCACTTTCTTTCCTTTTTGTTTTGCACTGCACTTGTCACCTTGGAACATGCTGTATAATTGGTTTTTCTTATTCTTGTTTTTTCACAACTTCTCCCAACCACATATCTGTTGAAATGTAAACCACCCCAAAACCAGGGATCTTTGTCTTTTTGTCATTGTTAGTTGATGTCCCCAAGCACCTTGAACAGTGCCTGGAAGATAGAAGGTGCTCAGTAGATAGTTGTTGAGTGAATGCATGGGTGAATGAATGAATGAATAAAAAAATAACTTGATGAATCTCCATTCTCTTCCTTACCAGGGCGATTGATACTTACCTAAAGCAGAATGGCTTTAATGTTCTAGTATTTACTCATTTGCCACTTGTTTTATCTTGAGTTTTAGCTAAGTCTTTGGAAGTCCCTGCTAATCTACCATATCTTTCTTGCCAAAGCTTTTTGTCTCTGAGAGGGACCTAGATCTATGTACAGATAACTTGGACTGTTCAACACTTGATGAGTGGGCAAGGGTCTGGAGAGCTATTTGCCTTGGACATCATTTTTTAAAAGTCTCTGGAAAAGATGTGTTAAATGCCTCCCTGCCACAGACATGGGGACAAAGCTTTCTGCAACAGACACAGATCCATACCATAGTGTGTCTGGTGGAACTAGACTATGGTGGAACACCATAGATTAGATTGCACTATTACATTAATAATGCACTATTACATTAATAGACAAGATTGCACTATTACATTAATCTCACCAGAAGAGCTTTTGACATGAATCTAATGGAATTTCCCAGGTTACTAAAACCAGTTCTGACTCTCTGCCTTCTCTGAGTTCCTCTCGAGACCCGCAGAAAACAGGACTACTGGCTCAGAAATCAAAATGTGTTTAGTGGAGAGATACTGCAGATTGTAAAACACACCACATTTGAGTGATGGGTATTATTATTATTATTATTGTCATTGTTAGTATTTATTTGCCCTCTGCCATATACAAGGAAGACTTAGTAACCATTCCTGCTTCCCTGATCTTAAAAGCCTTCATGGATAAAGAAGATGTGGCACATATATATGATGGAATATTACTCAGCCATAAAAAGAAATGAAATTGAGTTATTTGTAGTGAGGTGGATGGACCTAGAGTCTGTCATACAGAGTGAAGTAAGAAAGAGAAAAACAAATACCGTATGCTAACACATATATATGAGATCTAAAAAAAAATAAAATAAAAGTGGTTCTGAAGAATCTAATGGCAGGACAGGAATAAAGACACAGATATAGGGAATGGACTTGAGGACACGGGGAGGGGGAAGGGTAAGTTGGGAAGAAGTGAGAGAGTGGCATGGACATATATACACTACCAAACGTAAAATAGATAGCTAGTGGGAAGCAGCTGCATAGCACAGGGAGATCAGCTCGGTGCTTTGTGATCACCTAGAGGGGTGGGATAGGGAGGATAGGAGGGAAACGCAAGAGGGAGGAGATATGGGGATATATGTATATATGTATACCTATAGCTGATTCACTTTGTTATAAAGCAGAAACTAACACACCATTGTAAAGCAATTATACCCCAAAAAAGATGTTTAAAAAAAAAGCCTTCACATTTGCCCCACATTGGCCCGAGTGATATAATTAGCCCAGAATAGCCACTCATTGTTATCCTGATAAAAGCAAGTTTTCTCCAGGTCAGCTTGCTTTCTCTATTACCCTGGGCCTTCACAGAGGGGATCAATAAGGATATATAAAGCACCCAGAAGGGCACCGTTCTGGAGAGAGGGGACCAGGGGACAGAACCACAAAGAGCTTCTCAGGGCTGCTTGGACTCCCTTAGGCCAGACCCCTGGACTTTAATGATTGTTTTTGTCATTCTGCACAGCAAGATGCTATTTATCTTTCCTGGGATTTCAGAACAGGATGTTCTCTTATGCTTGGGTCTATTTTGCATAATCGCACTGGAGTTCTTTAGCCATCACTTGCAGTGGCACAAACCAGAAAGCAGAAAGAGAAAAAAAATGGGCAACTCGTGGAACCTTCAGACTCCATCCAGCAGCCTTTGTATAATTCCTAGCACATGGAGCACAAATGAATAAAGAAGCCTGGGGAATCGGATTGATCTTATCTGCTTATCTAAACTGACAGGATGGTGGGAGAGTCATGGGATAGGTCTCAGTTCAGGAAGACCTTAATTCTAACCTGGATTCTGCTACTTTCCATCAACATGAACTCAGATAATTTATTGAGACTTTCTGTGACTCAGTTTCTTCATCTGTAAGATGGGAACAATAAAATCTCTTGTAGAGGGACTTCCCTGGTGGTTCAGTGGGTGAGACTCCACGCTCACAATGCAGAGGGCCTGGGGTTTGATCCCTGGTCCGGAAACTGGATCCCACATGCCGCAACTGAGAGTTTGCATGCCACAACTAAGAGTCCGCATGCTGCAACTAAAGATCCCGCATGCTGCAACGAAGACCTGGCACAGCCTAAATAAAATACATTTAAAAAAATCTCTTGTAGAGTTGTGAGAACCAGATGAAATGACTTAAAGATCTTGGCACATAGTAGGTACAGAATACATCATTATTATGTGAAGAAATGCCCCCAAGGGCTGGTGGTCCATATGTTGTAAACAGTGGGTTTCATCATTCCACAACTAAAGTTCCTCTATTTCTCAGTCCTTTTGTAATACTGGTTATTTTTCCCCCTCAGGCAAAGATCTCCGGTGATGGTGTTGATTTCCATAATCTTGTCACCTTAATTGCTGCTGTCACTATAGGTATTGAAGTTAATTTTGATTTCTTTTTGTTTCTGCTTAGCGCTTCCGGAATGTGACTAATGGAATTATTTCCGGGTTTAGCTTAGAGCAGTGTTCCTGGCAGCTTGAAGAGCAAACCTGAGCTTTCTGTGTGGGGCCGCTTTCTGCCCAGCTACTGCGAGGTTGTTGGAAGACTCAGGCATTTCAGACAAGTGGCACATAAATGGTGTCTGCTTTCTGATTGTCAGTTCCCTTTAAAAGGTATTTATTTGTTTGTTTGTTTGTTTAGGGTGCGCCAGGTCTTAGTTGCGGCACGCAGGATCTTTTCTTAGTTGCAGCATGTGGACTCTTAGTTGTGGCATGCGAACTCAGAGTTGCGGCATGCGAACTTATAGTTGCGGCATGCATATAGGATCTAGTTCCCCAGCCAGGAATCTAATCACTGCATTGGGAGTGGATTCTTACCCACTGGACCACCAGGGAAGTCCCGTCAGTTCCCTTTTGTACACCCCAATAAAACCTTATGTGTTGGTCTTACCCACAACTTGGGTACTGTAAGGAAGGAAAGAAAAGAAAGTTTATTGAGTGCCTAGGCATTACATTGCTTTATATGAACCATGTGACTCGTCATAAAAACTCCAGGAGCAAAATCTAAAATATGACACAAACGAACTTATTTACAAAATGGAAACAGACTCACAGACGTAGAAAACAAACATGGGTTGCCACAGGGGAAAGGGGTGGGGGAGGGATAAATTAGGATTTTGGGTTTAGCAGGTACAAACTACTATATATAAAATAGATAAACAACGAAGTCCTACTGTATAGCACAGGGAACTATATTAAATACCCTGTAATAAACCGTAATGGAAAAGAATCTGAAAAAGAATATATATATAACTGAATCACTTTGCTGTACACCAGAAACTAACACAATGTTGTAAGTCAACTGTACTTCAATTAAAAAATAAACTCCAGGAGCAAGGGGTGGGTGCCGATGTCACTTATGCTAGACCCTTCAAATGCTTTCTCCCTGGAATCGAGTCTTGAGTGAAACAGTAGATTCACTGCAATTGATCCTGTTGCAGCTTCCAGAGGAGACCAGTCTAGCTTTCTAAAGATTCTTCGAGTTATCCCACTCTAGTATTTTAAGCTTCTTGGTGATTCTTGGAGCCGCCCTGCATTTTCCCAGTAAGCTCCCTTTCTCCCTTCCTTGGTTAGTTAGAGTCCGTTTCTGTGATCTAGGACCAAAGAACCCTAACTCCTCCTATGCACTTTACAATTTTTAGGATACCAGTGGTGACATAACCTATCTCTCTCTCTCTCTCTCTCTCTCTTTCGCTCGCTCACTCGCTCTCGCTCCCATTGCTAAGCCTGGAATACCGTGCCCTCCCAGCCCATCTACTGCTTCTTCATCCTTCAAGACCCAGATCAAATGTTTCCTTCTGAAAAAAAAAAAAAAGAAAAAAAAATGTTTCCTTCTGTGAATATCCCAGAGATATTGATGCTGTTTCCTTCATTTCCCCTGCAGTGTGCATGCCTCCAGTGTAGTGTCTGTTATATCACACTGCTGTTTTTGTTTGCATGTCTGCCTTTCTGTCATGGAGCATTCCTTTGGGGTGAGAATCAAACTTCTGAAGGCTCCACGCATGACGCTGAGCACAGCGGCACGCACAGGGTCCCTGCTCAGCCATTGTTCCTGGCATGTGTCGGTGGATGGATGGATGCGCTGACCCCACACAGGGACAGAAGGCCTGAGTTGTCACATGTCCTGACTGAGAGCAATTGCACTGAACTGTCTCAGAATAAACTTTTGTGGGTTTGTACTCATATGTTCAAAGTGCCCTGGGCCAAAATCAAAGAGTTTATTCCTCCTGATGAGCAGAGGACAAATAGTGCAAAGTCACTCTGACCTCTAAGGTTCTGCTTTCTTCAAAAATAACATGGATTTTTTTTCCTGATTATAAAAGCAGTACAAACATAGCGTGGAGAAGTTATATAATACCAGAAAGACAGGAAGGAGAAAAAAAGAACCCCCATAGCCCCAGCACCCAAAGATAAATGCTGGCATTTTCAAGTACTTTCTTCTGGTCTTTTTTACCCCAGCTATTACAATTTGTAGATGTATTTAGTTATGCACTATTTTTATTATGTGCTTTCTCCCATTTTATCTTAGATGCCCATTTTCTTTTATGTACCACTTTTATTTATCACTATTTTTTTAATTTTATTTTTTATTGAAGTATAGTTGACTTACAATGTTGTGTTAGTTTCAGGTACAGAGCAAAGTGATTCAGATATATATATATATGTATATATATATTCTTTTCAAATTCTTTTCCCTTATATGTTATTATAAAATATTTAATATAATTCCCTGTGCTATACAGTAGGTCCTTGTTGGTTATCTATTTTACATATAGTAGTGTGTATATGTTAATTCCAATATGTTATCCCTCCCCATTTCCCTTTTGGTAACCATAAGTTTGTTTTCTATGTCTGTGGGTCTATTTCTGTTTTGTATACAAGTTCATTTGAATCTTTTTTTTTTTTAGATTCCACATATAAGCGATATCATATGATGTTTGTCTTTCTCTGTATGGCTTACTTCACTTAGTATGATAATCTCTAGGTCCATCCATGTTGCTGCAAATGGTATTATTTCATTCTTTTTTATGGATGAGTAATATTTCATTGTGCATATAGTATGTACCACTTCTAGAGTCTGTATGATATTCCATCCTATAGAGAAACTAACATTGAGTTCATCAATCCCCTCACTTGCTTTATCTATGTCGTCCTGTTTTGGGTGTGTGGTTGTAAATAACAATTGGGGTTTGGGAGGGGGGTTAATAAACAGTACTCTCTTGTCCCCACCCACCCTTAGAGCAGGTTGAAGGTTAGACACACACAAGTTAGGACACGTAGGCACCAAACTGGCAGCTTAGTTACTGATTGGTTACTAATTTGGAGGATGTGGAGCAACAAAGAACTCCCTGATACCATACCCCAGAGTATTTTTTCCAGCTTTGTTGAGATACAATTGACCTATGACATCACGTATGTTTAAGATGTACAAGTGATGGTTTTATCCATGTATATATTGAGAACTGGTTTCCACAATAATGTTACTTAACACCACCATCACCTCACACACTTCCTATTATTTTTGTGTGTATGGTGAGCACTTTTTTTTTTTTTTTTTTTTTTTACTTTTTGCTGTGTTGGGTCTTCGTTTCTGTGCGAGGACTTTCTCTAGTTGTGGCAAGCGGGGGCCACTCTTCACCTCAGTGCGCGGGCCTCTCACTATCACGGCCTCTCTTGTTGCAGAGCACAGGCTCCAGACGCGCAGGCTCAGTAGTTGTGGCTCACGGGCCTAGTTGCTCCACGGCATGTGGGATCCTCCTAGACCAGGGCTCGAACCCATGTCCCCTACATTAGCAGGCAGATTCTCAACCGCTGCGCCACCAGGGAAGCCCTGGTGAGAACTTTTAAGACCTACCCTCTTAGCAGCTTTCAGGTGTCAAACACAGTATAGTTAACTGCAGTCACCACGCTGTACATGAGATTCCCAGCACTGATTCATCTCATAACGGGAAGTCTGGACCCTTTGACTGGCACCTTCCCATTTCCCCCACCCCCCAGCCTCTGGCAAACACCAATCTGTTGTCTGTTTCTATGAGTTGTTTTTTTTTTCTTTTATTATTTCACATGTGAGTTCATACACTATTTGTCTTCCTTTGTCTGACTATTTCACTTAGCATAATGCCCACAAGTTGCATTCATGTTGTCACAAGTGGCAAGATTTCCTTCATTTCTATGGCTGAGTTATATATATATATATATATGTATGGGAGAGAGAGCTGAAGAGAGCAGAAGACACCTTCCTGTATAGAGAGGCAGATTCCACCTGAAGGGAGAGGGGTAGAGAAGGCAGGACCACTCAGACCCAGTATCTTCTCCCAAATTCACCAACTAGATGGGTCTCTCCCCTGTCCCCTGGGTGAACAAGAAGTAATAGTCTAGTGGATATTTTCCATCTGACTGACTGTGTTGGATATTCTGGAGCACAAGTCTGAGTTTTTTCTTAAGGAAGATTTCTGGAAGAGTTACTGGGAGATTGAATATTTTTAAGACTTTTGAAACAGATTTCCAACTTGTTTACTGCAAAGTTTGTTACAATTTACCTTACCACCAGCAGTGTATACAGCTGACCATGTCACTGAACCTACATCAGCACTGAGCTGTGTCCCTTTCAAGCTTTTCTTCTCTTTATTTGATAGGGGGAGAAAAAGCAGCATATTTTTTCATTTGTGTTTATCTGCATGGTAAGAAACCTGATCATTTTTTTCAGTTTGTCATTTTGAGCTTTTGCTATAAATAATCCTTTCATGCACTTTGGCCATTTTTCTATTGAATTTTAATTTCTAAAATGGAGTTATATACTAAGTATAACACATTTATCTGGCATTTAAAAAATTTGTTGTTTTATTTTTATTTTGTTCATAGTTTAAATAAATTATGTATTGCTGAATTTGTTAAGTGTTTGCTTTGTGATTCTTCCATTGCTTACAAATTCTTCCTTTTTAAAAATTTAATTTAATTTTTTTTTTACAGCAGGTTCTTTTTAGTTATCCATTCTATACATATTAGTGTATATATATCAATCCCAATCTCCCAGTTCATCCCACCACCCCCCTGCCACTTTCCCCCCTTGGTGTCCATACGTTTGTTCTCTACATTTGTGTCCCTATTTCTGCCCTGCAAACCAGTTCATCTGTACCATTTTTCTAGGTTCCACATTAATAGACGGTATTTGTTTTTCTCTTTCTGACTTACTTCACTCTGTATTACAGTCTCTAGATCCATCTACATCTCTATAAATGACCCAATTTGTTCCTTTTTATGGCTGAGTAATATTCCATTGTATATATGTACCACATCTTCTTTATCCATTCATCTGTTGATGGGCATTTAGGTTGCTTCCATGGCCTGGCTATTGTAAATAGTGCTGCAATGAACATTGGGGTGCATGTGTCTTTTTGAATTATGGTTTTCTCAGGGTATATGCCCAGGAGTGGGATTGCTGGGTCATATGGTAATTCTATTTTTAGTTTTTTAAGGAACCTCCATACTGTTCTCCATAGTGGCTGTAACAATTTACATTCCCACCAACAGTGCAAGAAGGTTCCCTTTTCTCCACACCCTCTCCAGCATTTGTTGTTGTAGATTTTCTGATGATGCCCGTTCTAACTGGTGTGAGGTGATACCTCATTGTCGTTTTGATTTGCATTGAGCAGCTTTTCAGGTAGTTCTTGGCCATCTGTATGTCTTCTTTGGAGAAATGTCTATTTAGGTCTTCTGCCCATTTTTGGATTGGGTTGTTTGTTTTTTTAATATTGAGCTGCATTAGCTGTTTATATATTTTGGAAATTAATCCTTTGTCTCTTGATTCATTTGCAAATATTTTCTCCCACTCTGAGGGTTATCTTTTAGTCTTGTTTGTAGTTTCCTTTGCTTTGCAAAAGCTTTTAAGTTTCATTAGGTCCCATTTGTTTCTTTTTGTTTTTATTTCCTTTTTTCTAGGAGATGGGTCAAAAAGGATCTTGCTGTGATTTATGTCACAGGGTATTCTTCCTATGTTTTCCTCTAACAGTTTTATAGTGTCTGGCCTTACATTTAGGTCTTTAATGCATTTTGAGTTTATTTTTGTGTATGGTGTTAGGAAGTGTTCTAATTTCATTCTTTTACATGTAGCTGTCCAGTTTTCCCAGCACCACTTATTGAAGAGACTGTCTGTTCTCCATTACATATCCTTGCCTCCTTTGTCATAGATTAGTTGACCATAGTTGCATGGCTTTATCTCTGGGCTTTCTATCCTGTTCCATTTATCTATATTTCTGTTTTTGTGCCAGTACCACATTGTCTTGATTACTATAGCTTTGTAGTATAGTCTGGAGTCCGGGAGCCTGATTCCTCCAGCTCCATTTTTTTCCCTCAAGACTGCTTTGGCTATTCGGGGTCTTTTGTGTTTCCATACAAATTTTAAGATTTTTTGTTCTAGTTCTGTAAAAAATGCCATTCGTAATTTGATAGGGATTGCGTTGAATCTGTAGATTGCTTTGGGTAGTATAGTCATTTTCACAACGTTGATTCTTCCCATCCAAGAACATGGTATATCTCTCCATCTGTTTATATCATCTTTAATTTCTTTCATCAGTGTCTTATAGTTTTCTGCATACAGGCCTGTTGTCTCCCTAGGTAGGTTTATTCCTAGGTATTTTATTATTTTTGTTGCAGTGGTAAATGGGAGTGTTTCCTTAATTTCTTTTTCAGATTTTTCATCATTAGTGTATAGGAATGCAAGAGATTTCTGTTCATTAATTTTGTGTCCTGAAACTTTAACAAATTCATTGATTAGCTCTAGTAGTTTTCTGGTGGCATCTTTAGGATTCTCTATGTATAGTATCATGTCATCTGCAAACAGTGACAGTTTACTTCTTCTTTTCCATTTTGCATACTTTTATTTATTTTTTTCTTCTCTGATTGCTGTGGCTAGGACTTCCAAAACTATGTTGAATAATAGTGGCGATAGTGGATATCCTTGTCTTGTTCCTGGTCTTAGAGGAACTGCTTTCAATTTTTCACCATTGAGAATGATGTTGGCTGTGGGTTTGTCATATATGGCCTTTACTATGCTGAGGTAGGTTCCCTCTGTGCCCACTTTCTGGAGAGTTTTTATCATAAATAGGTGTTGAATTTTGTCAAAAGCTTTTTCTGCATCTATTGAGATGATCATATGGTTTTTCTTCTTCAATTTGTTAATATGGTGTATCACATTGATTGATATGTGTATATTGAAGAATCCTTGCATCCCTGGGATAAATCCTACTTGATCATGGTGTATGATCCTTTTAATGTGTTGTTGGATTCTGTTTGCTAGTACTTTTTTGAGGATATTTGCATCTATATTCATCAGTGATATTGGTCTGTAATTTTCTTTTTTTGTAGTATCTTTGTCTGGTTTTGGTATCAGGGTCTCATAGAATGAGTTTGGGAGTGTTCCTTCCTCTGCAATTTTTTGGAAGAGTTTGAGAAGGATGGGTGTTAGCTTTTCTCTAAATGTTTGTTATAATTCACCTGTGAAGCCATCTGGTCCTGGACTTTTGTTTGTTGGAAGACTTTTAATCACAGTTTCAATTTCATTACTTGTGATTGGTCTGTTCATATTTTCTGTTTCTTCCTGGTTCGGTCTTGGAAGGTTATACCTTTCTAAGAATTTGTCCATTTCTTCCAGGTTGTCCATTTTATTGGCATAGAGTTGCTTGTAGTAGTCTCTTAGGATGCTTTTTATTTCTGCAGTGTCTGTTGTTACTTCTCCTTTTTCATTTCTAATTTTATTGATTTGAGTCCTCTCCCTCTTTTTCTTGATGAGTCTGGCTAATGGTTTATCAATTTTGTTTGTCTTCTCAGAGAACCAGTGTTTAGTTTTATTGATCTTTGCTATTGTTTTGTTTGTTTCTATTTCATTTATTTCTGCTCTGATCTTTATGATTTATTTCCTTCTACCAACTTTGGGTTTTGTTTGTTCTTCTCTGGTTCCTTTAGCTGTAAGGTTAGATTGTTTATTTGAAATTTTTCTTGTTTCTTGAAGTAGGCTTGTATTGCTATGAACTTCCCTCTTAGAACTGCTTTTGCTGCATCCCATAGGTTTTGGATCGTTGTAATTTGTCTCTAGGTATTTTTTGATTTCCTCTTTGATTTCTTCAGTGATCTCTTGGTTATTTAATAACGTATTTTTTAGCTTCCATGTGTTTGTGTTTTTTACGTTTTATTCCCTGTAATTGATTTCAAATCTCATAGCGTTGTGGTCAGAGAAGATGCTTGATATGGTTTCAATTTTCTTAAATTTACTGAGGCTTGATTTGTGATCCAAGATGTGATCTATCCTGGAGAATGTTCCGTGTGCACTTGAGAAGAAAGTGTAATCTGCTGTTTTTGGATGGAATGTCCTATAAATATCAATTAAATCTATCTGGTCTATTGTGTTTCCTTATTAATTTTCTGTTTGGATGATCTGTCCATTGGTGTAAGTGAGGTGTTGAAGTCCCCCACTATTATTGTGTTATTGTCGATTTCCTCTTTTATAGCTGTTAGCAGTTGCCTTATTTATTGAAGTGCTCCTATGTTGGGTGCATATATATTTATAATTGCTATATCTTTTTCTTGGATTGATCCCTTGATCATTATGTAGTGTCCTTCCTTGTCTCTTGTAACATTCTTTATTTTAAAGTCTACTTTATCTGATATGAGTATTGCTACTCCAGCTTTCTTTTGATTTCCATTTGCATGGAATATCTTTTTCCATCCCCTCACTTTCAGTCTGTACATGTCCCTGGGTCTGAAGTGGGTCTCTTGTAGACAGCATATACATGGGTCGTGTTTTTGTATCCATTCAGCGAGCCTGTGTCTTTTGGTTGGAGCATTTAATCCATTCACGTTTAAGGTGATTATCGATGTGTATGTTCCTATTACCATTTTCTTAATTGTTTTGGTTTTGTTTTTGTAGGTCCTTTTCTTCTCTGTGTTTCCCACTTAGAGAAATTCCTTTAGCATTTGTTGTAGAGCTGGTTTGGTGGTGCTGAATTCTCTTAGCTTTTGCTTGTCTGTATATCTTTTGATTTCTCTGTCGAATCTGAATGAGGTCCTTGCTGGGTAGAGTAATCTTGGTTGTAGGTTCTTCCCTTTCATCACTTTAAGTATATCATGCCACTCCCTTCTGGCTTGTAGAGTTTCTGCTTAGAAAGCAGCTGTTAACCTTATAGGAGTTCCCTTGTATATTATTTGTCATTTTTCCCTCGTTGCTTTCATTAATTTTTCTTTGTCTTTAATTTTTGTCAATTTGATTACTGTGTGTCTCAGTGTGTTTCTCCTCGGGTTTATCCTGCATTGGACTCTCTGAGCTTCCTGGACTTGGGTGGCTATTTCCTTTCCCATGTTAGGGAAGTTTTTGACTCTAATCTCTTCAAATATTTTCTCGGGTCCTTTCTCTCTCTCTTCTGGGACCCCTATATTGCGAATGTTGTTGAGTTTAATGTTGTCCCAGAGGTCTCTTCAGCTGTCTTCATTTCTTTCCATTCTTTATTCTGTTCCGTGGCTGTGAATTCCACCATTCTGTCTTCCAGGTCAGTTACCCGTTCTTCTGCCTCAGTTATTCTTCTATTGATTCCTTCTAGTGTATTTTTCATTTCAGTTATTGTATTGTTCACCTCTGTTTGTTTGTTCTTTAATTCTTCTAGGTGTTTGTTCTTTAATTCTTATAGGCCTTTGTTAAACATTTCTTGTAAATTCTCAATCTTTGCCTCCATTCTTTTTCCAAGGTCCTGGATCTTCTTCACTATCATTATTCCTAATTCTTTTTCTGAAAGGTTGCCTATCTCCACTTCATTTAGTTGTTTTTCTGGGGTTTTATCTTGTTCCTTCATCTGGTACATAGCCCTCTGCCTTTTCATCTTGTCTGTCTTTCTGTGAATTGGGTTTTGTTCCATAGGCAGCAGGATTGTAGTTCTTCTTGCTTCTGCTGTCTACCCTCTGGTGGATGTGGCTATCTAAGAGTTTTGTTCCACAAATTCTTCCTTTTGAGATATAAAATTACTACTTGTCTACACATTTTAATGATATTATTCATATATTTATTCACCTAACATTTTATTCTGGTTAGAGTTTATTTTTGTGTCTGTTGTCAGACCAAGTTTTCTTTTTTTTTTTAATTAGTTTCTTCTTTATAACAAAGTGAATCAGTCATACATATACATCTGTTCCCACATCCCTTCCCTCTTGCGTCTCCCTCCCTCCCACCCTCCCTATCCCACCCCTCCAGGCGGTCACAAAGCACTGAGCTGATCTCCCTGTGCTATGCGGCTGCTTCCCACTATCTATCTACCTTACATTTGGTACTGTATATATGTCCATGCCTCTCTTTCACTTTGTCACAGCTTACCCTTCCCCCTCGCCATATCCTCAAGTCCATTCTCAGTAGGTCTGTGTCTTTATTCCTGTTTTACCCCTAGGTTCTTCATGACATTTTTTTTTCTTAAATTCCATATATATGTGTTAGCATACGGTATTTGTCTTTCTCTTTCTGACTTAGTTCACTCTGTATGACAGAGTCTAGGTCTATCCACCTCATTACAAATAGCTCAGTTTCGTTTCTTTTTATGGCTGAGTAATATTCCATTGTATATATGTGCCACATCTTCTTTATTCATTCATCTGTCGATGGACACTTAGGTTGTTTCCATCTCTGGGCTATTGTGAATAGAGCTGCAATGAACATTTTGGTACATGTCTCTTTTTGAATTATGGTTTTCTCAGGGTATATGCCTAGTAGTGGGATTGCTGGGTCATATAGTAGTTCTATTTTTAGTTTTTTAAGGAACCTCCATACTGTTCTCCATAGTGGCTGTACCAATTCACATTCCCACCAGCAGTGCAAGAGTGTTCCCTTTTCTCCACACCCTCTCCAGCATTTATTGTTTCTAGATTTCTTGATGATGGCCATTCTGACTGGTGTGAGATGATATCTCATTGTGCTTTTGATTTGCATTTCTCTAATGATTAATCATGTTGAGCATTCTTTCATGTGTTTGTTGGCAGTCTTTTGCCCATTTTTGGATTGGGTTGTTTGTTTTTTTGCTATTGAGCTGCATGAGCTGCTTATAAATTTTGGAGATTAATCCTTTGTCAGTTGCTTCATTTGCAAATTTTTTCTCCCATTCTGAGGGTTGTCTTTTGGTCTTCTTTATGGTTTCCTTTGCTGTGCAAAAGCTTTGAAGTTTCATTAGGTCCCATTTGTTTATCTTTGTTTTTATTTCCATTTCTCTAGGAGGTGGGTCAAAAAGGATCTTGCTGTGATTTATGTCATAGAGTGTTCTGCCTATGTTTTCCTCTAAGAGTTTGATAGTTTCTGGCCTTACATTTAGGTCTTTAATCCATTTTGAGCTTATTTTTGTGTATGGTGTTAGGGAATGATCTATTCTCATACTTTTACATGTCCCTGTCCAGTTTTCCCAGCACCACTTACTGAAGAGGCTGTCCTTTCTCCACTGTACATTCCTGTCTCCTTTATCAAAGATAAGTTGACCATATGTGCGTGGGTTTATCTCTGGGCTTTCTATCCGGTTCCATTGATCTATCTTTCTGTTTTTGTGCCAGTACCATACTGTCTTGATTACTGTAGCTTTGTAGTATAGTCTGAAGTCAGGGAGCCTGATTCCTCCAGCTCCGTGTTTTGTTCTCAAGGTTGCTTTGGCTATTTGGGGTCTTTTGTTTTTCCAAACAAATTTTGAAATTTTTTGTTCTAGTTCTGTGAAAAGTGCCAGTGGTAGTTTGATAGGGATTGCATTGAATCTGTAGATTGCTTTGGGTAGTAGAGTCATTTTCACAATATTGATTCTTCCAATCCAGGAGCAGGGTATATCTCTCCATCTGTTTGTATCATTAATTTATTTCATCAGTGTCTTATAATTTTCTGCATACAGGTCTTTTGTCTCCTTAGGTAGGTTTATTCCTAGATATTTTATTCTTTTTGTTGCAATGGTAAATGGGAGTGTTTTCTTGATTTCACTTTCAGATTTTTCATCATTAGTGTACAGGAATGCCAGAGATTTCTGTGCATTCATTTTGTATCCTGCTGCTTTACCAAATTCATTGATTAGCTCTAGTAATTTTCTGGTAGCATCTTTAGGATTCTCTATGTATAGTATCATGTCATCTGCAAACAGTGACAGCTTTACTTCTTCTTTTCCTATTTGGATTCCTTTTATTTCCTTTTCTTTTCTGATTGCTGTGGCTAAAACTTCCAAAACTAAGTTGAATAAGAGTGGTGAGAGTGGGCAGCCTTGTCTTGTTCCTGATCTTAGTGGAAATGGTTTCAGTTTTTCACCATTGAGGACCATGTTGGCTGTGGGTTTGTCATATATGGCCTTTATTATGTTGAGGAAAGTTCCCTCTATGCCTACTTTCTGGAGGGTTTTTATCATAAATGGGTGTTGAGTTTTGTCAAAAGCTATTTCTGCATCTATTGAGATGATCATATGGTTTTTCTTCTTCAATTTGTTTATATGGTGTATCACATTGATTGATTTGCATATATTGAAGAATCCTTGCATTCCTGGAATAAATCCCACTTGATCATGGTGTATGATCCTTTTAATGTGCTGTTGGATTCTGTTTGCTAGTATTTTGTTGAGGATTTTTGCATCTATGTTCATCAGTGATATTGGCCTGTAGTTTTCTTTCTTTGTGACATCCTTGCCTGGTTTTGGTATCAGGGTGATGGTGGCCTTGTAGAATGAGTTTGGGAGTGCTCCTCCCTCTGCTATATTTTGGAAGAGTTTGAGAAGAATAGGTGTTAGCTCTTCTCTAAATGTTTGATAGAATTCGCCTGTGAAGCCATCTGGTCCTGGGCAGACCAAGTTTTCTTTTCTTCCATAACAAATAGGTAATTCATTGTCCTAGAACCATTTAGCTTTTATTGCTATTTTATGTAGTATCTTACTAGAAATTTAATATCTGCAAGACAAGAGGCTAGATATTTTACACCTCTCATATCCCCCCAAATCTCTTGGTCAGTCTCACCTCATATTTTCAAATGAGCTTTAGAATAATTTTATTATGCTCTAAAACAATCCCTTTTAGAATTCTGATTTGCACTGAATTAAATGCATTAATTAATTTTAGAAGAAGTGATATTTTGATAATACTAAGTTTTCCTATTCAGGAAAAATGGCATATTGAGCTCTTCAAATCTTTATGTATATCCCCCAGCCAAGATTGCTTTTTTTTTTTAACCTTCTGTGGATATTTCTTCTACTCAAGTAAAAAGCTATGAAGTTCTTTGTTTTAATATCAGTGATATAACACTTTGCAATATAAAATACAATTTACAGAAATATCTATCAAGTAAACCTAAAGAAACACAACTTGATTTTTACATTGGTGATATTTAAATTAGCAAAATTTCTTTTACATGTCAAAAAACCATCACATCACATCAGATGTTTTGTGTGTGTGTGTGTGTTTTGCCCATGAGTTCTGGGTGTTTTTGTTTTATTTTGTTATTATTGCTACTGTAAATCAATATGATGTTAATCATTGACTTAAGACAATTAAAAAATTGTGTTGAGGTACTTTCATTTTATTCTAGTTGCACTAAGCTTTTGTTAGCAATGCAGTGAGTGTCAGCTTTCTCAAATGCCTCTTGTTCCTTGGTTAGGATGATTTTATCTTTGCTTCAGGAAATTTGGTGGCAATTCTTGTGTCATAGTCTTTCCTCCTCAAATCTTGATGCTATGGAAGAAAAGTTTGACCAGTTTCATGTTTTCATCTTCCTAGGTGGACCATTTTTTAAGTTATTTGTTTTGTTTACTTCCTGGCTGTATGTAGGATTTTTAAAATATCTCCTTGAAATTCTAAAACTTTATCAGGTTGATTCTAGATGGTGTCATTCAATGTATCTATTAGAATTACAAATTCAGGTCATCCATAAATCTGGAAGGTGTTTTGCTATTTTATCTCTCTTATTATTGCTTTTGTTTTATTTTTATGATTGCTTTTTTACAAAAATCAATGGTATGCTGAATCTCCATGTTTGGTCCTATGATCTGATCTATCTCTTACCATTTCATATCTTTATTCTTTTATACTGCATTCTGGACAAGGTTTGTTTGTGCTACACATGTCAGTGGTTAGTTTCTGTAGTATTCTGCACTGCTTTCAATGTATGATTTAATTTCACTGCTACATTTTGTATTTCTTGCAATGTTTCTATACCTTATCAGGACATTTTCTTCTCTGCTCTTCTTTCTCCCAATTCCCTTTAATAACACTATCATATGTAGCTTACCTTGAATATTATTCATTGATGAAATATTTTATTTCAATCACTAAACTTTGAATTTATAAGTTCTTTTCAGAATCTAACAGTAACATATATTTACTGCAAAAAGTTTAAGAAATACAGAAACGTGTATAGAAGAATATAAAATGACCATTATCCCATTACCAGAAACAAAAAACCACGGCCAATATAATGGAGGATTTTCTTTTAGTCAAAGCTTGTATTTCCTTAGTTTACATTTTTTTCTTATCTTTTATTCTGAAATAATTATAGACCCACAGGAAGTTGCAAAAATAGCACACAGAGTCCCATGAACCCTCCACTCTGCTTCCCCCAGTGGTGCCATCTCATAGAACTTTAGCATCATATCAAACCAGGAAGCTGACATTGGTAAAATACTGTTTTCTAGACACAGATTTTACGAAGTTTTCACTATTTTTTACATGCATTTATTTGCATGTGTATGTGTATACTTCTATGTAATTTTATCCCATGGAGAGATTTATGGAACCACTATTATGATCAAAATACAGAACTGTTCCATCACTACAAAGGAACTCCCTCCTACAACCTCCTTATATTCACACCTCCATCCTTGTACCTTGGCAACCACTAAGCTGTTTCCATCTCTATAGTTTTGTCATTTCAAAAATGTTATATAAATGGAATCATGCAGTATACAACCTTTTGGGATTGACTTATTTTACAATGCAGAATGCCCTTGAGATGTATCCAGGATGTTGTATGTATCAGTGCATGGGTGGACCAGAGTTTATATAAACATTCACCCACTGAAGTACATTTGAGTTGCTTCCAGGTTTTTTTTTTCTATTATGAATAAAGCTGCAATGAACATTCAGGCACAGATTGGGATTCTTTGGCATTCGTTGTTTTAAAGTTCCACTTTTAAAATATGACATTCTATTGTAAGCATTTCTCCATATCATTAGTCTTTGGAGACATGGTTTTTAATGGTTGCATAATATTCTACCATATGGCTGTACCTCCATTTATTTAACCATTTTCCTCTAAGTTCATATTTCCTTGAATTTTATCGAGAGCTTACCAGATGCTCTTTAAAATTTTCTTCTTTTTCCCAGTAAATCTTTTTAAAATGTGTGCACTTTCTGTGGATTTTGAGTGAGTGTTCCATGGTTTTTATGATAGGAAGTTGTTTCATAGGTCCCAGGTTATTGGGTTTTTTTTAATTCTTCTTCCATACTTTTTTTTTTGGCTGCACCACGTGGCATACGGGATCGTAACTCCCCAACCAGGGATCGAACCTGTGCCCCCTGCAGTGGAAGTGAGGAGTCTAAACCACTGGACCGCCAGGGATTCCCTAAATTCTTCTTTCATCTTCTCAAAAATGGAGAGAAGCTTGGTATTTGCTGATAGGCTGTGTGGATTTTCCTCTGTCTCCCTAATTGTCCGCCTGGGTGCAGTTAGACCTACCTCCTTCAGACCTATTGAAAGATGGCTGATTAATGTACCTTGCTGCCAGCCATATTTCTGAACCTTGTGACTACAGACTGAGTGTGGGCGGAAGAGAGATATTTGCTCCACTGATGCTGCAGTGGGAATTTGTTCATGGATTATTTAACAGGGTGTGGTCCTTCCCTTGTCTGGAGCAGCTTAGAGCACACCGTCCCTACAGCTTCCTATCTCTCCCTGACTCCTCCCACTTTGGTTGTCACATCTCGCAGCCCAGGTGACAATAAGCAACCACTGTTCCCTCTTTCTCTTTGCATCCTTCACCATGTCACAATTCCAGCTATCTCAGTCTCCAAGTGACTATAATAAGAAAGGCACAGGATTGGAGAGATGGGGATCAATGCAGGAATCGTGACCTCAACAGAATGTATCTCATGCATAGCAGAATCCCATGTGTCTCAGACACCAGGGGTCAGGGAAAACCTATTACCTTTTCCCTTCCTGATCTTGCTGTCTCAGGTGGCCAAGAGTAAATTCTTCAGGGAAATTTCTGCTGGAGTCTGGCTAGTGCTATTGCAACCCTGCATCTTGATGTGGTTTGAAATTATTTTAACAGAAATGAGGTGCTGTGAAAATCAGGGGACTCTAGATTTCCACCCTCATTACCCAGAAGTCTGTAATAGCTCTGTGATCTAAGAGAATGGAATTGGGGGCAGGGTCTTATTCTCCTCCAAATGATGATGACTGTCAATTCTGAAGCACTTCATTGTTTAAAAAGCACTTTATATGCATTATCTCAGCTCATTCATCTAGCTACCAAGCACCTGTTATATGCCAAGCATTGGGGACACCAAGTGAATGACACATCTTTTTTTTTTTCTTTTTGCTTAAAATCCTTCAATGGTGTCACATAACACTTAGAATAAAATTTCGATTCCATACCATCGCTACAGGAGCTGGCCCTTTCTGTCCCTCCAACCTTATCTACTCTCTCTCTATCCATTTTCCATTTCTCTTGAGCCACAGAGGCCTCTGGCTGTTTCTCAGATGTGCTCCTTCCCACCCCCAAAATCTGTTATTTCTTTTGCCTGAAATTCCTTTCTTTATTAACTTGCTGCTTCTTGTCATTTAAATCTCAGTTTAAATGTCACCTCCTAGAGAGGTCAAAACATTCTGCTTCAAATTATCAGATATTGGAAACAAAAGCATTCTGCCACAACCAAATCATTGCTTGTGTTATCTGCAGTCAATCAACTAATTGATCAATAATTAGCAAGTGTCCTGTGTATAGAGTGGGGGAGAGTTTAACTTGGCCGCTGACTTTTTGGAGTCTACATTTTTTGGGAATCTGACAGTCTTCAGACAGACTAGACGTTGGTAGAGGATGGGCAGGAGAGGGGAGATGAGATGATGTCAGCCTAAGAAGAAAGCTGGAATGCTTTAAAACCCCTTGCCAGGAACCCTCATTTTTTTCTCCCCTTTGATTTCTAATCTGCTTCTTTATGAGCTCAGATTCTGAAGGAAAAAGGATTAATTTTCAAAGTGACCCCAAAGCTCTCCAAGACCACCATTAACCTTACCTGTTTAGGAACCTGACCCACTTCCCCGCTCCAGTTCCAGGAGTGATTCACCCTATTTGAGTGAGGACACAGAGGCCGAGTGCACTGGCCATGGTGTTTGCCCACAGAATGTTCCCATGGAAGCTCTGTTTGACTTTTGCTTTTCCCCTCCTTGGGAAGAAATTGACTAGGACTCGTTGTCATGGTGACGCAGAATGCTGAGAACCTCCCTCTGAGAGAACATTTTCTTTGTGCTTCTTTCTTAGGGAGGAGAGGTGAGATGGGTGGGGCGGAGCGGAGTCTGGAATCTGAAACAGGCAAATACCTCAATTTCAGAGGCCACTGGCTCTGGTTTACAATCCCAATCCTGTCGTGCGAATGAGCTATTTGATCCCAGCAGGTGGCTTAACCCTTGGTAGCCTCAATTTCCACATCAGAAAATCGGGGGTAATAAAAAGTTTTGTTTTAGGAGGTTTCTGAAAAATAAATGAAGTTATTCCTTTAAGTGCTTAGGTTAGTACCTGGCATGTAGCAAGGCAATTACTACTTTCACAAATATTACATTTGCAGTGTTTGCAGTGATTACTTTTATGACTGCCATCATCATCACTGGCATCATCATCATCATCATCTCCATCCTCAGCACCCTCACCAATAGATTCCCAGTAGTATCTTTGTAGAGGAGAGAGCCATGGCAGAGAAAAAAGAGACCCAAGTTCAAATTCTGACTCCACCATTTATGAGCAAGTCAATAAAATGTCTTATAAAATGGAGATGATAAAATCTACCTTTTCAGGGTTATTTTAAAGATTCAGTGAACTTAGTGAAGTGAAAATATCCAGCACATAATAATTGCTTAACACAAGTTAGTTGAGCCTGAATTTGAATGAAGCTCTTGCAGCAAAATAGCCTTTGGTTTTAGGATGTCTTTCTTTCACTGCTAAAACTTGAAAGAGGCTTAATAATTAAAGAAAAACTAGGGACTTCCCTGGAAGTCCAGTGGTTAAGACTCCGTGCTTCCACCGCAGGAGGTGCGGGTACGGTCCCTGGTCTGGGAACTAAGATCCCACATGCCGCATGGTGTGGCCAAAAAAAACCCCAAAACCGAAAACAAACAAACAAAACCCCCAACATTCCCCTCCCCCAGTTAGTGAAAACCAGAGATATCTCACAACCTGTTTGAAATAAGTTAACCCTGTGTTAAATTCTCTGACAACCTGATGTTATCATCACCACGAAATAGTGTTGAGCAGTCAACTGGCTGATTAACAGACATCTG
Source organism: Mesoplodon mirus (assembly GCF_964341445.2). NCBI lineage: Eukaryota > Metazoa > Chordata > Mammalia > Artiodactyla > Ziphiidae > Mesoplodon > Mesoplodon mirus. The sequence goes on from NC_138991.1 coordinate 54,496,520, forward strand.
TTGAGCATCTTCTGTGTGTTCAGTGTTGTTCCTGGCACTCTGCAGAAGGAAAGAAGACACAGAAGTCCCCAAAGAGCTTGAGTAGGTCAGTACATAACTTGCACCAGAAAGATAATTGAGCAAGGAATTAGAGACCCTGTAGTTCCCAGATCAAAGGCTCAGACTCAGTTTACCCCAAGGACCTTCAGGTTCTGGCCTCTATATGTCTTCCTATAGCCTTATTTCCTACCATTCTTCACAAACACTCAAAGCCCCAGTTAGTATGATTGTGTAATGCTCTTTCATGCCCCAGTAACTTTGCTTCTGCTATGGCTTCTGCCTAGATCACTCTGTCCAAAACTTTTTAAGCCACTTCATCTTTGCAAACTCAGTGAAGCCCAACATCCCCCAAGGGTGCCCTCTTTGACTTACCATCTTGTGTGTCTACTATATTTCTATCTATTTTCTGTTCGTTGAGCCATATGAAATTGCCATTTTGTACCTTAAAAGTGGTTGAATATTGTCGATTTCATTTGGTTAGAACAAATCCCCTAGTATCCTACGTATGACTCTGTGCACTACTTCCAACCCTTCCCCTACCGCTTATCTGCACCGGGACCTTGGGAAAGTTACTTAATTGCTCTGTGCCTCAGTTTCCCCGTTTGTAAAGTGGAAATAATATAATCTATCTCATAATATTCATGGGGAGGTTAACTATATATAAAATTTAACAGAATCCCAGGTATATAATTAATGATAAGTAACGATAAGTGTTAACTTATAATCGCTGATGTATTTTACTGGACTCCTCTTTTACACTATAAGCTCATTGAGGGCATGTACTGAATATTATTTGACCTTATTTTCCTATTGCCAAGAAAAGCAACAATGATAAGTGACTAATAGATGTTTACTGAATAAATAGAGACCTAGGTATGAGTTCCAGCTCAGACATAAAACAGCTGTGTGATCTTGGGCAAACCACTCGGCCTCTCTGAACCTATTTTTTTAATCTATAAAATGAGAATAATAATTTTAAAATTTCTCCAGTTCTGATCGACGCTTCTCAAGCTTTACATCTTTACAGTCCTGAAGATAGATAGGGTTTCATTCCCAGTTCCAGATCCCCAATTCTCAGTGAAGGAATCTGATTATATTAGATGCCCATCCATGGACCATCTGGAATCAGCTCTGCCCAGGTGTGGGATAACACTTTTCTAACAAGGCAGCTTCTAGAATAACCCTCTGGATTGAGTGGAGAGGGGAGACCAAGGATGTCTGGGCTGATACTCAGCATGGGGGTGAAGAAGATATAATGGTGTAAGGAAAAGGGCTTAAATGTTCTTCCTGCAGCACAGAAATACCTGCCATTCAGGAGCTTACTATACAACCAAAGAGGTAACATTTACCAGTTAACAGTTGCCGGTGTCTGAGGCCTGGCTGTAGGTGTGCTGAGCACTCAGACTTGGCTGTGGACTGGAACAGTATGAGAGGGAAAAGAAGGGTGATCAACAGTTATGCATATATTATCTATGCCTTGTTCTGGTGCTTTGGGTACATCCATCTCATTCAGCTCTTACCTCCATCTTGTTGGCATGGAAACCGAGACTCCGGGAGGTGAGATGATTTCCTCAAAGTCACAATTGTAACAAGCAGTAAAGACAAATTCTAAAAGCCGTGCAATTTCCAAAACCTTTATCACTCTGAAATCAGGCTCATCTGGGACCGTTTTTCTCTCTTCCCTGGTATCTTTTCAAACTTAGATTTCTAAGTTCGAACTTTAAAGAAGAAATTTAAGCAGCAAATATCTGGTTTCCTTCCGATTTCTGTAAAGCCTTTGGTTCCACTTTGGCCTCAGGGAGCTGCTTGCCAACATCTCTGAATCAGTTGAACCATCCCTTTAAAAAATGAAAAAGTGCAACCAACCCAGCCCCAAATGATTCATGGTACACAACAGACATATTTATAGGCTATGTGCAGGGGTGAAACCCACTCAAGGCTCTCTTGTTCACACTTCCATGCATCTGCACGCCTGCAGCAGGCGCTTGGAAGAACCAAAGTCCCTGCTTCTTATTCACCCACACGCGTCTGCGATGGGGTTTGAACTCTCCATGAACCACCACCAAGTAGCAGAGCCAAACTCTAAGAGCCCATCTGTGGAAGTGGAGTTCCGAAATGAGAATTCTGCACTTGGTCCCTATGAAATGTTCTTCTAGACGGTTTTTCTGTGAGTTCCGTCTCTCTTCCCTTGGAGTTTGGGGGGTATTGGCATTAGGGTTGGACTGATCTAGGCTTGAGAATCTGCTCCTACTGACTCTGACCTTGGACGTATCTCTTAATCCTCTTGAGATTTAATGTCCCCTCTTTTAAAAAGAGCTATTCGGTGCTTTGTGACCACCTAGAGGGGTGGGATAAGGAGGGTGGGAGGGAGATGCAAGAGGGAGAGGATATGGGGATATATGTATACGTACAGCTGATTCACTTTGTTATAAAGCAGAAACGAACACACCATTATAAAGCAATTATACTCCAATAAATGTTTTTAAAAAAGGAGCTATTAATCACTATGGGACTGCAGTTGTAAGCAAAGTGTGAGACAGGATTTTAGGAAACCCACAAAGCATAGAGAATACCCCCTGGGCAGTAATAGAAGGCAGCTGATACCACCCCAAAGCCTGAAAGGGTAAGAGGAGGAGGTGGTTACTGGTACCCAGAGAAGGCAGCCGTATGGAAAGGGCTACAAGACATGAACTGTAGTCTACAGCAGGGTGATGCAGCTAGCCCATCCATGGTGACCTGGAAGGGAGGGAGCCAGGGGACTAAATACCTTGACCATATTCTGCTCCTTCCCTCTGACATCTGCTGGTCCCTCCCTTTGGTTGAATCCATCTAGAATCTGGAGGAATAGAGGACCCATGTGGTCTATACAGGTTAGCATCCCAGCACTCAGAGCAGGATGGAGAGGGGTGGAGGGTGAACCTGGAGGGCCCATGGAAGACATCCAACTCAAGTACCAAACAGAGGGAGAGATGCACGTAGAGTGCTTCATCACAATGCTTGGCATGGGATATGTGTTTAATAAATAGTGGACCTGATTATTTAATCAAAGTGTGTAGAATTAGAGCTCTACCATTTGGGGATTCTTTTCTACTTCAATTTTGACTTTCAATTTTATAGAAAAATTAAGGAAAAATAGTTCCCATTCTCCATGTTATTTGCTTTGCAGATTTGCAGATCCTCTTCATCCCAGAAATGACCTCTGGCACTTCCTGCATTTCTTCTTAGGGAAGGAATTCATGCATTCATGGATTACTCAACAATGATTGACTCAGCACCTTCTGTGTGGCAGGCACAGTACAGGGCACTGAGCCTACAGTGATGGACACACACCTGGTCTCCATGTTTGCAGGCTGGTGGAGGGCAGGGACACATAAGCTACTAGTTATGAAACAGCATGTGAGATGTGAGATGGGGAAGGGCAGGCAGGTGTGGTGGAAGCATGAAGGAGGCACCTCCACAGCCCGATTGGGGCTCCAGCCTGATGCTGGTACTGGTAAACCTTTGAAAATGAACACCTGAGGATTAGCAGAGGAGAAGCTCTTCACAAAGGGGGATGTCTTTAAATGCAGAGGTTTGAGGATTAGCAAAAGCCGTTGCCAGCCCCAACTTTGGTGTCTTTCCAACTCTTTGGTGTCTTTCCAACTTCGTGGTGTGGTGTGTGTTTAAATGAAGAAGCATAGGGTCTTTTCTAATTGCTTATAGAAAAAAGACTCTTGTTTATGTGCTGAGCACATTCTTTTCCAACTAATTAGCTTGACAAAGCTGAACAAAGAGTCATTTCTGACCCTCCCTAGGCAACTAAACATAAGTGTTTTCTACTGTCTACAACCCTTCCACTGCCTTCTGGGTTGCTGCTGCCAATGATGGGTGTGCAAGGGATGCCCACACATAGAGCTCCCTTTCTAACAAAGGGATCACAGTGACATCAGGAGCGCTGGTTGCGATGACTGCCTTCCTCCATTCTCAGCCTATTATCTCTGTATCTCTGCCTGTCTACAACAGAAAACAGCTGCAATGAGAGTCTGACTTGGTTTGCTCCAGAAGATGCCCAGCATATTGTAGGAGAAAGAGCATAGCCCCCCAAATGGCAAGACCTTAGAATGCCCCCTCCCCTGTTATCTGGGAGCAGCAGAGGATAAATGGAAGTGGCCAATTGTCCTGGAAATAGATGCGCTGACATTCCCAAGGTTCTGAGTGATTCATGTGGTCCAGAGAGAGCAGGGGGATGCTGACAGGGTGGGGAGTGCCTTGGACATCTCCCTGCTTCCCATGCCCTGAAAAAGAGCAACCAAATGTTTCCCATGCTCAATAGAGGCTGAGAGTGACTAAAGCGTGGAGTGGCCATGGCTTTGACCAGAAAGGATGGAGCAATTCTCAAGGGGTGCTAACAGAATGATAGAAAAATAGGACACTTCCTCCTTTAGCATCATGTCACTCCAGAAGCCCCAGAATTAACCGACAACATGTTGAGAAAGGAGAAGAGAGGAACCCTGAATGGTCCAAGATTTAGTTTTCTCTGCTTGGTGGAATTGAGACTCAAAACTAAAATTCAGATGTATTATAAAAAAAGAAAGAAAGTTTCCTATCTTGCCATTGTCCCTCCTCCGCCACACACACACCAAGCAAAGCACAGGTCCAGGTGTCAGAATCTCTGGGCATTAGGCTCTGGTGCTAACTGCCTGCTAATGGCTGTGGAAACCCATTCTGCAGATGAGGAAACTGAGGGACAGAAAGGTTAAGTAACATGTGGCTGGTAACTGACTGAGGCAGGATGCTAATTCATGTCAGTCTGGCCCCCTAAACCATCGTGTTTAATGTCACGAGTCTGTCCTCTGAGAAGAATATATTTGCATTCGTGAAATGGAAGGTTTTAGGTGACATGATGCAGGCAATTGCCAATTACCTAGTGGGATATGGGTCATTATTAGCAGGTGTTTCAGTGGCATCTCCTAGAGTCAGTTCATTGGCTTTTACAAGAGAACACTTGCAGCAACAAATTCTGAGACCCTTCTATCAGCCCCAGCAAAACCAAGGGGACGTGCGATTAGGTGAATAATGGCCCCGAAAGTTGTCCAAGTCCTAATGCCCAGAACTTGCGAATGTGGTACCTTATGTGGCCAAAGGTACTTTACAGATGTGATTCAATTAAAGATCTTGAGATGGGAAGATTTATCCCAGATTATCCAAATAGGTCCAATATAATCACAAGAGTCCTTTAACAAGGGAGGAAGGAGGATCAGAATCCAAGTCCGAGGAGATGTGACAAAGGAAACAGTAGGAGTGATGCAGGGACACAAGCCAGGGAATTTGAGCAGCTGTTAGATGCTAGAAAAAGCAAGGAGCTGAATTCTTCCAGAAGGAGGCCCTGCCAACACCTTGATTTTAGCCCAGTGAAACTAATTTAATACTTCTAAACCTCCGGAAATGTAAAACTGTAAAATTTGTGTTGTTTTAAGCCACTTAGTTTATGGTAATTTGTCATAGCAGCAATAAGAAACTAATTCAGGGCATTACCTATGGAAACATTAGATGCCCCGATGGTCATCGGAATCACCTCAGCAGCTGGTTAAAAGCATATCCCCACTACTCTATATAAAATAGATAACTAATAAGGACCTACTGTATGGCATGGGGAACTCTTCTCAATACTCTCCAATGACCTATATGGGAAAGTAATCCTAAAAAGAGTGGATATATGTATATGTATAACTGATACACTTTGCTGTACAGGAGAAACTAATGCAACATTGTAAATTAACTATACTCCAATAAAAAGTTTTTAAAAAGCATATCCCCAAGCATCACCCCAGACATTTTAACACCCTCCCCACCCCAGATCCCCAGGTGGTCTGATTCAGGGAGATCGAAAAATAATCAAGTAAGGAAACAGAGACTAAGATGACCTAGAAGGTTGTTTTTCAGAAAATGGGTGATGATTTTTGTAGTATGTATGGCAGAATCACTAAACTCTAAGTAAGTTATTCATAAAATCCTAGATGTTGGAAATGGAATGGACCTTGGAAGGATGATCTAGGTCAATGCCTACATTTTTCAGACCTAAGAATGGATGCAACAGGAGGGCCAGGGTTTCTGGGGAGTCAACTATGGAGTCTGGGTCCGGATCAGAATTCAGTGCTGCAGGATAATTCCATTAGACCAAAGCAAGAGGGAAACGTGTTCTTTCTAGGGTGTCATCTGTTGTTTTGGGAAGACAATACAGATTTGAAAGTGTGTTTTTTCTTAGGTCTACAGACAGCTCAAAACAAATTAAAAAAAAACCAGTTTTCATGCTCATATGCAATTTTATAGATTGCATATTTACATATTATAGTTTTCTTCTATCTTTCTATTCCCTATCTATCTATCGTCTGTCTCTCTCCCTGGATTTTAAAAAAGTTTTCTATTGGAATTTTATGAATCTTTATAGGTCATCTTGGGTTGCTAGTGAAATAAAAAGAATGATGTATTTTTAAAAATTATCTGAGCAGTTTCTCCAAAAAAAAATGGAGATAAACGACATTAAAATAAACTGTGAACATAAAATAATGGTAGGGAGTTTTCCCTGAATTGCTCTGCCATAGGATCAGGAGCAGACAAAATTCTCATACAAGTTACAGCTCAAAGCCTGGTAGACCAGAACCCTGAAATGGGGCACAGTTCTTAGGGAGCCCTGCACGAGTTTATATTTCTGTGTCTGCATTCAAGTATGCATGTATGTGCACATGTGTGTGTTGTACATGTGTGCTTGTGTGTGTGTGTGTGTGTGTGTGTCTTGGCAAGCTAAAAATGTAATAAGAGATTATCATACTAAGTGAAGTAAGTCAGACAGAGAAAGACAAATATCATATGATATTGCTTATATGTGGAATCTAAAAAAGTGATTAGAACTTATTCTAATGAGAACAAATGAACTTATTTACAAAACAGAAATAGACTCACAGACATAGAAAACAAACTTATGGTTACAAAAGGGGAAAGAGGTGGTCAGGGATAAATCAGGAGTTTGGGATTAACATATACATACTACTATATATAAAGTAGATAATCAACAAGGACCTACAGTTCCCTATAGCACAGGGAACCATTCAGTATCTTGGAATAACCTGTAATGGAAAAGAATCTGAAAAAGAATATATATATATATATATATATATATATATATATATATATATATAACTGAACAATTTGCTGTACAGCTGAAACTTACAAAGCCTTGTAAATCAACTGTGCTTCAATAACAATTAAAAAAAGAAAAGATAATGAGAGCGTTCAGGAGAAGAATTAAATATATTTGTCCCTACAAGGTAAAAACTTTCAAGGTTCTGACCCAGGAGAGTCCCCTAAACATTACTCTCTAACTCCTTGAAGAAGCCCCAAAGCTCTCAACATTGTGAGGTGAACTTTGGTGATAGCCCCTGGAACGGAAATACAAGGAACAGGGGAATGTCCCTAAGTGACTCAGGATCCCTTTTAAGTGTTTAAAAAAAAAATACACACAATAGATTCTGTCAAGATCCTGACATGTTCCCCTGTCAGTCTCCCTTTCTAGTTAAAGAAATGCCCAGATGAAAGAGAGAAATAATTCCAGATGAAAAGATGGAGATGTTCCCCCAAACAAAAGGGGATCCATGATCAGAATACAGCAGGTCTCCAGAAAATAAGAAGGGGAGAAAACTGACAAAGTCTAGTCTTTTATATGCAGATGCCAGTTTGTGTTGGGAAGTCTTTCCTCCCTTTTTTGTTTTTTGGGTTTTTTTTGAAGAAGGAAAGGAGGAAGGGAGAAAGAAGTGGAGGAAGAAGTGTGGGGAAAAAAAAAGGCTTTGTAATGAATTCACGTGGGGACAGGCTGGCACCCCTTTCTCCAAGCTCATCTCTCCCCAGCCTCTCTTTTGCTTTATGGTCTGAGCACATCATAGCCCCCTGAACTTGTGTGTTATTTCAGACCTCTGTGATTTTACTTGGACTGCTCTGTCTGCCTTAGAATTCTTTTTCTCTCCTTTTTGTATGGCAAGATCCTTCTCGTCCATCAGGTCCTCTAAGACAGCCTTTCTAATTACTTTTTCCCAGTCCATGAAAGGTGCCCTCCCCTGTGATACAGTGGGGTCCGGTGCTAATCTCTACCATGACACTAATTATACTGGATTAAAATAATCACTTCTGATTCTGTTTTCCAATTAGACTGTGGACTCCTTGAGGACAGAAAGATCTCTTACTCATTTTTGATTCTCTAGTGACCAGCCCAGTGCCTGACACACAGTGGGAATTCAGTAAATATTTGTGGATACTCCTGAGATAATCCCTAGTGGAGCACGTGAGGAAAAAGAGTGAAAGAAAAAATCCTGCTAGTGGCTGAGAGACACAAACCCAAGCAAAGAACGAGGTGGGGGTGGGATAAGTAGGATGGCAGGAAAGGTTTATACAGTCCAGATGCCTGGATTTCCCCCCTCAAACCTTGGAAAACTTGATCAACATGACATGAGACATAACATGAGCTTTGGGTTATAAAGACTGAGTTTGAATTTCAGATTCTTTTAAGCACTTTAATAATGAGGTAAAATATTTTCTGTGCATATGGGTATGTGTGTGTAATTATTTATATGCTCTTTTCTCCTCTACAACTGTGAATTCCATGAGGGACCATGACTGTCTTGACATATTTCTGCTATACCTCACACATATTTGTTGAATAAATAAATAAAGACATTACAAACGAACATCATGGGCTAGCTGTGTGACCTTTGACAAGTTACGTAATCTCTCATATATAATCTCTCTATAGATAGAGCGATAGCATATAGTTTGACAGATAGATAGATAGACAGACAGACAGACAGACAGGTAGATATCCTCATGTATAAAATGGGGGTGATAATTTCTTAGCCAAAATCCTAAGAGCAATTCCTGATTCTCCTCTCATAGCCAACTCATGAGTAAGCTCTGAAAACTCTACCCCAAAAACATATTCCAATTTCATCTCTACCCCTACATCTTGACTATCACCCTATCCAAACTGACAGCTGCAAAGCTTCCTAATTCATTGCCTACTTCCATTCTAGCCTCTCATAATCTATTCACTGAAGAGCAGCCAGATTGATTTTGTAAAATACAAATCAAATCACAGCACTACTTTGCTTAAAATCCTCCGATGATCTACCATTGCGCTTGGAATGGCATAAACACTCTTGACCTCAGTTTACTAAATTCTTCATGACTGTCATGTCCTATCTCTTCTTACTCTCCACTCTTCAGCCACACTGGCTTTTTTTTTCTTTCTATTCTTTGAATCCACCATGCTTGTTGTCACCTGAAGACCTTTGTACTACCTGTAATCTGTGCCTGGAAATGGACGGATTTTCACATAGTTGTCTCACTCTTGTCATTCAGATTTCACCTTCAATGGCACCTCAGAGATCCCTTCCACAATGACCTGATCTAAAGTAACACATGTTCTATATTTATCCTGTGTTTTAATGATCTTCAGAGATCTCCTCAGTGTCTTGTATTTTTATTTATTTATTCGATATTGTCTGTCTCCCTTACCAGAATGTAACTCCATGGATGGAAAGTACCTTGTATAATTCATGGCAATGTCTAGAATAGTACTAATAATTCAGAAGTATTTATTAAATAAATATATAAATCCCTACATCTTAGTGTAGTTTTGAAAGTTAAATGAGATAATTTATGTAAAGCATTTAGCCCAGTGTTTGACACATAAATAACATGCAGTAAATGTAGTTATTCTAATCATTTATTACCTTGCTTTAAACAAAAAATTCCCACTTCTAAGTTTCCATTTCCACATCAATTCTATCCAATCCATTGGGAATTGGGTGGGGGAGGTCCTTCAAGCAGAATTGACTTGTTTCTCTTTACTATGTTTGGGTAATGGTACAGAGCAGAACAACTACCTATGTAGAAAGGAACAGAGGGGTACAAATCAAGATTATGCTTGGCCACAAGTAACAAAAAATAATAAAAACGCTGATTTAAGCAGATAAAGGGGTTTTTCCCCTCACATAGTAATATCTGAAGAGAGTACTTGAGTATTTGGCTGAATACTGATTAACACAAATGTATGAGGAAACTACCTGATGTGAGGGAAAGAACCACCCAATAAGATTAGAGGAAACCATGCTTAGTGCTCACACAGGGTTGGGAATAGTGCCTCTTCTACCAGCCAAAGTAGAAAACCTATGAGGCACTGGGATGGGGACACAGAAGGATCTTGTCTCATAATGGGGAATAATTAGCCTAAGACTGAGCACTTCGCTGGTCCTGCCTAACAATTATTAAAAGCAAGATCTGAAAGAGTGAAACTTTTCCAAGGAATTTAACTGTGTCCCATCACGAAGCTCAAGAATATTTATAAGAGCACAGGGAGATCAGCTTGGTGCTTTGTGACCGCCCGGAGGGGTGGGATGGGGAGGGTGGGAGGGAGGGAGATGCATGAGGGAAGGGATGTGGGAACAGATGTATATGTATGACTGATTCACTTTGTTATAAAGCAGAAACTAATAAAAAAAAGAAAAAAAAAAAAGAATACAAAGATATTCAGCACCCAACAAGGCATAATTCACAATGTCTGGCATCCAATCAAAAATTAACAGGTAGGGCTTCCCTGGTGGCGCAGTGGCTGAGAGTCCGCCTGCCGATACAGGGGACACGGGTTCGTGCCCCGGTCCGGGAAGATCCCACATGCCGCGGAGCGGCTGGGCCCGTGAGCCATGGCCACTGAGCCTGTGCGTCGGGAGCCTGTGCTCTGCAATGGGAGAGGCCACAACAGTGAGAGGCCCGTCTACCTCTCAAAAAAAAAAAAAAAAAAAAAAATTAACAGGTGGGAAAATACGACCCATAATAAGAATAATTAATTAATCAAAATTGACCAAGAACTGACACAGGTATTAGAATTAGCATACAAGGACATTAAATAGTTATAATTCCAAATATTCAAAATTTAAGTAGATATAAGGAAGATTAAAAAAAAACCCTCATACTGACATTGTTGAATGAAAACTACAATGTGTGAGATTAAAGATACTAGATGGGATTAACAGGAGATTAGATGCAGCCGAAGAAATTAATAGTGGACTTGAAGACATAGCAATAGAAACTATCCAAAGTTAAATAAAGAGAGAAAAGATAATTTTTAAATAGTAACAGAGGGCCTCCCTGGTGGCGCAGTGGTTGAGAGTCCGCCTGCCGATGCAGGGGACATGGGTTCGTGCCCCAGTCCGGGAGGATCCCATATGCCGCGGAGCGGCTGGGCCCGTGAGCCATGGCCGCTGAGCCTGCGCATCCGGAGCCTGTGCTCCGCAACGGGAGAGGCCACAACAGTGAGAGGCCCGCATACTGCAAAAAAAAAAAAAAGCAAAAAAAAAATAGTAACAGAGCATGAGGTGTCAGATGGATTCAAACAGTCAAATATATGTGTAATTGGATTCCCCAAAGGAGGGGAGCAGAAAAATACTTGAGTAGGGGTTACAGAGCCAAGATTTCAGAGCTAGTTTAAATAGGAAAATATAGGGAAAGCAAATTGGAATAAGCAAGAATAGGATACATTGATTCAATCATTTATATCTATAGGCCAACAAGTGCATGTTTTATAGGTCAGTGACCCCTTTTAAAGAGTCAAGAGCAGGGCATAGAAGCACAGCACTCAGATCCCTTTCACTTTTCAAGAAGAGTTTGATCCATATCTGCTCCCTTCAAATTGAACACCTGCTTCTTGAGCACCTAGTTCTGCAGAAATAGGACATTTCCATGCAGTGCTTAGGTCACTCCCCTGATCCTTTCTTTACTCATCTTTATGATGTTTCTCTGCTAGTAACACTAAAAAGCACAGACAACAGTTCAGTCTCTTTATCCCCTTCTTGTTTTTTTTTTTCTTGTTTTTTGTTTTTTGCTATAACACCAGCTGGCCCATAGCAGATATCTTGTGTAAGGAATAATCTAGAAATTACAGTGACCTCTTGCTTCTCTGTGGCTGTATTTTCTAAGGCTGTGGCATTATTCAGGGTAGGCTAGGTTTTGCTGTGATAAAAATGAAGTCCTAAATTCCATGGATTGATACATAAAAGCTGATTTATTGTTCACTCAAAATCCACTGCAGGTGAATCAACTCAGTCCCTTCCAAGGTCAATCAGGGATCCAGAATGCTTCCTTTTTGTGGCCATCTCACTAGGTGCATTCAGAGTTGCCACTGCAGGGAAAGAGAAAGATGGAGAGTTGGACAGAAACTGCTACTACCTCAGCTTGGAAGTGACATGCACTACTCTACTATTAGTCTACGGACCAGGATCAGTCACTGCAAGGGGGCTGGAGAACCAGATGTAGATGAGCATTGATCATTTCAAATAGAGCAGTGTTTCCTAAATTATATACATAGAGTACAAGTGTGTTGGATATTAATAACCTAAAATTCTGCAATTTTTAATATTATGTGGTATAACAAGTGCTTGTGATGACCAAGCCACACACCTTTAGCCCTCTTGATTTCAGCACTGCTGTCGTGGACAGTTCCACGACCCATTGTCAGTGTCCCATATTAAGAGCCATGGAGTCTCTCCATTCTGCTTTTCCCAAAGCTGGAAAAGGATTATCAGTTGATCAACTCAAAAGTACAGGAAGGTTAAAGTCCTTTAGGGTAACTCCCAAACAATGAGGGATATGAATCTGTGAATAAATGTCTAAGCTTCCCCATCCTCTGGCAGGACAATTCTGTCATGCATTCTCTGTGAATATTTAGGGGGTTCCTCAGCAAGACTATATCCCAACTATCTACAGCTGTAGTGAGTTTATTATTACACTCTTGATTGGCTTTCTTTCCTACACTGCCTCATTTTTCCCATCCCTTCACTTCTGTTTTCTGAAATCTCCTCTCAACAAATTAACTGTACACAAGTCTTAATCTTAGGGTCATCTTTGGGGAAAAAACAAAATGAAAATATAAGGTAAAATAAATTTAGAAAATACGGAGTTAACTGTAGTTAAACATGTTTTCTTTTATAGAAGTTCTAGAGCTTTAATATGCTATTGTTCATTCTGACTCCTCATGAGGGAAATACAGAAATTTGAACTTCCCAAACTTGGATTGTAAGGTTTTATCCCCAAAGCAACTTGGAGAATTAGCACTCCATGAAACACATGTTAGGGATGCTCGATCTAAAGTTTTTACAGCTTTTCCTATTTTTGAATAAAGAAAAATATTAAAAATTTAAAAGGTATAGAAGAGTACAGAGAGGAAGAAAAGGGATTTTAAAATGTATCAAAATATGAGTACCTCATTTCTACCACCAGCAAGAACAAACATGACTACCATACTGGTACCTAGCCCCAAGAGGAAGTCCAGTGGCAGGTCCCAAGGGTGGGCATTAAGTAGCCAGATATTCTTTGGAAAACTTCCTAAAACTTCCATTGGAGAATGGAACCGTGTGTTCTTTAGTGGAAAAGAGCAAACTCTTCCTCTCCACCGCCCCCCCCAACTTTAATTACTGTGCAGGATGGTGAAATTAAACCCAGCAGGTAGGCAGCTGCAATACAGATTTCTGGAGCTATCTCATGCTCTGGTTAATTGTGTCAGCTGTGGAGGCTGATTAGCATAATTAATCTTACCTATGATTACCCTGAGGAGGAGGAAGTTCTGAAGGCACAGGTGGGATCTGGTGACTGAGTGGCTGTGCCTATCCCCAAGGGACAGAGAAGCGTGGGCTGGAGAAGGTTTGAGGACCAGAGCCAGAGTCGTTTGGGTGAACATGGCACAGGGTTTCATGGGATACGGGAAAAGAGGAGAGGAGAGGCTATTTGTACAGGTCAAGGCCCATGGACTGGGATGTGCCCACCTGTGCAGAATTCCAGGTCTCTTTTCTCTGTCAAAAGCTCCCTGAGGACAAGGTCTTTGCCTTCTACATTTTCTAGAGTTCTTTCATCACCTGGTACTGGGATGGGCCTCCTATTAGCTTTGGGTAGAGTAAGATAATTGGAATAATATGGGGAAAACAAAAAAAAACAGATGGAATTAGGGGAAGAAATTAAAGAACTGTTTAGAAAAGATAGAGGAAGATAGATGGTTAGGTAGATGGATAAGTAAGTAGATGGAAAGATAGACCCTTGTGTAGCACTGACCACGTGCCAGGCTCTGTGCAATAAAGCAGCTCCCAAACTGCTCTCTATAGAGCATCTTGTTTAATCTTCACAGCAGCTCACTACACAGTGGTTCTCAACTTAAAGGTGCCTAAGATTCACCAATAATGCTTGTTAAAATGCATATTAATGAGTTACACCTAAAGAGATTTTAGTTCTATAATCTTCATACAGGATCTAGGAACCTGCATCATTTAGTGGTCTGGGTGGTTTCCATGTGGTTGGGCTGAGGACCTCACTTGAGAAATGCTCTTTACTGAATGAATAAATGAATGAATGAATGAATGAATGTGTCCTTTGGGGCAATTGTTCTAGTAATCATTTTAGACAGGTAGAGATGGAGGAGCAGAGTAGGTGAGTAGCTTGTTCAAGCCCCCACAGGTAGTAACTGAGGGTATGTATATCATATTTGCCCTCCCTACTGTAGGAGACATTTAGCAAAGATTACGAAGGAGATCCTTGGTTGTCTTCAGCCCATTTCCTTAAAGCAGCAAAAGAGGCAGAAGCTCAAGGAAGGATGTATCCAATCTGAATAATTTCCTCCTTCATTCATTCAACCAATATCTTAAGCATATACTCTGTGCCAGATATTGAGATTGTAATAAAGAACAAAAAGACATGATGCCAGCCTTTTTGGAGCTTACAGTCTAAATAGGTATAAATGAGAATAATCTCATAAATACTACCTTATAAATTGCTCCAAATATATATATATTTTTTTACAAATACAGTGTTTATGGTGTTAAGAGAAGATTTAACAGCAGCCCTGACCTGGCCTTGAGGGTCAGGGAAGGACTTCTATTTGAGTTGGTGTCTTAAGTATGAGTTAACCAAATGAACAGGGTAGGAAGAAGAGTGCTCCAGGCAGTGGAAAAACATGTGCAAAACTCTGGGGGCATCCAGGGAGCAGAGGGCTTGAAAGATAGAGAGGATGTGAATTAGGCTGAATCCTTAGAGCTGCACTTCTTGGGGACCAAAGTATGGTCTGGGCAATTGGGTAAGATGCATCTTCAGCTAAGAAGGATGGAGCCTCAATCATTGGTTTGGGAATGGGGAAAAGCAAAAGTTTCTGAAGGCAGTTTTATATGTTGGAGAAATTAGATCAGAAGGAGAATCTGGGTGGTCAGAAGCTAGTCCAGAACACAAGGAGGGTCTAGAAGAAGAGGTACTGGAGTAAGTTTGTGAACAAAGGGAGGGCCCTGGAGACCTGCTTTATTTGATGCCACCTGCAAAATCCAGGAGCCCAGTAGGATTAAGCAAACCTTTTAAAAGGCACATGATAAAGGAGGGAGGAAAGGCAAATTCCCGCCAGTCCCATTGTCCATTATAATGAAAGCATCTGCTTTTCTCCTCCACCCCAGAGCCTGAAGGCCATATTAGCTAGTTAGTATATGAATACTGAGCATGTGTGTCAGGCAGCATGCTGGGCACTGGTTATATGGCAGTGAACAGAGCTACTCGCTCAGCTCCCACCTTCATGAAGTTGACAGAGAAATGGAAGAGACCCTCAGTAAGTCCATAACTACAATGCTGATCAGCATGATGGATAATTAACACAAGAAAATTTCATCGGGCACGTCACCTAGTCTGAGAAGTCAGTGCTTGCGGTGGAGAGGGGTGCTTTGAGGACATGACATTTAAAGTGAGACCTAAAGAACAAGGTTAGGTGGGCAAAAACGTGGCTGGTGGGATGGGGAATGCATAGATGCATAAACCCTATGATGGTGGGTACTGCAAAGAGTTCAAGCAACAGAGGGTGCGTGTGGCTGCAGAGAAGTTCATTGAAAGAATAAACCAAAAAGCTCGTGAAGGCTTAGACCACGTGGGGGCTTGCAATCGTGGTCCAGTGAGTGACTTTCTTCTAAGAGAAGTGGGTGAATATTAAGAGATTTACCCCAGAGAATGGCAAGAGCTGGTGCATTCTCATTCTCTAGGGTGCTATGTCTCAACAGCGCATAGGACAGGAATTCTTATTCCCACCAGGCTCTGTGCCTCCACTCAAGGGAATGGAAAGTATCCAACAGTGATAGGAAGAAAGAAAGTGCATAGGTGACCTGACTCTGAGCAAGCCATGTCCCCCTCTGAACCTCATCTCCTCCTCTAGCCACTAAGAATTTGGGCTCAGCACCCAGTAAGTATTCATTGAATCATTGGAGATAAATATACTTGCATTCCAGCCATGAGCTTTCTCTACAGCAGAACTATTTTTCCCCCTTTTAAAAGGCCTCTTGAAATACAAGACATCATTTAAAAATGAGATCTTGCTGTAGATTGATATGCTCAAATATGAGATGAGAAAGGGAATAAAATCACATCCATTTAAAATCTGACAGAGGAACAGGAAAATAAAACCCTCTCAGTCTAATGGCAGGACTGAGCTGGATTTTGTTGTGATTTTTAGTTGCCATTAAGTTTCTCAGCTCTTCCGAAGGGAGATAAAACACCCTCAAGAATAGCTATGTGTTGAACTGGTGAATTTCAGAAGGATTCACACATGCAATGTGTGTTGCAAGTCTTTCCTGCCTGACTTGTTTCCACTTTTCAGTTGAGGTATCTTTCTAGTGGAGACAGATGAACTCGGTGTTAGATGAATAGAGAAGAAAGCAAGAAACATGGCTGGTGGCCCAAGATTCCATGTGGGAGGGGAAGAAGGGGGTCAGTGACCAAACCCAACACCTGACTGTCCCCTTGGCTCCATCCCTGCAGGGCGCCCACTGGAAAATATCAGTAGAGAACCATTCTCTGAATAAGAGCGTAGTAAAATTTCTCAGTAAGGGATCCGATTATAAATCACTTGGGCTTTTCAGGTCATGCAGTCTCTGTTACTACTAGTCAGCTCCGTGGTTGTAGCAGGAAAGCAGCTGTAGACACTATGTATGTGAATGGGTATGTCTGTGTTTCAAGACAACTACTTCTGAAAAGAGGCAGTGGGCCACATTTGACCCATGGGCTGCAGTCTGCTGACTCCTACTTCTAAATCATCTCGGTGGCTTCTATTTTCCAAAGAGGCAAAGAGCAAAGAGAAGGAGCTGCGGAGTCCGGATGTAGGCTTGAAATTGACTCTGCCTTTACAGGCTCATGACCTTGCGATAAATTACTCTCCGTTTCGGAGGCTCTGTGGTGGACATTTGTTGTATTTGCTGCCTAGCATCCTCTACTCCTTCTCGATATAACAAGAAAACAGGTTTTGTGGGGGTTTTATTTTGGTGGGGGGTGTCTTACCTCCTCACCACTCTCAACCCAGATGGTTCTTGTGAAGAGGACTCTGTTCCTGGATCCAGAGATGAATCATGTGACCCGGGCCATACCAATCAGTCTGCACTGTCCTCCTGGCTTCAGCGACTGGTTCAAGATAAACACGTGACAAAGTCAAGCCAATCAGAGTCGAGGGGACCTATTCTAAGACCTGTGCTTGAGTTTGGAGGGAAACACGCTGAAATGATCAAGCCTCAATAACGTGGGAGCCGCTACTTGGGATCTGCAAATAAAGCCAACACATAGGACCACAGAGCCAATAGCAAGACAGACTGAGTTCTGATGTCACCATTTAAGCCCTGGCTCCAAATGGACTCAAAACCAAATTTTTCAGTTTCAAGAGATAATAAATTAATTTCTTTTGTTTAAGCTAGTTTGAATTGAATTTTTAGTCACTTAGGTCCAAAAAGATATCCTAATCCATAATATCCTAATCTACCTCAGTTTCCTCATCTGTAAAATGGGAAGAATGATGCCTACATGATACAGTGTGCTCTGATAAGGAACTACATGAGAAACTGTACATTCTCTTTAATAAAAGGTTATGTTTTAGAATGGGGCCTCCATAATCCTTTATAACAAAATCTTTGATTAACCTAGATCCCTAAATATCAATGTTAGAAGGAGACTATTTGAGCATTTGTGAAAACCTTTATCTAGATGAAGAATTTAATGAATTTCTTGGGTTCTTATTTTTCTCAACCTAAAGATGGAGATGAGGATAGAACCCATCTCAGGAATTTTATGAGGACTAAAGGATATTATACACATGAATCTCTGAGCAGAGTACCCTGTACATAGTAGGTACTCAATGTTAGCAACCACTATTATTTTATTATTCTTTGCTGTGAAAATTTTCCAATTTCTCTACTCAGGGGAAATGGATCAGTGATTTGGGGAATAAAGGAGGCAATTTCAGCGTTAGCCAAAACAAATATAAATAAAGTCCCAAGGAGGCTTTAGCTTGAGACCAGGAAGTCTGGTTCAGACTTCAGTTACAAAGTTGAACTGTATATAGCCAAAACACTGGTGCACTTAGGCCAGGTGGAGAGACCAGAGTGGGGGAAATACAACCTGCCTTGGTTTTGTGGGGTTGTGAATTTTGAACTAATCTTGGGTGAAGCTTAGCAGTCATCCATGAGAAAGCTGTAATGAGTTGGACAATGCAGGAATGATGAAATTGACAAAGTGCAATTCTAAAACTTTAGAGTTCTCTCATAGATCAGGAAGGTTTTGGTAACATCTCCCAGCAAATGGGGTGATTATTATTTATAGCTACCCTTTATTGAACCCTCACTAAGTACCAGGCAGTACACTCAGCTGGAAAGCTTCCTCTATTCCTCACAATTACTCTATAAGGGAAGGAGTAGAGTTAATAGAATTACGCCCATTTTAAAGATGAAGTAAGTGAGGCATGGAAAGTTTAAGTGATGAAACTGCTATGTAATTCTCACAACACACAAGTAGTGGGGTAAGGAGAAAGGAATATGTACTTTGACCCTGGGAGAGCCTGGACCTTTCTATTAATTAGCATTCCTTTAGGGCATAAAGTAACCAGGAAAATAAAAGGAAAAAAGAACAACCCTGTCAACCAACTAGTGAAGCAATTAGATGAAAATCAATATTAACAAGTTTCTGCAATTCCAGTGACCCAAAGGCAAGGATTCAGGGGCCTCTGCCACTTAGCAATTTTGTAGACTTGTGGCCTAAAGGGAAGGGATGTGACACAGGAATCGATTCTTTGCCAGCTGATTAGTAGCTGGATATTTCCCAAGCAGCCGGTAGACCTGTCCCAGCCAGAACCCTGAAGATGCTGCAGACAGTAATCAGTTAAATACAGAATTTATTAAGGAAGCTCTTTCTTTTAGGAAACAGAGCTTCCGGCCCTACACAGATACATAATTTGCAAAGGATGTTTTTTCTACTTCTCGACCTTGGCTACCCAAAGCACCAAGCCAAGAACAGCATCTTTGTTAACATCATTGACATTGGATTCCCTCATTTCTGCAACTGGAGAAGGTAATGAAGCTCAAGGGCACTTCTTCAGAGAGTAGGTCAAGCCCTCCAGCCAGAACAGGCCCAGGAATCTTCCTAGACTCTTCTCTCTGTTCCATGACCTTTAGCACTCTGTCTCCAAGTACTGATGGCTCTACTTCTGTGTTCCCTCCCCTCCCCACCCGGTCCTCTCCCTCCCCTTGCCCGCAGTGTTAATTCCCATCCATGACTTCCTAGAACTACTGCAACAGCTTCCTAACTGGTCACCCAACCTCATGCTCATTCTTCCCAATCTATCCTTTACATGAAATCCACAGTGAACTTCCTACACACTTCAGGTTTGGTTGTGCCATCACCCTGTTTGGATGGTCCCACCACAACAGGATAAAACTAAGCTCACAGCATGAGATAATATCCTCTAAAATTTAGCCCCATCTCTCACTCCCACTTCTTCCAGTTCCCCATCATATTGAATGATATTCAGTTCCCCAAACTTTACTTTTATAGATGCTATTTCTTCTGTCTGAATTACCTTTTTCGTCCTTCCTCATGTTTCATTGGATTAAACAAGTGGTTTAATTTTATTCACTTTTTAAAGACTGAAATTAAGGGTTAAAAATCTCCTGAACTGAGTCAGGCACTTGTCTCTCTGCATTTCGGTGGCCTCCTCTTCTTTCCTCTTATGGTGGCTTAGAGCTATGTTCACACATTCTTTGACATACCTCTTTTCAAAATGTGGAGCCTAATTCCCCACCCCTTGAATGCAGACCAAATTTGGTGACTTGCTTCCAACAAATACCATGCAGCAGAACTGACGGAGTATGACTTATGAGGCTAGGTAATGAACGACATTACCTCCCCCTTGCTCCTTCTTGGACCACCCATTCTGGAGGAAGCCAGCTGCCATCTTGTGAGGACACTCAAGCTGCTTGTGAAGAGTAATCGAGGACTCTAGTCAACTACAGCAAGACGCAAGTGTGCCGTCTTAGAAATGGATATTCCAGTGCTAGTCAAGCTTTCGGACAATTGCAGCCTCAACCAATATCTTGACTACACCCTTATCAGAGACCCTGAGCTAAGCCACCCTGAATCTCTGGCTCACAGAAATTATAAGCATAATACTTTGTAGTTTTAAGTCACTAAACTTTGGGGTCATTCATCAGGCCTCAGTAGATAACTAATACACCTCTGGAGCCCAACTGTCTGGGTTCAATCCTGTGCTGTCCCTAAATAGATCTGTGACTTTCAGCTAGTTACTTCATTTCTGTGTGCCTCAGCTTCCTCAACTGTTAAAGAGGGAAATAATAGTAATTATTTCCTGGAGTTATTATGAGGATTAAGTGAGATAATGCATGTAAACTGCTTAGTTTAGTTCCATGCATTAAGTGCTTTGTAAACACTTACAATAATGATGGACCATCACACTATTGTAACTGTGGTTGAAATGAATCTTCCAATGGCCTGTGGGTTCAATGAAGGCAAGTCTAAATCCCATTCTTTTTTGTCACCTTCTACCTAACCCAAGCCTGGTACACTGTACCTGCTTACTACATGAAGGGCAATAACTGAATGCATGTCTTTCAAATTTCTTCTGGAATCAGGAACTTGTTCAGCACTGCAGCTAAGAATCTGGAATCTAAATTCAGACCTGGGTTCCAGTCAGGGCTATACTTATAGGGTTACCACTTACAGCTGTGTGATCTTAGGTAAACTCTTCAACTTTGCTAAGGTTCTTGCTGCTCATCTGGAAAATAAGGATTAAATTAACCTTCATCTCAGCATTTTTTCTGGTTATCAACTGCTGCATGACAAACTGCTAATACAGAGGTGTGTTCTCCAGAGAAACAGAACCAATAGTATATATATACATATTATATATATGATATATGGAGAGAGAGAGATTATGAAGAATTGACTCATGCAATTACAGAAACTGAGAAGTCCTACAATCTATTGTCTGGAAGATGGAGCCCCAGGAAAGCCAGTGTTGTAATTCAGTCTGAGTTCGTAGGCCTGAGAACCAGGAACACCAAGGTCCGAGGGCAAGAGAAGGATGTCCCAGCTCAAGTGGAAAGAACAAATTCACCTTTTCTCTACCTTTTCGTTCTATTTGGGCCCTCAGTGAATTGGATGATACTCACTTTCATTGGTGAGAGCAATCATCTTTGTTCAGTCTGCCAATTCAATGTTAATCTTTTCCAGAAACACAGACATGCCCAGACATAATGTTTTACCAGCTACCCGGAAATTCCTTAGCCCAGTCAAGTTGACACATAAAATTAACCAATCACAGGAGGCTTAAAACAAAAACACATTTTGCTTGTGCATCTGTGATCAGGGCAGAGCTCAGTAGGGAAGTCTCTTCTTCAGTCCACTTGGCATCAGTGGTGGCTACTCTCCCCGGGAGCTGAGAATCTGCTTCCAAGATGGGTCACCTCATGGTTTCCAGGTCAGTGCTGACTGCTGGCTGGGAGTTCAACTGAGAAGGAGGCATCTTCATGTGTCCTGGGTTTCTTCACAGCATGATGGCTGGCTTCAAGAGTGACTCTCTCAATAGAGAGAGCCAGGCGGAGCTGTATCTCCCATTGTGCAGCCTTAGAAGTCACACAGCATTACATGCACCAGCCTCTATTATTCTAGATGGTCACAAAAACCACCCAGATGCAAGGCGAGGGGAAATAGACTTCATTTCTTAATAGGGGTGGCAAGGTTCTGTAGTACATGTGGAACAGGAAAATCCATTCTACCATGACTTTATCATGATAATTAAATAAGATGAAAAATAAAAAGTGCTTAGCTTGGTATCTGGCATAGAATATATGTTTTATCAATATTTGTTAGATGAATGATAAATGATAAATTTACCAACTGTGTGACATTGGGGAACTCACATAACTTTTAAACTTGAGTTTTCTCATCCGTACTGTGGGACTAGTATGATAGAACTCGGGGGCTTGTTATGAAGTCCACAACACACAGTAAGCAATCAAAATATTCCAAGTCTTTGTATTATTATTATTATTATTGTTATTATTGTGACCCTAGCGATACCATTCCCCTCCTTGAGGAGCTGACTCATTTTGAGGTTGTTTATGTGTATTATGTTTATGTACCAATAGACTCCATCTCCAAGAGGACTGGGACCATCTCTCTCCTTTGGCATCTTCTATGAATCCAGTGTTGCTAAGTATGCAGTGGACACTCAATTACTGCCCACTGACTATGCAAATGTGTATTTTAGGGATCATATTAATAAATGTCTGAAGCTTGATAGTGACTATAAGAATATCTAAGGATTTATGCAAACTTTTTTCTTTCTCCATACCCATTATTTTAAGGTAGAGTAGCTTCTAATGGCCAGATAACAGCACAATGCCTTTATTTTGCCCCTTTGTTCCTAAGTTAATTATGTTAGAACATCTTCATTAAGGTCTCCAGACATGATATGTGGGGTCAATAACAGCGTAATATTAGCAAATGCCAGGCTGGAAAAGCTGAAGAGGAATGCACATTCCACTCTCCTCTGAAATGTAAACTTTCTTCATCTGTTGAACTCCAGTGATTTCAAATTTTGATGTATGATCTGGGGCACCAAATAATCCAGTTATGGCTTATTTGGAAAAACAAAGGAGATAAGGCCCCCTGAAAAAAATAGAATAAAAAAACAATAGGCTACAACATCTCCAGGCAAAGGTGAAGGTTATACACTAATTTTTCTTGTTTTTCTAGATAATGCTCCCTTTATATCCTACTCCCTTTGTCATCTGTGTGATGACATGGGAGAAGGGGAGAGGAATTGATGGAGGGAGATAAAGATTTGCTTTATAAAATCTATAAGATCATTTCTCCCTGAGGCAAGCTGAGACCAGGACTGTGCTTGACTCATAAGGTGTGGGCACATGCTAAGATCTAAGATCCTTCCAGTCAAAGAGTCTCCATCATTTTTATGATATCGCATGATCCCCAAAGAGCCACAGTTGGTGGAAGGAGAAGATGAATCATAATAAAATAAGTATCCACATGAGATTATTCTTATTATTCCCTGTGTTTCCTTCAGATTCCCCTGGTTCAATGGGTTGACTGGTAGAATGAGTACATCAAAGTTGGAACACATCTGTATCATCCATCACTGTATCTCCCGTCCCTAGCACAGTGTACAAAATACAGGATGTGCTCAGTATAGGTTAGCTCATCCATGCATTGAACAAATATTGCAAATACTTATTGAGCGTCTAGTGACATGCCAGACATTGTCCTTGACATAAATGAAGGAAAGAAGGAAGGAAGAAAAGTGACATGTGTGGAATACTCCCTAAGATCTTGCCTAGATAGGCCCTAGTCATATTTCTTATTTCTTATATGAAACCATTACCTCATTCAGTTTTCTTTTTGTTTCTCAGATTACCTGGACCTTCAGTTCCTGTTTGGGAACTGTCTTAAGCATAAAGGGTGGTAATAGGAAATTTGGGGGACTGTGTTTATTGGTGGCTGAGTAGTCAATACAAAGGAACTTGTTCAAGAGGATTTAATATCATAGATGGCAAAATGGTTCTGGGTCAAATAAAAAGGACAAGGATGAACAAAAGGGAGGTGGAATGATGAAAGGCCATACAGAGCTCGTACTTGTATAGAGAACCAGCCAGAGGGAGGCATTCAGAACTTAGGCTGTGAACTGTTAAGTAAGCGCAGTATCTTTCTTTTTATGTGGTGACATGGGGCAGGCGTGTGGCTATGAGAGTTAAACAACTATATAGTAGAGGGAACAAAATCCACCCAAAGACACCCTCACTTCTGACACCAATTGTAGGTTCATAGGGTCCCCAAAACCACTTTTAGTTTTTTGGTAGTTAGCTGGAAGGATTCACAGAACTCACAGAGAGCACTTTTGCTCACAGTTACAGTTTATTGCCAGGAAAGGATACAGATTAAAATCAGTCAAGGGAGAAAGCTCGTGGGCAGAGTCCAGGAGAGGTTTCCAATTTGGAGTTTCAATCATTCTTTCTCCATGGAGTTATGTATGGATAGTGTGACTTTCTCAGCATCAGTGGGTGACCATATACACAGAGTATTGCCAACCAGGTAAACTCACCTGAGATTCTAGGGTTTTTATTGGGGCTTGATCATATACTGCTTGTGCAGCAGCCCATCTGGTGTTAGAACTGATAACGTTTTGCTAACCATTTGTCTTAAGCTCCTTCATAGGTAGAACTGATACTGTATGACCGAAAGCCTGCCTTGTAAACCACATTGTTAGACTGCCTGGTGGCCAAGGCCCCAGGCAAACAAGGACACTCCTATCAGGTATGACATTCCAAGGGTCAAGGGATTGCATCCCAGTAGTCAAAAGCAAAGGTCAGACCTCTGTTTGGGTAAGATTAATTCTTCACTGCACAGTTTCCTAAAGAGGAAATGCAGATGGCCAACAGGCACCTGAAAAGATGCTCAGCATCACTAATCATCAGAGAAATGCAAATCAGACATCAAACCACAGTGAGATATCACCTCACACCTGTCAGAATGGCCATCATCAAAAAGAACACAAATAACAAATGTTGGTGAGGATGTGGAGAAAACAGGACCATCGTACACTGATGATGGGAGCATACATTTGTGCAGCCACTGTGGAAAACAGTATGGAGGTTTCTTAAAAAACTAAAATTAGAAACCATATGACCCATCATTTCCACTCCAATGGAAAAAAACACAAAAACACTAATTGGAAAAGCTACATGTACCCCAATGTTCATAGCAGTGTTATTTACAGTTGCCAAGATATGGAAGCAACCTAAGTATCCCTCAATAGATGAATGGCTAAGGAAGATGTGGCACATATACATATGCATATATATATATATGATGGAATACTATTCAGCCATTAAAAAGAATGAAAATTTGCCGTTTGTAGCAACTTGGATGGGCTTGGAGGGTATTATGCTAAGTGAAGTAAGTCAGGCAGAGAAAGACAAATACTGTATGATATCACTTATATGTGGAATCTTAAAAAACAACAAACTAGTGAATATACCAAAAAGAAGCAGACTCACAGACATAGAGAACAAATTAGTCATTACTAGTGGGGAGAGGGAAGCGGGGAGGGGCAATATAGGGGTAGGGGAGTAAGAGGTACAAACTATCATGTATAAAATAAGCTACAAAGATATATTGCACAACATGAGGAATATAGCCAATATTTTATAATAAGTATAAATAGAGAATAACCTTTAAAAATTATGAATCACTATATTGTACACCTGTAACTTATATAATATTGTAGATCAACTATACTTCAATCCCAAAAAAGAATAGACATTGATATCCCAGCATTGCCCCAGTGAATGATTCATTTATTTATTGCTCTGTGCAAATAATGTGCTCAGCACTGTAGGGGAAACGGTGGTTTAGAAGATAGGATTCTGGAGCTGACTCAGATGTGAGCAATAATTGGAGACATAGAGCAGGTGGAGGATGGAAAAGTGATCTAGTGATCTAGAGGGGTTAGCACTGGAGATGAAAACAGGAAAGTTCAAGTGCACAATCTAAGGGGGCATGGGACTCCCAGGTCTTATTCCAGAAGAGTGACAATGAGAAAGTCCACCCATGTGGCCAATGCATGGTGATCAGTCATTCAGATTCATGGAAAACAGACAAACAGGAGACACCAGCCAGATCTTTACCCCATTTTATTTTTTTTCTAGAACTTACTATGTCTGACATTATCTGGTTTTCTTATTCCTTTCTTTAGTGTTTATCCCTCCCAGTAGGATAAGGGAGGATGGTTGCCTTTCTCACCAATCTATTTCCAGGTCCCAGAAGAGTGCCTAGCACAAGGAAGACACTCATTATTCATTCGTTAAATGAATTTTATTCCAACCCCATACCATAAGAAGGATCTCTGAACTTTCTACCTACAGGGTTTAGATTTCTCCAGCTAAAACCAAAGAGAAACTCACAGCCACCAACAGTGTCTAGCTCTAAGTCAACTCATGTTCATTTTTTTCCAGCAAGATAGAGATGCATTGTATCAGGGGGAACAGGAGGCTGTGGTTCATTTGTCCATTTAGGTCCACTTAAAAGCTGAGGGGTAATTGTAGATGCAAAACTGCTGCCTTTAACTGTAAAAACTCCACACTGAGTTAATAAAGAATCGGGCACTTAGCTTTATGTTTTCGCATCTTAACACATGAAGGCATTTTTCGAAGGGTTGAATGAACGTAATTATCAATTTCCACATGTATATTACTCTTCAGCTAGGATAGGGCAAATACTTCTGAATAACAGGCTGTTTAGGAATGGGAATGAGCACTGCTACTCACTGCTCTCATCCACCAGGTGCAAGTTTGTGTCACTTTCTTTTGACTCCATTTTATCCATTTCCACATAAATCTCTGGTGAATGCAAAACACTGAAGCTGCTCTTGAAATCAATCCAATGGGGGACAAGATGGACTTTGACTTCACTTTCTGTAGAGGAAATTAGAGATACATCCTGACTGGGAGAGTACATATATTGGCAGGGAATAACGTGGAGGCAATGCAGAGGTGGACTCCTCATATTTACTGGCAGATAAGAAATTCAGACAAAGACGGGGCAGAGGATGATGCAGAATATTGAGAAAAGGGGAATCTTGGGCTTCCCTGGTGGCGCGGTGGTTGAGGGTCCATCTGCCGATGCAGGGGACATGGGTTCGTGCCCCGGTCTGGGAAGATCCCACATGCCGCGGAGTGGCTGGGCCCGTGAGCCATGGCCGCTGAACCTGCGCGTCTGGAGCCTGTGCTCCGCAACGGGAGAGGCCACAGCAGTGAGAGGCCCGCGTACCGCAAAAAAAAAGACTATGCATACACAGGCATCAGAGCAAGTCTGCCTGGATTTGAATCCTAATTCCACCCCTTACTACCTATATGACTTTGGGTAAATCTAACTCTTTTCTTCCTCATCTGTAAAACAAGGATGACAGCCCACAGCTAGAATTATTGTGAGAGTTAAATGAGTTTTTTCGATGCTTGGCATATAGTGATCAATTATCAAATATTTTCTATGATGATATTTAATACTTTAAACAGAGGATGCATGAGTGTGAGTCTGGGTGGAAAGTAGAATGGTGTCAGTGAAGGCAAAATCCCTTCCTAAAGCGCCTCTCATACTCTGCCAGCCTCTCCTAGTCCTTTTTCCTTCTGCCTGAATGTCTCCCCTCCATTTTCTCCTTAGTGGTTTAATTGGCATAATTTCTCTTATAGGGAAAGAGGGTGTACAGTGGTTCTGGAAACTTCAACTTTTTACAACTGTGCATGTTTGGTCAAATGTGTCCTATAGGGGGAGCCATTCCCTTTCCCTCTCTGCTTCTTACAACCAGTCTGTAGAAGACTTCTGTCCTCTCAAAAGGATCAAGTGATATGGTTGCCATCTCATTACCTCTCACTAACCCTTGAAGGGGAGAGAGTTCTTTGACTTATGAGATGAGGGGATTATAACATAAATTGGATCAGCCTTCTCTATTGGAAAGAATTAATGTGCTAAACACAGTAGACCCCTCTTTTTCTCACCTCTTTTCTCTTGATGAGAGTGAGGTAAGCTATGGTTTTTCACACAGCTGGACAATGGTCAACCAGACCTAAATCTTCACCTTTGTGGGCCCTTCTATTATTTAGCAATTGGCATAAAACACAGTACCTCAGGGCTTCCCTGGTGGCGCAGTGGTTGGGAGTCCGCCTGCCGATGCAGGGGACACGGGTTCGTGCCCCGGTCCGGGAAGACCCCGCATGCCGCGGAGCGGCTGGGCCTGTGAGCTATGGCTGCTGAGCCTGTGCGTCCGGAGCCTGTGCTCCGCAATGGGAGAGGCCACAGCAGTGAGAGGCCCGCATACCGCAAAAAAAAAAAAAAAAAAAGATGCATAGTGAACGCTGGGGTTGAAAGGTTGAGCTAAAGAGCTTAGGGTTTTTATTATACCCACCTACCGGAAACCACTGAAGGTCTTTATATTGTTGAATGATGTGATCTGCCTTCCTTTGGAAAGATAACCTTATCTCCCGGTTAGGAAGAGGAAGAAGAGCTTTACACCCGCCTGATCTGTCCGCCTGATCTGTAAGTCAAGAGACTTTTGTTGTCAAATAATGCTCCTTTCTCCACCCACCTGCTTTGTTTAGCCCTTTTGTTCCTCTCAGGAACATAGCTAAGTGCTTCTACTTCACAAACCTGGAAGCCAGCTCTTTTTAATAACATATCGGATTCTGGCCACACACACACACACACACACACACACACACACACACACACACACACACACACAAGAACACCAGAAATAACGGCTGGGATAAGAAGTAAAGCCCCAGTTTGAGGCTCTTTCTTGTCTTCTCCTCCTGAAGCATCTATAATTAGACTGGGGAGAAATGCTTTCATTTCATGCTGTTTCAAGTAAGATCATTAGCAGGCTTCGGCCGAATCTTTATTATTCCTGTGCATGCTACCTCTATAAAGTTGAGAGCAACAATGGGGCTCTACTTATCTTCAGGAAACCAGCCCATTCTTTTGATGAAGGAAAAATGGCCCCAGCCCGAGGTTGCCATAGACACTGGAGAAGGCTGTCACAGAGCTGCAGTATACCTATTTCCTGGTGACATGCAGAATTAGAGGTATTGGGGAATCAGAGGGAAAACTAGCCTGATGAAACAAAGGGTTCCTTCAGCTTCTGCTGACATACTTCTTCGCAGAAGCAACCTGCTCAAGCCCCTTCTCCCCTCCTCCCTGAAGCCAGGTGAATGAATTTGAATCCCAAGGATGGAGACAGTAACCTCCAGGTTTAGGTCAAATTCAAAGACCTTCCTTAAACCACATCAGTGGCCTCCCATGGTTCCAAACTTCTTGACGTCCGTACAAGCTCTGAAAGGTCTGTCACCTGCCAGCGTCTCCACTTTCCTCAGTCACTCTGCTACTGCCATACTGTCCTCCTTTGGGTTCATAAATACACAACACATTTTCCCACCCAGGAGACCTTCATCCCTGGTGTGTCCCCCCTTCCTAAATTCTCTCACTCTTGCCCCTTGTGTGGCTGGCTCTCTTGTTGTCCAGGCCTCATTTGAAGGTTGCTTTCCCCGGAGACCCTGTCTGACCATGATTATATCTACAAGAGTTCCTCCACCCCAGTTATTCTCCATCACATCATCTTGGTTCTTGCCTGGTAATTTTCACCATCTATGATTATCTTTTTTTTTTTTTTTTTTTTTTTTTTTGCGGTATGCGGGCCTCTCACTGTCGTGGCCTCCCCCGTTGCGGAGCACAGGCTCCGGACGCGCAGGCCCAGCGGCCATGGCTCACGGGCCCAGCCGCTCCGCGGCATATGGGATCCTCCCAGACCGGGGCACGAACCCGTATCCCCTGCATCGGCAGGCGGACTCTCAACCACTGCGCCACCAGGGAGGCCCTATGATTATCTTTTATTTACTGTTTGCTTATTTATGGCTGGTCTCCTGCACTAGGGTGCAAGC
Organism: Mesoplodon mirus; assembly: GCF_964341445.2. Classification (NCBI taxonomy): domain Eukaryota; kingdom Metazoa; phylum Chordata; class Mammalia; order Artiodactyla; family Ziphiidae; genus Mesoplodon; species Mesoplodon mirus. Next base: position 54,526,429 of record NC_138991.1, read on the forward strand.
TGTGTAAAGGCAGGTGCCTCATAGATGTCTCTGTTCATTTTTGCTTGGTTTCCTTCCACAGCTGACGCTGAGGCAAGGATTCAAGTGCAAATGGTTTATTTGGGAGGTGAAGGGAGTGCAGTCAGTGGATGGGAGTGAGACAAGGAAAAGAAGGCAGCCAGTAAAGGTCCATGATAACAAGGTCCAATTCTGTGTGGCTTATACACATCAGAAGTTTATTTCTCATAGTTTTGAACAGTTCTGGAGGCTGAAAGTCTGAGATCAGGATGCCAGCAGGGTCAGGTTCAGGTGCAGGTTGCAGATGGCCAACTTCTCCTTGTGTCCTTTCATGGTGGAAGGAGAAGGGAGCTCTCTGGGGTCTCTTGTATAAGGGCACTCATCCCATTCATAAAGGTCCCACCGTCACTTCCCAAAGTCCCCAAATACCATCACATTGGATGTTAAGTTTTAACATGTGAGTTTGGGGGGACAAAAAAACATTCAGTCTATAGTAGGTGTGTTATCAAGTGACTTACCATTGGGGCATCTGGAGTATGATACTCCTTGGGACTCTAGGAGCCAGTGTAGACACAGATTCAGAGTTGTCCCACCTGAGGAGTGAGTGATAGGGCTGGGGTAGTTACACATTAGCTCCCATCAGTCATTGAAGGCTGTTCTCGGAGAGGGAAGTCTCCAGCTACACATAATTAAAGGGATGCAAGGGTCAAGATGCAGTGTTTTTAAATTGAGGTGAAAGTTACATACAATGAGTACACACATATTGATGGTACAACCCAACGAATTTGTTCCTCGGTATACACCCATATAAGCACCAGCCAGATCAAGATGTAGAATGTTTCCATCACTCTAGAAAGTTCCCTCATGTCCCTTTTCAATCAACAACTCCCTCCCCACCACCCCAGGGACTCACTCTTCCACCTTTTATCCCCAAAGATCCAATTTTTAAAGTAACATCTTTTTAATGCATAAAAGAAATACATGCTTGTAGAAAACTCACATAATGACAAAAAGATTGAAAGGAATAAGTGAAATCACCCATCATCCTATAGCTCAGAAGTAACCACCTTGAACATTTTGATTTATTCCTTTCTGTCTTTACATTTTTAAATTTTTAACTTGGAACCATACTATATATTCAATTTTATATTCTGTTTTTTAAATTAATCATTAGGACAGAAGCATCTTCCCAGGTGAATTACAAATTCTTTGTAAACTTCATTTTACATGACTTTAAATATTCCATTAAGGAATGCAGCAAAAAGCGCTTACCAATTCTACATATTGGCTGTTTGAGTTTGTTTCCAATGTTTCATAGTAATGAACACCTTTTTCCATAAACTTGTCTGGATTTCAGACTGTTTGATTAGAATGGGAGTGGAAGTGATTAAAATAACACTTTTTTTTTCTTGCGGGGGTTGGGGGGGCGGGGGGCGGTGCACTGCACGGCTTGTGCATATGAGTTATCCAACCAGGGATCAAACCCGGACCCTTGGCAGTGAAAGTGTGGAGTCCTAACCACTGGACCCAGGGAACTCCCCAAAATATTACGTATTCTTCAAACCCTTGATACATATGAGTCAACCAGCTTTCCAGAACAGACCTACTTACATTCCTATCATCTGGGTCCACAAAGGGTACCATTGAAGTTCAAGCTCATCAGCCTTAAGCACCATGGTGTTTTTGTTAAACTTGAAGGACTGCTTGGGAAAGCTCAGAAAAACTCTCCTACCAAAAGCTCCACACTGAAGAATGGATGCTGGTTTATTTTTCCTCTCCTATTCTTTAATGCTGAGACATTCTGAATAGGTAACCTCGTAAATGACTCTGGCTCAACATCTGGAGCCATCAAGGACTCATGAGTAGGGAAGACAGACAAGGGACATTTGTGGGCTGTCTTGGAGCAGGGTCACAGATGGCCTCTGTTATATAACCTCCTTCTGAAGAGTACATTCTGCCCACCTCTCATTTCATCACGGGCGTGAAGGAAGACATTGACAGACCCAGTCTGTGACTTGAGCATCTTCAAAGGGGGCCTTTGTGAGGATAGGAGCCACGTGAGAGCTGATAATTACAGTGGAGCGTGCCGCCGAGAGGCATAATGATCAGGGCATACCTAATATTTAGGTCAGACTCCATAAATGGCCTTTGAAGGCTGTTTAAAATTACCCTCCCATCTCCAGGAAATCTGGCCTTTTGCACTGGAATCAAAGGCCCAAGTATATGTGCAAATCTCTCAATAGGACACTTCCAAACTTGCTTCCCGGAAAACCACTCCAACGAAAATTTTTCACCGTGGACAGGAAAACTCCCTTCTCACAGACTTTCAAAAAGCCCCAAAGAGTAAGTGCAATGATGGCTGTGTCTGGGAGCCAGAGGCTCCTATGAACAGGTGGTCTCCTTCCAAACCCACCTTGGAAGTACTGCTTCCTCGTCTAAGGTTGGATACCCTTGAGCCTGTGCTTATGAACATGGCTACCTTCTCCAGGTTCTTCTCTCTGTGACTTTGGCTAACACAATGGCCACTATCACTCAATTACTTTCCTATCTCTATTCTCAAGTCCATCATGCATTATAGTGATGGGCACATGATGATTTTTGTTGTGAGTGTGTGTGTGTGTGTGTGTGCATTTTCTAGGATCCATTATTAGGTGCTGTCATGTTCATCCATAACAGTAGTTATGACATTTCTGTGACAATTATTTACTACCTGGGGAAAAAAGAAAAAAAGGAATGTTGTGTGTGGTAAACAATGTGCAGCTGGTGAATTTATAGTCTCTGAAACCCCCGAACCCTGACATCCTTGGTTCCTTTGTGTATATTCTGTGATTTGCAGTTTATAATGCATGGCCACCCACTCCCCCACCAAAATGAGTCCAGTTTCCATGCAGCCATGTCATGAGGCCAGGGACTGCGCAACAAAGGACCAACCCTTCTGAACATCCCTGTCATTCCTCCCAGAGTCCCTGCCACCTCCTCAGGACACTGTGAACGTGTAGGATGCAAGTCCCCAATACATTTGGAACGCAAACCACCACTTCTAAAATTAGGAACACCCCTGTTGCTCCTGCAGCTTCTGATTCAATGAACTCAAAACACCCCTCTGCCATCTCCCCAATTCACATACTCTCTTAATGGATTTTGAGGAATAAAAATCAGAAAGGGATATGAAGATGTCTTCAGCCTTGACCAAATACACTCAAGACAAAGGTACACAAGTGCCAGGCTTTCTTATTCTCTTCCTCCTCCTCCTTTTTTTTTCATGGTTAATGCAATATTTATTATACCCAAGCAATGATAAACAGTAAAAGGAGAAACAGCTAACACTGCTTTCTGTACTCTACCCAGGACCAGATGCCAACACCATTATAAGCTCCTCCTGACAGCTCCCTCCCTCCCTATTGTCCAGGCTCTTCTGTCTTTGTGGAATTCTCTTGTTTAATTAGCCATGTCCTAAATGTAAGGCCAGACACTATAAAACTCTTAGAGGAAAACATAGGCAGAACACTCTATGACATAAATCACAGCAAGATCCTTTTTGACCCACCTCCTAGAGAAATGGAAATAAAGACAAAAATAAACACATGGGACCTAATGAAACTTAAAAGCTTTTGCACAGCAAAGGAAACCATAAACAAGACCAAAAGACAACCCTCAGAATGGGAGAAAATATTTGCTAACAAAGCAACTGACAAAGGATTAATCTCAAATTTTACAAGCAGCTCATGCAGCTCAATGTCAAAAAAACAAACAACCCAATCCAAAAATGGGCAGAAGAACTAAATAGACATTCTCCAAAGAAGATATACAGACTGCAAACAAACACATGAAAGAATGGTCAACATCACTAATCATTAGAGAAATGCAAATCAAAACTACAATAAGGTATCACCTCACACTGGTCAGAATGGCCATCATCAAAAAATCTACAAACAATAAATGCTGGAGAGGGTGTGGAGAAAAGGGAACCCTCTTGCACTGTTTTTGGGAATGTAAATTGATACAACCACTATGGATAACAGTATGGAGGTTCCTTAAAAAACTAAAAGTAGAACTACCATATGACCCAGCAATCCCACTACTGGGCATATACTCTGAGAAACCATAATTCAAAAAGAGTCATGTACCAAAATGTTCATTGCAGCTCTATTTACAATAGCCAGACATGGAAGCAACTTAAGTGTCCATCGACAGATGAATGAATAAAGAAGATGTGGCACATATATACAATGGAATATTACTCAGCCATAAAAAGAAATGAAATTGAGTTATTTGTAGGGAGGTGGATGGACCTTGGAGTCTGTCATACAGAGTGAAGTAAGTCAGAAAGAGAAAAACAAATACTGTATGCTAGCACATATATATGGAATCTAAAAAAAAAAAATTTGGTTCTGAAGAACCTAGGGTCAGGACAGGAATAAAGACACAGATGTAGAGAATGGACTTGAGGACACGGGGAGGGGGAAGGGTAAGCTGGGGCGAAGTGAGAGAGTGGCATGGACATATATACACTACCAAATGTAAAATAGATAGCTAGTGGGAAGCAGCCACATAGCACAGGGAGATCAGCTCGGTGCTTTGTGACCACGTAGAGGGGTGGGATAGGGAGGGTGGGAGGGAGATGCAAGAGGGAGAAGATATGGGGATATATGTATATCTATAGCTGATTCACTTTGTTATAAAGCAGAAACTAACACACCATTGTAAAGCAATTATACTCCAATAAAGATGTTAAAATAAAAAATTAGCCATGTGTTTTCCCCCAGTTTTATTAAGAAATAATTGACATACATCACTGTGTAAGTTCAAGGTATAGCGCATGATGGTTTGATTTATGTAGATTGTAATCACCACAATAGGTTCAGCTAACGTCTATCTTCTCATATAGATACAATAATAAGAAAGTAAAAAGAAAAAATTTTTTCTTGCAATGAGAACTCCTAGAGTTTACTCTCTCTCAACAACTTATATGTCACACAGCAGTGTTAGCTGTAGTCACTGGGCTGTACATTACATCCGTAGTACTTATTTATCTTATAACTGGAAGTTTGTACCTTTTGATTTTGTTTTTTGTTTTAGATTCCACATATAAGTGAATCATACAGTATTGGTCTTTTTCTGTCTGACTTATTTCACTTAGAATAATGCCTTTAAGTTCCATCTCTGTTGTTGCAAATTGTAGGATTTCCTCATTTTTTAGGGCTGAATACTATTCCATTGTATACATATACTACAACTTCTTTATCCATTCATCTGTCAATGGACATTTAGGTTGCTTCCATGTCTTGGTAACTGTACATAAATCCTGCTGTGAAATGGGGGTGCAGATATCTTTTTGAGTTAGTGTTTTCATTTCCTTTGGATCCACTCCCAGAAGTGAAATTGCTGGATCATATGGTGGTTTTATTTTTAATTATTTGAGGAGCCTCCATAACATTTTCCATAGTGGCTGTGCCAATTTACAGTCCCACCAACAGTGCACGAGGGTTCCCTTTTCTCCACATTCATGCCAGCATTTATCACTTGTCTTTTCGACGATGGCTATTCTTTCAGGCAGAAGGTAATATTTCACTGTGGTTTTATTTGCCTCACTGAACTCATAACACCAAATTAGATTTTTGGTTTTTATAGGTTATGAGTGACTTTCAGGCAAAGACCAATTTGCCTTACCTTACGTTTGCCTTCCTAGGGTTTAACTCAGTGTCAAGCACATAGTATAGGTGCTCAGCAAATGTTTTAAATATATGAATAAACCTGCCCTCTAGTTTATATAAATAATAATAGTACTTACAATGAGTGCTTGCTATGTGCTAGACAACATTCTAAGTGTCTCTTTTGCACACACTAAACCCTTACTGGTCCAGGAGATAATATTATTATCCTTCATTTTACAGATGAGGAAATGGAGGCCAAGAGTTTCAGCAACTTGCCCAAAGTCACACCTTTTCTGGTAGGTGGTGGAGTCAGGATTTGAATCCAAGTCACCCAACTTCAAGTAGAATCCGTAAGTTGAGCCTACCATTATTTTATATTATCCCCTGAATGATAATGAAGACTGAAGGGTTCAATCATAGGAAAAGAGTAGTGAATAAAATGATTTCAGATTGACCTAAGAATACACTTCCTTTCCACCATCACTAATACTTATGCCAATATATGTTCATTCATTTGTTCCTTCCTTTGCTCCTTCTACAAATATTTACTGACTGACTACCATGTTCTAGGAACTGTTCCATGGATTGGCTTTCAGTAATGAACAGAAAAGGACATCAGTCTTTATCTCCACAGAGCTTAGAATCTAAATTCATTTCAAGTTATCTCTCTTTCAACAAACATCTCCTGAGAACCTCCTATGTGCCAAGATCATGCTAGGTTCTAGAGATACAAAAATGAATCTGGAAGAGTCCAAGCTCCTTTAAGAATTCATAATTGGTAGGGGAGACAGACACAATAGCAATAATTAAGATGGAAAGAGAGACAAATTAAAAAATGATATAATCTTCCTGAAAGCAATTTTCAAAAGTAAAAATAGATAGATAGATAAATAAATAAATAGATAGATAGATAGATAGATAGATAGAAAGAGGTGAAAAAGAACAGAAATTTGTGTGAGGGGGATGAATCCAACTCTAGGACTCTATGGAAGGCTTCCTGGAGAGGATATGGCTGTCCCTGAATTTGAGGCATCTCCAGATGTCAACCAGGTGAAGAAAGTTGGGACAGCTCCAGCAAAAGCATAGAGATAAAGAAATACTCCTCTGTGTGTCTGCCTATAAGCATTTTGGTGTTTCTAGAGAAAGTGAGAAGCAAGGACAGGAGATAAAGTCAGAGAACATAGGAACATGGGCCATAGGACATGCTGGAGAAATAAAGAAAATGTTTTCACTCAATTTCGTTTCTTTTTATGGCTGAGTAGTATTGCATTGTGTATATGTGCCACATCTTCTTTATCCATTCATCTGTTGATGGACACTTAGGTTGCTTCCATGTCCTGGCTATTGTAAATAGAGCTGCAAGGAACATTTTGGTACATGACTCTTTTTGAATTATGGTTTTCTCAGGGTATATGCCCAGTAGTGGGATTGCTGGGTCATATGGTAGTTCTATTTGTAGTTTTTTAAGGAACCTCCATACTGTTCTTCATAGTGGCTGTATCAATTTACATTCCCAAAAACAGTGCAAGAGGGTTCCCTTTTCTCCACACCCTCTCCAGCATTTATTGTTTCTAGATTTTTTTGATGATGGCCATTCTGACCGGTGTGAGATGATATCTCATTGTAGTTTTGATTTGCATTTCTCTAATGATTAATGATGTTGAGCATCCTTTCATGTGTTTGTTGACAATCTGTATATCTTCTTTGGAGAAATGTCTATTTAGGTCTTCTGCCCATTTTTGGATTGGGTTGTTTATTGAGCTGCATGAGCTGCTTATAAATTTTGGAGATTAATCCTTTGTCAGTTGCTTCATTTGCAAATATTTTCTCCTATTCTGAGGATTGTCTTTTGGTCTTGTTTATGGTTTCCTTTGCTGTGCAAAAGCTTTTAAGTTTCATTAGGTCCCATTTGTTTCTTTTTGTTTTTATTTCCATTTCTCTAGGAGGTGGGTCATAAAGGATCTTGCTGTGATTTATGTCATAGAGTGTTCTGAGGTGGATGGACCTAGAGTCTGTCATACAGAGTGAAGTAAGTCAGAAAGAGAAAGACAAATACCGTATGCTAACACATATATATTGAATCTAAAAAAAAAAAATGTCATGAAGAACCTAGGGGTAAGAAGGGAATAAAGACACAGACCTGCTAGAGCATGGACTTGAGGATATGCGGAGGGGGAAGGGTAAGCTGTGACAAAGTGAGAGAGTGGCATGGACATATATACACTACCAAACGTAAAATAGATAGCTAGTGGGAAGCAGCCGCATAGCACAGGGAGATCAGCTCGGTGCTTTGTGACCACCTAGAGGGGTGGGATAGGGAGGGTGGGAGGGAGGGAGACGTAAGAGGGAAGGGATATGGGAACATATGTATATGTATGACTGATTCACTTTGTTCTAAAGCAGAAACTAACACACCATTGTAAAGCAATTATACTCCAATAAAGATGTAAAAAAAAAATTCCACACACAAAAAAAACACCTATGAGAGCTTCCATTTCCTACATCATATTGGACAGAAATAAAAAGTAAACTGGTCTTCATGGAGCAGAGAGGAGGTCATCTTCCTTCTAAGATGAGTTGTATAAAACTTAGATCTTGGGAGACAGCTATGATATGAATGATTATTGCTTCTCCAGGCCAAGAAATACTTCAGATAAGACGCTGGACTCCTGCTTTGTATGAGAAGGAAACTGCCCTTAAACAAGATTGATGTTCAGGTTCAGATTATTCCATAAGCGACAGAAAATAATGTCAAGGGGGGAGAAACATGAATAAAGACAGGCCTGAGAAGAATAATAAAGGGGCATTAGTGTGTGGTTTATGATGCGTGGCATTTTATTAATGTTAAACTTTCCCAGGTGTGTTATATAAGTCACGGAACAAGGCAATGGGTGGAAGTTTTATTTTGTTGTGTGAACAATGAGTGCCTGAGAACTAAATAAAAATAAAGGGGCTTGGGAACTTGGGGAGCTGATTACCAGGGCATAAATTGATCATAAGAACTATATCCCACCATATACCAACAAAACAACCAACACCATTTATGTTTGTTTGTTACTTTAAAGATTATCAAATGCTTTCACAATGCATTATTCATCTGATTTTATCTCAGCCCTGGGAAGTAGAAATTATAACATCCCCATTTTATAGATAATGGAGAATGAGACAGATGAGTCTTGCTCAAGATCTTTCAGCCAGTAAGGAGCCAGACTGGAATTCAAACTCAGGTGCACTGACTCTAAAATGAATTCATTTTGTCTGTGTAACACCTCCTCCAAAAGCCCTGTCCTAGCAAACATTTTTCTTTTTTTTTTAATTGGGGTATAGTTGCTTTACAATGTTATGTTAATTTCTGCTGTACATAAAAATGAATCAGCTATATGTATACATCTATCCCCTTCCTCTTGGACCTCCCTCTCACCTCTACCGCCCCCCCCCGCCCCGTTAGTGAGAATTCCTCCATTCCCCTAGTCTCAAAGTCATATTTGACAATCAGCCTTGATAAAAACCTCTTCAATAGAGATGAAGTTCATATATTTGGAGTAGTTGGAATCCCAGTAACTGTTTTCTACTTTTCTCTAGTGAACTTCCTCCAGAGAAATGGCTTGCTGTCTCAAAAGAAAAGAAGTGTGGTCAAAAGTCCTCTTACGGGCAGCCTAGTACTGTTTTCTTCAGTTATAACTCTGGAGAAGCAAAGCAGCCTCTCAAAACCGGAGGAGAGTAGGGTAAATTCAGTAACCCAACCTAGTCTTATTTTATTTGCAGTGTGTTGTTTTGAGCCATTTTTTCTTTCATTTTAACCTTTTATTTTGAAATCATTATAGATTCACTGGAAGTTGCAAAAACAGTACAGAGTCCCGTGTACTCTTCCCCCAGCTTTCCCCAGTGGTAAACATCTAACAAATCTATAGTATAATATCACTGCAGAGCATTTAAAATTTTTTTTCTGAATTAGTTACCAAAACTAAAACAAAACAAACAAGTATTGGCAACAGGGCTTCCCTGGTGGTGCAGTGGTTGAGAGTCCGCCTGCTGATGCAGGGGACATGAGTTCATGCCCCGGTCTGGGAGGATCCCACATGCCGCGGAGCGGCTGGGCCCGTGAGCCATGGCCGCTGAGCCTGCGCATCCGGAGCCTGTGCTCCGCAACAGGAGAAGCCACAACAGTGAGAGGCCCGCGTACCGCAAAAAATATATATACATATATATATTGGCAACAAAACTAGGAGATCTAACATAAAAGTTAGAGTTCTGGTCTTTCTTGGAAACTTGGAAGATCTGGCAATGTGGTCCTGCATGGGCACTATAGGTGGCTGGTAATGGCTGCCCCTTGCCCACAGGCAAGCACCCTCCAGGTCTGTGAGGCTTCCTTCACTTGTGTTACTGCCTGGCCTCTGAAGGCAGCTGAGTTTTAACTGCATTCTTCAGAAAGGGAGTTATTTCTATTATTATTAAGTTGTAATTAACATACAATATTGTATTAGTTTCAGTGATATGATTTTTTATACATTATGAAATAATCACTATATTAAGTCCTGTTACCATCTGTCACCATACAAAGTTGTTACAATATTATTGACTATATTCCCTACTGTTCAAAATAGCCAAGATATGGAAGCAACGTAAGTGTCCATCAACAGATGAATGGGTAAAGATGTGAGATACGTATATGTACACAGATACACAATGGAATATTACTCAGCCAAAAAAAGAAAGAAGTCTTGCCATTTGCAACAGCATAGATGGACCTTGACAGTATTATGCTAAGTGAAATAAGTCAGACAGAGAAAGACAAATACCATAGGATTTCACTATTATGTAGAATATAAAAAACAAATGAGCAAACAAAACAGAAGGGGAAGTTCTGAATGATCTTTGTGTACCTTTCTAGCACTTCCCTTAAGGCATTGGCTTTAGACCCACACATGAGAGCTCCAGGTCAGAACACCTCTGAAACCAGGGTTCTTAAACTGGGGTCCACAGATCCCTACTGTTGGGATTTGGTTATTCAAGGAACCTCTGGAAAGTGTGGGACATTTTTGTGTCTTATGATCCTAGAAGGTTTAAGCATTTCCAGTTTATAAAGATACATTATTGTCATCTATGTTTCCTGCTCTGTGACTCAGCTCACAGCTCCCCTATAGACAGAAATGGAGCCTCAAGCACACCTCACATATGTTTCTTCAGCTGCTTTTATCTTTCCTTGGGTCACTGTGAAAGAAAATTTACTCCTTCGCTGCCATCTACCGTTCCTCTCCACTCCCTTCCCAGCCCCCATCACTTTATCTAATTATTGCTGTTGTGAGTTGGATTAATCCCAGGCCTTAGAACATGCCCATATCCCTTCTTTAAGCAAAACATATGCAGGTTTTAGCCTAATGGAAAAGACATTTGGAAATGAAATTTGAAGCAGAAAAAAGGAGACTGTTAACAGAATAACTAGGAGACATGCTAAGAGATAGCCAGTGTTGACATTTCCAAATCTGGATGTCTTGTATTTACTCTGTTTTAAAGCCAGACAATGGCAAAGTCCTCCTTTCTTTTTCTCCTCCATTAAAGGGACTTTATCCCTGGTTCCCCAAACAGCAGGGAACTGGACAGATTGAATCCAATGACTGACAACTCTCCCCTAAAGCTAAAGAGAGGAGGAGAAGATCACTGCTGGGTAAAGCGAAGGCATTAAAGGGATAGGGTGCCATGAATTGGGAATGGGAAGTAGAGGAGATATAAAGGGGAGAAGTTTCCTTTTAAGGAAAGCGAGCCCCAAGTATCTGAAATGAACCCACATACATAACACACACTCACTATTAAAAAGCCATCTGCAAATCCATAGATTCTATGGGGGCATTTGAGAGCGTAATATTAAGACTGAGAATGTACCAGGTCTCTCCTCCTCCAGTAAGTGTAGAAAGACCATGACCCTCCCAGAACACACATCCTCCTCCTTTATGCCTAAGTTTTAACTCAGCCCTGTAATAACATTTCATCTAATCATAGCCCCAGCTGCCCATGCTGGTAAATCGTTGAGATCACTGCCGCTCTAATGGAAAGTTTGGAAGGTCAAAAGAAGCAGAGTTGGCTCCCAGCTGGGCTTTTGAGAGCTGACCTTTTATTTCCTCTTGTGGCTCTTCAGCAGAAGCAATTTTATTTCCTCTTGTGGCCCTTCGGCTCTTCGGCAGAAGCAATTTCCCAAGAAGGTCCCTGTAATTGGGTTTAACACAATGGCAGCAGCAAAGACACTTAAGAAGATGGAGACTCAGACTCAAATTCAAGGAATTAAAAATTTGAGAGCTCAAGGGGCCACCAAAAGCCGTTTGCTCCAGTCTCTTGCCTTCAGTTTCAACCATTCTTTTATTAAGATGTAAGAAGTCCTCCCCCTTGGCCCCCATATTCCAGGTACGTCACACCTGAAAGATAGGCTCTCCTAGATAGGCAGTTCTAGAATCACTTCAGGTAACCTTTTAAGTGTACTTTATCAAATAAAAATGTCCCAAGGGACTTCCCTGGCAATCCAGTGGTTAGGGCCCCATGCTACCACTGCAGGGGGCACGGGTTTGATCACTGGTTGGGGAACTAAGATCCCACATGCCCCCAGTGCGGCCACAAAAACAAAATGTCCCAAGCACTGTGCCTACATATCCCTGGCTTTCTTTTTAAGTCAGCTTCTTGAGTTTTCTCATTAGCGGAGATGGAAGCCATCACCTCATTTTGCAAAGGGATGAAGACAATAATTAAGTTGCTGAGTCATCTTTTCCTTTCTGGGCAAACTAATCCCAATTATTTTTAACCTTTTCACATGGGCCCTTTTTTCTGACCTTCTAATGAATTTTTACTGCTTACTTCTGGTCCTTCTCTAGAGATTACATATTCTTCACAGTTTGCCAAAGCTTTTCCATAGTAATAATGAAATAATTACTATTTTCTCCCTCATTGTAATAGCAGACTCCCATTTTTGAGAAATATCTAACAACAATTATATGCCTAATTTACAGCTACGTTTCTGCAATGACATTCCTACCAAATACGTCAGCTACGCTCTTTTTTTTTTTCAGCTAAGTGTTTTACCTACAAAAAAATGATTATTGAAGATATTTTCAATTAGTTACTGAGGCCCTACTGGGTATGTAAGAGTGTGCTATGTACTATAACAGGTAGAAAATAGGTAGATATTGTTTGGACCTTGTAATATAAGTACCGCAATGATGAGCACGGGGAATGGATGTGCCTTTTATTACCTACTATGTGCCCAATACATACTTAATCTCTAATCCTAGAATCCCTGCGAAATGGATGATGTCATTGCTACTTTCCAGATGAGCAAACTAAGGTTCAGAGAATTTAAATGGCTTGCACAAGTTCTCATAGTTAATTAAGTGGTAGAAAAGTGCTATAAACCCAGACTTGTCTTGCCCTAAAACCAATCAGTGGAATTTTCAGGACTTGGTGGTTTTTGCTGTATTCACATTTATGACCTGGAAGCTCTTCCCTTACAAGTCAAGCATCACCTTGAAAATACAAAGCTGATATTAGTAACTGTTACATATGATAAATGTTATCTCCAGGAAGCCAAGGGGGAGATTACAGGAGAGAGGATTAAAACCCATCAAGATCTTCTCAGTGGAGTCAGATGGTCCTGTTCTTCATGGTTCCAGAGGCAGTACAGAATGGAGAACAAATGCATGGTCCCTGGGACCAAGCTGGTTTCATCCCAGCTTCTCCACTTAATGGCTGTGAGGCCTTGGCAAAAAATTCTTCCCCTCTCTCTGCTTCCATTTTCTCATCTGTACAATCAAAATATTGGTAGCATTGACCTCATTGTGCTGTTGGGTATATACATATGTTTAAAGTGCATAGAATTGAGCCTGAAATAGATGAAGTGCTGAGTAATTAATGACCATCACTATCCTAGAAATCTCTTCTCCCCAGGGTGTAGCAGCTTTTAATGTCCATCTTTTTTGGAGTCATACTGCCTTTATGGTAACCATGGCAAACATCCCCTCTAGATGTTTCCATGACATTTTTTTTTCCTTAAGCAAAAACTTGAAAATCTCTTTTGAGAACCAAAGCTATCTAATTCTTCCAGGCCAAAAGGAATTTAAATTTCCATCAGAGTTGTAAAATGCTTTAAGCAAGGATATGGGGGATTAGACAGGATGTCCTAAAGCAATCAGCTACTCAAATGGCTGAGACAAAAATCAAATTTATCTGAAATACAAGGTCATTATGTTTTAAGGTAAAGGGAAACTTCAGCAGGGATAGAAAATGGAAAGAATTCTAAAGTGTCCTTGCCTACCTGAGTAGTTTATTCCTTCCTGTTTCCTTAAACATAAAATTTATATTGAAGTATAACACATTTATGGACAAGGATACAAATCTTCAATGAACTTTTACAAAGTGAGCACACACAGGTGTAACTGGCATTCAGATCAGGGGACAGAACATTGCCAGAACCTTTCCTACCTTATTTCACTACTTTTAATTCATACACATGGCCCTAATGAGGAATGACAATATTCAAACGTTTAAAAACAAACCATTTTGCTTAAACTATCAGAAGCTATGGGATGAACTAATTTTTTTCTCAGATTTTGGCCAAGGTTGAGTCCAACAGAAATAATTTTTTAAAAGGTCTGGATAGTTTGTATATTAGCTGCTCATTGAAAACTACCTTTTCCCAGTTATATGCAAATGAACATAAAATTGTTTTTAAAAAAATTCCCATTGGAATACACGTCATTCTTCACTGAGCTGGGCTCAATCATGTAGTTTACTGCCCTTTCTCGAGACATAGTTTACCATCATTTGCCCAGTGTTTTGTTATTTAACTGTTGTGTGTGTTTATCTTCTCTTTTCAACTACATTTCAGATTCCTGTAGGGGGAGTTCGCACTGAACTTTTTTGAAGTCTTTGCACTTCTGAGCACTCATGACATAGAGTTATGAAGAACGCTTCAAAGAATGGGTGTATCTATCCTCTCTGGCAATACGTATTGTTAAAGTAATAGCAGTTTTACTACACAAAACAAAAACAAAACCTTGGTAAATTCTTGAAAGCTGATGTTTTCATTAATTAGCATAATGGATCAAGTAAACAGGGAAGAAATTATGTTTGAAAAAGAACAGGTTACCTACAGGGCTGAAATCTTGTCATACAATACATTTTCAGTGTTAGTGTATTTTTCATCTTAAAGAGGAATTATTAATTAAGCCTAAAGGCATTCTCTGTTCACGGTATATTCTGAAAAGTACCAATCTCTTTCCAATCAAAGGAGAATCCAACTACTTTGTAATAGGAAGAGTGGCTAATAGGCTATTGAATGTTACTGAGTTACTTAGCTAAAGTTCTGCTAAAAACCTAGAACACCAATCCCCATTAATTAATTCTTCTTTCCAACGAGAATCATTGAGTATCTTCTGTGTAGCAGGTCTAGCTTGTATAACACAGAAATGTCACCAAGCTAAAAAATCCAGCAATAAATGATCTAGAACCAAAGCACACTTAGTCTGTCTATCCTGAGGATGTGAGGTTAGGTCAGGTGGGCAAATCCTCCAAGCTGTGCTCATAGGTTACCTCTCCCATGAATCCCCCTGCATTCCCAAAGTCTTTTTCAATACCTCCTTTTCCACTTATTTCCTTTTGCATTATATTATTGTTACCTTGGATGCAGTGAAACACGGTGGTCAGAATATGAATTTGAGAGTCAGATTGAGATTTGCATCCTAGCTTTAACCTTTACTTGCTTTGTGTCCTCGAGCATAGGAATTAACTCCTCTGGACCTCAGTTTCTTCACCTGTGAAATAGGGATAATAAAAAGTTGCCACCAGGTATCATAAATGTAACGTGTCTCATGCACTGAGAGATGATAGTAATTATAACTAACATGTAGAGCACTAACTGAATTTTTCTGAGTACTTTATGCATATTAACTCATTTAATTCTCACAATCACCCCATGGAGTAGGCACTTTAGCTATTTCAGATGATAAACTGAGATGCAGAGAGGTTAAGGAACTCTCGCAGTGTGACACAGTGCGTTAAGTGGTGGATCGGAGTTTTGAATGGAGGTGTATTGCCTCTAGTCTTCATGATTTTATCACTCTGCTGACTTTTCTAGAAGAACATGGTAGGCATTAATAAGTGATAGCTATTATTATCCTTATAATAAACATAATTTTAATCATCTTTTCCCACCACTATGTTAATAACATCTTGAAACAAAAACCATGTCATACTCATTCATCTGTCTTCCTACTTTCGTGCTTTGCACATAGTAGGTCCACAATATTTCTTTGTCGAGTTGAAATGCCTTTCTTAAAAAAGAAACAGAGCAAAAGAAGACAAACAAATAAAAATCTAAGGGATATACTATGTTAAATTATAATTCTATCAATGTTTTGGATCAGTGTTTTTTCTGTGACCCTAGAGACTAGTGCAAAAATGCACATTTTTAACATTTTTGAATGTCACCCTCCATCTCAATCATTTCACAGCTCATCAGCTTCCAGTTTTTTTCTTCCTCTCTCAATCCCTCACAGTAAGCCACTCTTAGAAAATAATTCTCACCTTCCAGTCCAGATTGGCAGCTTCTGTTTTTTTTTTGCAGCCTTGCAAATAGTCACCTGCCCACTGGCCCAAGGGAACAGCATCTATGCTAAGAGGTTTAAAGAGAATACAGATGTCCTACATATTCTGAACTTGGAAGTACAGAAAAGAGAAATGAGGGTGGGTTGACAACCTTTTTCAATTGGTTGTACAGCTTTTCATCTTTCAGAGACTGTGGGAAAGACCTTTGTAACATGAGACTTTACGAGCCTGGGTACAACCTAAAGACAAGTTATTTTAACTTTGTTATTGAAACAAAATTTCAATATTTTGAAATTTTGAATTGAGTATGTACTTCCTTACAAGTCTGAATTCCTCAACAGGTATTTGACAATGAAATCACTATTGGAACACAGGAAGCTGAGTCAGTCCAAAACCAGTTGTTTAAGCCAACTGACTCTCAGATTGACCAATCAGTGGGAAAAATCATGCCTACCACAAAATGCACCATTAGGCATGGAGTTAGAAAACAAAATAAATAGCAACAATAAAACTGAGCCAAATATATTTATTTATTTATTTATTTATTTATTTATTTTTACATTTTTTTGTGGTACGCGGGCCTCTTACTGTGTGGCTTCTCCCGTTGGGGAGCACAGGCTCCGGACGCGCAGGCTCAGCGGCCATGGCTCACGGGCCCAGCTGCTCCGCGGCACGTGGGATCCTCCCGGACCGGGGCACGAACCCGTGTCCCCTGCATCGGCAGGCGGGACTCTCAACCACTGCGCCACCAGGGAATCCCTGAACCAAATATATTTTTTGTTTGTTTGTTTATCTTTTCTTGCTTTGAGCTGTTGTTTTGTTGCTGGATATTCAGCCTGATAAGACATTGGCAAAAACAAGTTGGATATTAGAAAATATAATCAAGAAGGCATTACATATTTGAGTTGGATGGAAATTTACAGGCAATAAATGTTAACCTCCCCCCCTAAATCAGAAATCTCTTCTGGACATCCAATTCCTTTTCCCCTTGACATCTTCTGAGTATCTGCTCAGTTCCAGGCATTATGATGGGCAATATGTCCAAAGAGGTGAAAAAATGTGTTCTTGTCCCGAAGAAATTCACCACGTAGATTCAGAAAGAGGAAGGATAACAGGTAATGACTGTAAAATCTGGGGAGGTCACGTTCAAGACACTGAATTCAGGCTGGACCATGAAGGTGACTGTAGGCTTTCTCAGGTAGGGACAATTGAGATGGGTCTTGATGGTTGTATAGGAGTTTTCCCTTATCCAGTGGAAGAGGTTTCCCAAACAGCCTCTCCTCAAGCATTTCTCATGAGGAGAGCCTCCCTCCTTCTCTAGTAGTTAGCCATGTGGGTACAGTTTTTGGAAAATTTCTTGAACCTAAATACATCTTCCTGTAACACATCTCATCTCTCGTTCGGTCTTTTGTGAAAACTGTTTTCTTTTTTATTTTTTTTAATTAATTAATTTATTTATTTATTTTTGGCTGTGTTGGGTCTTTGTTTCTGTGCGAGGGCTTTCTCTAGTTGCGGCGAGTGGGGGCTCACTCTTCATTGCAGTGCACGGGCCTCTCACTTCACGGCCTTTCTTGTTGCGGAGCACAGGCTCCAGACGCGCAGGCTCAGTAGTTGTGGCTCACGGGCCTAGTTGCTCCGCGGCATGTGGGATCTTCCCAGACCAGGGCTTGAACCCATGTCCCCTGCATTGGCAGGCAGATTCTCAACCGCTGCGCCACCAGGGAAGCCCCTGTTTTCTTTTTATAGTAGGGTCCCTTCAGACTCTTGAAGACAGCCCTTATGCCCCCTGTAACTCCCTCTTACCAAAATAAACATCTCATAATCGCTCCTCATATAACTTAATATCAAGTTCCTTCATCTTTCTGATTGCCCTTTTCTAATGGAAGTGAAATTAAATATTTACTGAGTCCTTCTCAGGGCCTGTACTAAGCACTTTTTGTTTATTATCTCCACCCTCACAACACATCCTTTTACCCATTTATAAATGAGAAACTGAAGACTCAGAAAAGTAACCTGCCCAAAGTAACCCACCAGAACCCTAGCTTTCAGCAATTGATAACAGTGCCTCCTACATTCCCACTGGTTTCACTAAAATGATGGGACAACGGCTTGAGATACCGTTTTCTCCCTTTTAGCTGAGGAAAAGCATTATATCCAAGAAGTAGGATGCACTGGAACCAATTAGGAAAATGAAGTGAAACCCCTATCTATAATTGTACTTGGCTTGGCACTCCATGTTCTGAGTAGGAAGGACATGTTTTTGTTAGAAGCAATGTGGTGTCACTGTCACAAGTACATGGACTCCTCTAAATTGTGAAGGATAAGTCAGAAGTGGTATTTGTGCCTGATAAATACAGCACATCATATGCCAAATCTCCCACCACACCCATACATCCAAGACTCTGAAACTGTGGGATCCTGCAAAACCCATACCTACATCCCTGTCCTCCTACCTTTTTGTGTTTTTATATATTTCTTCACCTTCTGCCCTTCATTCTAGAAAATCAAAATGACCTTT
Organism: Mesoplodon mirus; assembly: GCF_964341445.2. NCBI lineage: Eukaryota > Metazoa > Chordata > Mammalia > Artiodactyla > Ziphiidae > Mesoplodon > Mesoplodon mirus. The sequence continues at coordinate 54,545,182 of NC_138991.1, forward strand.
TACATATTTTATGAGAAATCATACCATGGGCGATTTCTGCCCGAGGGGACATTTGGCAACATCTAGAGACTTTCTCGTTGTCACGGCTGAGGGTATGGGTTGGCAGTGGATGCTACTGGCATCTAGTGGGTGGAGCGATGCTCTTAAACATCCTACAGTGTACAGGATAGCCCTGGGCAGCAGAGGATAATCCAGCCTCCAATGTCAGTCATGTGGAGGCTGAGAAACCCTACATTCGCTCATTTGTCTCTCATTCTTCATTTCCTCTTCTTCTTCCCTCTACTTCCCTTTTTCCCTTCTTCCATTTTATTTTTTCTTTCCCACTCTTTTTCTCCCTTTTTTCTCTAATCCTCTTCTGTTCAACTTCCTTCCCCTGTTGATGACAGATAAAGTAAAACTCTGCTTTTGCTCACTGAACAAAGTTTACATCTAAAAACCCAAACGGTAATGGTTACCAGGGGCAAACAACATGGTGGCATTAGGACGCCAGGACTTGTTAAAGTGGGTGCCCTATAAACGCTTCTTCCTCTAACCTTCAGACCTGCTGGAGTTTGCAAACCGTATGATAACCAAAAGACAGCACTAATCTTGTACCTTGGCAGATTAAGAATCCAGTTGCCTGGAAAGCTTCAACTCAACGTTTCCCACTTCCAAGTGTTATTTCCTGTACTGCTCAGGCACCTTAAAGGATCATCATTATTAAGGACTGTATTTATCTGCTAGGGCTGCCATAACAAAGTACCACAAGCTGGGGGGCTTACATGGCAGAAATTTATTTTCTCCCCATTTTAGACGCTGGAAATCTGAGATCAGAGTGTCTGTGGGGTTATTTCTTTTGAGACCTCTCTCCTTCACTTATAGATGGCTTTCTCCCAGTATCCTCACATCGTCTTTCTTCTGTGCTTTTCTCCTCTTCTTTCTTTAATTTCTTATTAAAGCTTTATGGAGGTATACTTGACAAATAAAAATTGTATGTATTTAAGGCATACAAGGTGATGTTTTGATACATGTGTATGTTGTGAAATGATTACCACAATCAAGCCAATTAACATATCCATCACCTCCTCTTTTAAGGACGCCAGTCATTGGATTAGGGCCCACCCTAATGACCTCATTTAACCTTCATTATCTCTTTAAAGGCCCTATCTCCAAATATAGTTGCTTTCTGAGATACTGGGCTTAAACATATGAATTTGTGGGGGCGGGGGGGTGGATAATTCAGTCCCAAACAAGATCATTGCAACTCATGTTTACCCCTTGTTAAATTGCAAATTATATGTTAATATCTTCTTCATCTGCAAGCTATCTTAACTCATAAATAATAAAAACACACTCAATTAGTCACCAAGTCAATTATAACTCCCAAAACTCCAAAATACCTTTGAAATGAGTCCTGTCATAGGTTAAGTTGTGTCTCCCCACCCAAAAAAATTCATATGTTGAAGTCCTAGCCTCAGTACTTCAGGGTGTGACCTTATTTGGAAATAGGCAGTTTGCACATGTAATTAGTTAAGATAAGGTGATACAGGAGTAGGGTGGGCCCCAATTATGACTGGTGTCCTTAGGAAAAGGTGAAATTTGGTCATGGAGACAGACACAAACACAGGGAAACAGCATGTGAAGATGAAAGGACAGATTCGGATGTTGCAGCAAAAGCCAAGAAATGCCAAAGACTACCAGCAAACCACCAAGAGCTAGGAGAGAGGCACAGAACAGATTCTCCCTCATAGCCCTTGGAAAGGACTCACTCCTGACACCTTGGTCTTGAACTAGCCTCCAGAACTCTAACACAATACATTTCTGTTGGTTATGCAACCCAGTTTTTTGTACTGTGTTGCAGCAGTCCTAGCAAACTAATACAGGTCCCCTCCTCTACATGCCCTGTAAAAAATTAATAAACAGAAACCTCAATTAAGTAGAGTTGGGAGACCAGAAGGGGGCGGTCTCACACTCTGCCATGATAGCACAGCCCATCAGGAAGAAGAAAGACTCTTCTTCTTTCCTGATGAGGACTTAGCCAATGAAAAGCCACAGACTCTTTTTTTTACTACAGTCCTCCCAACTTCCTGTTCCCCGCTTATAAAAGCATTCTCCTTCCCAGCCGTGTAGGGATTTGCACATGACTCGCCATGGTTGTAGACCCAGAATTGCAATTCTTTGCTGATTCCCGAATAAACCCATCTTTGCTGAAGAAATATCAGCAGTCTATTTGTTTCAGGTCAACAGTCCATAACCCATAACTACAGCTGAAATTGAGGTCTTCATCATTTCTCACCTAGTCTATCTCAATCAGCTTGAGGTACTGTTTCCACCACAACACTAACTCTGTCTCCTTCCATTCATTCTCCACCCACCTGACTGGTGACCTTTTCATAATTCAAGTGTCACCTTGTACAGAATCCTCACCATTATCCTCAGGACGTGTGCCAAGATTATCAGCTCAACATACAGGAACAAAGCCCTCCATTAATAAAATTACTTCTCTTCCTGGAGCATTATCTATCCAATTTTTAGATCTCATAAGCTTCTTTTTAGGGGTCATAATTCACTTGGGTGTGAAATGGAAAGGAGGACCCACTCTCAGGAAATTGACTTACCTTCGGGAAGCTCTCACCAGAAATGGATATAACTATCTTTAGAATTGGAGATCACCAGGTCTCCCAAGCAGACATCTCTCTCAACTCAAGAGTGTGTGTATTTTGAGATAAGACACTCCTCATTGTTTTGAGCTCTTGGTTAGTGTACTTGACAGTCCATCCTTTGTCATCTCCTTGGTGGTACATCCAGGAGGATCCCCACTGATGGAATCCAGCCAAGGGCATAGCTCAGTAATAAAAGTGTTCTATGACTGCATTTCTCTCTCTTTTCCCCCCTTGCTGGTGATTCTAAGCATGAATAATCGGCTTTATTATGCTGGGTTAGGAGGGTGCTCTTCCACAGAAAGTTACCCGCAGCAAATAAAAACAATTCCATATGGCAGCCCCATTCACTGCAAGACTAGTTAAACCTTGACCACACAGTTTATGCTAGCATTTCATTTCTCCTGTTGCCTTGGCTGTTTGCCAGCATGTGGTATTCTGTGTCCTCAGTGAAAAATTCAACCCAGAAAATTCCTTGCAGGGTTCTCTTTATCCCTAAATTTCTAGTAGTTCTTTCTGTTTTGTCCTCAGGGCAGACTCTAAACCTCAAATACACGCCTTCTCCTGGAAATCATTCAATGTCCAATAAATATTTATTAAACACCTACAATATGATGTGCCAAACACTCTATAAAACTCCAGAAATGCTATACTTCTATAAAAGAGGAGGCTTTGGGTTTATAACTTCACTGTTTTTTTTCTAGTTGTGAGTATGAGTTGTTCTAGAATAATATCCTGTTCCTGTATCCTTACAGCTAGGAGAAGAAAACCTATAGTCTGTCACCAGTCTGCCTTTTACTTCACCTCCTAGTGCCTCTCTATTTGTCTCCTCTCAAGTTTCCCCCTACACACTCTGTCCACACCACATTAAATATCCTGACTTATCCTGTGCTCTCCCATCTCTATGCTTTTACTTCCCTCTACCCTGTACCTGGAATGCTACTTCCCATCTTTTAAGATTCAACCCAAGCCACATCTCATCTACAAGCCTTTGTCTATTCTTTTATTTTTTTTTAATGAATATATTTATTTAGTTTTGGCTGCGTTGAGTCTTCATTGCTGCGCGCGGGCTTTCTCTAGTTGCAGTGAGCAGGGGCTACTCTTCGTTGCGGTGCACGGGCCCCTCATTGCGGTGGCTTCTCTTTGTTGCGGAGCTTGGGCTCTAGGTGCACGAGCTTCAGTAGTTGTGTCTCGCAGGCTCTAGAGTGCAGGCTCAGTAGTTGTGGTGCATGAGCTTAGCTGCTCCGCAGCATGTGGGATCTTCCCGGACCAGGGCTCAAGCCTGTGTCCCCTGCATTGGCAGGCAAATTCTTAACCACTGCGCCACCAGGGAAGTCCTGTCTCTCTTATACCTCCCAATTAGAATGATTCATCCCTTACAATTCTTTTGAGTTTAATTTTTTATTTAAATAGCGATTGCCTCAATCTGTTTTGTATGACAGTGATCTGTTTACAATTCTTTTTTTTAATTGAAGTGTAGTTGACGTACAATATTATATAAATTACAAATGTATTTATAGTGATTCACAAGTTTAAAGGTTATGCTCCATTTATAGTTATTATAAAATATTGGCTATATTCCCCATATTGTACAATATATCCTTTTAGCTTGTTTTATACATAATAGTTTGTACCTCTTAGTCCCCTACCCCTATATTGCCCCTTCCCCTTTTTCTCTCCCTACTGGTAACCACTAGTTTGTTATCTATATCTGTGAGTCTGCTTCTTTTTTGTTACATTTCTTTATCAGAGAGGGAAGAGTGACTTTATCTAGCTATATAACCCTGGATAGGCTCCTTAGCTTCTCTTTCCTCCTTTGTAAAAGAAAAGATAATAATAGCACTTGCCTTAGAGCAAATAATTCATTTCTTTCCCTTTGTCATGTGGCTCTGGCTGATAAGTTTGTACCAAAGGGACATGTGACATTTCTAGGCTTGAGCATTGAATTGGCAAAGTGAGATGCTCCAGAACTCTCTTTCCCTCTGCAAGGCTAATCAGCGATGTTCCAGAGTGCCTGCTCTGCTACATGATCTTAGAGTAGCAGTTCTCCAGCTGACTGTTATAGATGTACAGCAGGAGTAAGAAATAAACCTCTTTTTATAGCCTCTGAGATTTGGGGGTTGCCTATTACTGCAGCATAGCCTAGACTATCCTGACTGATGCAGAGGGTAATTAAGAGAATTAAATACAATAATGTAAGGAGAATGCTTGGTGAAACTTGGCAGACAGGAAGTGCTCAATCATTGTGAACATTGTCCATAAAGCACACAGTGAAGTAGAGATGATGTCAATTCTAAATGATCTATGCACAGCCATCCCCTTTCAGTGTTACATTAAGATGTGTTCTAAAAGATCCCACAAGTAAAGGAACTTTATTAAGTTAGCTCTTGCTTCCTCCTAATATATTGTTCTGTCTGAAATTAAGCCCTTCCACCTGACTTAAACTAATAGAGCATCAATAGAAGTACTTTATTAAGTGGGCCTGATCTTAAGAGAATGTCAAGAATCTCTGTGGTGCCCTGTATAAGAGAGGCTGTTTCCTTCTATCACCTTGGGGGCAGAGGGGCTGTACACAGATAATCTGTCCCCAGGGACTCTGTCTCCTAGAAACAGGGGCTCCTTGGTGTAGTGGCTACGGGAAATGGTTTTAGAGTCAGAGAGACCTTTGTTCAAAATTGCCCCTACCACTTTCTGGCTCTGTGAACCTAGGGGAACTGATTAACCTCTTGACACTACAGATTCCCTTGAATAAAATGGAAAGAGCAATAGTGCATATCTCATAGAATTGTTGTGAGAATTAAATGAAGTAACACATATAAAACACTTGGCAAAGTGACTGGTGTGGAGTAAGCTCCCAATAAATGGTAGCTATTATTACATCAAGTTGCAGCTCAAACTATGTTTTCTGCCAAATACTCTACAGAACCCAATGAACTGCGAAGTTCCTATTATTACAGGAAGGAAAAAGAAAGAAAGAAAACAGAGGCCTTTGATGTTGGTGTCAGAAAGGGTGGATACGTCTTCTGTTGTCTGCTTCCCACCCATTAGCTTCCCCTTACAGAGTGGCTGTAGGGAGGGAAGCACGGGTCACGTGACCTTGAACCGTGCCTGGGAACTCCATCTATATCTATAGGATCAGCAAAACAACAATAATTTCTAGTTTCCTGGTCTTTGGGTTGCTTAAGAATTCTTCTCTGGTAGGAAACAGATGAGTAAATAAACAACAACGAGTCTCAAATTGGTTTTTCCAAGGTAATGTTAACCCAGAGTGGAAATCAGGACGACGGAAAGCTAAAAATGTTTTTCATATTAATGTAAATGAATGGTTCTCTTTGAAAGGAGAGTTTCTATGGATGTTATAAAGTTTTACTTTCCTCTGGTGGCCTTGGACAGGAGTTTCCTTCACCCTCGAGGGATAAAGAAGAGACCCATCATATCTTGGTCAATGGATTTCCTGTAGTTACACAGAATGGGGGTGTGTGGTAGGCATGATTCTAAGATGGCCCCAAGATTCCTGCCTCCCCCATACATGCTTTATATGATCCTCTCCCCTTGAGAGTGGGTGAGAGCAGTGAATATGACTGGATACAACTCCCTTGATTATGTTACTAATCATTTGACTTCAAGTTTATAAAAAGGGAGACCATCTGGGTGGGCCTGACTTAATCAGATGAATCCTGAAAAAGGACAGAGCTCTTCCTGTAGAGAGAGTCAAATCATGAGAAGAACTCAAAGTGCCCTTGCTGGCTTAAAGATGGGGAATGTGAAGAAAAAAGAAAGAAAGAAAAAAAAAAAGATGAGGAATGTGAAAGGAAAATCAAAATGGAGTTGGTATTGCTAATGGACCTCGCTAAAGTGGAGCCAGGAGGCCATCAAGGAAGTGTGACTTATGTACGTCTCAGTCCAGGTGGAATCTGACCTTTTGATCACTTATTGTCTCAACGCAGGCATCCAGAACCTCTGCACAATGTTCCAGAAACTCAAGATACTTATTGGGCCCTTACCCTAAATAACTTGTGACCACCTATCCCTTAAGGACAAATATTTCCTTTCTTGCGTTGGAATCAATCATAATTCTTGCCAGACAATTTTAACAACCTTGTGGCTTTTGCCTTTATAAGCCCTTGACTGTTCCTCTTCCTGAACACTCTTTCAGTTCTACCCAAATCTGTGTCTCCTGACTTGCAATTCCTAAGACCCCAAATACAGCTCTTTGTTCTTTGCAGAACAGTCTCTATACTGATGCCTGTTTAACAGGAGACAGACGTGGGGAGGGATGCAGGCAGCCTCTTGGAGCTGAGAGCAGTCCTTGGTTGAAAGACAGCAAGGAAGCAGCGGCCGCAGCCCTACAGTTGCAAAGACCTGAATTCAGCCAACAACCTGAATGACCTCGGAAGTGACTTCATTCCCAGAGCCTCCAAAACAGCACATGGCCGAGAGAATACCTTGATTTCAGCCTCATAAGACCCTGAGCAGGGTTCTCAGCCATATCGTGCCTGGTCTTTGTTATCAGCTCCTAAATTTGTGGTAATTTGTTATGCAGAACCAACACAGGGGAAGTGAGTTATTTTATTTGTATATTAAATGAAAGACTGGTCCCAGAAAGCCAAAGAACTTAGGGATGATTCAGGTAAATGATGACTCTCACTTGGAGATATTGAAAACAGGGCCAGAGGATATAAAACAAAATTTAACTGTGAGTATCTGTAAGGGATGAGGTAGATTACAGGTGCTATTTCTTCTTTTTTGCTTTTCTCTTCCTTAGAGCATGTCTCACTTTTACAATAAGACAAAAATAAAGGAAACGATTTCCAGGGAAACACAAGGCAGATGTCAGATGGCCAGAGACTGCAAAACGAGTAGACAATCCTTTCTGTCCTGCCTGGCAGCTCAAAGCCTTCCCTCTTTTCAGGCAAACATTTGGATACCTGACCCCTATGAGGTCATGGATGCCCAGAGCAAGCCCTTTGCATCACTGACTAATAAGACTTGGAGGTGATCAAGCCTATCCCCTCTCTCCTTGTAGGTAAGGGAACTGATTCTCAAAGAGACCAACTTATCCAAAGCCACGCAACTGATTGGTGGTAGAATTGGGATAGGAATCCAAGCTCTCTCCCTTCCCACCCTGCCCTCTTTCCTCTTCACTCCAAAGTTGCCATGGGAACATTCCATTTTAGAGCTCGAAGGAATCTTCACTCTCATCTGGAGTAAGATCCTCATTACGGAGACAAGGAAATAGAGACACAGAATTGATGAAATGTTCTCACTAAGATCACTCACCAGAGAGTTAGAAACAACAGGGTTGGAATTCTGATTTCATTATTTTCCCAGGTCTTCTATCAACCATTTCGAATGTAGTTCTCTCCAGTCTATTTGAAGGTTGGTGGCATTGAGAAACTTTTTTTTGTTGTTGTTACCTGATGCTTGTGGCAGAGAAAGAAACATATTTGCCACTTGCTTTCTGCTTCAGCCTGGGAGCAGACTTACACCCCAAACACATTCAGCATCTCCCTGCACCTCTGCTCTGGCTCTAGAGGAACGTTTGCAGAATGCATCTGAGTGTGACACCAAGGGCCGCATTTTACTAGGGGGTGGGTCTGCATCCTTGGAGTGCTGTCTCCTGTGGCCCTCCTTTTTCTGTGGCCACAGAGGGAAAGGACACTGAGCACTCCAGCTCAGCTGGCTCTGCAAACTCAGTCCTACATTAGAGGACATAGGGAGTGAAAAGTCCCACGTAGGGTTTAGGATTTGGCCTAGGCATTCCCTGTGCTTGTCACCAGGCATTTAGCTTTTCCTCTGCACCTTACTTCTCAGACCTTTCTTTCAGTGTTGTTACCGAACCAAACTTGGGTCCATTCACCCACATGCAGTAGAGCCAATCTACCGACACTGGGTCGTGGTGAAGGAAAGTGCAGCGTTTACTGCAGGGGTCAAGCAATGAGTCCAGGCAGCTAGTGCTCGAAAAACCCAAACTCCCTGATGTGTTTCAGCAAAGCTTTTTTTTTTTTTTGCGGTACGCAGGCCTCTCACTGTTGTGGCCTCTCCCGTTGCGGAGCACAGGCTCCAGACGCGCAGGCTCAGCGGCCATGGCTCACGGGCCGAGCCGCTCCGCGGCATGTGGGATCTTCCCGGACCGGGGTATGAACCCGTGTCCCCTGCATCGGCAGGCGGACTCTCAACCACTATGCCACCAGGGAAGCCCCAGCAAAGCATTTTTAAAGGCCAGGTGAGGGGTGGGAGCATCACAGGGTATGTGATCAGCTTGTGCACAGTTCTCTGGTGGGGAGGTAACAGGGCGGTGTCACAGGTGTTAACCTTATCCATCCTCAGGCTGCAGTAGGTCTGGGGGCTACGTGCTCATGGTCATCAGGTAGTTGATTTTATCCATTTGGTGGGGGTTTTAGCCTCTGTAAAACAACTCAGGAAATGTGCATCAGATACTATTATCTGGGTACTTCAGAGAAGAGCTACAGCAGAGGGTATGGGGAAGGCATCTGTCCCGGGAAGACCCCGGGAAGACCCCATAGGGTCCTGCTCAGTTATTGTGTTACTGGAAAGGATTTGCTCCAACGTGGGATTTATTTATGCAGATGCACCCAGGGCATCCAGTGAAGTGGGAAATGTGGCTGACGAGAGGTTTCATGAGATTTCAGACAAGAATTGTACAAGGTAGAGGGGGCTTCCCTGGTGGCGCAGTGGTTGAGAGTCCGCCTGCCGATGCAGGGGACGCGGGTTCGTGCCCCGGTCCGGGAAGATCCCACATGCCGCTGAGCGGCTGGGCCCGTGAGCCATGGCCGCGGAGCCTGTGCATCTGGAGCCTGTGCTCCGCAACGGGAGAGGCCACAACAGTGAGAGGCCCGCATACCGCAAAAAAAAAAAAAAAAAAAAAGAATTGTACGAGGTAGAATAGCCTGAAGGAAAGGGAAGAGAACAAGTATTTGCTGATCCTCTCTGCACGTCATGTATTGTGCTAGGTCCTTTAACATACAACAAAATTATATAAATTAAAATTTACTGAGTGTTTTCTGAGTTCCACTGAATGAATTTAATTAGAGCCCAAGGATGATATATGAGAATTACACGGAATACAGAAAGTGCCTGTTGTCGGTAATGGCGGGGATTAGAACTGGCATTGCCTCCAGGAGACCCGAATGCAGTGGACCCTCTCTTACCTGGCACAGGCAAGGGATGGAGAGTTCCAGCCAGCTGCATATTCTTGTTGAAGGGAAAGGCTCACTTGCAAGTGCTCTCTAGGTTTGCATTTATTGGTGCCAGTTTAATCAGTGTTGAAAACACGTGGCAATCGACTCTCTCCTTACCTGGTGTGTGGGAAGAGCAGTTGGATCACTGCTTTCCCCTGAAGCAAATTTGAGCTGATTGGCTTGGAGTAGCCATAATACCATCTTCTCATGAGTGGAAGCAGGTCTGAGTGAGAGGATTTCACGGTGTTTGTCATTTGCAGAATGTCAGTTGTTTCCAAACAAGGCTGATTATAATACACCCTGAGGCTGGAGAGGCTATGAGTTCATGCTGGGGGCGGCGGTCAGGGATACGTCACCACCTGTGTATGTTTTGGGGTGATTCCAATTTCTCAACACCTCCAATTCCATCTTTCCCCCTTTCCTCCCTCCCTCTCTCTGTTGCAGCCAGCCTGAACTTTTATTAGCTTCTCTAATGAAACACACTCTCACCTCGATGCGTTTGAAACAGCTGTTTCTTCTAGATGGAACGCTTCTACCCTCCTTAACATCCCTCCTTCCACAAACCATCTGTGCTAAGAACGAGATTCTTCCAGTCTCAGACTAAACGTCACTCCCTCAGGGAAGTCATTTCTGGCTCCTCCATCCCCTAAGATTAGGTTAGATCCTATTACATCTTCCTCCCCACTTCCAGGCATCTCTCCTAGATTGGAAGCTCTTGGAGGGGAGGGTCACATCCACCTTTTCAGCTTTTTATCCCCCTTGACCAGCACGGTACTAAGTACAGAACCTAGAGTAAATATCTGCTGAGTAAACAACTTTTTCTCTTCTTTTTTTATTTTTTTAAATTTTTATTGAAATATTTACAACGTTGTGTTAAGTTTCAGGTGTACAACCAAGTGAGTCAGATATATATAGATATAGATAGATAGATAGATATAGATATAGATATTCTTTTTTAGATCCTCTTCCATGATAGGTTATTACAAGATATTGAGTATAGTTTCCTGTGCTATACAGTAGGACCTTGTTAGTTACCTATTTTATATATGGTAGTGTGTAGTTTTAATCCCAAACTTCTAATTTATCTCTCCCCCACCTTTCTCCTTTGGTAACCATAAATTTGTTTTCTATGTCTGTGAGTCTGTTTCTGTTTTGTAAATAAGTTCATTTGTATCACTTTTTTAGATTCCACATATAAGCAATATCATATGATATTTGTCTTTGTCCGGGTTACTTCACTTAGTACGATAACCTCTAGATCCATCCATGTTGTCTGAAAATGGCATTATTTCATTCTTTTTATTTTTTTATTTTTTTTTTATTTTTTCGGTACGCGGGCCTCTCACTGTTGTGGTCTCTCCCATTGTGGAGCACAGGCTCTGGACGCGCAGGCTCAGTGGCCATGGCTCACAGGCCTAGCCGCTCCACGGCATGTGGGATCTTCCCGGACCGGGGCACGAACCCGTGTCCCCTGCATCGGCAGGCGGACTCTCAACCACTGCGCCACCAGGGAAGCCCGCTATTTCATTCTTTTTAATGGCTGAGTAATATTCCATTGTGTGTGTGTGTGTGTGTGTGTGTGTGTGTGTGTGTGTGTGTGTGTGTGTGTGTGTGTGTGTGTATATATATATATACACACACACACCACATCGTCTTTACCCATTCATCATGTCTTGGCTATTGTAAATAGAGCTGCTATGAACATAGGAGTACATGTATATATCTTTCAAATTATAGTTTTGTCTGGATTTATGCCCAGGAGTGGGATCACTGGATCATATGGTAGCTCTATTTTTAGTTTTTTAAGGAGCCTCCATATTGTTCTCCATAGCTTTCATATCACATTCTTATCAACAATGGCAAGCTTAAGGTAGGTCTTAGTAAACATTCACAAAATGAAATAGACTGTCTAGAGCAGGGTTTATCAAGTTCTGGCTCATGTGCCAACTTCAACCTGCCACTTGGATTTATTGAAACTGGTTTCATTGGTTTTACTGAAACACAGTCACATCCATCTGGTTATGGATCATCTATAGTTGATCGTGCATCACAACAGCAAAGCTGAGTAATTGCAATAAAGACTGCACAGCCCACAAAGCCAAAAATATTTACTATCTGGCCAACTCCTGGTCTGGATTCTTTCCTTTCAAGTCCAAGAAGAGTTATAAGTAAATAACCACTTTGAAATACCTCCTCTCCTTTTGATTTTTCGGTCTCCTCTTATAACCACATTGAGTCTTCCCATTAATCTTTAAACCCCAGAGCTCCATGCATTATACACTAAAAATGTCTAAGGTTTAAATTTTTTAAATGTTTAGGAGAAAATAATAAATAATAAATAATTGTGTCTTGGGCCAAAAGTCATTGAAAACCATTTCTAGTTTTAAATTTTCTTCCATTCTCTGCTTCTTCTCTGCCTAATTAAATCTTACCAACAGCCAGAGCACAGATCAAATTTCCCTATTTCATGAGGTCCTGCTGTTCCTTCTCTGAGGTTATTCCTATAAGACTTAATGCCTGAGCCATTTCTTTGGGACTCCCTGGTGACAGCTCTTACACTGTCTTATGCCATTATTTAATGTATATTAATTTTATTTTCCCAATTAGATGCTAAACCCCTGAGGGTGAGGTCATTAAGTACAAAGTTTGAACTAAAAATGTTATCAAGTTTAATTCACATCTTCACAATCCAGTTTGTGCAAATGGGCTTATATAAGATTGAATATCCACATTTCACTAGTTTTGCTTCAACTACTCACAAAGACCCAGCAAGTCTCTGTAGAGTGTCCCTAGTTTATGTCTGGGAATCTCCCAAGTGTTGTCTCATTTGTGCTCATTAACCAGGCTGTTAGCTTGGCCACTGTGTGACATGCAAAATGTTCTTTCTCTCCTGATCTGCCCTTGGCTGTTTATTCTGCCCCTTGGGTGGGCTAATGTTCTCTCAGTGTGACCATGCCTAGCATACAGTCCCCTGTGTTCCCAAGGCTAGACTATGACTTGCAGGGCTTAAAATGCTCAAGCCATATTGTACGGCTATGAAGTCACACAGAAGGTGAATAGAATCACCCCACACATGTGCTGCTTTGCCCTCTGGGCCACAGAGCATCTCTGCTTGATCCCACATCATTAGAGCTCCTGCAGCTTCTGCGGTCTCTGTGGACCCAGGCACTAGTCTCTGGGTCTGGTTGGAGGATCCAAACAGACTCCTTGTTATACACTTTATAGCCTCTGCGATAATGAATCTCTGAAGATGTCCCATCCCCAAGAACCCCACTTTCTGGTATCTATGCCCTTAAGTTGTCTCATCCCACAGTGAAACTGGGCTATCCCTGTGTAACTCATAGAACAGACCAGAAGTGACTCTGTGTGACTTCCAAAGCTGGGTTCTAAGAGGCTTTGCAGTGTCCATCTTGGTCTCTTTGGACACTTGCTCTGGGGGAAGTCAGCTATCATGTAACTAGGTTGAGTATCCTGAGACCATCATATTGTGAGGAAGCCCAACCTGGTCATGTGGAGAAAAAGCGGTGCTGGTCCACCCCCAAATGTTTTGGCCATCTCAGCCCAGACACCAGGCATGTGAGTGAATTAGTCATCTTGGACATTCTAGTTTCAGCAGATACCACATGGGAAAGAATTGCCCCCCCATGGCCCCAGATACACATCCCAGTTGAGCCATTCCACCTATCTCCGCCCATTCAAATTACATCAGCCATTGTGGAACGTGGACAGGCCTGGAAGGACAACCCAAATTCCTGACCCACAGAATCATGAGCATATTAAAATGGTCATTCTTTTATTCCACTAAGCTTGGAATATGCAGCGATATAACTGGAACACCTCTTTCTACTTCTTTCTTGAAATTTCATGCTAATAAACACGTGTAAGTCAACCACTCTAACAGCAAATCAGACATGCCTAGACAAGCCATATTCTCAGAGATGAATATAACCGAATTTCAGGGGAGGGACTCCCCTCTAAAACATGACAGGTATCTGTTGGATGGATGAAGGAGGAAAGGAAGAAAAAAAGGAGGATTCAAAGAAGGAAGGGAGGGAGGAAGAAAATAAGAGGTTCATGGTTTCAGCAAGAAAGATACAGGATGGGGCTTTCGTAGGGTATCATTTGGCATAAACCATTCAAAGTGATTTTCGAAGTTCTACCAGCTTCACCAACCAATGCTTCAGGCATCCTCTGCTTAACTCCAGTGTTAGGTAGATAAGTCATAATGACCATGTCGATAGGGCAACCTTACCCACTTTCCTTGCTCTGCTCATTGGAGTTCATCTGCCCATTTTCGCTACTCAGGGAAGCTGTGATGGGCTATTTCAAGAGCAGGGGTGGTCACAGATCTTCCTACCACCCACGCACAGGTTGTCTTTGTAGGTGGTACCTACACAGACAGAAGCCTCTGATGGTGATATCTGTACAATGTGTGTGATGCCCACAACTGTGCCATTCAGTCAAGCTGCTTCTGGTTTAGGAACGAGGAACACAGTGGTGGTTAGCAGGTCAAAAGGGACCAACAGCGTAGACTTGTAGAAAGAAGCGAAGACACCATACAGGAACCCAATCGCTAATGAGAGAGAAAGTGGATTAACTGAACAAGTAGCTATATGCCCAGGCTTGCTGATGCTTTTACTTCCTGGTTCCAATCCAGTTCTTAGGAGTAACTCCCTGGTCCTTTCGTGGGCAGTGAGTCTCTGATTTTCTTTTTTCCAACTTAAAAATCTTCCAAATAACACAAGGGACAAGAAGAGAAAGTTGGCTTCCATTTTCACTTTATAAGTGCCTCCATCTATGAATTCCCCCAAGTGACAAAACATATCATAAAACATGAAACATATACCGTTCTCTCCTTCGGGTGCCAGCCATCCTTCAACACATCGTCACGAATCGTGCACTGATGTTAACAGTCCTCTAACATCCTGAAAATGACTGCATCCATCCACGTCTTCTGCAGTTGCTCCAGAGTGATAGAAGCAGTGATTTATTCAAAAAGAACCTTTGGCAGGAAGAAAGTTATAGCCCTCGTGATTTTCTCTGTGGATGCCCTAAATCTCTGATAAACAGGCTTTCTCCATCTAACAGATTTTGATTTCAACATTTTCTTTTCTTCCAGGGGTAACTTAAGGGATTTTATCCCAATTTCTTAGGTTTCTGAGTGGTTTTCACAGGAATTAACGTGTGAATCAAAGTGCCCCTGGGTGACCCAGCCTCCCAGAGGCCATGGCACATGATGGTTAAGATGTGGACCCTGGAGGTGGGCTGCTTTGGTTTGAATATCTGCTCTACTGCTTACTGCTGTATGGTCTAGGGTAAGGTTCTTAAGCTTTTGAGTCTTGTTTTACTTTCTAAGAATGTAGTAACAATTTATTCACTTTGTGATGTTGAAAGAATTAAATAAATACATAAAAATTCAAGACTCTAAGTAGGCCTATGATAAAGTGTCAGCTACTATTCTTATTATTTATAAATATTTCTGATAGCCACAATCTAGCTTGTTTCTTAACTGTGTGAATTTGCTTTTTTTTTTTTACTTTTTGAGATTTTATTCATATATAATAAAAGGGTGCCAAGGTCATAAGAGTATAGCTCAATGAATTTTCACAAACTGATCACAGTCATGTAAGCAGCCCCAGATCAAGAAACAGAGAACATCACTAAGACCCAAGAAGCAAGCATCCCCCTCATGTCTCCTTCCCGAGGAGAACTGCTATTCTGACTTCTAATGTCATAGATTAGTTTTGCCTGTTTTTGAACTTTAGATAAATATAATCTTCCAGTATGTACTCTTTTGGGTCTGGCTTATTTTGCTCAATATTATATCTGTGTGGTTCACTTATGTTGTTGCATGTATAATACTATATATATATGTGTGTATATATATGTGTGTGTGTGTGTGTATATATATATATATACATATATATATAATATCCCACCATGTGAATATGCTAAGGTTTATTTATCTGTTCTACTGCTGATGGGAATTTGTGTAGCTTCCAGTCTGGGGATGTTATGAATAGCATTACAAACATTCTTGAACATTTCTTTGGGCGGACATATGCACACATGACTGTTGTCAGTGGAATGAGTGGTCATGGAGAATGGATAAGTGTGGTTTTAATAGACATTGCTAAACAATTTTTCAAAGCCACTGTGCCGCTTTACACTCCCACCCCTTGTATGTGAGAGTTCCTGGTTCTCCTCATCCCTGCCACTAGTATTTTCTGTCTTTTCCATTTTAGCCATTTTTGGTTTTGCTTTTGCAAATCAGTTTGGCAAAGAACAATGAAAAGAACACTAGAGTCAAAAAAAAATTTTTTTTATTTGAGCCCCTAACTCTAATTTACCAATTCCACTTCCTAGATGTGTGACATGGTGAGTCATTTTACTTCTCTGAGCCTATTTCCTTGTGTTTAAAATGAGGCTAATAATGTCCCCAGGGAATTCAAAGCCCTTGTTTCAAGGAATGCTATGTGGGCATTTGTGAACACCTACTCCATCCTGTCTTCAAGTCCATTTCCCTCTGGATGCTAGAACTTACTCATCTGCTGGGGCTGTACACCAATAACAAATTGTAATCATTAGGTCGAGGTAGTAATTTCCATGGTTGGAAAGTCAGGGCTTCATGGGTCATGCTGCTCTCTCAACAGGACTTTTTCTTTTTAACATCTTTATTGGAGTATAATTGCTTTACAATGGTGTGTTAGTTTCTGCTTTATAACAAAGTGAATCAGTTATACATATACATATGTTCCCATATCTCTTCCCTCTTCCGTCTCCCTCCCTCCCACCCTTCCTATCCCACCCCTCTAGGTGGTCACAAGGCACCGAGCTGTGACAAAGTGAGAGAGTGGCATGGACATATATACACTACCAAACGTAAAATAGCTAGTGGGCAGCAGCCGCATAGCACAGGGAGATCAGCTCAACAGGACAATACAAGATTATAACACAGAGAGGTGGTGGAGGATTTGTTTTCCTCCTATTTACTAAATTAAGAAGTGAAAACAGAACCTGGTGATAGTTTAAAACTGTACACATATTTTAGGACACCTAACTCTATCTCATTTGTTGGCCAAGGGGGATATCTCAGCCGCAAGAAAGCAAAATTTAACTCATGGGGGGAAAGCCACAAAAAAGACTTACCAAGATGATCCTTAAACAGTGGGACTCAGAGAGAACAGATTAATCTAGCCACAGAAATCCCCTAATGGCTCTGCAGTTGCCTTTACTTCTAGTTGTTGCTACTTTTGCAGGATGACTTCAGACAATGTGATAAGATGACCCAGGTTCAGTTTAGGGACATCTTCCTTCCTCTTCTCCTTAATATATCATCAAGGATATACTCATAGATACCTAGAGTATCAACTAGCTGACTCAGACATCTGGTAGACCAGTTTGTCCCCACACGTATACTTGTAGACTCCTCAAAGCAGCAATGCACATTTAACTAGAATCTCAGCGTCAAAGATTCTTCCATTCACTCTTTAAGGCAAGGGTCTTTCATATTTTCGAGAGAGAAATTCCTTGTCTTTAGAGCTATGAAGAGCCTCAGAAATAGTTCCATCTGCTTCTGCTACAAATGATAAAATTGACGACAAGAAGGGATAAATGACTTACACGAGGTTAAATTTAGTGACAGGCTGTGTTTGTCCAAATTTCCTGATTTTTGAGCATGGGATTTTCTTCAAATTCCACAAGGAAATTTGGAGGTGGGCGTGCAACCAAGGATAAAGACCTTAATTGTGATTGCATGGGGGTCTCTTTCTGCTGAAAAATATTACAAACTTCTCATCCTTCAGAGTCAGATTAAATGTCTCCTTTTGAAAACTTCCCTGAGCTTTCACTTGATCCAGATGAAATTAATCCCTCCTTTTTCTGTGTGCCTGGGGGAATTTTGCATATTTCTCTACTATACCATTTCATTCATTCATCCACTCATTATTTATTTATTCATGTGCATATGTATGACTGCATTCCCCAACCACATCACATTTTATTAGAATTTGTTATCTAATTGTCCCTCATCTTCTTGAATCTGAGAACTGCCTGAAGTCAGGGACCGCAAGAGGTTCATCTTTGCATCCTGCATAATGGCTATCACGGTGAGAGAAATACAAAGAGAGACAGACAGAGACAAAGAGAGAGACACAGTGGGAGAGAGAGAAGGGAGGAGGGAGAAAGAATGTAGGGTAGGGGAAGGAAGAAAAAGAAAAGAGAGGAGAGAATTTAGGAGATGTTATGGACATCTGCTGATATTTGCCTACTGAGCATCCGTATTCCCTTCTTCCATCTTTAGCATCAATATTTTCACCTGGGAGACCAGCCCTCTCTACTCTCACCCAGCCCATGGGTCTCATGTGGGGCTGACCTCATAGTCCCCCACTCCAGGGATGAGCACACAAGGCAGGCTGTCCAATCAGCATGTTCCATTTTTTGACCATAATCATGGGCATGTGTGACCAAGTCAGAATTGTGTAACTCAATTCTGGGAATTTTATGAGAACTACAGAAGAGAAACTCTCTTTCCACGGGTTTCAAGGGGGTGAGTCTGGGATGCCAGCAGCAATTTTGTCAGCATGAGGGGAAGAATCTGCCAGTGAACAAAACTTATTCAGATAGAAGCACAGATGAAACTGTGAGTTGAGCCCCTGTATCCAGCTGTGCCTGAAGCTGGATTATTTATGAATCTAGTCATATGAGCCAATGTAGTTCCTTTTTCCTGCTGAAACCAGTTTGAGTTATGTTTCTTTCACCTGTAATCAACAGAACTCCAATTAATACAAGAGTTATAGGAGAAAAAAGAAAAAAGAAGAGGAGAGGCTGTGGGTACCATTGAGTTCTACTGGTAGGTCCTCTCCACGGATTGAGTATTCATGGTCTAACACATCAACAGAGCTTGTGAATGGACTTCCTTGTTAAGTGGGAGGGAAAGGCCATGCCAGGATAGACCCATGGTGGAGGTGTGTTTGGAGAATGGCCTCCCTCTCAGTCTTCTGAAATTTATTCTACCTACCTCTCCACTTAAGAATGGCATAACCGTGGTCACATCTCTCCCTTTCTTATATACAGCAAGTCTAACCATAAAATGATGGTCTGACCTATATTTTCAAAGCCCCTTCTCTCTCTGACACCCGAGGTGCCTCAACTGGTTCTCCTGAAGCTCCAACCCAGTTTTATCCCCAAAGGTCTCTCGGAATCCCATGATAGGGCATTTTGGGTGAATCACCATCTCAGTTTTCCCAGGACTGAGGGTGGGGAATCATGGAACACAGGACTTCTAGTTCTGAAATGCAGAACATCCCAGGAAACAGGGACAAGTTTGTCTCCCCAGACTGATACCTTCCCCTTAGCTGCTGCAGCCCAAGGGTAAGGCTCCCTCTGACAGATTAGACATTAAAGAGCCTAAAATGACTGTAACCGGTCTCCAAGCATTTCAGAACTTTGCAACAGTCAGTGCCTTGTAAAAAAAAATGTTTAATTTTTAAGGCTCATAATGATAAAAGTCAAACATGTTATTTGTAGAAAAGTAGATAGAAATAATAGGTAGGTAGGTAGGTAGGTAGGTAGATAGATAGATAGGGGGTGTGCCCTTATTCCCCTTACCTTGCCTTCATCCATCTTGCTGCTTGGAATTCAGATTGCTGTCAAGCCATCTTTGCTGATGCAAATGAGAACAGCCTAGGGATAGCAGAGCAACAAGGAAGGAGGATCCTGGATCACGGAATGACCTAATGGAGCAGAGAGGCTAGCCTGGACTGCTTGCCTTGGATCTCATCTTCTTTATATTTAAGTTATTACAATTTTGGGCTATTGATACACCCAGGTGAACTAACTAATTAATGTACATTATCTCATCTGACCATCGCTAGAGCTGTTTCTGAAGAGAAGTTAAGGACTCTGCCCTTGACCGCATACCTGGTTAGTGGCTGAGCTTCCAGCGGAGGCTAGTCCTGACTCACATACACTTTGGGCTCCTAATCACCATGCTTTACTGCCATTGCCACTTTTCCTTTTATGCAGTGCCTTCTAGTTTTCAAAGTGTTCCATGATTATTATTAATTAAGGAAGCAGGGATTATTATTGTCCTTATTAGCCAGATCACTTAGGTAATTTGACTAAGATCATCCAGTGAATTAGAGATGCATCTAGGATAAAAGTTCCAGTCTTTGAAACTTCAGAACTTTGCCTTTTTCACTTGACTCCACCAATCAGGCTTTCTTGGAAGGACCAGACTCCACCAGCCTCTCCTAATGTTTTTTTAAATACTTCCAGCAATTCATTCAGTTTTTAAATTCAAGAATACTAATAACAGCTATTTTCTTTGAATTAAGGTGTATTTGACAGAAAAAAATTCGCTTGTTAGTCAAACATAAATGAAATTATGGTCAATTTCAGTCTCCCCTCCCACAGATAGTAGTATCTTTTTCACTAGCTTTATTCATAATTTTTTATCAGTGAAAGGGAGTTTACTTTAAACACCCTCTCTTTGAGCAAACAAATGTTCTAATTCAGCCACAACCTGTCAGGCTTTGTTTATTGAGATTTAACAACGGTACCTAATTCTTATCATCAATTTAGCATCCTTGAAACAGTCAGCTTAGCTCCCCAGTGCTAAAGTTTCCGACACTATTTTTCTTGCATCTTTTCTGAACTGTAGGTTCTAATTCTGTGTTCCAGTTAATTAGCGCTGTTTGTAATTTTAGACAACCCATATCTGTTAAGGCACCCAAAATTCCATCTCTGTTTCCAAAGGTGGCTGTTTGTTGTGCCAGAAGGTACTTAGCTGCTGAAATAAATAGATGACGTATCACTTATAAAACGTGCTGTTGTCTCGTTGGGCAGCTGTCTCTTGGTGATGGTGACTAAATATAGCACGCCGATTTTAGGGCAAAGATGTAATTTTAAAAAGTAATCATAAAACTATTGATTGGAAAGACGTCACTTTGATTTCCTGTTCACTGTGATTAGAGAGACCTTCACCCTTACCAGGCTTAGAAATTTTTAACCCTTGAAAACTAAAGCCCTATCAGGAACAAATTTCATATTGGAAAACTAAAAGTGTATCTACCCAGAGGTGTGGGTCAAAGACTTGTTTCCGTCCTTTGATTCCAGCAATGAAAACACATTCAGGAGGGGAAAAAGGAGGTATTGTGGGAGGTACCATCTTAAATAATACTAATACTACTAAAATATAATAGTTCCTACCATATTTCAAACTTCATTATGTGCCAGACGTTGTAATAAGCACCTTATTTATATTACGGGTTCATTCAATTCTCATGGCATGACTGTAATAAGAGGAAGATGTATTTCACGTGAAGCAAACAAAGCTTACATTTTACAGCCCCCTCACTTGCATGGGTCCTTTCTAAGGCCCTAGCAATGTGTTTCCATCATCACATGTTGTTTTGAAATTTTGTAAAAGTAAAATGTTTGAACAGCAATGGTTTAAGCCTGGAAATTCTTTCTCCTGGGGGTTCTTTTTTGTTACACATCCCCCCATGTTGCTTAGTGCTAGAGAGGCTGTGAGCATCTGGGGATCTGGGATTGAGCTGCAGTAATACGTCAGGATGGGGTTTAGTGGGATAAGTTTATGTGGTTCTCATTCATTTCCATGAATTGTTAAGTGACTCTGAGCTACCCGTGAATGACTTATCCCTATGGCTTCCAGGAATACTCCTGCCACACTGTGCTGACTCATCTAGTATTTTGATCCAAAACAGCAGGGCCAGAGGTGGTATTGCAATGGGGACAGAAGAAATGCAGGTAACAGAGGAGAAATTAAGTTTGAAGTATATGGAGTCATAAGCTAGTCTATGGGAAATTCTTCTAAATCATACGACTCATATATGAAACAAACTCATTAGCGCTTTTCCCAAATTTAGTGATAATCCTAAAAATTTACGTCATTACTAATAATGAGTTGTGGAACTGAAAGTAAATTTTCTAAACCATCAAGAGCCATATTAATTTTTCATGAACCATGCTAGACAAAAAGTTAGAATTATTTATTTTCTCTATAGAAAGTATTTTTATCAAGTCATTGTCATATGAAGACAGAGTATGCAGCCTGAGCATATAGGATAAAAATATTACAGAGGTGTTCGCTTGGCAGCACATATACTAAAATTGGAAGGATACAGAGAGGATTAGCATGGCCGCTGCGCAAGGATGACACGCAAATTCGTGACACATTCCATATTTTTTTAGTGGGAAGCAGCTGCATAGCACAGGGAGATCAGCTCGGTACTTTATGACCACCTAGAGGGGTGGGATCGGGAGGGTGGGAGGGAGATGCAAGAGGGAGGAGATATGGGGATATATGTATGTATATAGCTGATTCACTTTGTTATAAAGCAGAAACTAACACACCATTGTAAAGCAATTATACTCCAATAAAGGTGTTAAAAATATATATATTACAGAGATTTATTAATCGATAATAAAAACTATTATTTTTAAAATATTGTGATGTGCACATTTGTCAGCTTTTAAAATTTGGAATCTGCTGCGGCTTCTTTTTATTCTAAATAAATATTTATTTTCACACCTGATTTTCATATTTTAAATTTTGTATTCTTTGACTTAAAGAGTGTATATAACATAATGTAACTTTCAGATCCCACAAAATGTTAAAATGTCTAAGCAGTAGAGATATTTATTTCTCATTTAATAAAACATCTAGAGATAGAGGTTTCAGAGAAAGTAGATTCAGCACCTAAACACTGTCAGGGCTCTGCATGGCTTTTCTGTGATTTTCTTGGTTTTCCCCTCATTACTGTAAGAGGCTGCTATAGCACCAACAGTCATAGGATCAGTAACATCTAAAATTATGAAGAAAGGAAGACGGGCTCACTCTTTTCTCAAGTCTCTCTCTTGTTGTTAGGGTGGGAAACCTTTCCCCAGTATTCTCCAGTAGATTTCCCTTTGTATCCCATGATCCAGAAATGGTCATATGGCCTAACCTAAAGCAGTCATTGACAAATGGGAATAGGATTATTGTGATCAATCTAGAAGTCAAACTTCATCCCCTGGGACAAGACACCTTGCCCTGAATGCCTGAATGAAACAGTACCCTACTGTCAACAAAGATGGAATGACTGTTGGTTAGGCAACCAACAATGTTCACAATAGCATCATTGTCCCCTTTTTGTCCCCTTACATAAACAAGTTAAGGCTTAGTGATATAAAGTGTTGTGTCCAGAGTCACACACCTAGAAAGTGGTGAGGACCTTCACCTCTATATAAAACCTATATGTGTTTGACTCTGGGACTCAGCTCATGTTTTATGCTATGTCATATAGCCTTCCCAACCCACAAGGCCACTGGTGTACACTACAAAGTTGTAGAACTTTAGGGAGCATGGCTAGGTGCTGAGGAAGGAGTATAGGGCAGCAGAATGCTTGCCAGAAAATCTCACAGGGTCAGAGAAGAAGAGGGGGCTTTGGGTCTTTGTACAGAGAGCAAATTTCAATACAATAGGGACCATTACAGGTACCCAAGATACATTTCATTGTTTTTGAGTGAATAAGGGAATTTCAGGTAGGGGGGATGACATAAATAAAATAATAGTAGAAAGTTAATGGATTGAGGGTAAAGAAAGACTGGGTTTGAATCAAATATCTACCATTTACAAGATGTGCTTCTCTGTTGAGTTTCTTCTTATAATATCTTGTGTTTTCAGAGGGGGATATCTAGCTCCAGCTTGATGGGGTAAAAGAAAAATCAGGGGAACCACCAGCTTTATGCCCCTTCCTCTACAGGGGAGGAAACTGAGACCCAGAGAGGTAAAGTGACTTGCCCCAAAACCCCAGACAGTTGGTACCAAGGCCCTCATCTACAAATCCAGGTTACTTATTTCTCAATCTGTCTTTTAGACCCTGAACTGGGAAGGCATCATTCTATGCTCAATTCCTTATACAATCTACTCAGATGATTTAATATTAATAATATACTTCTTTCCTTGTGGAAGCATGTGTATGATGACACTTAGCTGCACCATCTAATACTATGATTAAGTGCTACTTTTTAATTACTGTCTCCATTTCCAATAAGGTGTTTGGGAAGGGTCAAACCCAATAGATATCAAGGATAATATTCCATATAGGATTAGTATGATTACTAGCAAGGGTGCATTCCACAGGATACCTTTCATTTCTGGTCCTGTAGAGTCACTTATGCATCCATTCATTCATTCCACTAGATATACCACACACAAAATATGCTGCTGCAAACTCAATGTATAAATGTAATCAGAAAGAAAAAATTATTTTTAAAAATTAGGTCCTGGCAGATGCCTTCCAGGTGAATTCTATCAAACATATAGAGAAGAACTGACACCTATCCTTCTCAAACTCTTCCAAAACATAACAGAGGGAGGAACATTCCCAAACTCATTCTACAAGGCCACCATCACCCTGATACCAAAACCAGACAAAGATGTCACAAAGAAAGAAAACTACAGGCCAATATCACTGATGAAAAATAGATGAAAAAATCCTCAACAAAATACTAGCAAACAGAATCCAATAGTACATTAAAGGGATCATACACCATGATCAAGTGGGGTTTATGCCAGGAATGCAAGGATTCTTCAATATACACAAATCAATGTGATACACCATATTAAAAAATTGAAGGAGAAAAACCATATGATCATCTCAATAGATGCAGAAAAAGCTTTTGAAAAAATCCAACACCCATTTATGATAAAACACCCCAGAAAGTAGGCATAGAGGGAACTTACCTCAACATAATAAAGGCCATAGATGACAAACCCACAGCCAACATCATTCTCAATGGTGAAAAACTGAAAGCATTTCCTCTAAGACCAGGAACAAGACAAGGATGTCCACTCTCGCCACTATTATTCAACATAGTTTTGGAAGTTTTAGCCACAGCAATCAGAGCAAAAAAAGAAAGAAAAGGGATCCAAATCGGAAAATAAGTAAAACTGTCACTGTTTGCAGATGACATGATACTATACATAGAGAATCCTAAAGATGCTACCAGAAAATGACTAAAGCTGATCAATGAATTTGGTAAAGTAGCAGGATACAAAATTAATGCACAGAAATCTCTTGCATTCCTATGAACTAATGATGAAAAATCTGAAAGGGAAATTAAGGAAACACTCCCATTTACCACTGCAACAAAAAGAATGAAATACCTAGAATAAACCTACCTAAGGAGACAAAACACCTGTATACAGAACACTATAAGACACTGATGAAAGAAATTAAAGATGATACAAACAGATGGAGAGATATACCATGTTCTTGGATTGGAACAATCAACATTGTGAAAATGACTATACTACTCAAAGCAGTCGACAGATTCAGTGTAATCCCTATCAAACTACCAATGGCATTCTTCACAGAACTAGAACAAAAAATTTCACAATTTGTATGGAAACACAGAAAGACCCCGAATAGCCAAAGCAATCTTGAGAAAGAAAAACAGAGCTGGAGGAATCAGGCTCCCAGACTTCAGACTATACTACAAAGCTACAGTAATCAAGGCAGTGTGGTACAGGCACAAAAACAGAAATATAGATCAATGGAACAGGATAGAAAGCCCAGAGATAAACCCATGCAACTATGGTCAACTAATCTATGACAAAGGAGGCAAGGATATACAGTGGAGAAAAGACAGCCTCTTCAATAAGTGGTGCTGGGAAAACTGGACAGCTACATGTAAAAGAATTAAATTAGAACACCATACACAAAAATAAAGTCAAAATGGATTAAAGACCTAAATGTAAGGCCAGACACTATAAAACTCTTAGAGGAAAACATAGGCAGAACACTCTATGACATAAATCACAGCAAGGTCCTTTTTGACCCATCTCCTAGAGAAATGGAAATTAGACAAAAATAAACAAATGGGACCTAATGAAACCTAAAAGCTTTTGCACAGCAAAGGAAAACATAAACAAGACAAAAAGACAACCCTCAGAATGGGAGAAAATATTTGCAAATGAAGCATCTGTCAAAGGATTAATCTCCAAAATTTACAAGCAGCTCATGCAGCTCAATATCAAAAAAAGAAACAACCCAATCCAAAAATGGGCAGAAGACCTAAATAGACATCTCTCCAAAGAAGATATACAGATTGCCAACAAACACATGAAAGGATGCTCAACATCACTAATCATTAGAGAAATGCAACTCAAAACTACAATGAGATATCATCCCACACCGGTCAGAATGGCCATCATCAAAAAATCTAGAAACAATAAATGCTGGAGAGGATGTGGAGAAATGGGAACACTCTTTCACTGTTGGTGGGAATGTAAATTGATACAGCCACTATGGAGAACAGTATGGAGGTTCCTTAAAAAACTATAAATAGAACTACCATACGACCCAGCAATCCCACTACTGGGCATATACCCTGAGAAAACCATAATTCAAAAAGAGTCATGTACCACAATGTTCATTGCAGCTCTCTTTACAATAGGCAGGACATGGAAGCAACCTAAGTGTCCATCAACAGATGAATGGATAAAGAAGATGTGGCACATATATACAATGGAATATTACTCAGCCATAAAAAGAAACGAAATTGAGTTATTTGTAGTGAGGTGGATGGACCTAGTGTCTGTCATACAGAGTGAAGTAAGTCAGAAAGAGAAAAACAAATACCGTATGCTAACACATATATATGGAATCTAAAAAAAAAAAAGTTCTGGAGAACCTAGGTGCAGGACAGGAATAAAGACGTAGACGTAGAGAATGGACTTGAGGACATGGGGAGGGGGAAGGGTAAGCTGGAACAAAGTGAGAGAGTGGCATGGACATATATACACTACCAAATGTAAAATTGATAGCTAGTGGGAAGCAGCTACATAGCACAGGGAGATCAGCTCAGTGCTTTGTGACCACCTAGAGGGATGGGATAGGGAGGGTGTGAGGGAGACGCAAGAGGGAGTAGATATGGGGATATATGTATATGTATAGCTGATGCACTTTGTTATAAAGCAGAAACTAACACCATTGTGAAGCAATTATACTCCAATAAAATTAGGTCCTGAAAGGCAGTTCAAATTTATTTCTAGCTTATTTCTGGTCACATACCAAGGATGTGAGAGAATGGACATAGGTCAGGTAAGTTTTGAAAGGGGAATCAAGAAATCCCCATGCAGCACTATGGATCAGTCTGTATTAGTCTGCCTGGACTGATATAACAAAAAAACTCATGGCTTAAACAACAAAAATTTATTTACTCACAGTTCTGGAAACTGGCAAGTCCAAAATTAAAGTAGTGGCCAATTCAGTTTTGTTGAGGGCTCTCTTCCTGAATTGCAGTTGGCAGTCTTCTTGCTGTGTCCTCACCTGGTGGGGAGGGAGATCTCTAGTGTCTCTTCATCTTCGTATAAGGGCACCAGCTCTATCGGATTAAGACCCCACTCCTATGGCTTCATTTAACCTTTATCACCTCCTCACAGGCCTTATCTCCAAATACAGTCACATTGGGGCTGAGGGCCTCAACATATAAATTTGTAGGGGACACAGACATCCAGTCCCTAACCCAGTCTTTATAGGGTCTAGAGGTAGCACATGTGGGCCCTACTCAGTCTTTTGGCTCCAGCATGGTGGGAAGAGTATGGTTCTGGAGCCAGGCTGGCAGTTTGAATCCTGGCTCCTCTGTGTCTAACTGTGTGACCTCTGGCAAGTTCCATAAGCTGTTTGTGCCATAGTTTTCTTATCTGTAAAATGAAGCTGATAACTATATCTAACTCATAAGGTCATTAAGAAGATTAAAGAAGTGAATGCAGGTAAAGAGCTCAGAAGAGTAACTGGAGCATAGGCACGCAATAAATTCTCTTTAGACCTTGGAAGATCCAGCAGGACATTCATTACTCTGACAACTTATAGCAGTGTTCCCCAAAGTGTGGTCAACTGTCTAGGTCTGGGCCTGGAAATATGCATTTTAGTGCACTCCCAAAATGACGTGAACATAGGCTTACATTGGAGAACCATCAGCTTACCTGTTAAGAGAGGTTGGTTAAATCTGTGGTTCACCAGCACTTTCTTCATTTGGTTCTCAAATACAAAGAGTTTCTTTCTTCCACGGGGTTGAAAGAAATCAATGTCAAGAAGAGAGGGCCCCCTTGCTGCTCTGGACAGTGGACATCCAGTGGCTTCTAGGCTGTGTCCTTCAACGGCTGGCCATTTGGGGTCATGTGATCTGCATGAAATGGAAACAGGCAAGCTGATGTGTTTAGACATGGAGTGAGGATGGTTGGGATGAATTTTTCACTTGTCATCTGATCGAGTCAGCATTGTGGGGACCCTAGCAGCAACTGTCCCCCTTATTGGAGATGGTGCCATTGGGAAGGCAAGGAGGGTTGTGGCTGAAGCCCTCCTGCTAGACTCAGTGGGTGGTGTCTGAATGTGCCCCCTGCCCCATGATCACACTCGATCTTTCTAAAAAGAAAACATAGTTATTTTATGTTATGATGATTTGCCCTGTCAAAAATCCAGAAATAGCAAAATTAAAGTGACCAAATCAATAAAAGTATTTAGTAAGAGTTTATTGTGCATACAAGAACAGTTCGTGAATGGGGAGCTTTCAAATTTAAAACGGATATGGGGCCTCCCTGGTGGCGCAGTGGTTGAGAGTCCGCCTGCCGATGCAGGGGATACGGGTTCGTGCCCCGGTCTGGGAGGATCCCATATGCCGCGGAGCGGCTGGGCCCGTGAGCCATGGCCGCTGGGCCTGCGCGTCCGGAGCCTGTGCTCCGCAACGGGAGAGGCCACAACAGTGAGAGGCCCGCATACCGCAAAAAAAACACAAAAAAACAAAAAACAGATATGAAGCTTAGGGGCATGACATTACAGGATGGCTTATAAAGTGAAAACAAGGAAGTTGTTTAACCTTTACAGTGATTGGTTATTACAGTGGGGGTTCCCAGATGGCAGGGAATTGGTTAAAACTGATTATCTTATTCCCTCACCATAGGAAAGATGTGGTTTAAGCGTATAAACTTGAAGCTAGTAGATAAGTAAGTTCTGGGGATCTAATGCACAGCATAGTGATTACAGATAATGATATTGTGAGATGGACATCAAAATGGCTAAGAAACTAGAACTTAATTATTCCCCCCACAAAAAAGAAATGATAATAATGTGATGTAATAGAGGTGTTGGCTAAATCTACAATGACAATCATACTATTGTGACATATAAATGCATCAAATTAACATGTCATAGACATTAAACTTATACAATGTTATATGTCAAATATATTTCAATAAAGAAATAAATTTAATAGACTCACAGACATAGAAAACACACTTAACGGTTACCAAAGGGGAAAGGCAAGGGGAAAGATAAATTAGGAATTTGGGATTAACAGATACACACTACCATATATAAAATAAACAACAAGGATCTATTGTATAGCACAGGGAACTATATCCAATATCTTATAGGTAATAACCTATAATGGAAAAGAATCTGAAAAAGAATATATATATATATACACACACACATACATACATATATATACATATATATATATATATATATTTACAACTGAATCACTTTGCTGTACTCCTGAAACTAACACAACATTGTAAATCAACTATACTTCAATTTTTTTAAGTGAATTAAAAACAAGAAATTTTAAAACGCGATTATCTTGTACAAATTTTAGGAAGATGACCTAAGTTTCTTTTGATTATCAGAGGCATTTACAAGATACAACCTAAGTTAAGTTTCACTTCTGTTCATGAAATAAGATAGATTTAGTTTGGCTTAAATGATTTTTGTCTGTTTAGGGAATTTTCAAGTCTGGTCTCCATTTTGTGTTGAACAGCCCCAAAAGGAAACAAGCCTTTGGTTTCCTCCAGAAGCAAACCCAGAATCAGGAATTTGAGTGTAAAGAGTTTACCTGGGAGGTAGTTGCTGGACATACCAGGTTGGGGAAGGAGAGCAGAGGGCAATGAGATGGGGAAGAGAAGAAAGCAAGTTACTAATGTGGGTAGCTGTGCCTTTGTTCTCTGAGGAACTCTGAGAGCCCATATAAATAAGCGCCTCAGAAAGATTCTACCAGAGGAACAAGGGAGGTGGGGCATTTATTTCCCAGTTTCCTGTCCATCGTTGGCTGGAGATTGATCTAGGGGGCATTTACTTTCCAGCATTTCTGGCCTGCCTCTCATGAGGACAAGTCTTGCTCTCATGGGCTGAAAAAGTAGCAAGTATTCATAGTTGGGCATGTAGAGGTGAGTTCTGACACCTCTACATGCCCAAAATTTACTCAATGAATGTCATTACTTGTAAAACAACAGATTTTCAAAATACATTCAAGAAAAAGATTTAAGTTCACGTTTTCATCTGTGGAAAATGAGAACTGAACTGTGCTTACCTATAAGGCTCTGTCTGAATTTCTAAAAAAATACCACAGACAGAAAGACGTTTCCCTTAGAACTTGTGCCCCTCCCGGTCCTTCCCATATTGGAAAATGCTTAACAATTTATTGTTGCAAAAATAACCCCTGTTACTGTCAGTAACTTTGGGCAGGTTACTGACAGTGTCTGCTACACTTCGAAGCTTTGGCAAAATGACTGCCCCTGCTTTACAGGTGTGAAAATGATAATGTGGGTTGAGCATTTCCTGGGCCCACTGCAAATATCCTCTATGTCATCACTATTCCAAGTGTGGTCCATGGACCAGCAGAGTCAGCATCACCTGGAGGCTTACTAGAAATGCAGAATCTCAGGGCCCACCCAGACCTGCTGAGCCAGAACCTGAATTTTAACCAGATTCCCAGGCCTTTCAGATGTACACAGGCACCCTCCTCATTTCTGTGCTGGAAAACCATGGCCACACCTAGCTGGACTGTCATGCAGCACTGAAGAATTGAGGAGCTCCAATGGAAGACCAGAAAGCCACATTCCTGGAAGGGACCAGAGGCAACAGAGCCAGGAGTGATGTGGCAACTTGACCAGGATGTTAGAGATGAGAACATAAGTGGGCTGGTCTTGGAGCACCTGTGAAGCATGGCTGGGGCCTCACAGAAATAACTAAGGGAGATCTCCGGGGAGGGGAAGGTCATGTAGTTCTTTGCTGGGGACAAAGGGCCATTGCAATTTAAGTGTTTATGCTAATTTGGCTCCATTTGTGGTCAAGCCAGGTGAAACCTGGGTCATTTCAGATATATCTGTGCATGTTTCTGTACTAGATTGTGAGCACCTAGAAGGAAGGAACTGGGTCTTGTATGACTTTAATCTCAGTATCTGGTGCACAAAATTGGTGCTTAAATGATACTTGCTGAATGGCCTGGTGAACTCCATTCATTAACTTATTTATTCATTCATTGATTTAACAAATAATTAGCGGATATAATATTGTCCAGGCACTGTGTTAGAGCTGAGTTAACACTGGTGAATAAACCACATTGTTAGGTGCCCTTGAGAAGCCTATAGTCTAGTGAGGGATGGACAAGTGTGTAAAATTAATATATAATTGGAAATTATGAAAATTGCTGTCTATGCTATGTAATGATAGGGATAAATGAGGAGGGAGGATGCAGGATGCCCTCAGACAGGGTACCAGGAAAACCCCCTTTGAGGATTGATGTTTAAGTCAAGAACTGAAGAATGAGAAGGCTCGAGCCATGGTAAGGTGGAAGAGCCTTCTAAGCAGCCATCACAGCACATACAAAGGCCCTGAGGCAAAAATCAATGGAATGGGGTTTCCCTGGTGGCGTAGTAGTTAAGAATCTGCCTGCCAATGCAGGGGACACGGGTTCGAGCCCTGGTCCGGGAAGATCCCACATGCCGTGGAACAACTAAGCCCATGCAAGCTATAAACTACTGAGCCTTCTCTCTAGAGCCCGCGAGCCACAGCTACTGAAGCCTGTGCACCTAGAGCCCGTGCTCCGCAACGAGAGAAGCCACCACAATGAGAGGCCCACGCACTGCAACGAAGAGTAGCCCCCACCTGCTGCAACTACAGAAAGCCTGCATGCAGCAACGAAGACCCAATGCAGCCAAAAACAATAAATACAATAAAATAAATAAATTTTTTAAAAATTCAATTAAAAAATTTTTTTAAAAAAGAATCAGTGGAGTGGTACATGATTTATAAAAATAGAACCCATACCCTATATTGCTGCTTGTTGAATAGCCACCCTGTTTAGGCAACGGAAACCCT
Organism: Mesoplodon mirus; assembly: GCF_964341445.2. Lineage (NCBI taxonomy): Eukaryota > Metazoa > Chordata > Mammalia > Artiodactyla > Ziphiidae > Mesoplodon > Mesoplodon mirus. Next base: position 54,577,192 of record NC_138991.1, read on the forward strand.
GAAAGAAGAGTCAAGTCAAGTCTGTCTGAGACAAACCAGGTTCTGCTGTGAGTCCTTGGGGTTGATTTGGTTTGTGCTCCTAATAAAAGGAGAGTCATCCATTTGGAAAATCCAGGCACCGCCGAGTTTGAGTTTCTATGAGATGTTAGCATCTCAGGGCTCAACATAAAATCCTATGTTACAAAGGCTTCTACTTGTTACACTTTCCCCTGCTCTCGATCATGGAAGAGAAAGTATGAGTCATGCGATTTAGGATGTGTCAGAGTCACATTTCAGGGCCATGTTCCAAATAGAAAGGAATATTTTTTTCTGAATGTAATAAAAAAGTTCTAGCTCTGCTGTTACTATTTATATGACCCTGAACCTGTCACCTCAACTTCCCACACCTGGTTTCTTCCTCCCTAAAACAGTCTTCCTGAGGCCCATGGTGTTTATGAGAATGGGTCCAGTTTTGTGCAGTTAAGTAAGCATTTCTGAGCACCTAACAGTCAGTAACTCATTTGACAAATGTGTTGATTCCTTCTCTGTATGTTCCAAGCACTGTGTCAAGCTCCAGAGATTTAACAATAGAACAAAACAGAAACATCCCAACTTCTAAGAGTTCATGGTCTACCAGGAAAGACAGGCTTAAAGTGTAGCAGATGTGAATTTAAAACCAAAAGGTATTATATATAAAATAAACAACAAGGATTTACTGTATAGCACTAGAAACTGTATTCAGTATCTTGTAATAACCTATAATGGAAAAGAATCTGAAAAAAGAATACATATATCACTTTGCTGTATACCTGAAACTAACACAATATTGCAAATCAACTCTACTTCAGTAAAAAAGAAAAAGTAAACTATAAAAAAAAAAGTGAGGGTGCAAGAAATAGCAAAAATATTTATCCTCAAGTGACATCTCAAGTCCCAGTTGTGTCTGGTTGGCAAGTAATTCAGTCTCGGGCATTACTAGAGCTCAGTCTCTTAACGTGGAACTTGACAGAGGACCTTGGTTTCATCCTGGGAGACTGTTAGCGGGAAACTTAGCTATGCCTGGCCCAGACTCCTGAGCCCTAGAAATGGTGAGATAATAAATGTGTGTTGTTTTAAGCCCCTAGATTTGTGGTAGTTTTGCAGGCGTAGAACATGAATACAGAGGTGTCTCCACCCTTCCCTTGGCCTCCCCTGGTTTCTGTGAGTGCCCTAGTGGGCAAGCCTTCAGGTTCCTGCTGTGGCTTCCATGGCACCTAAGAAACAGGCATTCTTGCTGACCGGGAGCCCACATGTTGGGGTCCAGCCCCTCTTTGGGGCACCAGACCTCCAAGTCCTTGTGCTGAACATCTGTCCCCACCATCCATCCTTGCTCTGGGGGAGTCTCTTGTCTCACACCTAGACCCCAAAGCCACGCTCCTCTCTCACCATTTCCCTGCTGGGATGATGCCAGAATGGCTCAGCATCTCATAAGACGCAGAAAAAAAAATTCTCATTTTGCTTTAAAATGACGTGGAAGAAAGTGTCCTATAGACTCCTTGGGATTAGTGTTGGGGGGTGGGGGGGAGGGAGTATGGAAAGCAAAGCATGGCTATTACTCCTTTGTTCCCACCCTTGTACAGCAGTGACAATGAAACACAAATGTCTTAATATATTTTCCTACCAAACTAGGATGACAATATACTGTTTCCAGTGCTGTAACAGGAGAAGTGCAAGAGGAGCACATAACAGGGGCCGTTGGCATTTCCTACTGAGCCTTAAGGAAGATTGTTGGGCTGCACCCAGCAGGCTGCAAGCCCTGTACTTGCCCAGATTCAGGACTGAAGAAAGAGCTCAGAGTCAGTGACAGAGAAATCAATGGTTTAACCGATGGGGGGATCTCACATGTCTGAAGCAAGGTTCTGAAGTGACACCCCACTGTGTACAGCAGACGGTGGGCAGGACATGGCAGGAGGTTACCAGATATAGGGGAAATGGACATCAGGCTGGCTCATCCTTTACCAGGGCAACTGGCAGAGGGGCATGCCCCTCTCCACCGCTTTGATAAGCTATCATGGTGGAAATGTTCTGACCTAAAGATCAGAACAGTCAGTAGCTGGGGTAGGGGCAAGTATGTAGGAAGGTCAGTCATGTGAGTAGGACACAGGTGAAGCAGACGCTGGTCAAGCAGGGGATGTACAGAGAGTAAGAGAACAGTCATCTTAGGTGGCCTGATCATACCAAGATTTACTGGTGGAAGTGGAATTTAGACTGAGAGCCAAAGGATGAGAAAGAGTTAACCGGGTGAAAGGGTAGTGGGGTAGGGGTGGGGAGGTGGAAGGAAAGAATGTGTTGTTGACTCAAAGCCAAGCAAGACATGGCACATTTAAAGAATGAAAGAACAGAGCATGTAACGGAGAGAAGGGGATGGGGCTGGGGGGATAAGTCTGGTAAATAAGGAGGGAGGAAAAGCCATGCAAACCCATTATTTATGTATCAGTCAGCTTTTGCTCTCATAATTCTGCATAACAAAAACCTCCCAAACTCACTGGGCTATAAAAACAAGCATTTCGGTTTTGCTTTTGGGTCTCTGGAGAGGCAGTGGCATTTCTGGGCTTGACTGGAATCAGCTGGTTTGAATCTAGGCTGGGGCATTGGGTTGACGCCACCTGTTTCCTCATTCTCTTTGGACCAGTGACTACATGAGGCATATTTTTCTCATGGCAGATGGCAGATATGCAACAAGGCGAGAGGAAACATGTAATGTTTCTTAGGGTCTCAGCTGGGAACTGGCACAATGACAGTTGCATTCAAATTCCATTGGTCAAGGCAGGTCACCTTGCCAGTCCAAAATCAATGGGACAGGGAAGGTGGGGAGGGGGGGGTCCCGCAGAGGGACAGATGCAATGCAGAGGCCCATGGTAAAGGGCAGTGTTGTTTAATTTCTAATTCAGGGAGGGAAGAAAGAAGTGGGAACAATAGCCCAACTTGTCATCCTAGGGATAATAGAAACCCATGCCAGAGTTTCAAGGAGAGCTGTGAATAAAATGATCAGATGAGCTAAACATTATGCTAATATGAACAGCCACCACTTTCAAGGGTCGTGAGCAGTACAGCACTCCCTCCGTGATTCTGGGTCCCACTCAGTCACCTGAATCCCGAAGCTGGCCTGCCTGTTCCCAGAGAGTCACACAGTCTTTAATAAACTGTTGCCCCTTCCTTCGGCTGTGGTCCTTAATAGGACTAACAATAAACAAGAGAGTCCTATTGGAATACTCAATGTGGATGTCCAGCACCGTCCCCTTCTGCCATCCCCTCTTGCCCCAAATCCCTGCAAAGGACCAAAACAATATTACTCAAAGGAAACCTTCATAACATCATTGGAAAACAGAAAGAGAGGGACATTACTGGACCAGAAACAATGAGAAATCCCTATGATTAAGTAGATAGGATCTGATCGAAGGAAGGAAAATTAATGGGAGGCTTGGGAACAGGACTGGCTACAGAATTTGCAGGGCCTGGTGCGAAGTGAAAATGCTGGGCCCAGGAAAATGGTTCAGAATTTCAAGATGGCGACACCAGAGAATTAAAACACGCCCGGAGGCCTTCTAACTGTACAGCCCATCAAGAAGAAGAAAGATTCCTTTCTCTTTCCTGGCAAGGACTCAGCCAGTGAAAAGCCATGGACACTGCACAGGTCACATGCCTATGAAGTCGGACTGCTGGGGGCAGTGGATACCATGAGCACGAAGGGGGTTGGGAGCAACAATTATGGGGTTTGGTTTGGAATCAGGGTTAGAACCAGGGCAGTTGATTAGTTTAGGGCCTGTCCTCTCCCAGGCCTGAAACCCTCTACTTGTTCCCATCAATGGGCAGAATTGGTTCTTCCAGGCTGGGGTGCTGTCTTCATTGGCCAGGACTGCTGTGACAATGAACCACAAACTGGGTAGCTTAGACAACAGAAATGTATTGTCTCCCAGCTCTGGAAGCCAGAAGTCAGAAATCATGGTGTCAGCAGGGTTGGTTCCTTCTGAAGGCTGTAAGGGAAGCCTGTCGCATGCCTCTTCTCTAGCTTCTAGAGATTTGGTGGCAATCTTTGGTGTTTCTTGGCTTGTGTAGGTGCATCACTCCAATCTCTGCTTTCAGCTTCATGTGATGTACTGCCCGTGTGCAGGCCTCTGTGTCCAAATTTCCACTTTTTGTAACACACCACTCACACTGGATTAGGGAACCGTCCTACTCCAGTATGACCTTATCTTAATTAATTATATCTGCAACAACCCTATTTCTAAATAAGGTCATATTCTACTCAATATTTTGTAATACCTATAAAAGAATCTGAAAGAGAATATATATATTCTTTGCTGTATACATGAAACTAACACAACACTGTAAATCAACTATACTTCATTAAAAAAAGGGGGGGCACATTCTAAAGCACTGGGGGTTAGGAATCCAACATATGAATTTGACCAGGGACACAATTCAACCCATAACAGGTAAATAATGAGTGCTTGAGCCACAGGGGTAGGGTCATGCCCTGGTACAGACTCCTTCACTCCTAGGAGACTAATAGGCAGGAAAAGCACAATACTACACACCTCACCTGGCTGCACGATGCTCCTCTCCACCACAAGCACAGGCAGCAGATGACCATGAACAGACAGCAGCAAACAAGGGCCATCAAACACTGGGGGCAAACCAAATGTCAGGGAATAGGATAGTTGCTCATAAAGAATATCATTTGATTAAACCGCATCACCTATCCAAAACAGATGGACTTTTCGTCATCTCCTGACATGTTACCTTAATTATCCAACAGGTGCAGTCATCTCTTATGCTACTTTACCTGCTGCAGTCAGGTTACAGAGTTTGGAAACGTTATGACTTGGCTTTTTGGGTTATCTAAGATCAGAGGTTGTCACCTTTGGCTACACATTAGAGTCACCTGGGGGGCTTTGAAAATACTGGTGCCTGGGTCCCACGATTTAACCGGTCTGGGGGTACAACCTGGGCACTGAGATTTTTTTCTTTTGAAAGCTCTCAGGTGATTACATTGCGCAGGGAAGGTTGAGAACCACTGGCTTGGAACTCTACCAGAACCCAGCCATTAAATGTAATGATGCATATTGATCGCAGATGGCATGGCATGGGTTTGTTGGGGGTTGTTTTTTGTTTGTTGCTTCCAAATGCAATGCATCAGTATCTCTATTCTTTAACTCTGCAATGCCATGTGCTTTATTTTATTTTCTTCAGCCTAACTTCTTTCAGTTGCTAAGAAGCCAAATCTTTGCTGTATGGAGTTTGACTTTTGCTTACAAAAGTGGCACCTCACCTGGAAAGTGAGGCTGCGGCAGTACAGTGAACTGTACTAAAATGAAATTGAACAGATAATAGGTTTGCATTTAGTGCAGTGTATGATTAGGAGCAATAATATGGGCCATAGCGTCTTTTCTTCCAAGGATGCAGGTTGGTCTCGCTTACTCTATTTAGCAGAAAACATTGGTCTATGGCTTCAGTGAATCTCCCTCCCTCTCCCTCTCATATTCTCTTCGTTTTACTCTCTCTCTCACTAACTCTCTCTCCATTCTCTCTTTTATTCTCATCCTCTTTCTCCTCTCTATGTTCCTTTCCATGTTTTCTCTCTCTTCCCCTTTCTCTCCTCAAAATTCTTGCTTTCACAGATTTCACAAGTTAGGGTAGAGGAAGTGTAGATTCAATAGCCAAAGTGCTATGAGAATCATGACATTCTCTGTGCAAACCCTACAATCTTCTGGGACATCTCCTATTGCTTCTTGTAAAAGATGTGAGGAGAAACTGCACAGCCAAGAGAACTATGCTAGGTCTCTAGCTTGTTTCCCTCAACATATGAAGTCTTTCTCTCCCAAAGTCTTCTCTCTCCAATCTGCTATGTCACCATGTTTGCTGGCCCCAGAAACTACCTGGGGAAGTTGGCTATACAAATGTGGGAAATAATAATAATGATTGACTATAACATGCTTATTACATGCCAGGTACCCTTCTAAGCATGTTTGACAGATAAGGAGACAGATGCCCAGCGACAGGAGGTGATTTCAAGCCCAGGTTGTCTGCTCCAGGGTCCTTATATTACGAGCATTTCAGAAGGAGGCAGTGGGAGAGGAAGAAAGATCACAGACAGAGAAGGACAGAAAGAAAGAAAAAAGCAGAAGGACAAAAGACAGACACAGAGGGATGAAGAGAGACAGCCACCAAGATGCAAAGAAGCAGAGACAGAATGGGGCCATAAAAACCGCAACAGTTGGGCCTCCCTGGTGGCGCAGTGGTTGAGAGTCCGCCTGCCGATGCAGGGGATACGGGTTCGTGCCCCGGTCTGGGAGGATCCCATATGCCGCGGAGCGGCTGGGCCCGTGAGCCATGGCCGCTGAGCCTGCGCGTCCGGAGCCTGTGCTCCGCAACGGGAGAGGCCACAACAGTGAGAGGCCCGCGTACCAAAAAAAAAAAAAAAAAAAAAAAAAACCGCAACAGTAACAACCAGAGCCGAGAGAGAGGCCTGTTTCATATTGGCTCCAAATTGGGTAAAACAACTCCATGTCTGGGCCCAATTTAGCTGAGAGACTCCAACTGTATGAAGTGTAAGTTTGGTTCAGGTATGGTTTGAAGAAAATTCTGATGCTATGGCTCACTGGTTTTAGAAAATGCGTGTTTGTTTCTGGCTCACCTGGTATCTTTTGAAAAGGGAGAGAAAAAATCCCCTTTAGTTCTAGGTTCAGTCCAGAAAAAAACAAATAAAAAATAAAACAGAGTATTTAAGTTCTGTTTCATTCAGCCCTCAGGAAACCAAGGCAAAACATTCTGATTTTTTTTCCAAGTCTCATCATTTGCATTTGCCAGTTGAGGTCTTCAAATACCTGGTTAAATCAAGTGCCTAACCCAGTACTGTCCTTAGAAGTTAAATGGGGATAACAACAAGGCAGTGTGGAGCTGTATTTCCTGGATTTGAACTTCCAAGAGCACCCATCCTAGGGAAGTGGGTCAGCCCTTTGGAGGTGGATGGAACTCATCAGCGATTATAGTTGGTGGAGATACTGATTGCGATTTTCAGGCCAATCCTATCATCCCCACCTAATCAATTTTGTTTCTTTATTTTCTTAATGTGGTGGGTGTGATCTTGGAGAGGGAGCAGTAAGCGGTGGCACGAAGCGAGATCTTAATTCCCTGCCCAGGAATTGAACCTGCGTAGCCTGGATGAAAACCAGGAATCCTAGCTACCAGGCCAGGAAGGACTAGAGGCTAGAAGCTATTCTTCCCTGGCTCTTGCCCCCAGTGAAAAATGCAATTCTCATGGAGGCAAAAACTGTAAAAACAGATACAAAGTTTATTATTAGAGAGGTAGCACAACAACGTGGGAGAGCACACAGAGAAACTGTTTAGTTAAGATAGAAGCAAGGCAGAGATGCACACCCAGAGAGAAAGGGCGTGGGCATCCTCCCCAATGAGGGGGAGTGCAGTAAAGAGGCGGTTAAGTCACTTATATAGGGCAGTTCTTCCAGGTCTTTCTTTACCTTTGGCCAATTATCTGGTTTCTTTTTCCACCCCTGACCTGCCCTAGGACCTTCCCCAACATGCATGTGCAACTTTTTTCCAAGATGGATTCCAGGCCAGAGGCCTATGGGGCGGCATTAGCATCACATATTATGGGGTGGTGCCCCCTCCTTTTTGACCCCCAAGGAGCCTTTCTGCACATGTGCAATGCCTCCCCTGCCCCAAGGATGGGAAATGTATGACCTCTTGATCCTTTACTCAAACAGGGTTTTGTCCCTCTCTGTTCCTGCCATGGCTGTTATCTTAGGGCATCCTCAAGAGACAACGCCTGGCTATTTACCCTGTTTCTGTGGTTACTTACATCTCGGAGGGCAAACAGGAAGCTGATTGTAAATGCCTAACCTGGAGCCCATCTATTTCCCGTCTCAGGAAATGCAAATAGGAGGCAAGTTGTATATGTCTGGCCTGAAGCCCTTCTTTTTCTCACCCCAAGAAATGTAAACAGGAGGCCAGTTGTAAATGCCTAGTCTGGAGCCCATCTATCTCCTGCCTCAGGTGTTAGGATGCTAGAGACCTCAGACTTGTCTTTTCTGGTACTTTGGTGGAACTCTGGATCAGTGGGAGGAGTCTTGGGATGCTGTCATCTGCTCATTCCGTGCTGTGGTCACTCAACTGTAAGATGGAGACCTAATTTAATTCAATAAAAGGTATATGTTCTTCAGTAGGTGAATGGATAAGTGAACTGTGGTACAGCCAGGCAATGGAATATTATTTAGTGTTTTTAAAAAATGAGCTGTCAAGGGCTTCCCTGGTGGCGCGGTGGTTGAGAGTCCACCTGCCGATGCAGGGGACATGGGTTCGTGCCCCGGTCCGGGAAGATCCCACATGCCGTGGAGCGGCTAGGCCTGTGAGCCATGGCCACTGAGCCTGCGCGTCCGGAGCCTGTGCTCCGCAACGGGAGAGGCCACAACAGTGAGAGGCCCGTGTACCGCAAAAAAAAAAAAAAAGAGCTATCAAGCCATGAAAAGACATGAAGGAAACTTAAATGCATATGACTAAGTGAAAGAAACCAATCTGAAAAGCCTACATACTATATGACATTCTTTAAATTTTGATGTGAACCTAAAACTGCTTTAAAAAAATAAAATCTATTAAAAAAATTTAAAAGGTCTATGTATGAAAGACTTGATAATCTCATTTCTCAGGATGCTGTTAGACACGGAAATTCCCTTTCCTCCTCATCTTTTCCATCTCTTGTGGTATTGGGTCCTATTTTTTATTCATATGAGGTTTCACTTCAATCTAAATTCATCCATGATAAAACACCTACTATGTGCAAAGTTTCTCTGTTTTACAGAGGAGACTTTAGTCTCAGAAAGGCCATCAGTATTTCTGAAGGACAAAGAATTAGCACATGATAGAGCCAGGATTTTCAAACAGGATTTTCCAAATTCTGAGCTCTCCCACTGCCTCTCCATCCTGAAAGTCTACTAGAGGTTTGGCAATCATTCCCATGCAGGTTTCTGTAGGTTGCTATTTAACTCCGGGATTGAAAATTCATCAGCCTCCTGTTCCATATTGCAGTTAACAGACTATCCCAGAACTGATAAGTGGGAGCCACCAGGACAGGAATTGCTTCCCAGGGCATAGAGCTCCCCAGGGTAGAATGGGTCACCTTAGGCAGCATTGACCTCCCCCTCACCACAGATTCAAGCATACAACAGAAAGACCAAGGATCCTTAAACTGGGATTCACACATGGAGCATCTAAAATTGTCAGATTTTGAGTGTAGAGATATGTATACCTTTTTTCTTGGAGGAGATTTTCACCAGGTTTTCAAAATTTAGTTTTTGACCCAATTGTTGACAACTGTTAAGACCAAAGGTGGAGGAGAGGGTGGAATGAAGTTATATCCCAAACTTGACCATCTAAGAGTCTCCTACTGAGTCATTTTCATGAGTGAATATGGGTTCTCAAGGATAATACCAATCCAGGCATCAGCTGAGAAGTTTGGGTCTCCTCCTCTACTCCATAATAGAACTCAGGGCTTTCCTAGGGTCAGGGTGACCATGAACTGTAAATATGCATAAGGGATCTTATTAAGGTGATGGAAATGTTCTAAATGTGTATGTGTGTATTCGTTTCTACTAAAAAAAACTATATTAAAAAGCACTAAAAACTAATGCGTAGATATAGGACAGACTTGTGGTTGCCAAGGGGGAGGGAGGGTCAGGGGAAGGATGGATTGGGAGTTTGGGGTTAGCAGATGCAAACTATTATATATAGGATGGATAAACAACAGGGTCCTATTGTATAGCACAGGGAACTATATTCAACATCCTGTGATAAAACATAATGGAAAAGAATCTTTAAAAAGTATGTATATGTATAACTGAATCACTTTGCTGTACAGCAGAAATTAACACACTGTAAATCAACTATACTTCAAAACAACAACAATAAAAAAATAATGTGTATTAGTTTCCTAGAGCTTCTGTAACAAAGTACCACAAAGTGGGTGGTTTAAAACAACAGAAAGTCATACTAAACTAATTACACCTATAACAATCCTATTTTCAAATAAGGTCACATTTTGAGGTACTGGGGTCAGGACTTCAGCATATCTTGTTTGGTGGACACAATTCAATACACAACAAAGTGAATAACAGTGCTGCTTGCAAATGTGTGTACATTTACAACAATAGATACATTTTATAATATGTAAGATATACCTTGTAAAAAAATGAACAGAAACCTCAATTAAACAGAGTTGGGAGACCAGAAGGGGGAGCTCTCACGCCTCGTGATGATAGCACAGCCCGTTGGGAGGAAGACTCCTCTTCTTTCCTGGAGAGGACTCAGCCAATGAAAAGCCACAGACTCTTAGTTTACTATTAACAGCCGCCCGCCCCCAACTTCCTTTCCCTCTCTCCTCCTCTTGTCGTTTGGGGACTTGCAGTGACTCGCCATGGTTGCAGACCCTGAATTACAATTCTCTGCTGATCCCGAATAAACCCATCTTTCATGGAGAAATATCAGCAGTCTGTTTGTTTCAGGTTAACATTTTCAATCAAGTAATTTTTAAAGAGTGGCAAGGAGATTTTTCAAACGATTGCTGGGATCCTGAAGTTCATGTAGACAGCACTGAACCTTAACACATCATCTGAAAGTTTCAAAACCATATTTAGTGAACCAGCTATTCCATTTCTCATGTATAGTTCAGAGACATACTCACATGAGTTTAGCTGGCACAAAATTAGGAATAATCTAAATCTCCATCAGTAGGTAAATGGTAAATAAATTTAGGTAGAGCCAACCATGAAATACTATGCAACAAGCACAAAGAATGAGATAATTTGATATTAGTGACATGGAAAGAAATCTGAGATATATTGTCATGGCCAGAAAAAAAAAAAGAAGTAAATAATAGACTGACACAGAGAGCATGATACCATTTATATAAAACACAAAAATCAATATCAAAGAAAATTATGCTCCATGTTTTCTGAGGATACATGCATATTAAAATTAATATTGAGCATTTACTAGACGCCAGGCACTGTTCTAACAGACTGACACATATTAACTTCTCAGGACAAGTTAACTACTATTATTGTAGCCCATTTAATGAAGAAGAGGTTAAGACACAAAGAGGTTAAGTTACTTCTCCAAAGCTAGTGAGTGGTGGAATTTGAATTTGAATCCAGGCTTGTCTGAATTCACAGGGCTCTTTCTGCTCGTGCTGTTTTATGTATTCTAGAAGAATATACATAAAAGTAATTAATGGTCACCTCCAGGAGTGAAGTAGAGGGGAATCCATGACTCCAGTCAGTAGTCAATGGGATTTTAATTTTTTTACAGTGTAGGAAATAATATAGAGAGATCTGTGTATCACTTACTGTTTCCCTTAATGATAATATCTTGCAAAACTGTAGTAAAATATCACAATCAGGATATTGATGTTGGTATAATCCATTGAGCTTGTTTATATTTACCTATTTTTACTCATTTGTGTGTGAGTATTTGGCTCTATGCACTTTTAAGACTATTTTTTTGTGCAATCTTAGGTTCACAGCAAAATTGAGAGAAAGGTGCAGATTTTCCCATATTGCCTCTGCCCCCACCCATGCACAGCCTCCCCCATTATCAGCTTCCTCCACCAGATGGTTCATTTGTTACAACGGATGAATCTATATCGACACATTTTTATCACCCAAGGTCCATAGTTTACATTAGGGTTCATCTTGCTGTTGTACATTCTATGGGTTTGGACAAATGTGTAATGACTCATATCCACTATTTGAGTATCATACAAAGTATTTTCACTTTCCTAAAAATTCTATGCTCTGCATATTCATCTCCTCTGTCCCCACCATATATACCTGGTAACCACTGGTCTATATATTATTTTCATAGTTTTGCCTTTTGCAGAATTCCATATAATAGTTTTCTTCTAGTAGTTTTAGTTTCAGATATATTGTTTAAATCTTTAATCTATTCTGAGTTGATTTTTACTGATGGTCTGAGATAAGGGTCCAATTTCATTCTTCTGCATGTGGATATCCAGTTTTCCCAACACCATTTATTGAAGAAACTATACTTTCCCCATTGTGTGTTCTTGGAAACTTTGTCAAAGATCAATTGACTGTAAATGTGTAGATTATTTCTGGGCTGTATATTCTGTTTCATTGGTCTATATGTCTGTTTTTTTTTGTTTTTTGTTTTTTTTTTTTTTGCATTACGTGGGCTTCTCACTGCTGTGGCCTCTCCCGTTGAGGAGCACAGGCTCTGGACGCACAGGCCCAGCAGCCATGGCTCACGGGCCTAGCCGCTCCGCGGCATGTGGGATCTTCCCGGACCGGGGCACAAACCCGTGTCCCCTGCATCGGCAGGCGGACTCTCAACCACTGCGCCACCAGGGAAGCCCTATATGTCTGTTTTTAAGCCAGTACCATATCATTTTGATTACTATAGCTTTGTTGTACATTTTGAAATAATGTCATGTGATGCCTCAGCTTTGTTCTTCTTTCTCAAGATTACTTTGGATATTCAGGGTCTTAGGTGGTTCCGTACGAATTTTAGAATCGTTTTTACTATCTGTGGAAAATGCCATTGGAAATTTGATAATATTCGCATTGAAACTGTAGATTTGGTGGTGGGATAGCATGGACATTTAAAAATATTTTTCCAATCTACAAACATGGGATATCTTTCCCTTTATTTATGTCTTCCTCAGTTTCTGTCATCAATGTTTTATGTTTTCCAGTAACAGGTCTTTCACCTCCTTGGTTAAATGAATTCCAATTCTTTTTGATGCCATTGTAAATGGGATTATTTTCTTAATTTCTTTTTCATGTAGTTTACTGTTAGCATATCGAAATATAACTGATTTTCTGTATGTTGAATTTGTATCCTGCAAATTTACTGAATTCTTTTATTAGCTCTAACAGGTTTTTTGGTGGCACCTTTAGGATTTTCTATATATAAAATCATGTCATCTGCAAACAGAGGATTTCACTTCTTCCTTTCCTACTTGGGTGCCATTTATTTCTTTCTCTTGCCTAATTACTCTGGCTAGGACTTCCAATACTATGTTAAATAGAAGTGTTGAGAGTGGTTTCTTTGCCTTGTTTCTGATCTTAGAGAAAAAGACTTCAGTTTTCGCCATTAAAGTATGATGTTAGCTGTGGGCCTGTCATATATGGCCTTTATTATGTTGATGTACATTCCTTCTATACCTAATCTGTTGAGATTTTTTATCATGAGCAGATGTTGAATTTTGTCAAATACTTGTTCAGCTTCTATTGAGACAATCATATGATTTTTATCCTTCATTCTTTCAACGTGGTGTATCACATTCATTGATTTGCATATGTTGAACCATTCTTACATCCTGGGGATAAATACCACTTGATTGTAGTGTGTGATCCTTTTAATGTGCTGTTGAATTTTGTTTGCTAGTATTTTGTTGAGGATTTTTGCATCTATATTTATCAGGAATATTGGCCTGTAATTTTCTTTTCTTGTAGATCTTTACCTAGTTTCGATATCAGGGTACTGTTGGCCTCATAAAGTGAGTTTAGGAGCATTCCCTTCTTCAAGTTTTTGTAAGAGTTTGAGAAGGATTGACATTAATTATTCTTTGAATGTGTGGTAGAATCTACACATGAAGCCATCTGGTCCTGGGCTTTTCTTTGTTGGGAGGTTTTTTTTTTTTTTTTTTTGGTACGTGGGCCTCTCACTGTTGTGGCCTCTCCTGTTGCAGAGCACAGGCTCCGGACGTGCAGGCTCAGTGGCCATGGCTCACAGGCCTAGCCACTCCACGGCATGTGGGATCTTCCTGGACCGGGGCATGAACCCATGTCCCCTGCATTGGCAGGCAGACTCTCAACCACTGTGCCACCAGGGAAGCCCATGTTGGGAGGTTTTTGATTACTGATTTAATTTCCTTATCAGTAATTGATCTGTTCAGATTCCCTATTTCTTCATAATTAAGTCTTTGCAGTTTGCATATTTCTAGGAATGTATCATTTTGTATAGGTTGTCCAACTTATTGGCATGTAACCGTTCACAGTAGTCTCTTATGATCCTTTGTATTTCTATGGTATCAGTTGTAATATAGCCTCTTTCATTTTTTATTTACTGAAGTCTTCTCTCTTTTGTCTTAGTCTTGTGAAAGGTTTGTCAATTTTGTTTATCTTTACAAAAACTCAGCTCAGTATCATTGATCTTTTCTATTGTTTTTCTAGTTTCTATTTCATTTATTTCTGCTCTGATATCTATAATTTTCTTCTTTATGCTTATGTTACCTAATTTATTCTTTTTTTCTACTCCTTTGAGGTATAAAGTTAGGATGTTTATTTGAGATCTTTCTTTATTCTTTTTTTTTTTTTTGCCGTACGCGGGCCTCTCACTGTTGTGGCCTCTCCCGTTGAGGAGCACAGGCTTCGGACACGCAGGCTCAGCAGCCATGGCTCATGGGCCCAGCTGCTCCGTGGCATGTGGGATCTTCCCGGACTGGGGCACGAACCCGTGTCCCCTGCATCGGCAGGCAGACTCTCAACCACTGCGCCACCAGGGAAGCCCTCTTTATTCTTAATGTTATAAATTTCTTGCTATAAATTTCCCTCTTAGAACTATTTTGGCTGTCTCCTATAAGTTTCGGTATTTGTGTTTCCTTTTTCACTTTTCTCAAGATCTTTTAAAAATTTCCTTTTGATTTTTTATTTGACCCACTGATTGTTCAGGAGTGTGCTGTTTAATCCCACATATTTGTGAATTTTCCAGTTTTCCTCCTGTTATTAATTTCTAGTAAGAAACTGTTGTCATTGGAAAATATAATTGGCAAGATTTCAATCTTCTTAAATTTGCTAAGACTAATTTTGTGACCTAACATATGATCTATCCTAGAGAATGTTCCATGTGCGCTTGAGAAGAATGTGTGTTCTGCTGCTGTTGGATGGAATGTTATATGTATTTCTGTTGGTTTTGTTTAATCTAAAGTAAAATTCAAGTCCAATTTTTTTTATTGGTTATCTGTCTCAATGATCTATCCATTGTTGAAAGTGGAGTATTGAAATCCACTATTATTGCATTGCTATTACTACCTTCAGAAATTTGCTTAATGTATTTAGTATTTGCTTAATATATTTAGATGTTCTGATGTTGGGTGCATATATATTGATAATTGTTATATCTTCTTGATGAATTATCCCTCTATCATTATATAATGACCTTCTTTGCCTCTTGTGACAGTTTTTGACAAAGTTTATTTTGTCTGATAGAAGTGTGGCTGCCCCTGCACTCTTTTGGTTACCACTTGCATGGAATATATTTTCTCTGTCCCTTAATTTTCAGCTTACATGTGTCCTTAAATCTAAAGTGAGTGTCTTTTACACAAGACATAACTGGGTCTTGTTTTTTTATCCATTCAGCCACTTTATGTCTTTTTATTGGAATATTTAATCCATTTACATTTAAAGCAATTATTGATAGATAAGGACTTACTATTTTCATCTTGTTTATTATCTTCTGATTGTTTTGTAGTTCATTTCCTAAACCTTCTAATAAAATCATATCTCAAATATAATTAAACATTCAATATTTACAATATAACTATGTGTTCATGGATAGGTCATGGCCTAGTTAGTACATGTAAGTTTACTGCTGAGTCAAGCAGTATACATTGATTATCTTTTCTCAGTTATGTAACTTTATATTTTCCTGGAGTTGATAATTGCCTCAATTTTTCATTTGCTTAGTTTTCTATTTCACACTCTCCACAGAACTCTAGAAATCCTTTTAACACTATTTTTCTCACGGTCAAATGAAACAGTTATGTTATTGGTTCCACTGTTTTCCTGGAGATGCTCTCTTCATATCTCTCAAGTTCCTCTGTTTTCCTGCTCTAATCTGTTTTAGTTGCTCTCTGGGCCTACTTCCCACTGTGATCTAGAGAATTCCTTTCAAAACCATTCTTAAAATTACCTTTGCTTCTGTTTTCTGCTGGTTCCTTCCTTAGGAATCTTGTTTTTCTGTCTTTTGGGTTACTTCTTTTTGGAGAACACATTGTCCAAGAGCTTTATGAGAACTTACAAATGTGAAGGAAAAAAGCTCTCCCTTGATCTCTAGCTTGAATGCTATAGAATTTTTATCTGGAAACCATTATTAGTCAGAATATTTAAATCATTGCTCTATTGTTGCCTAATTTCCAATGTCATTGCTAAATAAACTAATACCATACTGATTTCCAATTATTTCTTTTTCTTCTCTTTTGAAGCATTTTAATTTTTTTCTCTATTCACCTGTTTTACAACTTAATGATGATATATCTTAGTTTGTTTACTTATTATTGTTACTTTTTATTCTGGTCACTGTGTTAGAAAGAGAGTGTTTTTCAAACCTGGAAATTTTTCTTGTATTTTTTCTTTGATAATTTTCCTTCCAATGTAATTCCTGTTCTATTTTTTGAAAACTCTTTTTCGTGAAATATTGAACCTCTTGTATTGAAGCTCAAGTTAAAAATATGTATGTATGTGTCTGTTTGTCTTTATCTTTTGGTCCTACTTCCTCTTGATTTTTCTTCCAACTCTTATGCTTATTTTGTTCTTTAAAAAATTGGTTATGATATTTTAATTTAAAAGATCTCTTCCATACAATCTGATAGTTTATTTATGGTATCCTGTTCATGGGTGTTTCATGAATTATAATATAAAGTAGAATTAGCTATAATGATAGCTAATATTAATTGAGCCAGGGAGTATTTTAGGAACTTTATGAAATTAGCTCCTTTGATCCCCAGAACCATGGATTGAGGTTAAGGGAGTGGTTCTCCAAAATAAAAGAAAGGAATTGATAATAGAAGAAAAGGAAATGAATGTGGAACGCCAAAAATGACAGATAACCATGAAAGAATGATTGAAAGTATTATATGCCTGCCAGAACCCAGGCACTATTGTAGGCACAGGGGCTGGGAATATGAAGAGGGGAATAAGGCACCATCCCTGCTGTGTTCACATCCTTTAATGTAGTTGAAAGCTAATGGCATTTGCCACTTGTCAGCCCCTGATGAATTCCTCCCCCAGTGCCTTGAAGCAGCAAGAAGCTCTACAGGAAAGGCAGCCTAGAGCAGGAGGAGGGAAGGGAGGGGACCTAGGAGTTGCTCCTTCTTTGTGAAAAACTCTGATGGGAAAATTGTCAGCTGTACTCCCACTCTCTCTGAAAGTCAGTATGATGCGCATCCATCTTAATCACCATCAGAGAGAGCAGGCATTTTAATAAGCAGCATTATTCATGAAAACTTTGTTCTCCTTTCCCACTTCCTTCCAAAATAAGATAGACGTGAACTTCGAATGAACTCCTCATTTGTCTCCTTCTTCTTGCCTCTTCTTTATATTCAAACCCACTACCTTCTCCCCATGACCCCCATCCTCTGGACATCTTCTGGGGAATAGATGAGGAGTAGCTGTCCACCGTGGGGGAGGAAGAGTGTGGCTGGAGATATCTGGGTCCCTAGAGGGTAGGGATTATTGGACATGTCACTACAAATTGAGAGACAAAAGAGATGGGATCACTGCTGTGGTGGAACTTAGAAATCATTCACTCAACCAATCGCTTATTTAACAAGTATTCATTGGTCACCTAATGTGTATTTCACTGAGAATACAGTGAATCAGACATGATTTCTATCCCCAGAGAAACTATCAATCCATTCAGCAAATATTTTTGAGCTGCAGGACAGATTCCAGACAAGATCATTAGAAGGCATATGGTCCCTGTAATTCATTGCATTATAGGTATAGTTATTGATAACCTATATGTTTTAGGTATTGTACTAGACCCTGAGCTTATTGAGACATAGAGCCTTTGTTCTACTCAGGGTCTAGAAGAGAAGAAAGTTAGTAAAAGAAAGGAAAAGAAAAGAAAACTATAAAACACATTATCTATTATGGGAAATGACATGGATAACAGCTCATAACTTCTCCCCTCTCGTGACTTCTCCATATGGTTCAGAGGCACTAACCCCACTCTGTGCTCAGAGATGGACACCATGAACAAGGGCTGACCAAGCAGAGCATTGCATCTTCCTGGACATAGTGATTGTTTCAGAGATGGGAGCAGGACTCAGAGAGGATTAATAATACAACAGTTTATGGGGACTTTGCTGGGACCATTTGGTAGTTGGCACTTGTTTATACTAAGTTTTCCAAGTGTGTACAATTATCTTGCTACCACATGGAGAGAGCCTGCCTGAGAATAAAACCAATGCCGAGCAAAATAGAGCAATGAGATGGAAGGAGACCAAGCCCTTTTAACATTGAGTGCCTGGAACTAGTCATACCTGAAGTAGCCGTGTAAGAATAATCCCTAAACTGTTCCAGTACAGGCAGACCTCGTTTTATTGTGCTTCACTTTATTGTGCTTTGTAGATACTGTGTTTTTTACAAATTGAAAATTTATGCAAACCCTACATGGAGCAAGTCTACTGACATCATTTTTTTCTGACGGCATTTGTTCATTTTGTGTTTCTGTGTCACGTTTTGGTAATTCTCACAATATTTCTAAAATTTTCATTGTTACTTTATTTGTTATCATGATCTGTTATCAGTGATCTTGGATGTTACTATTTTGACCCATCAAAGACTCAGATAGTAGCATTTTTTTTAGCAATACAGTATTTTTAAATTAAGGTATATACGTTGTCTTTTCAGACATAATGCTATTGCATATGTAATAGACTATGGTATAGTGTAAACAAAACTTTTTTTTTTTGCGGTATGCGGGCCTCTCACTGCTGTGGCCTCTACTGTTGCGGAGCACAGGCTCCGGATGCGCAGGCTCAGCGGCCATGGCTCACGGCCCAGCCGCTCTGCGGCATGTGGGATCCCCCCGGACTGGGGCACGAACCCGCGTCCCCTGCATCAGCAGGCGGACTCCCAACCACTGCGCCACCAGGGAAGCCCTAAAAAAAAACTTTTATGTGCACTGAGAAACCAGAAATTTGTGTGACTCACTTTATTTTGATATTTGCTTTATTGCAGTGGTCTAGAACTGAGCCTGCAGTATCTCCAAGGGATGCCTGGACGTGGATCATTAAATCTCCTTTTTGACCTAAACCAGTTTGAGTTCTGTCCCTAATATAGGATCTGAGACACATTTCCAACCCTTCAGCCTTTGTAGAATCAAAGTGGGCCATGTGTCAGGTGCCTCCAATTTCTGTGATGGGAATTTTTTTTAATATAGAAAAAAATGAGGTCCAGAGAAGTTAATTAAATTTCCTAAGGTCATAAGGCAACCTTGTGGCAGACTTGAGATTTGGATGTAGGTTAGTCTGATTCCAAACAAAAAGCTGTTAATTATCATGATGGGGGCCCTGTGTAACTTGCATTCAGAAAAGGTACTCTTAACTGGCAGTCACCAGAGTTTTATGTAGAAATTGTGCATGTGTGTGTGTATTATTTAATAATCACAAAATTTCTATGAACTGGATACTTTTTTGCTCACTTTATAAGTGAGGAAACTGAGGCTCAGAGAGTTAACTTGGGCAAGGACACATGCCATTAAGAGGTAAATCTTGGGGCTTCCCTCATGGCACAGTGGGTGAGAGTTCGCCTGCCGATGCAGGGGACACGGATCCGTGCCCCGGTCCGGGAAGATCCCACATGCCGCGGAGTGGCTGGGCCTGTGAGCCATGGCCGCTGAGCCTGCGCGTCCGGAGCCTGTGCTCCGCAACGGGAGAGGCCACAACAGTGAGAAGCCCGCGTACCGCAAAAAAAAAAAAAAAAAAAAAAAGAGGCAAATCTTGGATTAAAACCTAAACCGTTCTAGTTCCAAAGGTCCATTCATGCTCTTTGCAGAAAATCATCTTCCCAGACTTATCCAGTGGTGGCTACAGGGGCTCTGTTTATATCTCCAAGAACGCGTTCATCATGGTGCACAGTGGCAGCCCATCTTGCTGCTGTTCCATAACCCTTCACCCTGAGCACATTCCAAACTGCAAGGGAAAAAAAGGTACCAAGCTCTTTGGGTCAAAATGGCATTTTAAAAAATGCTCTTTCTACCTCTACCTTCAGCAGTCATGGAGATATCATTGTTTAGTTTACTTTTAATCTGAGTTTTTAAATAGCACACATGCTACAACTCAAACAATACAAAAGTATTTACAATGAAACCTGGGTCTCTCTCCCACCTACCATCCTAGCCCCACCTGTACAGAGGCAGCCAGTGATTCATATGGTTATTCTAAACATGATCTGTGCACACACAAACACCGATAGCTCTTAACTTCCATGCATCTAGAGCCGTGGTTCCTAACCAGGGACAGCCCTCTCCCCAGGGGACATCTGGCCATGTCTGGAGACATATTTTATCGTCATGGCTTGAGAGTGGTAGGGATTGCCGCTGGCATCTGCTCAGTAGATGCTGCAAAACATCCTACAATGCACAGCAAAGCCCCCACTACAAAGACTTATCTGACCCAAGTCGTCAGTAGTGCTGAAGTTGAAGATCCCTCATTTAAAAGAATCATCTTCTAACTTGCTTTTAACACTTAGCAAGATGTGTTGACTCTCTTTCCATACCAGCGTACACTGATATTTTTCAGTGCTTTAAACAGCCTCATGGTATTCTGTTTTATAGATAGGCCTTTATTCATTTAGTCTGCTATTGATAAACATTTAGGTTATTTACAGTATAAGGCAGGTACAGTACAATACCATGCAGCAAGGGGAAAGCTGGTCTAAACATGTCTTTGCACACAGATTGATGTATCTGTAAAATATATTCACAGAAGATCAATCACTGAGCCAACTGCTCCTCAAAGAAGCTGCACTGGACAACACAGCCACATCAAATGAATGAGAATGCCTATTTCCTCACACTCACTGGGTTTTACCAAACATTTTAACTTTTGTCAATTTGATAGATAAATAACTGGATCTCACTGCTATTCAAAATAGCATTTTATTACTCATGAGCATGATTGAGCATCTTGGATGTATCTAAATTCTGAAGTTCCTAGAAATGGTCCCTTGTTGCTACAGGACCAGGAAATGTGCCCTTTCAGAAGGAGATTTTACTTTAATACCTCTTTGCCCTGCTCCTAGATCCTGACTGATTCCCTGGCAGAGGCCTCAGAAAGTGTGAAGATGATGTCAACACACTCATGACTACATGCTTCTCAGAAGCCTGCATAATTAGAACCAGATGGGAAATCCCAAGTCACTTCCTAATGTATCTGAGGCCGTTCCAGTCCTTATCTTTATGACCAGAGGTGTTTTTTTTTTTTTTTCTAGAGATTCCAAGAGAGATTAAAGTTGTAGAAAATCAGGAGCAGGACTGTGCCTGTGAATAAGCAGATTAATTCATTTAGGCTGATTAAAAACTAAATTTCTGTTTCCCAGAGTAGAGCTAAGAGAACATTTCTTATTCTGTAAATGATGAAATCTTTATATCAAGAAGGCAGATATCCAAAGGGAAAATAAAACAGAAGAAACTTAAATGCCACCTCCATCCTTTCAGGAGGCAGGAGAGAGGGAAGGGTTATAGCATCTCACCACCCAGCGAGGGCACAACGCTCACCAGTGATGGAGAACAGGGTGAGCCCCCACGAGCCGGATTGTGCCTTGAATGGTTAAGGAATAAAGAACTCTTCTACCAGTATGGATGGCGATAGCCATAAGCAGCATATATGTACTACTGCTCAGGCTGCCCAGGGACAGAAAGCTATGGGCTGACCTTTTTATGGGGCAATCTGAGTATTGAAAGCAACCAGGTACTCAAGAAATATGCTGCCCGGGGCTTCCCTGGTAGTGCAGTGGTTGAGAGTCTGCCTGCCGATGCAGGAGACACGGGTTCGTGCCCCGGTCCGGGAAGATCCCACATGCCGCGGAGCAGCTGGGCCCGTGAGCCATGGCCGCTGAGCCTGCGTGTCCGGAGCCTGTGCTCCGCAACGGGAGAGGCCACAACAGTGAGAGGCCCGCATACCGCAAAAAAAAGAAAGAAATATGCTGCCCGGATGCTGGTAAGCCATCAGTTTTTTTTGTATTGTGTTGCCAAATAGCAGTCATTCATTTATAGTTCAAACATCACAGTTATTCTTAATTGTAATGCCTTATAAACTTGCAGGGAGGAGAGGGCAAAGAGAATGGTCCCAATATACCCTTCTGTTATGACTAGACCCCATATTAGTATGCCATCAGTCTATCTGAAAAATTGCCTGTGGTATTTAATATAGCTGCTCAAAATATTCCCTCCCCCTCCTTAAGAGAGGAATATACATTTTTCCCACTGATATCAGGCTTGGCCATATGACTTCTTTTGGTAAATGGAGTGTGAACCAAAGTGACATGAGCCAATCATGAGCAAAGTCATTGTGTAGTAGTCCACTTCTCTTTTTTATCTGCAACACTAGCAGAAATGTCCCAGATAGACTTCTTCTATCAGCCTAGATACTTGTGTTGGTTGCTGTAACTTTTGAAATCAGGAGATGTGAGTCCTTCAGATTTGCTCTTTTTCAAGATTGTTTTGGCTATTTAGGATCCCTTACATTTCTATACGACTTTTAGGATCAGCTTGTCAACTGCTGCAAAAATGGGAGAAGAATTTTAATAGGCATTGTGTTGAATTTGTAAATAGATCAATTTGGGGAGTGTTGCCATCCTAACAATCTGAAGTCTTCTGATCCATGAATACATTCTATCTTTCCATTTTTTTAGGTCTTCTTTAGTTGTCTGAAAGGATGTTTCACAGTTTTTAGTGCACAAGTCTTATACTTCTTGTATTAAATTTCCTGAGTATTTTATTATTTTTAATGCTACTGTTAGTGGAATTGTTTTCTTCATTTTCTTTTTGGATTGTTCATTGATGGTGTATAAAAATACAAGTGATTTTTGCATGTTGATATTGTATCCTATATCTTACTGAAATAATTTGTTCGCTTTAGCAGTCTTTATTCCTTTGGATATTCTGTATACAAGATTTTGTCATCTGCAAAAAGATGCCAAGATGCAAGTTTTACTTCTTTCTTTCCGATATGAATGGCTTTATTTATTTTTCTTGTCTAATTGCCCTAGTTAGAAACTAGTACAATTAATAAAGGTGGCAAAATTGGACATCCTTGTCTTGTTCCTGATCTTAAGGGGAAAACTTTCATTCCTTCACCATTAAGTATGATGTTAGTTATGAATTTTTCATAGATGTACTTTATCAAGTTGAGGAAGTTCCTTTCTAGTCCTAGTTTATTGAGTATTTTTATCAGGAAAGAGGATTAGATTTTCTCAAATGCCTTTTCTGCATTTATTAAAATTATCATGTAGGGGGCTTCCTTGGTGGCACAGTGGTTGAGAATCTGCCTGCTAATGCAGGGGACACGAGTTCGAGCCCTGGTCTGGGAAGATCCCACATGCTGCGGAGCAACTAGGCCTGTGAGCCACAATTACTGAGCCTGCGCGTCTGGAGCTTGTGCTCCGCAATAAGAGAGGCGTGATAATGAGAGGCCCCTGCACCGTGATGAAGAGTGGCCCCCGCTTGCCACAACTAGAGAAAGCCCTCACACAGAAATGAAGACCCAACACAGCCAAAAATAAATAAATAAAGTACCCTTAATTAAAAAAAAATTATCATGTAGTTTTGCCCTTAATTCTATTAGTGTGACATATTACACTGATTGATTTTTTTAATATATTCAACCAGCATTATATTCCTGGAATAAATCCCACTCGGTTGTGGTGTGTAATTTTTAAAATATTTTACTGGATATATTTTTTACATTGTGTTGAAGATTTTTGTGACTATATATACAAGATATATTGGCTTATAGTTTTCTTGTGATGCCTTTGGTTTCAATATCAGAGTAAAATTAGCTAATAAAATGAGTTGGAAAGTATTTCCTCCTTTTCTATTTTTAAGAAGATTTTTTGAAAGATTGTTGTTATATCTTCTTTAAACATTGGGTAGAATTTGCCAGTGAAGCCATCTGGGTCTGGAATTTGTTTTGTGTACGTTTTTTTTCTTCACTTGATATTCAGATCTTTTTGAGTCAGTGTTGGTAATCTTTGTTTTTCTAAGAACTTGTCCATTTCTTCTAGATTTTCTATTTGTTGGCATATAGTTGTTCATAATATTCTCTTATAGTTCTTTTTATTTCTATCAGATTGGTGGTCATGACCCTATTTTCATTCTCGATTTTATTAATTTGAGTCTTTTCTCTTTTTTTCTTCATCTGTCTAGATAAAGGTTTGTTAATTTTGTTTATATTTTCCAAGAACCAAAATTTGATTTTATTAATAATTTTCTCTACCATTAATTTCTCTCTAATCTTTATTGTTGCCTTCCACCTAGTTGCTTTGGGTTTAGTTTGCTCGTCCTTTTCTAGTTTGTTAATGTAGAAGGCTAAGTTATTAACCTGAGATCTTTCTGATTCTCTCTCTTTTTTTTGTTTTATTTGTTTATATTTTATTTTATTTTATTTTTTAATTTTAATTTTTATTTTTTACTGGATTTTTCTTTTTTTTTTTTATTAGTTTCTGCTTTATAACAAAGTGAATCAGTCATACATATACATCCGTTCCCACATCCCTTCCCTCTTGCGTCTCCCTCCCTCTCACCCTCCCTATCCCACCCCTACAGGCGGTCACAAAGCACCGAGCTGATCTCCCTGTGCTATGTGGCTGCTTCCCACTATCTATCTACCTTACGTTTGGTAGTGTATATATGTCCATGCCTCTCTTTCGTTTTGTCACAGCTTACCCTTCCCACTCCCCATATCCTCAAGTCCATTCTCAAGTAGGTCTGTGTCTTTATTCCTGTTTTACCCCTAGGTTCTTCATGACATTTTTTTTCTTAAATTCCATATATATGTGTTAGCATACGGTATTTGTCTTTCTCTTTCTGAGTTACTTCACTCTGTATGACAGACTCTAGGTCTATCCACCTCATTACAAATAGCTCAGTTTCGTTTCTTTTTATGGCTGAGTAATATTCCATTGTATATATGTGCCACATCTTCTTTATCCATTCATCCGATGATGGACACTTAGGTTGCTTCCATGTCCTCGCTATTGTAAATAGAGCTGCAAGGACCATTTTGGTACATGTCTCTTTTTCAATTATGGTTTTCTCAGGGTATATGCCTAGTAGTGGGATTGCTGGGTCATATGGTAGTTCTATTTTTAGTTTTTTAAGGAACCTCCATACTGTTCTCCATAGCGGCTGTACCAATTCACATTCCCACCAGCAGTGCAAGAGTGTTCCCTTTTCTCCACACCCTCTCCAGCATTTATTGTTTCTAGATTTCTTGATGATGGCCATTCTGACTGGTGTGAGATGATATCTCATTGTAGTTTTGATTTGCATTTCTCTAATGATTAATGATGTTGAGCATTCTTTCATGTGTTTGTTGGCAGTCTGTATATCTTCTTTGGAGAAATGCCTATTTAAGTCTTCTGCCCATTTTTGGATTGGGTTGTTTGTTTTTTTGCTATTGAGCTGCATGAGCTGCTTATAAATTTTGGAGATTAATCCTTTGTCAGTTGCTTCATTTGCAAATATTTTCTCCCATTCTGAGGGTTGTCTTTTGGTCTTCTTTATGGTTTCCTTTGCTGTTCAAAAGCTTTGAAGTTTCATTAGGTCCCATTTGTTTATCTTTGTTTTTATTTTCATTTCTCTAGGAGGTGGGTCAAAAAGGATCTTGCTGTGATTTATGTCATAGAGTGTTCTGCCTATGTTTTCCTCTAAGAGTTTGATAGTTTCTGGCCTTACATTTAGGTCTTTAATCCATTTTGAGCTTATTTTTGTGTATGGTGTTAGGGAATGATCTATTCTCATACTTTTACATGTCCCAGTCCAGTTTTCCCAGCACCACTTATTGAAGAGGCTGTCCTTTCTCCACTGTACATTCCTGCCTCCTTTATCAAAGATAAGTTGACCATATGTGCGTGGGTTTATCTCTGGGCTTTCTATCCTGTTCCATTGATCTATCTTTCTGTTTTTGTGCCAGTACCACACTGTCTTGATTACTGTAGCTTTGTAGTATAGTCTGAAGTCAGGCAGCCTGATTCCTCCAGCTCCGTTTTTCGTTCTCAAGATTGCTTTGGCTATTCAGGGTCTTTTGTTTTTCCAAACAAATTGTGAATTTTTTTGTTCTAGTTCTGTGAAAAATGCCAGTGGTAGTTTGATAGGGATTGCATTGAATTTGTAGATTGCTTTGGGTAGTAGAGTCATTTTCACAATATTGATTCTTCCAATCCAGGAGCATGGTATATCTCTCCATCTATTTGTATCATCTTTAATTTCTTTCATCAGTGTCTTAGAATTTTCTGCATACAGGTCTTTTGTCTCCTTAGGTAGGTTTATTCCTAGATATTTTATTCTTTTTGTTGCAATAGTAAATGGGAGTGTTTTCTTGAGTTCACTTTCAGATTTTTCATCATTAGTGTACAGGAATGCCAGAGATTTCTGTGCATTAATTTTGTATCCTGCTACTTTACCAAATTCATTGATTAGCTCTAGTAGTTTTCTGGTAGCATCTTTAGGATTCTCTATGTATAGTATCATGTCATCTGCAAACAGTGACAGCTTTACTTCTTCTTTTCCAATTTGGATTCCTTTTATTTCCTTTTCTTCTCTGATTGCTGTGGCTAAAACTTCCAAAACTAAGTTGAATAAGAGTGGGGAGAGTGGGCAGCCTTGTCTTGTTCCTGATCTTAGTGGAAATGGTTTCAGTTTTTCACCATTGAGGATGATGTTGGCTGTGGGTTTGTCATATATGGCCTTTATTATGTTGAGGAAAGTTCCCTCTATGCCTACTTTCTGCAGGGTTTTTTTTTATCATAAATAGGTGTTGAATTTTGTTGAAAGCTTTCTCTGCATCTATTGAGATGATCATATGGTTTTTCTTCTTCAATTTGTTAATATGGTGTATCACATTGATTGATTTGCGTATATTGAAGAATCCTTGCATTCCTGGAATAAACCCCACTTGATCATGGTGTATGATCCTTTTAATGTGCTGTTGGATTCTGTTTGCTAGTATTTTGTTGAGGATTTTTGCATCTATGTTCATCAGTGATATTGGCCTGTAGTTTTCTTTCTTTGTGACATCCTTGTCTGGTTTTGGTATCAAGGTGATGGTGGCCTTGTAGAATGAGTTTGGGAGTGTTCCTCCCTCTGCTATATTTTGGAAGAGTTTGAGAAGGATAGGTATTAGCTCTTCTCTAAATGTTTGATAGAATTCGCCTGTGAAGCCATCTGGTCCTGGGCTTTTGTTTGTTGGATGATTTTTAATCACAGTTTCAACTTCAGTGCTTGTGATTGGTCTATTCATATTTTCTATTTCTTCCTGATTCAGTCTTGGCAGGTTGTGCATTTCTAAGAATTTGTCCATTTCTTCCAGGTTGTCCATTTTATTGGCATAGAGTTGCTTGTAGTAATCTCTCATGATCTTTTGTATTTCTGCAGTGTCAGTTGTTACTTCTCCTTTTTCATTTCTAATTCTATTGATTTGAGTCTTCTCCCTCTTTTTCTTGATGAGTCTGGCTAATGGTTTATCAATTTTGTTTATCTTCTCAAAGAACCAGCTTTTAGTTTTATTGATCTTTGCTATCATTTCCTTCATTTCTTTTTCATTTATTTCTGATCTGATCTTTATGATTTCCTTCCTTCTGCTAACTTTGGGGGGTTTTTTGTTCTTCTTTCTCTAATTGCTTTAGGTGCAGGGTCAGGTTGTTTACTCGAGATGTTTCCTGTTTCTTACGGTGGGATTGTATTGCTATAAGTTTCCCCCTTAGAACTGCTTTTGCTGCGTCCCATAGGTTTTGGGTTGTCGTGTCTCCATTGTCATTTGTTTCTAGGTATTTTTTAATTTCCTCTTTGATTTCTTCAGTGATCACTTCGTTATTGAGTAGTGTATTGTTTAGCCTCCATGTGTTTGTATTTTTTACAGTTCTTTTCCTGTAATTGATGTCTAGTCTCATAGCATTGTGGTCGGAAAAGATACTTGATACAATTTCAATTTTCTTAAATTTACCAAGGCTTGATTTGTGACCCAAGATATGATCTATCCTGGAGAATGTTCCATGAGCACTTGAGAAAAATGTGTATCCTGTTGTTTTTGGATGGAATGTCCTATAAATATCAATTAAGTCCATCTTGTTTAATGTATCATTTAAAGCTTGTGTTTCCTTATTTATTTTCATTTTGGATGATCTGTCCATTGGTGAAAGTGGGGTGTTAAAGTCCCCTACTATGAGTGTGTTACTGTCGATTTCCCCTTTTATGGCTGTTAGTATTTGCCTTATGTATTGAGGTGCTCCTACGTTGGGTGCATAAATATTTACAATTGTTATATCTCCTTCTTGGATCGATCCCTTGATCCTTATGTAGTGTCCTTCTTTGTCTCTTCTAATAGTCTTTATTTTAAAGTCTATTTTGTCTGATATGAGAATTGCTACTCCAGCTTTCTTTTGATTTCCATTTGCATGGAATATCTTTTTCCATCCCCTGACTTTCAATCTGTATGTGTCTCTAGGTCTGAAGTGGGTCTCTTGTAGACAGCATATATATGGGTCTTGTTTTTGTATCCATTCAGCCAGTCTGTGTCTTTTGGTGGGAGCATTTAGTCCATTTACATTTAAGGTAATTATTGATATGTATGTTCCTATTCCCATTTCCTTAATTGTTTTGGGTTCGTTATTGTAGGTATTTTCCTTCTGTTGTGTTTCTTACCTAGAGAAGTTCCTTTAGCATTTGTTGTAAAGCTGGTTTTGTGGTGCTGAACTCTCTCAGCTTTTGCTTGTCTGTAAAGGTTTTAATTTCTCCATCAAATCAGAATGAGATCCTTGCTGGGTAGAGTAGTCTTGGTTGCAGGTTTTTCTCCTTCATCACTTTAATTATGTCCTGCCAGTCCCTTCTGGCTTGTAGAGTTTCAGCTGAGAGATCAGCTGTTAACCTGATGGAGATTCCCTTGTATGTTATCTGTTGTTTTTCCCTTGCTGCTTTTAATATGATTTCTTTGTGTTTAATTTTTGACAGTTTGATTAATATTTGTCTTGGCGTATTTCTCCTTGGATTTATTCTGTATGGGACTCTCTGTGCCTCCTGGACTTGATTAACTATTTCCTTTCCTATATTAGGGAAGTTTTTCAACTATAATCTCTTCAGATATTTTCTCAGTCCCTTTTTATTTCTCTTCTTCTTCTGGAACCCCTATAATTCGAATGTTGGTGCGTTTAATGTTGTCCCAGAGGTCTCTGAGACTGTCCTCTGTTCTTTTCATTCCTTTTTCTTTATTTTGCTCTGCATCAGTTATTTCCGCTATTTTATCTTCCACCTCACTTATCCGTTCTTCTGCCTCAGTTATTCTGCTATTGATCCCATCTAGAGTATTTTTCATTTCATTTATTGTGTTTTTAATCAATGCTTGATTCATCTTTAGTTCTTCTAGGTCCTTGTTAACTGTTTCTTGCATTTTGTCTATTCTATTTCCAAGATTTTGGATCTTGGAAATAGAATCTTGGATCATCTTTACTATCATTATTCTGAATTCTTTTTCAGGTAGAGTGCCTATTACCTCTTCATTTGTTAGGTCTGGTGGGTTTTTATCTTGCTCCTTCTCCTGCTGTGTGTTTTTCTGTCTTCTCATTTTGCTTATGTTACTGTGTTTGGGGTCTCCTTTTTGCAGGCTGCAGGTTCGTAGTTCCCGTTGTTTTTGGTGTCTGTCCCCAGTGGCTAAGGTTGGTTCAGTGGGTTGTGTAGGCTTCCTGGTGGAGGGGACTAGTGCCTGTGTTCTGGTGGATGAGGCTGTATCTTGTCTTTCTGGTGGACAGGTCCACGTCTGGTGGTGTATTTTGGGGTGTCTGTGGGCTTTTTATTATTTTAGGCAGCCTCTCTGCTAATGGGTGGCATTGTGTTCCTGTCTTGCTAGTTGTTTGGCATAGGGTGTCCAGCACTGTAGCTTGCTGGTCGTTGAGTGAAGCTGGGTGCTGGTGTTGAGATGGAGATCTCTGGAAGATTTTCGCCGTTTGATATTATGTGGAGCTGGGAGGTCTCTTGGGGACCAGTGTCCTGAAGTTTCTCCCACCTCAGAGGCACAGCACTGAGTCCTGGCTCCTCAATTTAGGATGATTCGTTGTCTATTCATGTATTCCACAGATGCAGGGTACATCAAGTTGATTGTGGAGCTTTAATCCGCTGCTTCTGAGGCTGCTGGGAGAGATTTCCCTTTCTCTTCTTTGTTCTCACAGCTCCCGGGTCTCAGCTTTGGATTTGGCCCCACCTCTCCGTGTAGGTTGCCGGAGGGTGTCTGTTCTTCGCTCAGACAGGACAGGGTTCTGATTCTCTTACCATGTGTTGTTTTCACTGTTGCTTCTGCTGTTTGTTTAGTGACTTTCCTGTACTAATTATTTAAAATTTGGGACTTCCCTGGTGGTCCATTGGCTAAGATTCTGCACTCCCAGTGCAGGGGGCCCAGGTTCAATCCCTGGTCAGGTAACTAGATCCCGCATGCTGCAACTAAGAGTTTGAATGCCACAACTAAGATCCCGCAAGCGGCAATGCAGATCCCACATGCCACAACTAAGACCCAACGCAGCCAAATAAATAAATAAATACAAATAAAAATAAATTAAATTTGTATTCCTTGTTATGTGTGGGCATTGAAGTTTCTGTTTGCTTAGCTTAATGGTCAGTTAATAAGAAATTTCCTTAAATTCTTGGAACAAGTCACCCAGCCTTTGCCCAGGGTCTCTGTATGTAGGGGCACCACTTCAATGCTCTGGAAGGCAGTTCACAACTCTTCCTCAGCCTTCACCTCCTGCGTGTGCAAAGCCTCAAGGTCAGCAGTGAGAACTTAGGGCCCTCTCAGTTCTTTCCCGAGCATGTGCAGCCTTGTGCATGTGTGTGCTCTTCTAGATTCTCAGGAACATGTCAGAAATTTTCAAAACCCTCAATGGACACCTCATCTTTCACCTGTTCCTTTCAAGTTGTTTGGTCAGCTGTTTGGTTGTTCAAATGTCTACTGCAGCCTCAGGCAGCTGCTGTGTTCAACAGTCGCCACTGATTGGTTTTGACAAATGCCTAAAGGGAAAAGGACCTTCCCAAAGGGGAGGCTCTGAGTCAGTTCAGGTAAATAGAAGTCTTGTTAGTGGGTGTTTCCAGGCAACTGTCAGACAGGTCAGTAATGATAATTATCTGAGAATAGCACTTCTGGAGAGCACCATACTTGTTCTTTCCCTTCAATGGCCACTAGGTTGCTGGATTTCACTGTGGTTGCAGGCTTTTGGTTTTCAGGGCTATCATGGAGCTGAGGAGAGGGGTTTGAATGGATCAAGTTAAAATGCCACAAAGCTCTCTGTTATTATTGATATTTATCTGTTTTCCTTGATTAAATGTTTTTTAGATTGTTGCAAGCCTTTGGTTAATCTCCAGAGTTCTGAAAAAGTTAGTTTTTACCATTTTTACTAGTGTTGCTTATATGGAAGTACAGACTTTTTAGAGTTCGTTACAATGCCATTCCCACTGACATTCCTCTGATGGATGTTAAATCTGAGTCTAAATACTTTACTTCTATAATCATTACAAAAATGTCTCTCTCATTAAAGTTCCACAAGGGCAGTAATTCAGTTTTTCTTGTTGATCATCATATTCCTCTATGTAGTACAACACAATGTAGCAAGCACTCACTACCTATTTGATAAGTCAAGGAATGAACGAATGAGTGAATGAATGAATAAATGTTCTCCACAGCCAACAAACAGTTAAATACAATGAAAATTTATAACTAATTAATTATCTATTTACATTCCCACCAAGAGTGAACTAGCAATTCCACTGCTGGGTATATACACAAAGAAAATGAAAACACTAATTTGAAAAGATACATACACCCCAATGTTCATGTGAGCATTATTTACAATTGCCAAGACATGGAAGCAACCTAAGTGTCCATCAGTAGATGAATGGATAAGGAAGATGTGGTACATATATACGATGGAATATTACTCAGCCATAAAAAAGAAGAAAAATTTTCCATTTGCAACAACATGGATGGAACTGGAGGGTATTATGCTAAGTGAAGTAAGTCAGACAGAGGTAGACAAATACTGTATGTTTTCACTTACATGTGGAATAAAAAAAATAAACAAATGTGATAAAACAGAAACAGACTCACAGATATAGAAAGCAAACTAGTGGTTATGAGAAATGGAATACTGCCTGCTATAGCAGTAAACAAAGGATGTCACAGTCATCAGCAATTGTAGCCACCCTCAACTGGTGAGCTGGTGAGCCCTGAGGGACATCAGGAGGGAAAGAATACCTGCCATCTAGCAGCCATCAGACTAGCAGCCATCAGACTTGATTCGATGGTATAGTTTGTAGGGTCTCAAACTTCAGATTCGTCAGCCTCAACTGGAGAGCTTGCTTTAAAAAATCCAGATTCAAAGAATCCACCTCTAAGCACCCCTTGTTTCAGAATCTGTGGAGGTGAGGAGAGTCATCCGGACTTTAGCAAATCCCCCATTGCCCAACCGAGTTGAGAACTAGTGATCTGGCTTTATCCTTTCACTGTACACAGGAGGAAGCAGCGGCCCAAAGACTGCCAAAGCCGCCCAGTGACTTTTCCAAGTTTGTCTCTCTCAGGTGTTAGTTCCTCTCACCAGACATGGCGCTTAACCATTGTAGATAGAATAAATGTTTGCTGACTGAATCACTGTTGAATGGTTTTCACATTATTAATTAAGAGAGGCAGTGTATTGTTGTGGTTAAATGAACAGGCTCTGGAGCTAGACTTCCTTGGTTCAAACCCCAACTCTGCCACATACTAGCTTTGTCACTTTCGGTGAGTTAACCTAACACTCTGCCCCTGTTTTCTCAACTGTATCATGGGAATTATAATAGAACCTCCCTGGTAGGGTTGTAAAGAATAAATGGGGTTGGGCTCCCCTGGTGGCGCAGTGGTTGAGAGTCCGCCTGCCGATGCAGGGGACACGGGTTCGTGCCCCGGTCCGGGAGGATCCCACATGCCGCAGAGCGGCTGGGCCCGTGAGCCATGGCCACTGAGCCTGCGCGTCCGGAGCCTGTGCTCCGCAATGGGAGAGGCCACAACAGTGAGAGGCCCGCGTGCCGCAAAAAAAAAAAAAAAAAAAAAAAAAAAAAAAGAATAAATGGGGTTAATTCATTTAGTGAGTTGACAGAATCAGCAAAGAAAAATATAGGAACTTATACTAAAGAAGCAGTCACTGTTTATCTGAAATCCAAGTTTAACTGGATTTCTTGTGTTTTTATTCACTAAATCTGGCAACTATGTCACTTAGAGTGCCCAGCAAGTGCTAATAAATGTTTTCTATTATTATTTTTTTATTTCTATTATTGAGCCCACTCTATTCCAAGCCATTTCCTCAGAGTAAAGAGCCCTTCAGAAACTTATTAATTTGGCTTCCCATAATGTTAGTGCATAACCATTCAAACAGAGGGTAGATTGGAGCTTTTCATGCTAAGTAAACACTCCCTCAAAAATAAAATAAGGGGGCCTCCCTGGTGGCGCAGTGGTTGAGAGTCCGCCTGCCGATGCAGGGGATGCGGGTTCGTGCCCCGGTCTGGGAGGATCCCATATGCCGCGGAGCGGCTGGGCCCGTGAGCCATGGCCGCTGGGCCTGCGCGTCCGGAGCCTGTGCTCCGCAACGGGAGAGGCCACAACAGTGAGAGGCCCGCATACCGCAAAAAGAAAAAAAAAATAAATAAATAAAATAAAATAAAATAAAATAAATTCATGCTAAAAATAAGATCATAGTGGGAACACTTAAAATAGTTAACTGCACAAGATGTTTTCATGAACCTTCAGATGTATGAGAAGCTCTCATTTCCATACAATTAGGATAATTATAAATTATTTTGTGCTTGAAAGAAGGTCCACTCAAAAACACCTTCTCAAGCCACTTCAGGTTAACAGTATCACCTCTGGACAATAAACCCTTATTAATAGAATTTCCTTTCATTTTATTTTCAAGATGGTGTCAGAAGATCAGTATTTGAATTCTGGATCTACTACTAATTCATTTTGTGTCTTTGGGTCAAGGTATTTTTGTGTTTCAGGACCTCTGTTTCTTCATTTTGAAAATGGAGACGTTATATCATATAGTCTCAGAGATTCCTTTAAGAGCCATTGACTCTACTCTCCATTTCCCTCTGAGGTCTATGTCTGAGCAGAAGAAGCAACCAGCAGGGCAGGCAAAGCAATGTGTATTTGCAAATACAAGTTACATTGGTTGTTACCAGCCCAGAAGTAGTAAAGACAGACAGAACCCGTGGTTATGGAGCCCTGGAGCACACATTATAGCCCAAGGTTCTCAACCTAGGCTGCACACTGAAATAAGCTGAGGAACTTTAAATTAAATGCCCACGTCAGGTCTCCACTCCCAGAGATGCTGATCCAATTGGTCTGGAGAGGGGGCAGGCACGCTTAAGCTGCCCAGGTATTGCTGATATGGAGCCGGGGCTGACTGGCTTAACTGGCCCCTATGAGCCCAGTTTTTATACTTCTCTTGTATCCCTCTCAAATCCACCCCAAATCCTCCAAGATGGGGCTCACAGGTGATCACAGGTCACATTGCTCCAGATAACTTGATTTTCACTTGCACATGGCTCTGCTAGTTATGACGCAAGTAGCGTGAGGAGAAAAGCTCCACGCAGGATCGGCGCGGAAGTGGCAGCAGCACAACTTGGACTTGGCTGCACCCTCTGCTTCTCTTGTCTAAACACCCTGTTCATCTCATTTCAGCTCATCTCACTCTTGGGGGCCCCAGAAAGTAGTCTAGTGTAGCCTCCCCATACTGTGACTTATAAATCTCACTGTCCAGGATACAGTCTCCTCAACCCACCAGTTTAGCACATTTCTTTTCCTTGATGAGTACGAACTATTCTGAACATACGGAAGAGGATAGATTCATTTAATAAGCTAGCAAGCAGCCACTCCCATCTCCCAGAGTGAACCAATGTTAATGCTTTGTTCAGACTTCCTTTGTGGTCTTTTCTAATCTTGTGCCCTTAATTTTCTCCCAGGTGTTACCATCACTCTCAAATTAGTGAGCACCCCTCTTATTCATGATGCCTTTTCTATGTGCAAATGTTAATAAACAACATAGGATATTGTTTTGTATGTTTTTAAAACTATACATGAATGGAATCACACTGAATACATTATTCTGCAGCTTACTTTTTTTCATGTGGCATTTTGTTTGAGATTTATCTAAATTCAGTTTATTCATTTTAACAGCTCTGTAATGTTCCATTATGTAAATATCTAACACTTTATTCATTCTAGTGCATTTTCTTTCTACCAACATAACATTTAGAATCTTTCTGAACACACATATTCACACATAAGCAATCTTACTAGCTAAAGAGTCTCTTCTCTACCAGGAAAAATGTTGGATTATACAGCCAAATGTATGCATATTCATTTCTACATTATGCACTTAGCCCAGTGTCAATCATATGTTAAATATCCATAAAGCTTAATTTCCCTCTTAATTTTAACTTAAAAAAACTTTATTAGAGGTTCTAATATTTTCTTCCCATATCCCAATGGGACTTTTTGCACACATCTTGCTTTGGAGGCTATTGCTCTCACAAATGCATTTTATAACTTAACTGAATGTTCTTCTATCCTCTAAGATAAGAGAATTCATTTTTAATCAATACAACCCACCATTTTCCCACCAGCTGCGTATGTCTTTTAAAAGGGGGGCAGGAGAGGGATAAATTAGGAGTTTGGGATTAAAATATACACACTACTGTATATAAAATAGATAACCAAGTACCTACTGTATAGCACAGTGAAGTATACTCAATGTCTTGTAATAACTTATAATGGAAGAGAATGTAAAAAAGAATATATATATAGAAACATATATATGTGTATAACTGAATCACTTTACTGTACACCTGAAACTAACACAACATTGTAAATTAACTATATTTCAATAAGATTTTTGTTTGTTTGTTTGCGGTACGCGGGCCTCTCACTGTTGTGGCCTCTCCTGTTGCGGAGCACAGGCTCCGGACGCGCAGGCTCAGCGGCCATGACTCACGGGCCCAGCCGCTCCACGGCATGTGGGATCTTCCCGGACCGGGGCACAAACCCGTGTCCCCTGCATCAGCAGGCAGACTCTCAACCACTGCGCCACCAGGGAAGCCAATAAATTTTTTTTTTTAAGTCTTCTCTCTGTGTTAAAACAAGCCCACACTGCATTACACACATTCTCTCTCCTTGTCTATACCGCCTCTCCCTCTCCCATCCACCTTTAAAACCTTCAAATCCAAACAGGTTCTGAGCTCCCAGTGGTCCTTCTTCTGATAGTTATAAAGTCATGTTCCTTCCAATTAGCATGTCTCTGTATATAGAGTTGATACTGATTTAGTGTGAGTTTGGTCTGTCGAAACTCCTTGGATAGCAATTACAAGAAAGAGCCTACATATGCTACCAAAATTCCTTGAAGTTCCCCTCTTCCCACCTCACTGTATCAGAAACTACCTCTGGCTCCCCTGGGGCTAGAAAAGTGGCTGCAAAATCATCCTCATGATTACACCTACTAGTGACCACTGCTCAGATATGGCTGATTAGAAATGCCTTTGAATTTGATTTCAGCCCAATTTTAAGGACTTGTTGATTAACTTGGTTGATTAATCACTTGAAGCACAGTAGGGAATTGCCAGTCTGTGGGTATTTTGGAGAAGGTTTTTCTGAATTATAGATGATTACAGCCATTGACAATATGGATTTGAATTGTAACTAGGAGGCTAATGGCCTGGAAGACTGTGGGATACCCAGGGATAAGTAAGGGCTTGTTAGCAGATCTGTTTTCTCGGCCCAGATTTTAGATTTTAGGGAAGGAGGCCAAGAGCAGCTCAGTTGTGTGTGTATGTGTGTGTGTGTGTGTGTGCACGCATGCATGTGTGTGTCTGTCTGTCTGTGTGTCTCTGTATGCGCCACCTATTTTGAGAGGGATCTTCGTTTTCTCAGCCCGTTCTGCTAGCTGTTCATCTCGTTTTAGGATTGGGGACAGCATTTCCGTTCCAAACAATGCAAAATTCTATAGAAGATGAATCAAGAGACTGAAGGTTCAATTCTTGGTTTCACACTCAAGAATGATGCAGATTTGAGCATGTGGCTTGACTTCTCTGCATCTTGGCCTCCTGTTTCTGAAAAATGGGGACAATGATAAGATTTTCCTCTTGCTGCTGTGAGGATCAAATAGGAGAATGTCTGTAAAGTGCCTGGCACAGCATAAGAGCTTAATAAATGGTACCCATGGGTGACATCTTCCCTTCTTCTGTTTTATGTATCCAGTTTGCCTGCATTCAGATCCCAGCATGACTGGGTACCACAGAGGAAACTCTACATGGTGCCTGGCACTCAATAAGCACTCCACACATGGTAGTTGTAAAAAGTTTGATCTCTGAATGGTTGTTGGCGCTTAGTGTTGGACATTTATTTAGAAGGTCACCCTGGTCACTGGTTTAGTTTTTTGAGTTTAAACTTTGTTGATTGGAACTCCTTGTTGTACTGGTTTGACAGGTGATTTTTGAGGTTATTAAGACCTTTGAGAGAGGAGAGAATTGTTGACACACATTAACTCAGATTTTTACAGCCTAGATCCTTGACACTCATAGTATAGTCTGGGGACCAGCAATACCAGCATCACCTGGGAGCTTGTTACAAATGCAGAATCTCAGTACCCCCAGATCTACAGGATCAGAATCTGTATTTTGACAAGATCCTCAGGTGATTTGTATGCACAATAAAGTTTGAAATGTCTTTACCTAAATTTTTTTTTTTTTTTTCAGTATGCAGGCCTCTCACTGCTGTGGCCTCTCCCATTGTGTAGCACAGGCTCCGGACGTGCAGGCTCAGCGGCCATGGCTCACGGGCCAGCCGCTCCATGGCATGTGGGATCTTCCCGGACCGGGGCACAAACCCGTGTCCCCTGCATCGGCAGGCGGACTCTCAACCACTGCGCCACCAGGGAAGCCCCTACCTAAATATTTATACTACATGTGAAAACACACTTCCACTCTCCTTAGATAGATGTAGCCTCTATTTGCACAGGCTGACTCTGGCTAATGACAGCACTATAGGAGAGTGAGTGGACAAGACTCAGTGTTACAGTAAAGCACTACCTTTCGAGTTATTGGCAAGATCTTTTCAAATAACATGAGCCAAGTAAACAAGATACTGGCTATTTTGTCACTAGGTGAATGGATGGCAGTTTTGTATACATATTTTTCACATGGTCCTTGAATGATCCATATTTTTCTGGACCCACCGTGAGACAAAATTACCAATATTACACCATGTGATGATAACACCAAAGTAGGGGCTCTATGCATTTCAATTCAAGGCAATCTAGAAGACTTCAGTGGAGCTTTAATTTTCTGTGAGATAAAACTTTCCTTGGGGGAAATTTCTTGAGTTATGGAGTCATTCTACTGTTGTCATCAATTTTTTCAAAGGTTCAGATCCATGGAGTCCCACAGAGAGATACAAACCTGGGAGTCATTCCTGATTCATCACCATCACCACCACCATCATCATCCTTTTTTTGCAACATAATTATGAAGTCCCGAGGTCCTTGTATATTATCATCCCCTCTGCCCTCTTCATTGTTCCATACCCCAAATAGCTCATTTCCTCATTCTTACTGCCCACATGAGGATTGAACTCTTAACCTTGACATTGTCAGCAATGTGCTTAAATGAGCATGATGCTCCGACCAAAGAAATTAACCAGATACATAAGCTTTTATTATAACTGTCACTTGAATTATTCAAAAAGTGATTAATGTCCATGGAAGGAACCCATTCAGAGAGGGCAATTCTTTAGACATCGGGAATCAAGTCTTTTTCAGAGATTGATCAGAGAATAAGTGCAATATGAAACAATCTTTCAGGAGCCCCTTATCATTAAATTGTCTATTTAATAAAAATATTCCCTGGTGTTCATTATAATTGAGTTCTTTCTGTTTAATATTGTCTATATGGTATAGTGTCTGTTGAATAAAAATACTGAATGGTGTTAATTATACTTGGGTGAAAAGAATCACCTTGCATATTCATTGAAAGACATAAATCACTCAAATTCTGCAAGTTGAGTGAATGCTGAATGGGGAAATATCTCTTGTTGCTTGTTCTAAATTTGTTTCTCTTTATTTTCTCAAGGTGTCTCTTGTCTTTGTGTGATTCAATGTCTTTGGCAAAGAGACAGTTGCTTTTCCCTGTTCCTTGGAGCATGTGAACACCAGAGACTAGCCTTATTCCTCCCTCCCTAGATTCTGGTCTGTTTCATATTTTTATTAAGGACCTAGCAGACACAGGTCTTTTTGTGGAAAGTCTAAGCTAGTTCTAAAAGGCAGAGTAGGGGGCTTCCTGGTGGTGCAGTGGTTGAGAGTCCGCCTGCCGATGCAAGGGACACGGGTTCGTGCCCCGGTGCGAGAAGATCCCACATGCCGCGGAATGGCTGGGCCCGTGAGCCATGGCCGCTGAGCCTGCGCGTCCAGAGCCTGTGCTCTGCAACGGGAGAGGCCACAACAGTGAGAGGCCCGCGTACCGCAAAAAAAAAGGCAGAGTAAATCTGTCAGCGTGGTGCTAAGCCACTGGCAGTAAAGATAAGGGACCCACCTAAAGGTGTTAGAGGTTCTCCAACTGGGCAGATCATTAAAGATATGTGTGTTTTTGTTTCATTTTGTTTTTTATTATAGATTTTTAGCACCACATCTTAGATCAGGGGTCTTCACACTTGAGCATGCATCAGAAATCACATGGAATGTTTGTTAAAATACAGAGTGTTGGGCCCCACCCCCTGAGTGTCTAATCCAAAAGGTAAGAGGTGAGGAGCGGGGGAGGGGGGCTGGGAAAGTGCATTTCTAACAAGTTCCCTGGAGATGCTGACATGGCTGCTCTGCCCTAGAAGTCCTGCATCAGAATATTCTGACTTCAGAATGCACGTGTCTATCACACATGCTATGGGACAGTGCGCCCCAAAGTTTGAGACCATCAATGCAATGCATGCTTATTCTGAAGCCAGCACTGTGATAGATTCAGCATAGAGGCTGCAGGAATGGCTGGGCCCTGCTGGCCTCTGGATCTTCATCCTGTATTACCCCCCAGCCCTGTTTTATGTCCCAACAGTCCTCCAAATTCAAAGGTGTTCAGTACCTTCACATCTTTGCACATGCTTTTTTGTCTGATCAGAATACTCTTCCCCACTTCTCTGTTTCATCCTTCAAAGCTCAGTTCAGATGCCATATTCCTCAGTATCACCCTCCCTTAAGGAGACTTAGTTCTTCTTCAAGGAAAATCTTTCCCTCAAGGAAATTACAATCTGGAAGGAGAGTCAAGAAATGAAAATTTCCAAATTGTGAAACTGCCTCTGTATTTTGCTTTACACATATTTCAATGTTGGGTTTATTATTCAACATTGAAATAGTTGTTTTCTATGGCTGTTTCTCCCCTTAGACTATGGCCTCTTGGAGAGCCAAATCCACATCTTTTCATCTCTCTGTACTTAGTTAATACAGAGAGTTGGTCACATGGTTGAGTATTTTCTAAATGTTTTCTGAGTTCAACACAACACAGCTCTTCTTCCCAAAGGGATAACAATCTTATACTAACACTAGTGCAGCAGATGTGGAAACCTTAATTATATTATTAGTTGGCCTCAGAATTCTTTTTATATGTGCTTAACTGTTTCGGTTCAGAAAAATCCCTCGAGAAGCCGCTTGAAGCTTGAATAAAAGCTTGGAGTGCCTGGACTTTGGTGGGGAAAAATCAAGGCGATGAAAGAAAAGGCTACGTGGCTCTGTGTGAGAAGATGAAAGGAAGATGGCTTTGCTCCTGGGGTGGGGAAAGAAGGAAGATAGAAGAAACGGAAATGGAATAGGGAAAGTGATGAGTGCAAGAGATTGAGAAAGAGAGCCACCTGTCGCCAGTGAGATGGGCTGAGGCTAAGGCACAAGATGGGATGAAGCAGCTGATGAAAATTCTCTAGTTCCAGGGTGACCAAAGCATTTCGGTAACAGCTGAAGCTTTTTGTATTACTTTGGTTGGGAAGCTCTTCTATGTGTGCCCTGTGCACGCCGTAATTTTCAGTAAAATCCACCAACTCACAAATGCCTTCTACAAGTGCTTTTTGTTAATATTTGTTTTTGGCAAATAAATGAAGAGTCTGAGTTTTGTGTCTGGGTCAGCACACTGAGGACTGGAGCCAGGATTCCTGGGACAATGGCAAGATTATCTGAGAGATGAAGTGATACAGGTGAATTAGAACACCAGTCAAGAAATACTCACTGAGCATGACTGGGTGCTGGTCATTCTTATAGAACTGGGGATAACTGCAGTGAACAGAGTGGAAAAGTCCTTGATCCCACGGAGTTTACATGCTTGTGGAAGAGACATTTAATATAACCAGGGTGCTGAGTGCTAAGCAGGAAAATTAAGTGGGGCAAGATGATGGTGTCATGATGGTACAGAGTGATTGGGGAATGCCTCTTTGAGGAGGAGATGATGGACTAGAGACCGGAATGAAATAAGAGCCATAGGCTATCTGGGGTAAGAGACCTCTGGGCAGAGGGAACAAGTGAACAAGTCCTGAGATGGAGAATGATTGGTCCAACTGAGAACAGCAAGGATGCCAGAACATCTGGAGCAGAGTGAGTGCAAGGAGGAAAGGAGAAGAGGTCGGCCAGACAGCAGCGAGAAGATAACTCGGGGTGTTGAAAGGCAAGGAATCTGGATTTTACCCTGAGTGGAGTGGGCTGTGGAATGGGGAACCATTGAAGGGTTTAGAGCAGAGAAGTGACATGATCTGATTTGAGTTTTAAAGGCTTTGTCTGGCTGCTGTGTGGAGAATATAAGTGGCAAGAGTGGGAAGAAGGAGGCCAAATGACCTTACAAATTAAAGGAAACCTTGAGGCAGGCTTTGAACTTCCCCTGGCCAGGGAATTGAGGTTTATATCCATCTCTTGTAGGTTGCACGTACTTGGGAAACCCTCTTAACATCTGGATTTAGTGCTACTGCTACTTCTACTATTATCTACTATTACTACAGTTACTAATAGTAAATAATAGTTACTAATAAATAGTAATAGTAGTAATATCACTACTACTACTGTTACCACTATTATTCCTGCTGCTTAGTACTTTATTATTAAGAAAGTATTTATTGTTACTATGCTGCATTATTAATACAGAGTAATAAACATTATGTGGCAGAAGCATGGAAGAGTGATTTGTGTGTAAAAATGATCACATTCAGTTCTCCCAACAAACCTATGGGATAGGAGCTATTTTTAATTCATATTTTACAGATGAGAAGACTAATGCTGGGACACGTTCAGTCACATAGTGGAGCTTGACCTTAGGCCTTTCTGACTCCAAAGCCTGAAATTCTTTACCTCTCTTCAGCAATGAGAAACAACAATGAACATCTCACCGTTAATGTAAACAATATGTATAGAGGGACTAGTTGGTTAAATAAAGGCCCATTCATTCCATAGATCATTTATTCCATAGATCATACAAATGAAACAGAGGAGGCATCCACTTGGGTGAAAGTGAAAGGGAAGAAGCCCTATGAGAAGGAGAGAATGGAGATGGTGGAGCGGGGTGGTAGGGGCGTGATGCTCGGAAGATGTACAGGTGGGAAAGTAGATGGTTAAGATCATGAACTCTGCAGTTAGGAGCTGGATTAACATTCTGGGCCCCACTCACTCACTCAAACAACCTTGGGCAAGTTCCTGAACCTCTCTGTGCCTCAACTTTGTCATCAGTAAATGGGGAAAAAATAGTACCATCCCTATAAGGATGTCAATGAAATAAAGCATGTAAAGCTCATAAGATGCTTAGCATATAACAAATACTCAAAAAAAGGCTAGCCATTAATTGAGAGAGAAGTGGACAAAATCAAGAAGCATTTAGCATTTGGTGATTGATTCAAGGATGAGAAGAGGATACCCCCAACCCCCAAGTTTCCTGGGTTAAGCTGCTGAGGGCATCATGGTGCTATTAATTGAAATACATGGCCCTGGTGGAGAATCAGGCTTTGTCAAGACAAGATATCTTGTAGTCCTATTTCCCTAAGAATGAAAGAACGAGAAAGACGGGCAAAGAGATATAGAAGAAAAGAAGATGGTGGATTTTCTCAATCTTTAAGGGAGAAATTGAATCATCTATGAGTGTGGGAAATGAAGGATGAAATGGGGGTGTTAGAAAAGAGGAAGAATATGTAACATAGCTGTGGTGTTAGTTTGAATCTCCCCAAACAGAACCTGAGACAAGGACTTGGGTGCAGGTAGTGTATTGGAGAGGTTATCTCTCTAAAAGTAGGGATGGGGAGAAGGGCAAGTGAGATGAGAAAGGACAGAAAGCTGATAAGGGGTCTTTATTGAGCTGATTATTGCTATGGGCAGCCAGAGAGCTTCCTGCTGGAGACCCTCAGAGAAGCTGTGTAGGAAACACCTCAGAATGCCCCCTCTGATGGCTGGGAGTTTGAGGCATTTATCCCGACTCCCATCTCCCATTGGCTGAGGGTCGCCATGCTGGTGTTAACTCCCCTGTGTTTCTATGTGTGGTCTGAGTGAGCTGCTACCATTTTGAAAAAAGCCCCAATACAGCAAAGCTGGGAGACAGAGTGGGGTCTTGAAGCTGGACACTGGCAGTGACCAAATCAGAGATGGGATGAGGGAAAGTGACATGGGCACCAATAGCACCTACCAGGTGGTAAATTGGGGTTTAAAACCCATATCAGATGGAATCCAAAACTCACACACTTGTCTCACCACCACGCTGCCAGCCTTCAGCAAAGAATTGTATTAAATTGAAAATGGCAACAGAATTAATGGGCCAGTTCTTCCCAGGACTAATTATTGGAATTTTGCTGACTTATTGTTTTCCAGACCAGGACCTAAAAATACCCATTTCTTGAGAGACCAGACGCACACCAGAGACTCTAAAGAGGAAAATGAGAGCCACAGCAAATCCAAAATTGGAAATGCTTCTCCAGTTCAAGTCTAAGGGATGGAAATTGCATTTCTCAGCCCAATCAAGACATTCTTTACCTCCAAGAATATGTAGCTATTAAAGTTCTAGGCTTTTGGCCTTGGAGGAGGAATTCCAAAAATTCCATCTGCAGTCTGCTTAGCTCAGCACTGTGCCCAGTGAACTGAGGTATTTTTCTGTTTTCCTCATTCTGACAGATCCTTTCAACACTGTTTGGTCCTAAAAACACCTTGTCTCCTAGGCCTACCAACCATATCATGTTCATCTTCTCTAACCTTGGGACCTTCCACTGGATGACTGAAGCATTTAGAACTGTGCTGAGGGCCTTCCCTGGTGGTGCAGTGGTTAAGAATCCCCCTGCCAATGCAGGGGACATGGGTATGAGCCCTGGTCTGGGAAGATCCCACATGCTGCGGAGCAATTAAGCCTGTGCACCACAACTACTCAGCCTGCGCTCTAGAGCCCACGAGCCACAACTACTGAGCCCACGTGCCACAACTACTGAAGCCTGCACGCCTAGAGCCCGTGCTCTGCAACAAGAGAAGCCACTGCAATAAGAAGTCCATGCACTGAAACGAAGAGTAGCCCCTGCTCACCGCAACTAGAGAAAGCCCACATGCAGCAACGAAGACCCGATGCAGCCAAAAATAAAATAAATTAAATTAATTAATTAAAAAAAAAAAAACCCTCATGCTCAAAGCCAAGATTTGAACTCAGGTGGCTGACTTTAAACCCAGATGGCAAATATAGCACCTCATGCTGTGACTTCCTCTCCTGTCCCTAGGTAGACATCACTAGTCAGTCAGGCCTATCAAAATCCTTCTCACCTCAGTGTCCCAAATAGTCACTACC
The DNA here is from genome assembly GCF_964341445.2 of Mesoplodon mirus. NCBI lineage: Eukaryota > Metazoa > Chordata > Mammalia > Artiodactyla > Ziphiidae > Mesoplodon > Mesoplodon mirus. Next base: position 54,622,069 of record NC_138991.1, read on the forward strand.
AATTGAGTAAGAGTCAATTGATATTTCACACTGTTAACCTAAAACAATAAAACAGCTAGTTATTTTACCAGCAAAACGGGTTTATTTAGGAACAGCAGAGAACTGCAATTCAGGAAATGCAACAATGGGGAACCATATGCCAGGCTGGTAAGACAAAAGAAAGGAAACCTTTTTATAGAGGAGAAGGGGAAGTTGGGAGGAGCTGTTATTAACAAAAGTCCATTGAAGAAACTGGGAGTTTGAAGTATAGTGGCTTTGGCTGAGTATGACAGTCTCTCATTGGCTAAGCTGTTACTAGGTCAGGAGAAAAAACATTTTTTTTCTTCTCTGGCCTGTGGTCGTAAAGTAGTGTCACTTCCTGCCAAAGATGCAAAGTAGTCTCTTCCTGTTAGGACCTGTATTGATGGCTCGCACGTGTTCGAGAGCACCCCCTTCTGGCCTCCAGACTCCTGCCATTTTAGTGATGTTCCCCCGTTACTAATTTTCACATCACTTAGCAAAGATTTGCTGTAGAAGGAAGATTCTCCTTACTCAAGGGAAGCCATGCCCGTCACAGTGGCATGCCATTACTGTCCAGACCAATCTGAAAGGTCATCTCGAGACAATACAGATTCCCACCAGGATCACCCTTTTATAGTAACAAAGAGTTCTGGCATATAACAGTCCTCCCATGCCCCAACAGCAACCACTGGATAGCATATTAATGCATTTATTTTCAGTCTATTCTCACTGCAGAAATTTTGCTGTGGACTTGAACTTAATTGTGATCACACTGCAGCTGCATTTCAAATCCTGCCTTTTTCATGTATCGTCATAAAAAAAGCATTAAACAAACTCTCCTATCATAATACTCTCCATTTGTTCATTTTTATTTCTGCCCCAGATATAGGAAAACAAAGCCATCAGACCAGGCACTCCCTTCTCCCTCTCTTCTGCACCCTGTGGGTAGAAGGCTTTTTAACATGGGACCTAAGAAGCGGGCATCACTACTCAGCTTGGGCAGGGCAGAGGCTTTGTGGGGTGAGGTGGGGTGTTTGTGCTAGAACTGGAGAAGTTTTCCTTCAGCCATCACTTCCCTGCTCCGTGACCACGACTCATATTCATCTCTCCAGCCTCCTTTGGTGTCAGCAAAACCATTTTATTTGGCAGGGGCCAGAAGGACCATTGCTGATTCCCCACCCATTGTCATTTTCACCCCTTCCTCCAGCAGAGAATTTAGAAAAACTCTTCAGAGGGTAGCAGTGTGTTTGCTCTGGTACCGCAGTTCCCCATGTTTGATCTTATCCTTCTTGCCTGGAGCTTGTATTTCAGACTAGAGTAAATTATTTACCACTGCTAGCAACCAAGTCTTGTGTTATTCAAAATATAAACCTGAAATATCGGAGCAATCATACCTCACCAGCTGACACTATTTATGCTTTGCAGATATAGAGACAGATCAAAGGATGAATCATAATTATCCCAACACATCAATTTTTCCAAGTGAAAGAGGGGGTGATGCAGTCTCCTCTGGTGACCATGAACTTCAGGAAATAAACATTGATTTGGGCAAGTGTTCCCTCCCCAGACCCATGCCAGCCTGGAAAGAGGCGAGTGGGTGTGTGCAGGCGATCAGGACCTGGGGCTGACTCTAAAACTGCTCTGGCTTCCTTCCTTTGCTCTCTCAACCTCCTTTGCACATCAAGAGTCCTTGGTTGGTACTTCTGCTCATCTCAGTGTGTTTTCTGTCTTCTCTGCCAGCCATCAGTCTATGAGCTCCTGAAAGGGCAGGAAACCAAGTTATACAGAAAAGTGTGTTTATATGGTAGCAGCTGTCATTTGCTTTCCATGGTAGCTTTAATGCTGTCTGGCTAGAAGCTTTTTTTGTCCACCTGCTGGGCAGCCCCCTTTGGGATAGAGAAAAATAAGCAGCAGGCAGTGTGGTTAAGTGGCTAAGAGACAGAGCTTCAGAGTGACATAGATCTGGCTTTGAGTCCTGGCCCTGCTGCTTTTTGCTGTGTGACATTGAGAAAGTTACTTAATCTCTCTGATTCCCAATGTCCTGATCAGTATAATGGGGGTTGTTAGGAAAATTGATTGAGACAATTCATATAAAAGAATTGACTCCTATCAAGAATTTATCATAGTGCCTGCACATCAGGGCTTAATAAATGATAGTGACTATTACTGTGGGGAAGACCTGAAAGCCTTTCACGGATCCATGAAGTACTGTTGATAGAAGATAGGAGGACATCATGTTCTCTGGAACAGCTGGGTTCTGTGTGAGATTAAGTCTTCCTTACTCCGACTTTGCCAAAGCCTCTTTTGGAGAATAAAGAAGGACTCTGGGTAACAAGGAGCAACATCTTAAAAGCAGCCACTCAAAGAGCCATTCAGAGTTAATACTCAAGTGCTTGCCCTTTTCCCTCATAGCCTCTCTCTCTCCGCAAAAGGGAGCTTAGGTGAGTCTCCGAATGACTTGTGCCTCTGGGCCCCGAAAGCACATCTGGAGAGGATACACTTCTATAAATGCACCTCTGCCTTTTGGATGCAAAGACACAGACCTGAAGCTCCCAAGGATGGCTCTCAGCCCACCAAGCCCTGAGGCTTGTTCCAGGCTCCTATCAGTGGACAGAACATGTACATTGATCAGTTTCTGAGCCTCTCAGAAAGTTCTAGTGAAAATAATAGACGTCCTGACTTCTGCACCTCTGAGGAGTCAGGTCCGTCTTTATATGTAACCTAGTCCCTCCCTTTCAGACCAGATAAAGACCAGACTCCTTAAACTGCTTACCTAAACAAAGTAACCATCCCTACATGAGATTTATTACCACGTGTTCAAGATTTTAAGACGCCCTATTTGTAAGACACGTCACTGATGTAATAGCACATTTCTGGAAGAAAAACACAAAAATGTTCACATCAATTGTCAGTTGTAACATGCTTTCAGAAATGTTAAAATGTAGAAAGATGTGCTACTTGGAATAAAAAAAAAAATCTAGTCCCCTTAACTAAAGGGCACTTGTTGCAACAGAAATGCTACAACTGTCAATGGATCAGAAAGCAAACAGGGTTCCCAGGCCCCCAGCCCTTTTTCTATCTCTACTCTATGGTCCTCAGGAACCTTGTACTTGGCCTCCAGAGAGATGGTACTAAACCAGTGAAGTCACATACACATCTATAGTATATGTCCCCTGTGACTCCAACCTCTCTCCTTATTTAGGCAAATTTTATATTTTCTGCAGAAAATCAGACTGCCAGTATAAGAGGTCCCTTCCCCTTTAACTCACCATGTATTCGTGTTGTGGGTAATAAAGAAACACTGAATGTCAGACAACAGGAAAGTCTAAATTGATGGTTGCTTTGCAAACCTCATTGGCAACTTGGGGGTAGGAATGAGGAAGACAAAGGGGGTTAATATTGACTACATAATAGGATTTTCCCTTTATTTTTAGCAATTGATGCTTATTTTCCTACTAGACTTTCTCCATCTAGAGACACCCAGCAATATTTTGTGGAACGTGCTTTAAATTCTCTACTTAACAGATTGTCTAGAGGGTGGGGTTCAGGAGCTGGTGACTTAATACTTTAGTTCCCATCATGACTAGCATTTTATTTTATGGTACAAGACAGAAAAGGAGAAAATGGGAAGGTGTAAATGTCTTAAGAAAGCAAAAGTATGTAAGATCTAGATCACATGTTGAGGCATGGACTTTGGAAGGGAAAGTGAGAATAGCAGAACTATTGGAGGTTTGGAGATTTTGGTGACAGCAAGATTAGGGAACTCTCATCTGAAGTGTTCTAGTTTCTCAATTAACTGTGAGGTGAGGTCATCATGGAGGAGGATGGGTTAATGACCACAACAATCATAACAAAAATAATGGGCTTCCTTGGTGGTGCACTGGTTGAGAGTCTGCCTGCCGATGCAGGGGACACGGGTTCATGCCCCGGTCCGGAAGGATCCCACATGCCGTGGAGCGGCTGGGCCCGTGAGCCATGGCTGCTGGGCCTGCGCGTCCGGATCCTGTGCTCCACAACGGGAGAGGCGACAACAGTGAGAGGCCCACGTACCACCAAAAAGAAAAAAAAAACAACAATAGGCAACATTTCCCAGGCACCAGGTAATATTTTAATCATTTTGTATATATTAACTCAATCTTCACAACAGCCTTATGCATTTGGATTGGATCCTGGAGAGCAGGAAAGTAAGCTCAGTAGAAATAAAGACTATATATCAAAAAGAATGTATATATATGTATAACCGAATTACTTTGCTGTACAGCAGAAATTAACACAACATTGTAAATCAACTACACTTCAGTTTTAAAAGGGCGGGGGAAGAAATACACTATAGGA